>NC_133414.1:13250500-14512000 GCF_049350105.2 Macaca mulatta
ATGGAGTTTCACTCTAGTTGCCCAGGCTGGAGTTCAATGGTACGATCTTGGCTCACCAAAACCTCCGCCTCCAGGGTTCAAGCAATTCTCCTGCCTCAGTGTCCCAAGTAGCTGGGACTACGGGCATGCACCACCACACCCGGCTAATTTTGAATTTTTAGTAGAGACAGGGTTTCTCCATGTTGGTCAGGCTGGTCTCAAACTCCCGACCTCAGGTGATCTGCCCGCCTCAGCCTCCCAAAGTGCTGGGATTACAGGTGTGAGCCACTGCGCCTGACCTCCCCCTCCCTTCTCTTATGAGGACATCAGTCGTAAAATTTAGAGTCCACCCCAAACTCAGGAAGATTTCATATCGAGATCCATAACTTAATTACATCTGCAAAGACCTATTTCCACATAACACCACATTCACGGTACTGGGACTTGGGACTTGGGCATGTCTTTGGAGGTGGGGACCAACCTTCAAAGCTAGTGTCAACCCATGACACTACCTATGGACAATTGCTTTTTCTTTTTGAGTCTCCATTTTCTCACCTGTAAAATGTGAAATCTAACTTGAAAGTGTTGCTGTGGAGGTTTAAAAACATTAGGATCACATGGTACTATGGGGATGAACCTTAGACATCATGCTGTGAAAGAAGCTAGCCACAAAAAAACAAGAACTGTATGATTTCCCTTATCTAAGGTTCCCAGAGTAGTCAAATTCATAGAAACAGAAAGGAGAATGGTGGTTACCAGGGGCTAGGGTAACCTCTAGAATGGGGAGTTACCACTTAGTGGGTATAAAGTTTCAGTTTTGCAAGTTTTTCAGTTTTTTTGAAAAACTTGTAGAGATTGTTTGCAATGTGAATGTGCTTAACACTACTGAACTGTACACTTAAAAATGGTTAAGCCCGGCAGGGCGTGGTGGCTCATGCCTGTAATCCCAGCACTTTGGGAGGCTGAGGCGGGTGGATTACCTGAGGTCAGGAGTTCAAGACCAGCCTGAACAACATGGTGAAACCCTGTTTCTACTAAAAATACAAAAATTAGCTGGGCATGATGGCACGTGCCTGTAATCCCAGCTACCCAGGAGGCTGAGGCAGGAGAATCACTGGAACCTGGGAGGTGGAGGCTACAGTGAGTTGAGATCATGCCACTGCACTCCAGCCTGGCAACAGAGTAAGACTCTGTCTCAAAAAAAAAAAAAAAACCAGCCTGGCTAATACGGTGAAACCCCGTCTCTACTAAAAAATACAAAAAACTAGCCGGGTGAGGTGGCGGGTGCCTGTAGTCCCAGCTACTCGGGAGGCTGAGGCAGGAGAATGGCGTAGACCCGGGAGGCGGAGCTTGCAGTGAGCTGAGATGGGGCCACTGCACTCCAGCCTGGGCGACAGAGCCAGACTCCGTCTCAAAAAAAAAAAAAAAAGTTAAGCTGGCATTTTTTTTTTTTTAAAGACACAATCTTTCTCTGTCTACCCAGGCTCAAGTATGGTGGTGCAGTCTGCACCTCCTGGGTTCCAGCGATCCTACTACCTCAGCCTCCCAAGTAACTGGGACTATAGACGCCCACCACCACACCCAACTAATTTTTTGTATTTTTAGTAGAGATGGGGTTTCGCCATGTTGCCGAGGCTGGTCTAGAACTCCTGAGCTCGAGTGATCCTCCTGCCTCCACCTCCGAAAGTGCTGAGATTACAGGTGTGAGCCATCATGCCTGCCTAAGCTGGCAAATTTCACGTGTTTTTTTTTTTTTAAACCACAACAAAAAAAGATGAGGCGATTGAACAGCAAGTGCTTTGTAAACTGGAAGGCACGCTACACATACAAGGTGACTGACACGTCCCAGACGTAGGCCATCCCTGGTGCCTAGCAAGTCATCACTCAGTATTCACCCAGTGAGAGAAAAATCTCTGCTATCGTTATTATTTATGGTGGGAGAAAAGAGGACACGAGAGAGGGGAACTCCACAGCAGAAGCCTGCCCTGGTGATATGGTTTGGATATCTGTCTTCTCCAAGTCTCATGTTGAAGTGTAATCCCCAGTGTTGAAGGTGGGGTCTGATGGGGCCCGATTCCTCATGAATGGCTTGGTGTCCCCACCCTTTTATCCCCCATTGGTAATGAGTTGCCATGAGATCGAATGAGTCTGGGACCTCCCCGCTACCTCGCGCTCTCTCTCTCTCTCTCTCTCTCTCTCGCGCGCTCCCTGTCTCACCACGAAGTTACGGCTTCCCCTTCGCCTTCCACCCCTAAAAGCCTCCTGAGGCCTCCCCAGAAGCACATGCTGGCACCATGCTTCTCGTACAGCCTGCAGAACTGTGAGCCAAAAATACACCTCTCTTCCTTCTAAAGTGCCCAGTCTCGGGCATGCCTTTACAGCAACACGAAGTGGACTAAGACACCCGAGGATCAGAGGAAAAGTCTCAGGACTGCTGGGACCCCCAGGGAGAACTCCTGATCCCCCAAACCTGCGCCAGCTGGAAGAAAAGTTGCCCACTGTGTCATCACATCTTGGAAGCATGATGGAGTCCCGTGATTCCTATACAGAGGCCCCTTGGTGTTCCACAGTCACTATCTCCCTGCCCCCACATTTTCTGCAGGGGTGAGGGGTGGGAGGTAAGAGTGGATTCTGACACCCCGAGAAAGAAAGGCAGGTGTAGAGCGGTGGCAGGGCAGCTCGTGGATCCACCTATGTCTGGGGAGACCCTTAGGAACGTCTTAGGAGATCTCTGAACATGAACAGCTTCTCTGCATCCCACACCCAGAGCTGCTCCAGCAGAGAGGCCAGGACCATGGGGTTTGTCCCTTACAAGGGAGGGTCTGCTCCAATCAGGACCTCGGGGCTCTCCCAGGAGGCTGGTCACTTTCTCACCCACTTCGGTGTAACTCCAAGAACACGTGGGACAAGGCTGTGTCCATGCATTTTTTTTCCATTTGCATGGAGGCATCTCTGCCACTGAATCACTATAAACATCAACATATGTTTCCTCTCATCCCAGAAAGACACCTTAAACTCACAGAATCCTTGCTGCTTTTGTTGCCGTTGAGAAACATCTCTTATTTGGGGCATCCCCAGGCACCCTGCAGCTCCGGTTCTTTCTCTCTGCTGAACTCCCATGAGAAGTCTACTATGGTGAAGGTGTGGGTGTTTCCAGAACTCCAGGCACAAAGAGCCAGTATGCGCCCTGCTTGTATGAAATCACAAGAAACAGAATTGGAATTGGCGTGAAGCCTCAGCTGGGAGGGGATGTGTTTGAACTCTCTCCCGCTGAGTGTACATGCACGAGTGAAAGGAAACCTGGGTAGCCATGGCAATCTAGATAAAAGGACGCCCACGCATTCCCACGCACTCCCGTGCACCAGGACCACACGCATGCTTCGAAGAATCTGCCAGACTCCAGCCACGCCTGGGGAGAAGGGAGCCCAGAGAGCCAAGGGTGTTTGCCTGGGATACGGCGTGGGCACCCCAAGCCTGTTCTTAGCCCTCTGGAATTCCCTTATCCTCATGAGGAACTGTTGCAAAAGTCACAGGAGACAGCAGGCATCTACTATTGGGTGTGGTGGAGAAAGAAAGTATGGACGTTTTGAAAGACTTGAAGGTCTTGATTGGGAAAAATCCCTGCTGGGTTTTGCAGGGGCCAGTTCAGGAGGGGGGAGTTTTAGAGAATAAAGATGTTGATTCATCAGAAGCCTTATGTCCCAGCCTCTGAATGACACGGGGCAGATCTTCTCCTCTGACGTGATGGCCTGAAAAGTCTGGAAAGCCTTCTCTGGAATCCCTAACAGAGGGGCTGGTAAGGCCAGCCTCAGCCCAGCACTGAGCGCCCGTCCCCAGGAGGAAACCTCAGTCCAAGGACAGAAGCCATGCGGAACCCCGGGCTCTGGTCCCAGTCCCCCCGCAAATGTGCTTGAAAATTCACCCACAACTACGGGGGTGATGCCTTTGCACCACAGACATGCTCGAGACTAAGAAGCGCCTCTGAGGATGGGTGAAGTGGAAGCTACATTTAGACCTGAATAAAGAACTGTCCTTTCATAAACGGAGCTGGCATGGCAGGGAGCGAGGGGGGCGAGGGAGGCAAAGGCCCCGCTGGCGCTGGGGACAGGGAGGGACCTCTATGCTCCAATCCCTGCCGCCAGCAGGCCCAGAATGTCTGGCTGGACAGAAGGGCCATCTTTGTATCAGCCACCTCCCCCGGGGACCCTGCTTCCCTCCCTTGTGGGACAGGCTGACCAAGGGTCAGAGCCTACGAGGAGCGAAAGGGGAGGCTGCTTGGGACCTCGGCCATCCAAACTCACAGCAGCAATGCACACTCTCTGTTTCAATGCAAAAGATGCATTGTGCCTGCTGGAAGCTACTTGTCCCATCTCAGAGAGAGAGAGAGAGAGAGAAAGGGACTGGGAAAGATGGACAGGAAAGGGAAAATATATGGCGAATAACTTGTTTTCTCTCTCCAGCTGGTTCAGGAGAGTGGTTGGAACCACACAGGATGCCTGCAGAGAAAACTCCAGACAGTGGATGGAGCCCGGATTAAGAAAGGGGCTGTTCACTTTGGGAGACCAAGGAGTCAGGAGTTCTAGACCAGCTGGGCCAGCATGGCGAAATCCTGTCTCTACTAAAAATACAAAAATTAGCTGGGCGTGATGGTGCATGCCTGTAATCCCAGCTACCAGGAGGCTGAGGCAAGAGAATCACTTGAATCCAGGAGGTGGAGGTTGCAGTGAGCCGAGATCATACCACTGCACTCCAGCCTGGGCGAAAGAGTAAGACTCTGTTTCAAAAAAAAGCAGGGGGATGTTGTTGACACCCGTGCCCAGAAAGAACAGGCTGGATGCAAGAGAGCGTGTCAGGTGCAGAGGACATGGAGGTCCCATCAGAATAGAGGGAAGGCAGGCAGGAGTTGCGGGGAGCCAGTGAGAGGGGCAGGTCATAGCTAAATCTGGACCCTGAGCTGAACTGATCTGGGGAACTGGGGTAGGAGGAGCCAGTCAAGATCAAAGACACAGCAGGCCCCACTTCACAGGACCAGACAGGGAGCTGCAGCTTCTCTGCAGTGTGCCTGCACCCCACCTCACAAAGACAGCAGCAAAGTGCCCACAGGAGGGAAAGAGGGAGAAAGAAGGGGCCCAGTGAGGCCTAAACTGTCACTGAACATCCTGGAGAGACACTGGAATCCTCCCTTCCAGGCAGAACTGCCTCTGCTTTGGGAAAATCACCTTGTGGTGCCTGGTGTGCAAAGTGGGAAGCTCAGTCAACATGGTGGCTCACGCCTGCAATCAGCACTTTGGGAGGCTGTGGCGGGAGGATCAGATCACTTGAGGTCAGGAGTTCGAGACCAGCCTGGGCAACAAGGCAAGAACCCCCACCCCTTCTGCCCCCTAATCTCTGTACAAAAGAAAACTGTGTAAAGCTAAAACATGCCCCCTTGTTTGGGAGATGCTGTTCGCTGAGAAGCTGACTTTGGTGGTTTAAAACTTCAGAGGGTTCTCTGAGGCTCTGAGTCTCAAGACTGCCTCTTTTCTTTGCCTGGGTTTGGAGGACACTTGGCAGGAACCAAAGCACAATGTTTTGGTGACGAATGGGGGAGGAGGTCATTTCTGTTTGTTGTTGTTGTTGTGTTTTGTTATGTGAGTTGTTGATTCTCCCTGGGGGAAGGAGCCTCACCTCCTGCTACCCCGGAGGCTGTGGAAGCTCTTGGGCTGGCCGTGCCTGTCTGGCAGGTGCCACAGTGTGCACACAACTGAATTACTTGGAATGGGCCAAGTTTGGGCCACTGAATCCTCTTAGTGTCTACTTGGCAGCCCACTGGGCATGAGTAAGGGGTGGCCCTTCCCCATCTATCATTCTAGAAGAGACCCAAGCTGGGGCTAGGAAGCAAAGGCAGAGAGGGAGGTGGGAGAAAGAGAAACAGCAAAACGACTTCCTTCTTCTGGTCCCCGCCGGGTGAGAAAGTGGAGCTGGACTGCTAGGTCAAAGTTAGGATGGTTCAAGGGTGAGTTGGTTCTTGCCTCACAGAAGCCTGATAGACAAAGAGTCATTCACTCTAGGCCTGTGGGCTGACAGCGTAGTTCATTTATTCAGCAAATATTTACCCAGCACTGCTCCGGGCCAGTCTCTGTGCTGTCATTCTCTGTGGAACAGTCTCTTAAAAATAAAGTCTCACTGAAAGTTACCACTGACTTGAACCGTGCCCACACTTGGGCGAGAGCCCTGGAATTCCTTGTTCCAGAAACTGTGGGAGGCATTCCCATGGGAAGGGGAGGGAGCCGTGGCTGGTGGTGGCCGAGGCACACCTCAGAGTGCTGGAGCAAACAGCAGGGTGAGCAACAGCCAGGATAGGGGTGTGAGACACACTGGCATCCTTGAATAGTCCCAGAAACACTCAGGAAGTGACCCCAGGAAAGGGGCTTGCTTACTTTTATAGTAAAGCAAGATAAAAACATAGCCAGGCAGCAGTGTCAGTATGAACATATGTGCGGCCCTGCTCAGTGATAAGTGGGATACAGTTGCGGTAACAAACAGGATAATTTGTTTCAGAAGGAATAGGAGAGGGGACGAGGGGACGAGCAATACAGTCAAATACAATATATTTTTTAAAACTTACATTCTGACCAAATTTCAAAAAATCTCAAACTTTATGTCAGGATCCATCATAGATAAATCTACAACACTTGAACCCTGTAAAATGCGGAAGGGTCTGTACTGGCAGGTGACTCAGAACGCTGTTTCCCAGTTAGCTTTCCTGAGGAAGTCAGCCTGGGTGAGACCAGCTGAAGAAAGGAAGTGACTCTCAAAGTAGTGGCCAGATGGCTGAGCTGCTGCCATCTTATGAGGAAGCCTGAGTGCTGGGGGCAAATCCAGCCGTGGCTCTGTCTTCTTGTGTGTGTTCTGTTTCTCCTGAAGTGTGGGTTTTATGATCGTCCATGGTGTAGCATGTGGCAGAATTTCCTTCTTTTTCAAGGTTGAATAATAGTGCATTGTATGGATAGACCACATTTTGTTTATCCGTTCATCTGTCAATGAACATCTGGGTTGCTTCCGCCTTTTGGCTACTGTGAATAATGCTGCTGTGAACATCAGGGTACAAATATCTCCTTGACCCTCTACTTTCAATTCTTTTCCATCTGTACCCAGAAGTGGAGTTGCTGGATCATATAGTAATTCTGTTTAATTGTTTGAGGAAAAGCCATATTGTTTCCACAGTTCTGTGCTCGTCTGTTTTCTCCTGGAGTGTGAGTTTTATGGTCACAAACCTCAAGCATGCAGATGTAGGCTTTCTGTATTTTTCTATGATAATGTCATTTCTGTCTTGACAGCGGAAATTAATCTTGTCACTTCCAGGAAAACCCAAGTCATATTACTGACTTCCCAGTCATTTTGAATCAGTCAGATCAGGGTTTTCCTGTCCCCACTTCTCTCCCAGAAGGGCAAGCCATTGCTGCAGGGGTGGGGTGAGGAGGGGCCACCTTCTGTCCTCCAGGCATCTGCACAGATGCCACTGGCTCTGGCAGAGGTGACTTCTCCAAGACTTGAGCTTTTCCCAGATCCTCCCAAATCTATCTTGAACTTTTTAAAAATCGTATGTGTTGAATTGTTTTTAAATTGCGGTAAAATACACATAGTGCATAAAATTTACCATCTCAGCCATTTTGAGGTCTACAGTTCAGTGGCACGAAGCACATTCACACCGTGGTGCCGCCTTCACCATCATCCATCTCCAGAAATCTTTTCATCTTGCAAAACCGAAACTCTGTACCCATTAAACTACAACTCTTGACTGGACGCAGTGGCTCACGCCTGTAATCCCAGCACTTGAGAGGATGAGGCAGGCAGATCACCTGAGGTCAGGAGTTTGAGACCAGCTTGGCCAATATGGTGAAACCCCATCTCTACTACAAATACAAAAATTAGCTGGGCATGGTGGCAGGCGTCTGTAATTCCAGCTACTCAGGAGGCTGAGGCAGAAGGATCGCTTGAACCTGGGAGGTGGAGTTGCAGCGGGCCAAAGTTGCAGTGGGCCACCTGGTTGCAGTGGGCCAAGGTTGCGCCATCACACTCCAGCTTGGGCAACAAGAGGGAAACTCCTCCATCAAAAACAAACTACAACTCTCCATTTCCCCCGCCCACAGCCCCTGGCCAACACCATTCTACTTTCTGTTTCTATGAATTTGACCACTTTAGGTACAGCCACAAGAATGGGAACCAGTAAGTGGAATGGTATAGCATTTGTCTTTTTGTGTTGGCTTATTTCACTTAGCATAATGTCCTCAGGGTTCATCCATGCTGTAACACGAGGCAGAATTTCTTCCTGTTCTAAAGTTGAATCATATTCCATTGTATGGCTAGACTACAGCTTGTTTATCCATTCATCTGTCAATGAACATTTGGGTTGCCTTTACCTTTTCGCTATTGCAGATAATGCTGCTATGAACATCAGGGCACAAATATCTCTTTGAGTCTCTGCTTTCAGTTCTTTTGGGTCCATACCCAGAAGCGGAATTGCTGGATCACGTGGTAATTCCATGTGCAGTTTTCTGAGGAAGAGCTGTGCTGTTTTCCACAGGGGCTGCACTATTTTACCTTCCCAGCACCGCTGCGTGAGAGTTCCAGTTTCTCTGTTCCTCACCAACACTTGTTATTTTCTGTCTTTTTGGTAGTAACCATCCTCATGAGTGTGCAGCGGCTTCTCATCACAATCTTGAATTTTTAAAAAATTTATTTCTAGTCCCTTCCAGACTCTACCAGAGGAAAAGCCCTTTGTAGGGTATCCACATCAGAGTCTCGCTCTGTTCTCTGCAGTCTAAAAGATTTTCAGTTTTTATTTTTTGAGATGGAGTCTCACTCTGTCACCCAGGCTTAAGTGCAGTGGCACAGTCTTAGCTCACTGAAACCTCCACCTTCCGGGTTCAAGCTATTCTTCTGCCTCAGCCTCCCGAGTAACTGGGATTATAGGCATGTGCCACCACACCTAGCTAATTTTTGTATTTTTAGTAGAGATAGAGTTTCACCATGTTGGCCAGACTGCTCTCAAACTCCTGACCTCAAGCAATCCGCGCCCTCGGCCTCCCAAAGTGCTGGGATTACAAGTATGAGCCACCGGGCCCAGCCTAGATGTTATTTTTATCTCTTATTTATGGGAAACACAGCTCTTACATCGTGGATTCTTTGCATTTTGTGGTTTACCTGGCAGAACTACACCGTGTTGAGTAGCAACGAGGATGTTGACCCCTTCAGCCTCAGATGGCCAGGTAGGGCACAGTGGACACTCACCCTGGGTGGAGGCAGAGCATGACTCGGTATGCTTGACAAACACGGTGTTGTCATCGCCCCTCCTCTGGGAAGCTTGGCCTTATGGTATAAGCTTTGGGTGGCGAGTTCCTTGGCCTTTCCCTATTAGCATTCAGAGTTAAGACTCTGGAACTTGCCGGGCGCGGTGGCTCACGCCTGTAATCCCAGCACTTTGGGAGGCCGAGGCGGGAGGATCACAAGGTCAGGTGATCGAGACCACAGTGAAACTCCGTCTCTACTAAAAATACAAAAAAAAAAAAAAATTAGCTGGGTGCAGTGGCGGGTGCCTGTAGTCCCAGGTACTCAGGAGGCTGAGGCAGGAGAATGGCGTGAACGATCGCGCCACTGCACTCCAGCCTGGGCGACAGAGCGAGACTCCGTCTCAAAAAAAAAAAAAAAAAAAAAAAAGACTCTGGAACTTGAAAATCCTTTTCCTAAAAGCTCAAGTCTTGCGAATGAAATAGACCTGGGCTATCACGTCATGAACTGTCCTATACGTTTAAATAGTATCTTGAAACTCAACTGCCTGCTTTGTTCTTTCTGGATTATTCTGTAACATTGTTTATGCCGTTTACTTCAACATATGGATGCCCCAGGGCAACAAAGGGCTCTAGGCTCGATGAGATGGGGGTCAGGCAACAAGGGTGAACCTTAACAACCACCTCCTCATTTTCTCCAGCCGCACAGGAGTGGTGTCCTCACCCTCTCACCTGCACCCACGAGGTGGGCTTTGGACTCGGAGGCCCCGCCTTTCCCAGCCCACAGCCTGACAAACGATAACGCACTGGTTTCCCAGAAAAAGAAAACAGAAAGAGAAAGCAGCAGTCCGGGGGCCACCAAGAGATCAGAAAAGAGAACTAAGTCTCTCTGTGGCAGGGGAGCACTTGGCAGAAGGGAACTGTTTTTAGGAAGCTCAGATCCTGATGCACTGGCTCGGAGAGACAATGTGGGCCATTTGAAGTCAGTGGCTCATCCTTTCTGCGCCCCAGTTTCTGCTTCTGCGGAACAGGCACTAATCATACTACACCATGTGTCGTGGAAATGGATGAATAATCAGGGCCTCCCACAGAGGACAAATGCCCCAAAATGCGAAGTCAGGAGTGGCAGTGAATACTGATCACTGGGAAGTGGGGGAGACGCGTTCAGACACCAAGCCGCAGTCTTGGCTGTGCACAAGCGCTGAAAGCTCTCCTTGAAGGATGCATCTCCGACAAAAGAAAGAAGTGACTCAGCGTAGTAAGTTTCTGTCATTCATAAAATCTCTCCTTCCTCCTCATGCGAAGCTCCCTGGGAGAAAAATTAAGCTCTTCCCTTTCTTTAGGCTGATGCAAAATCTTAAAATGTCGTATCTAAAAGCCCTTCCTCCACCTCTGCCGCACTTCTTGTTTAATGACCTTCAAAATTGGTTTGTATTTAATCGGTAGAACTCAGGCTTCAAACAAATTTTGGACAGTGTGGTGGTGTGTGCCTGTGATTCCAGCTACTTGGGAGGCTGAGTCAGGAGGATTGCCTGAGGCCAGGAGTTTGAAACCAGGTTGAGCAACATAGCAAGACCCCCATCTCAAAAAAAAAAAAAAAAAAAAAGGACAGAACTCAATATATCAGAAAGGTAAGGGGGGACTGTTGAGGCCAGCTCTGAGGTTGGCACCTGTCCCCTCGGGCCTCTCAGCACCACCTCCTTCCAATTCATTGTTCTAAGCTTTCTCCTTAGAAGCCCTAGGACTTCCCAACAAACTGTGTGAAAACATCTCAAGGAGCTTAACTCTCCCATTTGACAGGTGAGTAGACAAATCTAGAGACAATTCTAGACAAATCTAGACAGATCTAGATGTCTGGATTCCAGGCTCAGTTCATTTCCCCTTCCTCCATGCCAAGAATGGCAGAGTCATTGGTAGAGACGAGATCTCACTATATGGTCCAGTGATGGTGGTGGTGATGAGGGAATCAAGGTGGGCAGGCAGGAAGAGAGTTGCCATGCAAAAGAGGGATATGAGCAACACCTCTGAAAGAAAAAAGGGCACGTGTTTCTAACTGATGGAGGTCAGAGGTAGTTTCCTCATAGACAAAGGATAGTGCAGACCAAGCAAGGAGACCTCTTTCTTGTGAGCTGGGAGAGGGGAGATGACACCACGTTCTGCTTCAGTCCCTTGGACAAGAGGAGCATATTTCTGAGTGTGTGTGTGTGTGTCTGTGTGTGTGTGTGTGAGAGAGAGAGAGATACAGGGTCTCACTCTGTCCCCCAGGCTGGAGTACGGTGGCATGATCATAGCTCACTGCAGCCTCTACCTCCTGGGCTCAAGTGATCCTCCCACCTCAGCCTCCCAGGTAGCTGGGGTCACAGGTATGCACCACTACACCAAGCTATCTTTTTTATATTTTATAGAGATGAGGTCTTACTATATTGTCCAGGCTGGTCTTTAACTCCTGGGCTAAAAGATCCTCCTGCCTTGACCTCCCAAAATGTTGGGATTATAGACCGCATTTCTTATGTTATGAAAGGACTTAAATGAACTGAGATTGGATAATACTGAAAGAGGCATTCTGTAAGGTGCTATTTCTCAACTCATTGGTGATCTGACCTTAGTGTTGCAATGCATGGGTCTTTCGCCGGAGTTAATGCTAACCAATCTGTGGAATGCCGGGAAAGGTTAACCAGCCCAGCACGGCTGCAGTGATTCTGAGATTTTCCTGTTCTGTTCCCTCTGCCCATCCTCATCTCTGCCACGTGATGGTTAATTTTACATGTAAGTTTGACTGGGCCTGGGTGCCCAGATTTGACACTATTTCTGGGTGTGTCTGCGAGGATATTTCTGGAAGAAACCAGCATTGGAGTCAGTGGGCTCAGGAAACTAGATTAGTCTCCCCGACGTGGGCGGGCCTCGTCCAATCTGTTGAGGACCTAAATAGAACAGAGGAAGAAAAAACGCACCCCTTCTTTCCTGCCTCACTCCTTGAACTGGGTTGTCTTCTTTCCTCTCCTCCTGCCCTCGGCCTGGAATTCCCCCCACTGGGACTTAGGCCACTGGCTCCCTAAGGCCTTTGGACCCGGGCTGAACGCCGGTACCAGCCTCTCCAGGTCTCCAGCTCCCAGATGGCCAGCCGGGGGATTTCTCAGCTTCCATAATCACATGAACACATTCCCCATAATAAATTTCCTTCTCTACATTTGTAACATATTTTAATATTTTTATACAAACATTTCCTATTGGTTGTTTCTCTGGAGAACCCTGACTAATGCAGCCACATTTCCCTTAGTTATAATTGCAAATGCAGAGGAGGTCTTGAAATTGCCTGAAAAGCTGTTCATTGTAAAGGCTGTGCATGCGTGTACAGTGTAAGGCATCCGGTGGGTACTGACATCTTTGTGGAGCAAATTCAACCACATCAATAGGTTATTTTATTTTTTGAGACAAGATCTCACTCTGTCACCCAAACTGGAGTGCAGTGGCGCGATCACAGCTCACTGCAGCCTCGACCTCCCTGGTTTCAGGTGATTCTCCCGCCTCAGCCTCCTGGGTAGCTGGGACCACAGGTGCGTGCACCATACCCCGGCTAATTTTTGTATTTTTTTATGGAGTCAAGGTTTCGCCATGTTGCCAAGGCTGGTCTCGAACTTCTGGGTTCAAGTGATCCTCCTACCTCAGCCTCCCAAAGTGCTAGGATTACAAGTGTGAGCCACCACACCCGGCCAATAGGTAATTTCTAAGCCAGTCACACCCTTTCTCTTAAAAACACTTAGAAGCTATCAACTGTGTTCCTATCCTTTCACCCAGCAACAGCACTTCCAGGAATTCATCCAAGAGAAAGATCAGAGACGTGCAGAGAGATTTATGTAAAAGTTTGTCCACTGAGGTAGGAAATATTTCCTACAAATGACCTGAAAGGCATCACACTATTTTATCACACAGTTGTACCATTTAGTGTCATGGAAGGATTAATAATGCACTGGGGGAAAAGCAGGTTACAAAGCACTACGCTATCTTATTCCACATTTATACTATATGTTATAAAATATGTACTTTTAGAACATATGTGGAATTTATTCCACGTTTATATTATATGTTATAAAATATATATGTTTAGAACATATGTGGAATTTATGTCGAAACTGGAGCGCCTCTGTTTTCCAAATCTAGTTATACTTGGTCCATCCCTCCTGACCAATTCCCTGGGTTGTGCAAGTTCAAAGACTTTCTGGGGATGCCCATGATTTGCACGTGTGGGGATTGGAGAGAAGACACGTTATTATGGCTGTGCTGTGTTGACCGAGACATAAAACTCAGCCCCGTCTTTAACTTATACAAATATACGATTACGTACAGACACACACACTCAAGCACGAAGCGTCTGGGTGGGTGGACAGGTGGAGAAAAGAAAGAAGGAGTTTATATTTCAACCTTGTCAGCCACTTGAAATTTCACCTTACACTTGTTCACTACATGCCTTTGAATTTCGCCAACTTCTTCAGTTTATTCAACATGAAGTTCAGTTTGTTCAAATAAATAAACATGGAAATTCTAAAATGGAAATGTCTTACAGGAGCGCAGAAAGCAAACAGGTGTCAGGAAAGTCGTGGCTTGACACATGTAAATTCAGCCTGTCAGAGTGCCCCAGGTAGCAGCAAATGTGGCTACTGTTGTATAGACAGCCTTGTGTTAATTATATTTACTGCTTTGCGCATTTAGACTGAGAATTTTTAAAATTCCATTTAGCCCAGCTGATGAAGCTGTCACAGCCCATTTCCCACATAATGTCCCATCATTACAAAGAGAAAGATGACCGGGCTCAGTGGCTCATGCTTATAATCCCAGCACTTTGGGAGGCTGAGATGACAAGATTGCTTAAGCCCAGGAGTTCGAGACTTGCCTGGGCAACATAGTGAGAATCTCCTTTCTGCAAAAATAATTTTAAAATTAGCGAGGCATGGTGGGCAATGCCTATAGTCCCAGTTACTCAGGAGGCTGAGGTGGGAGGATCACCTGAGTCCAGGAGGTCAAGGCTGCAGTGAGCCATGATCATGCCACTGCTCTCCAACCTGGGCGACGGAATGAGACCCTGTCTCCGAAAACAAACGAACAAAAAAAGAAAGAAAGAAAGATTACATTCAAAAATAGAAATAAAACTCTAATTCAAGCAGACTAATGAAAGAGATTTGCCACCAACCCACCTGCAATTAAAAGAGAATGGTAAGAGATTTTTGTTTGTTTGTTTGTTTTTGTTTATGTTTTTGAGATGGAGTCTCGCTCTGTTGCCCAGGCTGGAGTGCAGTGGTGTGATCTCGGTTCACTAAAGCCCCGCCTCCCGGGTTCACGCCATTTTCCTGCCTCAGCCTCCCGAGTAGCTGGGACTACAGGCGCCCGCCACCACGCCTGGCTAATGTTTGTGTTTTTAGTAGAGACAGGGTTTCACCATGTTAGCCAGGATGGTCTCCATCTCCTGACCTGGTGATCCATCTGCCTGGGCCTCCCAAAGTGCTGGGATTACAGGCGTGAGCCACTGCACCCGGCCGATAAGAGTTTTTATTATATGTAAGACACATCTTCAAAATACCACATGTACTTTAAGAAAAAAAAAAAATCAGAGTATCTGATGGGGGAATTGAAATCCTATTGCCTGTTCCAAACATACATTTCAGCATTTTCTCATCTAAATGGCAATTTCTCCGCAAATAGGGTCGGTGGGGAGAGCTGGAAAGGCACCCCCTGCGGCCCCCAGCCCTTCCGCCTCCAGCCCTTCCTCCCTGGAAGGTCCAGGATTGCAGTATTACATCCACATCTGTGGTCGCAGGGCCCTGGCTCAGAGAAAGCACGTGTCGCCTTTTCTCTCTGAAGGGAGGCTGTCTCTGCATTTGATGTACTTACTCTCTTATGTGGCCCATTCAATCATCCTTTACATTTCTTTCCTGTGAGACAGAATTCAAAGAAGCCCCATCATCTTCAAAACAGCTTAGACACGAATCCACACGGGTGGAGTCCAGTGCAGCTTTGCTTGTTTAGGCCACCCCCGTGTGTCTCTAGAGGGAACTACTATTTCAGGTCTTTGAAACATCACTTTGAATCCACCCTGCATAAGCAATTTTTGTCTGCTTACAAACAGCACCTGCTGCGTCTGAAGCACTGCAGTGGCAGACACAAAAGTGACTAGAGCATTGATCCTGCCCTCGAGAAACTTGTGGTTTAACAGGGAAGAAGAGACGTGCAGAAAGAAACTTAAAGATGGCAGAAAGCAACAAATGCCTTTCCTTGCCACAGCAAATATGTTAGGAACGGGGAAGAAGGTAGAATTAATTCCAGCAGGGAGAGCATCTGAAGAGGCTCCCTGGATGTGGCCTTTGATGTGGGCTGAAGACTGGGCCTGATTTAGGGTCATTCATCCATTCATGAAATAGTTTAAGCAGCAGCAAAATCGTGTTATCAAGGCAGAAAAGTGCAGGACCTACAGATAAAATATAAGGAGGTTTGTGTTTCCAAAGTATGGAGTTGTGAAGGGTGATAATGTGAATTGGATTTGAAAGAAAGGTGGGGGCCTTGTGTATCAAACTAAACAATCTGTGTTTCTCCAGGTGACACAGCAGGAACCAGAGAGGGTGTTTGAGCAGAGAAGTGAGCTCACATATTCTTTTATGTATTCAACAGTGTCATTCAACACATAGGAGTGTGGCTATCTGTGCCAGGTGCAAGGCGTTGGGTACACAGTGGTGAGAAAAACACACGTGGGTCCTGCTGCCACAGAACTTACAGCAGAGTCAGGAGACAGACGATAAAGAAATATGCACACAAACAAAGCAATACCTGGCAGCGCACAGTGGCTCACGCCTGTAATCCCGGCACTTTGGGAGGCCAAGATGGGTGGATCACCTGAGGTCAGGAGTTCGAGACCAGCCTGGCCAACATGGTGAAACCCATCTCTACTAAAAATACAAAAAATTAGTCAAGCATGGTGGTGGGTGCCTGTAGTCCCAGCTACTCGGGAGGCTGAGGCAGCAGAATGGCTTGAACCTGGGAGGCAGAGGTTGCAGTGGGCCGAGATTGAGCCACTGCACTCCAGCCTGGGCAACAAAAGTGAAACTCCATCTCAAAAAAAAAAAAAAAAGAAAAATTAATACCTGATTTAAAATAATAATTAGACAGAGGAAGGAAAGAAAAACCCAGAATCCTATTAGAGAATAATGAGGGGCTGGGAACTTAATTGAGATTGGAAGTTAGAGAAGTCCTCGCCAAGAAAATGACATGGGAACTGAGACCCGAAGGTACATGAGTGATGTGGAGTAAAGTCTTGGGAGATGAACCTTCCATGCTTGTGTGAAGGCCCTGAAGGAGGAAGGAGTATGCAGAGCTCAGGAGACTGGAAAGTGTTGCCAGGAGCTAGGAACGAGGGGTTGGGAGACGTTGGTCAAAGGGTACAAAGTCCCAGTTATGCAGGATGAATAAGTTCTGAAGATCTAACATGCAGCCCCGTGACCATAGTGAATAATACTGAATGGTATACTTGAAATTTGCTAAGAGAAGAGATCTTAAGTGTTCTCATAACACACAAAACATAGCAACTACACAAGGTGATGGGTATGTTAATTAGCCTGATTACCTGATAATTGGGTATACAATTTATCAAAATGTCACACTGTGGCTGGGTGCGGTGGCTCATACCTATAATCCCAGCATTTTGGGAGGCCGAAGCAGGTGGATTGGTTGAGGCCAGGAGTCTGAGACCAGCCTGGGCAACATAGCAAGACTCCATCTCTACAAAAAGTACAAAAATTAGCCAGGCGTGGTGGCACACGCCTGTGGTCCCAGCTACCCTGGAGGCTGAGGTGGGAGGATTGTTTGAACCCGGGAGGTAGAAGTTGCAGTGAGCTGAAATTGCAACCCCTGCACTCCAGCCTGGGTGACAGAGTGAGACCCTGAAAAAAAAAAAAAAATCACACTGTACTCCTTGAATCTGTGCCATTTTTGTTTGTCAATTATATCTCAATAAAGTCAAAAGAAAAAAAGGACTAGAAGAAGGCTGGTGTGAGGGGAGGGTAGGAGCAAGGAAGAGGGTGGCAGGGGATGCTCAGAGACAAAAGGGCCCCTGTCACGTGCATGGCAAGGAGCCTGGGCGTTCAGGGCCATAGGGGGCTAGGGAACAACTTGATCCCATCTGCAATTTAGAAACAACACTCTGGGCACAGCGTGGAGGATGCCCTGGGGGGACATGGGTAGCTCTGGGATATCCATTAGGAGGCTTCTGCAGCTGCCAGGTGAGACTGTGGTGACTGCAGCAAGGCAGGCATCAATGGGGTGGAGAGAAATGCTCCCAGAAGGTGAATGTGGTCACAGCAGGGCTTAGAGGAGAGAGGCTGGACGCAGAGAGGCCAAATTAGGAGGCTGTGGCAATTGTCTTAATGGGATACAGAAGCGAGACATAGAGGGAAGGAGGGCCGCATGTTGTTTGGAAAACACCCCAGCCAACTCCTAGGGTGGTGAGGCCCCCCCCAGTGAGGGGGAAGGCATGAGTCAGAAAGGCACTCAAGGGGAGACAAAAGCTTTGAGCCTGCGTGGCTTTAGCTGGCCACAGGATCAAAGTGTGAACAGGTGAGCACAGAGGGTGGGTTTGCCCTGGGACCTCTCAACTTTGGGGAGTAAAGACATGACTCAGACAGAGAGATCCAGGAGCAAGAACTCAGTCCAGACGCAGGGGTTCATTAGACTGTGATTCTCCAACTCCCGACCAAGCTGCATTTCACTTGGGGAACGGAAGAGAAGACGCCCCTGCTGGGGTGGGGCTGCAGAGGAAGGACTGAGGATATCACTGGGGGTGGGGAGGGGATTGAGGAGGGGAAATGCAACATAAAGTCACCCAGAACCCAGGGAAGTTCCAACTAAGACACACAGAAATGCACAGGGAGGTTACCTAAAACAACTTCTACTTATTTTGACACTGTATTAAATTATGTTTTATAATCATCATAATAACAGATAAACATTTGCTCAGTTTCTGTGATGTGCCAGCTCATATTATGTATCCATGTATGTACTAGGCTGTTCTTGCACTGCAATAAAGACATACCCGAGGTAGGGTATTTTATGAAGAAAAGAGGTTTAATTGGCTCACAGTTCTGCAGGCTGTACAGGAAGCATGGTGCTGGCTCTGCTCAGCTTCTAGGGAGGCCTCAGGAAGCTTCCAATCATGGCAGGAGGTGAGGGAGAGTAGGCATGTCACCTGGTGAAAGCAGAAGCAAGAGAGAGAGACTTGGGGAGGAGGTGCCACGTGCTTTTAAACAACCAGTTCTTGTGTGAACTCAGAGTGAGAGCGTACGCATCACCAAGGGATGGCCCAAGCCATTCATGAGGGACCCACACCCATGGTCCCACCTCCCACATTGGGTATTACATTTCTTTTTTTTTTTTTTTTTTTTGAGACAGTGTCTTGCTCTGTTGCCCAGGCTGGAGTGCAGTGGCCGATCTCAGCTCACTGAAAGCTCCGCCTCCCAGGTTCACGCCATTCTTCTGCCTCAGCCTCCCGACTAGCTGGGACTACAGGCGCCCGCCACCTCGCCCGGCTAATTTTTTGTATTTTTTAGTAGAGATGGGGTTTCACTGGGTTAGCCAGGATGGTCTCGATCTCCTGACCTCGTGATCCGCCCGTCTCGGCCTCCCAAAGTGCTGGGATTACAGGCTTGAGCCACTGCGCCCGGCCGGGTATTACATTTCAACATGAGATTTGGGTGGGGACAAACATCCAAACTATATCAATGTACATGCATACATTATGTAACATTTAATATACCAATAGCATAACAGTGAAACAGCGAAAGAGCTAACATAACTAACTCTACTTTGTTTAACAGGCTTTCATCCATTCCTGCACATAGTCTAGGATGATTTTGAAGCACTGAGATAATATGCAAAAACAGCAGTCATGTTGTTTTCAAAACTAACTCTGAAATGAAAGGGAAAGGTCATAAACATCTAAGTTTTATTAAAAATTTATAGGAGCATTGTGACCTGACCAAGGACAACGAAGTTCCCAACCTCCTGGGACCCTTGCTTGTACCCACATGTCTGTGGTTGTCAGTCACACCTTGGTACCAACCCCTTCCTCTTCTCTCTGCCCTTAACATAAAAAGAGCCCCAAAGTTGCACTGACTTAAGATGGTACTTTAGGATGCTAGTCCACCATCTTCTTGATTTTGCTGGCTCTCTGAATAAACCTGCCTTCCTCCCCACCAACCCTTGTCTCTCGAGTCTGGCTTTTGAGCAGTAAGCAGACCAACACGGGTTAGGTTACGATAGCAAACATTTCTATCGAACTTGCCCTGGCACAGTTCTAAGCTACTTACATTTATTAACTCACTCATGAGGTAGGTGGTGTTACTATCACCATCTTACAGGCAAAAAACTGAGACAGAGAGGTTAAGTAAAATGCTCAAGATCACAAAGCAAGTAAGTGGTGAGGCCAGGATCTGAGCCTGGCTCATCAACACGATTCTATCTCACTTTACACATCATATAATAATCGTAACTCTTGGTATAAAAATGATGGCAGCAGCGGCCCACCTGGAGCAGCTGCTGCTAAGACGCTGGCTGCAGCAGGGGACGTGCAGCTGGGGCTGCATGCTCCACAGAGCCAGAGGGAGCTGGGAATAGGAGGGAGCCATGCCCCCTTCCAAGCTGAAGGGGCCAGGGCCCTGCCCTCCTGGGCACAGCTGCATCTGCCCAGCCACAGCTGCAGACCCAGGCATCCCTGTGCTCTCAGGAGCCTGGGAAGTCCCCTGTCCCTGCCGGCTCAAAAGTGCCTGCTGCTGCTGCCTGGCTTTTCCCTGCTCCTGGTGCCCACTTCAATTTTGGAGCAAAGTTGAGACCAAGCCCAGGCACTGTCATGACCTGGCCAAGTGTGTGAGTGCTCAGGGCAGTGCTGACATGCCAGCCTCCTGCCACCTCAGCCTCCTCCAGACTTTGAGCACTGACAGGGTACGGGAGGGAGGCTAAGGAGGGCTGAGGGCAGCTCAGTGCAGGCTGGCAGGCGCCCCTTAGCACAAACAGTCTGGGTGTGGTGGATGCCATGGATGGCAGGTTCATGGCAGCAGGAGACAGGCAGGTTCCTGGGTGGAAATAAGTGGGTCCCTGGTGAAACCCCACTTTCAAGCCAGGGATGGCCTGAAGCCTGGGGCCCAGGCTATCCGTTCTGTGGATGGGAGCAAGAACTTATGGTGCTTTTTCTGGGCCTACCCATGGCCGCCCATGGACCACTCAGCACACACTTCCTCCCCTCTGAAGTCCATAAAAACCCCAGACTCAGCCAGGCCCCAGCAGATCACAGGACAATCTTCCTGCAGATAGGAGCTACCCACTCCAGGTCTCCTCTCTGCTGAGGGCTTCACAAACAACGGGTCAACCTATCTGCGGAAAGGAGTTACCCACTTCAAGTCTCCTGAGAGGTATACTGATGCTCAATAAAGCACCTCTTTGCTTTGTTCACCCTCTAGTTGTCCACGTACCTCACTCTTCCTGGACACGGGACAAGAACTCAGGACCCACTGAATGGCAGGACTGAAAGAGCTGTAACACAAACAAGGCTGAAACACACACCCCTGCTTCCCCCCTACCCCCGTTCACCATATTGCAGGCAACAAGAAGGAGAGAAGAAAGAAGGTGAGACCATCTGCGGCCCTTCAGGAAGTTAAACCTAGGAGCTCCCCAGGCCGGGGCTCTGCAGTTCCTGGTGTCTCCAAGCTTCCAGATGCCACCATGTTTCCTGACGCTTACAGTGGAAGCCACCTATGTTACACCTAGTCTAGCCACAGCCTCACAGGGAGCTGGCACCTGTGCTGGTGCCTGGAGCTGCCCACCCCACTGCAGTAGCCAGCGTGCTTGGCTGTGCACAATGGCCGGACCCTGTGCATGCTCGTTCATGTACCCCTTGCTGCTTCACACCTGGACTGCCCTTGGCAGATGTGGGATCCAGGCCAGTAGCATGAGCTGAGTGTAGCCTGCCAGGCTGAGTGAGCAGAAAGAGCCCAGCAGGCCTGAGAAAAACTCAGGCAAAGGTGCCACTGGCCACAGAGGTTTCTGGATGGCAAAGCAACACCCCAAGGATCCTGTGGCAAAAATAAGTAGCTCAGGTCAAAATACTTAGAGTCCATCCTTGACTCCTCTCCTTCCACTCTAGACCCAATCCATCTACAAATCCTGTAGATTCTAGATGTGCTCCACCTTCAAAGTATATGTAGAATCGACTGCTCACATGCACCCCACCAATGCCACTCTATCCAAGACCATCGACTGTCATGTGGATGAGTGCCATTTCCGTGCAGATCGTCTCTTGGTTTCAGCTCTTTGCCACCTACAGTTTGTTTTTAACAAGGGATCATTCAGGAGAATAATTTGAACACGTAAGTCGAGTCATGTCCCACCCTTTCTAAAACTTTCTGTAGTTCCCTCTCTCGCTCAGAGTGAACAGGCCAAACACCCATCCTCCTTCCCTCTGCTCACCCACCCTGACCTCTTGCTGTTCCCTGACCTTACTGGGTCCTCCTGCTTCTCAGCATCTGTGCTTGTTCCTGCTGCTTGGGTGGCTCTGGCCCCAGATACTTGTGTGACTCACTCCCTCGCTTCCTCTGGTCTCTGCTCAGCCATCAATTTATCAACACTTCCCCAACTCCCCCACCTTGCAATAGGGTTGCATCCCCCTCCCTCTGCCCCTGATCTGCTCCATGGTTCTTCAGAGCATCCCTCACCATCTGACACATCATCCACTCTGCTTATTTTCTGCTTCCCCGCACTAGAACTCAAGCCTTCTGAGAGCAAGGACTTGTTTTTGTCCCTGCAATAACCCCAGTGTGTAGATCTGTACCTGGCACATAATAGGCTCAAGAAATATTCTTTGAAATGAATGATAGTATTTTTATTCTCATTTGACAGACAAGGCAACAGGCTCAGAGGTAACGTGCTAAGGTCATCAACCTAGTAATATAGTAACTACCAAGAGCTGAACCTGTCCCATCCCCTTCTCTCACTGACCAAGTATGAAGTCATTCCCCTCCTTCCAGTCAAGCAAAATACCCTCCCGTCTCCTCACCCCACCACCACTACAGGAACTCTTCTGCAGAGGCTCTCTGGAATGTTCAAGCAAGTATCACTCTTAATGGTAGAATGTTCCATTTGATTGAAGGTTAACCTGATCAATGTCAGAATGGCAACTACTTTTCCTTTCTTCTTGAATTATTATTTTTTAGAGACAGGGCCTTGCTCTGTCACGCAGGCTGGAGTGCAGTGGCACAATCACAGCTCTCTGTAACCTCAAACTCCTGGGCTCAAGCCATCCTCCTCACACAGCCTCCCAAGTAAGTGGTATTACAGGCACAGGCCACCATGCCCAGCAAATTTTTTTTGTATTTTGTAGAGTTGGGGTCTTGCTGTATTGCCCAGGCTGGTCTCAAACTCCTGGCCTCAAGTGAGTCTCCCTCCTGACACTCCTGAAGCACTGGGATTACAGGTGTGAGCCATCATGCATGGCCTCTTCCTCAATTATTGAAATGTAACTGAACCTTCTCTTTGTGTTGCAGGATTAAAATTATTATGAGATGTGGGGCATGTAGCTAAGATGCTGTATTAGTCCATTTTCATGCTGCTAATGAAGATATGCCCAAGAATGGGTAATTTATAAATAAAAAGAGGTTTAATGGACTCACAATTTCACGTGGCTGGAGAGGCCTCACAATCATGGCAGAAAGCAAAAGGCACATCTTACATGGCGGCAGAGAAGAGAGAATGAGAACCAAGCAAAAGGGGTTTCCCCTTATAAAACCATCAGATCTTGTGAGACTTATTCACTACCATGAGAACAGTATGAGGGAACTGCCCCCATGATTCAATTGTCTCCCACTGGGTCCCTCCCACAACACATGGGAATTATGGGAGCTACAATTCAAGATGAGATTGGGTGGAGACATAGAGCGAAATCACATCAGATGCAGATGCAGGAGGTGTAGAAGATAGGGGTGAGTGGGTACCAGCCCCTGCTGTGGCTTTGGGACTTGGATTGATCCTTGGTCTCCTGCTCCGTCCTCATTGAGGGACCATGAATGGTGATTAGCGGTCTGGTTTCTGCAGCTGCCCCACAGCTGTCCTTCTTTAACAGCAGTTAATGAATCCAACATTAAACATTCCTCTGCCAAGCGACTTGTTACCCCCAGGACAGTCTCTATCACTATCACTATCAGCATCCTTTAACTTTCCAAGCTCATTTAAAGTGTTATCTGTAACCAGGATCCCATGAAACGTGTACCTCTTCATCAGTTTACACACCTCTTCCAGACCCTACCTGAAGTTACTGTTTTGATTTTTTTTTTTTTTCTTGAGACAGAGTCTTGCACTGTCACTTAGGCTAGAGTGCAGTGGTGCAATCTCAGCTCACTGCAACTTCTGCCTCCCAGGTTCAAGCGATTCTCCTGCCTCAGCCTCCCAAGTAGCTGGGATTACAAGCACGGGCCCCCACACATGGCTAATTTTTGTGTTTTTAGTAGAGGCGGGGTTTCACCATGTTGGCCAGGCTGTTCTCGAACTCCTGACCTCAGGTGATCCGCCCACCTCAGCCTCCCGAAGTGCTGGGATTACAGGTGTGAGCCACCATACCCAGCCGAGTCTGTTTTGTTTAAGGCATATGAGCAAACTCAAAACTCCATGCCAAGTGGGGAGCAAAGGACGTTCATTTCACCCCCACACCTCCATTTAGCTTCTAAACTAATTTTCACCCAACTCGAGGTCTGCATCCTTGTGAAAACATTTAAGTCTGCAAGTGGCACTTGGGTAATGACTGGTGGATTATTAATAAAACACAGAAAAATAAAACCAGAACATAGCCAAGCATCTGCAGCTGTGTGGACCAATGAAAATGTGAAACCTTTCTGGTTTATGGGTACTTGATCCTCCTTTGGCTTTGCGAGGCTTGCGGGGACAGATGTGGAGTGGAGGATGAGGGTGGGAAGCTGGAATCTGATCATGTTACATGCCCCAGGGCTCTCACTGAAAGTAAGCCCCTCCATCTTCCCCATTGCACCGCTGAACCATGTCATTACATGTCTACCTTAGAAGGGCCTAAAATAAAAAAATAGTAGTGAAAAATAAATAAATAAATAAAAGTTCAAAAACCACTCCATAAGAAGCTGAAAATCTGTACTTCACGTTTCTTTCCCTGAGCCCTGAGGAGGTCTAAGTCTTCCTTCATTCATTCCCACATCAAGCCTGAGATATCAGCCTCCCCAGAACCGTGTTTTCATCCTGCATTATTTCTGCAATGTTCCATCAGGCATCTGCGGGTCTTTAAAGGAAATGTGAAAAGGCAGCAAAGACACATCTGCGCAGCAAAGACATGTAGCACAGGAAAGAAGTGGAGAAATCAAAGCCAGAGAGAAGCCTGCTAGCCACCTGGAAATCAAATTGTGTCAGGGAGAAGGCCTGCGTGGAAAATAGATTAGAAAGGCAGTGAACAAGAGAGAGGAAAGAAAGGCAGCCCCTACAGAAGTTAATTAGAAGCAGAGGAGGCCAGAATTTGAAAAGCAGCCTGAATCTGAAAAGAGTCCTGCACTGCTTGAGGAAGGACTCAAGATTCAGTAAGTTCTATTGACTTCTACCTGGGTAACGAACGCAGTGGCCGTCCACCTGCATGTCCCTCTTTGCTAACCACGCTCAAACTGGGGCTGCAGGCTCTGAAAGAAATCCAGGGAGGAACCAGACATCAAAGGAATGGGAACGCAGGCCTAGGACTTCAGATGAGAGGGTACCCTCCATCCACAGTGCCATCCTTCATCTGACTTCCACCCCGTCCTGACTCTGGGCCTGGTGCAAACAGGGCTGGTGAAATTGGTGGGAACTGGGAAAATGATACCTGCCTGGACTACCCCAAACATCCAAAGAGACGGCATAAGTACAGGCACTGGCAGAGTGCGGCTCCACAAAGAGTGACCTGTTATTATTAAATCATATGTAGCAGCAGGTGGAAGTGGCCTCTGAGCCTTTCCATTTTTTTTTTGAGACAGCGTCTCGCTCTGTCGCCCAGGCTGGAGGGCAGTGGCACAATCTCGGCTCACTGCAACCTCCGCCTCCCGGGTTCAAGCGATTCTCGTGTCTGAGCCTCTCGAGTAGCTTGGACTACAGGCGCCCGCAGCCACGCCCAGCTAATTTTTTATATTTTTAGTAGAGACGGGTTTCACCATGTTGGTCAGGCTGTTCTCGAACTCCTGACCTCAGGTGATCCACCTGCCTCAACCTCCCAAGGTGTTGGGATTACAGGTGTGAGCCACCGCGCCCGGCCGCCTTTCCATTTTCATCTGCGCAGTCCAGGTTCGGAGTGCTCTCGGAGCTCCTTCGTCTTCCCCAAACCCCGTGTATCAGTTCCCTCTTGCTCCAGCTCCCCTGTGGAGTGGGGCCTCCTCATCTCCTCCCAGCTATCGAAAGTCATCTTAGTAAGAGACCAGCAGTAACCCTAGGCCCTGAGGGCGGTCACTTTGATCAGGCTCTGCGACCCCCGTGCTCGGCCTCTTCGGAGGCACTTGGCATGACTGCGAGGTCAGGCTCAGGTGTTCTAGAAATTTAACTTTATTTTGTTTATGAACTTATTTTCCATTTCCAGCCACCTGGTGGCAGAAACGTAAAGTGTGGACCCCAGCGTCTGGATGAGAGGACACAAGCATTAAAAAGTCAACGTCGGGGCAGCCAGGCCCCCCACGTGCTAGCCCTCCAGGCCCCGGGCGTTTCCTAGGCAGGTAAGGGAGGGGTTGGTAACAGTGCAGCGCCACTCACCCCGATGCTCGTTTTCCCAATGCAGGCAAACGCCACATTCCTGGTGTTGGTGCAAAAAGAAATCATCCTACTTGTCCCCTCGCTTAAACTTTCCCACAGGCGTTGTCAAACAACCCCAAGAGCTGGCCTGCGGGTTTTCAATGCGCGCCTTTCACCCTGGGGGGCGGGGCGAGCCGGGGGAGGGCCTCGTGGGGGCGGGGCGTGCCGGGGCGTGGCGTAGTGGGGAGGGGCGTGCCGGGGCGGGGCGTGCCGGGGCGGGGCGTAGTGGAGACGGGGCGTGTCGGGGCGGGGCGTAGTGGGGACGGGGCGTGCCGGGGCGGGGCGTAGTGGGGACAGGGCCCAGCCTGGGGCGTCCTCGCGAAGCCTAGGCCTGTCAGGCGGTTCCGTCCGGGTCTCGGCCACAGCTGAGTTCCGTCGAGTTCCGTCCCGTTCCGTCCCGGCTCTGCTCACAGCAGCGCCCTCGGAGCGCCCAGCACCTGCGGCCGGTCAGACAGCGCGATCCTGCGGCGCCTGGCCGTCCCGGATGCCATGGCAGCCGTCGCCGTCTTGCGGGCCTTCGGGGCGAGGGGGCCCATGTGTCTCTCGCGCGGCCCCTGGGCCCAGCTGTCCGCCCGCTTCTGCAGCCGGGACCCGGCCGGAGCGGGGCGGCGGGAGTCGGAGCCGCGGCCCACCAGCGCGCGGCAGCTAGACGGCATAAGGTCAGCCCCGGGCCGCACGGGCTCCTCGCGTTGGGGCCGGGTCGGGGTCGGGGCGCGGGCGCTGCCACTGACGCCGCGAGGACCCGGGGAGCCGCAGCCCCGTTTGCGCCCCTGAGGAGGGAACCCCCCGTGTCCCGGACCCGGGCCTGGCAGCGAGTCGGTGGGACTGCCCGGGGCTCCGAAGCCCTCAGGGCCGCCTGCGGGGTCACTGGGCCTCCAGCCGCTGGGCCTGCGGAGAGGTCTGGAGAGGAGGGCTCTGGGCCCCAGACCCGGCTCCAGGGGGAGTGTGGGCACGGCCGAGCTGCTCCTTGGCCCTCACCCAGAGGCGCGGGGCTGGGGGCGGGACAGTAAATAGTACTAAGGACACAGCGTCCTGAGTGCTGCCCTTGTGGCTACAGGCCCAAAACTCTTAAAAATGTGCTTGTGTGCCAACTGGAAACTGGCGATAGAGTCATGAAGGTGGAAGGCCCTGCCCACTTCAGGCCTGAGCCGGGTGCTTGCCTGGCCCAGGCAAGGGTGCAAAGGGAGGCCTGAGTACCATGTTTCAGCATGTTTCAGTTCTAAATCAAGCTGTTAAATAAGCGTCGTTTTCTCCTACCCTGAGATGTTTACCTTCCGAAGAAGACCTAGAAGGCCGCGGGTGAACTGATAATCAGATGACCCGGTGGTTCCCCGCAGGGGTGGAGAGCCAGTCCCTGGCTTCAGCGTTTTCCTTTTCTCCTCACCCTCCTCTCATCCGTTCCCACCTTTGCACCCGTCCTTTCTGCTGCTCTGCAAGGGACTGGGTGCATAGATCTGCAGACACCCTTCCAGCATGCCCGGATTGTCTGTCCCCTCATGCCCTACAGACAACTGCTCTTGGCCGCCTTTGGGCTTGTGGTGCCCACAGCAGGGGCAGGGAATTCCAGGGTCTCAGTAATGGCCCCAGGGTTTAGAAAGGGGATGGTTCCTTTCCCTGTGGACCCCTTGCTCATCATCTACAGGAGCACAGGCCAGAGCAGGGCCCAGGCCAGGGCCTTTCTTGGCCATTGCTAAGTTTCCACTTCTGTAAATCTGGTCACATCTGGTTGGAAGCCTGACTTCTGGGCAGGCCAGATGACAAAAAGGAGGCTGGTTGAGTTCTCCAGAATTAAACATGAATCAGCAAAGGTGGTGACTGAAACACTCTCGCGTGAATGCTAGGGGTTGTTTAGTAGGAAAGGAAACTTCTTAACCAGGCATTAAAGCAGCACTATGTTAGGCACTAAGCAGGTCAACTTGTGCGAGAACTTGAGCAACCCGTCACTCTTCAAGTGTCCGTTTTCCATGCTCCTCCCAGCGGCACTGCTGTCATGGACCCAGGGCCAGCTCTGTGCTGGTCTCCTGGCATCTATGATCCCTAATTCTTTTTTTTTTTTTTTTGAGATGGAGTCTCGCTGTGTCACCCAGGCTGGAGTGCCGTGGCGCGATCTCGGCTCACTGCAAGCTCCGCCTCCCGGGTTCACGCCATTCTCCTGCCTCAGCCTCCGAGTAGCTGGGACTACAGGCGCCCGCCACCACGCCTGGCTAGTTTTTTTTGTATTTTTAGTGGAGACGGGGTTTCACCATGTTAGCCAGGATGGTCTCGATCTCCTGACCTCGTGATCCTCCCGCCTCGGCCTCCCAAAGTGCTGGGATTAAAGCTCCCAAAGGCTTGAGCCACCGCGCCCGGCCGCGATCCCTAATTCTTAATAATGGCCTGCAAGGTGGATAATTTTATGCCCGCTTTACAGTGAGGAAGCAAGTTCAGAGAGGTGACAGCCTGTTCAGGGCCACACGGCCAGTAGGTCTCACCAGGGTTCAGAGAGGTCCCTCTGCCCCAAAGTGGTTTCTACTCTGTTTCTACTCACCGCTTGGTTTGAAAAGAGATGGCAAAAAAACTGGATGCAATGTCATTCCGCTGCATTCGGTGGAATTGGCTGTGAAAAAATAGAAATGCTATTTTTTGTCATTAGAACAGATATTGAGCGTCTTCTCTGTGTGAGAACATGACAGTCCCTCACTTCAAGGACCTTCTCGTGGTTTACAATAATGATCTTCAGACAGCTCATGGGGGCATTTATAAGGACCATCTCTTACCTTGATACTTATCGCATGCTCTGGTGGTAACCTCATTCTTAAAGTTTTCCTCTTCGGATAGGTGATATTGGTGAAGCTCTCAGTGCAAGGCATCGCATGTTTTCAACCAAGATGGCCATTGGGAGGGTTCAGTGATGAGATTTTTTAAGAGGTATTATTGACAGGCTTTGGTGCCAGTTGAATCAGGAAGAGATAAAAAACTAGAATGACTTTTTCTCTGATTCAGGCAGCTGAGTGGCACCACTCAAATAAGGAGGACACGAGAGGGGCAGGTTTGAGAATGGGGGGATGCCCAAGGACACCTAGATGGAGAAGGCCAATGGACATCGGGATGAACGTGTGCACCTGGAGCTCAGCTCAGAGGTGGCCGTTGACGTCAAGGTCATTGGCGAAGTTGCCTGGGAAGAGTGCGGAGGACAGAATTCAGGATGGCTGGCATTCAGGGATTAACAGAGGGCTAGTAGCCCACGAAAGAAGTCAAGAAGTGTGGGCGTCAAGCTACCCAGGTGCTGAGGGAAGAGATTGAGGGCACGAGCTGTTCCAGTGTAATAAAATACATAAAATAGGAATAGTTATACTAGATATAGATAATAGATATGATTATATATGAATATCATTAATCATTAGCTTATAGCAATTACTCTTTATTCCAATATTATAATTATCCTTGCTCTACAATTATAACCTAGGAAAAACCAAGCTACACAGAGATAGGAGCTGAGGGGACATAGTGAGAAGTGACCAGAAGACAGGAGTGCGAGCCTTCTGTTATTCCCCGGGCAGGGCCACCAGAGGGCTGCTTGGTCTAGCGGTAACGCCAGCGTCTGGGAAGATGCCCGTTGCCAAGCAGACCATGGTCTAGCGGTAGTGTCAGTGTCAAGGAAAAACCCCCGCTACTTAGCAGACCGGGAAAGGGAGTCTCCCTTTCCCCGGTAGAGTTTAGAGAAAACGCTACTCCTCCACCTCTTGTGGAGGGTGTGACATCAGTCCGGCCCCCCCGCAGTTATCCGGAGGCCTGACCGTCTCCCTGTGATGCTGTGCTTCAGTGGTCACGCTCCTAGTCCGCCTTCATGTTTCATCCTGTACACCTGGCTCTGCCTTCTAGATAGCAGTAGCAAAATTAGTGAAAGTACTAAGTCTCTGATATGAAGAAATAAAGGCATAGGCTGTGTCCTCTCTCTCTCTGTCTCTCCACCTCGGCTGCCAAACAGGGAAGGGCCCCCTGTCCAGTGGACACGTGATTCATGTGACCTTGTCAATCATTGGAGATGACTCACACTCCTTACCTTGCCCCTTTTGCCTTGTACCCAATAAATAACAGCACAGCCTGGCATTCAGGGCACTACCGGTCTCCGCCTCTTGGTGGTAGTGGTCCCCCGGGCCCAGCTGTCTTTTTCTTTTATCTCTTTGTCTTGTGTCTTTATTCCTACAATCTCTCATCTCCGCACACGGGGAAAAAAACCCACTGACTCTGTGGGGCTGGACCCTACAAAGAAGGACCGGCCAGAGAAGTACAAAACAACCAGGAGAGAAGAAATCTGTCTCCAGAAGGAGGGAATGATCGAGATGGCCAGTGGATTTGGATCTGGCAATTAGGAGATGGTCTGTGAGAAGAGCTTGGGTGGAGCGGGAGGAGTTGAGCCTGTTTCCTCTGGGTTGGAGAATGGACTCTGCGGTTTAGAACACTCACAGTGTCGGAGCCAAACAGCTAACGGGACACATGAACAGATTCTGCAGTGCACGATGGCCTTGGGGGCTGGAATCTTTTTATACAATTTTGCCTGAGACCTTAGCATTTAGTTTAAGCATATGTCACCGATGGGATGGCAGCTTTTTATATTTGCTACAAGAAGCACCCTCATTATTTGATGGAGAGGTTTATAAGCCGTTCTCCCACCACCCGCACCAAATGTAAGTTTTGAAGTCTATCAGCAAATCAGCACAAGTAATTTTTGTACTCAGCAGAGAACAATGTTTATAAGAAACAACAAGATGAATAGCGCAGCCACCTGAAGACTGCAGCAACCTTGAAACGGTATTCCAAAGAAAGTGGTTATTCTTATTGAAATAAATTCAGTCATCAAAGTTGTTTTCCAGAAAAACACGACACAGAATACTATTTACGGAAGATCCACGCTGGCTGTACCGCGGAAGGAATATCAGATTCAAAAAAGATTGAGGAAGGCAGGAAACATGTAGGTGGAAACTGATAGGAAACACATAAAATATATAATAACAATCTGGTGTTTGGCTCTTTGCCCATTTCTTATAGCAGCCAAAAATAAGACATTTCTGTGTACAGGCAGCAAGATGACAATACAGATTATTTTATTCAGCACATGGGATGCCTCAAAAGAGCGAGCAGGCCCTTTGGACCCCAGCTTTTTGTGACAGGATATGTTCAGAAGAGCCCTCTTGCTGTGTGACTTGTACTTTTATTCTTCATATATTATCCCATTCGCAGACAGCACGAATTGTTTTGTAGACTTACAGGATGCCACTATAAGAAAAGATGGGCCTAGGCACAGTAGCTCACATCTGTAATCCCAGCACTTTGGGAGGCCAAGGCGGGTGGATCACCTGAGGTCAAGAGTTCGAGACCAGCCTGGCCAACATGGTGAAACCTCAGCTCTACTAAAAATACAAAAATTAGCTGGATGTGGTGGCGCACACCTGCAATCCCAGCTACTTGGGAGCCTGAGGCAAAAGAATCACTTGAACCCGGGAGGCAGAGGTTGCAGTGAGCCAAGATCATGCCATTGTATTCCAGCCTGGGCAACAAGAATGAAACTCCATCTCAAAAAAAAAAAAAAAACATGGACTGGGTACAGAAAAATAGAATGAATGAATAAGACTGAGAATTCTGTAGCACAACAGGGTGACTATAGTCAATAACAATTTAATTGTCGATTTGAAACTAACTAAAAGAATATCATTGGATTGTTGATTTATCCTTTGTTATCCACAAAGGATAAATGCTTGAGGGGATGGATACCCCATTTTCCATGATGTGATCATTGCGCATTGCTTGCCTGTGGCAAAACATCCCCAGGTACCCCATAAATATATATACACCTACTATATGTACTCACAAAAATTAAATATAAAAAATTGGGTTGGCCGGGCGCGGTGGCTCAAGCCTGTAATCTCAGCACTTTGGGAGGCCGAGACGGGCGGATCACGAGGTCAGGAGTTCGAGACCATCCTGGCTAACACGGTGAAACCCCGTCTCTACTAAAAAATACAAAAAACTAGCCGGGCGAGGTGGTGGGCGCCTGTAGTCCCGGCTACTCGGGAGGCTGAGGCAGGAGAATGGCGTAAAAACCCGGGAGGCGGAGCTTGCAGTGAGCTGAGATCCGGCCACTGCACTCCACCCTGGGCGACATAGCGAGACTCCGTCTCAAAAAATAAATAAATAAATAAATAAAATAAAAAAAAATAAAAAATTGGGTCAGACACAGTGGCTCCTGCCTATAATCCCAACACTTTGGGAGGCTGAGGCAAGCGGATCACCTGAGATCAGGAGTTCAAGACCAGCCTAGCCAACATGGTGAAACCTCATCTCTACTAAAGATACAAAAGTAGCCGGGCATGGTGGTGGGCGCCTGTAGTCCCAGCTATTCGGGACACCGAAGCAGTAGACTCGCTTCAACCCGGGAGGTGGAGGTTGCAGTGAGCCGAGATCTGGGGCGTTATTTTCATTCTGGGTTTCTTTTCTAACTTTTTTCTAAGAAACAATGGAAAGAAAGCAGTGGAAGGTAGCCACTGTTTGTCAGATTTCTCCGGCGCCTGCTGCTGTCATGCTAAGCTTGCAGCCTCTCTGGGTGGTGTTGATTTTGGAACTGCTGTGCGTTGCCCTCTCTGTGGAGCTGGCAGTCATGTTTCTGACATCTAACATGGAGAAAAAGAGAAACAAATCAAGGGAAGAGGGAGGAAACCCAGCCTGCATTTCAGGTCGCCTTTTTCTTGTTTTGACTTGGCTATAACTCCAGAGAGTCGACAGACCCTCTACATTGGCACTAAGCCCCAGCAGTTCTCTTTTCTTGTCTTTTAAAAATAGCTCCTAAATTAGACAGGAATCGCAGGGGTCCTCACTTGTTTTGACTGGTGCGTGACCCTGTGATTGTAAAATGTGCTTCACAGGAACATCGTCTTGAGCAATTCCAAGAAGAGGAACGCGTTGTCACTTGCAATGCTGAAATCTCTGCAGAGTGACATTCTTCATGACGCTGACAGCAACGATCTGAAAGTCATTATCATCTCGGGTATGGATCTGATATCTGTCCTTAGTATTCTGCAGTGCCCAGAAGAGATTTCTTGAGAGTCTTTAGTTAACTGGGGCATCCCTTCATTTAACTGGAGAATTGTTTTGAAGCTCCTTTACAAGAACATTAATTATAGAAAACACCTGTGTAGTTGGTGATTTGGTCCTAACACTATTAACTGCAGAATGTATAGCAGAGGTGACTGTTCAGTGAAAATCTGTCTTTTCCTTTTTGTTAGATACTAAAACATTTCTGTTCTTGGCTATACTGGTATTCCCCTCAAAGTCAGAGAATTGATTTCTTCATGGACCTTATAAAATGGGTTTAACCACTAATCCTTTGGGGCATTTGATTGGTTTGACTTTTCTTTTCTTACCAAGCTTGCGAACTGATATCTGCAGTGCCTTTAATGGTGCTGGAAAGGATGCCATATTCTGCTCATTTGTTTGCTTGCTCCAAAAAGAATTTTTACAGAATTATTTTTTCTTGTGATGATGGGACTGGTATAAATATTAGTAATATTAGCATTTTAAAGTGTGCACAAAAAAATATGACGATGATACTTTGTGATGCTATGTTTGTTTGGCAAGTCAAGCATCAGGATTTCCGGAGGCAGAAACTCAGAATGTTACCATCTTATCCATGGTTAATCAGAAGTGTTCAACTGTTTTATATGGTGAAGAGAAAAGAAATTAGAACTAGTACAATCCAGCAGCCATGTGGGATGTCACCTGGATACAGCAAAGGCAGTTAACTTCTTTTTTTTTTTTTTTTTTTGACACAGTCTTGCTCTGTCGCCCAGGCTGGAGTGCAGTGGCATGATTATAGCTCACTGCAGCCTCAAACTTCTGGGCTTAAGTGATCTCCAGCCTCAGTCCCCTGAGTAGCTGGGACTATAGGTATGTGCCACTACGCTCAGCTAATTTTTTATTTTTTGTGGAGCTAGTGACTTGCTATGTTGCCCAGGCTGGTCTCGAACTCCTAGCCTCAAACACCACTGCCACCACTGTGCCTTGCTAATTTTTAAGGTTTTATTTTGCAGAGACAGGGTCTCACTATAGCTTCTTAACTACACAATTACCTCACTTACAAAAAGACAATAGTATTGCCTATCAATCAAGGTAACTACAACAGCCAGGCATGGTGCCTCATGCCTGTAATCCCAGCACTTTGGGAGGCCAAGGCGTGCAGATCACTTGAGACCAAGAGTTCGAGACCAGCCTGGCCAACGTGGCCAAAACTCCATCTCTACTAAAACTACAAAAATTAGCCAGGCGTGGTGGCGGGCGCCTGTAATCCCAGCTACTCAGGAGGCTAAGGCACAAGAATTGCTTGAACCCCGGAGGCAGAGGTCGCAGTGAGCCAAGATCGCGCCTCTGCACTCCAGCCTGGGCAACAGAGCAAGGCTCTGTCTCCAGCAACAGCAATAGCAACAAAAGGGAAGTATGAGAAAATGTTATCAGCTCATCAGTAGGATGACATTTTCTTGTTGATGACAGCAGTGATAGCAGCCACATCCTATGATCCCTCATCTGTAAAATGAAGACCGGAAGGCTTCTGAGGTCCCTCCCTACCCTCACCTCCCAGTTCAGCCATGATGGTTGGCCACCACTTGTAGACGAAATGACATGGACACTGCCTTCGGCAAGAGGGATTTTGATGAGCTTGTGTGACTCAATACACTCAGGCCAGAACGAGTCCCCAGATAAAGGCTCTGTATAAAATACCTTTGCCTTGGTAACTGAACCTTCTCCTTATGTAATTGTGTATTTCTATCATTTTCCATCAAGGACTTTTAGGACACCTAGGCACCTAAAAAATGCCTCACCTTGCATTTTTCATCACAAAATTCTGGCTGGAACTTTTCCATCAAACTGGAATTATTCTTCTCAAAATTAGGCCATTAACTTGCTCTAAGTGAAAGTTTGCTGAAGTTATTCAGTAGACAAGGAAGGGAACTAACTGTCCAACTCTGGGTGTTTACATCTTTTTGTTTTCTTTTCTCAATTGGAAACATTTGCAGCTGAGGGGCCTGTGTTTTCTTCTGGGCATGATTTAAAGGAGCTGACAGAGGAGCAAGGCCGTGATTACCATGCCGAAGTATTTCAGACCTGTTCCAAGGTAAGCCGGGACGACAGTTGACAGTGCAAACCTGCAAATGATTGTTATATTAAATGTTGAGTTCGCCTTCTAGCTTACAGATAAGATTTTATCTGTGAGACCTAACCACCCAGAGCAACTGGAAACTGTTTGGTCATCAGATCCTTTATCCAAGCAATTATTTGGTTTAGACTTTTTTTTTTTTTTTTTTTTTTCCAGATAGAGTCTCTCTCTATCACCCAAGCTGGAGTGCAGTGGTGCAATCTTGGCTCACTGCAACCTCTGCCTCCCGGATTCAAGCGATTCTCCTGCCTCAGCTTCTTGAGTAGCTGGGACTAGCAGGCATGCGCTAATTTTTGTGTTTTTAGTAGAGATGAGGTTTCACCATGTTGGCCAGGCTGGTCTCAAACTCCTGACCTCAGGTGATCCTCCCGCCTCGACCTTCCAAAGTGCTGGGATTACAGACGTGAGCCACCGTGCACGGCCTAGTTTAGACTTTTAAGAAGCAACCATAATTTGCTATTGATTTTGTATTGTACCAAAGAAAGTGGAATATAGGATGGTACTCATGGTTGCCATGTCTAGCATTGTGGGAGTATGTCTTCGTGTAGAAGTTTGGAGTAAGAGGAAAAAGGTGAAAATGTGTGTCTTTAGAGAGGAAGAATCTAAGATTATAATAATTAAAAAAAAATTTAAACTAAAACAACTCTGTTAAATGGGAAAGAACATTAATAAGTGGAATAACAATAATGGTTTTTTAAATTGTTTTCAAATGCTTCTTTCAACCAGCCTTTATAATCACCACCTCTAAGTAGGAAAATTAACCTCTTTGTTGTTGCTTCTCTTCTGCCTCTTTCACCATATTAAGGAGGAAAAATACCAACAGCCACAGAGGAAGAGGAGGTACAAAAAGTGTTGGATGATTTATAAATGCATGAAATCAACCCCTTGGGTAATGAAAAGTTGAGTAGAGAATCCAGCTTTAAGTAATACATTGTTCATCTAATGACCGTTGTTTTTTTTTTTTTTTTTTTTTGAGACGGAGTCTCGCTCTGTAGCCCAGGCTGGAGTGCAGTGGCCGGATCTCAGCTCACTGCAAGCTCCGCCTCCCGGGTTTACGCCATTCTCCGGCCTCAGCCTCCCGAGTAGCTGGGACTACAGGCGCTGCCACCTCGCCTGGCTATTTTTTGTGTTTCTTAGTAGAGACGGGGTTTCACCGTGTCGGCCAGGATGGTCTCGATCTCCTGACCTCGTGATCCGCCCATCTCGGCCTCCCAAAGTGCTGGTATTACAGGCTTGAGCCACCGCACCCGGCCTAATGACCGTTTATTGAGCACCTATTATAATACCTGCAAGGCATTGAGGGAAACATAAGAAAAAATTGCTTTCTGCCGAACGGAAACTGAAAATCTGTTTGGGAAACAACACATATAAAACGGCTTCATAACCTGCCTCTAAGATAGTTTAACCTAATTTTTTATTCATTCATCGACTTATTCATTCATGTATTTGGTCATTAATGATTTCAAAGATATTTAATGATACAAGACACAAGTGAGCAACAGGGATGTGAATGGGAAGATGATTAAGACATCCCCATTTGTTTTCCTTGCCCTTCCAGAAACCCATAACGAGATCAGGTTCTATTTTTCTCACTCCATGGAAGGACAAACGGGAAAAGCAATTTACTTGAAGCTTCATGGGGAAGTGGGAGCAAGTTAGAGCCGAGACCTGGATCTTTTGTTTCCTACATTAATGATGTTTATGTAACATTCCACTCTTAGGTTTGCCAAGGCTTGGTGCTGTAAAAGTTTTTTTCTACCAGTACCCAGTATGTTTGGCTGAAGTTGAAAAGCATCAAAGAGAACCAGTAAAGCCCTGTTATCCTCCCTAAGGGTCTGCTTTTATCACTCTGCTCTGGCAACTTCATGAACTGGGATCTAAACAGCGTAGCCATGGGCCACAGGGGAGCAGGCCTTCTTCAGAGGATAAAGCCCAGATTTCTTGGAAGCCCCTAACCCTTGGAGGCCTTTGACTTCCTGAAAAAGACTCAGTGCATAAACAGGGCCTACCCCAAAGTAGTAAAATAGGACTGAAAGTGTATTGATTTCTTTAAACCATTTGTAAGAAAATCACATTGTGTTGGCTAAATATGAGTGTCATGGACTTGTGCAAGATTTCAATTTCCAAGTGAAATCAACAGGTAGATTGGAACAGAATGAGCTAGATATTTCATTGTTCAGTTCATGCATGAGAAAATTTGATTTTAGAAAGGAGGATAGAGGTATCTGAATTAGCTAAGCATCTAAAAACTATACCAATTTTTTACAGACCACAAGTACTGCATGATAGTTAATTATATACAAACCAGGAGCAGGGCAAATTAAGAATGAGTAGAATGAGAATGAGAAGAACTTGACTCTGGAAGAGTGAAAATGACCTTCCACGGCGCTCATATTAGAGACTTCTTCTTTGTCTCTCTGCTTATATCCTATTGAAGTTTGGAGACGGAACTCTAGTTCAGGAGAAGAGTCTGCTCTTTGCTCTCATACCCTGTCAATCACATGACAGTGGGACAAGGTTTCTTGCTTTGGGAAATAACGCGAAACCCTTAGCGATGCTGTTAAAGGAGGTTAGGGCAGAGTTCTATTTATGTCACATTTTGGGGTCAGCAGACCCAAAACAGTACCTAATTCAGGAAGGTCAAATAGGTATAATCAGTTCTTGACTATCAAGTGTTTGATTATTCTAGCCTGTTGATTGTTTAAATTCCTTTTGTCTTTTCTGAACTTCTCTCTAACTTTATATTTTAAATAGTCTTTTTTTTTTTTTTTTTTTTTCCTTGAGACAGTGTCTCGCTCTGTCACCCAGGCTGGAGTGCAGTGGCCCGATCTCGGCTCACTGCAACCTCTGCCTCCCGGGTTCAAGCAATTCTCCTGCCTCAGCCTCCCGAGTAGCTGGGACTACAGGCATGCGCCACCATGCCTGACTAACTTTTTTTGGTTTTATTTTTTTTTAGTAGAAACGGAGTTGCACCATGTTGACCAGGCTGGTCTCGATTTCCTGACCTCAAAATGATCCGCCCACCTTGGCCTCCCAAAGTGCTAGGATTATAGGCATGAGCCACAGTGCCTGGCCTAACACAGTCTTAATCATGAAAGTAATATGTACTTATAAACAGTTTTGAAAGTCTAGAAAAATAAAAGATTACCTATGTTATACCATATTCATACCTCCCAGAGAGAACTGTGATTAATATTTTGCTATATTTCCTTTTAGATCATTTTTTCATGTGAACCTGTTTTCCTAAATAATCATATATAGATGAACTTACAGTATAAAATTATATAATATGATTATAGCATTGAATGCTTACTATATGCCAGGTAATATTTTAAGTACTTTAAATATGTTAATTTATATAACTGTCATGTTCTATAAGGATGGTGCTATTACCATGCCCATTTTACAGATGTGAAAACTGAGGGGTTAAATGACTTGTCCAGGATTACTCAGTGAGTAAGTGACAGACTGAGCGTAAACCCTGGCAGCCTGGTTTCAGACCACTGCATAAGCTCCAGACTGCTATGCTGGTGTTTCTCTTGGAAATTTTCATTTCAGTGAGAATACAGCATCCTAGTCAATGGATGTAGTTTAGTTTCCATTGCCATTTATTTATTTTGTATATTTATATTATTTATAGTTTTTTTTACTATTATAATGATTTGGTGAGCATCTTTGGCATAGAGCTTTTTACCTATTTCACATTATTTCTTAGAAGTAGAATTCCTAGATCAAAGGTGAATATGCATTTTTAGGCTGGACGCGGTGACTCACATCTGTAATCCCAGCACTTTCGGAGGCCGAGGCAGGCGGATCACTTGAGGTCAGGAGTTTGAGACCAACCTGGCCAACATGGTGAAACTCTCTCTACTAAAAATACAAAATAGTTAGCTGGGTATGGTGGTGCACACTTATAACCCCAGGTACTCGGGAGGCTGAGGCAGGAGAGTCACTTGAACCCAGAAGGCGGAGGTTGCAGTGAGCCAGGATCGTGCCACCGCACTCCAGCTTGGGTGACAGAGCAAGTCTCTGTTTCAAAAAAATAATATTAATAATTATATGTGTTTTTTATGCTGAATATATACTGTATTACCTATTTTTCTGCCAAGTTTTATGAAATCCTAGCCATTCACAGATGGTGGACGGGACAGGTAGACTGTTCAACTCTAATCCCAGTCAATGGGCTTTTCATCAGTAACTTCAGTTCCTTGGGTGGTGCAGCAACGCTCAGAACAAAAACAAAATCTTTTCTTTCTTTGCAGCAAGACTTTAGAAGTTCCTGGGAGTTCTTCCCCTTGTTATTCATTCCAGTTCACTGGTAATGAGCACTCGCTGGCCCATCCCCAGCCTCGCCCTACAGTGCATGAACCCCCTAAATCCACGAACAGTGTTGTGTACAGGTGTTTACTTATCTGTGCATTCTTCTTCTTCTTCTTCTTCTTCTTCTTCTTCTTCTTCTTCTTCTCCTTCTCCTTCTCCTTCTCCTTCTCCTTCTCCTTCTCCTTCTCCTTCTCCTTCTCCTTCTCCTTCTCCTTCTCCTTCTCCTTCTTCTTCTTCTTTCTTCTTTCTTCTTCTTTCTTCTTTTTTTGAGACAGAGTCTCGCTGTGTCACCCAGGCTAGAGTGCAATGGCGCGATCTCAGCTCACTGCAACCTCCACTTCCCAAGTTCAAGCAATTCTCCTGCCTCAGCCTCCCAAGTAGGCTGGGATTACCGGCACGTGCCACCACGCCCAGCTAATTTTTGTGTTTTTTTTAAGTAGAGACAGGGTTTCATGATGTTGGCCAGGCTGGTCTCAAACTCCTGACCTCAGGTGATCCACCCGCCTGTGTTCTTCTGAGGAGGATGCATTTCCTCATTTATCCTAGGTAATGTTATTAGTGTTTATCAGGTTCTGTAAAGGAGATCTCCCCCCAAAAAAGTCCAAAAGCACTACTATAGGATAGGATACCATAGCCTTAAATATATAATTGGTTATTTAAGAAGAAAGCTAACGAATATCAAATGTTTATGGATATAAAAGATAAGCTTCTTAGACAGAATCTTCAAATCAATGAAGGTCGTTTGTCTTTGAATACCTGCCTTGGGGAAAGTAACCCAAATTTCATTCCCATCCTCTCTCCCTGCCAAGGTTCAAAGAGCAGCACTTTAGAAATTGCAGTTACCATAGCAACACACTCTGTGGCATGAAAACATAAGCTGCAAAAATAAGTTAAAGCTCTGGAAATGTATTGGTTGGAGGGGTTGTATTAGCACATTTCTGTCTCTCCTCTCTGTGCCAATGGCTCTATTTTAGGAATTTTGTTTACTTTGATGACAGCAGAGTCCCCCCCACCCCCATTTTAATAGAATTGAGAGAGTCTTCATGGTGGTAATTTGAGAAGTAATTATTAAGAAAACTGCCTTCAAGGGTCCTTTCCACCTTAATTTTTCAAGGAAGCACCAAATACCAGCTTCAGACTTTTAACACAAGAGCCTCCCACAGGCACGGCGAAAACAGAACTGTCTCTGAAGTGTTTGATTTGTTCCCCAGAGATAAAAATCCACACTGTTCTTCAGCGCGTTTGCCGGGAAGGCAGGTGGGAGTCTGTCACTTCTCAAGAGCTAAGCTTGGGGCCACCCCCTGCAGCAGCCCCCACCAAGCTTAGTGTCCTTGTTGTACAATGGTTCAGAGTAGATATTTAATAGGAGTTAGTGCTCTCTGTGCCTTTTTTGACCCTTTTTCCATAGAATCTGATAAACTCACACATATGAAAAGTGCTCTGGAAACAGGAAAGTCATATAAAAGGATAGGCATTGGCTAGGCGTGGTGGCTCACGCCTGTCATCTGAGCACTTTGGGAGGCCAAGGTGGGTGGATCACTTGAGGTCAGGAATTCCAGACCAGCCTGGCCAACATAGTAAAACCCCATCTTTACTAAAAGTACCAAAAAAATTTAGCTGGGTGTGGTGGCCCATGCCTGTAGTCCCAGATACTCAGGAGACTGAGGCAGGAGGATCGCTTGAACCCAGAAGGAGGAGGTTGCAGTGAGCCAAGATCTCACCACTGCACTCCTTCCTGGGCAACAGAGCGAGACTCTGTCTAAAAAAAAAGAAAAAAAAAAAAAAAAAGATAGGCATTAATGTCGTGCCTCCCTCTGGGTGGAAGTGAAGTGGGTGTGTTTGTCCCGCAGGTCATGATGCTCATCCGGAACCACCCTGTCCCCGTCATTGCCATGGTCAATGGCCTGGCCACAGCTGCCGGCTGTCAACTGGTTGCCAGCTGCGACATTGCCGTGGCCAGCGACAAGTCCTCTTTTGCCACTCCTGGGGTGAACATCGGGCTCTTCTGTTCTACCCCTGGGGTTGCCTTGGCAAGAGCAGTGCCTAGAAAGGTAATTTAACTTCCCCCACCCACCTCTGCCTCCCAGCCTTCTCTGGAGTTCCTCCTCCAATGCATGCAATGATTCAAGATCCGCTTGTTAAAAGTGCCTTTCATATCAGGACATTCTGCCCAGAGCGCCTCTGGCTAGATGGGCCATGACTTTCCCTCTAATGGCAGGGAGGGAAGAGCCGACCGCCTGCCTGGTCCTCTGTAGCTTCTGACGCAGGGCGTCAATTTGTGAAATCACTGCATTTCCATCATGTGTACCCTCAGTACCACTGGGGAGGTTTGCCGATTGGTTTTGTTTGTCTTCCTAATGCCACATATTTTGTAATCTTATTTGAAATGCAATTGAGACTCAGTTTTGTTGCACTGAATGGTTGCCCGTGAGATAGAATAGCATGCTGACATAATGCCAGTATCAGGAGCCTAGGATAGTAGTGTCGCTGGCTCACTCTTCGTCAACAGTCGTCTTGTTCCAGAATGGATTTAGAGTAGGTGATTTTTGGAGTATGTTGGGTTTACAACGGTTGCATTTCAAGAACATGAATCTCCTGTGCGTGGTATGTTGAATCTGCCCAAGAAGGAGCCGTGTTGCAAAGTGGTTTTGTTAACTACAGTGAAGTCTGTTTCCGTCACAAAACTTTCTTCCTTCCTATAACATCATAAAATAATATTTCCTAAACCTTCCTCAAGTGTAAACCAACAGTGTTCTTGTTGCAGAAAAAGTGCCTCCTTGTTCTTAATTGGAAATCTGTAACAAGGGGGGCAGAGTCTTAGACCACACCAAGTAAAGAAGCTATTGCTTTCTAATGTATGTGATCTACTTTAGCATCAACTATGAAAATTAGCAGTTGCTCATATGCCTGTGACGCAAGAGAAATAAGATCCAAGGGAAATTAGTAGTAGGACCAAGAAGTTTAGGGAAGTATTCCTTTCTTTTGCAGTGCCCCTTTGTTAGTTTTTGCAGAAATGTGTGTTTGTGGGGAAATTGTGAAGAAGACAGATACCTATGAACACACACGCTTAGGACAGTGGGCTGGAAGTGGGCTCTGCACTACAGTAGGTGACGGCTGGCTAAAGTGTCTTCAGACTAAGAGGATGTTTTCGACTCTGTCAAGATCGACACTTACCTTAAACTCATTCAGTAATTTTTTTTTTTTTTTTTTTTTTGAGACGGAGTCTCACTCTGTCACCCAGGCTGGAGTACAGTGGCGCAATCTCAGCTCACTGCAACGTTCAAGGGATTCTCCTGCCTCAGCCTCCATAGTAACTGGGATTACAGGCACGTGCCACCATGCCCGGCTAATTTTGTATTTTTAGTAGAGATGGTGTTTCACCATGTTGGCAAGGCTGGCCTCAAACTCTTGACCTCAAGTAATCCGTCCCCCTCGGCCTCCCAAAATGCTAGAATTACAGGTGTGAGCCACCGCACCTGGCCCATTTAGTAAATATTTCTTAAGACTTTACTTTGTGTATTACAAATTGATTGTCAGAGCTTGTTCACAAACTACCTTATAACTGTGCAAATCAAATCACAAGGCCTTTGTTTAATAAAAGACAGCTATGCTGACAGCTGCCTGTCCTCTTCAACACCTGACGTGCTGGAAGGTTCCACAGTAAAGCACTTGAAACCTTGAAGTCAGCCCTACTGTCTGGATAAGAACCCATTCTCTCTTCAACTTTTGAAATCCAGGCTTATTAGATTTGATTCCCAGCAACTTAATGCTAGACTATATTTATCAAGTTTTAAATTGATAAAATTTAAAGTTTTTGAGAAGCAAAAGGGGAAAATATGACAAAAAAAGAGGCCTTAAGTTCCAAGGAAGTCCAGTCTTCAGACACCCCATTTCATAATCGCCCAGTTGGATGAACCAAAGTAGCTTTTACCTCCCAAGGACAGACCTCAGAAAATGGGGCAAAAAATCTCCGGACAGCCCTGCTCAGGTTCCTGGTCTCTGTTCTCATGTTCTGACCCCCCGAAGGCCTCTAAATCACTCAGCTGGAGACTCGCCAGTTTTTTCTAATCAGGTGCCTGAAAGCGGTTCAGAGTTCTGTCAACGAGTCCTTGCACGCTGGGCTTATTAATGCTGGGCCACTCGGAGCCATGACTCAGGAACGTGGTTTGGGGTCAACACTGAAAAGCAGAAATCACAGTACTGATGAAGGGAATTTTGTAGGAAGAAAAAGTCTTTTGGAACTTAAGGCCTTTGTTAGGTTTCTGGATTTGCAGGTCTCATTGTGTGGGCCTGCTTTAGGAGGAGAAACTGGCATTCATAACAATCTAATACACCTGACCCAAACCACCTGCCCGTTGTCTTTGCCGATCGCGTGCGTGTGAACCCATCCGTGGACATCCGTGCACGGGCCCACCGAGTATTTTGGGGGTAGGTGCGTGTCCCTCGTACACCTACAGGGAAGCTAGCAGGTACTTTTGCAAACTGGCCTGGACAGGAAGTTGGGCTTGTCTCACGCTGGCTAAGACAACATGTGTGGGTCACTAGTGCCCTCTCCCGGCCGCCAAGGGACCTGCTTGACTGTGCTGGAGACGGGCAGAAACAATGGAATCAAGCCTGTCTCTTCATTCCAGACCAAGCCTGGACATGAATAATAGTCCCCATTTGTAAAGAGCTTCTCTCCTTGGGCATGATCTAAATAATGCATGTTCCTGGCACCCTATAAAACACCCTGCCTGGCGCAGCTGCTCCATTCCCAGGCAGAGCTGGCCTTGCTCAGACCCCGAGCCAGTGCCTCAAGCAGCCGGCCTCACTGGAGAGCACGTGGGAAATGAGAAGCCCTTCCTCCCAGAACAGTCATTTTCCTGAGGCAGGCAGACTCTGATTTCCAATCAGCTAATGAGAACAGAGTGGGGTTTCTAAGCTGGAAAGATGGTTAAAGCCCGCTGCTCAAACTGGTGCAGACGTTAGAGAGCCTGGGAGAAAGGCTGGGTCTCCAGCCTGCCCCAGACGGGCTGTGTTTTAGCAGTGATTTGTGTGGCCAGAGGTTGGGAGTGCAGTTTTAGAGGAAACACAGTTCCACACCCAGTTTGCAAGAGGGCCTGGGAGTTTCAGGGCCTCGTGTCCTGTGTCCAGCCAGTGAGATGGGACCCATGACCCTCACTCCAGTGTGCTTCCCTCAGAGCCCGGCCACGTGGCAGCCCGAGGGACAGATCCTGCCGGTGCCTCGGTGCCAGTGCGAATGCATGTGCATGTGTGTGTGCACAAGAACCCCATGGGTTCTGCTCAGGCCTGACTCTTTCCACAGTGCTCCCCCCGCAGCTCTTCACCCTGCTGCTAGTGCTCCCTGGGAGACAGATGCCGTGTGCTGCGGTCTGAATGCTGTGTCCTCCCCAAATTCCTGTGTTGAATCCTCACCCCCAAGGTGATGGTGTTGGAAGGTGGGGCCTTTGGGGGTGATGAGATCATGAGCATGGAGCCCTTGTGAATGGGATCAGTGACTTTATAAAAACAGCCCCAGGCTGGGCGTGGTGTCTCATGCCTGTAATCCCAGCACTGTGGGAGGCCGAGGCAGACGGATCACCTGAGGTCAGGAGTTCGAGACCAACCTGGTCAACATGGCAAAACGCCGTCTCTACTAAAAATACAAAAATTAGCTGGGTATGGTGGCTCATGCCTGTAATCCCAGCTCCTTGGGAGGTTGAAGCAGGAGAATCACTTGAACCTGGGAGGCGGAAGTAGCAATGAGCCGAGATCGTGCCATTGCACTCCAGCCTGGACAACAAGAGTGAAACTTCATCTCAAAAAAAAAAAAAAAAAAAACAGCCCCAGAGAGCTGCCTTAACCCTTTTTCTGCATGTGAGGACACAGCTAGAAGGCCCCGTTTATGAACCAGGAAGCAGGTCCTCAGCAGTCGCAGAGCTGGCACCCTCACCTTGGACTTCGCAGCCTCCAGAACTGTGAGATATAAATGTCTGTTGTTCATAAGCCACTGGGCTATGGTGCTGTGTTCCAGCAGGCTGAATGGACTAAGACACCACACCCATGCAAAGGGGCATGACGTGGGGAGAGTCCCCTGTGGGCTGTAGCACATGATTCTTGCCACTTGGGTGGCCTATGAGATCCAGAAGACCCCTCTGCTTTAAATAATCGCCCCCATTCCAAGGCTGGGGTGACCATTTAAAAGCCAGCATTAGAGATCATGAACCATCGGTAGTTGGCCTAGGCGTGTTAAAAATAGGCATTGCATTCACTAGGTGCCTACTGAGTGCCCAGGACTGTTATTATACGAGCCTCACACCTGCTATCTCTAATCCTTGCAATACTGCAGGAGGCGCTCATTTTTGTTTTCCAGATGAAACAAACTCCAAGGCATTAAACAGTTGAAGGTCTTGTGGTTAGTAAGTGCCAGAGCTGGGGTTGGAACTCAGGTACATCTGGCTCAGCCAGGTCCCTTGAGCTCAAACCAGGTCCCTGAGCTTTTCTTCTACAAGCAAAATCTTCATAGTGACTTCCCTGATTTATGTCTGGCTCAGATGGACCATTTTTTCCCCAGCCTTTCCGTTGTACTCAATGTGACAGTGTGCCCTGCTGTCATTAGTTAGTGGCTTCTTCACTGTGTCCCTTGGTGACAGTCATTTGTACCTGAGCCTGCTGGCTGCCGAAGTGAGAGGTGAGAGATGGCTTGCTCGGGGGTCCCAGGAGGACCAGTGCCCAGCAGGCCTGGCACCAGGCCCCGCCTGTGAAGCTTGAACTCCAAAGGACTTGGCCCCAAAACATCTGGGGCATTTGGAATTCCATGCAGGTCTGCACCCACACACTGCCGGCCCAGGCCGCAAGTCCCCCACCTGGGATGAATACATGTCCATCTGCTGAGCCGGCCGGGAAGGATCATTTACTACTTTGGATTTACTCTTTCCTCCTTCCAGCTCTGACTCCATTCTTAACAACTCTGAAAGTCATCTAGGACTTGATCATTGCAAGTGACAAAGGGATCGATAAGGTTGACTTGGGTGGCTTTTGTTGTTTTTTCATGTTGCATCAGTTTTTCAGGCTTGGCCACTTCCTGACATTTGGTCCCTGTGAGTTCCCCAAGGGCCGCCTGTATCAGTAGAGGGAAAGTGGCTGGGAGGAGCCGTGACACCGTCTCCACCTTGGCTTCTGATCCCAGCTGATAACACGGTTCAGGGGCAGAGACGGAGCAGAGCACCTTCCTGGCCCCGTGTTGGGACCCGCTAGATGTCTTCAGCAGGGTCCTATTTCACAGCTGTTCACAACAGGATCTGCTTTTTAGCTCCTGGTTCAACCAGGGCTTCAGACACACTTTGGCGTGAAGTGCTCTTCCTGGTCAACTAAAAATGGTCTGCCCTGAAACCCCCATAGCTGTCACATTCCTGCCCCCTCCAACGTAAAATCAGTACAGTTCCAAAACAGAGGTGGCGATTTAGTCCATGCCTTTAACTTTACAGAGGAGACAAGGAGGCTCTGCATCACCCGTCCCTGGCTCCCAGCCCAGTGCCTGTGGGCTCCATCTCCACCCATGGTGGCAGGAGGGGCCTCAGGCCAGGCTTCTGGTCTCTCCTTTATCCAAGCTCAATCCAGGGGGCTCCAATCTAGTCCTATGACTTAAAAACCTTCTAGATCCATGGTTCTAAACTGAGAGCAGTATTGGCCCAGGGATATGTGGCGATACCTGGAGACATTCTTGATTGTCACAGCTTGGTGTGGGGGCATGGGTACTACTGATAACTAGAGGGTGGAGGTCAAGAATGCTGCAGAACGTCCTGCAATACACAGGACAGCCCCCAGCCCCCCACCCAAAAAAAGTTATCTGAACGTCAGTACCACCAGGGTTGAGAAACCCCACTCTACATGCTGATGCGTCTCCTGTGTCTGTCTCCAGCTAGTGCAGCTGTCTATTACCAGGCAACAGGTCACCCACAGTATCATAGCAAAAGACAACAGAATTTGCAGTTTGGACAGGGCTCAGTGAGGAAGGCTTCTCTCTGCTCCACAGGGTCAGCAGCCTCAGCTGGGGACTTATCTGAAGGCTGCTTGCTCACATGTCTGGCTGTGGAGGCTGCCTCTGAGCTGGGCCCCCCAAAGGGTGGTTGGCAGCACACTGCAACTGGCCTCTCAGGGTGGCTTGGGCTTCCTCACAGCATGGAGGCCAGGTCCTAAGAGCCAGCCAGAGCCAGCTAGAAGCTGTATCACCTGCTTGCCCTCTTCTCAAAGGAACCAGCCTGCCATTTGTGCTATACTCTATTTTCCTGCCTACCTGCCTTCCTCCCTCTCTTCTTCCCTCCCTTCCCTCCTTCATAAATATTGAATAGGTTGCTTGCTATGTGCAAGATAGTCTTCCAGTGCTGGAGATACAGAAATCAACAGAAGACTAAAAAAATGGCCAGGCATGGTGGCTCATGCCTGTAATCCTAGCACTTTGAGAGGCCAAGGCTGGAGGGTCATTTGTGCCCAGGAGTTCACAACCGGCCTGCGTAATATAGTGAGACGCCATCTTGGGGAAAAAAAGAAATCCTGTCCTCCTGGAGTTTACGTGCTACAAAGGACACGTACTATAAACAAACATGAAATATATAGGGTGTTAAATGGAGAGAAGCGCAAATGATTTAAAATGTAACCAGGCGGGGTTGCTTCAGAGTTTGTTTTACACTTGGAGCAGGGCGGCCATGGAAGACCTCAGTGACAGGGGACGCAGGACTAGAGGCCTGCGATGAGGGCGTGTGCCAGGAGAACAGCCAGGGAAAAGTCACTCCAGGCACTCCAAAGTCACTCCAGACCAGCAAGTCCGAGGACCCTGAGGTGACTGCGCACGGGCGTGTTTGAGGCACATCAGGGATGCCACCAGGATTGTGAGACCCTGAGTGAGGGGTGGGGGAGGGAAGGCCCCCTGCCTGTGTGTCCTTGTGCCCCTGGGGATCCCTCTTTTCCATTGTAAATTTGACTTTAGAGGAGCCGGCTTGGTAGCGTGACTGAATTGGTTGGTGCAGCGGCTGTGAAGCAGAGGACACAGAGGGGAGGGAGGGAACTGGGCTCCCCGCTCTTCACCAGCCCTGGAACCTCAGGGGAGAGTTGTAGAAGGGGAGAGGGCATCCTCTCCTTGCCACTTCTTACCCATTGGTGAGTTAAAACCACGCTGGACTCTACATCTGGTCCCTGAAGACATTGTCTGTAAATCCTCGTTTCTCCAGGAGGCCGGGGCTGCTCTTTCCAATCAAGCCGAGCTGGCAGCCCCGTGAGTGCTTGTGGGAAGTGGCCCCAGTGGGTTCTGAGAGGTACTGGACTCCCCACTCCGCCCCCCCAACCCCCACGCTGCAGTGTCTGTGGGTCATCCCAGCTGATGTGGATTCCATCCTGTGCTTGGCCCTCAAAAGAGGTAGACGACATCCCCAGCCGTGGCAGGGCTCAGTGACCAGATCTGTGCAGGAGCAAGACAACACGGGACAGTCACTGCCCCTGGGGCTGGTGTGGTTTCTTCGCTCTTGGAAAGATCTGCTCTCCTCCCGGGCAGGAGTGAGGGCACTGAAGACATCAGGGCTGGCAGGTGACGTGGTGTTTGAGGAAGCTGGTCATTGAGCCGAGGCGGGACTCAGGTGGGGGGGGCGGGTCGCAGGAGAGCACCTCAGTGACCTCCCGTGTCTCCCCGTAGGTGGCCTTGGAGATGCTCTTTACTGGGGAGCCCATTTCTGCCCAGCAGGCCCTGCTCCACGGGCTGCTCAGCAAAGTGGTGCCAGAGGCAGAGCTGCAGGAGGAGACCATGCGGATCGCGCGGAAGATCGCGTCACTGAGCCGCCCGGTGGTGTCCCTGGGCAAAGCCACCTTCTACAGGCAGCTGCCCCAGGACCTGGGGACGGCTTACTACCTCACCTCCCGGGCCATGGTGGACAACCTGGCCCTGCGGGACGGGCAGGAGGGCATCACGGCCTTCCTCCAGAAGAGAAAACCCATCTGGTCACACGAGCCCGCGTGAGTGGAGGCAGAGGAGTGAGGCCCGTGGGCAGCGCCCAGGAGCCCGCCCTCCCCTCTGGCCCCAACCCCACACTGCCTCTCAGCTTCAGCAGGCAGCAGACGAGCTGCTTCTGTGACTTGATACTGGTGTCACAGCATTTGGCCTACATTAAAAGCCACGCTTTCATGGTGAAAGACAAAATGGGGAGTGACTGAGGTGCTGACCTCGGTGCAAGGCTGGTGAGCCCTGTAGCGGGCCAGCTATGGCAGGAAGCCTGGCGTTTGGGGTGCTCCTTACAACATCTTAAGCAAGCGACCCCCCTGACATAGCAGAAGGTGACAACCCATGGAGGCAGGAAAGAAGGACACCAGCCTGACCCTTATCCAAAACCTCCTCCTAGGCGGAGTTAATCCTGGCTGCTCAGGAGAGGCAACACATTTCAAATCTCCATGAGATGTTCTCCATGCAGAAAATCTTCTTGATTCTATAGAGACGTAATCATGCCTATGGCTTTGAATAATCTTATGTGATTTAAATAAATTTAATCTTTACAGAGACTGGTATGTTTTATCTCCCCAGCTATACTGCAAACTGTCTAAGAAAAGAAAAAAAAGCAACCGTTTTTATATGCTCACGTTGATGGACATAGAGTAGGTGCCTCCTATTTCTATAACCGATGTCATTGTTATCCACGTTTCTGTGAAACCCAGACTCCAGGCTCAACCTGAGGATGAAAACACTGGGGAGAGGAGGCGGGAGGCAGTAGACACGTCCTACGCATTAAGAGCACCTCCTCCTGGCTGGGTGGTGGCTCCTGCCTATAATCCCAGCACTCTGGGAGGCTGAGACAGGTGGATCACCTGAGGTCGGGAGTTCAAGACCAGCCTGGCCAATATGGTGAAACCCCATCTCTACTAAAAATACAAAAATTAGCCAGGTGCAGTGGCACGTGCCTGTAATCCCAGATACTTGGGAGGCTGAGGCAGGAGAATTGCTTGAACCCGGGAGGTGGAGGTTGCAGTGAGCCAAGATGGTGCCACTGCACTACAGCTCTGGGGCAATAGAGCAAGTCTCTGCCTCAACAACAACCACAAAAAAAGCAACACCTCCTACGGACACACTTGCAAATGACGCTCGGCTTCCAGGAGAGATCACAGACCAAAACCAGGTGCATAGGTTTCCCACCTGAGCAAGGGTTTGATTTGGGACCTAAATCTATGACCTGCTGGCTTCAGGTCTAATGCAGCCCAAGAAATGTCCCAAATCTCTTGTCCTCAAGATTGTCGTAAGGCTGATTGTTTAAAACCAGTTTATTTCACCTGCGAGTGGCCATTCATGGGATGAGTACCACGCTGGGGATGAAGAGCTGTAAGGCTCTAACCTGCGCTTATTCAAATAGCCGGGGCAAGGGTCTCATGGTATGGGTGTCCCTGAGTTGTTTTCACAGGTTTCTGCTGAGAAAGACAATTTGTGTCTTTCCTAGATTTTAGAAACCATAGAGTGTGCTCTTGAAAAAGAGGAGTTTGTTACCGCTACTCACGCACAGAAAATTATGAGCGCTGCCGCTTCCTGGACGAACACTGTGTGCTGGGTACTCTCTGTACATTCTCATTTCGTCCTCCTGACAGCCCAGTGCCATAGGTACCGCAGCGACCGCCAGCTCATGGGCGAGTAGTTGAGGCCAGCTTTGTCCGAGGTCAAACAGCTGAGATGGTAGATTGAGGATGCCAGACACCATCTGCCTGATAAAGCCACAGATAATCTTCCCCCTGGCCACAGTGCGCTGAAGGGGGCCACTGGGCTGGTGTGAGGCTAGCCTGGGGTCAGCAAGCCTGAAGAAATGGCTGCCCTACCCGTGACAGTTTCCCAAGACAAAGGAATGGTCTCAGCACTGAAGCCCTTGCAACAGAACACTGCCAGTGTGCAAGGGAAGGGACGCCGGCTTTGCTTATCCGCAGACCACCAGGGGAGTTTTTACTGCTAAGCTCATAAATACCCGGCTGAAGCTTCTAGACGAGGACTGTCGTGGGCAGCTCAAGACTCCTGCTTGTCCGTGGGGCCACCCGCTGTCTGTTCCTCTTCAGGGGACCTGCTATGGAAGTCACCACCTTGTGGTTGCCAGCTCACACCATGTAGGGGAGAGGGTGATATCACCTCTCAGGGCCTTGGAGAAGGTAACAAACTCTTCTCAAACATGTGACAAAAGAAAATCAAAAGTTGACTTTCCCGTTTCCTTATGAGCGCTGTGCCCTCAAACCGTGAACTCCCCTGGCCTCCAGTCTGGCTTCCCGGCCCCAAGCTGATGCGCGCTCAGGGACTAGCTATACATTGTAATGGCTGCCTGTGCAGAAAGTAATCCAGAGAGAAAATCTGCTCCCCACTCTGCAATGTCATATAATTTATCCCCAGGCAAATATCAATTCTGGGTTTATTTGTATCTCTGCTTCCTTCCCCCGGGATAGTGAATACAAATGTTCTAATAACCACACATGATAATTGCTTTTGGGAAGCCTAGAGTGTTTATCTTTCCCTCTGTGCTGTTTACTTCTCGGGGTAGCGGAGCTGAGCTCCGCCCAGCAGGTCATACCCTATCAGGTTCAGGGGCTATGCAGTGACAAGGGTATTCGTTTCTGTCCGCCCTGGCTGAGAGATCCTTGGAGAGCTGGCTTGACCCTGGAAAACATAGATGAAGCGAATGAGAGAACACCAGCTCCCTGACCGATTGTACGCCAGTGACTTGAGGTCGGTTACCAGGCAAAAGCACATGGTGATTGAGTGAGCCTGAAACTGTCCAGGCAGCCCTAGGAAGTACGTCTAGTAGGTCTTCTTCCTCTTTTTTTTTTTTTTTGAAACGGAGTCTCGCTCTGTCACCCAGGCTGGAGTGCAGTGGTGCAATCTCAGCTCACTGCAAGCTCCGCCTCCCGGGTTCACGCCATTCTCCTGCCTCAGCCTCCCGAGTAGCTGGGACTACAGGCACCCGCTGCCACTCCTGGCTACTTTTTTGTATTTTCAGTAGAGACGGGTTTTCACTGTGTTAGCCAGGATGGTCTTGATCTCCTGACCTCCTGATCCGCCCACCTCAGCCTCCCAAAGTGCTGGGATTACAGGCGTGAGCCACCACGCCTGGCCGCCTTCTTTTTTTAATATACTTTATTTATTTATTTATTTATGTATTTATTGTCTTGCTCTGTCACCCAATTTGGAGTGCAGTGTCATGATCATAGTTCACTGTAACCTCCACCTCCTAGGCTCAGGTGATCCTCCCACTTCAACCTCCCAAGTAGCTGGGACTACAGGTGCATGCCACCACACCTGGCTTATTTTTTATTTTTACTAAAGACAAGGTCTCACTGTGTTGCCCAGGCTGGTCTCAAACTCCTGAGCTCAAGCAATCCTCCTGCCTCAGCCTCCCACGGTGCTGGGATTACAGGTGTGAGCCACTGTGCCCACCCTAGAATCAGTTTGTTGATATCCACACAATAACTTGCTGGGATGTCGATTGGGATTGCATTGAATCTATAGACCAAGATACCAGCCCAAGGAGGTGAGTCTGTGTTCACATTTTTGTGATCAAAAATGTTAGAAAGGTTGAAAAAAAAATAGTGCAACTGTCAACCATAGCCACCATCTAGAGTCAATTAACATTTAACATTTTTCCATATTTGCTTTAATCTTTCTGTGTGTGTGTTGAAATAGTTTTTGGCTCAACTATTCAAAAATAAGTTGTTGAAATCATGAAGGCTTAGTCCTAAATACTTCAGTATACATCTTCTAAAGTATAAGGATGTTCTCTCACATAGCTTTAATACTTGTCTCAACTACGAAAATTTAAAATAGTTCCTTAATATTAATTATCTAGTCCTTGTTCAAATTTCTCCAATTGTTCCTGAAATAGACTTTATGCTAGATTTTTGAACCAAGATTCAATCAAGGTCCACCCATTGCATTTGGTTGTTAGGTACCTTTTTAAAAATGTGTTAGTGTTAAAAAATTCAGAAGAGTCCAATTCACTTTTTCAATGATATTGGCTATTTAAAGTGACCAGGCCAATTGTCTTGTAAATGTACAAGTTTTTGGATTTGCCTATTTGTCATAGTAACACTTAACTATTTTCCCTATGTATTTATTTTTAGAAGTAAACCTTGATTCATTTATGCCAAATTCGGTAATTTTATTCCCTTTCCCAGTGGTTAGATTAAGAATGACCACATGATATAATTCCAAAAAGATGACTGGGAGGCTTCTTGAAAAAAATTACTCCCAGTTTGGGCAACATGGGAGGGATGAGTGCCGTTTTGCAACGTGGCAAAACCCTGTCTCTACAAAAACATGAAAAAAAAAAAAAATTACCTGGGTGTGGTGGTGCACACCTGTGGTCCCTGCTACCTGGGAGGCTGAGACAGGAGGATTGCTTGAGTCCAGGAGATGAAGGCTGCAGTGAGAAAAGATTGCACTGAGTGTGGCTTCTGCTCAGCAGCCAGTGTGACACTGAGGCCCTCAGTCTGGCAGCCTGCAAGGAACTGAATGCAGCCCACGGCCATGTGAGACTGGGTTTTTGGTTTTTGGGTTTTGTTGAGACAGAGTCTCGCTCTGTCACCCAGGCTGAAGTGCAATGGCGCGATCTCGGCTCACTGCAACCTCCGCCTCCCAGGTTCAAGTGATTCTCCTGCCTCAGCCTCCTGAGTAGCTGGGACTACAGGTGCGAGCCACCAAGCCTGGCTAATTTTTTGTATTTTTAGTAGAGACAGGGTTTCACCGTGTTAGCCAGGATGGTCTTGATCATCTGACCTCATTATCTGCCCGCCTCAGCCTCCCAAAGTGCTGGGATTACAGGCGTGAGCCACTGCACCCGGCCCCACCAGTTCTTTAATCTTACAATTTCTAGGGATCGGGAGTCCAGGGACAGCTTAGCTGGAGCCTCTGCTTCAGGGTCTCACAGAGATGGAATCCCAGGGTCAGCCAATGCTGCAGTCTCATCCAAGACTTGACTGAGGAAGGGTTCACTTCCAGCCTCACATGGCTGTGGGCTGCATTCAGTTCCTTGCAGGCTGCCAGACTGAGGGCCTCTGTCACACTGGCTGCTGAGCAGAAGCCACACTCAGTTCCCTGACATGTGACTCTCTCCATGTGGCAGCTCACGACATGGAAGCTGCTTCACCAAAGCCAGCAAGGGAGAGAGAGGGTCTCCTAGTGACATGGCTGTTACAATTGTATGTATCATGAGCACATGTGTGTAATCACAGAGAGCCCATCACCTTTGCCATATTCCACTGATGAGAAGCAAGTCACAGGTTCCATATCACAACAAGGGATGATGCCAAGAGCTGGGGCTCATGAAGGCCACCCTAGATGCTGTCCTCTATAGAAGTAACAGCTTCTCTCTGGAGTTGTGGCTGCAGACATCTGTACTCAAAAGAAGACAAGGCCGAGGGCAAAAGCCTTCCCAATGAAGATGGCAGAGTGGAAAGATGGAAAGAAGCCAGGTCTTTGATAATGTGACTAAACCACTCTATCTTTGGACTCCTAATTACGTGAGATAATCCTTATGGCTTAAGCCATTTTGAATGGCGTTTTTTGTATTTTCAACCTAAAGCATTTTCTATCATAGATACTTTTGGTGGCGTTAATAAAATCATAAATAACTAATGAACCCATTAGAATGTCCTCAGATGCAAAGAGGTACACGGTGCTGTCTGAGTCCAGACAAGGAGGAGTCTCCTTCCAGCTGGAGAGCCAGAAGAAACTTCTTGAAGGACATTTTGAAGAAAAGGTAAGTCTAGACGAGGGGAGATGTGAAAGGATGTTCCAAGGGGAGAAGGCCGTGGAAGACAGAGGTGAGAAGGGGTTGCTGGAGTGTTTGATACATGATGGGTGGTGAGAAAAAATTACACTGGGGCCAGATTTCCAAGGCAAAAGGCAGGGAGTTGAAGCCAACTGCTAAGTAGTAGGGAGCTGCCTGAGATTTTTTATTGAGTTGGGATCAAAAGGCGGGAATCCCAGTGTTTGAGAAGAGGACTACTTTCCCTCAACCCGACAGATGGGAGGCTTATGGCTTCATCATTTTGAAATAAAACGTGTCTGAGGTCAGGAGTTGGAGACCAGCCTTGCCAACATGCTGAAACCCCATCTCTACTAAAAATACAACAAATCGGCCGGGCATGGTGGACTATAGTCCCAGCTACTTGGGAGGCTGAGGCAGAAGAATCGCTTAAACCCAGGAGATGGGGGTTGCAGTGAGCCGAGATTGTGCCACTGCACTCCAGCCTAGGCAACAGAGCGAGACTTCATCTCAAATTATGTATGTGTTGTGTGTGTGTGTGTATATATATGTATGTATATATTTGATAATCTGAACGAAACAGATGCTTTCCTGGGGGAATAAATTCTAATTTTGGTTGGTACAAGAAGAATTAGAAAATATAAATAGACCAATATCACAGAAGAAAAGTGTGTCAAAGTGATGCAAAACACATGAGGCCTCGCTTGTCTTAACAGTAAGTTCTAGAAAACCTTTATGAAACAAACAGGCAAGAGCACATGATGAACTAGAATCTAATGTGAAGACAGGTGCCAGGTTTGCCTTATGAATGAAAGGATTGTTTATAAAATCAGGTCATGTAATTTACTGCAATATGTTGGTATTATCTCTGGGTAAGAGAGTGGGGATATGGGTGGAGAAAAGGGTCTTAACTACTATCATTTGGGTGATGGGATTACTCTGGGTGAAGGAATTACTGGTGCTTTTTTTTTCAAAATAATAGCTTTATTGAGATATAATTCAAATACCGTACAATGTACCCACCTGAGGTATACAATTCAGTGGTTTTTAGTTTATTTGTGGAGCTATGTGATTTACCACAATCAATTTTAGAACATTACTGCCGGGCACAGTGACTCACGCCTATAATCCTAGAACTTTGGGAGGCCAAGGCAGGCAGAACAACTGAGGTCAGGAGTTCAAGACCAGCCTGGCCAGCATGGTGAAACCCCATCTCTACTGAAAATACAAAAATTAGCCAGGTGTAGTGGTGCACATCTGTAGTCCCAGCTACCTGGGAGGCTGAAGCAGGAGAATTACTTGAACCCGGGAGGCAGAGGTTGCAGTGAGCTGCAATTGTGCCATTGCACTCCAGCCTGGGTGACAGAGGGAGATTCTGTCTCAGAAACAATAACAACAACAAAAAATTAGAACATTGTCATCACCCCCAAATGAAACTCTCTATCCATGAGCAGTCGCTCCCCATTTCCTCCCAAGCCGCCCAGCCCCAGGCAACCATTCATCTACTCCCCGTCTCTCTACATTTACCTCTTCTGGACATTTCACATAAACAGGATCATGCCATACATGTCCTTGTGTGTCTGGCTTCTTTCACTTGGCATAGTGTTCAAGATCCATCCATGTTGGAGCATGAATCCACAGTTCATTCCTTTTTATTGCCAAATCCTATTTGATTGTATGGCTATTCCAGATTTTATTATTAATTGGTTGATTGACATCTGGGTTGTTTCCATTTTTTGGCTCCTATGAGTAATGCTGCTGTGAACACTCATGCATAGGTTTCTGTGTGGATGTAAGTTCTGCTTTCTCTTGGGTAAACGCCTAGGAGAGGATTCATTGTCATAGGGTGACTCCAAGTTTAACATTTTGAGGAGACGCCAGACTGTTTTCCAAAGTGGCTGTACTGGTGCTTTTTATTTTCTTTATATGCTCAAATGTTTACATTTTTCTTAAATTAAATAGATACCATTTCTACACCCAGGCTGTTTTTTGTTGTTGTTGTTGTTGTTGTTGCTGCTGCTGCTGCTGCTGTTGTTGTTTTTGAGACCAAGTCTCCCTCTGTCGCCCAGGCTGGAGTGCAGTGGCGCGATCTCAGCTCACTGTAGGCTCTGCCTCCTGGGTTCACACCATTCTCCTGCCTCAGCCTCCCGAGTAGCTGGGACTACAGGCGCCCGCCACCATGCCCGGCTAATGTTTTGTATTTTTAGTAGAGACGGGATTTCACCATGTTAGACAAGATGGTCTCAATCTCCTGACCTTGTGATCCGCCAGCCTGGGCCTCCCAAAGTGCTGGGATTACAGGCATGAGCCACCACGCCCAGCCCACCCAGGCTGTTTTTTACAGTATTTTTTGATGGTATCAAAGCTCCAGAATGCTCAGGGAAGGTAAAGACCAAGAGGAATCGTGGACGAATTAAATAGTTAACAACTAAAAGCCAAAAATTTGCAGATTGAAGCTGAAAAATGGGTAGCATCTGATAATATACCCACATCTCTCAGGCCAGTGTTTCCCAGCCTGGGGTTCCAACTCTGAGTCACACAACAACCTTAGGTGGCACAGAGGAAAATCTTTTTATAAAACATTTTCTAATTATTTTAACACAATCAGAAAAATCAACTAACACATCAAACTCATGATTATACAGCTCTAATTTCTTGCAAATGAAGCTTTTATAAGTGGGTCAATTTAAGGAAAAAATATTATGAATAAAAATATAAGGCCGGGCACAGTGGCTCACACCTGTAATCCCACGCGAGTGTGAGGGTTAAATGAGACAAGATGAAGTGATATGTGTAGCAGATGTTGGTGACCTGCTCAGAGCCCCTTGGCCACATCCAAGTTCACGTGCATCTTCCCCAGGTGGCAGCTCTTCCTCCTCTGAGCTTGTCTTTCTGACTCTGGAAGGTGTTTTGTGTTCCTCGAAGCGCTTCAGACCAGGCCCACCCAGAGGAGGGAGGAGGTGAGGCCCCCAGGGGCACCCCCAGGCAGAAGACAGAGTCCATGGATGGCGCCCTGCCTCCAGTGCGCTGAGGGAGCAACACTGAGGTGTTGCTTGTATTTTCTCAGAAAGTCCCTAGCAGGACCAAGCCTCTTCACCCACAGCCATGACCTGTTGGTGCATGCAGGCTTGACTGGTTTCCTCCTTCCCTTCCTTCCCCCCGTCCCACTTTCCAAATTCACCACCTTCCCACCAGTCCTCCATCCAATGTCTACTGTTCGGGGAACCCAAACTAAGTGGAGACACTGGTTCGCATTTGGCACTCAGTAGACATCCCCTGCCTCAGCAAAGAAGTGAAACAAGCTTTAGCCGCAGAAGATGCTCCCATGAAGTGACGGGATTGGTTGCTAAGTGAAGAGGACAGGCCGTAAGTATTGCAGGAATCAAGAGGGAAAAAATCCATTTTGGCTCATTAGCAAGCAAATGGCACCATCCATGGAAAGCTTTGACTTTTCAAGCCATTGCAGATCTCAGCTCTCAGTTAACTTACAAATTGAGACACTACACAGTGGAAAATGACTAGAAAGGCTTAGACCCAGCCAGTCCTGGTACCAAGCACAGGCCGCCCTGACCAAAGGCTGGAGTGGCCTCTGTTGACACTCCCCGACAACTCCCTGCGTGAGCCGCCCATATATGTTCTAGGATTTCCGGAATTGCATTTAGCAGCACTCAGGGAATAGGCCGAGCAGGTGCATTTCCCAAAAACTCCCCTCCAGAGGCGCCTGGAGAAGGGATTTATGAGCCACTGCATCTCTGTTTCCTTCTTTGGCATTTATTGGCTTTTTGATTAATGTTAGAGCAATTTTTCTGTCAACAGCTTCTCATTAGGGGCCTGGTGATGTTCTTTCTGACCATTATTTTACTCAATATCATGCCTGGTCACCGTGAGGAGAAGAGGTTCCACTTAGAAACCATTCATCTTCACAACAGCAAAGGCCCAGATAATCCCACTCCAATACTCCTGCTCCGACAGCTGCCCTGGGGCACACACTGAGTGCTCAGACAGATGCGGGGCCCTAATGAAGGGCTTGTTCAGCAGGCAGTGTGCCGCGCTGTTCCTTTAAAGACCTATTTCAAGTTTGATTCTGTTTCTTTTTAAAATAAGTTATAGGGAACTTGTTGGTGAAGTAATCACTAGGACTTTCTTTTTAGAGATGACAGATGCTTATGACAAATGACAAGCCTGCCTTGGAAGAGTCTGGAGCTAGCAGGTACTGGAAGGACATGTCCAGTTGCCTTAATGGGCTGTTTATTTCAGCTCTCAGATGCACTGTCTTAAAACAGCTGTGGTACAGAAAGCGTATAGGGGGGATTCCTGAAGTCTCTGCCATTCTTTAGCATCAATGTCAACTCTTCTCAATATCATCAATTCTTTCTTTTTGTTTTGGAGACAGGGTCTTGCTTTGTCACCCAGGCTGGACTGCAGTGGCATAATAACTGTAGCTTCGACCTCCCAGGCTCAAGTGATCCTCCCACCTCAGCCTCCCGAGTAGCTGAGACTGCAGATGCACACTACCATGCCCCACTCGTATTCTTATTTTTTGTAGAGACGGAGTTTCACCATGTTGCCTAGGCTGGTCTCAAACTTCTGGGCTCAAGCGATCCATCCACCTCAGCCTCCCAAAATGCTCGCATTACAGGTATCATCAATTCTTTCCTTCTTTTTTTTTTTTGAGACAGAATTTTGCTCTTGTTGCCCAGGCTAGAGTGCAATGGCGCAATCTCGGCTCACCACAACCTCCGCCTCCCGGGTTCAAGTGATTCTCCTGTCTCAGCCCCCCGAGTAGCTGGGATTACAGGCATGCGCCACCACGCCCGGCTAATTTTGTATTTTTAGTAGAGACGGGGTTTTTCCATGTTGGTCAGGCTGGTCTCAAACTCCCAACCTCAGGTGATCTACCCGCCTCGGCCTCCCAAAGTGTCGGGATTACAGGTGTGAGCCACCGCACCCGGCCAATTCTTTAGCATCATATCAATTAATATGCCCTCCTCCATCTTGACATCAGACAAAGGAATATAACCTAGAATGACACTTTTTTTTTGAGACAGAATGTCACTCTGTCACCCAGGCTGCAGTGCAGTGGTGCGATCTCGGCTCACTGCAATCTCTGCTTTCTGGGTTCAAGTGATTCTCCTGCCTTAGCTTCCCAAGTAGCTAGGATTACAGGCATGTGCCAGCATGCCCAGCTAATTTTTGTATTTTGGTAGAGATGAGGTTTCCCCATGTTGGCCAGGCTGGTTTCGAACTCCTAGCCTCAAGTGATCCACCCGCCTTGGCCTCCTAAAGTGTTGGGATTACAGGCATGAGCCACCGTGCTCAGCCTAGAATGGCACATTTTCAAAGACTTTTTATTGTAAACAATTTTTAAATATGGGAAATTCAAAAGTGTAATAAATAACCACTTATACATTACCCAGCTTGAACAATTATCAATTTATGGCCAATCTTGGTTCATCTGCCCCACTGGTCCACGCCTCCTCACTCTCTAGACTATTTTGAAGTGAATCCCAGATGACATCTTGATGTTAGTTATACGAGGATACTAACTCTTTACCACTCTTCGAGTACAGCTTAACAATAAGTCTCTACCAGAAACAGTTTCCCAAAGGGCTGCCTGTTGAGGCCTTGAGACATTCAAATTATGTCATTGTTTGGAGAGTAATTTTGGCGAAGGACGTGGGGGACTCCTTTGGCCAGGAACCCAGATAAGTTACGTTTTATAGGTCAGCAACTGAAAGATTCAGGACCCTAAAGATGTAGGTCAAAGAGTTTTCAGCAAAGACAGTTTATTTTCCACTCAAGCAGCTTTAAGTAATAATCCTATTATCTGCCCTGGTTTCTCAGCCCTATGAGGATGAGGTCTATGAACAGACCCAGTCTAATCATGGTTTCTCTCCCAAGTGACACTGTCTCCTTTTATACCTAAGAAGATTCACATCAATAACATCCAATTAGAACTTTGCCTGTGCCACTCAGCACCCTGAGAGATAGGCTTCCTTTTTATCTACCAGATCTGATACCCAGAGTTCTTGCTGGGGGAATACCATTGCTAGGGGCCATTTTGAAACTTTGTGGGAGCATTATTTATGGTCAAAAAGAATTGGAAACACTGCGGGCATTGGATGTCAGATGTCTCATAAGCCATGAGACAGTTCTGCAAACGTGAGTATCTCACATTCTACAGGACTGTGTACTCAGGTAGACGAAAACCTGCTTATAATGACGTAAGCCTAGAAAGTCACTCCATTTGGCAAATAAACACAATGCATATTTGCACAGTTGTGCTGTACACAGAATGTTTCAGCAATTTAACTCCATAAGTTGAAAGAAAATGGTTCTTCTTGTTGTTCAGAACTTGACCAAGAATTGTTTACCATTTGGAAAACTGTGTCCCCAAAAGCATCTGCTCACTGAGTCAAACGCATATTTTTTTTCCTCTTCTTTTTTTTTTTTGGTGGGCGGGGTGGGGAGCTACGGGCAGAGTCTCACTCTGTCACCCAGGCTGGACTGCAGTGGTGCAATCTCGGCTCACTGCAACCTCTGCCTTCCAGGCTCAAGCGATCCTCCCACCTTAGCCTCCCAAATAGCTACAAGCCTGCACCACCACATCTGGCTAATTTTTGTATTTTTGGTAGAGACGGGGTTTCACCATGTTGCCCAGGCTGGTCTTGACCCCTGACCTCAAGCAATCCACCTGCCTCCACCCCACAAAGTGCTGGGATTACAGATGTGAGCCACTATACCAGGCCCCCTCTTGATTCATAGAATACTTACTGCCTAAGCTGTTAATTTAGCAACCAGTACTACTGCTTCATTGAGACATGCCTTTCCTGCTAAAGTGTGTTTCACCTAAAACATCCCACCCATCTGCATTTGTAGTTCTGGATTCACAGGGATACTCTATGTAGGAATAGCATCTGACTACGTCATTTCTCCTCTAGTCACATGCAATCAGTTACATATTGAAACACACATTACTGTACGTTATACATTATACAGTATTCTATGATACTTTCCTTTATTTCTCAAGGACTCAGAGGGTCCTAGTCAACCAAGAATTGCCAGACATTTGAGGAAAGTCTCCAACGTGGAACGTAGGTATCAAAACAAAGTGATCTGGAAGAAGCAGAAACTACACAAGGAAAAAAGAACCTTTTCTTTTTAGAGACAGGGCCTCATGCAGTGGCACAATCATAGCTCACTGCACCCTTGAACTTCTAGGCTCAAACAGTCCTCCCCCGTCAGCCTCACAGGTAGCTGAGACTACAGGTGCGCACCACCATGCCCAGCTAATTTTTTACTTTTTGTAGAGACAGGGTCTCACTATGTTGCCTAGGCTGGTCTTGAACTCCTGAGCTCAAGCGATCCTCCTGCAATGCGTCCCAAAGCACTGGAATTATAGGCATGAGCCACTGCACCCGGTCTAAACTTAAAAAACAACTATCATTGGAATATTCTCAAAGATATAAGAAATGGCATTCATGAAACACGAACAGGTTGACATACACATATGCGTGACCATACACATGAGTATACACATGTATGTATATATAATCGTATATGTTATATATAATACATTTCATATATTATCTGTTATATATATGTATATAAATATACAAACAAAGAGCTTTTAGGGCATAAACTCAATAAAGGAATTTGTGTTAAAATTGAGGAAAATCTCCTAGAAAATAAAGCAGAAACAGACACCATGGAAGAGAAGTATTTTAAAGAACCAGATCAAGAGAACCAACAGCTAAATCACAGGAATTCCCAGAAGAAAGAGCAGAGAAAAGAGAAGGGAAGAAAGCATTAATGAAATAATTCAAGGAAATGTCTCAGAACAGAAAGACAGGTGTTTCCAGATGAAAGGGGCTCATGGGCCAGGCCTGGTGGCTCACGCCTGTAATCTCAGCACTTTGGGAGGCCAAGGTGGGTGAATCCCCTGAGGTCAGGAGCTCGAGACCAGCCTGGCCAACATGGTGAAACTCCATCTCTAATAAAAATAGGAAAATTAGCCAGGTGTGGTGGCACATGCCTGTAATCCCAGCTACTTGGGAGGCTGAAGCAGGAGAACTGCTTGAACCTGGAAGGTGGAGGTTGCAGTGAGCTGAGACCACGCCATTGCACTCCAGCCTGGGCAACAAGAGTGAAACTCTATCAAAACAAAAACAAAAACAAAAAACTGACTCACAGCAAGGCCACATCATACCTGAGACTGAGTAATGCATAAAGAAAAGAAGTTTAATGAACTCACAGTTCCAAATGGCCAGGGAGGCCTCACAATCATGACAGAAGGCATGTCTTACATGGTGGCAGGCAAGAGAACTTGTGTAGGGAACTCCAATTTATAAAACCATCAAATCTCATGAGACTTGTTTACTACCACGAGAACAGTATGGTGGAAACAGCACCCGTGACTCAATTATCTCCACCTGTCACCACCCTTGACACGTGAGGATTATTACAATTCAAGGTGAGACTTGGGTGGGGACACTGCCAAACCATATCAGGTACCAACCCGGGAGAGGGGCAAAGGGTGGCCCTGGGGCAGGAGGCTTGGATGGTGACCAGCCCCGGTAGGAGGAGGAGGGAGGCCAGGAGGTGTCTCCAAGAAATAAACACACTCACAGATTTGACATCGGACATAACTGAGCTTGTGGAGGGTTGTCCCGAGAGGCGGGGGAGGAAAGGGGACTAGAATAGCACACGACCTATTTAGGCTGAACCAAAGATCATCCTGCCTACAAGGCGGCCCGGGGATGTGCTCCTGGTGGAAGGCCCAGCTCTGTAGGAGAGAGATCTGGTAACATAAATCAGTAGACTTAAAAGTGGCTGTCCTCCGTACTCTTCGGAAAGAATCTGAAATTGAGAGAGAAATTCACGAAAAACTGAATCAGGTAATATTTTATTAGCATTTAAAAAAAAAAAAAAAAAAAGGTTGGGCGCGGTGGCTTATGCCTGTAATCCCAGCACTTTGGGAGGCCGAGGTGGGTGGATCGTAAGGTCAGGAGTTCAAGACCAGCCTGGCCAATATGGTGAAACCCTGTCTCTACTAAAAAATACAAAAATTAGCCGGGCGTGGTAGCGCACACCTGTAGTCCCAGGTTCTTGGGAGGCTGAGGCAGAAGAATTGCTTGAACCCAGGAGGCAGAGGTTGCAGTGAGCCAAGATCACGCCACTGCACTCCATGCTGGGCGACAGAGTGAGACTCTGTCTCAAAAAAAGACAGTAATTCAGCCTGGGCAACATAGTGAGACCCCCATCTCTATAAAATAAACATTAAAAAACAGCCAGTTGTGGTGGCATGCGCCTCTCATCCCTGCTACTCAGGAGGCTGCGGTGGGACAATCACTTGAGTCCAGGAGTTCAAGGGTGCAGCAAGCTATGATCGCACCACTGTCCCCAGCCTGGGCAACACGGGGAGACAGCCCCTTAAATTTTTTCTTTTATCAAATTTTAAAAGTACTGTTTTCACCTGTAATCCCAGCCCGCCAAGACAGGCGGATCACCTGAGGTCAGGAGTTTGAGGCCAGCCTGGCCAACATGGTGAAACCCTGTCTGTACAGAAAATACAAAAATTAGCCAGGCATGGGGGCGGGTACCTGTAATCCCAGCTCTTTGGGAGGCTGGGGCACAAGAATCACTTGAACCTGGGAGGTGGAGGTTGCAGTGAGCCAAGATTACACCAGTGCATTCCAGCCTGGGCAACAGAGCGAGACTCTGTCTCAAAAGAAGAAGAAAAAAGCAGTACTGCTTTGAGTCCAACACAAGTGTAGGGGCGATTCCAGGACATCTACTGGAAGGGGTATCACCACGCAGCCACTAAAAGTGATGTGTGAGGCCAGGCGTGGTGGCTCACCCCTATAATCCCAGCACTATAGGAGGCCAAAGCGGGTGGATGGCTTGAGCCCAGGAGTCCAAGACCAGCCTGGGCAACATAGCAAGACCTTATCTCTCTAACAAATACCCAAAAAAAAAAGGGGTTATGGGGGCAGAGAAATCCCACAATCTGCCATCCGCAAACTAGAGACCCAGAAAAGCCAGCGGTGTCATTTACAGGCCTGAGAGCCTCTGGTGTAGATTCCAGTTGGGGTCTGAGTGTCTGGGAACCAGGAGAACTGAGGCAGAAGATCCGCGTCCCAGCTTCAGCAGCCGGGCAGAGAGCAAGTTCCTCCATCGTCTGCCTTTTTGTTTCTTTCAGGCCCTCAGTGGATTGCATGTGCCGCAGCGGGGAGGGCCCTCTGCTTTAGGAGCTCACTGATTCAAATGCCAAGCACTTCCAGAAACACCCTCCCAGACACACTTAGAAATCTGTAATCCCAGCTATTTGGGAGGCTGAGGCACAAGAATCACTTGAACCTGGGAGGTGGAGGTTGCAGTGAGCCCAGCTTGTTGCTGGGCATCCTGTGGCACAGTCAAGTTGTCACATAAAATGAACTGGCACAGTATCCATGCTGGTGGAGGCACAGCCTAGCCCTGGAAAGAGTCACACAAGATAGATAGTGGCGCTCACCTCTGGGGAGTGCACCCCTGAGTTCTGGAGCTGAAATGGCCCATTGGAATGCCTCCATATTGAGCCGGAATGACCAGGCCTCCATCCCTGGCCTCTGTGGCATGGAGACAATCCCTGAGGGGTGGCAGCTGAGGCAGCAGCTGGGCTCACAAGTCCTCCCCTAAAAGGCATCGGTGCACCCCTCGAAGTAACAAAAGAATGCCCATGATAACATGGAGAGAAGGTTAGAGAGAAAAACAAGAACACATATTTTTTTTGGCTGCGGTGAGGGGACGGAGTCTCATTCTGTCGCCCAGGCTCAAGTGCAATGGTGTGATCTCTGCTCAGTGCAACCTGTGCCTCCTGGGTTCAAGTGATTCTCCTGCCTCAGCCTCCTGAGTAGCTGGGACTACAGGTGCCCGCCACCACATCTGGCTAATTTTTGTATTTTTAGTAGAGATGGGGGTTTCACCATGTTGCCCAGGCTGGTCTCGAACTCCTGACCTCAGGTGGTCCACCCACCTCAGCCTCCCAAAGTGCTGGGATTACAGGTGTGAGCCACCACCACGCCTGGCCAACAGAACACATGTTTATCTATAGTACAATAATGATGATGTGAAACAAAGTCTTAAAAATCATAGAAAATATATTCCATAATTTTATTTATTTATTTATTTATATTTTAGAGATGGGGTCTTGCTCTGTCACCCGGTCTAGAGTGCAGTGGTGGGATCATAGCTCACTGTAGCCTCAAACTCCTGGGCTCAAGCATTCCTCCTGACTCAGCCTCCAGAGTAGCTGGGACTACAGGAGTGAGCTACCACTCCCGGCTAATTTTTTTAAAAACTTTTTTAGAGACAGGGGTCTCACTTTGTATCCTGGGGTGGCCTCAAACGATCCTCCCACCTCAGCCTCCCAAAGGTGCTGGATTACAGGCATGAGCCACTGTCCACTGTGCCTGGTCTATAATTTTTTTAAGGCAGAGTTTTGCTCTGTCGCCCAGGCTGGAGTGCAGTGGCATAATCTCAGTTCACTGAAACCTCTGCCTCCCAGGTTCAAGCAATTCTCCTGCCTCAGACTCCTGAGTAGCTGGGATTGCAGGCTCCCGCCACCATGCCCAGCTAATTTTTGTATTGTAGTAAAGACAGGGTTTCGCCATGTTGGCCAGGCTGGGCTCGAACTCCTGACCACAGGTGATCTGCCCGCCTCGGCCTCCCAAAGTGAGGGGGTTACAGGCGTGAGCCACCACACCCACCATGGCCCATAATTCCTAAGTAATCAAAAATCTAAAAAGCACCCCCTAGGATCTGCTTCTGTTGTTTCTCTCATTAAGCTTTACTCTTGTTTCATGACTTCTGTGCTTATAGAGAAGGAACAGGAATAACTCATCATTATCAAATAACCTCTGAATGAATATATAGGGTACCACAACAGAAGGAAATTGGTCATATAAGCCAGTATACTCCCTACCCTTGTAATCAATCACATGTTCAAAGGAAAAAGTCAGTGGTCCCAGACATACTGTTAAGTTAGAATGACCTGGAACAATTATTTCTTTTCTCAACACTTAATGCAGCAGTTATAAAATTCTCCAGCAGAGGGCAATGGGTATTTATCTCTAGATAAAAAAGGTAGCTGTGTAACCCGCTGCTGGTTCCTTTGACTGGAAAATGATACTGGCTTTTCAGCCCTGAAACTAAAAGTGACTCGTTTAGCAACTTACATAGCAAAGTTAGCTAGATGTCAGTTCAGCTGAGTCAGTGGGGAGAAAGAAGTTCATAAATATAATTGTTTGCTTTTTATTTTTTGAAAAAGAGTAGCCTGCTATGAAATTGCTGAGTGCTCAGTCCTGGGCTCCAGGGCAGGTTTCTCAGCCTTGGGCCCGTGGACCTTTTAGGCCGGATGGTTTCTTGTTGTGGGGGCTGTCCCAGGCCTGGTAGGATGCTGAGCAGCGCCCCTGGCCTCTCCCCTCACCAGCCATGTCAGCCACAAATGTCTCCAGACATTGAGAAACGTCCCCTAGGAGAGAACGGCTCCCTGGCAGGTGAGACCACTGTCCTAGATGATTATCTGGGCAGGTGAGCTTACTGCTAACCGTTGCATAGAACGCGCAGGTGATGCCGGAGTCCCACTTTATTCCTGCCTTGGGCTGTTTTTGGGAGTTCTCAAGCCGTGAGCTAAGAGCTGCTCACAAAACTCAGATGCAATCAATCACTGTGTTCTAGACCCAAGGCCGCCGCAGGGCAGAATCAGCACCTGGAAGCTTCGCTGACAAGACCCCGCTCTCAGGAAGCAATGGGTGTATGACTCAGGGTGTCCTGGAACAGAAGAGAGTCCTCTTAATAAGATTCTCCCTCGTACATTTCTGTTCTCTACGCCCCCGATTCCGCCCAGCCTCTGGCAGGGCGGGGCAGAGGAATTCGACCCCCTTCCTTCAGATCCCGCTCACCCTGCCCCGCCCACAAGGCACCCTCGTGTTCCTCGGGCACATCCCATCTTAAGAAGCTTAGCAGGCCGGGCGCGGTGGCTCAAGCCTGTAATCCCAGCACTTTGGGAGGCCGAGACGGGCGGATCACGAGGTCAGGAGATCGAGACCATCCTGGCTAACACGGTGAAACCCCGTCTCTACTAAAAACACAAAAAATTAGCCGGGCGCGGTGGCGGGCGCCTGTAGTCCCAGCTACTCAGGAGGCTGAGGCAGGAGAATGGCGTGAACCCAGGAGGCGGAGCTTGCAGTGAGCCGAGATCGCGCCACTGCACTCCAGCCTGGGCGACAGCGTGAGACTCCGTCTCAAAAAAAAAAAAAAAAAAAAAAAAAGAAGCTTAGCAAACTCTCCCCTCATTCAAAGAAGTTTCTGAAGGAGGCGTTCTCTCAAGTGTGTTTTGCTGCATTTCTGTCATTTTTTATAGCTAAGGATACTAAGTGATTGTCCCCACATCTCACAGGCAACGCATGATGCCGGATCCTGCTATGATTTCAAGCACGGCTCAGGCCCCAGAAGCAGGGAGCTGACCTCTGGCTGGGTCGACCTCCCCGCAGGCCCTGAGGCACAGTGCCCAGGGCTCCTGATACTTTCATGGGCTCCTGAAGACGTTTTCATGTTTCTTTTCCAATCAGAAGAATGCAGTCGTCAAAAGATCATTTTTAACATTTTTAATGGAGGAAGGAGCCCTTAAAGGCAAAGGTTCTCAAGGCCCACTAAAGTCACCCTTCAGCCCTGATAACTGTGCTGCACTGCCTTTTGGGTGAGGGTCTAGGTGTTACACACACACTTCATACAGGCCAGTCTTGGTTGGTTAAATATAGAGCTAACCTCAACACCAGGTAAAACTGGCAAAGCACAGGTCTTCTCTATTACGGGGTCCATTGCATCATTTCCATATATTCATTTATTCACTCATCAAACATTCTAATAGCCAGGTATACATGAAAGAAAAAAGATAAAAATTTTAAATATATTGCTAAACTTTGGGTTTAAATAATACCTTAATTCCAAATCATGAAAAAGGGAGAATTGTTTTTAATTCTATATTAAATTCTTAAGCCACCACAGCTACTTTTCCCACACTGGATTTGGAGGTGAGGGAAGAAATCAAGCTCCTTTCGTTCCTCATCTCACTGCAGCCTCTCTGTGACAACTAGAGGTGAGGTGACATCTTAGTCAGCTTGGGCTGTCAAAACAAAATACCATAGACTAGGTGACTAGAACAACAGGCATTTATTTTCTCACAGTTCTAGAGGCTGGAAGTCCAAGATCAAGGTGCCAGCATGGTTGGCTTCTGGTGAGGGCTCTCACGTAGGCTTGCAGACGGCCACCTTCCCCGTGTGTGTGTCTTCACGTGGTAGAGAGTTCATTGATGCTCTTCCTCTTCTTATAGGGATACCAGTTTTATGGGATCAACGCTCCACTCTTTTGACCTCATTTAACCATAACCATCTCCTGAAAGGCCCCCTTTCCAACACAGCCACATGAGGGGTCACGGCTGCAACTTATGAATTTGGGGCAGGACACAATTCAGTCCATAGAAGGTGAGTTGGCCAAACAATGGCGTATTTTTAGCCTTTAATTGCAAGGCTGGTCTGAAAAAACAATCAAGGAGGAAGGGTGGAGTCCTTTGAGTATTCATTCCTAGACCTCACCTCCTCGTTGATCTTTTGCTCCAATGACTGCAGACTATGATGACGTGATAGCCTGATGGCCATTGCTCCTCTAATAGCTGGAACTGGTGAGTAACAGTGGTTATTTGTTTGAGGTGAGGTGGATATTTGGAATTTGGTTCAGTTTCTTGGTTTGGATTTGATGCGTTTGGTTTTTTCTTCTTCTTTCCTACCCTGAGAATAGGAAGAGGAATGATTCCTGCCCAGAAAAGATGGCAAGGTTTTTTGTTTTGTTTTTTTTGAGACAGTCTTGCTCTGTCACCCAGGCTGAAGTGCAGTGGCGTGATCTTGATTCACTGCATCCTCTGCCTTCCGGGTTCAAGCAATTCTCCTGCCTCAGCATCCTGAGTAGCTGGGATTACAGGTGCCCACCACCAAGCCTGGATAGCTTTTTGTATTTTCGGTAGCGACTGTGTTTCACCATGTTGGCCAGGCTGGTCTTGAACTCCTGACCTCAGGTGATCTGCCCACTTTGGCCTCCTGAAGTGCTGAGATTACAGGCCTCACCCAGCCTCAATGGCAAATTAATTGCCTAGGAAAGAAATGTCATCTGCGCTGACTCTTCCATTCGGCAGCTTAACATCCCTCAGTCCCGTCTGTCACCGCTAAGCTGTATCTCTCCACAGTCGACTCTGACTTTAAATAGTCCATTGAGTGAAGATATGAATAATAACGTTTCTTAAAAATGTATTTGGCAGGGCACAAAATTACACTGCTAATTACATTATGTTTGGTCGGATCTTGAATTTCTATTCCCTGAGCACATCTTCCCTCTTGCCTGAAAACCCTCTGCCTTCCGATGTTCGTGTTCATGATTTCTTGACATTCAGAGCTCAGATCTTTAATCTGGGACAGCCCTTGCTTGCCTAGTGGCCCAGTGTAAAATCATTTGGTCACCCCATCACATTTTTCTTTTTTTTGGGGGGGGGGGACGGAGTTTCGCTCTGTTGCCCAGGCTGGAGTGCAATGGCTCGATCTCAGCTCACTGCAAGCTCCACCTCCTGAGTTCAAGTGAAAGCGATTCTCCTGCCTCAGTCTCCCGAGTAGCTGGGATTACAGGCGCACGCCTCCACTCCTGGCTATTTTTAGTATAGATTGGGGTTTTTAGTAGAGATGGGGTTTCACCATGCTGGCCAGGTTTGTCTCGAACTCCTGACCTCAGGCGATCTGCCTACCTCAGCCTCCCAAAGTGCTGGGATTACAGGTGTGACCCACTGCGCCCTGCCCACTCCTATCACATTTTTCACTCATTAGGTCCGGGACAGCCGGGATCACAGAACCATGGGACCAGCTTAGGGTGGTGGTAATTTGAATTTCTCAGGTGGAACAGAAGGTCTAGGAGATGGTGGGATTCTGGGTGTGACTGGGAAGTGGTGTGGACATGAAGGTCTTTGGGGATAAGGAGTTCAGGGTTATGAACTGGGCTGTCTTTACAGATGGGCTCCTAGGACTATGGCAGGAGCAGAAGTGGAAAGAATGAATCGGGTCCCCATGAAAGAGGACGGTTGATAGGCCAGGTGCTGTGGCTCACACATGTAATCCCAGCACTTTGGGAGGCTGAGGTGGGCGGATCACGAGGTCAGGAGTTCGAGACCAGCCTGACCAACATGGTGAAACCCCATCTCTACTAAAAACACAAAAATTAGCCGGGTGTGGTGGCGCATGCTTGTAATTCCAGTTACTCAGGAGGCTGAGGCAGGAGAATCGCTTGAACCCAGGAGGAGTTTGCAGTGAGCAGAGATTGCGCCACCGCACTCCAGCCTGGGCAACAGAGCAACACTCTGTCTCAAAAAAAAAAATGGACAGCTGAGCAGGCGGAAGAATCTTGGGGTGAAGCAGGAAGCATCCTGCGGGGAGAAGGCGGAGGAGGAAGACAGAGACGACCTGCATCTCATCACATGCCGAAGCTACATGTTACAAAGAAAGATGTTCAGTTTTTTTTTTTTAAATAAAAGGAATGACAAAGTAAGACTCCAGGATGGCGCCACTGCTCTCCAGCCTGGGTGACAGAGTGAGACTCCATCTCGAAAAAATAAAAAATAATAAAAAATAAAAGGAGGCCGGGCGCGGTGGCTCACGCCTGTAATCCCAGCACTTTGGGAGGCTGAGGCGGGCGGATCACAAGGTCAGGAGATCGAGACCACGGTGAAACCCCGTCTCTACTAAAAATACAAAAAATTAGCCGGGCGCGGTTGTGGGCGCCTGTACTCCCAGCTACTCGGGAGGCTGAGGCAGGAGAATGGCGTGAACCCGGGAGGCGGAGCTTGCAGTGAGCCGAGATCGCGCCACTGCACTCCAGCCTGGGCGACAGAGCGAGACTCTGTCTCAAAATAAATAAATAAATAAATAAATAAATAAATAAATAAATAAAAGGAATGCTTTCGAAGTGATCGTGACGATGGGAGAACCCCAGTTCCCTTTTCCTGGACCCCAAGGTGGGGAAGAAAACCCCTTCTCCTTGTTGAAGGGCTGGACGGGCAGCCCATCCGCAGGGAAGAAGGGAGTTTCTTTCCTACCGGGAAGGTGGAGCGAGCCCAGAATTAGCCTGGGAACTGCCAGAAGGTAAACTGAGGCCCATGAAAATATGAAAGAGATTATTTGAGCAAACAGTGATTCGTGAATCGGGCAGCCCCCGATGGCAAGTGGTTTGAGGTCTGAGGAAGGAGCGCATGGGAAAGGCTCCCTGAGTTGAACACAGAAGCAAAGAGTATATTGATTGATTACAGCAGAGCAGAGCCTTATACATGCGTCCCAGCACACAGTCCCTAGTTATAGGGCAGCAGGCAGTTTCTGATGGGCCTAGAATACAGCCCTGAACGCTGAGTTGGGTTTGGGTTTGCTGACATAGGAACCCAGGGCCCTGGTGCAGCCTCAGTCTCAGCCCACTGATTAGTTATTCCAACAGAATGTAAGAAAGACTGCGGAGAAAGAGGCTGAGTGCATGGACAGAGCTGGGAGGCAGCAAGTCTGGGGCAGTGTGGTGTGTGCCCTGCCCAGGTGCACCTGGCTCTGAGAGACAGAGATAGAGGGACACAGAGATAGGTCCCACCTGCTGCTCCAGCCCTGGCATAGAGCTGCACCTGCTCAGAGGAGGGAATGCCGTGAGCCCAGGGCCTTTGCCCAGAGGGTCAGCTCTGCAACACCAGCCGCTTACTCCATGTTGGCAACATAGAGAACCCCACAGACACGGGGGACTGACAGCAAGAGGAGCCAGAGAAGACGCAGAACAAAAAGAGCTCCCTGGCTGGAGAGGGTGAGTAATGGGGGGTCAGGGGGCGTAAGCCTGGAGAGACCAGGGTTTATTACCAGAACGTAAGCCACTTGCTGCAAACTCAGAATGTGTCCCATGCAGCCTGGTGCACCGGTGGCCAAGTTCCGGCCACCCTGCGTAGGGTGGGCTGTGGGAGGACATGAAGGAGCCATGGGAGGAGAGGCTCTGGAATAGTCAAAGGACAGGTGAAAAAATCCGACTGTTCTCTCAACCTCACCTATGCTGGCGTCTGAGAAATATGTGAACCTGTGACTCCTCAAGCAATTTTTATTTTTATTCATTCATTTGTTTTGGAGATAGTCTGATTTTGTTGCCCATGCTGGAGTACAGTGGCACAATCACAGCTCCCCACAGCCTCAACCTCCGGGACCCAAATGATCCCCCCACCTCAGTCTCCTGAGTAGCTAGAACTACAGGCACGTGCCACCACACCTGGGTTTTTTGTGGTTTTTTTTGGGTTTTTTTTTTTGGTTTTTTTTTTTTACTTTTTGTAGAGACAGGATTTTACTATATTGCCCACGGTGGTCTCAAACTTTTGAATGCAAGCAACCCTCGCACCTCGGCCTCCCAGTGTTGGGATTACAGGCGTGAGCCGTCACGCCCAGCCCTCCTCAAGCAATTTGATACAGGCAGAGAAAACAGAGGGCTTATTAATTTCAGAAATAAATGATTTAATTGGATTACAATATGTTGAGAGCTAACGCCACATAACACTACACAACACTGACAATAATTACTTTTGTTGTGATGAGAGAACGATTATGTATTAACCTCATAAAACTTTGTGGAGGGAAGGCATTGCAGAAAATAAAAAGAAGCATTAAGTCCCTGGAATACTCCTGTCTTCACTGTGGCAGCTCAAATGCAAGCCTCAGTGCCTGTCAAAATTCCTCTCTGGAGCCATTCGTATTAGAAGCACCTGGAAAGTCTCAGGCCCGCTCTGCTGCAGTAGAATCTCTGGGTTTGGAGAAATACAGGCGTTTGCATTTTTAACAAGCTCCTCCTTGATGCTTAGTATATCAGCACTAAGGAGAAACTATATATATATATATATATATAGTGTGTGTATATATATAGTATATATATAGTATGTATATATATGTATATATAGTATGTATATATATGTGAATATATATACACACATATATATCCTTTCATTTTGCTCTATGCAATCCTTCATGAAGTGAGCAAGGAAAAAAAACTTTCCTGTGCAGCACAAATTCACATTTAATAATCCTCCTCCAGTTCTCTGTTTGTTTTGTCTAGTCCTAAAGTTGCTTTTAATAAGGGAGTAGTGATCCTAGCCCATTGAGCTTATTTGTTTTATAAACGATGCTTTGATTTCTCAGGCAGGCTGGGTTGATGTTACCCTTGGCATCCTCCCAGAGAATTTTAGTGCCAATAAGAAAATCTGGGCGTCTGCCGCCCTCCTTATTTTACCCTTGGATGATGTGAGCAGGATGTCTTAGGATGTCCCCAGCTTCAGACCTCTGAACTCAGAGCTGTGTAGAGATCCATGAGTTTACACCCTGGCTAGACTTCAAGAGCAACAGGAGAAAATCAAAAGGAAAAGTCGATGCAAAGAGGACCTTCACCAAGGACACTTTGAGGTCTCAAGGAGGCTATGAAAGTCAATTTCAATAACATCTGGATCTTGCTAGATGTTAAAACCAGCTTGCGGTATTCGTGGCTGTCCGCCAGGGACAGGAACACTGCCTCCCTGCTTAAGCTCCCAGAGGCAAAGAGACATGAAAAGAAGATCCCGGAAGCAACATAAACGTCTTGAAGATGAGGTCCATTCCTAGGAGCTGTATAGAACACCCCAAATAAAATGCACCAACAAAGTCTCATTCCTAAGAACAGCAGATTAAATTCTACTCCGCTCCAATGGACTCTGTGGGCCAGAAGGTGCCAAGCAATCAAATATGCCGTGCCCGCCTTCCCTCTCAAAAAGAAAGCTGGCAGCAATAGCCTGGGAACCCAGCCCCACCTCCGCCAGTGCCGCCCCTGCCTGCTCTGCTCAGCAGCGGATCCCCAGCTTCAACGAACCCCCCCTTTCCTCTGTTTCACATTGGACTTCCACACGTGATTTCAGCTGATGAAAGCATCCTGCTGCTTTAAATTTTCTTAAATATTTGAAAGCCAACCAGGTCCCGTGGCTCATTCCTGTAATCCCAGCACTTTGGGAGGCCAAGGTGAGAGAATCACTTGAGCCCAGGACTTCAAGACCAGCCTGGGCAACATAGTGAGACCTTGTCTCTACAAAAAAATCAAAAAATGAGGCAAGAGGATGGCTTGAGCCCGGGAGGTAGAGGCTGCAGTGAGCTATGATTGTGCTACTGCGCTCCAGCCTGGACAATGGGGATGAGACCCCGTCTCAAAAGAAGGAAAAGTAGGCCGGGCGCAGTGGCTCATGCCTATAATCCCAGGACTTTGGGAGGCCGAGGCGGGCGGATCACGAGGTCAGGAGATGGAGACCATCCTGGCTAACACAGTGAAACCCCGTCTCTATAAAAAATAGAAAAAATTAGCCGGGCACGGTGGCGGGTGCCTGTAGTCCCAGCTACTGGGGAGACTGAGGCAGGAAGAATGGTGTGAACCCGGGAGGCGGAGCTTGCAGTGAGCCGAGATCGCCACTGCACTCCAGCGTGGGAGACAGAGCGAGACTCCGTCTCAACGAAAAAAAAAAAAAAGGAAAAGTTTGAAAGCCATTGTGTGTGGCGCTTTCCAGAGTAAAGAGGAGTATCTTAGGCCAAGAAGAATGACCTGCCCAGGGGTCACGCAGCTCATCCATGTCAGAGGTGGGACCTGTTAGCTTCCCAGGGTTCTTGTAACAAATTACCACCCATGCAGTGGCTTCCAGCAACGCAGATGTGGTACCTTACAGCTTTGGAGATCAGAAGCCCAAAATGGGGCCAGGCTCAGTGGCTCATGCCTGCAATCCCAGCACTTTGGGAGGCCAAGCTGGGCAGATCACCTGAGGTCGGGAGTTCGAGACCAGCCTGACCATCATCCAGCTTTACAAAAAATTAGGCAGGTATGGTGGTGCACGCCTATGGTCCCAGCTACTTGGGAGGCTGAGATGGGAAGATCACTTGAGCCCAGGAGGTCGAGGATGCAGTAAGCTATGATTGCACCACTGCACTCTAGCCTGGGCAACAGAGTGAGACCTCATCTCAAAAAACAGAAATCCAAAATGGGTCTCCAAATGGGCTAAAATCAAGGTGTTGGCAGGGCTACATTCCTTCTGGAAGCTCGAGGAGAGAACCTGTTTCCTCGTCTCTTGCAGCTTCCTGCCGCTGCCCAGGTGGTTTTGACCTGTGGTCCCAGCCAGTGTTCCCATCACTCACAGCTGCTTGTTCTCTGGCTCTCTGCCTCCCTCTTGCAATGGCGCTGATGATTCCATTGAACTCACCTGGCGAATTCAGGCAATTCCCCCAGCTGACGAGCCTTCATTTAATCACGTGTGCAGAGAGCCTTTGGCTACGTGAGTCAAGCTACTCACGGGTTTTAGGAATTAGAACATCGGCGTCTTCAGGGGACCATTACTCTGCTTACCACTTAGAACCAGAATCCAGGTCTGTTGGCCCCCAGCCCAGGTATCCCTGCGGCTCTCAGGTCCTCACTGCCCCATTTGTCGTCTTGGGCTCCTCGGAGTTCAAGGTCACCTCTGTGGCTCAGACAGCAGCGGAGAATCGCCCCGTGAAGTGGTGGTTTGGTATTGTGTGTAGTGCAGGTACCGCCAGAGACTCCACAGCACCCACCCGCCCAATATTACCTAACTCCTCAGAAGGCAGGGGGGTTTGCCCCTTGGGGTCAGGGTGCATCTTGGTGATCCACTGAGAAGGGTTAGGGAGAAGACTATTTATCCAGGAATGAAGCAAGTGCTGCTCACCTGCTGGTGACTTCTTGGGAACCTAGGGAAGGGGGAACGAACCACCCCAGTGTCCACGAGTCCCTGAGTGCAGCCTGTAAATGCAAAAGTGTCTGAGACAGGTCTCAATCAGTTTGCATGTTTGTTTTACTGAGGTTAAAGACGCGTGCTCAGGAAGCAGGACTGTGCCTTTCTCTAAAGATGATTTTGAGGGCTTCAATATTTAAAGGGGGCCCGGCAAGGTGGCTCACACGTGTAATCCCAGCACTTTGGAAGATCGACGCAGGCGGATCACTTGAGATCAGGAGTTCCAGACCAACCTGGCCAACATGGTGAAACCCTACCTCTACTAAAAATTCAAAAATTAGCTGTGCGTGTTGGCGGGCGCCTGTAATCCCAGCTACTCAGGAGGCTGAGGCAGGAGAATAGCTTGAACCCAGGAGGCAGTGAGCCGAGATCATGCCACTGTACTCTAGAGCAAGACTGTCTCAACATATATATATTTAAAGGAAAAAGGGTGTATATTGGGGAAAGAGTAAGAACTTTTAAAAAATGTGGGTAGACAAGAGGCAAATGGTTGCATTTTTGGGGGGTCTTTGGTCAGCCGTTCACATGTGAGGAGGGAGAGAGGAACAGTCTTAGACATTCATCTAGCTCAGTGAATCTGCATTGTTACATAAGAGATTATAAAATAAACAGGGCAGAGGAAGCAATCAGATATGCATTTGTCTCAGGTGAGCAGGGGCATGACTTTGAGTTCAGTACTTTGTCCCACACCTGTGTAGATAAGCGATCCGTTTCAGGGTAAAGACCTCAGGGCCACAGGGGATTTCTAGTGGGCAAATTGTGAGAGAGGTAGGTAGCTTTTTTTCTTCTTCTTCTTCTTCTTTTGTAGCTACCTTCTTTAGGAATAACATGAGAGGCAGGTTTGCCTGACTGCAGTTCCCAGCTTGACTTTTCCCTTTGGCTTAGTGATGATGGGTCCAAGATTTCTTTTCCTTTCACAACCCCAAGGCTTGGTCCAAATCCCCACCACTTGTGTTGATCAGAAATCAGCAAACATGGGAACCAGGATGGGAAGAGGAAGGCAGGCTGGGCCGATGGTGTCCATGGGTCTGTCTGATACCAGGATCAGGGAGGCTGCAGGGACAGGCCAGGGCTCCCAGGAGCAGTGAAGGGCTGGCACCTGGCACCACCCAGCTGAGTCACCTCCGTCACACTTCACAGCCCACTAGGCCAACAAGGATGAAGTCAAGAGGAAACGCAAGGGGCTTCCGACTAAAGATACTCGCACCAGGAATTCCTGCATGCCTTGGTGGGTGTGCCTGAGAGTCATTTTCCCTCCGGAGAGAATGACTCTCCTCCCTGCTGGAATGATAACATTTCAGAGGTGTCACTTACCACTGTCCTACAACCAGCAGGGGCCAAGAAGGCTGTGAGCCTCCGAGAGGAGCCAGGTGGGAGAAGCGATGCCAGAGCGCGTGAAGTGTGACCCCTGAGCCAGGCCTCCCCTGTCCCTCCCCAGCGCTGGGCAAACTAACAAGAATAATGGCAGCAGCACTTTGGCAGGCTGAGGCAGTGGAGTTTGAGACTCCTGGCCTGGCCAATATGGTGAAACCCTGTCTTTACTAAAAATACAAAAAAATTAGCTGGGCATAGTGGCGGGCGCCCGTAGTCCCAGCTACTCAGGAGGCTGAGGCAGGAGAATCTGCTTCAACCCAGGAGGCGGAGGTTGCAGTGAGTGGAGATCGCGCCACTGCACTCCAGCCTGAGCGACAAGAGCAAGACTCCAACTTAAAAATCAAAAAAAAAGAATAATGGCAGAGCCTGAAGTCAGAGCTTCCTGGGAGCACCGAGGAAGTCTCTGCCAAAGCCAGTTGAGAAAAGGCTTCATGATAACTAGAGGTTAATGAAGACTCGTTAGTCATCTGGGAGGGGGGTGATAATTAACCAAGAGAGGTCCTCTTCAGTCTTAGCCCTGGAGGGAAACTAGCAGGTTCCAAGGGCCAGTTTCGGGGGCTTGTGACCCACACAGTCACAGGGCCTCAAGCTTGGTTTCATAGTCTGCTGTTGCCATCTCAAAGTAATCAATCATTTTGTTTGTTTTTAAACACAGGGTCTTGCTTGATACCCAGGCTGGAGTTCAGTGGCATGATCACAGCTCACTACAGCCTCGACCTCCCAGGCTCACACTATTCTCCTGCCTCAGCCTCATGAGTAGCTGGGGCTACAGGCACGCACCACCACACCCGGCTAGTTATTTAGTTTTTGCAGAGATGGGGTCTCACCATGTTGCCCAGGCTGGGCTCAAACTCCTGGCCTCAGGTGATCCTTCCGCCTTGGCCTCCCAAAGTGGTGGGACTATGGGCGTGCGCCACACTGCACTCGGCCAGTAATCAATTTTGAACAAGAGGCTCAGCATTTTCATTTTGCACTGGGCCCCACAAATTATGTAGCCGGTTCTACAGGTCTGTCATGGCTGTGTTTTTGTGGGACTGAGGGTTAGGAAGGCAGTGAAATGACCAGTCTCTCAGCTTCCAAGGCAGATCGCTCATCTAGTCATGAAATCCGATTACTCTTGGCAGAGAACTCCCTCCCACCCACTCACCCCACATATGCACCCACATATGCACACACAGACGCACCCACACACGCACCCACACATGCGCACTCACACACATATGCGCACTCACGCACACACACGCACGCACACGCACCCACATACACACATACCCACATACACACATCCCCACATACGCACACACACGCACCCACACATGCGCACTCATGCACACACATGCGCACACACGTGCACCCACATACACACATACCCACCTATGCACACACACATGAACCCACATATGCACACACACCCACATACGCACACACATATGCACACACACGAACACACATATGTGCCCACTGACGCGCACCCATATGCACACACAGGCACCCACACACGCTCACACATACCCACCTACATGCCCACATACACACGCACCCACATACACACCCACAGATGCTCACACAGACGCTCACACATATGTACTCAACATCACACCAAACTGAAGTTCAGTGATGCATGTAGGTGGGATCAGGCCATGACTGTGAGTTGCTCTAGGGAATTTCATCACATTTCAAGGAAATAATTTGGTACTCAGGTAATGGGCTCCTATTCGTTTCTACCATGGCTCAGTGAACTCAAGAAAAGAGCTGAGGCCAGGCAAGGTGGCCCACACCTGTAATCTCAGCCCTTTGGGAGGCTGAGCGGGGAGGATCACTTGAGCCCAGGAGTTTGAGACCAGCCTGGGCAACATAGGAAGAGCCCATCTCTGCAAAAAAGTTAGCCGGGTGTGGTGGCATGCCTCTGGTTCCACCTACTGGGAAGGCTGAGGCAGAAGGATTGCTTGAGCCCAGGAGTTGGAGGCTTCAGTGAGCTATGATCTTACCACTGCAATCCAGCATGGGCAACAGAATGAGACACTGTATCCCCGCACCCTCCCCCCAAAAAAGAGCTGAACTTCAAAACTAGTTTGAATATTGGGAATTAAGTTCTTTAGTGGCCCCAACCACCACCGTTGCGACAGTACCAGCACACAGGGATGTGGGGAGAGCCCCCCTCGGTCCCCTGGAGGCCCCTTCATCCCAGGAGGTTCTGTTAAATGTATGGCTGGCCCACCACTGACCGCCCCCCAAGAGCACGTCCGCAGACTCCCAGAGCCATGGGCTCCTCCCACTTGTTTCCTACTGAGGCCTCCCTTTCGCTGTCAACACTGTGCCCCAGATCAATGTGCCCCCTTCAGCAGCCAAGTTGCTATTTTTTTCCGGTCAGCCCCTTGCTAATAAAACCACTGGCAGAACCGGGGAAGAGGGAGGGGCTAGGAACAGAGCAGAGCAAAGGCTGCAGACTCCTGCGGCCCCCGCCTGAAGCACGAGCTCGTTTTCATGAGTAAACGCTTCTCAATTTGTTTTCTGCTTTTGGCCAATCTCCAAAACCCTGAAATAGTCGTTTTTGACTTTTTTTTTTTTTTTTTTTTTTTTGCAATTTGATCCTAGTCTTTTTGGGGAAGGGGGAAGGACTTGCTGACATTTTCATGCCTCCATAGCTATAGATTTGGCTGCTGAAGGTTTGTTTTTTTTTTTTTTAATTTTAGGGTGGAGAGGTCTGATGCTGTCACCCAGGCTGGAGTGCAATGGCGTGATCATAGCTCACTCCAACCTCAACCCCCAGGGCTCACGTGATCCTCCCACCTCAGCCTCCAGAGTAGCTGGGACTGCAGACATGCACCACCATGCCCAGCTCATTTTTTAAAAACATTTTGTAGACACGGGGTCTCACTAGGTTGCCCAAGCTGGCCTTGAAGTCCAGGGCTTCAGCGATCCTCCTGCCTTGGCCTCCCAAAGCACTGGGGTCACAGGTGTGGGCCACTGCAGCTGGTGGGCTTTCTACGTTTTTTATGTGATCAGGCATGAACTTCCCAGTTTTCCACTGTTTCCACCACCCCTCTGGCACTACCCTTGTCTTGCGTCTTTAATGTACATTACCTGCCTGGTCCTGGAAGGCTTTTGAGCTTCTGAACCGTGGCCGACAGGAGTGGTACCAGGACATTGCCTTAAAACTGTACTGGAATTTGTAATTAGCGATAATCCTTCCCCGAACATCCACCATTCTCCAAGGCCTTTGTGCTAGATCCCCGCAGAGAGAAAAGCATAGAAGATCCTTGTCTTCAAGGCCTCTGAAATCCTGGGGGAAATGAGGGGCGGGAACACAGAGCCATAACTGAGTGCAATGCCTGCAGCGTGTGGTCGTCACACATGTGTTCTCTGTGGGTGGGGAAGGATGAGATTCCTCCAGTGAATACATACAGACCCTGCGAATGGCTTGGAAGGTTCCTTTCCAAATACTGAGTATGAATTAGATACTTAAACACTTGGAATGAAATCGCTTCCGTTAGAGAAAATAAATAGGTGCATCCTACAAGAGAATTTGAGGTGCAGAATGCTCTGGAGGGCTAGACGGCATCTTGTTGGTTGAAGGTAGAGAGTGAAAAGACTACTGGATTGAGAACCCAAAGATGTGGGGTTTGGTCCTAGCACTGCCTCGATGATGCTACGTGACTTTGGGCAGATCATCTACCATTCTGAGAAATCAGCTTTTGCATCTGTACAATAAGGAAGAGGTGAGTCCAAGTGTAGTGGCTCATGCACTTTGGGAGGTCCAGCACTTTGGGGGGTCCAGGTTGGAGGACAGCTTTGACCCCTATGATTTCATCTCCACCCCAACCAATCAGCAGCAAGGCCTAGCCACTCCTACCTCTTCCCCCAAACTGCTTTTGCTTTTATTTGTATTTTTATTTTTTGTGTGTGATAGGGTCTCACTCTGTTGCCCAGGCTGGAGGGAGTACAGTGCCACAGTCACAGCTCACTGCAACCTTCAGCCCCCGGGATAAAGTGATCCGGGACCACAGGCGTGCACCCCAACACCCAGCTAATTTTTTATTTATTTATTTATTTATTTTTTTGCAGAAATGGGGTCTCACCATGTTGCCCAGGCTGGTTGGTCTCAGACTCCTGAGTTCAAGCAATCCACCTGCCTCGGGCTCCCAAAGTGCTGGGATTGCAAGCGTGAGCCACCACACCCAGCCCCAAACTGCCTTTGAAAAACACCTAACCTACGAGCCTTCAGTGAGTTGATTTGATTAATAGCTCCATCTCCCGGCCCACATCAATTAAACTCTTTCTTTACGTCAATACCATGGTCTTTATTTGTGCAGTGGGCAGGAAGAACCTGTTGGATAGTTACACCAGACTGGGGAACATTTCAAGACCCCCCCCAACCACCCACTCTCTCTACAAAACGTAAATTAACTGGTATATATGGTGGTAAATGCCTGTAGTCCCAGCTACTTGAGAGGTTGAGGCGGGAGGATTGCTTGAGCCCAGGAGTTCAAGGTTGCAATGAGCCGTGATTGCAGGACTGCACTCCAGCCTGGACAATGGAGTCAGACCCTGTCTTTAAAATAACTAAATAAATTTTTTAGAAAAGAATAAGGAAGAGGTGGGGAAAGAGGAAATCATTTTTAGTTCAAATGCTCTGTGTTCTTAGGGAGCAGAAGGTAACCTTTTTGCTACATCATACGGTCCCTAGAAGATACGATGATCCTTTTTTTTTTTTTTGAGACACAGTTTCACTGTCACCCAGGCTGGAGTGCAATGGCGCAATTTTGGCTCACTGCAGCCTCCGCCTCCTGGGTTCAAGCAATTCTCCTACATCAGCCTCCCAAGTAGCTGGGACTACAGGTGCAGGCTACCACGCCCAGTTAATTTTTATATTTTTAGTAGAGATGGGATTTCTCCATGTTGGCCAAGCTGGTTCCAAGTGATCCACCCGCCTTGGCCTCCCGAAGTACTGGGATTACAGATGTAAGCCACTGTGCTGAGCCATATGATGACCTTTGATGTTACCACGTGTGGGGAAGCTTGGACACCCAGAGTGTCCCAAAGCAGCTAATCCCCAGAATGGGGAAGCTGCATGTTTTAACATTTATTTTAGTATACTGTTTTGAAAACCTGATGAAAGTTATGACATTGATCTAGGAAAAAGTCACGTTCTCCCCTACATACAAAATGCTGTGCACAACCTCAGAGAACCGGCACCGCTCACAAACCCATGTTAAGGACTCTCGAGAGCAAACACAGAGAAAGAGACCACAGGGAGCTTTGGATTCTAGGATTCAGCTCTGCCAGCGGGCTTCTCATTTTTTTTTAAGAACAGTCAGAGGGAGAAAAGTGAACGTTTGGATTAAAAACTAGCAGGCGCCTGTAGTCCCAGCTACTCGGGAGGCTGAGGCAGGAGAATGGTCTAAACCCGGGAGGCGGAGCTTGCAGTGAGCTGAGATCCGGCCACTGCACCCCAGCCTGGGCGACAGAGCAAGACTCTGTCTCAAAAAAAAACAAAAACAAAAACAAAAAAAAAACAAAAAAAAAAACTAGACCTACAGCTGAGCGTGGTGGCTCACGCCTGTAATCCCAGCACTTGGGGAGGCCAAAGCAGGAGGATCACTCGAGCCTAGGAGTTCGAGACCAGACTGAGCAACATATCAAGAACCTGCCTCTACAAAAAATACAAAATTTAAAACTTAGTCGGGTGGTGCATGCCCATAGTCCCAGCTACTCCGGAGGGTGATGTGGGAAGATCGCTTGAGCTCAGGAGTTCAAGCCTGCAGTAAGCCAAGATTGCACCACTGCACTCCAGCCTAGGCAACAAAGCAAGACACTGTCTCAAACAAAACAAAACAAAACAAAACAAAAAAAGTAGACCTACAAATGTGTTATAGAAAACAAAAAGGAGCTGGGTGCAGTGGCTCACACCTGTAATCTCAGCATTTTGGGAGGCCGAGGTGGACAGATCACTCGAGATCAGGAGTTTGAGACCAGCCTAGCCAAAATGGTGAAAACCATCTCTACTAAAAATACAAAAAATTAGCCGGGCATGGTGGTGGGAGCCTGTAATCCCAGCTACTTGGGAGGCTGAGGCAGGAGAATCGCTTGAACCTGGGAGACGGAGGTTGCAGTGAGCTGAGATCGCGCCACTGCACTCCAGCCTGGGTGGGAGAGCAAGACTCTGTCTCAAAAACTAAAAGAAGAAAAAAAAAGAAAAACAAAATGGTTCCACACTAAGAAAGGCGGACTAGAAAACAAGAAAATGTCACTCTTAACAGAATCCCAGGCCTGAAGAAGTAATGGCAGATTAAAGGCATTCATATTTATCAAGCCAAAGAAGGAAAAACTGCAGGAAATGATGAACAAGCCTGCAAGAACAATTATAACCAAAGACAGGAAGCTGAAGCAGGAGGCTTATCTCATTAGCTAATTTGAATGCAAAAGTACAGGGGATGTTTCCTGTGTGCCTCCAGGGAGCCCTTAATTCCTGCATAGGAAGGGCCCTCGGAGATCATGGAGGAGTTATTGAAGCTCTCTCGGGCCCCTTCCTTATGCTCTCTCTCTTGGAAAGTGGAGAAGGAATTCACCCAGGATGAGTGAGCGTTTTTATTTGAACTCCTAAAACATTTGTGTTTGGTGTTCATTTTGAAATTAAAGCATTTTACCAAGAAGCAGCCCCAGGGGGGGCTAAGGTAGCAACGTACCTGACAGGCACCTGTGCCAAGGATAGAAGAGGCAGGGCCCAGTGGCCACCAGGGCCTTTCAGCTTCAACCTCCTGGGCTCAAGTGACCCTCCCACCTCAGCCTCCCTGTAGCTGGGATTACAGGCATGCGCCACCATGCCCGGCTACTGTTTGTATTTTTTGTAGAGAGGCGGTTTCTCTGTGTTGCCCAGGCTGCTCTCCAACTCCTAGGCTCAAGCTATCAGCCCGCCCCCACCTCGGCCTCCCAAAGTGCTGGGATTACAGGCATGAGCCACCTCGCCTGGCTGGCCTCGTGCTTCATGTGCTTATGCCGCCTGGAGCAAGAGGATGGAGAGACCTAGGTTACCAGGGTTACCAAGCACCCAGGCTGGCAACTCTCACGTTCCACAGTCACAGGCACGAGACTATTATCATCTCTCAATGCCAGGTTTCACCATGTTGGTCAGGCTGGTCTCAAGCTCCATACTTCAGGTGATCCACCCGCCTCAGCCTCCCAAAGTACTGGGATTACAGGAGTGAACCATGGCTCCCGGCTGGAGATAAGCCTTTAAAGAGGTAATTGATGCAGAGATATGGAACTAACTAAAGTGCCCATCATGCAATAAGTGGGTTAAGAAAATGTGGTACATAAACACCACGGAATACTACCCAGCCATGAAAAAGAATGAAATTATGTCTTTTGCAGCAACTTGGATGGAGCTGGAGCCCATCATCCTAAGTGAAGTAACTCAGGCATGAAAAGTGAATACCGCACATTCTCACTTAGAAGTGGGAGCTAAGCCGTGGTACGCAAAGGCCTACAGAGTGGGACAGTGGACACTGGAGACTCAGAAGGAGGGAGCGTGCAGGTGGGTGAACAAACTATCTACTGGGTACAATGTATGCCCCTCAGGTGATGGGTGCACTAAGATCTCAGACTTCACCACGACACAGTTCACCTGTGTAACCAGAAACCACTTGTATTCCAAAAGCTATTGAAATAAAAAAAATACATATATTCAATAAATAGAATAACATTTAAAAATAAATAAGTACTAAAATATTGGGTTGGTGCAAAAGTAATTGCCATTTAAAATGTCAAAACTGCAATTACTTTTGCACCAACCTAATAAAGAGGTCGTTAAGTTAAAGGGAGGTCTTAGGGTAGCCCTAAGCCAATAGGACAGGTGTCCTCCTAAAAAGACACAGACACAGAGGGAAGGCCGTGGGAAGTCACAGGGAGAGGCCTCAGGAGAAGCCAGCACTGCCAACACCTTCATCTCAGATTTCTTAGCTTCCAGAACTGCGAGACAACACATATCTATTGTTTAAGCTACGCAGTCTGAGGTGCTTTGTTGTGGCAGCTAAGCCAAACTGAGCCATCTCCTTCCTGCAATCCACATGCATTCCAGCGGCTCCGCACCTTCTCCAAGTGGTTCTTCCATTTTTGCCAACTGGGTGGAGGTGAAAGTTATCTCATGGTGGTTTCAAGCTGCATTTCTCTGGTTATTGATGACACTGATCACAGATCGTATATTCATTTATGAGTCACTCATGTTCCTTCTTAGAAATACCTGTGCACTGGCCGGGCGCGGTGGCTCAAGCCTGTAATCCCAGCACTTTGGGAGGCTGAGACAGGTGGATCACGAGGTCAGGAGATCGAGACCATCCTGGCTAACACGGTGAAACCCCGTCTCTACTAAAAAAAAAAAAAAATACAAAAAAAAAAAAAAAAGAAATATCTGTGCATGTTGTTTGAGACTTTTGCATTACTTTTTAGGAGTTCGTATATCCTAGATTCTAACCCACTGACAGGTATGTGTATTGCGAATATCTTCTCCAAGTTCATGCCTAGTCTTCTTGCCCTCTTTATGCACTTTTTGATGAACAGAAGCTCTGTTGCCTAGGCTGAAGTGCAGTGGCGTGATCTCGGCTCACTGCAACCTCCGCCTCCCAGGTTCCAGTGACTCTCCTGCCTTACCTTCCCGAGTAACTGGGATTATAGGCACCCGCCACCATGCCTGACTTAATTTTTGTATCTTGAGTAGAGATGGGGTTTTGCCATATTGGCCAGGCTGGTCTCGAGCTCCTAACCTCAAATGATCCGCCTGCCTTGGCCTCCCAAAGTGTGGGGATTACAGGTGTGAGCCACCGTACCAGCTGGCTAATTCCACAGCTTTAATTGAGTACGGCTCTGTCATAAGTCTTGTTCTCTGGAGTGTGGCCCCTGCCTGAGTATTTCCTTTGGGGAAGAAGAGGTCTAGACCAGTGGTCCCCAACATTTTTGGCACCAGGGACCAGTTTCACGGAAGACAATTTTTCTGTGGAGGAGGGTGGGGGATGGTTTTGGGGTGGTTCCAGTGCATTACATTTATTGTGCACTTTATTTCTATTATTATTGCGTTGTAATATGTGAGGAAATAATTCTACAACGCGCCATAATGTAGAATCAGTGGGAGCCTGAGCTTGTTTTCCTGCAACTAGACGGTCCCACCTGGGTGTGATGGGAGACAGTGACGGCTCATCAGGCATTAGATTCTCATAAGGACCCTGCAACCCAGATCTCCGGCACGCAGAGTTCACATTAGGATCACATATGAGAATCTAATGCCGCTGTTGATCTGAGGGAAGGCGGAGCTCAGGCAGTGATGAGAGTGATGAGGCACGGCTGAGAGTACAAATGAAGCTTAACCCAGTCACCTGCCACTCACCTCCTGCTGTGAGGCCCCGTTCCTAACAGGCCATGGAGCAGTACCAGGGGTTGGGGACCCTTTGTTTAGATTATTCTTGGCACTTTTCCTTTCTATTTTAAATTTGAGATTCATCTTGTCCAATTTCAGAAAAAATTCTTACTGAAACTTCAAAAGAAATTACATTAAATCTATAAGTCAGTTAAGAAAGGATATCTTTATGACATTAAGTGTTTCTTTTTATAAACATGGTATCTATTTGAGCTTTCTTTAATGTCTTACAAATAATTTAATAATTTTCTCCATAAAGGTCTTTTATTTAGATGTATCCTTAGTACCCTATTTTTTGTCATTGTTACATATATATATATATAACTGAATTTCTGTTGGTTGCTGGTGTAGAGAAATACAGTTGACATTGTGTATTGATTCTGTCACCAGAAAACTTGCTCATTATCTTACATATTCTAGTAATTCTTGTATTAGGGTTCTCTAGAGGGGCAGAACTAATAGGATAGATATATATTAATCGGGGAGTATGTTAAGGATGCTGACTCACACGATCACAACGTGAAGCCCCACAATAGGCTGTCTGCAAGCTGAGGAGCAAGGAAGCCAGTCCCAGTCCCCAAACCTCAAAAGCAGGGAAGCCGACAGTGCAGCCTCCAGTCTGTGGCTGAAGGCCCGAGAGCCCCGGGCAGATCGCTGGTGTAAGCCCAAGAGTCCAAAAGCTGAAGAACGTGGAGTCGGACGTTGGAGGCCGGGAATGGGTTCTGCTGCGCAGAGTGGGGCACCTTGCAAGGCCCCCGGGAGTGACTTCTCCTGGATTTCCTGAGCAACTCCAGACCCTGGGAGAAGCCGCCAACCTGTGCAGCCAACTCTCTTTTTTTTTTTTTTTTTGAGACGGAGTCTCGCTTTGTCGCCCAGGCTGGAGTGCAGTGGCCGGATCTCAGCTCACTGCAAGCTCCGCCTCCCGGGTTTACGCCATTCTCCTGCCTCAGCCTCCTGAGTAGCTGGGACTACAGGCGCCCACCACCTCGCCCGGCTAGTTTTTTGTATTTTTAGTAGAGACGGGGTTTCACCATATTAGCCAGGATGGTCTCGATCTCCTGACCTCGTGATCCGCCCGTCTCGGCCTCCCAAAGTGCTGGGATTACAGGCTTGAGCCACCGCGCCCGGCCGCAGCCAACTCTCAATTAAAGCATCTGAGAATTAAAGGGAAAATATGATACCCCCACAGCCATCAAAACCAAAGTCCTTGTTTCCTCTCCTGGCTGGATCCCGGGGTTGGAGAAGGGCGGTCTTGGCAGCCGCGGCGGGATCTGTGATGCAGGCAGCCCTGCAGGCCCCGGTGCAGGTTCCATCATCTGCCGTGCGCACCTTCCCGAAAGGGTGGCCAGTGGTCAGGGTCTGCGCGGAACCCTCCTGGCTCTCCCCACACGCGTCACTCCGAGGCCCCACTCCACGCGGCAACGCAGGCCTTCCATCACCTCCTTCCCTGGCTTGTGACTTACAGCCTCATTCTGGGAACCTTCCCCAACCACCTGACTTATACCCTGATTCTGGGAACCGCAGAGTTCAGCCCTCAGCGCTGAAATGGGAGACGTCCCCGCCGCCCCCCACAACCCCCCACCCCGTTCCTCACCCACCACCCTCGACACTGGGCTTTTCTCAGTCCAGAAAGCGCAGGGTACCCTATGCACGCGATCACCTGCCCTCAGTGGCCCCAGCAAGCTGGAGTGTCCCTTCCCCCTTTTCCTGCCCGACGCCTGCAGAACCAGGAGGGAGCAGCCGTCCAGGACGCCTTCTTCACATCAGGGCCCTCCCAAAAAACAGTTTCCAGAGTTTCCCAGACGCACCCTTTGCTAACCCATACTCTCTCCCTTTCCCCATGCAAGAAAAGAATGAGATCTCCTTTTCTGGAAATTTCTAAAAATAAGTGAGAAGTGCATCTATTAGAGCCGGAGAACTGGGGACTGCCCAGAGAAACGTCTCTGCCAACCAGTGCTGTCCACTGCCCCACTCAGTCCTGTACTGAGTGGCCTGAGTGGCACCGGTCATCTCAACAGGGTGGACCGGCCACCAGCCATACCCCTAGGTCACAACAGCCCTGGGCACTTTGACATTTTCCCCACCTGGCTAAAATTAAGATTGAGCTGCCCTGGGAATGTGCTGTGCTCGCAGGGACCCATGGGTTGTGCTGTCTTCTCTGAGATGTGAATGCTCTGGGTCATCTGGAGTGTTCCTTGAGTTTCTGTGAGCCCCGCTGGGGAGCAACATAGTTGGATGTGGTGGTGCATGCCTGTCATCCCAGCTACTTGGGAGGCTGAGGCAGGAAGATCACCTGAGCCCAGGAGTTTGGAGCTGAAATAAGCTATGATCACACCACTACACTCCAGCCTGGGTGAAAGTGCGGCCCTGTCTCAAATACATGCATATATACCTACATGCATACATACATAGATGAGCAATACCAGCAGAGTGCAGGGGCGTGCACTTGTCATCCCAGCTACTCAAGAGGCTGAAGCTGGAGGTTCACTTGAGCCCAGGAGGTCAAGGCTGCACTGAGCTATGATCGCACCACTGCACTCCAGCCTGGGTGACAGCACAAGTCCCTGTCTTTAAAACCATTGTTTTAAGAAAGAGAGAAAGAAGAAGGCATGGGAAATAGTTGGGGACACTTGAAAACCTTCATGAAAAAAGTGAAGTTGAAGCTGAGCTTCAAGGACCAACCAGATTTTTACCAGGGCAGGGGACAGCCCAAGCAAAGATGCGAGACCGGGAAGTACAGAAAATGTTCAGGAAACAGCGGAACTGCAAATATTAAAGCAAGAGAAACAGCAAGGGACTAGGAGGCAGTGGTGATTTGGGGGCCAGGTAGAAGAATACAGCACTGGAGGGGCTGAATTTGGGAAGCCATTGAGTGTTTTTGAGTAGGACTTGGCTGGGAGGGGTTTCTCAGGCAGCCCAACACCTAGAAACGGGCTCAATTCCTACTTTCCCACTTACTAGCAACAAAGGAATGGAGTCATTACGGCTGCAACGTGTCCCTGAAATTCACATATGCCAAGCCTCCCGGACCTTTTCCACTAATGAGGGAAAAAGAACTCAACAGCCTCATCAGCAGTAATTGACTTCAGAGCCTTAATGTGAGCAGCATCAGAAGTTTCCACGTTGAGCCTCCCACGAATAAAGCTTGACAAACTGCCCTCTTTCCTTCTCAAATGTGCTAACCAACAAATCAAACCTCGGGGTGAAGGACAGGTCCCAGCTCTGCCCCTCTCTGAAATTCAGAAGCTGCTCCAGCAGGATTAAAGGAACCTGGGCTTCCCACTTCGACCTCTTGGCTTCTGCTCTCTCCCAGTGTGGCTTTTATTGTGAGAACTGGGTCATCACAAAACCATCTGGAAATGCCTGCCAAGAAGGCTCCTTCTCCAGAGTACCTGCAGCAAGCCCAGTGAAACGGAAGGCCTTGGAGATAGCACACAATGCTGTCTGCAGATAGTGATCAGACCCCGGAGAGGGTGGTCAGGCTAGTGCTGAAATGTCACACTGCCCTGGCGCATGCCCATCCTCCTGTTTCAGTTACGAGATACTTTTTCACTTATTTAAAGATATCTGGCCAACGCCACCCTACGACATCTCTTCGACGGGCAAGAAAAGGAAGCCTATAGGTTTACAAAATATATTTAAATATTTTCCCCCGATCCAATGTTGATGGCTTTTTTTCAAATAACTGAAAACTATTTTGCTAAAAAAAAAAAAAAAAAAAATTCGTAGTGTTATTCCACCACTGCCTTGTTTTGTTTTGTTTTGTTTGAGAAGGAGTCTCACTCTGCCGCCCAGGCTGAAGTACAACGGCATGATCTCATCTCACTGACCTTCCACCTCCTGGGGTCAAGCGATTCTCCTGCCTCAGCCTCCCAAGTAGCTGGGATTACAGGTGCCCGCCACCATGCCCAGCTAATTTTTGTATTTTTAGTAGAGACACAGTTTCACTGTGTTGGCCAGGTTGGTCTCAAACTCCTGACCTCAGGTGATCTGCCTGCCTTGGCCTCCCAAAGTGCTGAAATTACAGGCATGAGCCACCATGCCTGGCCTGCCTTGTCTTGATAATACACTGCTTTCATAGCAACCCTACCTACCCTACCTGTCAGTACTGCTAAATGTGGAAAAGTCTTTTTTTTTTTCTTTTTTATAGACAGGGTCTCACTCTGTTGCCCAGGCTGGAGTGCACTGATGTGATTATAGCTCCCTGAAGCCCCCATCTACTAGGCTCAAGCCATTCTCCCACCTCAGCCTCCCAAGTAGCTGTGACTCCAGGGACATGCCATAACACCCAACTAGTTTTTAAACTTTTTGTAAAGACTTCATCTCAATATGTTGCCCAGGTTGGTCTCAACCTCCCAGCCTCAAGCGATCCTCCTGCCCCAGCCTCCCGAAGTGCTGAATTACAGGCATGAGCCACTATACGTGGACTGAAAAGGTGTTTTATTGAAAAAAACTACAGACTGGGGGCCAGGCACAGTGGCTCACGCCTATAATCCCAGCACTTTAGGAGGCCGAGGCGGGCAGATCACGTGAGGTTGGGAGTTCAAGACCAGCCTGACCAACATGGAGAAACCCCGTCTCTACTAAAAATACATAAAATTAGCCAGGTGTGGTGGCGCATGCCTGTAATCCCAGCTACTTGGGAGGCTGAGGCAGGAGAATCGCTTGAACCTGGGAGGCGTAGGTTGTGGTGAGCCGAGATCATGCCATTGCACTCCAGCCTGGGCAACAAGAATGAAACTCCATCTCAAAAAGGAAAAAAAAAAAGCTACAGACTGGGATCAGGAACTTTCTCCTGAAGGTCAAAACCTTCTCCTGGTTCTCCTGGGTCTTCAGTTTCCCCTTTTGAAAGTGGGATATATAATGTTATATTTTGAGACCCAAGCTTGAAAATACTCTAGATCCAGAACTACAGATTATAGCTAATGTTATTGTTGTTGTTGTTGTTGAGACAGGGTCTCACTCTGACCCTCAGGCTGGAGTGCAGTGGTGTGATCACAGCTCACTGCAACTTCACCCTTCTGGGCTCAAGTGAGCCTCCCACCTCAGCCTCCCAAGTAGCTGGGACCACAGGCATGCACCACCACGCCCGACTAATATTTTTTGTATTTTTTGTAGAGACAGAGTTTTGCCATGTTGTCTGGGCTGGTCTTGAACTCCTGGACTCAAGCCATCCTCCCACCTTGGCCTCCCAAAGTGGTGGCATTACAGGCATGAGCCACCACACCCAGCCTAGAGCTACAGATTATAGCTAAACTTAAACAACAGAAACAAGCATTCCTTCAGAGTTGTGTGTAACCTGAATTTCCTTCTTCTTCTCCTCCTCCTCCTCCTCCTCCTCTTTCTTCTTTACAGAGTTCGCTGTTGTCGCCCAGGCTGGAGTGCAATGGTGCAATCTCAGCTCACTGCAACCTCCACCTCCTGGATTCAAGCAATTCTCCTGCCTCAGCCTCCGAAGTAGGTGGGATTACAGGTGCCCGCCATCATGTCCAGCTAATTTTTGTATTTTTAGTAGAGACGGGGTTTCACTATGTTGGCCAGGCTGGTCTCAAACTCCTGACTTCAGGTGATTCACCTCCCTCGGCCTCCCAAATTGCTGGGATTACAGGCGTGAGCCATCACGCCCAGCCATAACCTGAATTTTCTTAATATACCAAAGGAGCTCACTATTGAAAGATACCTTTTAGCAAATGCATTTATGAAATGAAGAATTATTTTGCCCTCTTAGAAACACTTCAAACCTTTGTGTTTTCTTAGAACAACTTTTTTTTTTTGAGATGGAGTCTCACTTTATTGCCCAGGCTGGAGTGCAGTGGCGCGATCTCGGCTCACTGCAAGCTCCACCTCCCGGGTTCACACCATTCTCCTGCCTCAGCCTCCCAAGTAGCTGGGATGACAGGCGCCCACTGCCATGCCCGGCTAATTTTTTGTATTTTTAGTAGAGACGGGGTTTCACCGTGTTAGCCAGAATGGTCTGCATCTCCTTGACCTCGTGATCCGCCCACCTTGACCTCCCAAAGTGCTGGAATTACAGGCGTGAGCCACCACGCCGGGCCAGAACAACTTTTAATGCAATGTAAGCTAGAATGACTTCTTCATTCTGTAATTCCACTTATTAAATTAGATGACTTCTTGCTCATATATCATAGTGTGTGCTAGCGTCAGATCTTAATTGCTTAGTCTGTTCAATTGCTGAATCTAGCCAGACCTGTTCCTTTTTGGAGCTTGTAAACACTTCTTCCCAGGAGAGGAAGGAGAACAGAAAGTCAATGAAAATTGGAGTTAATTTTGTTATTGTTAGTAGACTTGGGAAACAGACTGATGAAAGATGAAGCTCAAACCTATTATGGAATTATGTCTGTGTATCAATTATCCCTGCTCTCCTGACATAGTTGCTTGAAAATGGGCATATGGAAAAACCCCACTGACAATAATTATTCCCCCAGCATAATACACAGTTTACAAGGATGGCCCATCTGCTCTGCCTGGCGGTGTCGGAGAGAGGAGCGGCCTGTATCCTGTGGCCAGGTCAGCCTCTCACCTGTACGGCCTTGACTTTCCTCTCTGTCACTTCTGACAGTTCTAGCTAAAGGCTTCCAAAGAAGACGGAAGAACGACATGATGATGTGCAAAATGACGACGTCTGTGTAGTATGAATCCCGTGGCATGATCTCTTTTTGGCTTCTGAGTTTTGCTTGGATGTAGGGCTTTTGTATGTCTCCGGCAGAGATGATGCTTTAATCTATGTCCGCTGTGCCCATGGCATTCTTCTGTTTGGGATTTCGTTGATATATGGAAGCACCGAATCTTTTCATACGCCTAAAACAGCACTTTGTGGTTGGCGTTTAGTAATTCTTTATGGGCACTTGAGAAAGATTTTGATGCTTTCCATCAAACGCTTAATGGATTTTTATGAAGTTTTCAACCTTTTGCTAGGAAACACAGCTTCTGTTTTGTTATTATTCTCCCTGTAGCCCTCCCTCTTCATATCTATCAGGTCTCTCTACTTAGATGAATATTTAATAAGGTGAGATTTCCACATTTCTAATGAGATTTCCACATTACTCATGTTTATTACAGTTCCTTAAACTCTCATAAAGGTTGTGCTTTTCCCCAATACTAATTTAATAACCTTGAAAATGGTCAACAATGTGAGTGCAAGTCGCTTAGTTGGCTTTATAGAGAGCAAATTCATGGAAGAGGTGCTGCTACACCAGGCAACCAGAAACTCGGGAACAGCAGCCCCGGTGAAAAGCAGACAGCAGTAGACCTAGAATGATCACTCTGCCACTTACTACATGAGTGAGATAGAGCAAAACATTGAATCCTTTTGAACCTCAGTTTCCTCATCTGTGCAATGGGAATAACAACACTTTGCAAGGCTGTCGTGACAATGAAACGTGCGTGAATCCGTTTTGGAGGCTAGGAAATGGTATAAAGATATAAGGTGATATTATTTAGACACCTGAAATATGAGAAAGAGGGTGTCTAGGCTTTTTAAAGAGCTTAAGGAAGAGGACGGGGCGGAGGCTGAGACAGAAGATGATGAGCCCAAAGGGAAGGTGAGGACCCAGCACTTTGTAATAGTAAACACATTTACCTGACGAGTTCTCTCACATATATGGAGACTAAGCACCTAATGCCACAGGGCAATGGCATGCATATGAATTTTTTTTTTTTTTTTTTTTTTTTTTTTTTTTGAGACTGAGTCTTGCTCTATCGCCTAGGCTGGAGTACAGTGGCATGATCTTGGCTCACTGCAACCTCCACCTCCTGGTTTCAAGTGATTCTCCTGCCTCAGCCTCCCGAGTAGCTGGAATTACAGGCGCCCACCACCACACCCACCTAATTTTGTATTTTTTGTAGAGATGGGTTTCACCATGTTAGCCGGGCTGGTCTCAAACTCCTGACCTCAAGTGATCCACCTGCCTTGGCCTCCCTAAGTGCTGGAATTACAGGCGTGGACCACTGCACCCGGCCATGTATGTGAATATATAATTCAAGCATCTCCATGATCTCCAACTTTTTTTTTTTTTTTTTTTGAGACGGAATGTTGCTCTGTCGCCCAGGCTAGAGTGCAGTGGTGTGATCTCAGCTCACTGCAAGCTCTGCCTCCTGGGTTCACGCCATTCTCCTGCCTCAGCCTCCTAAGCAGCTGTGACCACAGGCACCCGCCACCTCACCCGGCTAATTTTTTGTATTTTTAGTAGAGACGGGGTTTCACCATGCTAGGCAGGATGGTCTCGATCTCCTGCCCTCATGATCCGCCCGCCTCGGCCTCCCAAAGTACTGGGATTACAGGTGTGAGCCACCGCACCCGGCCGATCTCCAACTTCTTGAGGTCACTATTTTATTTAACATCAAAATAAAATGCCTTAAGTAGTTATAATAGGAGCGTCTAGAACACTCACTCCTGTTTCTTTAACATATTCAAGAGCAAAGGGGTTTGCTTTGGTTGTTGTTGTTGTTGTTTTTGAGACAGGGTCTTGATCTGTCACCAAGGCTGGAGTGCAATGGCACAAACACGGCTCACTGCAGCCTCAACCTCCCAGGCTCAAGTGATCCTTCCACCTCAGCCTCCCAAGTAGCTGGGGCTACAGGTGCATGCCACCACGCCCAGCTTATTTTTGTAATTTTTGTTAGAGGCGAGGTTTCACCACATTGCCCAGGCTGGTCTCAAATTCCTGAGCTCATGCAATCCACCCACCTTGGCCTCTCAAGGTGCTGGGATTACAGGAATGAGCCACCACACCCAGTTGGCTTTTTCTTACTCATAATCACCGACATCTTTGCATTCCTCCAAACCATCACGCTCAGCTCTATTTCAGCCTCCACGTGCTTTCCTGGAAATGATAGGACGTGACCCAAGACCTGCTAGCACCAGGCTGGTGTCACTGAAGCTCCGGGAGTGCTGAATGACCACACGATTTGCAAACACTTCAAAGTGAACGCCCGACATCATCACTCTGTTAATGTCCAGGTCATTTCCCACATAGAGAATGCTTTACTTCCACGTCTCTCCATACATCGATCCTGGTCTCCTATCACATTGCCACGTAGCCCTCCCTCCCCTTCCCCCTGTAGACCCTTCTGTTTCCGCCTTCAGGGCCTCAGTCCCCCTGTGAGACTCCAGTGGATCACTCCTGTTTCTGTATCAGGTAGTGATTTAACTCCTTTTTTGTTTATACTCTCCCCTCTCAAGCACTCCGAAAAGAGAACCCGGCCTTTCACAATCAAATAGAGGTGATGGATGGATGAACGCATTTAATAAGTGAGATGCCCAGCAGATGGTTTAAAACAAGGTTCCCGAGTGGAAGCAGAGTCAGTGCTCAGCTTGTTAAACAAAACAAATAATGCCCCGCGGTGGTGATTTCTCAGGTCATCATCATCGAGGTAATATTTGAAGCCAGGGTGATGAATCTTTTGCCGAAGGAGAGCTGTCTGAACCCTGGGCTGAAGATTCAATTTTGGGAAAAATACTTACATTTAATGGATCGTCCAAAACAGCCAGATGCCTGAGAAGTGGATAAGACGTACGAGAATACAGCTTTAGAATCATGGTGGGAATAGAACCGAGACACCAAGCGTTTAGAAAATAAATGGGAGATGAGATAGTGAAGGCAATAAATAGATTTGGCCGGCTACAATCTCATGTGAACCATTTTGAAAGTTACTAAGCATTTTAAGAAAAGCCAAGAGGAAAAAAAACTCTCTTTTACTTATTGCTTTATATTCCCGTAACTGGTTTATTCAGGACTCTCAACTTAATGGGGTATAAACATGAAATGGTTTTATTGCCGTCAGTATCTGTCCCCAGTGCTTCTTCTTTGCATTTCCATTTTCCACAGAGTGGCAGTACATCAGTGATCAGATGGGCCAGATTGAATAATTTTCCTAACATCTAACATTTTTTACTTAATAATCAAATTAAATTATACTAGCCTAATAACCAGTCTCATTTTTATAGCTAAGATTCAGTCCTTTTTTTTTTTTTTTTTTTTTTTTTTCAGATGGAGTCTCACTCTGTCACTCAGGCTGAAGTCCAATGGTGCAATCTTGGCTCATTGCAACTTCCGCCTCCCGGGTTCGAGCAATTCTCCTGCCTCAGCCTCCCCAGTAGCTGGGATTACAGGTGCCTGCCACCATGCCTAATTTTGTATTTTTAGTAGAAACAGAGTTTCACCATGTTGGTCAGGCTGGTCCTGACCTCAAGTGATCCACCTGCCTCAGCCTCCCAAAGTGCTGGGATTACAGGCGTGAGTCACTGTGCCCGGCCCCTACTTATTATTTTTAAAAAAAGGCAAATAACAAATGTTGGCAAAGAAGTGGAGAAGCTGGGACCTTCATACATTACTGGTGGGAATATCTATCAGATAGTACACCCACTGTGGAAGACAGTATGGTGGTTTCCCCAAAAAGTTCAACATAGAATTCTTACAGAATTAGCATCGAATTCAGCAATTCTGCTTCTGGGTGAATACCCCAAACCACTGAAAGCAGGGACTCAAACAGATATTTGCACACTTGTGTTCATAGCAGCATTATTCACGATACCAAAAGGTGGCCACAACTGCAATGTCCATTGGCAGAAGAATGGATAAACAAAATGAGATCTCTACAGACAGTGAGATCGTATTCAGCTTTAAAACATGAGATCCTGCTACATGTTACAGTGTGAATGAACCTTGAAAACATTAGGCTAAGTGAAAGAAGCCAGTCACAGGCCAGGTGCGGGGGCTCACGCCTGTAATCCCAGCACTTTGGGAGGCCAAGGCGGGCAGATCACCTGAGGCCGGGAGTTCAAGACCAGCCCAGCCAACATGGCAAAACCCCGTCTCTACTAAAAATACAAAAATCAGCAGGGTGTAGTGGCAGGCACCTGTAATCCCAGCTACTCGGGAGGCTGAGGCAGGAGAATTGCTTGAACCCGGGAGGCCCAGGTTGCAATGAGCCAAGATTATGCCACTGCACTCCAGCCTAGGCAACAGAGCCAAAGAAAAAGGCAGAAGAAAAAGCAGCCAGTCACAAAAGGATAAGTTGCCTAAAATAGGCAAATTCATAGACAAAGTAGAATGGTGGATGTCAGGGGCTGTCAGAGGGGAGAATGGGGAGTTAGTGTTTAATGGGTACAGAGCCTCAGCTGGGGAAGTTGAAAAAGTCCTAGAGATGGGTGGCGGCGATGGTCGCACAACATTGTGAATGCACTCAATGCCACTGAATTGTATCCTGAAACATGGGTAAAATAGTATATTCTATGTTATGTATATTTTACCACAATAAAACAAATTTTAAAGATTCAGTCCTAGGCATTTGAGAGCTTCCATCTCAAATTCAACTGCCCGCCCATCAGCCCGTCACCTTCTCGCTCTGCCCCTCCCACCAGAACTTTCTGTGCTGTTCCATGTAGAGCCCTGAGAAGCGAAGGATCCCCTTCCATTTCTTTGGAGGGACCTGGAGAACTGGGGTGGGTAGAGCTGTGCCATCCTCTTCCCAGACTCACTGAGCTTCCAGCCCTTCAAACCTCAAAGGAACAGATGACTCCGTGAACTCCACAGCCTGGAGACGGGCACAAGTCTTACAGGTCTGCCCCTAACCTCAGTGGGAGAGGGACAGAAGCAGACATGGCACCATCTTCCTAGATCCCAGAGCCCTCGCGCTGACGTCTCTTACCAGGACCAGCTCTGTGTGACCTGGGAACACCTGTGGCATCTGCATCTTAGCAAGAGTCCAGCTGGAGAGAGATACTGAGAGCCCCATCTTGCTGAACTCTTTATGAGTTATTGTCTCAGGACACAGCTCCTTACTTAGCTTCAGGGACCGAAGGGACCCCTTCTCCTTTGTGATAGGAAGAATTCTAAGAGAGTCCTCACGATCCCCACTCCCCACCCTGGTATAATCATATAATCCTTGAGTGTGGAAGGAGCCTGTGAATATACGTAATGGAGTTCGCTTCCGTGATAATATTACATCCCCTGGCCAAGGGATAGCAAGGATGTGAAGTCCTATTCAGCTGACTGTGTGACTGTCAGAAGGGAGATTGCCCTGGGTAGATGGACAAGGAGGAATACCTCCTTCTCAGCTCCTGTCACCAGGAACACTGACTGGACCCCCACACGGCTCAGGACCCGAAAACCTCCTTAGTGTGAAAATGGGGCTGGGGTTGGTGTGTCATTGGTGGTAGAGTCAGTTCGGGCCTGTGGATCTCAGGAAGCCCTGAGATGTGGTAAGCTCCTGGTGACATCTTGAACTTGGACTGTAAGAGCTAATGAGAACCTTTGCCCCTGAGGTTTGGACCCGTGTTGCAATTTCAGGACAACGGGAAAAATCCCACTTCACATTTTATGACAGACAGTGGATGGCAGCATTTGGTGTGTTTCTCCTTTCTTTTCCTGTTGTAGTTCTCTGTAGGAAGAGTTTTTTTGTTTGATTTTATTTTTTTAAATCCTACTTACCAATTTAGAAATTGAAATAAAATATGTCAAGTGTTTCCAGGAATTGTCAGTGAGGGTCCTCCATCCTCCCCTCCACCAACATCGCAACCCGCAAATACAATGGAGACCGCGTGCCTGAGAGCCTGCTCGATCTAAGGGCCCCTCCCCAGAACCCCGCGTTGGATCTGTAAGGCTCAGGGACACAGCTGGGTTTGCTGCCACACTAAGCGGGCAGCTCTCCTGCTGCTGACTCCTCTATCCTGTCCCTGCAAGTGGGATAAGGAGCTCAATTCAGAATTCAGAATTCAGGAAATGAACACCCTTCAGTTCAGGGACAGATGGGAAAGGAAGTGATGAGTCACCACTGAATTCATTGCATGGGAAAATTAGAAATCTGGTATTATTAAATACCCGAACTGAAAAGGCTCGACAACAATCAACTTCGCAGAAGGGTAACACCATCTCCCAGCATGCGCCGGTCCTCTCCATACGGTGCCCATCTTCCCTTTCCAATGGGCCACCTCCTGTGTCAGTAACACGAACGGGACTGGGTCTCAGGGGGGATCCCTGCTGTTACCTGGCACTCACCTGAGGCCAATGTCACTCATATTCAAATCTCCTGAAAACAAAGTTCACCCGCAAAGCACTAAGGGGGAATGTAGGTTTTACTGGAGGTTTGGTGGGAAGCTGGAGGTTAAAGGATGCCTTACCTAGGAAACTTCCTGAAGCTCTTCTTTAAAAGAAAGCCTCAGCCAAGCATGGTGGCTCACGCCTGTAATCCCAGCATTCTAGGAGGCTGAGGTGGGTGGATCACCTGAGGTCAGGAGTTCAAGACTAGCCTGGCCAACATGGTGAAACCTCATCTCTACTAAAAATACAAAAATTAGCCAGGCATGGTGGTGCACGCCCGTAATCCCAGCTACTCGGGAGGCTGAGGCAGGGGAATTGCTCCAACCCAGGAGGCAGAGGTTGCAGTGAGTCAAGATCGTACCACTGCACTCCAACCTGAGGGACAGACTGAGACTCCATCTCAATCAACCAATCAATCAATCAATCACTTTCTCTCAGCAGCTGCCTTACCTTGGTCTCCCCAGATACTGCAGGGTTCCCAAGCCAGTCTCAACATCCTGCCAGAGTGGCCTGCTCCATCTGCAAACCGAAAACTAGCCAGAGGTCAGCAGAAGCAAAACACGTTGTCCTCAGCAATATTTTAACTCTAGTCACTTCTCAGGCTTATCTTTAGGGAAATCATCCTACCTGTTGCTTCATTTGCAGAATCACTTACATTCTATCTGTGGATTAATTCATTGTTAGCCATGAACGGCTTCCCATCTGATTCTTGCCTGTAGCCCCCAACCCCTCCTGGACTATAAGTTCCATGCAGGCAAGAGAGTTTATCTCTGCTGCTCATGGTGGCATCTCTCGGACCTTACGCCCCAACATCACAGAACAGACCGCAATTTTTTTTTTTTTGTAGAGTCTCACTCTTGTTATCCAGGCTGGGGTGCAGTGGCACGATCTTAGCTCACTGCAACCTCTGATTCCTGGGTTCAAGTGATTCTCCTGCCTCAGCCTCCCAAGTAGCTGGGATTACAGGCGTGCACCACCATGCCCAGCTAATTTTTTTTTTTTTTTTTTAATTACAGACAGGGTTTCACCATGTTGGCCAGGCTGGTCTCGAACTCCTGGCCTCAAGTGATCCACTCACCTTGGCCTCCCAGAGTGCTAGATTACAGTCATGAGCCACCATGCCTGCCCTCACAAATCATTTTTGAATAAAGAATAAATGGGTGCCATATACCCTTGGTCCTGTCTGGATCTCAGTCACTTGCAGTTCCTGAAGTTTCCACAAACAACACTTGTTTCTTACCAGAGACCACTGGGAGACCTGCTTCTCTTTCAGAACCCTTATCATCAACCTTAGACATCACTCACTGTTTTCTTCCACAGTCAAACTAAACAAGAAATGTGTTTCTCTTTCAAAATATCGGCCTGGAATATGGACAAGGCAGCACATCACTCCTTTGTTGGGTGTGTGAAACTAGTTTATCTTTTCATAGCTTTTCTCTAAACTTGTCACCAAAAAGTCTCCAGGTCGTAATTTCCTCATCTGTAGAAATAGAATAACTTTTTAACTTTCTTTTTTTTTTTTTTTTTGAGACGGAGTCTTGCTCTGTCGCCCAGGCTGGAGTGCAGTGGCGTGATCTCAGCTCACTGCAACCTCCAACTCCTGGGTTCAAGTGACTCTCCTGCCTCAGCCTCCAGAGTAGCTGGGATTACAGGCGCCCACCATTATGCCTGGCTGATTTTTGTATTTTTAGTAGGAACAGGGTTTCTCCATGTTGGCCAGGCTGGTCCCAAACTCCTGATCTCAGGTTATCCTCCTGCCTTGACCTCCTAAAGTGCTAGGATTATAGGCGTGAGCCACCTTACCTGGTTTTTTATTTTTTTATTTTTATTTTTTTATCAGGAAACTTCACTAATGAGTTATCCCTGAGATGCATCAATCTCCTCTTCCTTCCATACACCTACTAAATATTTATTGAAAGTTTATGGCTGGGCATGGTGCCACTTGCCTGTAATCCTAGCTGTTCAGGAGACTGAGGTGGGAGGACCACCTAAGCCCAGGGGACAGAGGCTGTAGTGAGCCATGATCCCCCCACTGTACCCCAGCTTGGGGCACAGAGTAAGACTTTGCCTTAAAAAAAAAAAAAAAAAAAAAAAAAAAAGTTTGATATAGGCCAGATTCTGTGTTGTGCACACTGGCATTTATTGTCTCATCTAAAAAAATGAAATATATTAGTGTTTGTTCATTATAAAAAGAATATGAAGCTGGAGTGGTGGCTCACGCCTATAATCCCAGCACTTTGGGAGGCCAAGATGGACTGATTACCTGAGGTCAGGAGTTCAAGACTAGCTTGACCAACATGGTGAAACCCTGTCTCTACTAAACATACAAAATTAGCTGGGTGTGGTGGCGCATGCCTATAATCCCAGCTACTTGGGAGGCTGAGGCAGGAGAATTGCTGGAATCCAGGGGGCGGAGGTTGTAGTGAGCTGAGATCACAACATTGCCAGCCAGCCTGGGCAACAAGAGCAAAACTGTATCAAAAAAGAAAAACAGAAAGAATATGAAGTCACAATAGGAAGTCTGAAACATACACAATGCTATAAATAAGAATTACACATAATTACATCCAGAAAGAGTAACTGTTATCCTTTTAAGATATTTCTGTCTGGGTTTTCTGTATATACATGCGTTTTCCATAGCTGAAGTAATAATTTACATACAGTTTTGTAATGTTCTTTTTTCTCTCTTAATAGTACATTTAGGTTTTTTCCTGTAGTTCATAAAAAATTCCCTTTTTTTTTTTTTTTTTTCCAACAGAGTTTTACTCTGTTGCCCAGGCTGGAGTGCAGTGGTGCAATCTCAGCTCACTGCAACCTCCACCTCCCAGGTTCTAGAGATTTTCCTGTCTCAGCCTCCTGAGTAACTGGGACTACAGGCACCTGCCACCACACCTGGTTAAATTTTGTATTTTTACCAGAGATGGGGTTTCACCATGTTGGCCAGGCTGGGCTTGAACTCCTGACCTCAGGTGATATGCCCGCCTCAGCCTCCCAAAGTGCTGGGATTACAGGCGTGAGCCACCGTGCCCAGCCAAAATTCCTCATTTTAACAGCTGCATAATATTTATTTAAACTTCTCCCTGATCTGGGATATTTTGGTTGTCTCTAATTTCCTGACAGTATAGAAAATGGAGACAGTGTATATATATCTTTATGCATAAATCGTTGTGATTATTTTTTATTTTTTCCATAGAAGCCCTAGATATGGAATTATAGGGTCAAAACATAAACATTTTAAGCTCTTGAAATATTTTACAAAATTGCTTTTCAGTAAAGTTATATCAACTTATGTTTCCACTAATTGTATGTAAAATTACCCATTGGAGCCAGGCGCGGTGGCTCATGCCTGTAATCCCAGCACTTTGGGAGGCCAAAGTGGGCAAATCACGAGGTCAGGAGATTGAAACCATCCTGGCTAACATGGTGAAACCCCGTCTCTACTAAAAATACAAAAAATTAGCCAGGCGTGGTGGCACTTGCCTGTAGTCCCAGCTACTCGGGAGGCTGAGGTAGGAGAATAGTTTGAACCTGAGAGGCGGAGGTTGCAGTGAGCCAAGATCATGCCACTGCACTCCAGCCTGGGTGACAGAGCAAGACTCCATCTAAAAATAAATAAATAAAAAGAAATAAAATTGCCCATTGGCTAGGCATTGTGGCTCACACCTGTAATCCTAGCACTTTGGGAGGCCGAGGCAGGCGGATCGCTTGAGGTTAGGAGTTCAAGACCAGCCTAGCCAACATGGTGAAACCCCATCTCTACTAAAAATACAAAAAATTAGCCGGGTGTGGTGGTGCATGCCTGTAGTCCCACCTACTTGGGAGGCTGAGACAGAAGAATCACTTGAACCTGGGAGGCGGAGGTTGTAATGAGCTGAGATGGCACTATTGCACTCCAGCCTGGGCGACAGAGCAAGACTCCATCTCTAAATAAATAAATAAATAAAATTGCCCATTTCTTTGCACTTCTGCCAGCATTGAATATTAGAACCTAAAATATATTTTCTAATTTATAAGGTGAAAATATTGTATATTATTTAACATTTTTTATTTTTGAAATTACTAGGTAACCGAAACCCTTTAAAATATAATAACCCACACTTACACAGATATACACATGGCTAATTACTAAGCACCTTAATTTTCTCTTTGAGGAAATTTCCCCACAGAGTTATTAGGGTTTTCTTATCAATCTATGTGTGCTCCTGAAGCTGAAATTAACTCTTGGATTTGTTATGCAGAGTTTTGTCGTTTCAGATTTTTTTTTTTGTCTTTTAGGATTCTGTTTGCAATATTTTTAGTTACCAGAATTTTTTAAATTTTGTGCAACCTAGTCTAATGGTCATTTTCTTTCTTAGTATTCCATTTCTTTTCTTTGCTCACCTTGAGATCACATAAATATTTACCAATATGTTCCCCTAATTTTAAAATTCTTTTTTTTTGTTTGTTTTTTTGAGCCAGGGTCTCTCTGTACCTCCAAGCTGGAGTGCAGTGGTGCGATCACAGCTCACTGCAGCCTCAACCCCCTCAGGCTTAGGTGATCCTCCCATCTCAGCCTTGTGAGCTGCTGAGACTACAGGTATGCACTGCCACACTGGCTAATTTTTGTATTTTTTGTAGAGACGGGGGTCTCACTATGTTGCTCAAGCTGGTCTTGAATTTCTGGGCTCAAGCAAAATCCTCCTGCCTCAGCCTCCCAAAGTGCTGGGATTACAGGTGCAAGACATCCTGCTCAACCTTAAAATTATGTAATGTAGCTAGAACATCTTTCAGCATATAATGATAGGTAAGGGCTTAACTTGATTATCTTTTCAAATTACTACATTTCTTACCTCCATTTATTGAGACTCCATCTCTTTTTCATTTATTTTTGATGACTTTTATCACATGTGAAAGTGTACACTAGCTTTTCCTGGGTTATATTGTTCTATTATGATACATTTCATCAGTATAGCCTTAGACTATGTTTCAATAATAAGTGGGTCAATTTCCCATATTTTTCTTCATTTTCTTAATTTTGTTAACTTTTCTTGCCTACTATTTGTTCAATTTGTTCAGATACACTTTAAAATACTTTTATTTTGGTCTCATAGGGTAGGTGTTAATGGCCTCATTATATGGATGAGGAACTGAGGCTCAAAAAGGATAAACAGCTTAAGGTAGTAACAAATCATGTTTTTTACATCTCCTTTGTCAGATCCAAACTGCTGTCGACTTTTCAGTAAAGTTATGAAGTTTTCTTACTTTTCTTTCTCCTTTCTTGTCTGCCTCCCTCTAGTGGTCATAACACATATTACAATTTATTACAGTTTCTGAAGTCAATTTTTTTTTTTTTTTTTTTTGAGGTGGAGTCTCGCTCTGTCGCCCAGGCTGGAGTGCAGTGGCGCGATCTCCGCTCACTGCAAGCTCCACCTCCCGGGTTCACGCCATTCTCCTGCCTCAGCCTCCGGAGTAGCTGGGACTACAGGCGCCCGCCACCTCGCCCGGCTAATTTTTTGTATTTTTAGTAGAGAAGGGGTTTCACCGTGTTAGCCAGGATGGTCTCGATCTCCTGACCTCGTGATCCGCCTGCCTGGGCCTCCCAAAGTGCTGGGATTATAGGCGTGAGCCACTGAGCCCGGCCCTGAAGTCAATTTTATACAGTAATTAATACACTCCTTTATAACATAAAAAGACCTAGCTTATTTTTTAGCTTACTTTAAAATTTTTAACCTATATAAAGTTCATTAATATTTCTTTAATATTTGGTGGTCATGTATTATCAGGATTTTCTGAGCAAAGACCAGCCTCAGAAAACATTTATGAAAAAGTCAAGTGACATTACAGTGAAATTTTAAAAATTTCATAGATTTTAAAACTGTAACAGTACAAAGACCTTCCAGATATTTCTTTATTCATTTCTTTTCCTATGGGCATTATCTAAGTACTTTCACAAATAACTATCTTTATTTAGTTATTTTTGAGACAGTCCCTGTCACCTAGTCTGGAGTGCAGTGGCACAATCTCGGCTCACTGCAACCTCTACCTCCTGGGTTCAAGCAACTCTCCTAACTCAGCCTCCTGAGGAGCTGGTATTAGAGGCATGTGCCACCATGCCCAGTTAATTTTTGCATTTTTGATAGAGATGGGATTTCGCCGTGTTAGCCAGGCTGGTCTCAAACTCCTGACCTCGGGCGATCACTTACCTTGGCCTCTCCAAAGTGATGGGATTACAGGCATGAGCCACCGTGCCCGGCCAAATAACCATCTTTAAATTTCCCCTGTAAACTATTTCTTTTCCTCTGACCTGGCTTCACTGTCCTTTCTCACTTTTTAGTCCCTTTGTGTGTTCAGTTGTCACAAAGGTGCCTAGGCCAGGCAGCATCAGGGCAGTAGGCCACCCTGAGCTAACTTTCTGGCCAGGTCTGTGCCAGGCCACCCGAGGGCCACCTGATCATGATTCTGATAAAGATTTAGGACATGCTAGCAGGGGCTGGCCTCACGTCCCTAACTGCCTGTTGGTTGAAGCCTTCTCAGTCTCATTTTCTTCCTTGTTCATTTTCTGCTATTTTTCTGCCTTTTTCTTTTCCCCTTCTTCCTTTCTAACCCCATCATCCTTCAATCTCATCCTTCTCATTTCTTTTTCACCTGTGAAAAAAGGCACCATAAAAGTTTAACCAAGCAAAAAGAATAATAAAAAGAAAAATAATTCTAGGAAGCATTTATCAATGTTTATCAAAATTATTTATCATTTACCAAAACCAAGGGAAAAAAAATTTTTTTTCTCTTGATCTGATTTCCTTAAAGGGCGAGGTGTGGTGGCTCATGCTTTTAATCCCAGCAGTTTGAGTGGCCCAGGGGAGAGGATCGCTTGAGCCTAGAAGTTTGAGACTACTGTGGGAGTGAGACCCTATCTCTACAAAAAGAAAAATAAAAAATCAGCCAGGCATAATGGTTCGTGCCTGTAGTCCCAGCTTGGGAGGCCGAGGCAGGAGAATCACTTGAGCCCAGGAGTTGGAGGCTGCAGTAAGCTACAATCTCGCCACTGCACTCTAGTCTGGGCAACAGAACAAGGCCCTGTCTCAAAAAATAAAATAAAATAAATTCCTTAAAGACAGCAGCTGCCATATTACCTGTCATCTATAGGCAGGTGTTTAATATTACCATTTATTATGTCACTTCATGACAAATGCGTTCATATTTAACACAACATGAGACAAAAATGTGAGAGGGAAAATAGAAGAACATAACCAGAAAGCTTAGGTTTATTATTCACTGAGGATTAAGGACTGTCAGAGTTGATTATCTCCTAGATTTTGTTCAGAAAGAGAGGATAATAATACTGACCCAATTAAGTAGCATGTTGGGTAGATTAAAGTGCTTTGTAAACATTAATTAAAGATGCAGGGAGTTAGGTGAGGCCAATGTGTTATTAGAGGAAAAGTTTTCTTCCCTTTAATCAGGTATCTCTTTCTGGGGAGGGCAAAGAAATGACCTCAGGACTAAGGCATTGGGGCTCAACCCTGAGTGGGGCCAGTGACTCAGTCATTCTGTGCAACCACTTCCTTCTTAGTTTTCTGTAAAATGGGAGTAAACACAAACATTTTGGGAATCTAGATTGTTATAACATTTGCCATTTGAGTATGCAACAAACCCTACAATTAATACAACCCCATAATCCTTGCTTTCTCCCTGCCTACCGAATTAAACCCAGTAACATTAACCTCCACCAACTTACAAAAGCCTTCCGCAACCAGCTATTAACCTTGGGAGATATTTCCACGGTGATAGCCTGAAGAAGAAAATGCAATGAGCCATGGGGTCAAAAATTCTCCCATGAGTTTCTTCAGCTGTCTGAACCTCAGCTTTCCTGCTCTGTAAAATGGGGTTAAGAAACCAGAAAAACATTTTAAGGATTAGATGAAATAATGTATTTGGTGTATGCACATTAAATGCTGTGTCTGAGGGTACAGGTATGCAATAAATTGCATCAGCATTATTAAGTATAAAATAGCCTCTCCAAGCTGATGATAATAAAAAAGAAAAGAAAAAATTAAAGGCCAAGTGCAGTGGCTCAGGCCTGTAATCCCAGCACTTTGGGAGGCTGAAGTGAGAGGATCGCTTGAGCCCAGGAGTTCGAGACCAGCCTGGGCAATATAATGAGACCCCCCACCCATCTCTCCAAAAAATTTTAAATTAGCTGGGTGTGGTGGCGTGCACCTGTGGTACCAGCTACTTGGGAGGCTGAGCTGTGAGGATCACTTGAGCTTGGGAGGTGGAGGTTGCAGTGAGCCAAGATCACACAACGTGCACTCCAGCCTGGGCAACACAGCAAGACCCTGTCTCAAGAAAAATTAGATTAAATTAATGTCCCATCTCTTGCAAGTTTCAGACACACATCCCCACTGCTTTTCTCTGCGTGGGTCGCTCGGCGATGGGGTTGGGGATTTTCACGGTGATGTCCCCCAACTCGAACTTCACACCTTGACCGAGGGCACCCGGGAGGCGGCCGCGGGGTCCTGCAGCGCGGCGGGGCCTGGCCCTTTAAGCGCCGCGGGCGCGCGCAGTGCGTGCCTGAGGATCGCGAGTCCCGGCGGCGCGAGCGCGCGGTGGGCGGTGGAGCGCGCACGGGTGGGCGCGCACGGGGGAGAGCGCGCGGCGGGGCGGCCTGGGACAATCTGCGCCGGACGGGCGGCGGCGTGAGGGCTCCGGCGTCAGGGCTCAGGGTCGCTGGCGGCGTGGACACCTGAGTCCCGGAGTAGGGCTCTCCCGCGAGGTGAGTGCGGCCCTAGGACTCCGGGCACGGCTGGAGCGGCGGGAGGGCGTCCTGGCGGCGGTGGCGGCACTGGGGTCTGGCTGGGACGCCGGCGGGTCGGGCAGAGAGGGGGCGCCGGACCCTGCCTTGCGCGCTTCTCGCTCCGACTGGGGGAGCCCGGCGCTGCCGCAGAGGCCACCCGGTACCCGAACCCTGACCCCGGGGCGTCGCTGCCTCCTCGGGGACCTCTGAGTCGGGGCGCGGCGGGGAGCGCGCTGGGTTCCGAGTCTGGGGCTGTCCTGGGGGCGCAGGGGTGGAGGCGGGTTTCCCAGCCTTGGGCGCAGAGCGTCCCCGCTGTCCCCGACGCCTGTCCCCCAGCCCGGGACCGCTCTCCCTTGCGCTGTGGGACCCCCATGCGGCCTCGCGGAGAGGGTGCGGGTCCGACACGGCGGGCGGAGCCACCTGTTCCACCCGGGCCCCCAGGTCCTGGAATCACGCGGGAATGTGCAGGGTCTGCCCAACCCAGCCGGCGGGAGGGACTAAAATAGAGGAGAAAATGTGACCCGTGTGATGAAATTGAACAAAAGGCAATAAAATAAACTCCAGTATTTCTCCAAGGCTTTGAAAGTTTCCCAGTATTGTTTTACGGAGTCTAAATTTAAGCATCTAGTTGTTTGGTGTATTTTTTTTTTTCCCTTAACCGCAGGAACTAACCTCAGAAAACTTTTAACTCTTTACCAGAACCTCGTGCGTGCAGAGCAGAGAAGTTAAAAGTGAGTGAAGGAAAATGACTGTGTGTGTCTTTTTCCACCCTAAACAGAGTAAAACGTTCAGATCTGTAGGAAGAAGGTTCTTTCTGGCTCCAATTTTAACGGAGATCATTTTTTAAAAATCTGTATTTCTGAAAGGTATCGAAAGACCAAACCAGGCATACGTGGAAACTTGAGGGAAATGCTCATAGGAGAAAACTTTATTAAAAATACTTTTCTACGTTATTTTTTAAAAACACTACATAAAAGTGTCCCAGCATGCACTAAAACGTTTGCCCTCCAAGTTCTGTGTCTGAATTTTACTGGTTGTTTTTCTAGGTGGAGGAGGTATTTTCGTTCGTGAAGCCAATGTGGAAATACAAACAAATGCCCTATTGACTTGGGATTGGGTGGGAAGGATGGAAGTTGTCTAAAATCTTTCTTGCCAAAGTTGACAGCGTATGTATGGAATCTTGTGTGTTTTCTTGTCCAGACTAGTAATAGCCATTTTAATGCGATTGGATTATATCCCTTGGTAACAGCACTTCAGATGAGCTTTCTTTGAAAATTTTAGATGCTGACGATTTAAAAGTAACGTATTTTCTCCATTACTAGAAATCAGAAATCCAAAATTAGAGTGATAGTGGAGCGAAAGCTGGGAAGAGGAGCGATGCTTTTAGGAAAGTTTGAGCGTGTTTGAATCTCTGGTTACGGAGGGGTCGCGGGGGGGTGGGATTTGCTCGTTAATTCATTCAGGAATATTTGTAGACTGACCACCTACAGCGCGCAGAGCCGTGACTGGACATCCAGCATACAGTCTTTTCTAGATAACAGCCACATGGCCCAAACTGATTAAAACCAGATGAAGCAAGCCTTCATCAGCAGCTGAAGAGATACCTGGCCTTGGTTCCAAAGTTCTCAGACACCCGAGGCGCCCAGAGTTGGCACTGTGTGTTGATTTGGAAGATCATCTCAGATAACTCCAGGAGTGGAGCCTGGAAACCTGAAGGGGGAGAGAGGAAGGGCCTGGGTAGAGCAGAGCTGAGAACAGGGGAGCCTCTAGAACTAGAAGTTCAAGTGCATCTTATCTGCAGTGTTGTGGGACAGCTGCCAGTGGCACAGAGGCCATTCGGGAGGTGCCAGGGGAATCCTAGGAGCATCCCAGAACCCGAGCTCTTTCCTTTGACGGTGAAGGCCATCGCCGCGTGTCACCTTTCTTTGCACTTGGTGGCTTCCTAGCTGCCTGTGTGCTCTGAGAAGAGGGCCTGGTAACTCTGCCCCTGATAGACTGCAGCCATCCCCGCTCCACTCTGAGGGGTCTCCTGGCCACCATAGGAAAGCCTGTGTTCACGGAGGCGCTGCCCTCTGCACGGGTTATGTCCAGCCAGTGGCAACAACAGCCTCTGTCTGCGGAACCCACAGGGAAGCTGCCCCTGTCCATAATGCCCTTGTCCCCTTTCTAGACTGGCAGCATTCATCTTGAAAACTAAGAGTATTTTAAGAAAGTTGGTGCTGGGTTTGTAATCTGTGCATTCAGGATGGGCAGGAAAGGATCATATGGGGAGAGCATTCTGCCTTGCCGGACAGGGATGGGAGAGCTCTTCGTGAACGTGTCTTCAGACTGGGTACTGCCAGAGACTCTAGCACCGTGAAGACTTGATGCTGTTTATCTTTTTTATTATAGTCAAATACATAGAACATAAAATTTACCACTTTAAAGGGCACAAATCAGTGGCATTAAGTACATTCCATTCCCAATGTTAGGCAATCATCACCACTGTCGAGTTCCAGAACTTTTTCATCACTCCAAAAGGAAACCCATTAAGCAGACGATTCCCGTTCCCCTCTCCCAACCCCTGGCAACCACTGATCTCCTTCTGTCTTGGTAGACTTGCCCCTTCTGGATGTTTATACACGTGGAATCTTAGAATCTGTGGCCTCTTGTGTCTGGTGTCTTTGACTTAGCACAATGTTTTCAAGGTCCGTCCATGTCGCAGCGTGCATCGTTGCTTCCCTCCTTTTGATGGCTGAATAATGTTCCATTGTGTGGACAGATCGCATTCTATTCGCCCATTCATCAGATGAATGACTTTGCGTTGTTTCCACCTTTTGGCTATTGTGAATAGTACTGCTGTGAACCGTTGTGTACAAGTTTTTGTGTGAACACCTGTTGTCAGTTCTTTTGGGTCTATATCTGAAAGTAGAATTCCCCAGGTCATATGGTAATTCTGTGATTAACTTGCTGAGGAGCTGCCAACTGTCTTCGATAGCAGCTGTGCCATTTTGTGTTCCCACTAGCAATGTGTGAAGGTTCCAGTTTCTCGACATCCTTGTCAACCACTTGTTATTTCCCCCCGCCTTTTTATTTATTTATTTATTTATTTATTTATTTTTTTTTTTTGAGACGGAGTCTCACTCTGTCGCCCATGCTGGAGTGCAGTGGTGTGATCTCGGCTCACTGCAAGCTCCACCTCCCAGGTTCATGCCATTCTCCCGCTTCAGCCTCCCCAGTAGCTGGGACCACAGGCACCGGCCACCACGCCTGGCTAATATTTTGTATTTTTAGTTAGAGACAGGGTTTCACCGTGTTAACCAGGATGGTCTTGATCTCCTGACCTCGTGATCCACCTGCATTGGCCTCCCAAAGTGCTGGGATTATAGGCATGAGCCACCACGCCCGGCCTTTTTTTTTTTTTTTCCTGAGACAGGATTTCACTCTCTTGCCCAGGCTGGAGTGCAATGGCATGATCTCAGCTCACTGCAGCCTCGACCTTCCAAGCTCAAGTGATCCTCCCACCTCAGCCTCCAAGGTAGCTAGGACTACAAGCACGTGCCACCACGTCCAGCTGTGTTTTTGTGTTTTTTGTAGAGACTGGGTTTTGCCATGTTACCCAGGCTAGTCTCAAACTCCTGGGCTCAAGCAATCTGCCCACGTCTGCCTTCCAAAGTGCTGGTATTACAGGCATGAGTGACCACACTTGGCCTTCCTTTACAAAAAAAAGAAAAAAATCTCGGTCCTCCTAGTGGGTACGAAGTAGTATCTCATGGTGGTTTTGGTGCATTTCCCGCACGACTTCAATGCTGGACATCTCTTCAGATGCTTGTTGGCCACACCTTTAGAGAAATGTCTGGCGAGAACTTGGTTCTCTTTTTGTGTTATTTTTTGTATCGTGAAATTTTGCATGTGCGTAAGTGCAGTTATTTGTATAGGGCTTGGTTTGTATATTTAGGTTCCTTCCCAATGCTTCATTCTGTTGTGGGTTTTTTCCTGCTTTGTCTTTCAGGCTGCTTCTCCTTCTCCTGGGAAGCCAGTTGTCTGACTTGTGCTTTGACATTTTTAATCTTCTGCCTGTGGTAGTTCTTGCCCCTAAGCCTGGGGTATTGATCAGTTCGTCTGGCAGTACAGTATTTATAGATTGATCCTGTACAATGTGCCAAGCTGTTGGGCTGGTCATTGTGCATACAAACATGGAAGTCCTCTTTTTTTTTTTTTTTTTGACATGGTCTCACTCTGTCACCCAGACTGGAGTGCAGTGGCACAATCAAGCTCACTGCAGCCTCAACCTCCCAGGCTCAGATGATCCTCCCACCTCAGCGTCCAGAGTAGCTGGGACTACAGGTGCATGCCACAATTGCCTGGCTGATTTTTGTATTTTTGATAGAGATGGGTCTTGCTGTATTGCACAGGATGGTCTTGAACTCCTGGGTTCAAGCAGTCCCCCGACCTTAGCCCCCTAAAATGCTGGGATTACAGGCATGAGCCACCTTCTCTTTTTGAGATATGTCTTTTTGTGATGTACACAGATTACATTTTATTTTTTTAAATTATGTTAATGGGCATATAGGGGAAAAGAACAGTGCTACACTGGAATTTAGGGAATCTGCATCAGGTTTCAGCCCCCGATAGCTGTGTGGCCTCAAGGTTCACCCTTCACCCTTCTGAAACTCGGTCTCCTGGTCTGTAAAATTTGGGGTAAGACTGAATGACTTCTCAGGCCCTTCTCAGACCTTGAAACTGGAGATTCACCATAGCTTTCCTTTACAAACCTGATTCTGAGCGTATTTCAAACCATTTAGTTTGCACATATTACTTAAAGGAACTCTCTGTGTGGAAAAAAAAATATGTCTATACTCTTTTGTACTAGACTATAAACAGTTGAGTTGAGTCTAATGCTGCCTCTAAAAATGGTGCATTTGGCATTTTCTATAAATATTCAGAGCATTTTGGCCAGGCACAGTGGCTCACACCTGTAATCCCAGCAGTTTGGGAGGCCAAGGCGAGTGGATCACCTGAGGTCAGGAGTTCTAGACCACCCTGGTCAACATGGTGAAACCCCATCTCTACTAAAAATACAAAAGATTAGCTGGGCGCGGTGGTGCGTGCCTGTAATTCCAGCTACCTGGGAGGCTAAAGCAGGAGAATCACTTGAACTCGGGAGGCGGAGGTTGCAGTGAGCTGAGAGCGCACCACTGCACTCCAGCCTGGACAACACAGCGAGACTCTGTCTCCAAAATAAACGAACAAACATGCAGAGAATGTTAAGAGTTGTAGTGAAGATTTGAGTTCCTAACATGCTGGGAATACAGAGGTGACTAAGGCAGCGTGGACCCTGCTCCCATGAAGCTTTGCTTGGGGAAAGGAGACATTCACTGTCTAATATGAATTGATAACAGAGACCCACAGGTGTTTTGGGAGCAGAGCTCAGAGAGAGTCTGTCAGGGGTGTCAGAACCACCAGCTGGAGAACGTAGCATTTGAGCTGGGCCGACAAGGGCAGCATAGGGGAAAATTTAGGCCAACACGGTAGAATTGAGGAGTCAGTTATTACGCTAAAAGGGATTAGCCTTCCATTTGGGGGCATGGGCCAGCGAAGGTTTCTGAGTAGGTTGCAGTGGTAGATCTTGTTTCTCTGCTCTCCCGTGGAGGAGACATTTACACATGGAGGGATTAACTTGAAGTTGAACAGGATGTTAGGACTGAGGAAGGCAGCATAGAAATAGGAAGATATAAGATGGTATGAACAAGGGGAAGACACCAGGCATGTCAATTGTTGAATTGAATTTTAGGTGCAAAAAAAAAGTTTTTTAAAAGTATTACATACCCGGGCATGCTAGATCATGCCTGTAATCCCAACACTTTGGGAGGCCAAGGTGGGAGGACTGCTTGAACCCAGGAGTTTGAGACCAGCCTGGGCGATATAGGGAGACCCCCATCTACAAAAAATGTAAGAATTAGCCAGGTGTGGTAGTGTGTACCTGTAGACCCAGCTATGCAGGAGGCTGAGGCAGGAGAATTGCTTGAGCCCAGGAGGTTGAGGCTGCAGTGAGCTGAGATGGTGCCACTGCACTCTAGCCTAGAAGACAGACCAAGACTCTGTCTCAAAAATAAATAAATAAATAAAGTATTGTGCTAGAGTAGAAAACTAGAACCAGCTCTGTCAGACTTGCCAAACTGACTTAGAGGTGCTGTACCTCAGTTTCTTCATATGCCACAAATTGCCCTCCATCTACACTAGGTAACCAATGAATTTGTTGCATGAGCTCCTGCTAATGCCAGCAATATCACTTTAAGAATGAGATGGCACCAAAATGTACATGAGGTGAGTCTGTTCTGTTAATTTTCTTTATTTTTCTTGACTCCTGATTTTTTTTTTTTTTTCTTTTTAACCGAGTCTCGCTCTGTCACCCGGCTGGAGTGCAGTGGCGTGATCTTGGCTCACTGCAGCCTTCACCTCCTGGGCTCAAGCAGTTCTCCCACCTCAGCCTCTGGAGTATCTGGGACTACAGGCATGTGCCTCCATGCCTGGCTAATTTTTGCATTTTAGTAGAAACAGGGTTTTGCCATGTTGGCCTCGAACTCCTGAGCTCAAGTGATCCTCCTACCTCAGCCTCCCAAAGTGCTGGGATTACAGATGTGAGCCACTGTGCCAGCCGCAATAGGTAGTTTTTCAGCCCTCCTATCCCCCTCCATGGACCTTCCCACCTTTTGGAGGCTCCCGTGTCCACTATTTCACTCTGTGGATTTATGTGGACCCATCATTTAGTTCCCACTTGTGAGAACATGCAGCGTTTGACTTTCAGAGTTAGACTTTCACTTAGGATAATGCCTTCAGTTCCATCCATGTTGCTGCAAAAGACATGATTGCATTCATTTTTATGGCTGAGTAGTCGTCCATGGTGTTTATGTATCACATTTTCTTTATCCTGTCGTCTCTCGATGGACTGCTAGATTGATTCCGTGATGGTTACTGTGAACAGCGCCGCGGTAAAGGTGCAAGTGCGAACAGCGCCACGGTAAAGGTGCAAGTGCGAACAGCGCCACGGTAAAGGTGCAAGTGCAGGTGTCTTTTGATGTAATCATTTCTCTCCCTGTAGATAGATAACCAGCAGTGAGATTGCTGGGTCCAGTGGTAGTTCTAGGTTTAGTCCCTGAGAAATCTCCATTTGTTTTCTGTAGCAGACTCTACTATTTGACTCTACTATTTAGTCCCTGAGACATCTCCATCTGTTTTCCATAGCAGACGCTACCCTTGAGCTACTTAAAGGCGCCCTGATTTCTCTGAGAGAGGTTCATAGGCATTCCTTGGACTTCTGAAAATAGTAACATGGAAACTGTTAGTTGGAGTCTTCCAGGTTTTTCAACAAACATTTGGTGGTCCCCATTGCTTAAAAATGCGCTAAAAACCCCTTGTTTCTCCCCGGCCTGTTAAAACTGGGAAATGCCTTTGTGCCGACAGACTTGGACTGACTTGAGGAATTTGCGAGCAGGTTCCCCGGAGGTGTAGGAAGAGCGGGAGAAGCAGCCTCTAGCTCCTTCGCAGGGAGGAGGTTGTTACTCGCCTTACCTTACTGACATCATCCATCCTCCGGCTCGCAAAGGGACTTTGGCAGATGAGGTTAAAAGTTTCATGCGTTGGATTCCCAGCAGGAGGTCTTTGAGCTTGTTCCACCCTGTTGTGGATTTAAATCTGTTCAACTTGAGATAAGATATGTAAATCAGACCACGGCTGCCAGTCTAACCAGGTGTTACAAATACCAGTGCTAAATGAACATGCTCTAAGCCAGCTTTCTTTTCACTGGGAGCATGGATGAAAAATTCAGCCAAGAATTTTGAGCCTCTTGGGGTGGGGGTGTTGGGAGAGCACTATAGAACCCTGCAAAACAATAAGGTGTAACAATTCCTTCCTAGCAAGAAGTACTACATTTATCTCATTAGTGAAGCACATGTTGGGTGCTCGGTAATATTTGCTAAGCAAATAAAGACAAAGCACACAAGCTTGTGTCACAAAAGAAGAATAACTTCAACTGGAATTTTCTTCTGTCCATAAATAATTTTCTCAGGAATCCAGAAACGTAATAGACATACCAACTGTCCATTTTTCAAAAATGTACTGAGTAAAAATGTGCAGTGTCTCTCTTCACAAACATTTCTTTTTTCAATTTTCATTATTTTCCAAAACCTTGGAGATTGATAGCAGTTTGCAAACATTGCGTCAGCTAGAACTGTTCCCCCAGCTAGACTTTGCTCTGGTTGACCTCCCCTCTCCTGCGTTCTGGGTCATTCCTTTTTGTTACTAGGACCCAATCAGACATCTGGTCAAGATTGTGTTCAGGTGAGATTTTACTTGAGGAGACTCTGGTTTTGGTATCTTTTTCAGTGATGGTGAACTGGCGGTAGGAAACTTCTTCCCTCAGGGCCTGTTAACCCAGCCTCTCTAGGTAAGGCGACCTGGTGAACTTGTTTGCTTTAAGTGTGGGCGAATCAATTACTTCCATGTGATGTGTGGCTGCGAGTAAATCACTGCTCCTATGAACACAGCTGAGACTATTCACAACAGAGACAGTTTGAAATCAACCTTGTTTCTGTACATTGTTCAGAAAGAACTTTAAAAAAAAAAAAAACACTAAGTGAAAGCATGATTATTCTTCCAGGAAGTAGAATTACTAGCCTTTTAAAATCTGTGTTTAAGGTTCTAAGTTCTTACGTAAGGCATTTCAGAAGTAAGGGAAATCCCAATTCGGAGGAAAAGCAGAGTCATATGAAAAGGGTGCTAAACCGTGACCGCGTCGACGTGTTCAAACTCCAAAACAAAACTGCCTACGCTCCCAGCAGCCAGCTTCCACCTGGGTCTTGCTTTGATCTTCAGTGCTGGGATACAGTCCTAGTTTACTTAGGGAGAATTTTTGGAAGCATTCTTTTCTTTCCAAGGTTTTTTTCTTGAAATTGAGAAATAGCGCAGACTAAAGAGTAGTTGCTTCTTCATGTGCTTCATATTTATTTTACTGCGGCCTCTGTATTTCTGTGGAGGCCCATTTTTAAGATTAATTTTGGTCATGGATTATATTTGTAGATGCATACACATTCATATTGACATGGATTACCTGTTAATATTGGGAGGTGTTACTGGGTAGCGTGTGTAATGTGTATTGATGTCAGCTTTTTAATACATTGTTATTTATGAAGCTGGGTTAAGCATCCTTTCTACTGCTGTGTTTAAAGTCACTCCCCTCATCTGCCCCATTTCCCCATGTAAATGTACAGCTTGGATGAGATTAATTTCTCTTAAATTGGAAGGATTTGATCTATAATTATGGTGAAAAGGGAAGGATGATAACCACACCGATGTTAACATGTTTGAAACTACTCAAGTATTTAAGCTTTTCTTTTAGATCCAAGGTCTGTTTTTAGGGTACTCTTATCTTTTTTTTTAATAAGATGGTTTTAGAGTTTTGTTTTGTTTTTGAGACAGGGTGTCACTCTGTCACCCAGGCTGGAGTGCAGTGGCTAGGTCTTTGCTTAGGGCATCTTCCACCTCCCAGGTTCATGCCATTCTCCTGCCTCAGCCTCCTGAGTAGCTGGGATTACAGGCACACGCCACCATGCCCGGCTAATTTTTGTATTTTTTGGTAGAGACAGGGTTTCGCCATGTTGGCCAGGCTGGTCTCAAACTCCTGACCTCAAGTGATCCGCCCACCTCAGCCTCCCAAAGTGCCTGGCTGGTTTTAGATTTTTTAAATATGAGTTTTGGTTAAGTAATAAATAGTGATTAAGTCTGTATTTTGTGTGACAAGTATTATACAAAATGTTGTGGCTTTTCTTTTTTTTTTTTTTTTCAGGTCTTTGCTGGGTACAGTGGCTCACATCTGTAGTCCCAGCTCAGGAGGCTGAGGCAGGAGGATTGTTTCCAGTCCAGGTTGTCCAGGCCAGCCCGGGTGACATAGCGAGACCCCATCACCAAAAAAAATTTTTTTAATTAAAAAGCTTTGCTGGCTGGGTGCGGTGGCTTACGCCTGTAATCCCAGCACTTTGGGAGGCCAAGATCAGGAATTCGAGACCAGCCTGGCCAACGTGGTGAAACCCCATCTCTACTCAAAATACAAAAATTAGCCGGGTGTGGTGGCTGGCGTCTATAATCCCATTACTCTGGAGGCTGAGGCAGGAGAATTGCTTGAACCCGGGAGGCGGAGGTTGCGGTGAGCCAAGATCGCACCATTGCACTCCAGCCTGGGTGACAAGAGTGAGACTCCATCTCAAAAAAAAAAAAAAAAAAAAAAAAAAAAGAGCTTTGCCTACAAGGAGTGTATCATCTAATGGAGGAAAATAAGAATTATATACAGAAACCTTATGGGATCAATTGTATCCAAATGGGAAAAATAGCACATAGAGTGAGCCAGCGGTGGGTATCAACAGCAGGCGCGGGAGGCCAGCGGGGAGGCCAGTGATGAGGGAGTCACGAAGGCTTGACCGGGTTCGGTAGAGTTGAGCTGAGCTTTGAAGCCTGGGAGGAGGGCAGCAGGGAGAAAGTGGGAAGGGGTTCCCAAGCGAGTAGCTCTTTGTTTTTTTTGTTTTTTTTTTTGAGACAGAGTCTCGCTCCGTCTCCCAGGCTGGAGTGCAGTGGTGTGATCTCAGCCCACTGCAACCTCTGCTTCTCAGGTTCAAGCGATTCTCCTGCCTCAGGCTCCCAAGTAGCTGGGATTACAGGCACCCGCCACCACGCCCAGCTAATTTTTGTATTTTTAGTAGAGACGGGATTTTACCATGTTAGCCAGAATGATTTCGATCTCTTGACCTTGTGACCCACCCACCTCGGCCTCCCAAAGAGCTGGGATCACAGGCGTCAGCCACCGCGCCCAGCTGTGAGTAGCACTTTCGTAGGAGACCTGGTTCAAATTGTGGAAAGGAAGGTGGAAGAGACAAGGCTAGGCCAGATTCTAGAGAGATACTTTTTAAAGCCTCACCTTCTTACAGATCGGCTCCTTGGCAGTACAGATTAGGAAAATGAAAACTCCGGCCACCTGGCAGGGCGCGGTGGCTCACGCCTGTAATCTCAGCACTTTGGGAGGCTGAGGCTGGTGGATCACCTGAGGTCAGGAGTTCGAGACCAGCCTGGCCAACCTGGTGAAACCCTGTCTCTACTAAAAATACGAAAATTAGCTGGGCGTGGTGGCGGGTGCCTGTAATCCCAGCTACTCAGGAAGCTGAGGCAGGAGAATCACTTGAACCCGGATGGTGGAGGTTGCAGTGAGCCGAGATCGCACCGTTGCACTCCAGTCTGGGTGACAGAGCAAGATTTCTTCTCAAAAAAATATATAAATAACACTCGGCCTCCTTGCCTGGCCTGTGGTATCAAGAGTAAACTGGGATTTTAGAAATGTTAGTTATTGAGGCGGGGCGCAGTGGCTTACCCCTGTAATCAATCCCAGCACTTTGTGAGGCCGAGGTGGGAGGATCACCTGAGGTCAGGAGTTCGAGACCAGCCTGGCCAACATGGTGAAACCCTGTCTCTACTAAAAATACAAAAATTAGCTGGCATGGTGGTGGGCGCCTGTAGTCTCAGCTACTTGGGAGGCTGAGGCAGGAGAATCATTTGAACCTGGGAGGCAGAAGTTGCAGTGAGCTAAGATCGTGCCACTGCACTCCAGCCTGGGCAACAGAATGAGAATCTGTCTTTAAAAAAAAAAAAAAGAAAAGAAAAGAAATGTTAGTTATTGAAATATCTGGCAGTTTACAGGTGGGTGTGATATGAGTGTTGGTTTCTTTTGACCTTGGAGGAAGAAAACGCTGTAGGAGCCCCTTTTCCTCTTACCTCTGCCTGAGGTCGGCTCTGTGCACTTGTGTTTGAATGTGCAGCTTTGGTGCGGCAGGGACAGGGATGACGTGGACATTGGGTTTGGTGTGTGAATGTAGAGAAAGAACCAGGCCTGTGCTCAGAGCTCTTGGGTATGTCACGATAACTGAGGTAAAATCCTATTTTTACGAAAGTAGTCTATACATTATTTTCAGAGTGAAAAGGAAATGGTTAATTTAGTCTAAGAGTTTGTTTTTTAAAGCCCTACTTAAGTGGAATAATAGAAAGTAGAATGTATGGACTCCGTTTCCTTTAATTTATGAATTGAGTTTAAAAAACTATAGAAGAGTCTTGACATCATTCATTGCTTCCTCTTCTAGTACGTTTCTTATTATAAAACTCATTTTTGTTAATACACAGTTACATAAAAATCGGAAGTAACACAGAACCAGATAGAAACGATGAAAAAGCAGGACTCTCTTCTTCGTTTGAGTAAAATCAAAGCAAAGTGCCTGTCACATAAAAGACACTGATGCCTGTTCACATGGATGAGTGTTGTCAAGAGCCACTAGCATTAGGGCCAACAATGGCTGTTTTGTGTTTACGATCTTTATTTTCACCCACCACTTACCCGTATGAAGAAGCCCACTCATGGTAATGAGCAGGGTGATTCAGAAAGACTTCCCACTGTGACACGCTCTCATTCATGGTGCTCTTGAAGGTCAAGGAAAACAGCTTTTTGAAAAGGGCTTGGCTGTTAAGTCACCATATAGGGATTTTTAGGGATGTGACTTTATTTATTTATTTATTTATTTATTTATTTATTTGGAGATGGAGTCTCGCTCTGTCGCCAAGGCTGCAGTGCAGTGGCATGATCTTGGCTCACTGCAACCTCTGCCTTCTGGGTTCAAGTGATTCTCCTGCCTCGGTCTCCCAAGTAGCTGGGATTATAGGCGGCCACCACTATGCCCGGCTAATTTTTTTTATTTTTTTGAGACAGAGTCTCGCTCTGTTGGCCAGGCTGGTGTACAGTGGTGTGATCTCCGCTCACTGCAGCCTCCACCTTCCAGGTTCAAGTGATTCTCCCATCTCAGCTTCCCAAGTAGTTGGGATTACAAGCTCATACCACCATGTCTGGCTAATTTTTGTATTTTTGGTAGAGACGGGGTTTCACCATGTTAGCCAGGCTGGTCTCGAACTCCTGGCCTCAGGTAATCCTCCCACCTCGGCCTCCCAAAGTGCTGGGATTACAGGCGTGAGCCACAGCACCTGACCAGGATATAACTTTAAAGACAATTTCTTGCCTAAGATATGTTTATTCTCTATTTTGGAACAAATCTTCACATAACTCATGGTGTGCACGCCAGCCCCTTCCTAGCGTGTAGATGTGCACTTCGACCCTGCTGTAGTGTGTAAGTGTGCCCAATGACCTCTGCCCTACTGCATGTCCTGACACAGGAAGGGGGACGTCTTTTAGAAGCTCATTTCTACCTCTTTCCCACCTCAACTGTGCTTGTCTTGACTGTATCTTAAAAGTGCTGGTTAATGGTGGGTGTCTGGACAGGGTAGGAGAGTCTATAAACCTATACCAAAGTCCTCTCTTACACACGGTTTTGCTTTCCATGGTTTCAGTTACTTGCAGTCAACCATGGTCCAGAAATATTCGATGGAAAATTCCAGAAATAACTCCTTCATAAGTTTTAAATTGTGTACCGTTGTGAGCAGTGGGATGAAATGTCGTTCTGATCCATCGCCTCCTGCATGCAAATCCTCCTTTGCCCGGCGTCCCCACCTGCCCATCACTTAGTAGCCACCTCAGTTCTCAGGTCAGCTCTCTATGTCACAGTGCTTATGTTCAAGTCACTTTTATTGAGTAATGGCCCTGAAGCAGAAGAGACATGATGCTGGCTGGCAATTTGTATATGCTGAAGAGAAGCTACCCAGTGCTTCCTTTAACTGAAAGGGGTGAAAGTTCTCAACTTAGAGAAGAAAAAAAATCAAATGCTGAGGTCGCTAAGACCTACTGTAAGAACACATCATCTGGCCAGGCGCGGTGGCTCAAGCCTGTAATCCCAGCACTTTGGGAGGCCGAGACGGGCAGATCACGAGGTCAGGAGATCGAGACCATCCTGGCTAACACGGTGAAACCCCGTCTCTACTAAAAAAATACAAAAAACTAGCCGGGTGAGGTGGCGGGCTCCTGTAGTCCCAGCTACTCGGGAGGCTGAGGCAGGAGAATGGCGTAAACCCGGGAGGCGGAGCTTGCAGTGAGCTGAGATCCGGCCACTGCGCTCCAGCCTGGGCGACAGAGCAAGACTCCTTCTCAAAACAAAAACAAAAACACATCATCTTCTATCTGTGAAGTTGTGCAGAAGGAAAAAGAAATGTATATTAGTTTCGCTGTCACACTTCATACTGTACAAGTTATGGCCACTGTGTGACAAGTGCTTAGTTACCTTTGTAGGTAGAAGACGTGAACACAAACAAGCTCCAGTTGCTGGCAGATGGGTTGGGATTGGTGCTGTCTGCAGTTTCAAGCATCCACTGATGCTCTTGGAACATACCCCCTCAGATAAAGGAGAACTGCAGCAATACAGGCACATGGGGTTGAGTCTTCAGACCCAGCCTGGACCTGTTTTTGTGAAGTGTTTGCAATGGCAATGAGTTGGGACAGTTCTCTTTTTAAAACGTAACACAGCTCGGCCGGGTGCGGTGGCTCAAGCCTGTAATCCCAGCACTTTGAGAGGCCGAGACGGGCGGATCACGAGGTCGGGAGATCGAGACCATCCTGGCTAACATGGTGAAACCCCGTCTCTACTAAAAAATAAAAAAAAAAAACTAGCCGGGCGAGGTGGCGGGCGCCTGTAGTCCCGGCTACTGGGGAGGCTGAGGCAGGAGAATGGCGGGAACCCGGGAGGCGGAGCTTGCAGTGAGCTGAGATCCGGCCACTGCACTCCAGCCTGGGCGGCAGAGCGAGACTCCGTCTCAAAAAAAATAAAATAAAATAAAATAAAATAAAAAAAATAAAACGTAACACAGACTGGCTAAGCAAGATTGGTTCTACATGACTTGACTAAGGAGAATGCTTTTTCCATTCACGTTCAGAACTACCAGAGACAGTAATTACCTTGTGATTTGGTTGAAGCTGTCTGTAGGGAATCCAAGTCTTACAAGACACGATTTCCTTCCCCCACATTTACTCGGTGCAAAACCTGATGATAGAATGTGGGAAACTTCATGTTATTTGTTCCAGCTTATATTCTTCAGTAAAGTGCATCGGGTTAACCTTTCCCTGGTTAGTTTTGAGCTGAACTGTGGTGGTAGAAAAGGTTACCTTCGGTGTTTTTCCTCTTCTGTTACTACACCCTTGCCGTCTTTGGGCTTCCCTCCTGAATTGCCCTGGGGTTTCTAGGCGATCCGTGTCCTTTCTTCCCTCATTAAATCATAACTTATCTGCCTGTATCATCTCCTGACATACTGGGTCTTTCAAAGGCTCCAAGGTGCTAAAATGACCTGATAAATCATTTCTTTAGCCTCCAGGAAACCTTCCTTTTCTGTGTTGGTGGCAGCCAGACTCAGGTGCCTGAAGGACACACGCAGGTGCCCTCCGGTGAATGAGGCGGGCAGGTATCTGTTTTGGAACAATCAGGTCTTCCCCCCGCCACACTCACCCCCCAGACTCACCACTGGCGTGTGAGCCTGGATATGCGTGTGAAACACAGCGCTGGGGTTTAAATGTACATGAATAGAATTGTGCTAAGAATCTAACTCTGACTTTTCCTTGAATGCTTTGAAGGTCTGTGCATGGCCTCATCCCGCTGGTCTAACTGATGTGCAGTATTCCATAGTAAGCATTTACCACGTCTCTACTTATAGAAAGTTCATGGTAGGTGAAGAACCTGGACTGCCACCAACTCTTCTCAACAGCAAGCAACGCTGTATACCCATCCCGGCAAGTGTTTCCATTTGTTCCTAGTAGAGAGCTCCCCTGGAGTGAAGGCTGAGCAGTGGGATGTGTGGCTCATAGGACACACGTAGTTTCTCTAAGTACTGCCCAGTTGCCCTACAGAACGGTTGTGTGAATTCACTCCCAGCAGGTTCACAAAGGTTGCCCCATGTTCTTGCTGACACTTGTTATTGTCTTAATTTTTGCCACTCCAGTAGGTATGAAAAAATGAATTGTAGTTTTCACTTAAATTTTGCACTTTTTTTGTTCACTAGTGAGGTTGAACATCTGTCTTGTACTTCATAATCATCTGGTTTCCTCTTTTGTACACTGTCTAATCATATTCCTTGTTCATTATTTTTTTCTGAGTTTCTTATTTAGAAGATTTTCTTACATTCTAGCTATCAGTTCCTTATGCGTGTTAGACAGTACATATCTTCTACCAGCTGGCAGCTTTTCTCTTGATATTGTCTATGGTGTCCTTAATTTTTATGTAGACAGATGCATTGAAATTTTCATCTTATAACCTGTATTTTTTGAGTCCTAATGAATAGAAAGATTAATAGAGCAAAATAGGAAATTCAGAAATAGAACCAACATCATATAAACATTTAGTATAAATAACATTAGTATTTCAAAACAGTGGTAAGAGATGGATCCTTCAGTACTTGGCACTGGAGCTGTCGGGTAACCTTGACTTGAGGGCAGGGAACAGGTCTCTACTCCACACGTGACACTGACATAAATCCAAGGCAGATCAGATATTTAAATGTGAAAAATGAAACCATAAAAATGCTAGTAGAAATTCGAGAGGTATATTCTATATTCTTAGAATAGGAAAGGCCTAAATTTGCAAAAACACAAGCTATAAACAAAAAGATTGATAAATTCAACTACATAAAAATAAATTCTTCAGGTCGTATTACAAATTTAAAAAAAAATACTTACAATTTATATCTAACGATTTCTGTAGGATAGAAATAAAACTTTCCAGTCTGTTTCATTGCTCTGTCTATCCTAGTACCAGTGCCTTGTGTTTTACTTACTACTACTTTATATTAACTCCTTGGCTGGGTGTGGTGGCTCACGCCTGTAATCCCAACACTTTGAGAGGCCAAGGTGGGCGGATCATGAGGTCAGAAGTTCAAGACTAGCCTGGGCAACATGGCGAAACCCCATCTCTACTAAAAACACAAAAATTAGCTAGATGTGGTGGGGGGCACCTGTAATCCCACCTACTCGGGAGACTGAGGCAGGAGAATCACTTGAACCCGGGAGGCAGAGGTTGCAGTGAGCTGAGATCACACCACTGCACTCTAGCCTGGGCAACAGAGTGAGACTGTGTCTCAGAAAAAAAAAAAAAAAAAAAAGACTTAAAATACAATATGGAATAGCAGTGGTGAAAACAGAAATGGTTTTTAATATTTTCCGTTAAGTATGGTGTTTGCTGTCTTTATTTTCATTTTCATTTTATTTATTTATTTATTTATTTTGAGACAAGGTCTCGCTCTGTTGCCCAGGCTGAAGTACAGTGGCCACAATCTCAGCTCACTGCAACCTCCGCCTCCCAGTCTCAAGCGATTCTCCTGCCTCAGCCTCCCGAGTAGCTGGGACTACAGGCGCACTCCTCCATGCCTGGCTAATTTTTGTATTTTTAGTAGAGATGGGTTTCGCCATGTTTGCCAGGCTGGTTTCAAAAGCCTGTCCTCAGGTGATCCTCCTGTCTTGGCCTCCCAAAGTGCTGGGATTACAGGTGTGAGCCACCACACCCATCATCATTTGCTGTCTTTAAAAAAAACTCTTAGTTAACAAAAAAAAATTCCTCCTAATTTGTGAAGTTTTAAAAACATTTCTGCATAATTTTAAGTTTCTCAAATGCTTCTTTCATCATCTGTTGAGATAATTGAATGGCTTTTCTCATTTAACCTGTTAATGTCGTACATCACATTGGAAAATTAATGTGATGCCAGCCTTACAATCTTGGGATTAACTCTTCTTTGTCATTATTTGGTTTATAGACCCAGTTTACTAATAATTTTATTTGGGACTTTTTGCATCTGCATTCTTAAATGACTGGCTTGTCATTTTTTCTTTCTCATATATTCTTTGGGTTTTGGTGTCAAGGTTTTAGTAGCCTCAAAATTAGATAGTGGGGGCCGGGCGCGGTGGCTCATGCCTATAATCATAGCACTTTGGGAGGCCAAGGCAGGTGGATCACCCTGAGGTCAGGGGTTTGAGACCAGCCTGACCAACATGGCGAAACCTGTCTCTACTAAAAATACAAAAATCAGCCAGGCGCGGTAGCTCACACCTGTAATCCCAGCGACTTGGGAGGCTGAGGCAGGAGAATCGCTTGAACCTGGGAGGCGGACGTTACAGTGAGCCAAGATTGTACCACTGCACTCCAGCCTGGGCATCAGAGTAAGACTCAAAAAAAAAAAAAAAAAAAAAAAAAAATATATATATATATATATATATATGATGGTGGGGGTTGTCTCTTCTTTTTCTCTTCTCTGGAAAAGTTTGTGTAAGGTTGGAGTTATTTGTTCCTTGAATATTTGGTAGAACTCTCCAGCAAAACTTTCTGATTGGCTTTTCACTATTGAAAGATTTTTATCTGCCAATTCATTTTCATTAGTGGTTATAAGACTTCAGATTTTTTATTTTATTCTTGAATAAGCTTTAACGAGATATTCTTCCAGGAATTTGTCCACTTCATCCATGCTTTCAAATTTACTGGCATAAAATTGTTCATAAAAACCTTTTCAACATCTATGGCACCTATAGTTATGCCCCACTTTTTATTCTGATATTCATCTATTTTTTCCCCTCAGTTCTGTTGAAAGTTTGTCAATTTTATTAATATTTTCAAAAACAATTTTTTGTTTTATTTTTCTCTACTGTATGTTGTTCTGTTTAATTTCATACTCTTTGTTTTCTCGTTGATTTTGCATTTATTCTCTTGGGTTTTTTCTAACTTAAGTTAGACGCTTGGTTCATTAAATTTCAGCCTTCTTGCCTCATGTCACAGGCATTTCAGTGATGTTTCAGCTGTATCCCACAGGTTTCGATAGGTAGCATTTCTATTATTTACTTACAAGTATTTCTCAATTCCCAATGTTTTTTCTGAGAGTTATTTAGAAGTATAAATTCCTAGTGCCTACACACGTGGGTTCTTCCAGTTATCTTTAGTACATTGATTTCTAATTTAATTGCTCTGTAATAAACAAATGTATATTTGATACCAGTCTCTTAAAATTTGCCAAGACTTGCTTTCTGGCCCCACATCATCTGTTCTCCTACGTATTCTGCATGAGGCTGAAAGAATGTGTATTGTGAAGCTGTTGCATATAATGTGTTTTAAATGTTAATGAGATCAGCTGGGCAGGGTGGCTCACACCTGTAATCCCAGCACTTTGGGAGGCCGAGGCAGGCAGATCACGAGGTCAGGAGATCGAGACCGTCCTGGCTAACAGGTGAAACCCTGTCTCTACTAAAAATACAAAAAATCAGCCGGGCATGGTGGTGACGCCTGTAGTCCCAGCCCCTTGGGAGGCTGAGGCAGGAGAATCCCTTGAACCCGGGAGGCAGAGCTTGCAGTGAGCCAAGATGGTACCACTGCAGTTCAGCCTGGGCCACAGAGCGAGACTCCCGTCTCAAAAAAAAAAAAAAAAAAAATGTTGATTAGATCAAACTTCCCATTATGTTGTTCAAGTCTTCTATATTCTCATGCTTGATATATCAGTTGCCAAGAAAGGTGTGCTAAAGGCTGGGCGTGGTGGCTCACGCCTGTAATCCCAGCATTTTGGGACACTGAGGCAGGTGGATTGCCTGAGCTCAGGAGGCAACACGTGAAATCCCCTCTCTACTAAAATATAAAAAATTAGCCAGGTGTGGTGACGTGAGCCTGTAGTCCCAGCTACTTGGGAGGCTAACGCAAGAGAATCACTTGAACCCGGGAGGCGGAGGTTGCAGTGAGTTGAGATCGTGCCACTGCACTCCAGCCTGGCAACAGAGCAAGACTCCATTTCAAAAAAAAAAATCCAATGTGACAATGTTTTTATTTTAACTGGATCATTTTCCATTAAATGTAATTATGCAAATATTTAGATTTTTATCATAATTTGTGCTTTTTATTTGTCCTCTTCTGTTTTTTCTTTTATCCTTGCCTTCTTTTGGAATGATTTATTTTTTAATCTTTCATTTATCACCTCCTGTAATTTAGATGATAAATATTCTGGGTTTTTTTAGTGGTTTCTCTAGAAATTTTAACATGAATGCTTATATAATTTTAAACTTGGTCAATATTTTAACTTCCTTTAGAACTCAGATCCCCTCCCTCCTGTGTGTGCTGTCACTGTGGCATGTTTCAGCTCTGCCTTGTCGTAGAAAACAGGATTGTTTGATACACTCAGTGTTTGTTGACATTTACTTGCCTATTTAGTCCACATCTTTCCTCCCTGAAATAGAGCCTTTTTAAAACTCTGTTTTTATTTGTATAGAAATTTATAACATTTTCCCTTGGTCTTTTTTCCACAAACATTTTTTTAATCAGAGGTACAGGTTTTCAGCAGTTAAAACCTTTAGCAATTTTTCACGAATATATGTTTGTATACATATACGTATATGTGTGTCAATGTGTGTGTTTTTCAACCTGTCTTGGTTTCAGATGAAACAGAACTTCTAGAAATTCGCATTTTCTATACTATTTTGCCATTGTTCTTGAAAAAATATTTTTATAGGCCAGGTGCAGTGACTCACGCCTGTAATCCCAGCACTTTGGGAGGCAGAAGTGGGCAGATCACCTGAGGTCAAGAGTTCGAGACCAGCCTGGCCAACATGGTGAAACCCCATCTCTACTAAAGATACAAAAATTAGCTGGGCATGGTAGCACATGCCTGTAGTCCCAGCTACTCGGGAGGCTGAGGCAGGAGAATCGCTTGAACCTGGGAGACGGAGGTTGCTGTGAGCCGAGATCATACCACCGCACTCCAGCCTGGGCAACAGAGTGAGATTCTGTCTCAAAAAAAAAAAATTTTTTTTTTAATTTTAAAAATTAGCCCGCTGCGGTGGTGGGCTCCTGTAATCCCAGCTACTCAGGAGGCTGAGGCAGGGGAATCGCTTGAATCTGGGAGGCAGAGGTTGCAGTGAGCCAAGATCATGCCACTGCACTCCAGCCTGGGCGACAGAGCGAGACTCCATCTCAAAAAAAAGAATGTTTTTATAGTACATATAGGTTTAGGTTGAGGGTTTTTTTGTGGTTTTTTTTTCTGCAATATTACTGTTTCCATTGCTGCTGTTTCAATAAGTCAGTCTAATTATCACTTCTTTGAAAATAATCTGTCTTTTCTTTGAGTGCATTTGATTGTTTGAGACAGGGTCTTTGCCCTGCCACCCAGGCTGGAGTCCAGTGGCATGATCACAGCTCACTGCCACCTCCAACTCCTGGGCTCAGGTGATCCTCCCACCACAGCCTCCCCAGCAGCTAGGACTACAGGCATGTGCCGCCATGCCTGGCTGTTTTAAAATTTCTTATAGAGATAAGGTCTCACTGTGCTGCCCAGGCTGGTCTTCAACTCCCAACCTCAAGAAATGCTCCCACCTCAGCCTCCCAAAGCACCGGGATTACAGGTATGAGCCACTACACCCAGCCACTTTGCATATTTTTACAATATCTTTAAGTTTTCCAAAAGGTAATACATTCATATGGTTAAAAAAGAAAAGGATATTATATTTCTAGAAACTCTCCATTTAACTCTTGTCCTTAATTCACTTCTACCCCTCACACACAACAATTGTTGTTGACTTGTATATCCTTCCAAAGTTTCTTACGCATACAACAACAAATACAAATATACATTCTTAATCTGTAATCTCTTGGTTTTACACAATGCATAGTATTTTATATGTAGTCCTAGACTTTGCATTTTTTTGCTCAGTAATATACCCAGAGATCTTTACTCTCAGTACATGGAGAGCTTCATTTTTTTTTTTTTTTTTTTTTTTTGAGACGGAGTCTTGCTCTGTCACCCAGGCTGCAGTGCAGTGGCATGATCTCAGCTCACTGCATCCTCTGCCTCCCGGGTTCAAGCGATTCTCCCACCCCAGCCTCTCTTGTAGCTGGGATTATAGTCATGAGCTACCACGTCCGGCTAATACTTGTGTTTTTACTAGAGACAGGCTTTCACCATGTTGGCCAGGCTGGTCTCAAACTCCTGACCTCAAGTGAGCCACCCACCTTGGCCTCCCAAAGTGCTGGGATTACAGGCGTGAGCTACCGCACCCAGCCTTCCCTGTTCTTCATACAGCTGATTAGTATTCAGTTACATGGATGTACTCTATTTAACCAGCCCCTTATGTTAGACACTTAGGTTATTTTGGGGATTTTTGTTATTACAGACAATTCTACAGTGAGTAACCTTATAAGGTTGGTGCAAAAGTAATCATGACTTTTGCCATTGAAAATAATGGAAAAAGGCTGGGCGCGGTGGCTCAAGCCTGTAATCCCAGCACTTCAGGAGGCCGAGACGGGCGGATCACGAGGTCAGGAGATCAAGACCATCCTGGCTAACACGGTGAAACCCCGTCTCTACTAAAAAAATACAAAAAACTAGCCGGGCGAGGTGGCGGGCGCCTGTAGTCCCAGCTACTCAGGAGGCTGAGGCAGGAGAATGGCGCGAACCCGGGAGGCGGAGCTTGCAGTGAGCTGAGATCCAGCCACTGCACTCCAGCCTGGGCGACAGAGCAAGACTCCGTCCCAAAAAAAAAAAAAAAAAAAAGAAAATAATAGAAAAAAACATAATGACTTTTGTAGCAACCTAATACATATGTCCCTGTGTGTGTGCAATTTCTCAGTAGGATAAATTTCCCCAAATGGACTTGCTAGGTGCGTGGGAATAGATTTTACATTTTGTGTGGTTGCCCCCAGAGGCCTTATGCCAGTTTACACTCCCACCAGCAGAGCCTCAGAGCACCTTGTTTCCCCACAGCCTTGTAGCTACTGTTTCGAGACTGCTTTCAAGATTTGCAGCTGCTTTTAACTTTTTCTTGTTTTTGGTGTTCTGTGGTCTCATTGTGATTGTCTAATAGTACATTTCAAATTTTTATTCTGTGTGGGATTCATGAGAATTCCTCTGTCTGTGGATTGATGTCTTTATCAGTCAGCGGGATACAGAGGATACACACAGAAATGAGTAATTTAGGAAAGTTTAATTAATAGATTATTTACAAAAATTATAGGCAGCGTTAGGGAAAGCAGCAGAGGATGGTTCGGTACCTAGAGGACAGCAACACTCAGTAGCTGTTAGCACCCCTGGGCCCTGGGGGAAAGGGAGGGAGCCGTGGAAGCTGGGGAGGGAGCTGAGAGGAAGGGCAGAGGCTGGGGTCCTCGGCAGGACCCACCGGCCTACAGGGAGCTGGCAGCCTGCCTTTCATGCCGGGGTCTCATTGGCTGGACTGAACCAGCAGCCCCACAGCAAGGGTGCCCATCTGATACCTTCCTGCTCCTGAGCCAGGAGAGTGAGGCTAGAGAAAGATGGAGAATGGTTCTGATGGGGGGACTCTCAGACTGAAGCTGTACCACACAGTGTCTTTCATCCGTTGTGAAACACGCTCAGCCATTGTCTCCTTGAACATTACCTCATTCGTTCATTCATTCATTCATTCTGGAGATGGAGTCTCACTCTGTTGCCCAGGCTGTAGCGCAGTGGCACGATCTCAGCTCACTGCATCCTCCACCTCCCGGGTTCAAGCGACTCTCCTGCCTCAGCCTCCCAAGTAGCTGGGATTACAGGCGTGCCTACACCTGGCTAATTTTTGTATTTTTAGTAGAGATGGGGTTTTACCATGTTGGCCAGGTGGTCTCAAAATCCTGACCTCAAGTGATTCGCCTGCCTCGGCCTCCCAAAGTGCTGGCATTACAGGCGTGAGCCACCGCACCCGGCCTCGAACACTACTTCCGCCCCATCTGCTCTCCTCCCCTCTGAGGAACTCTAGTTAAACACAAACCTTAGACGTAGCCATAACCCTTCTCAGCCTGTGCTGGGTCTCCTAACCTCTCATTGGTTTTCACATCTCTCTGTGCTACAGTCTGGACCAATGATAGGTTTCTTCAGATCACTTTTCTTTCCTACATTCTCTGTCTAGCTATATTTGAATATTTGATCTTCTGTTTACCCTGTCTGTCAAGTTTAATTGTTATCAATTTTTTCTTCCTAAAAAGTTCTATTTGGTTGTCTTCCCCATTCCTCTGGTTATTTTTTAGGATGATAGCCTTTCCTCCTGCCTGTCCCTGGACGTGGGCAGTCACAGGTGATTTACATTTCATCCAGCACTGGAACAGTTTTGAACAGTTAGATAGACTCCGGCCAGGCCATGGAGTCTGTCTAACTGCCAGAGAGGAAGGTTTCTGGGATTTGGTTTTGCTTTGTTTGTTTTAGAGATAGCCAGCTGTGTCACGCAGGCCGGAGTGCAGTTGTGTAATCATAGCTCACTACAGCCTCAGATTCCTGGGCTCGAGCCATCCACCCACCTCACGAGAATACAGGCACGCAGCACCACGCCTGGCTAATTTTGCTATTTTTGGTAGAGTTGGGGTTGAGGGGGGTACCTCTGTGTTGCCCAGGCTAGTCTCGAACTCCTGGCCTGAAGCAATCCTCCCACATCGGCCTCCCAAAGTGTTAGGGTTACAGGTGTGAGCCACCACTCCCAGCCTTTCCAGGGTTTTACCTTCTCTTGTCCCCAACTTTTTCCTGTAGCTCATGACTAGGCTCAAGTGTCTCCTATTCTTAAAGGAAAAACAAACAAACATACATATATATAGATAGATAAATAGATAGATATAGATATATAGACTCCAAATTGCTTTTCTTTAACCTCATTTTCCTCTACAGCTATTGCCTCATCTCTCTTTTCTGTTTCTCTTTTCAACCCAAATTCAGAAACCGCTAACCATCTGCTTCCAGGATTGCTGTTCCCGGCACAGCCCACTGTATTGTGATTTCTAACCCGCCTTCACAAGGTCACCTTAGTTGATGGAGTCAGTGGCTGGTTTTTAGTCTTTATTCTGGTTTGTTGTTGTTGCTGTTGTTGTTTTGAGCCGGAGTCTTGCTCTGTCACCCAGGCTGGAGTGCAATGGCGCGATCTCGGCTCACTGCAACTTCTGCCTCCCACATTCAAGCGATTCTCCTGCCTCAGCCTCCCAAGTAACTAGGATTACAGGTGCCTGCCACCACACCCAGCTAATTTTTTGTGTTTTTAGTAGAGATGGGGTTTCACCATGTTGGCCAGGCTGGTCTCAAACTCCTGACGTCAAGTGATCCGCCCGCCTCGGCCTCCCAAAGTGCCGGTGCGCCCAGCCCCCCACTCTGTTCTTTCCCTTGCTTCTTTCCACTCACAGAATGTCATAGAGATGGAGGGGCCACCTCATTCTTTTTTAAACAGTGTGTGGTGTTCAGTTAGCCTCACTGCTTTCAGGGCCTTCTCCTGGTTCTGCCCACGCTTCAGACCATGGCCAGAGTCGCCTTTCTAAACTGTAAGTGGATTCTGTCCCTCTGCGGGGTGTAAAACTCCCTTGGTGCCCCCCGCCTGTAGGCAAAGTTCAGAAATCAAAGCTGCATTTACTGGGGTCCAGTTGACCTCATCCCCCCCGTTTGCACCTCTACCTGTTTTGCAACCTGTGTTGTATCTTGAGCTTGAGCCGAGTTCACTGCTTTATCCTGAGCACTCGCCATTTTTCAAACAGGCATATATTTCCACATCTTTGTTAATTCTTTTTTCTCTGTTAGGAATGCCCATAGGGGTGGGTGATGTCAAAGTGTTGTTTCAAGAGTGTGTTTAATGGGCCAGGTGCAGTGGCTCACGCCTGTAATCGCAGCACTTTGGGAGGCCGAGGCGGGGGGATCACCTGAGGTCAGGAGTTTGAGACCAGCCTGACCAACAACATGGTGAAACCCCGTCTCTGCTAAAAAATACAAAAATTAGGCTGGGCACAGTGGCTCACGCCTGTAATCCCAACACTTAGGGAGGCCGAGGCAGGCAGATCACAAGGTCAAGAGATCAAGACCATCCTGGCCAGCATGGTGAAACCCCGTCTCTACTGAAAATAAAAAAAATTAGCTGAGAGTGGTGGCGCATGCCTGTAGCAGCTACTTGGGAGGCTGAGGCAGGAGGATCGCTTGAACCTGGGAGGTGGAGGTTGCAGTGAGCCAAGATCGCGCCACTGCACTCTAGCCTGGCAACAGAGCGAGACTCCGTCTCAAAAAAAAAAAAATACAAAAATTAGCCGGGCATGGTGGCAGGCACCTGTAATCCCAGCTACTCGGGAGGCTGAGGCAGGAGAATCACTTGAACCCAGGAGGCAGAGGTTGTAGTAAGCCAAGATCGCACCATTACACTTCAGCCTGGACGACACAGTACAACTCTGTCTCAAAAAAAAAAAAAAAAAAGTTTAGCTGTCTCCTTAAATCTTAGAGCTTGGCTGAGTCGTCACCTTTGCTGTGAAGTCTCTAAACCCTCCCTGGAGCCATGGGCACTCCTTCCTGGGCACTCCTGGACCCCTGTAATGGCACTGAACATTGTTACGTATCTGTCTTCCCTTAGAGTTGGCGCTATGTGGCAGAATCACTTGTAGAACTCCTTAAAAACACACACTCCCAGCCTTTACCCCCGTAAATGTATTCTGTAGGTCTGGGTCTGAGTCCCAAAGAGCTTCTCATCCATTGCCTGGGTGAAGCATCAGTGCACAAATGGGCTCCTCTATGGAAGGGAAGTCTGATTCATCTGCCTTTCTCTAGTACCTGGAATCTCCCCAAGGTGAGGTAGGAAAACAGTAAGCATCAAAGAATATGCTTAGGCTAGAAAGGAAGATAGGGTTCAGATGGAAGCAGGTGATGACTGATAGGCTGAAACTTTCGTTCTCAAGCCTGTTGGGAATGGGTTAAAGTTGACTGCTTTTGGGAGAGTGGTAACAATTAAGTGGTGTTTCAAGATTAATCCAACTGGAGAATCCGGCAGAAGTGTAGAGAAGAGGGAGAAGGCAAGGAGGACAGCAGGTGGCAGCTGTAGTTGGAACGTGTATCCCAAAGCTCACGTGTTGGAAACTTAATACCCAGCATGGCCATGTTGAGGGGTGGGGACGGGAAGAGGTGATGAACATTTTCACGCTGTTATTGCAGGAGTGGGTTCACTATAAAAGCCAGTTTGGCCCTTTCTCGTGCTCTCTTTCCAGTGATGCCTTCCGTTATGTTAGGGTACAGCAGGACATAGCAGGAAGGCCTTCAGCAGATGTGGCCCTGGATCTTGGATTTCCCAACCTCCCAAACCACAAGCCAGGTAAGTTTGTTTCTTGTACAGCAGCACAAAACAGATGAAGACAATGGCTGTGGCAATAACGTAGGCATGTGCTAAAATGGTCCTGAACTTGGATGTGCGACCAGAAGGGAAGTGGGTACAACTGACGTTGTAAAGGAAGAGCCTGCAGGGCTCGGCAGCTGGCGGCCTGTGAGTGGCAGGGAGGGGAGGAGTCGGAGACATCTCCATGGCTCATTTGTGTGACGAGGCTGCAAGCCCCTGTGTCTAGGGATGGGCACTGATTAACATAATGTGGCTCTGGCGTTTGGCAAAACCAGCCCCTTCAGGGGAATGGCGGAAAGACCTGGTTACTTGAGCTGCTCTGTACACCCGAGTGTGGCCATTTGCTCCCATCCCAGTGGTGGGATGGGGAAAGGAGGGCTTTGTGTGTAACACCATCTAGGTCATTCCAGGGCCTCTGGGAATGTACGGAGAAGATGAAGGAAGGGAGCTGCCTTTCTCTCCGGCTCCACAGCCCACCAGCTCTCCTAGGACCATGATTTTGTCTTTTTTTTTTCACTATTTGGAGTAGTGGCAAATTTATGTATATGCGTATCATCTTCTGGTTTCCTAGCCTTGCTCTTAATCGCCATTTGATGTGTACCGATTGAGCAGAAATGTGTTTTTTTTTAAATCTGTTTTACAGAGTTGTCTGTAAGGTTTCTCAGAGGAGGTTTTCATGGTAATGCTTGAAGTCTTAAATGACAGGGTTCCCCTAAAGGTGTTCAAGGCAGACTGCATTTTGTCCACAAGTGGTCATGTTTCTATTAATCAGCAAGAGGCTTATTCCTATGAGTCTTCTTTGGTCTTCTAGAAGGTTCTGTTGAACTGTCTTAACACGCCATTCAGGGGCTGGGCTGGATTTCCTGCTAAAAAGGTCAGAGGACCAGGCATGGTGGCTCACACCTGTAATCCCAGCACTTTGGGAGGCCAAGGCAGGTGGATCACTTGAGCTCAGGAGTTCAAGACCAACCTGGGCAACATGACGAAACCCTGTCTCTACAAAAAATAAGCTGGGTGTGGTAGTGCATGCCTGTAGTCCCAGCTACCCAGGAGGCTGAGGTGGGAAGACTGCTTGAGCCCATGAGGTCAAGGCTGCAGTGTGTTGTGATTTTACCACTGCACTCCAGCCTGGTTGGCAGAGTAAGACCTTATCTCAAAAAAAAGGTAGCTGGGGTTGGGGGGCGGTCAGAGGACTATATAAAATTAAGCGGCTTACAGGGGACAGTTTCAGTGTCTTTGCTCCTGGAAGTAAAGATGGGAACTTCCTCACAGTATTAACCGGGGGTGCTTTACTTATTCTGAACACATTGCAATAGCACTTGAGGTTTCTGTAGAGTCCTCAGTGTCGGAGATATCAGTCAGGCTCCCAGTGGTAACACGTTAGCTCTTGTCACCTCCCCTCAAGTGTGAACTGTAACGGAGCTGGAGAAGCAACCACAGTTTATGGCGTCTGAAACAGAAAAGCCAGGGAGAGCCTGAGTGCGAAAGAGCTTGGAAGTGCAGAGGAAGATGCCACATTATTCTGTCATATTTCCAGCAGCAAAGTCATCTTGAATATACCCATCTTTCCTTCAGATTATTCCGGCTGGGCATGGTGACTCGTGCCTGTAATCCCAGCTACTCAGGAGGCCAAGGCAGGAGGATCATTGGAGCCCAGGAGTTCAGTGCCAGCCTGGACAACATAGCAAGACTATCTCTGAAAAAAAATTTTTTTAAATTATTCTTATGTCTTCAGAATGGTTAACAATATAAAAGAGAAGTGGCAGTCAGCATCCTCAAACCGGTTGACTTAGCGTTTCCCAATCCCCTTTACCCTAATGATCGAGTTTGAGAGTGGAGATGCATCTAAGCCATGTTTTTGAGGGATGGAGGCGTTTTACAGTCTAGGCTCACTGACCACTGTCATTTGTGTTTGGTGTCTCTAGGAGTGAGCTGTTGCCGCAGAATGGGCTGCTGGCTCCTGCCCTGCTTCCTCTGATCAAGCCAGCCCTGATGACTGTGTGGAGATGCCTGTAACCCACCAGAAATCAGACGCATCTGACATGAACTCGGACACGTCCCCCAACTGCAGGCTCCGAGCCTTTAGCAGAGGCGGCAGCCTGGAGAGTCGAAGCAACAGCTCTCGCTCCAGAAGCTTCACTTTGGTGAGTGAGTTTTTTTTTTCATGCTTTCTTGCACTTCGGTTGGTAGATTTTGCCTCAGTCCCTCTCCCTTGAAGTAATATCTTACCAGATCTTTTTGGGTCAATAGCTTGATGTTTGGGAATACTTCTTTGTGAAATGGTTATTTTTAATCATCTTAAATTTTGCACAAATACAGAGCATTACCCATAGTCATGGGGCAAATCCCTCGCTATGGCCAGTAACTCATGGCTGCTTAGACCTAGGCAGGACCAGGCCCTGGGCAGAAACCAACCCAGACAGGAGCGCTGCTCAACAGCTCACAAGATAAACACAGTTCACTCTTTTTTCATTTGTTTGTTTGAGACAGAGTCTCGCTCTGTCGTCCAGTGGCGCGATCTTGGCTCACTGCAACCTCTGCTTCCCAAGTTCAAGCAATTCTCCTGCCTCAGCCTCCCGAGTAGCTGGGATTACAGGCATGTGCCACCACACCGGCTAATTATTATTATTTTTTTTTGTATTTTTAGTAGAGGCAGGGTTTCGCCATGTTGGCCAGGCTGATCTTGAACTCCTGACCTCAGGTGATCCACCCGCCTCGGCTTCTCAAAGTGCTGGGATTACAGGCGTGAGCCACCACGCCCGGCCCGCTCAAGCAGATGTTTCACTTCTGTGCAAGTAAAGATGCTTTTGTATCCTTCTCAGAATCCAGACCCTTGCATAGCTTTGGGAACTTTACAAAAAGAGTTTGTAAAGTTGAGAGGATCTCGTACTTTCCCTGGTGAGGACGTTCATCTTTCAGGAGAGGGGAGACCATGACACTCACTCCTAGAGGGAGGAACACAGGACAGAATCGAGCCCCTGGGCCTCACTAGGAACCACTGGGGGCGCCTCTCGGGTCCTCTCCTCCAGTGGGAGCACCAGTTTCCCTCAGATACACTGCCATAAAATTAGCCCCAGTTATGCTGAAGCTAGATATACTTGGTATCGGGTAGTTACTAGTAATGACGGAATTTTCTAGACCCCCACTTACATATTTTCTTTTTTAAAACCATTATGGTAATATGCGATAAATATTATTTGATTGGCCAGGCACGGTGGCTCACACCTGTAATCCCAGCACTTTGGGAGGCCGAGGCGGGTGGATCACCTGAGGTCAGGAGTTGGAGACCAGCCCAGCCAACATGGCAAAACCCCATCTCTACTAAAAATACAAAAATTAGCTGGGTGTGGTGGTGCACGCCTGTAATCCCAGCTACTCAGGAGGCTGAGGCAGGAGAATCACTTGAACCAGGAAGTGGAGGTTGTAGTGAGCTGAGATCGCACCACCGCACTCCGGCTTGAGTGACAGAACAAGACTCCGTCTCAAAGAAATGCCCAGCACCCGAGCAGCGCTGGTGCCGGCTTCTCCTTCCCTGGTGTCCTGTTAGTGTCCACGGGGGGCGCCATTCCCCTTCATCCTGCCGCCCCTATCCTATTTGGATCCATGCTCCTCCTTCCACCTCCTTCTCTTCTTTGTAGAGGTTCTTTGATCGCTAAAGGTGAGGTGTTAAAAGGGAACATTCCTTCCTCCTCTGTATTGCACACATTTCTTAATTCTGCCAGTTTTATGGGCATGAGTTTGATTTTAAATTAAAGGATTCCTGTTGTACCCATTTCTTTCCTATCTGTTAAATCATCCAGTAGCACTCCTGTGGTATATGTGATGTTCTGTTCCCCGCCGTGCCTGTCCCTGTATATCATAGGGTAGAATAATGGAAACAGCATTGTAAAGCCCACTCATTATGAAGTTATGTCTGCATGGTGTGTGTTTGGGATCACACAATTCTGCTGTATCCTGCCTTAGACCTGTTCTCCTCCAGATGTTGGAGGAATGTTCTGGTAGTGTTTCCTTGCCTTCCCCTCAGGCCTGTTAACTGTTTTCAGGCATTTTCCTCCAGGGACAGTTATTGAGCTAAGTTTATTTGTCATTTCACAGTTGTGCGCTTTCCTTTAGAACTAGCAAAATGAGAAAATATGGCATTTAACTTTAAATGACAACTAAAGTGGATTTTTGGTTTTGTTTGTTTAAGACAAGGTCTTGCTCTGTTACCCAGGTGGGAGTGCAGTGGCATGATCATAGCTCACTGTGGCCGTGACCTCCTAGGCTCAAGTGAGCCTCCTGCCTCAGCCTCCCAAGTAGCTGGGATAATGGGTGCGGTAGCATCGCACCTGGCTAATTTTTTTTTTTTTTTTTTGAGACGGAGTCTAGCTCTGTCGCCCAGGCTGGAGTGCAGTGGCCGGATCTCAGCTCACTGCAAGCTCCGCCTCCCGGGTTCACGCCATTCTCCTGCCTCAGCCTCCGGAGTAGCTGAGACTACAGGCACCCGCCACCTCGCCCGGCTAGTTTTTTGTATTTTTTAGTAGAGACGGGGTTTCACTGGGTTAGCCAGGATGGTCTTGATCTCCTGACCTTGTGATCCGCCCGTCTTGGCCTCCCAAAGTGCTGGGATTACAACCTGGCTAATTTTAAAAATTTTTTCGTAGAGATGAGGTCTTGCTATGTTGAACAGGCTGATTTAGAATTCCTGACCTCAAGCAATCTTCCTGCCTCAGCCTTCCCAAGTGCCGGGATTATAGGCATGAGCCACCACGCCCAGCCTACTAAAAGTTTTTTTTTTTTTTTTTTTTTTTTTTTGCAACCTCTGCCTCCCCGGTTCAAGCGATTCTCCTGCCTCAGCCCCCCAAGTAGCTGGGATTACAGACATGTGCCACCATCCCCAACTAATTTTTGTGTTTTTCCTACTAAAGTTTTTTAAACAGTCACATGACACTTTTCACAGAGCCGCACTTAGCAGCCAGTCCCTATCACAGCATTACAGCGTCTTTAAATGTCATACTCCACTTTTTTGGAAGTGTAAATTCTAAGAGGAGCTGTAAGTTTTATTCTAACTCATCGGGTGTTTTTTTCTAATGTGACTTTTCTCTTTAAAACAAAAATCAACCATAGCGGTTTCTTAATTAAGCGGTGTCCTTTAATTTCCAAGGTCATGAAAGATTCGTCAGTCAACAGCGTTTTTAGGCCTCTAGGTTGTACGACATGTAAGTAAAACATAACCTAGTTAGTCTGTAGGTTTCTTAAGAAAACCTCGTTCTCATTTATAGAGGTTTTTTTTTTTAAGCAAATGTTATTCTTAAAAGATAAAAGATGAACGCCTGATTTGAATTGAGAGTACCCTAAAGTTTTCAGTGCCAGTTGGAGTGTCACCTGGTATATAACAGATGTTTGCTCATTAGAAACTTTTCTCCTGAGACAGTGCAAGTTGAAAATTTAAAACGCGTCCAGGTTTGGTGACGTACAACTGTAGTCCTAGCTACTTGGGAGGCCTGAGGCAGGAGGATCACTTCAGCCCAGGAGTTAAAGGCCAGCCTGGGCAACATAGCAAGACCCCTATTTCTACACAAAACAAATAAATTCTAGAAGATGATCTCGAATATTTTTTAAAGTTAAAATAGCCACTTAAATAGGATTATCGAGGCTATCTGTATGGCCACAATTATGACTGAAGCTGTTGTAAGAGGGCAGTGAATATGAAGTCTTTATTTCTCAAGAGGCTGGTTGTGTGCGTGCATTTTTTTGGTAAAGAATCCTGCCTGTGAATTTTTTTTAATGAAAGGTATAGGTAGAACTAGAATTAGTTGTCCAAATCTTACAATATGTGGCTACAAATGTGTCCCTTGAATTATGTCTTTTCCTTTGAAATGTAAGAGGGTGGCTTTGATGTGTGTGCAAGGCGGTGCTTCCTAACAACGTCGGGAGCGTGCTTGTGGAGATTCCTACCTCGAGAGGTGATGCAGGCACAAAATAAAAGGCCCGAGAAGGGCTGGAGACGTCCATAGGTGGCAGCTCTCCTCTCCATGGCTCCTGTAGGCGGCTCTGGGTGTTTGGTTACCAACGTCACCCTCTAAGGCCAGTGTCTCCAGGGCTCACCTCATCTCACAAAACCCCCTGGGTGCACGGCGAGGACACGGTGCTGCCTCATACCAGTGTTCCCAGGCTCTCGCTCTGAATGAGGTCCTGAAGTCGGGTCTGCCTTCACACATCCCGAAGCTTCCTCTAGAAGAAAATAGGATTTGGCTGCTCGGAAAGGGCGGAGCGCTCTCCATTGGCACCATTCCCAAGGAGCGGAGCTCCAACACCATGGCTGCCTTTGTGAGGGTGGCTGGGGTCCCAAGTCTGCCTCTTACTTGTTTTTACCTCTGGCTTGGGCAAAAACAATGATCCAAATTTATGAGCGAGTTTTCAGGATTTAATATTTGATAGTTCTGTCTTGAATCCCCCTCTCCCTACACCCACAAGTGCTGTGGCACTGAAGTCACACAGCGGTCTGTGACCAGGCATCTGCCAGCAGCTTCTGAGCCACGCTATTCCTCCAGAGCACTTGACACCTTTGGCCCCACACATGGCTCATGGGCTAAGAAGGCACGGCAAGCACAGGGGGACTTCCCACATGGCTGGGCTGGAGCAAAGTCTGAGGCGTGCACTAGAAATCCAGTGTGCTGTTTGCTCTGTGACTTCAGGAGGGGACACTGAACCAGAGGAGCCAGGAGGGAGAAGCCGCCCAGTCTGCGATAATCCCGCCCTTTCATCCTGCCGTCTCAGCCAGCTAGAATCCAAATGATCCTGGTCAAACAACTGCTTTAAAACATGACTCAGGAGCTTTTCTAAAAGGCCAATTCAGTCAGCATTTCATCAATGCCTACTGCATATAAGAACTGAGAGGTGATGGGATAAGACTCAGTTTGCCCCCTTTCGGGAACTCACAATGTAGTGGCGAAGCAGCCATGGAGGACCCGAGCTCATGAGGGTCTCGGAGCGTCTCAAATGCCACACACTTGGGGTGTGTCTGTCTCAGTCAAGATCTCTCTATGAGAGAGAGAGAGAGAAGAGAGCAAGATCTGTATTACCAGTTTAAAGACGTGTAAGGTGGCCCAGGAGCCCAGCTGTCATCTTTTGAAGCCATTATTCTTTGGTTTTATAGTCAAAACTGTACACGCATCTCATTCTTCATGGATTTGTGTCTCTTTCTTGCCAGAAGTGCAGGTTTAAGTGAGCCATCTTGAAACATGACAACAGGGTCTAGCTAGAAATAACCATAATTGGCCGGGTGTGGTGGCTCACGCCTGTCATCCCAGCACTTTGGGAGGCTAAGGTGGGTGGATCACCTGAGGTCAGGATTTGGAGACCAGCCTGGCCAACGTGGTAAAACCCTGTCTCTACGAAAAATACAAAAATTAGCCAGGCGCGGTGACGCATGCCTATAATCCCAGCTGCTCCGGAGGCTGAGGCAGGAAAATCACTTGAACCCGGGAGGCGGAGGTTGCAGTGAGCCAAGATCGCACCACTGCACTCCAGCCTGGGCGACAGAGGGAGACTCCATCTTAAAAAAAAAAAAAAAAAAAAAACCACACACACAATAAAACCTTTGTCCCAAAACCGTGGGACGCTCCACCTGCACTTCCAGTCTCTCTCCCGAGGTTGCCGAAGCGGGTGCGGCACTCAAAGCCTCGCAGGAAGCGGCTGCATTTTCTTCTCTCTGTCCCTATTCTGTTTCAGCTCCGAGGGGGGGTCTCATCAGGCTGGATTAGTAAATCAATAAAGTATTGCTCGAGTGTCAGAGAGCCAACTGTAGTGTTTGTAAGACGACATCAGATCACAGTCTGCCCAATACCCCAGTACCAGCTAGCCCAGGCTGCTGACCGAGGACATCGGGGGTTCAGAGACGCCTGGCTCATCTCCAGACATTTTCTTAGCCATCAGCAGCTTTTTTATCATTTTTTTTGGTCTAGACTCGAGATGAATTCTGCTGCTTCATTTTTTTTAATCCCTCACAAAGAGTCACCACAATTATCTTAGTCTGCAGTTAAACCAAATTTCTTTCTTTTTTTTAGATGGAGTTTCGCTCTTGTTGCCTAGGCTGGAGTGCAGCGGTGCTCACTGCAACCTCCGCCTCCCAGGTTCGAGCAGTTCTCCTACCTCAGCCTCCCGAGTAGCTGGGACTACAGGCATGCACCACCATGCCCGGCTAATTTTGTATTTTTAGTAGAGATGGGGTTTCTCCATGTTGAGGCTGGTCTCAAACTCCTGACCTCAGGTGATCCGCCTGCCTCGGCCTCCCAAAGTGCTGGGATTACAGGTGTGAGCCACTGCACCCGGCAATTTTTTTTCCCCCAGGACGGAGTCTTGCTGTGTTACCCAGAGCTGGAGTGCAATGGCACAATCTCAGCTCAATGCAACCTCTGCCTCCTGGGTTCCAGCAATTATCCTGCCTCAGACTCCAGAGTAGCTGGGATTACAGGTGCATGCCATCACGCCTGGCTAATATTTTTGTATTTTTAGTAGAAACGGGATTTCGCCATGTTGGCCAGGCTGGTCTCGAACTCTTGGCCTCAAGTGATTCGGCCTCTCAAAGTGCTGGGATTACAGGCATGAGCCACCACGCCCGGCCGATTCAGCTGTTTTTTAGGTAGAGGTTACTTCAGTACACGTATTTTAAGCCTTCTCAGCGTTTTTGTTCAACCAACCAAAGATTTTATTCTACCGTTTCTCTAAAAACAGAACTCCTGTCCCAAATCTATGCTGGCATAGGAATAGCTAGGATTGCTGACTTTTGGACCTGTTGCTAGCAGTTTTTTAAAAAGTTATCATCCAGCTTTTTATTGGGCTGCTGCCCTCAGAGGTTGGATGGAGCTTGGATAGACCTTTTTTCTGTTATCTCTGTGCAGGAGTCATCAGAGATCAGCTAGACTGGGACTTTGTTCTCTTCGTGGGGGCTTGTTCTGGTGCATTATAATTACCTTAGTACGTTCAGCATTTTGAATTTTCTGGTTTGAATGCACTAGAAATTATCTCTTCAAAATCATAACATACATATTAGGGTAAAAATACATTGTTCACATTCTCGAAGCAAAGCAACATTTCCTTCAGAGACTTGTCATTTCTTGAAGTCAGCATGGTAGGATAGAATATGTGAGGAATGGGCCGGGCGCGGTGGCTCACGCCTATTATCCCAGCACTTTGGGAGGCCGAGGCAGGCAGATCACAAGTTCAGGAGTTCGAGACCAGCCTGGCCAATGTGGTGAAACGCTGTCTCTACTAAAAAAGTTAGCCGGGAATGTTGGCAGGCGCCTATAGTCTCAGCTACTCAGGAAGCTGAGGCAGGAGAATCGCTTGAACCTGGGAAGTGGAGGTTGCAGTGAGCCGAGATTGCACCACTGCACTCCGGCCTGGGCAACAGAGTGAGACTCCGTCTCAAAAAAAAAAAATGTGAGGGATGGTTTTCTAGCCTGTTCTTTTAACATCTGAAGATTTGTAGCCTTAAAGAACTGCCATTTACTCCACAGCCCAGACCAGTACATTAAAAACATCATTTGGGCCAAGCACGGTTGCTCATGCCTGTAATCCCAGCACTTTGGGAGGCTGAGGCAGGCAGACCAATTGAGGTCAGGAGCTTGAGACCAGCTTGGCCAACACGGTGAAACCCCATCTCTGCTAAAAATACCAAAAAAAAAAAGCCGAGTGTGGTGGTGCAGCCTGTAATCCCAGCAACTTGGGAGGCTGAGGCAGGAGAATCGCATGAACCAGGAGGTGGAGGTTGCAGTGAGCCAAGATCACACCACTGCACTCTGGGCTACAGAGTGCGACTCCGTCTCAAAAAAAAAAAAAATTTTTTTTTTTGAGAAGGGAATTTTCTGCTGTCAGCCTTCTTCTACCATTCCAACTAATAGGGACAAACTTACGCTTTCTCCAACTCACTCTTGCCCAAGAAAGCGGCTATTTTTGCTTTTCCTCATTTCCTATCTACGTAGTTCTTAGGGACCTGAGTCATTAGCAAACGCCTCTTCCAGTAGCACCCAGTCCTGCAGGAGCCTCCAGTGCGGGCTCCAGCTCTCTGCCACCTCCGGGGACCACCAGGCAATGCCTTGTGCTTTGGGATTTTTTACTGTAACAGCTTTATCGGGATACAAGTCACATAGCATACAGTTCACCCGTTTAAAGTATATATTCAATGGCATATAGTGTATTAACATCAGCACAGTCAATTTTAGAATGTTTTCATCTCCTGAGAAGAAATCCTCACCCATTTGCAGTCACCGCCCATCCCTGCCCCTGCCCTTGCCGCAGTGACCTGCTCCCCCAGGCCATCTCTTTCTTCCCAGCATCTCCCGGGGGAGGGGTAGACGGAATCTCCCTGCCAAGGGCCACAAGCCTCTTTTCTGACCCTGAGGCCCTGATCCCTTCCCCACCAGCTCAGTCTGCTTCTGCCTCTCCTCTCCTCCCCTCCCAGGGAAGGCAGATCCGGGTTCACTGTGGAGGGCAGCTTCGTGTCCCCCAGGATTAGGCAGCAGACGGAGCCCACAGCATGGCTGGCGCTGCCTCAGGACTCAGGGCACAAGGCCAGGCTGACCACAGAGAAGGTGCTTGGGATACACGCCAGGTGCCCAGCACTCACTCCAGCCCCTCACCCTAGAGGGACTCGGGTAGGTTGAAGATGTGAGAATCTCAGCCTCCCAGGACCTGGGAAGCTGCTCACCGACTGGCTCGGTGAAAATGGATTTTGGGCTGGGTGCAGTGGCTCACACCTGTAATCCCAGCACTTTGGGAGGCCAAGGTGGGTGGATCACAAGGTCAGGAGTTCGAGACCAGCCTGGTCAACACGGTGAAACCCCACCTCTACTAAAAATACAAAAATTAGCCGGGCGTGGTGGCGTGCACCTGTAGTCCCAGCTACCCCGGAGGCTGAGGCAGGAGAAATGCTTGAACCTGGGAGGCAGAGGCTGCAGTGAGCTGAGATCGTGCCACTGCACTCCAGCCTGGGCGACAGAGCGAGACTCCTAAAAATAATAATAATAAATTGTTTCCCATATTCAGTATTTTCTGCACTATAACCAACATGATCTTTCCAAAATGCTGCGTGGATGACTGTGCCTTGTTCCTTCTTGCGTAACTCTCATCCAATTCTTCCAGGCCATTGACTGACGTGTCATTTCCTCTCTGAAGTTTTTCCTGCACAGACCCCTTTCCCCGGAAGTGTGGCTTGGTAACCATGCACGCTGTGTTTCCATCACACCCCAGGCTTACCTTGTCGTAGGAGTTCCACACTCTAGGGCAGTTGCTGATGTTCTTACCTGAAGCCCTCGTTGGGTGGTAAGCTGTAGACAGCAGGAGCATGATTTATACTGTCGTATTGGGTTGTGTGCTTAGCAGGTGCGTGTGTGTGGCTGTGATTCAGGGGATGCCGTGGGGGTGGGCTGAGGTTTGAAATCCAGCCGTGAAAGTAGGTGAGATGCAGCCGTGCACAGATGGGCGTCGCTGCCTTAGAAGCTGACCTAGGAAGAGCCAGTGATGGACCTGAGCAGGGAGCAAGAAGCGACAAACCATAGCCTGTGGCCCGTAGCTGCCCCCACTCCTTGCTTTTATAAATAAAGTTCAATGTAACAAAAGTGAGGCTCATTCCTTACCTTGGTAGAGTTGAGTAGTTGCTACCCTAAAGCCTGCACAGCCCAGAATATTTATTACCTGACCCTTTACCAAAGAGTTGGCCATACCTCCTGAGGAATATAAAGGAGAGAATGGTGGAAAGTTAACTGTGAAGAGTAGGCGGAGCCATAGCAAATACCTAGGAAGACACAGGGCAGAAAACGTGCAAGATGTCTACGCTGGAAACTATGAGAAATCATTGAGAGAAATTAAAGGGCCAGATCTGTGCATCTGAAACGTCAGCGCATCAGACTCCCTGGAGGCTGCGTCCAACACAGACTGACAGGCCCAGTGCCTGAGGGTTCCTAATGCAGCAGATCTGGGATTGGACCCAAGAATGTTTCTGACAAGTTCACAGATGCTGCTGCTGGTCCAAAGACCACACGCTGAGAACCACACATCTAAATAAATGAAGCCATGTGCCATATTCATGGATCAAGAAAAGATTGCAAAGACATCAGTTCTTTCCAATTTGAGAAACTTCTCTGCAAATCCCAATTAAAGTCACAACAGGGGTATGCGTGTGTTCATGTGAATATGGAAATTGACAAGCTGATACTAAAATTTATATGGAAATAAAAAAGGACTAAGAAAGCTGAACAGACTTAAAGAAGGAAGACTTTAAGAATTCCAACAAAACTGAAGGACTTTGCCAGATATCAAGACTTATTACAGACTGGGCACAGTGGCTCATGCCTCCAATAATACCACTTTGGGAAGCTGAGGCCAGAGGATCGCCTGAGCCCAGGAGTTCAAGACCAGCCTGGGCAATAGAGCAAGACTTTGTCTCTACAAAAAATATATATATATTAGCTGGGTATGGCAGTGTTTGCCTGTAGTTCCAGCTACTGGGGAGGCTGAGGTGGGACGATCACTTGAGCTGGGGAGACCAAAGCTGCAGTGAGCCGTGACCGTGCCACTGCACTGTAGCCTGGGCAACAGAGCAAAACGTGGTCTCCAAAAAATCAACAAAAGGCATATGTGAAACATAAATATTTCATTATGTATATGCAAATATTTCAAAATGTGAAAAAATCCAGAACACTTCTTATCCCAAGCATTTTAGAGGAGGAGTACTCACCTGTATTATGGAGAAAAAAAGTTCAACATCATTAGTCTTCATGGAAATGACATTGAAAATCACAGTGAAATATAACTGCATTTCTCTCCTTCGGGGCGCTAGAGCAACCAGCCCTGCTGAAAGCAGCTGTCAGTCAGTACAACCACTTCGGAAAGCTGTGTCCGCCCACCCAAGCAGACACACGTCTTCAGACCCAGCGATTGTGTGTAGGTTTATACCCAACGGGTGCGCATTGCTTATCCTCCCTAGCAATGTTCTGCCTGCCTACCTAATTCTGCCTGCCTGCCGTGCCTAGGTATCTCTCCTTTTCCTGAGCCATCCTGCTCTCAGGATTAAGCTAATAAGACCAGGCTAGCTTGAGAAATTTGCATGTGTTCTTGTGTTTTCATCCCCAAAACAACAGTATACTATGCCTTCAGCTACAGCCTCTGAAATCGTATAGACCACAGGCTCTGTATGGGCCTGGGAGTTAGATGCTTTGGGTAGGTGGGCATTTGAGTATCTCGCAGATCACAGTGTGGAAAGCATCAGTCTACACCACATGGGTCAGCTCTTAATCATTTTTGATAAGACAAAAAAATACATTAGTAGGGCACAGGCATGCACCTGTAGTCCCAGCTACTCAGGAGGCTGAGGCAGGAGAATTGCTTGAGCCCTGGGGGCAGAGGTTGCAGTGAGTCAAGATCGCGCCACTGCACTCAACAACCTGGCAACAGGAGTGAAACCATCCCCCTACAAAAACAAAACAAAACAAAATACACAGCAGAAGCAAGGTCCACGCTCATAGTATTATAGAGTCAAATAGTCTATAAGATTTATAAAATCATCAGTCCACATGTACCACCTCCATTTCATACTCACGGGAGGTAACAACTCTTAACTCTATTTGTTATTTAACTCCACTATTGACATACTGCTGTATATCCTTTCAGTTTTTTTTTCCGTGTGTATTAAGTTTGCATAATTTCAATCTGAGACAACTCGGTTATGGTATAGGTGTGTATATTGCTGTACATAGATGATAATGCTTTCTCTCACATTAGTTTTTCTGTGGTTGATCGTAGTTTCAGTTTTCTTTGCTTGCGTGATTTCCTGTGTTGCCCTCAGGCTTGCTGTGAACTGGACTACTTGCTGAGCACACAGGTGGCTTCCCAGGGAGCCACCATTATTCTGGGATTCCCTGCGGCTTTCTCATGTGGATGCTCCTGTTAACTGGCTCTGTGACTTCTGTCTGGGTTTACTCCGTGTTGAGAGGAACAGCTACCCTTCCTGACTACCCTGCAGTGGCTTCCTCAGAAAGGCTGGCATGGGAGATCAGATTACAGACCTTGCATGTTTGTTTTTTTGTGTTTTTTTGTTATTTTTTTTTTTGAGACGGAGTCTTGCTCTGCCACCCAGGCTGGAGTGCTGTGGCGCAATCTCACTGCAAGCTCCGCCTCCCGGGTTCATGCCATTCTCCTGCCTCAGCCTCCCAAGTAGGTGGGACTACAGGCGCCCAGCACCGCGCTTGGCTAATTTTTTTTGTATTTTTAGTAGAGACAGGGTTTCACCATGTTAGCCAGGATGGTCTCGATCTCCTGACCTCGTGATCCACCTGCCTCGGCCTCCCAAAGTGCTGGGATTACAGGCTTGAGCCACCGCGCCCGGCCTGACCTTGCGTGTCTTAAAAACATCTTTATTCTTCCGTAGTTCTAATTAATAATGGGATTATGTATAGGATTCTAGTTGAGAATTTAGCTGGGTTTTTAGCCCTCATTGTCTCCCAGCTTCTGGTGTTGCTGCTGAGAAGTCTGTTGCAGTTTTCTGTTTCCTGATCTTTTGTTTGTTTAAATTTTTTGGAAGTTATTTCAAACTTAATGAAGTTGTGAGAATAGCACAGAGAACTCCCACATACCATTTAATTAGATTCACCAATTTTTAAATTTTTTCCACATTTTAACATGCGCTCTCTCCACACACACACACACACACTTTTTTTCTGAACCATTTGAATGTAGTTGCTACATAATGCTCCCCTTAATACAGAAGTACATTTTAAAAACAAGGATATTCTCTTACATAACTTACACAGGGAGTTATCAAATTCTGATTTCTGATCTTTTTTTTTTTTTCTTTTTTTCTTTTTTTGAGACAGAGTCTTGCTCTGTCACCCAGGCTGGAGTGCAGTGGTGCGATCTTGGCTCACTGCAACCTCTGCCTCCCGGGTTCTAGTGATTCTCCTGCCTCAGCCTCCTGAGTAGCTGGGATTACAGGTGCATGCCACCACGCCCAGCTACTTTTTGTATTTTTAGTAGAGACAGGGTTTCACCATGTTGGCCAGCCTGGTCTTGAACTTCTGAGCTCGAGTGATCCACCCACCTCAGCCTCCCACAGTACGGGATTACAGGTGTGAGCCACCACACCTGGCCTCTGATTTCTGATCTTTTGTATGTGACCTGCTTTTTCACTCTGGGAAGCTTTCCGGATCTTTTCTTGGTTTTCAGTATTCTGAAATGTCACAATGATGCATACCTCAGCATGGGTCTGTTTGATTTTATTCGTTAGTTTGTACACTAAGGACCCCTTTCAATTTGGAAACTCGTGTGCTCCTGTTTACGGGCATTTCCCTGAATTATTTTGTTTATTTTATAATTTCTTCCTCTCATTTTCTCTGATTTCTCTTTCTGGAACTCTCATTATTCACAAAGTGGCCCTCCCAGATCTATCCTTTGATTTTCTTACCCTTTCTTTTCGTAGTTTTCTGATTTCACAACTTTATCTTTTAGGCTTTTATTTAGTTTTTCATTGTTCTCTGCTGTTAGTGTTGTTTTTTAAATTTCTAACAGTCTTCTTTTGTCCTGTAAAGAAAACATCATGCTGTGTGTGGATTCAGTATCCCCTCTTACCTGACAACTGATGACGATAGCCTTTTTGAAGTTTTCCATCCCTCCACATAGTTCGTTTCCTGTAAGTTGCTTTTTTGTCCTTTGGTTTTGATAGCTCTTTCACGGTCACAGTTTTCCTCAGATGCTCGGTGGTTATTAGATATCTGCACATACTCCAGAGTAGGACAGTCAGAAACTACTGTGCAGTTCTACACGGGGATTCGTTGACTGTAGTCTTTACCTGTGGATTGACCTTGCTGGGGAACCCTTGGGATCAGCCTTTTTTGGCTCTTGGATTCCTCAGATTCCCCAGAGATGCTGTGCACAGTCCTCCGTCTGGAGGGCGGTCACCTGGCTGCACCCATGGCCCCACTTCAGGGTTCCTCTGTCACCTTTTTCGAGTAAGTGGCTAGTTCTGTGCCAGGATGAGCTCGCTGCTTCTGAAAGAGACTTTCAAACAGTTGGGCCGTCTTCGCCATCACCTTGCCCACACTTCCAGAGCTGCTCAGCACCTCCAGGACCGGAGCTTCTGGGCAGTTCTGTGGGACACAGCAGGTGGGTCACTGGCTTTCCTGGGCCTTCTCAGTCAGTTTCCACCTGTCCTGCCCTCCACCTGCCCTGCTTTTGGCTCCTGAATTCTTCAGATTCCCCAAAGATGACAACGTGCTCCACCATCTCTCTTCCTGTTATTTTGTCGTTGTGATTTGTGCCTTAAAAAAAAAAAAACCCTTTGTTTTAGTAAGGTTTCTGGTGAGAAAGGAGATAAATATGCGAGTTCAGTCCACCATCTTTAAGCAGAGGTTTCCCGTGATGATGGAAAAGCAAGTGTGTGGGATGGCAGTAGGCTGACAGCAGCTGTCCAGTGTGCCCCGAACAGCTGCTTTTTGTCATTGACTTGCTAGGAACCGCAAGGCGAGGGCCTGTTCTAAGAGCTTTGAGGCGTTGTTATTCGCTCTGCCTTTCGGAGCGCGTTCTCTTCCATCTGGGCGATGGAGAGGCACACGCGGGCACTGTGTGGCAGGGGCACCCCGCATGGCAGGGCATTCTCAGGACACAGTGAGTTCCGCCCTGGGCTACGGACAGATCCCAACTTTGCTTCGGCTTTTGTCTCTTTAGTGAAGCCACTGTTTGTTTTCTCTCTTCTGTTCCCAATCCCCAAACCTATACTCTAGGATGATGAGAGCCTGAAGTACCTCACCCATGAGGAAAAGGACGTCCTCCTGTTTTTTGAGGAGACAATTGACTCCCTGGACGAGGACTTTGAGGAGCCAGTGCTGTGTGATGGGGGAGTGTGCTGCCTCTGCTCCCCGTCTCTGGAGGAGAGCACCTCCAGTCCCTCCGAGCCCGAAGATGTCATCGACTTAGTGCAGCCAGCACCTGGCGCCGGGGAAGCCAAGGGCCTCCCAGAGGAGACGCAGGCAGCAGGTGAGGGGGAAGCACAGGCCAGCCCTGGAACATGGTTTGCTGGTGTCTGTGAGACCCAGAGATACTTCTTCTGTGTTCCCCTGTGCTTGCCAGTAGAAGCTGTTGAGTCTTACAAGATTCTTATAGGGGAAAAGAATCCTTGGCAGTTTCGTTGTCCGGCAAAGGGAAATGCCAGAAGGACTAGAATAAAGAATGGAATGAACTGGGCACATAAGCGGAGAGTACTTTTTTTTTTTTAATACACAATGCATACACACGCACAGAAAGAAGGAAAACTGGAAATGGCTTCCAGGTAATTATTCTGTGTTACAGGCTGGGCACCGTGGATCACTTGAGGCCAGGAATTCAAGACCAGCCTGGCCAACACGGTGAAACCTCATCTCTACTAAAAATATAAAAGTCAGCTGGACGTGGGCTCATGCCTGTAGTCCCAGCTGGTCCGGAGGCTGAGGCACGAGAATCGCTTGAACCAGGAAGCAGACGTTGCAGTGAGCCGAGACTGTGCCACTGCACTCCAGCCTGGGTGGCAGAGCAAGACCCTGCCTCAAAAACAGAAAGACAATCTAATACCACTGCTGACATGGCAGGAGGTGGAGCTTGGTAATGCGAGCCATGGGTAGTGGCTGTAAATACAAATGAAGCTTCGCTTGCTCACTGCTCACATCCTGCTGTGCGCCCCAGTTCCTAACAGGCCACAGACCAGTACCAGGTGTGTTGGTGATCCCTGAGCTGCAGGGAAATGGGCAGAGAAAAATATCTTCCAGTTTTTTTTCCCTGATTGGTAAGGATACTGGAAACAAATGTGGCCAAGGGGTTAATGTTGGAAGGGATGAGGAAAAAATTATTTTTGCCCTGGTAAGGATAAAATACTGTCATTTGTCTTAAGCCACTAGAAATAAATTGTGTGCACATGTGTACCCATGTGTCTTTTAAGCAAGGCTATGTATTACTCAGAACTTCATAGACTACAGTTATGGATTCCATGTAAATATGGAGCTTGGTTTGCAGCCATCTCTTCAGAGAAGTAATGTACTGGACATTTTTACTATATAAAATGTGAGATCACATAGTCAGGCCAAGGAAAACACTCTTTGAAAAATCAGCTACACCTATCCGTCAGTTCTCTAACATTATATTTTCATAATAATTTTTCTTTCGTTTTTGTGAGACAGGAACTCACTCTGTCACCCAGGCTGGAGTGCAACGGCACAGTCCTGGCTCTCCGCACCCTCCAACTCCTGGGTTCAGATGATCCTCCAACCTCAGCCTCCCAAGTAGCTGGCACTACAGGTGTGTGCCACCATGCCTGGCTCATTTTTTTTTATAGTGATGGGATCTCACTATCCAGCCCCGGCTGGTCTCGAACTCTTGGGCTCAAGTGATCCTCCCACCTCAGACTCCCAAATCGCTGGGATTACAGGTGTGAGCCGCCTCACCTGGTATATTCATAACAATTGTAAGTGCCCACAGAGTATACATTGTGAGATTCTGAAGATATGAACATAACAAGTTATGAATTTCAGGGTGTTTTTTGTTTTGTTTTGTTTTTTTCCTGAGACAGAGTCTCACTGTGTTGCTCAGGCTGGAGTACAGTGGTGCCATCTGAGCTCACTGCAGCCTCCACCTCCCAGATTCAAGTGATTTTCCTGCCTCAGCCTCCAGAGTAGCTGGGACTATAGGCACACACCACCACGCCCCGCTAATTGTTGTATTTTTAGTAGAGACAGGGTTTCACCACGTTGGCCAGGATGGTCTTGAACTTCTGGCCTCCAAGTGATCCACCTGCTTTGGCCTCCCAAAGTGCTGGGATTACGGGTATGAGCTACCGCACCCGGCCCAGTGTTGTATTGAGAGGTGTGTAAGTACGGCAGTGCCAGGTGATCAGTGATTGATACATGCTATGTAAGGACTCAGAGGCAGGCCTGCTAAGTTCTCTGTCATAGAGGAAAGTGACACAGCTACATGTCCTTCATCCAGAAGGACCTGCTGGTGTCGGTGTGTGCCACACTTTCTAGCCTCAGTTTCCCCTTTGTAAACTCCCCTGATGAGTTGGTCACTACTTGCGTCCTGTCCTAGCCTTAGGGGCTGGAGCCTCAGCAGCCCGCATGGAGGGGATGTCTCCTAGGTGCCGACTGTCTGACTTGCAGGGTTATCGTGATTTGTCCCTTCTCAAAGTGAGGTCATGCGCATGACATATACCACCTTCTGCTTCCCTAGTCCCGGAAACCGGGAGAGAGGAGTTGACTCACAGGCAGCACCGGGGAAGTTGGTGTCAGGTCCAGGTTGAGGCTCTTTTCAGTTCAGCCAGAGGGAACTTCATGCATTTACTTTCACGTGGGCTGGTGGCTCACAGACTCCTCCCTCGTCTTCCAGGGCCTGCACCTGCCGGGAAGGAGCACAGGAAACAAGATGCTGAGACTCCTCCACCTCCGGACCCCCCAGCTCCCGAGACCCTTCCTGCACCACCGCCCGTGCCCAGCACCCCCGACCCCCCTAGGAGGGAGCTGCGCGCCCCTTCCCCGCCAGCGGAGCACCCCAGACTCCTGCGCTCCGTTCCCACGCCCCTCGTTATTGCGCAGAAGATTTCCGAGAGGTTGGCAGGAAACGAAGCCCTCTCGCCCATATCCCCATCCAGGGAGGGCCGGCCCGAGGAGTGGAGGACACCGGCCGCCTGGGGGCCCCGCAGCAGAGACCCCGGCCCGGGGCCCAGTCGCCCGGCGCAGCCCAAGGCCCCCCGCTTCCCCAGCAACATCATCGTCACCAACGGCGCGGCCCGGGAGCCCCACAGGACCCTGTCCAGGGCGGCCGTCAGCGTGCAGGAGCGCAGGGCGCAGGTGCTGGCCACCATCCACGGCCACGCCGGCGCCTTCCCCGCCGCAGGGGATGTGGGCGAGGGGGCCCCGGGGGGCAGCTCCTCCCCGGAGCAGGTGGCACGTGGCCAGGGCCTGCCTGGCCCCGCTGAGAGTCTCCGGGCAGGGGGTCAGGCTCCGCGGGGCCCGGCGCTGGCCAACGGCTTCCCAAGTGCGCACGAGGCCCTGAAGAGCGCACCCAGCGCCTTCGCGCCCACCGGGAAGTCCCTCTGCTTCCGCCCCGGCCCGGCCCTGCCCAGTGCGCGGGCCCGCCAGAGCTTCCCCGGGCCCCGGCAGCCCGACGGTGCCCAGGACTGGCGCCTCGCAGACTCCCTGCCCCGGCCGCAGGGCATCACCGTGCAGTTCGCAGGCCGCGGCTCCTCGGAGGAGGCCCGCAGGGAGGCGCTGCGGAAGCTGGGGCTGCTCAGGGAGAGCTCGTGAGGGCCGCGCGGGCTCCGGTCCACCCTGAAGAGAGGGTGAGAGAGTCGCTGCACGCAGGAGCTGTTTGGCCTAAAACGGAAGTGGCAGGGGACCCCTTGCCCTCTGCGGCGCATCAGAGTCTAGAGGTGCCAGGCTGGGGCCTCCGGGCTGAGCCCGCACCAGCGGCTCCAGCCACCGGAACAGAGGACTCTTCCCTGAAAGAATCCAGCCGGGGGCTTGTCTCCCTTTTCCCAAGAACTGAGAACCCAAGAACCTTAGACCCATGGGTGTCCGTGATGTGTAAATGCCATCTTCTGGGGGCTGGGAGGAGCAGGACTGGTCTGATTATCATTCTTGAGTCTCATCTACCCTTTTCTCGAAGTACATGACATGAAAGGTCAGATCCCTTCCACTCAGGATTCTCCCCGCCTTTTCTAAAAAAATTAAAAAAAAAATGCTTGTTACATTTTGTAATGTCTTAATATACTCGCTTTTGTTTTCGAAGGGTGAGGCATCATGGAGCTTTGCTTTTGTTTCTTGACGTAATTTAGTTTGCCCAGTTTTGTTTTTTACTGAAAACTGCAATGAAACCTTAGAGTTTTGGGAGTGAAACAGAACGGTAATTTTGAGAAAGCAAGTCTCATCAGACTCTGCGGTCTGGGCCATGTTTGCCTGAGCCTGTGTATGTTTTTAAATACATATGTGTCAACATATACATGCACAGGTATCCTGTGTGTCCACATGTATCATTATTAAATAGAAACTTCTGAACACCCTCCTAAGTCACTACAGGATGCCCCCGCTTCCTATTCTTGGGCAGACAGAGCCACCTCAGCATCCTGACGGATGATACAAGAAATTGTTATTCCTAGTGTGGAAGTGTCTTAAGGGCACGTCTCCATGATATTTTGGTGAACCCAAAGTGCTTTTTCCTTAACAAAATGTTCCTCTGTTCCCCATTAAAGTAATATTCCCTGCTTCCAAGTAAGCAAGACTTCACTAAAGATGGAACTTTTTAGAAAACTAATCTCCTTTATCACTTAATTTTAGTTTTGCATATTCTGAGGTCAACAGAAGGAAGCAAAAGATTCTTAAAGATCCACCTGACTGTCATGTTCCACAAGCAACATCTCAGAATTAATAGAGAAAAACCAGTGAAGGAGGTTAGCAGGAAAAGAACCGGTTTCCTCCCAGACTATGTCTTACACGCTGAGTTATGCCACAAGCGTTATTATCAAAACTATTTAAGGCTGGAGTCTTAGACCTCTAAAAATAGATGGGACGGGCTGCCCTGAGCAGTCACACCCTTGTGTTTTTATGTCTCCGCCAGCACCGTAACAGAGCCTGTTTCTTTCCCATTGAGTATTACTTAAATTCAGACTTAAATGTGCTGTGGAGGGCATTTTTCATAGTATTCCATTTGCCTTGTAAATTACATAAAGTGCATGATTATAATTTTTTCCTTAGAAATGCAATATTTAGTCTCATCCGGCTCTTATTCTCATGAATAATAACCTCATAGATTCTTGATGATCTTAATTTAAATAGGTGCTTTAATTTTACCTTTCAAAAGTAGTTACTGTAAATTTTACTCCTGTTAATGCTGGATTGGTTTAAAGGATTTATAAGGGCTGTTTCCTCTTTACAAAGCAAGATGCCATACACTGTTCAATAACAGAAGGTCCTGATACAACCGGCATTTTAAATACTCTATGGATGAGGACAGTGTATTTTTCACTGACCCCATGATTTCACTGTGAGTAGGGTGAACTGGACTGCATATTAGTTTATTTGTTGCCATAATCACATTTTTGAAAAATAAATTTAAGAGTTTTTTCTTAAGCTTGTTTTTGCATTGCATGCTATATTCTCAGTTACTTTCTTTTAAATGGTTATACCCTTTCCTTCTATTTATTCATAATTTCTTCTGTTTGTTCATGGTTACACTGACTGTCACCCTGGTCATTTCTTGTGTCTAAAACCCTACTAATTAAAGCCATATGTTTTGTACAAAGTTCAAATTGTAGCTGCTGCTAAACTAACCCGTAGGTGTACTTATGTTGGCAAACCCAGTTTGTGGAGAGGCATTAGTTTCCTTGCCGTAATTAATATGATGTCATTTCTTAAAGGTCAAATGGTTCACGGTAATTTGAAGGACCAAACATATCTCAAAGCAAAACCGTAATGGAAAGATGAATCCTAAATGCCCCACTTTTTCCCCCAAGTGATGCTTGTAAATCATTCTCTGCTTTTACAAAACTCTTTATCTTAATGCTTAAATCCGAAAAAAAAAATTATCCTTTTCTTTTTTTTTTTTTTTTTTTTTGAGACGGAGTCTTGCTCTGTCACCCAGGCTGGAGTGTAGTGGCCGGATCTCAGCTCACTGCAAGCTCCGCCTCCCGGGTTCCCGCCATTCTCCTGCCTCAGCCTCCCGAGTAGCTGGGACTACAGGCGCCCGCCACCTCGCCCGGCTAGTTTTTTTTGTATTTTTTAGTAGAGACGGGGTTTCACCGTGTTAGCCGGGATGGTCTCTCGATCTCCTGACCTCGTGATCCGCCCGTCTCGGCCTCCCAAAGTGCTGGGATTACAGGCTTGAGCCACCGCGCCCGGCCTATCCTTTTCTTTTCTTTTTGAGACGGTGTTGTCTCCCTTTTCCCAAGAACTGGGAGAGAGAATAACCTTCGCCTAGGCTGGAATGCAGTGGCGTGATCTCAGCTCACTGCAACCTTTGCCTTCCGAGTAGCTGGGATTAAAGGAACACGCCACCATGCTGGGCTAATTTTTGTATTTTTAGTAGAGACGGGGTTTCACCGTGTTGGCCAGGATGGTCTCGAACTCCCGACCTCATGTGATCCGCCCGCCTCGGCCTCCCAAAGTGCTGGGATTACAGGCGTGAGCCACTGCCCCAGCCATATCCTCTGCTTTCCAAAAGTTGTGTGCAAATGACCAAACCAGAGTCCCGTGGGCGGATGGCAACACCAAACAGGATCACAGCACCTGCTGCAGTCCTCTCCTCCTCCCCTTTCTGATACTTGGTTCCTGGCATGCACACCCAACTTCACGCGACTGGCAGAAATGCTGATCTTTGCGTCTCCCCGTCCGCATTCTCCTATAAGGCTGGCTGAGGACAGAAGGGACAGGAAAGACCGAGACACCGATCCTGGGTTGCTTTCATCAAGAATTCGGAGGACGACTTCTCCACGTGTTTAACGATAGAGCCCTCGGCTTCGTGCACTTTGACCAAACTCACAGGCATCTGAGGGCGGCCCCAGGCACGGGGCTCACAGCCTACGCTGCCTGCCTGCTCTTCAGCCCCTCCTGGGCTATACAAGCTGTCTTCTGAATTTAGGATCCCTCACTCAAAATTCCTGGTGCAGAGTTCCACTGTAGGATGCCCACTTGGAACCAGCTATTGTAAAGAGCTGAGCAGAGGTGATGAGCAAGGCCTTATGGAAACCTTAAGACTGACTGTTTTATTAAAAAAAAACAAAAAATCGGAAATATATTCTCTTGGCCGGTGGCTCATGCCAGAATTTTAGGAGGTCAAGGTGGGGGGATCGATTGAGCCCAGGAGTTCGAGACCAGCCTGGGCTATATAGTGAGTCCCTATCTCTACAAAAAAAAAGAAATAGCCCGGCCGGGTGGCATGCACCTGTAGTACGTCACTCAGGAGGCAGAGGTGGCAGTATCGCTTGAGTCTGGGAGGTCAAGGTTGCAGTTAGCCGAGATCTTGCCACCGCACTCCAACCCGGGCAACAGAGCGAGACCTTTTCTCAAACAAAGAAAAAACAAATGGATTCTCTTTAAATTTCCACACCTCTGGCTGTGAGGATTCTGACTTGTCAGAGTGATTTGGTGTTTGTTTTTTTTAATATACAATAGGTAATCTAAGGAAATCAGTATTTAATGGCTAATAAAGAGGAATGAAAGAGAAAGATAAAATATGACAACAATTTCCTTATCGAGAAACTCCGAACTGCCGTGCTGTCTTCCCGACGGCGACTTCCCCCAGCAAGAGACTGTTTCTCTGCGTGTCTTTCTCGCTGTGATGTGGCGAGATTAACAAACTTGTTTTCCCCTAAACTGCTTCCTGGGGTCTTAAACTTCTGCCATCAAAGAATGGTGAACTATGAGTGAGCAGTTGCCTTATTTTTCTGTTCTTCTCATCATGCCTGTGGTCCCTGCCAGGGCTGCTGGGGGAGGAGGAAGGGGAGGAGTTGGGAGTGCTCACCTGGAGAGGTTTGTGTTTTCATTGAAACGACAAGTCACCAAACAGGTTTTGTGTCTTCTCTTCACAAGGCTTTTCTCCCCTGCTTTTCAGTAGGGGGAACAAGTCCCATCTCCTTTTCTAATCTGCTAGTTGGACAAGCCCTGCTTTCAAATAGCTGAGGAAAGAAGACAGAGCTGCAAGCCGCTCTGGGAAATCACGTGCTCTGTCATTGAATGTGAAGCGGAGGCGTGGCTGGGAAGCCAACTCCACGTGGTCTACCTCCCCCAGGCCTCTGGGGCTTCTCCCTCACTGCCAGAATCACCACTTTCTCTCGGCATGAAAGCCTTGTGGGGGCATCCAGCCATCCACAGAAGAAAAGGCCCAGGGGCCCTCCCACCCCGCGCTTTTCACCATGGCAACAGTCCGCGCTGGAGTTTGACAGATGAAGGCTTTCTGAAAGGCCTCTTCCAAACAAGACAGCAGAACTCAGCCCTCTGCATTCCACATTCACAAGACTTATGAAATGCCCATCACTCAGCAAAGCGGGCTTTGTGCTTCCTCCTGGGTATTGTCCTTGGGGGAGGGGGGAAGCCAATACCCAGGAGCCCGAAAGGGTGTCCTCCAGGCCTGCTTCTTACGTAGACTGTAGGAGCTTCCTATGCAGCAACCAGCTAAGAAGGGGCTGCATGGTGACTCCTGGTAACGACCTAAACGGCAAACTCCAGCCTAGGGGAGAAGCACCCAAAACACCCTGCAGAGTGCAGCGGGGTCACGGCGCCCCAGCATTGCCTGGATCCCACTGCAATCCCCAGATCTGAGTGCGGGGTCCACAGCCAGACCCCTCTGTCCTGGGCACAGGAGGATCTGGAGCAAGGCAGGGTCGGGCCGGGTCCCCTCCTGCTTCACTGCTTGGGTTTCATGCAGGTTTTCCTGGCTCCTGAGGCTGCTTTAAAGCCCTGGTCAGGCCGGGCGCGGTGGCTCAAGCCTGTAATCCCAGCACTTTGGGAGGCCGAGACGGGCGGATCACGAGGTCAGGAGTTCGAGACCATCCTGGCTAACACGGTGAAACCCCGTCTCTACTAAAAAATACAAAAAACTAGCCGGGCGAGGTGGCGGGCGCCTGTAGTCCCGGCTACTCAGGAGGCTGAGGCAGGAGAATGGCGTAAAAACCCGGGAGGCAGAGCTTGCAGTGAGCTGAGATCCGGCCACTGCACTCCAGCCTGGGCGACACAGCGAGACTCCGTCTCAAAAAAAAAAAAAAAAAAAAAAAAGCCCTGGTCACCCTGTCCCTCACTGACCCTTGCTTCTGAGGTTCGGGAGCATCTGGAAGTGCAACCCGCTGTAGGCATGCTCAAAGCCCCAGGCCTCTCTGCTGCGGGCTGGGCAGATGGCAGGAACCCCAGGCCAGCATGCGACCCCCACCCCCACGTCCCCTGCTGCAGTCAGAGCAGTCGCTATGACCAGCCCACCCCAGCCCCAGATAAGAATTCACATTTGCAAGCGGAGGCTGCTGGAACTCAGTGGTTGATAAACAGGTCACCCTTCATAAACTTTAACCTCAGAGTGTTTGCACATGAAGCAACGCTGCCAACAGTAGTGACCTAAATTCTGGAAATGCCTTTCAGGGGTGGGGCTGAATGAACAAGGGAGCTGTGTGCCGGGCCTGCACAGCCTGTGCACACAACTCAAGGACAGCTCCCATTCAGGCCCAGGCCCCTTTGACTGCGGGGCCGGTGCGTTTCCCCCCATGAACTGCCTGAGTGTGAGGATGGCAGCAAGGGACCTGCCCTTGTTTCTGAAGATGCCCTGGCCCTCTGTGGCCCTTATGCAACGGCCCAAGTCCTCATACAACCCATGTCTCTAACAGATTATGGAGCCAGCAATGCCACCTGGCCACCTTCAGTTTCCAACCGGTTCTCGGACTCTACAAGTTTCCTGGTCCTTGAAATCAGACAGACTGTATCCCTTTTACGTGACTATTCACTTGGCGTCTGGCATTTTGAATTTGGGGAAAATAACCTCTGCTTGGGAAGACGGTTTTCAAAGAGTAAGAAGGCTTAAGAAGGACTGGCCGTGCCCAGATGTCGGAGCAGCTGAGGTGCCCCATCTCCTGCGCCCGCCTTCCCAACTCAGGGCTGAGGGGTTCACATGACCGTGACTTCCCTAATTCATCACCATGTGACTGTGAAGCTTTCTGTGAGGCTCTTCATTCGTCAGTCCAATCTTTTTTCTTTTTTTTTTTTTTGAGATGGAGTTTCGCTCTGCCGCGCAGACTGTAGCACAGTGGCGCCATCTCAGCTCACTGCAACCTCTGCCTCCCGGGTTCAAGCAATTCTGCCTCAGCCTCCCTAGTAGCTGGGACTCCAGGTGCCCGCCACCACGCCCAGCTAAGTTTTGTATTTTTAGTAGAGATGGGGTTTCACCATGTTGGCCAGGCTGGTCTCGAACTCCTGACCTCAGGTGATTCACCCGCCTCGGCCTCTCAAAGTGCTGGGATTATAGGTGTGAGCCACTGTGCCTGGCCTTTCAGTCTAATCTTAAAAGCCACAAGAACTGAATTTAAACATCTACCATATAAAACGGTTGACGGCAGCGGGGAGGTACCAGATATGAGAGTCTCATGCATTCATTCACACATTCAGCCAATCTTTGTGTCCCTGCCATATGCCGACACTGTGTGGTGCTAGATGGTAGCTCCTTTCTCCCTACGGCCACCTGACAGGTGGGGCTGTCCCAGCAGCTTACACATGGAACAGGGAGGCTTCGCTTCTCTCCTCAGGGGCCTCTGGGGGCTGCCGCAGGTGCCCTGCCCTGGCAGCCAGGCTGCACCCTCCAGTGTGTCCTGCCCTCTTGCTTCCCTTCTTTCCTTGCCACCCACAGAGTCACTTCCTCAACGAACTTGGCCCCCTTCTCCCCATGGCTCCTGCTGATCTTTAGATAGGCTTCAGGGGCATAGTAACAGGGACGGGGCCACTTAGAGGGGTGACAAGAAAAGGCAACTGAAGGCTGGGCCAGTTGAGGGCAGGCTTGGCAGGAAGAGGGAGCGGGGGCAAAGGGCAGCTTCCAAGAGGAAAGGGAGGTGGATGGTGAGTCTGGGCCTGAGAAGGGCCCCCAAGACAGCGGATAGGGGGGTCCTTGAATCTGGTGCCTATGACCTCGGCCTTGGGGACCCAGCTCCAGGCAGGTCCTTTGGTGGCCTCTGTCTCCCTTCCCCCACTTAGGAGCTGGTTCTAGAACCTAGAATTGCCTGTAGGAGTTTCCAGCGCCCTGACGTGCAGGACTGCTACACACAACACGGCTACACAAGCTCCTGGGGTTGCCCGATCCGCTCCTTGGCAGGCCTTTGAAGCCGTGGTTGTTGCTAGAAAGGCAAGGAGGCTTCTGTGGAAAGTCCAGGGACCTGGCTCTAACCCAGCATCTGGGCAGCACTGCACTGCCCAGGCCTGCCTCCGCCTCCACCTCCATCCCGGGCCCAGCACAGGGGACAGCAGGGACCAGGTGGTATTTCGCCTTACACGTTTCCAGCTGCAGCTCCATTGTGACACGGGTACCCTACAAACTGTTGGCCCCTCCTGCCCTGTCACAAATTATCACAATTCTGCCAATATTCCTCAGTGGCACTGCTGACATTTTTGTCTCTGTTTTATTGGGTGTGCCAGCTCTCAAGGAACTGAGGTCTCCTTGCCTTGGGAAGCCCCACAGTTTGTCTGGTAACCTTGCTATCATTTTGATTATCTTTTGTAAATTTATCTAGGAATAACTACTTTCAGTGCCAGTTTAGGCCAAGTTTTTTGTTTTGTTTTGTTTTGTTTTTGTTATTGTTTTTGAGACGGAGTCTCGCTCTGTCGCCCAGGCTGGAGTGCAGTGGCGCGATCTCGGCTCACTGCAAGCTCCACCTCCCGGGTCACGCCATTCTCCTGCCTCCATCTCCCGAGTAGCTGGTACTAACAGGTGCCTGCCACCATGCCTGGCTAATTTTTGTATTTTTAGTAGAGACAGGGTTTCACCTTGTTAGACAGGATGGTCTGGATCTCCTGACCTCTTGATCTGCCCGCCTTGGCCTCCCAAAGTGCTGGGATTACAGGTGTGAGCCACCGCGCCGGCTAGGCCAGGTTTTTAAAATCACTCAAGTTTTCCTTTTGAACCAGATTTTTGGTTTTTTCTCAGCTCAGTCATCCACCTCATATAGTTTTGATTCCAAGGGACTGCTTGCTGTTTCTAAAAACCAGATCCTCCAAAATGTACCAGATTTCAAAGGTACATTTTGCTGTAAGTGTACCCTGCTGGATTTTCTTTTTTTTTTGAGATGGAGTCTCGCTCTGTCGCCCAGGCTGGAGTGCAGTGGCCGAATCTCAGCTCACTGCAAGCTCCGCCTCCCGGGTTTACTCCATTCTCTTGCCTCAGCCTCCGAAGTAGCTGGGACTACAGGTGCCGCCACCTCGCCTGGCTAGTTTTTTTGTATTTTTTAGTACAGACAGGGTTTCACCGTGTTAGCCAGGATGGTCTCGATTTCCTGACCTCGTGATCCGCCCGTCTCGGCCTCCCAAAGTGCTGGGATTACAGGCTTGAGCCACCGCGCCCGGCCCCCTGCTGGATTTTCAATTCCACATCGAAGCCTGCAGAGGAGCCCAGAGCCGGTGGAAAGCACGGAGCACACTGACCCAGGAAGTACAGACAGCTGGGAGGTTCTAAAGGCTGAGGGGCCGTCATGCCAGATCATTCTGAGTGGCCACAGAGAGGACAGGTGGAGAGATTTCGACTCAGTCCGGGGAACTGTAGAGCACTCAGACCGCCTGGGATGGAAGGAGCCGTTCATAAGAACATGGTCTCCCCTCCCCACGGCGCGCAGAGGCAGGGCCAGGGCTGGGGGGAGAGACTGTCCTCAAGGACGGGCCTCAGCGACACCAGTGTCAGGTGCTTGGCATGTGCCTGGCTCACACCCTCCTCATCCCCGTCATCACCGCAGGGAATTCCTACATGGCCCTGGGAACTCGGGAGCAAGACGAGATGCAGGAGTGAAAGCCCACAGGCCCGGCAGCCCCAGCGAGGGACAACCAACCAGCCCCAGCCAGGCACAACCAACCAGCTCCAGCCAGGCACAACCCACCAGCCCCAGCCAGGGACAACCCACCAGCCCCAGCCAGGCACAACCCACCAGCCCCAGCCAGGCACAACCAACCAGCCCCAGCCAGGCACAACCAACCAGCCCCAGCCAGGCACAACCAACCAGCCCCAGCCAGGCACAACCAACCAGCCCCAGCCAGGCACAACCAACCAGCTCCAGCCAGGCACAACCCACCAGCCCCAGCCAGGGACAACCCACCAGCCCCAGCCAGGGACAACCCACCAGCCCCAGCCAGGCACAACCAACCAGTCCCGACCAGGGACAAAACCAGCCCCAGCCAGGGACAACCAACCAGCCCCAGCCAGGGACAACCAACCAGCCCCAGCCAGGGACAACCCACCAGCCCCAGCCAGGGACAAAACAACCAGCCCTGACCAGGGAGAACCCACCAGCTCCAACGAGAGACAACCACCCAGCTCCTATCAGGGACAACCAGCCCCTACCAGGGACAGGCAGCCCCTATCAGGGACAACCAGCCCCTACCAGGCACCGGCAGCCCCGGCCACTCTGCATCCTGGGCCCCTCCCGGATAGTCAGTGGGGACTTCAGCAGAGAAGCCAGTTTTACATTTAAATGTTCACCACCCCTGAGAAACAGGGCTTTCCCACTTTCTACAAATACGTGTCCAGAGTTATTTTCCTTCCCCGGGGCTGGGCAGGCTTGGCTTCCTGCTCAGAGACAACACGGGAGGAAGCTGCTCGCCCCAGCGCAGGGTTTTCCACCTTCCCTTCCTTGCCCGTGGAAACATGGAGCTCTTCTTGGAGCCGGCCCCTCCCTGCTCTCCCTCCCAGCCTCCTTCTGATGAGACAGCACTGAACCCGGACTAGCCTGGCCCAGTCCAGGGACGCTGGAAACTATGAGGCCCAGAGTCCCACGGCCACCTGGGCTGACACAGAGGGGGCGATTGTGTGAACTGCAGAGCCACAGGCCCCAGTCTGGCCATCACGCACAGCACTCTCAGGCCAAGGCTGCCCCGACCTCCCGCTGGGGCCTGTACAGAGGTGGGATGACCGAGGCCCCAAGTCCCAACTGCCGAGGAGAGGAGGCCCGCCCAGGAAGGAACGCCACCTGCCCCTCCTCTGCCTTCTAGGTAGGGGCCTGGGGCCCTGCCCACGAGCTGCTCTGCCTCCGCCCATCCTGCCAAGCCCGTGCTCCTTGCAGAACGGAAAGGCGACCCGCCACCCTGCCTCTGAGACATGGCCTCCTCCGGCCTTTCTCCGGAAAGCCTCTGCGAATTCCCCACAGCTTCCCCTGGCCGGGTCCCGCAGCTCTCCTAGAACTCCGACAGCACCAGAAACTGTTCCTGTACCAGCCGGTGCCACTAGGAGAGGGCAGCGTCCAACAGGAAGACCTGGGCCCGAGACACAACGCCGACTCTCCCCTGCTGTGTGCACTGAAGTTACGCAGGAGAGGGAGGCTGAAAGACTAAACGATGAGGTCATGGATGTGCAGGACTCGTGAAAACTGCCAGCCTAGGACAATCTAGGGCAGGGTTTCTGAGTGCAGGCCCCCGACGGCAGAGCACGCACCGGGGAATCTGTGAGACACACACATGATCACACTTGCCTCACGCCTGATGGATGAGAAACTCTGGGATGGGCCCCAGGGAGATGGGATCTCAGCGTACTGGGCTGGCAAACAGAACCCGGCACGCTGCCCTGAGGAGCACAGTAGAAGATGCACGCTCAGGCGCAGCTCGGGCACGGGGCTGTGACCTCCTGGAGGTGGGGCCCCACCGTGCTGATCTCTGTACCCCCAGAACCTAGCAGGGCATCTGGCACACAGTAAGTGTTTAATAAGTAGCTTTTAAAATGAATCACTGTGTGAACACTGATAAACAGGAGTGGCTCAGAAGCATCACTGTGAGCCAATGTCACAATTTAGGAAGCAGACAGTCCAGCTCGGATAAGAGAATAGACCCAGGCCACTTTCTTGGTCCTGAGCATGACCGCCAATGACCGAGGCAGCTTCAACCCGACACAGAGCCAGGCCACACCTCCTACACCCCCATACATGACCTCCAGGTATCCCTCGAGTAGCTCACAAGGCCACACCTGGCTGTGGCCAGCTATTCCTCCATTCGTCCTTCTAGCATGTGGCACCTGTTATGCGTATGCGTGTCTGTGGCCATCCTGAGGATACGGTGGGGAGCAGGACAGACACAGCCCCACACTCCCCAGGCTCGCAGTCCAGGGGAGGGCAGAGGGCAGACAAGCGATCAAGCTACTTGCAAGAAGGTGTGGCAGCACTGTGACAAGGGAGACATGGGGCTGGGAGACTGAGTAAGGAGCAGTAGTCAGGGAAGGCTAGAAGGACGCCAAGGGGAATATTCTAGGCAGAGGGCACAGCCTGTGCAGAGACCTAGTGCCAGTCAGGAGTCAGAGGTGTGAGGAAGGCAGTGGGGGGCTCCCATGTGGCGCTGTCAGTCTCCACAGTCCCTGGATAGAGCACTGTGCCATGAGCAGGGGCACCCTGCCCACACAGGCCTTGCGTTCTAGCAGTCATTCAACAAACACTTGGGCACCATCCTAGACGCTAGGGATACAGTATAACAAAAGCAAAACATGAAGCGAGACTCTTCTCTGGAGCTTACAGACTCTCGTGGTAAAGACAGAAAGCCGCCGGGCGCGGTGGCTCATGCCTGTAATCCCAGCACTTTGGGAGGCTGAGGCGGGCGGATCACAAGGTCAGGAGATCGAGACCACGGTGAAACCCCGTCTCTACTAAAAATACAAAAAATTAGCCGGGCGCGGTTGTGGGCGCCTGTAGTCCCAGCTACTCGGGAGGCTGAGGCAGGAGAATGGCGTGAACCCGGGAGGCAGAGCTTGCAGTGAGCCGAGATCGCGCCACTGCACTCCAGCCTGGGCGACAGAGCGAGACTCCGTCTAAAAAAAAAAAAAAAAAAAAAAAAAAAAGACAGAAAGCCAAGCCAAGAATGGTGTTTCAGGGTCAAGCAGAAGTCATGGATGGAATCCCTGCCCCGGAGAGACTGGGTGGGGCCAAGGAAGTTGAAGGCCAGTGTCATCACCAGGTAATCAGGAGTTAGGAATGTGCCAGCTCACCCAAGTCACGGTGCTGATCTGGCCTCTGTGACTTCAACCTGATGGTTTCAGCCTCCCCGCTTGCAATCAATGGGAAGGTAGCCAGGCTTTCAGGAGAGGAAGGAATAAGGCAGCGAAGACTATGTGGTATTATGCTTATTATACTGTACCATCATACTGTACCACGAATATTATGCATATTGTACTGATCCACATTATACTGGACATTAGACATAATTATGCTACACACATTGCCCTATACTAGGCTACACTATATGTACTGTACTACAGTAAACAGCCTAATGCCTGACTCGTAATCCACATTTAAATGTTCGTGCAACTACGCTGAGGTTTTTTTTCAGCTGAGAACAAGGAGCTGTTTGTCCTGCTTGGCATTTGGGGCCCTAGTGTGTCACATCCAAAGCTGGTTTTCCATCTGCCCAAGTACCAGATCTGGTCTAGATAAGCCAAAGGAAGTGGTAAATGACAAGGCCAGGGAGGTTGCTTGTGGGTGAAACCTCACTGAGGCTAAGGCTAATAACACTTAATGGGAGCCTGAATCCCAGACATCAGCCGCCCTGGCTGATCCTCTAATGACAGGCTGCGTCGTGAGTGTGCCTCCTGGGTTGGCTGCCATTGGAGGCGTCACCATGCGTGGGTCCTAACCAGGTATTGTCTCAAACAGGGCTTAGAACAAAACTCACCTCAGATTCACACTTTATTCTGTATTTCCAAAAAAGTGTTCAGGAGGGAAGAAATGGGCAGAGGTAGGAGGTAGAGTGACAATGAAGATGGGCTCTGGGCTGGGCCTGCCACTTCACAGAAGGCACAGCCTGGTCCAAGGCACCTCTATGGCTGGGCTTCAGCATCCTCATCAGATTAGTCAGGATGCGTGAGGCTATGCAGTGGCTTAACAAAATAAGCTTATTTTACTCACACTTTGTGGGCCAGGCATCCCTTTTCTACCCTGTAGCTACACTGGTAGGAGCATGTGGCCTCTGACGCTCCCAGAGGCTGCAGGGAAGGAGAGCGATCTGGAGGGTCTCATGGATTCACTGGAGGGCAGGCCTGAGGCTGACTGGCATCCTCCTTCCACGTATCACTCACCACATGGCCACACCCACTGCGGAGGGACCAGGAAATGCAGCCACCTCTCCAGGAAGCAGCAATGCCATGGGGAGAGCATGATCCAGTCCTCGCCCACTCAACTGTTCAACCCCTTTTTATTCACTCAGTTTGGGGAAGGCACCTAGTATGTGCCGGGCATCACGTTAAGTGCTGGAGCCACAAAGATCACTCTGTCCTCAAGAAGTTCAGTAAGTGAGACACACGAAGAGGTGTCGCATTAGAGTTCTGGACAGGTTTCTGTGGGAGCAGCAAAGAGAGGCACCGACCCAGCCCAGGCAAAGGAGGTGGGCAGCGGTGTGCCGGTAACTGTTCAGCAACTGGCTCTCTGAAGAAACATGTATGTGTGCATGTTGACTTATAATTTTATAAATTCTAATGATACAAAGGACACAGAGCACACAACTTACAAATAATGTTAAAATATTCCATTTCACATAACAGACTGATGCTCAGTTTTTATTTTTTGCCAAACATATTCAGCCATGATTTGACAGAGTTGCATCTTACTCTGCTCTTTCCCCAACAAGTGTCCTTAAATCCAATAAGTGAACAGGTGGTAAACCATTTCTCCCCTTCGTGTTAATTATTTGTTTTAAACCAAAGCCTCTTTTTGGCTTTGGCAGCATGTATTTCTGAACTTGTCAATGACACGAGCAGCTTCTTTGCTGAATCACAGAATAATTTCCAAATGTGAGAAAAATATTTCCTCTACTTTTTGTGTTATTCACAATGGCATGGTTACAGGTACAATGCACCGTTAAGTTTAATCTGTATTACTAACATCACTGCAAAGAATAATCAACAGAACCATAAATCAAGCCTGATTTATAGCAACTGCCAATTGCAATGGTGCAAATATTCCCACCATGGCCCATTTCCAGCTACCAATCTGACGATGTCGAGCTCAGAGTCAGTAAGAGACACGCATGAGCAAATCGTCACATGGTGGTCTCCCTCCATACAGACATAGTGGACATAAATAACATCAAAAGTATAGAAAATAGTGATATGGGCCAGGCATGGTGGCTCATGCCTATAATCCCAGCACTTTCGGAAGCCAAGGTGGGCAGATCACTTGAGGCCAGGAGTTTAAGACCAGCCTGTCCAACGTGGTGAAACCCCATCTCTGCCAAAAATACATAAAAATTAGCCGGGTGTGGTGGCGCACACCTGTAATCCCAGCTACTCAGGAAGCTGAGGTAGAATTGTTTGAACCCAGGACGTGGAGGCTGCAGTAAGCCGAGATTACATCATTGCACTCCAGCCTGGGCAACAGAGACTGCATTCCAAAAAAAAAAAAAAAAAAAAAGAAAAGAAAAAGTGGTATGATTAGGAAGTGATGAATTTAGAGTACTTATTACCTTTGTCTTATGTGATTGTACGTTTGCCTAATTTTAAAATGATGGCTGTGTTTAACACCTGGCTCATAAAATTCCTGAAATTGTACCCATCAGTCTGGCCAGCCTGGACAAGCCAGCCCCAGCAGTCAGGGAAGACAGGGCCCGGCCTACGCTGAGTGACTGGATGCCTTGGAGTTAGTGATTCCGGAAGGAAAAGGCAGGCCAGTGCAGAGCCAGCAGCCAGGGCTAAGCTGAAGGGCAAAATGTCCTGGGCTTGAACAGGGTTGAACAGGGTGACCACACAGCTTACCACAGACTGGCCTGGGCAGTCCTGGTGATGCTTGGTGTCCCCCAGCCCATTTTAGTTTCAAAAGCACCTGTTTAGTGTGGACATTACATACTTTCCTTGTGACACTTGCAGAGCCATGGCCCTGTGGGTCCCTAGAACTGGCTAAAGAACTGGGGTGGGCAGGGCTCATGAGCAGAGGCCAAGCTGGGAGGGCAGGGGTGAGTGCAGTGGAGGAGGCCGGGCTGGGAGGGCAGGGGTGAGTGCAGATGGAGGAGGACAAGCTGGGAGGGCAGGGGTGAGTGCAGATGGAGGAGGACAGGCTGGGAGGGCAGGGGTGAGTGCAGATGGAGGAGGCCGGGCTGGGAGGGCAGGAGTGGGTGGAGATGGAGGAGGCCGGGCTGGGAGGGCAGGGGTGAGTGCAGATGGAGGAGGACAGGCTGGGAGGGCAGGGGTGGGTGGAGATGGAAGAGGCCGGGCTGGGAGGGCAGGGGTGAGTGCAGATGGAGGAGGCCGGGCTGGGAGGGCAGGGGTGAGTGCAGCGGAGGAGGCCGGGCTGGGAGGGCAGGGGTGAGTGCAGATGGAGGAGGACAGGCTGGGAGGGCAGGGGTGAGTGCAGATGGAGGAGGCCGGGCTGGGAGGGCAGGGGTGAGTGCAGATGGAGGAGGCCGGGCTGGGAGGGCAGGGGTGAGTGCAGCGGAGGAGGCCGGGCTGGGAGGGCAGGGGTGAGTGCAGATGGAGGAGGACAGGCTGGGAGGGCAGGGGTGAGTGCAGCGGAGAAGGCCGGGCTGGGAGGGCAGGGGTGAGTGCAGATGGAGGAGGACAGGCTGGGAGGGCAGGGGTGAGTGCAGATGGAGGAGGACAGGCTGGGAGGGCAGGGGTGAGTGCAGATGGAGGAGGACAGGCTGGGAGGGCAGGGGTGGGGGGAGATGGAGGAGGCCGGGCTGGGAGGGCAGGGGTGGGTGGAGATGGAGGAAGCCAAGGGAAGGAAAAGGTGGTAACAAGTATGGCAGGCACTTTCTGGGAAGCTGGAATAAGGGAAGGCACTGGGAGCCATCCACTGGTGCCAGGGAGAATTCCATTACAAGGAGCAGCTGAACTCAGCTGTCTCCAGAGCCAGGGGCTGGGTGGGTGGCTTCTCCAGGGGAACAAGGGTGTCCCCCGTCCCTGATCAACTAGGGTGTCTGTCATTCATTGTTGGCCTCACAAAGCTGGCGAGGGAACAAGAAAAAATATGCACACAAAGTTCAAGCGTGTCGCACCTAGCTTTCACAACACATGGGAGGAGATGGCAGGATGGGGTCAGAATCCCCTACCCGTGGGAGGCCTGGGGCTCCTAGGTCTCAGCCGGAGTGCCCCAGGTTAAGCATCCCCTCAGAGACTGGCAAAGGGGGTGGGGTTGTTCCAACAGCCAGTTCCCGTCTCTCTCCCCCAACCAGCAGCCTCCCAAACGCCCAAATCCCGAATCTCTCCTGGCCTCCTTTTCCCCCCAGTGGGGACAGGGCATAGCTGGCCCGTCTCCTGGAGGACAGAGCCAGGACCAGGCCAGCAGGCCCTTCCTCCGCTGCCAACATGCAAACACACCCATGTGTGGTGTCCAAAGCCAAGCCACTCTGTGGCAAACCAGCCAAAGACAGAAGATCCCCAAACCCAAATGTTCTGAAATCTTTTCCAGGCTTTCAAACCTTGGCTCAACAAGGCAAAGGAGCTAGGGAACAGTCTTTGGCCTTGAAAGATGAGAAGGTCGAGAGCTCTCCACGATGCAGGGTAGTTGCCTTGGATGACAGCATTTTTTTTTTTTTTTGAGACGGAGTCTCGCTCTGTCGCCCAGGCTGGAGTGCAGTGGCCGGATCTCAGCTCACTGCAAACTCCGCCTCCCAGGTTTACGCCATTCTCCTGCCTCAGCCTCCCGAGTAGCTGGGACTACAGGCGCCCGCCACCTCGCCCGGCTAGTTTTTTGTATTTTTTAGTAGAGACGGGGTTTCACCGGATTAGCCAGGATGGTCTCGGCCTCCCAAAGTGCTGGGATTACAGGCTTGAGCCACCGCGCCCGGCCTGATGACAGCACTTTATAAAGAGAGAAACAGAATACAGCTAAGTGCTGCTCTGAAGACCCTCTCTTTGAATATCAGTGTCAGGTTATTTCATCTTCACATTGAGCCTGTGGAGTAGGTTCTACTGCAGGAAACTGAGGCACGGAGCAGGTGGGTAACTTCCAGATCCCATAGCTGATGAATGTCAAAGCTGCGACATGGACCCAGGCTGCCCCCTCTCAGCTGCGACGCTGAGCCGACCCCTGCACAAGGGCCTTGTTCTTGGTCCTTTCCTGCCATTGTGGGAACTTGGAGCCTGGAAGTTACACTGTATGTGACATCAGAGCCACAGCCGGCCCAGGTCACAGGGCATACAGCTTAGATGCTTTGAGAGACACTTCTTAAGGTAAAGACTATAAAACTGTGATGTGAAGAGCTCAGGCTTCAAAGCAGCCCAGGCCAGCCAGGGAGGCTGAGCTGGAGGCTTCTCTAGCCTCGTGGTAGATGGGCCCTGCCCCAGAGGACGTCCCCGATGATCTACGCCAGGGCTTCCTGGAGCCCTTTCTCCTACAGGCAAGAGAAGCCATGTCCCGAAAGCTCCGCAGGAAGGGTCTGAGGGCAAATTCACAAGTAGCCCGGCCTCTTGTCACGCACCACTGAGGCTGACTCCCGGGTGGGGCCCAGATGCCGAGTGATTCAGGGGAGGCCCTGGCAGCCCGCCTGCCCTGACGCTTGAGTAACCAGGGCAAGATGTGGAAAACCCCCTGACCAGACCCGAAACCGGTGGGAGCGTTAAAGTTTAACCCACCCAGGGTCAGGAACACGGCCTGAAGCCAAAGCAGACGCCCTGCAGGAGAAAAGGCCCATTTCTTTCCAGGCACCGCCAATGGCTTTTCCTTTTTAGGAGGCATAGACACGGTCACAGACGGCCCCAGGGAGATGCCTTGGTGTGGAGGGACCAGTCCACTGCAGGCCCTATCTTGGGTTTCAAAATTTCAAACACCACCAGCACCACCAACTAGAATGTTCTCTGCCATCGAAGGCCCCTCACTGGCCACGTCCCTCTTGCTTCCCTAACAAGACAGCTGGGCAAGGCTGGGGTCTGTGGGGCAGGATGGCCTCTGCAGAGGAAGGGGCCCAAGTGAGGGAAGTCTGCATCCTGGGTCCAGAGGCCCGGGGTGGTGTGGCAGAGTCCAGGTGGGGTGAGGAGAGCTACTGGGCAGCAGGGGGCCTGATGCTGAGTCTCAGAGCTGGGGGCAGTGAGGGGAAGGCACTGCCCCAGGGAGGAGGCAGCATGGGATGAGGCCAGTCACAGATGAAGGGAGGGACCCAACACGTCCAGAAGAACAAATGAGCTCACCGGGTGCAGCAGCCGTTCACGCCTGTCATCCCAGCACTCTGGAAGGCTGAGACGGAGGGATCACTTGAACTCAGAAGTTTGAGATCAGCCTGGCCAACATGGAGAAGCCCTGTCTTCGCAAAAAAACAAACAAACAAAAAAATGAAAAATTAGCTGGGCATGGTGGTGCACACCTGCAGTCCCAGCTACAGGTGGGACACTGATAGATACAGAAGCAAGCATGGATGTAAAGCACGTACATGCGTGTGTATCCCCAGCTCAGTCCACTCAGGGCTGAGGGCTGGGATACCCAACATCCACGAGCACAAACAGCACCCAAACACTAACTTCTGAATTTCCATTCCCCACTAACAAAGAATCAGGGAGGCCGGGCGTGGTGGCTCAGGCCTGTCATCCCAGCACTTTGGGAGGCCGAGACAGGAGGATCACTTGAACCTAGGAGTTTGAGACCAGCAGGGCAATACAGTGGGACTCCATCTCTATAAAAGATGAAGAAATTAGCCGGGCATGGTGGTGTACACCTACAGTCCCAGCTACTTCGGAGGCTGAAGTAGGAGGATTGCACCACTGCACTCCAGCCTGGGCAACACAACAAGACCCTGTCTCTGAATAAATATAAAATTAAAATAAAAAGAATCATAGCTCCCGAGAGAGATGGCTGACTCCAGAGTTTGGGCAGGGAAATGATAAGATGAGCCTGCGACATACATTTTTGGGCCAGAGGTAAGGAAGTGCTCAAAGAATGATGGAGACAGGTCAAAATAACACAGAACTCAGCTTGAAGGGACTCTCACTAACCAAATCTGGCCTAATTTGAGCATAAAATAAATAATATAATAACAAATAGATTGTAACCCATTACAACCCATTGAAAATGGGAAACCACGTAAGGCCACACCTGTATTAATTATATCCATTAGTTATATTATTAACTACAATTATTTCATGAGTAATGAGATATTTATATAGTTCCAGAGCAACTCTTCTTGAAACATTTAATTACAAAGGAAAAATCACTTCACCTGGAGAAGCCTGGCCAATTCTACCTTCATCAAGTGACTCAAGTGACACCAGAGAAGGGGCAGATGAAAATGGTGTGCCTGGCCAGGCGCGGTGGCTCATGCCTATAATGCCAGCACTCTGGGAGGCCGAGGCGGGCGGATCACGAGGTCAGGAGATCGAGACCATCCTGGCTAACACGGTGAAACCCCGTCTCTACTAAAAATACAAAAAAATTAGCCGGGTGTGGTGGCGGGCGCCTGTAGTTCCAGCTACTCGGGAGGCTGAGGCAGGAGAATGGCGTGAACCCGGGAGGAGCCTGAAGTGAGCAGAGATCGCGCCACTGCACTCCAGCCTAGGTGACAGAGTCAGACTCTGTCTCAAAAAAAAAAAAAAAAAAAAAAGAAAATAGTGTGCCCGTGGAGAGAGCACCATGACAGCAGCACTTGCTGCTATTCCTACCACAGACGAAACCTGCCTCCAAGCATAAGAAGACCTCAGAAAACCCCACTTGAGGGGCATCCCATAAATACCCAAATCTGCAAAGCTTCAGAATAAGATCATGCAAGTCGGCTGGGCGCCGTGGCTCATGACTGTAATCTGCACTTTGGGTGGCCAAGGCGGGCATCTCACCTGGGATCAGGAGTTCAAGATCAGCCTGACCAACATGGTAAAACCCCGTCTCTACTAAAAAAAAAAAAAAAAAAAAAAAAAAAAAAAAAAAAAAATTGAATATTAGCTGGGCGTGGTGGTGTGCACCTATAATCCCAGCTACTTGGGAGGCTGAGGCAGGTGAATTGCTTGAACCCAGGAGGTGGCAGCTGCAGTGAGCTGAGATTGCACCACTGCACTCCAGCCTGGGCAACAGAGTGAGACTCCACCTCAAAAAACAAAATAAAAATAATAATAAAAAAAAAGATCGTGAAGTTAATAACAGACTGGGGCCCTCTCCCAGACTGAAGGAGTCTAAGGAGATACATCTGCATGAAACTGTAGGCAACGCGTTTCGACAGTGGATTCCACAGGACATCATGGAGAAGACTGGGGAACTTTGACTAGGCTGTGAGGAGTGGCTGCTGGTGATCGAGCAACACTAACTTCCTACCAAAGACAAAACCTGCCCCCAAGCACGACAGCACAGGTTTTGTCTCTGGTAGGAACAGCAGGAAGTGCTGTTATGTCCTCATGGTGTTCTCTCCAGGTGCCCACCATTTCTGTCGGTTTTTATACTGGTATTGTGGTTCTACAGAATGCCCTTCTTTGTAGAAAAAACACACCAAAACAGTTGGAGGTGCTGAGGCACCATTTCAGCAATTATTTCCCAAATGATTGAGGGGTGAAGGAATGTTCACTGTACTTGTAACTTCTCTGTAAAAGTTCCGAGGTTGTTTCTAAATCCATCTATCAGTCTTCCATCAAATTCTAGGTCTCAGAGATGGCCGGGAACTCAGGAGAACCTTCGGGCACGGAAGGGTTTTGTTATTCCCATTTTATAGGAGATTGTTGAGACAGAGTGGGTAATGCAGCAGGCCTTTGGCCACCTATTTAATAAGTGGGCTGAAGGTGGAGATGGCAGGAGCCTGACATAGAGGAGCCCAGGTTCCCAGCCAGCCCTCCGCAAGTACACCTCCCACCAGGACTTGGTGCTTCTGCAGTGGAGGCCATTCCCAATTAGGTCATTTCCACCTTGAAAGATCAATGCTGGCCGGGCACGGTGGCTCATGCCTGTAATCCCAGCATTCTAGGAAGCTGAGGCGGGTAGATCACCTGAGGTCAGGAGATCGAGACCAGCCTGGCCAACATGGCGAAACCCTGTCTGTACTAAAAATACAAAAATGAGCCAGGTGTGGTGGTACATGCCTGTAATCCCAGCTACTCAGGAGGCTGAAGCAGGAGAATCACTTGAATCCAGGAGGTGGAGGCTGCAGTGAGCCAAGACTGCGCCACTGCCCTCCAACCTGGGCGACAGTGAAACTCCATCTTTAAAATAAATAAAAACAAAAAAAAATCAATGCCATCCCAAGCACAAAAGAAAAAGCCATAGAGTATTAGGCATGGACTTGATGATCAGAGCTAAACTGGGATAGCTGGGCCCATCCATTTATTTATAAAGTCCTCTCAACAACAAAATCCTCCCTCGAAGCCCCTTCAGGTCCGCTGAGGGGAGAGGGCAGGGCAGGTGGAGAAGGAATTCATCAAGCAAAGCTTTCCCCAGGAGACAGGTAGCGGCCACTCGTGAAAGGACAATGAGACAAACACATTTATTTTAAGGGAGCGAGTCCCTTGCTCAAAGATGCGAAGATGAAGAAATGGAAGGTAAGAGCAGGAGTTCTGTGGGAAGCAGAAGCGGCCCTTAATCTTGCCCTTGAAGGTCGTGAGAAATGCTTTCGTCTGTGTCCGGACAGGTCAGGCCCCAGGGGACCACCCACCCGCCCCCTACAGCACAGCCCAGGCCCAGCCGGACACCAGAAGGCCAAGCTCATCACTGAGGTGAGAAGTCATGAAAGGTGCCAAGCTCCCTGGTGGGTGTGGGGCAGCACCAGGGCCTAAGTGTAGGCAGGCTGGCTCCAGGACTGTGTCGGGCTGTCCCTGGGGACACAGAAGTGATGCCAACTGGGTGATTTTCCACTTAAGTCAAACTACAAGACATCAAATCAAAGATGGTCGCCATCTCTGAGAAATGCAATCCACCACAGACTTGAATTTAAAAGTTTCCCCAGGTTCCTGGGGTGACAGAGCATTATGGAGGGACAGTGACATTTGTTTTTACAAACAGGGAAACTGGTCTAGAGCCACTCCGTGACTGGTGAACAGAATATCTTTTCCCCCTGCCCTCAGTTTGAATGAAATAACCAGGGCCAGCTCCCCTTTCTAGAAGCATTGGCCAGTCCGCCCACCTTCAAGTGGCCACAGGCCTACAAGGAAGGAGGCTGCCCGGAATAGCTTTCTTTTCTGTTTTCCTACAAACTAACCTCAAGATGTAGTCCCTGTGACCCTAGGAAGGTGAGGCCCCACGTATGCTGAGCCCTGTAGCATGGTGTTCCACATGCATGAGGAATTACAAAACCACTGCACCCAAAGGGAGGGCATAGGGAGCCCCGCTGAGCTCTGAGCTGCAGTAGTAGCATCAACTTACCTCTGTAATAAACAGACCCGAACAACACTGGCTTAAACAGAATCGGTACGGCCTCCATGCCGAAGTTCCAATGGTGGACAGAGCCAGTATGGCAGCTCCACAGCCATCAGGGACTCAGAGCCCCTCAAATTACAGTCATGGGCACACTGGCAACAGACTACATATACAACGGAGGTCCCCTAACATGAGAATACTGTATTTTTACTGTACCTTTTCTATGTCTAGATACACAAACACCATGTTACAACTGCCTCCGGTACTCAGTGCAGTCACATACTGCCCAGGTTTCGAGCCCAGGAGCACTACTCCGCCATATAGCCTGGGTGTGTAGCAGGCTGCCCGATCTAGGTGTGTAAATACACTCTATGATGTCCTCACAGCAAGAAGATCACCTGGTGACTCATTTCTCAGAATGTATCTTCCTCATTAAGTGAGGTGTGACCTTATTTTCTCTGCCATTCTCAACACGAACTTCCATGTTGGGACCCAAAATAGCTGTTCCAGTTCCTGCCATCATATTCACAGTCAAGCCAAAAGGAAAGCAGCCTGGAAACAGGTGAAGGCACACCACTTCCTTTCAAACACACGACCCAGAATTCGTACACATCTTGTTTTCATTCCCACTCCATGAGCCAGGATTTGTCACGTGGTCACCGCCAGCTAAAGGTGAGGCTGGGAACCTAGCAACTCTAGTACTAAGTGAAAGGGTGAAAATGCACAGTAGAACCGGGTGCGGTGGCTCACACCTGTAATCCCAGCACTCTGGGAGGCCAAGGCGGGTGGATCACAAGGTCAGGAGGTCGAGACCATCCTGGCTAACACAGTGAAACCCCATCTCTATTAAAAATGCAAAAAAAATTAGCCAGGCGTGGTGGCGGGCTCCTGTGGTCCCAGCTACTCGGGAGGCTGAGGCAGGAGAATGGCATGAACCTGGGAGGCGGAGCTTGGAGTAACCCGAGTTGGCGCCACTGCACTCCAACCTGGATGACAGAGCAAGACTCCGCCTCAAAAAAAAAAAAAAAAAAAAAAAAAGAAATGCACATAGGGCATCAGTTAGCAGATTCCAGCACAAGAGTTGTGCATTTTATTTTATTTACTTATTGTGAGACAGAGTCTCACTCTGTCGCCCAGGCTGGAGTGCAGTGGCTCAATCTCCGCTCACTGCAAGCTCCGCCTCCCGGGTTCCCGCCATTCTCCTGCCTCCGCCTTCCGAGTAGCTGGGACTACAGGCGCCCGCCACCACGCCTAGCTAATTTTTCGTATTTTTAGTAGAAACAGGGTTTCACCGTGTTAGCCAGGATGGTCTTGATCTCCTGACCTCATGATCCGCCCACCTTGGCCTCCCAGAGTGCTGGGATTACAGGCATGAGCCACCGCGCACCGGCTGAGTTGCGCATTTTGGCATTAAGAACTTTTCTGCCACCCTAGCACAACCAGGTCTAAACTGGAGCCAATTCTCTTGGCTAAGAAGTGCACGCTGGGCCTGAGCCAGACTAGACCAGAGTGTCCCGTCAAACTCTCAGGAATCTTTTTTAAAGTTTAAAAAAAAGTCTGTTTCCTGGACTGGAGTGCAGTGTTATGATCTCGGCTCACTGCAACCTCCGCCTCCCACTTTCAAGCAATTCTCCGGCCTCAGCCTCCTGAGTAGCTGGGATTACAGGCGCCCATCACCACACCTGGCTAATTTTTGTAGTTTTAGTAGACAAGGGTTTTCGCCATGTTGCACAGGCTAGTCTCGAACTCCTGACCTCAGATGATTCGCCCGCCTCAGCCTCCCAAAGTGCCGGGATTACAGCATGTGTGAGCCGCTGCCGCGCCTGGCCCAGAATCTACTATTCCACACTCTCTTGCCTGTTGGCTGGGTCCGTCCCTTCTGCTGGAGGATCAGGCCTCCCAGCCTCCTGCCCTGTCACTGGAGAGTCAAGCTCCTGAGCATGCCCCTCTACACAGTGAGCCTCAGTCTGGCCAGGGAGGATGAGAAAGGCGGGCAGGAAGAGGCAGTGGGCCCCCAGGAGAACCAAGGCTCCCCTGGCTAAGGTGAATTTTCAAGCTCATCAACCAGTGCTAGCACTACCTACAGATGTGGAGGCTAGGGCAGCCCGGGTTGCAGACCCAGCCTGAGCCAATGCTGCTGTGAGACAAAAGGCAAAAATGCCCCATGCCCGCCAGCAGACCCAATGCTGGAGTCCCGAGAGACTGGGATAGGGTCCTCCAGTAGTCAGGCTGCACGTGTGGCTGGCAGTGGCATCCCTGGGGCTCCTTTCAACCCAGCCGGCTTAAAGCAGCTCTAGGGCCCACAGGAGGGGCCATCTGGCCTGGGCATTCTGGCAGCTTTAGCAGGCGGCAGGGACGGGGAACTCAGCCCACGCGTCTAACAGCTCTGCGGCCTGGAAGCGGCCACGGAGCCTGGTGATAACACAGGGCTTCAGTGTCAGAGTTACCAGATTGGGTATCTCGTGGTGACGGGCGAGTTACCTGATACCTACACGTCCTGGTTTTCCATCTATGACACGGAAACGGTCGTTCCTGTGTGGTGGATGGCAACACGTGGGGCGGGGGGAGCCCTTGCTACACCAGCCGCTCGCATAGCGCATCTCTGTGCCTCAGTTTCCTCACGCAGACAGGCAAGCGGACTGTCCACCCAGCAGGGCAGACGAGGAGGACACCGGGCCCCGCCTGCCTCCTCCTTGCTGCTCCTCTGCGGTCCCAGGTCTCGGCTTAGCTGTCTCCAGCGGGGAGGCCCACGCTGGCCCGCCTGCTCCCGGGAGGTCGCACTGGCCTTCGGTGCCGAGGTGGTTGCGCCATCCTCTTTGCGTGTCTTGTCCCTTCTGCTGGGTCCTGGCCGATGTCGTGACCCGCCGTGACGGGCAGAGGAGGCAGAGCCGAAAGGCCGAGGCACGGCACCGCGCTCCGTGCTAACGGCAAAGGCTTCTGGCAGTGGAGGGCCGGCACAGCAGGAGGACGCCAGCCCAGCAACCGCACGTGGTGCTGCCCTGCACGCGACTGAGGCGCACCGGAAGCAGGGAGCACTTTCAGTGTAAGGGGATAGAGGAAGTCCGCCGGAAGAAGGGGGAGGAGGCCCACCGGAAGTGGGGGAGGATGCCCACCGGAAGAGGGGGGAGCTCGTTCTTTGGAAAGCGGGGGAGGAGGCCCGCTGGAAATGGGGAGAGCAAGCCTGCTGGAAGGAGGGGGAGAAGGCCTGCCAGAAGTGAGGGGAGCATGCCCACCAGAAGGGAAGGAGGAGGCCCAGCAGAAATGGGGGAGCACGCCCACTGGAAGGCAGGGAGGAGGCCCAGCGGAAAGTGGGGTAAGGCGGGGCACACCCGCCGGAAAGCGGAGCACACCAGCCAGAAGGGAGAGGATGCCGCCAAAACAGGGCAGTGGGGAGCAGCACACCCACCAGAAGTGGGGAGCATGTTTAGAAAGAAGGAGCACCTCAAGAAGCCAGGGGACTTACAGGGGAAGGAGAATTCAAGAGGATAACACGACAGTCACGCTATATAGCAATGGTCCAGTGACTGGCCACCTTCCAGAAACAGTGCCCCCATGACCAGCGAGAGGCGGGATCCCCAGCAAAGCCACAGCGCGTCTCCCCGCTCATTCCCCATCACTGCTCAGCTCACAGTCCAGGGGACAGTTAGGAACTGCGGGGTCTGAGGTCTCAGAGCAAGAGACAACCGCAAGAGCAAATGGAAGTCTCAGAAAACAGAAGCCGATTCTGTCAAAAGTCTGTTGCGGTGTCTTTGATACTACCAGACGTTAAGGACCTTTGTGTTTTTATTTTTATGTATTTTCTTTTCAAATGTTATTTTAGGTTCAGGGGTTAAATGTGTGGGCTTGTTACATGGGAATTAGGTACACAGATTTTTTGTCACCCAGGTAAGAGCATGGTACCTGATGGGTAGTTTCTCGATCCTCTCCCTCCTCCCACCCTCCACCCTTAAGTAATCCCTAGTGTCTGTTCCCTTCTTTGCGTCCGTGTGTTCTCATCATTTAGCTCCCACTTATAAGTGAGAACATGCAGTACTTGGTTTTCCCTTCCTGTGTTATTCACTTAGGATAATGGCCTCCACCTCCATCCACGTTGCTGCAAAGGACAGGACTCCATTCTTCTTGTGGCTGCATAGTATTCCGTGGCATATATGTACTGCATGTTCTTTATCCAGTCCACCATCGATGGGCATTTAAGCAGATTCCAAGTCCCTGCTATTGTGAATACTGCTGCGATGAACGCAAGTGTGCATCTGGGTTTTTTTTTTTTGAGACAGTTTCCCTCTGTCACCCAGGCTAGAGTGCAGTGGCGCTGTCACAGCTCACTGCAAGCTCCGCCTCGCGGGTTCACGCCATTCTCCTGCCTCAGCCTCCAGAGTAGCTGGGACTACAGGCGCCCACCACCACGCCTGGCTAATTTTTTTGTAGTTTTAGTGGAGACGGGGTTTCACCGTGTTAGCCAGGGTGGTCTTGATCTCCTGACCTCGTGATCCACCCGCCTTGGCCTCCTCAAGTGCTGGGATTACAGGCGTGAGCCACTGCACCTGACCTTTTTTTTTTTTTTTTTTTTTTGAGACAGTTTCACTCGTTGCCCAGGCTGGAGTGCTGTGGCACAACCTTGGCTCACTGCAACCTCCACCTCCCGGGTTAAAGCCATTCTCCTGCTTCACCCTCCCGAGTAGCTGGGACTACAGGTACACACTACCACGCCCAGCTAATTTTCTGTGCTTTTAGTAGAGACGGGGTTTCACCATGTTGGCCAGTCTGGTCTCAAACTCCTGGCCTCAGGTGAGCCACACACCTCAGCCTCCCAAAGTGCTGGGATTACAGGTGTGAGCCACTGCCCGTGGCTGCATGTCTTTTGGTAGATGGATTTATATTCCTTTGGGTATATACCCAGTAATGCGATTGCTGGGTCGAATGGTAGCTCCGTTTTAAATTCTTTGTGAAATTTCTAATTTGCTTTCCATAGTAACTGAACCAGTTTGCATTCCCACCAGCAGTGTATACGTGTACGCTTTTCTCCATAACCTCCCCAGCATGTCATTTTTCGGCTTTTTAATAATAGGTCTTCTGACTGGTATGAGATGGTATCTCATTGTGGTTATGATTGGCATTTCTCTGTTGAGCATTTTTTCTTATGTGTGTTGGCCACATGTGTGTGTTCTTTTGAGAAGTGTCTGTTTGTGACCTCTGCCTGTTTATTTCTCCTTCTAAATATGAGAAGTAGCTTGGAGCAGATAAGGGTGCAGAATGAGGCCTCAAGCAAGGGTCAGCACAGGGTCCCTGGTGGTGAAGTGGGCTCCACAGTGTCTGTGACAGCTGCTGGACCCTCCCATTAGCTCCTGGGCGTGACCTATCTGATGTGCATTTCTCCTGGCTTCCAGGCTTTTTTTTTTTTTTAAATAAAATATTCTTAGTCCCCCTCTACAGTCCTTGTAGAATTTCGTCCTTGTAGCCTGGGCTCTTCCCCAGTATATTTCATTGACTTCTTCTTGTGATTGCTCAGAGTTTTATACTTGGTTCAGTCCTGTCTTTACTTTTTAAAACTGACTCTTTTAGGTACAGGCATGCAGAACATTCTGCTGAATGCCCTTTGCTTCGGGTTAGGTTCATAATGAGTAACATGGGGTAACACTGATAGAAATTCTAACATTTGATCTTCGTTTACTGTGAGGTAAGCAAAAAAAAAAAAATTAATTAATTTTAAAAAGAAATTCTAACCTTAATTTCAAAAATATGATGTTAGTGTTTAGAAAAACGTATGTATGGTGCCGGGCGCGGTACCATACTTTGGGAGGCCGAGGCGGGTGGATCACAAGGTCAGGAGATTGAGACCACGGTGAAACCCCGTCTCTACTAAAAAAAAAAAAAAATTAGCCGGGCGCGGTGGCGGGCGCCTGTAGTCCCAGCTACTCGGGAGGCTGAGGCAGGAGAATGGCGTAAACCCAGGAGGCGGAGCTTGCAGTGAGCCGAGATCGCGCCACTGCACTCCAGCCTGGGCAACAGAGCGAGACTCCATCTCAAAAAACAAACAAAAAAAAAAAAAAGAAAAAGAAAAACGTATGTATGGTATACCAGCAGTCGCTACCAAACCATCACCTCTAATTCAGGATTACAAGTGACCAGCGGTGGTTCAATCCTAGCACTTTGGGAGGCTGAGGCAGGCGAATCACCTGAGGTCAGGAGGTCAATACCAGCCTGGCTAAGATGGTGAAACCCCCGTCTCTACTAAAAATACAAAAATAAGCTGGGCATGGTGGTGCATGCCTGTAGTCCCAGCCACTTGGGAGGCTGAGGCAGGAAAATCACCTGAACCTGGGAGGCGGAGGTTACAGTGAGCAGAAGTGGCGCCATTGGACTCCAGCCTGGGCAACAAGAGCGAAACTCTGTCTCAAAAAAAAAGAAAAGATAACTGACTAGGGGATTGTCATAGGATCACAGGATACTCCCACCCATCAGGGGTTGACGTGATCTGGAGCAATCGTCAGGGAGCTGTGTTCCTCCCAGTCTGGAGGAAGCAGATGTAACCGGCATACAGAGAGAAGACTTTGTTTTGTCTTTATGATTATAGCAACTTCTCTCTCCTCTATAACCTGCTTGTGTTTGTTTTGATAACTGTTGTCTTATCTAATAAAATTGATGTTCAGAAAGGTACGCCGTGGTATCCTATGGCTTTGTCTAGCCCCCAGCACATCACCAGGTAACCCTAGAGATTTGTGATCCTAGTTCCAGAAGCCCAAGACAAAGGCCATGTCAAGCTTGTTAAAAGAACAAGAAAGTGGATGGCAGAGCAGCAAAGTGCTGCCAGTTATTTACACTACAGTCTAAACGCACCCCCTTTCCTAAGGAAAGGTTTGAGATGAGGGGAGAGGAGAAAGAGCAGGATGAGTGAGGGCAGCAGCAGATGAAAGGGAGGGAAAAAGCTGGGGTTAGCAAACTCAGCCTTCACCTGTGTGCGCCTGGCCCAGGGCCAGCTCTGACCTCACTGAGCAAGCATTCGTAGCACTCATTACACACCTGTTGGTTCCACCACATTCCATTCTGAGCCCGTTGCCGGGAAAGGACTGCATTCTCTGGCCGGGAATGAAGCCCCAGGGAGGCAGAGACCCCACCGGGACCTGGCTGGAGTTCGTGCCACTGTAATCACCGGGCTGGGCGGCTTCCTCTGAGGGCTGCCTTTATCTCTCATCTGCCTTCTCCAGGCTCTTCGGCTCCTCAGTCCGCCCCCACAGCTGCCTGGACTCCCCCTTGGGAGAGGAAGAGGCCCTAGGATGGGGTGGCCAGGAAGTGACTTACAGGCCAGGCCAGAAATGGCATCGTGGTCACTGGCCTTGTGAATTCGTGGTCTCCCACTCCCATCCTCACCTTATCCAAGGGCCAGACACCAAGACCCCCGAAGGCCTGGAGGAGGGAAGCCCGAGTGTCTCTCCCCTATCTGTGCTCCGGCACCACCTCTGCCCGCCCCGGCACCTCCCTGGGGGCTGTCTGCATTGTCTGGAGGTGTCTTAGGGAAGTGGCTCAAGCAGGCTCTGCCCAGGGCTTATCTGACTTGAGAGCAGCCGAGACCCTGGGGAGCATCCGGCCGAGGGTGGTGTCGAGCCTCTGGGGAACTGGTGGGCTTTCCCTAATGCCACACGGCCTCTGTCTGCTGAAGCCGTGGCCATGGAGTCCACAGATTCAAGCCGTGTTTATCCCTTAGGGAAAATGAAGCTCTCTGTAAGGTAAGGTGGTGACAAAGCCAAGTCCCTGTGACTCAACTTGACAAGACGTTGTGGCCCCCTCACATCCAACAGCCCCAATCAATGCACACTCACTGTTTTCATCACCAAGGAAAACAGCGGGCCTCTGGGACTCCCTCTGGCGGAACTCCACCTCAGGGTGGGCAAAGAGGGAGGCTCAAGACTGACAGTCAATAGGGGCAAACACGTGTGGGCCTCTATGCAACAGTTACCTCGCCCAGGGCCGTATGCTAATTACCAATTCATTCGCATGACAAGTTCATGAAGTAGCTCCCATTGTTACGGCTGCAGGATGAAGAAGCTGAAGGTCAGAGGCCACAGAGAGAAAGCGCAAGCCAGTGGCCCCACTCTACTGCGCCCCACCCCATCTGGACCATCTAGATCCAGCCAGGTGCAGCAAGCATGCCTCGGGGCCACGAGGTAGGCTGAAGCCCACTGCTTTGTTGAGCGGCCCGGCCACTGCCCAGCCCAGACAGCGGGGTCCCTGGCATCGTCCACATGCCCTGTGCTCATCTGGGTAGGCATCTGGGCAAGGCACTGAAGAGGTGATGAGAAGCCATCCCGCTCTCCACCGTCACAGCCCATGACCCGCAGCCAGCACCCCAACAGGGAGGTGAAGACTCGACTCATGGGCGCCTGCAAGTCCTAAAGCATCCGCATGGAGCCCACACCCACAGCAAGTCCATCCTGAGAACAGGAGCAGATCCTGCCCCACCAGGAGCGAGATAGGCTGCCTTCTACAAGGCCATTCAGTGTTGGTTTGTTTTTTTTTTTTTTTTTTTTGAGAGAGTCTTGCTCTGTCGCCAGGCTGGAATACAGTAGCGCGATCTCAGCCCACTGCAACCTCCGCCTCCTGGGTTCAAGCAATTCTCCTGCCTCAGCCTCCTGAGTAGCTGGGACCACAGGTGCACGCCGCCACCACACCGAGCTAATTTTTGTATTTTCAGTAGAGACAGGGTTTCATCATGTTGGCCAGGATGGTCTCAATCTCCTGACCCCATGCTCCACCTGCCTCGGCCTCCCAGAGTGCTGGGATTACAGGCATGAGCCACCATGCCAGCCGGCCATTCAGTTCTTAAAGACTTATTTCCTGAGTGAGCCCAGTGCCTGCAGAATGAGGCCTACTGCCCACATCTCTCAACTCAACTGTCTCCAACCAGGAGCTGCCTCCGGGGACAGCAGGAGTAAGTGTCTCAGGTTAGGACCGAACAAAGCCTGGGTCCTGTGGTCCCTGGACATGACACGCTCCTTCCCTACCTCCACTCGCTTCACCCACCCACGAGAGGTGGGCACAGCCAAAATGCACAGGAGCCACACTCCTGCCAGCCCCAGCTCTTCCCGGGGCGGCACCACCGCTGGCTGGCAGGGGCGCAGGAGTGGTTCCTCTTCGCAGGTGTGATTTGAGGTGGAGCCACAGAGATTCTCATAACTCAAAAAGCTGGAGCTGACCGGGCGCAGTGGCTCATACCTGTAATCGCAGCACTCTGGGACACCAAGGCGGGCAGATCAAGAGGTCAGGAGCTCACGACCATCCTGGCCAACATGGTGAAACCCGTCTCTACTAAAAATACAAAAATTAGCTGGGCATGGTGGCAGGCACCTGTAGTCCCAGCTACTCGGGAGGTTGAGGCAGGAGAATTGCTTGAACCCGGGAGGCAGAGGTCGCAGTGAGCCGAGATCGCACCACTGCACTCCAGGCCTGGGTGACAGAGCAAGACTGTCTTAAAAGAAAAAGAAAAAAAAAAGCCGGAGCCCAGGAACCAATTTGTGTTTTGTAAAATGCCTTTCAGAATCTCGAATGAGACGATGCTGTTCACTGTGGCTGTGGCGGGGCAGGCGTGGGTGCTGGGAGTGGGACCACGGTAGCAGGCAGCCGCCCGGTGATAGCCTTCTTGACTTCCCCTTTCTTTCCTAGGGTTCTGAAGGGGGTCAATGGCCTTATTACACTGAGCCAGAAAATACCCATCAAAGGTCACAATAAGGCTATGGCAAGAACAAACCAGCTTTATTGTTACGTGTTGATGTGGCTTCTCCAAAGACCATGTTCTGTTGCCAGTTGGGTGCGGCCGCGCCCAGAAAGACAATAACTACTATTACACTGCCAAGACAGGTCTCAGAAGTTCCATTTTCCTAAAAATGGCATTTGTGGCTCTGAACGGGATTGATCAAAATTTGTTTTTTGATCAATAAAAACATTTTTTAATAAGAACATTTTTTCTTGGGGTTCAAAAAAATGTCTTTTTGGCCTGCGGCAGCCCAGAAACAGCAGAAGGGCATGCTGTGGGGAGGGAAAGAGAAGTTCCAGTAGGCGGAAGGCAGAGGGAACAGGCCCCTGCAGTGGAGATGGGCTCTCGCCCGCCCTCCCCACCCCTTCCATCTCCCAAGGGCGGATCTTGACCACGTTTGTGGTTCCTGCTCTCTGCTCTGACCTTGCCTACCAAAACTTTGGCCCCGTCTGCAAATACAAACGGAACGGATGACTGATCTGTGTCGCCTAACGAAGGCAGGCTGCCCTTCACATGCCCAGGTTCCTGCCCTCACCCCCAAGGCCGAACCGCTGGCCTACACACGTGCCCATGGAGGTTCTCTTTCTGTTTCCTCCTGTCAAGACTTCTCCTGGATTCAGGAAGTTCCATTCAAGAGTTTCCTCATTGCCATTACGGAAACCTAAGCCTAAGCCTGGAAGGATCTCTAAGCAGTTACGAAGTCTATTCCCAAATATTGCCGGACTCCCGGCCGTTTTCAGAGGCAGAACCCCCCACCTCCCCACCGACAGCTGCCGTCCGCGCTACGACTCACTTCTGCCACTTCGTGAGGTCTCAGCTAAGGCCTTCAGGTTTCTGGGGGGCTCTGCGCCCATCGGCTCTTGTCTCTCAAGTGAACAGAACTGCTTCTGAAGGGCACACGTAGGGCAGGTGTCCCCACCCACACTGTCCTTCCAGTTCTGGCTGGGCCACTCGCCAGCTGTGTGACCCTGGGCCAATCACTTATCTTCTGTGAGCCTCAGTTTCTTCATTGGTAAAATAAGGGGTCTGAACCAGAGGGTCTCCTAGGCTTCGTTATAGGAGGAACTGTGGGCCGGGCGTGTGGTTCACACCTGTAATCCCAGCACTTTCGGAGGCCGAGTCGTGCAGATCATGAGGTCAGGAGATCGAGGCCATCCTGCCTAACACAGTGAAACCCCCTCTCTACTAAAAATACAAAAAATTAAGGCCGGGCGCGGTGGCTCAAGCCTGTAATCCCAGCACTTTGGGAGGCCGAGACGGGCGGATCACGAGGTCAGAAGATCGAGACCATCCTGGCTAACACGGTGAAACCCCGTCTCTACTAAAAAATACAAAAAACTAGCTGGGCGAGGTGGCGGGCGCCTGTAGTCCCAGCTACTCGGGAGGCTGAGGCAGGAGAATGGCGTGAACCCGGGAGGCGGAGCTTGCAGTGAGCTGAGATCCGGCCACTGCACTCCAGCCTGGGCGACAGAGCAAGACTCCGTCTCAAAAAAAAAAAAAAAAAAAAAAAAATTAGCCTGGCGCGGTGGCGGGCGCCTGTAGTCCCAGCTACTCGGGAGGCTGAGGCAGGAGAATGGCGTGAACCTGGGAAGCGGAGCTTTGCAGTGAGTGGAGATCTCACCACTGCACTCCAGCTCCTGGGCAACAGAGCGAGACTCCATCGGCGGGGGGAAAAAAAGAAGGGGAGGCGATCCCAGAGTGCTCCCTCCACTAGGACCTCCCCCGTCCTGCGCAAGCCCAGAAGAACCACACCAGGACGCAGCCAGCGGGAGGCCATCCACAAACCCAGGAGAGAGGCCTCACCAAGGCCCATCCTGCCAGCACCTTGATCTTGTACTCCAGCCTCCCAAGACCTTGATCTTGTCTCCCAGAACTGTGGGACAAAAACCACTGTTGTCTAAGCCACCTGTCTGTCGCTCTTGGTTAGGGCAGCCTGTGCAGACCAACCCAGGCCGCCTACCCTGTGTGTAGACTCCGCTCAGAATAGGGCTGGGCCGGGGGTCTGCAGGCCACTCCCACCTTTGAAAATCAGGAAATGGGGAACCAGCAACCCCCAGCCTCTCCCCAGAGTCTCAGCAGCGGCTCCTGCTTCTGGTGTCATCTCTGGCAGCTGGCTGCTGATTCTGCAGAATTCTTTCAGTTAGAGATCGGTTGCCATCCTCACTTGCCTTGACACAGCACCCTAACCACTTCCCACACCAAGGAGAGGGGTCACTGGTCTGAAGGGTGGGGATGAGAGACACACACACAGAGACCAAGAGAGAGACAAAGGGAGACAAAGAGAAAGAGGTAGGGGGTAGGTGCGTGTGCGCATGTGTGTACACACAGAGGGGTGTGTAGGAGCTGGGCCATTGCACACAATGTCCAGTGGAATGCCTCCCTCCTACAGGTCCTTTCTGTCCCTGAGTCCTCTGTCCCCACATACCCTCTCCTGAGTGTCTACATTTCTGGGTGCAACCACTTCTGCCCTGTTTTGGGGCTATCTTCAAACCTTGCCGCTTGCATCTTTTGGCCTAAACTGTCCACCAAAGCATGTAGCTAAAGGCGGCCCCCTCTCAGCCATGATGGAAGTGAACCCGTCCTCTGCAGGCACCTCCAGCTCTGAGTTCCCACCCTGGCTCCGGCCCCAACCCCTCTCCCATCTTTTTATCTGGGGAGCCCAATGGCCAGCTTCTCCAGGGTACAGGGAGCCTCTGCTCCCAGCCACACGGCATGTCCTCCCTCCACCTCCTTCATTGGCCTGCGGATGCACAGCCCCTCCTACCCCACATCACATCTCTCCCTCCCTGGTTGAGGGGTGGCCATTGCTTCTGCATCAGCCCCTGGCAATCCCATCACCAGGTATCTTTCTCAGCCCTGTGACTCCCATGGGCCTGGCCCTCTCCTGGGCATAGCTTGAGACCCACTCCCCTCTGAGCTGCCCTGGGTGCCGTCCCCTTCCAGTTCACTCTCCTGGGTCCCCTCTGAGTCTCTTCCTCACCCCTCACCTCATCAGTCCCTAGCAGGAAGGCTGTCTGAGGCACCCGGTCTCCTTCCAGGTCCCTGTCCTGGGCAGTGGAGCCCATGCTCGGCTTCAGCCAAGGCCCCAGCACTGGCAGCGGGGTGAGCTCAGGCAGGCAACCCACCCTCTTGAAGTCTGTTTCCTCCTCCTTGCAGTGGGGAGCCCCTCCCAGCATCATTGGGAAGAGTCTGTGCAATGATGTGTGCAAGACATTTCGCAGGGAGCCTGGCACGTGAACTCCCCCATAGACTCCAGCGACTGTCACCGCATGGTGACATCATCAGCTTGGCTGACCACACCTTTCTCCACCTGGGCACAATCCTCAGAGAGATGGGGACAGGGCAGGACCTCGGGCTCCTGCCGGCACTGGTTCTCCAACTTTCTAGTCAGTTCTATGAGCTGCCAGTACACGGACGTAACTGGAGCCAGTGCTATTGTTTGTGACTAGGGACCCTGACCAGTTGCCCTCGTGTCTGGCCTTCTCCGCCTCCATCAGCTCCAAACTTCTGTCAGCCACTGCATACACCACGCTGCTTCTCACCACCAGCTCCTGCTCAAGCACTTCCCTCACTGGACCCCCATTGCTCCTTGAAAGCTCTCAAGGCCCCCCTCCTTCAGGAAGCCTTTCCCCCCACCAGCGTGGTGGCTGCCCATGCTCCGTGTGCTGGGTGTCTGTGCGCCCACCCAACCCTGCATGTGTAACAGGGATCCATCGGCCCCACGGGGCCCTGGGATCCCTGTGGTTTGGGGAGACTGGGTCATCTTCATCCTTCCCCAGGGTCTAGACCACAATATGCATCTAATAAATATTGGTGGATGGCAAATGGATGGGGGAAGATAGGTAGATGGATGGACAGACAGGTGAACGGGTGGGTGGGTGAGTGGATGGATGGGTGGGTGGACAGGTGGGTAGGTGAGTGAGTAGATGGGAGGATGGATGAACGGACAGCTAGGCAGACACCTGGATGGGTAGGTGAGTGGATGGACAGATGGGAGGCTGGATGGATAGATGGACAGACAGACAGATGGGTGAGTCCATGGGTGAGTCGATGACGAAGCACCCTGCCTCCAGCTGCCCTTGCTCCAGGCTCTCCTTTGAGTGATTTCCAGGCTAATCTGCCTAAAGTCAGCTTTGGCTCACTTCACGACCCAAATACCTTCAGAGGTTACGCCTTGCATGCCAAACAGAGGTCAGTCTCTTCAGCCTGGAACCGGGCCCCTACCGACTTCTGCAGTTCTCTCCTTCTCTCCTGATATTGACCACATCAAATCGGATGTTCTCTCCACTCGGCTACTCAGAGCGTGAACCCAGGCAGGACCTGTGACATCGGCTTCCCTCGGGAGTTCCTGGGAAGTGCAGATCTCAAAGCCCACCTCAAACCCACTGAGTCAGAATCCGCATTTTAACAAGCTCTCAGGTGAGTCATGTCCCCATGAGAGCCTGGGGATAACTGCTGTAAGGCGGCCCAGAAGCTCCTGTCAGCCATCTGTTGTCAAAATCCTATACGTCTTTTAGGGCTCAGCTTGACTGTGTCCTGCTCCATGTCACCTCCCGCCTGCCCTAACCGCACCCTATGCACACGTGCGCATGCGCACACACACGAACAGATGTGCTGCGGCCTTTCCTGCAGTGACCACAGCGCTGGGTCTTTTAGCCCAGAGCTCACCCTCTTTCCTGAAGTGCATTTGAGACTCACTCTGCCTCTGCTGTCAATTACAGCTGTGTACTGAGTGAGGGCCTTGTTCACATCCCAGGCTATGCCTCGAGAGATGCTGTGGACAGAGCCTGAATGGCACAGATGCATGAAGCAAATGAATCAATAACGGAGGGAGGAACAAACAGACGTCAGGCTCTTAACACAGGAAGGTCTGCAGGATTCCACTGGCCGCGCACCCTGGGGTGAGAGGTTCACAAGCTTGGCCCCAGCTTTCTTCCCTTGAGCAGTGGGGAGCATCTCAGTCTGTCTGCCCCCATCTTGGAGTGACAGGAAATGAGATGCACCCTGGGGAGCGCCCAGGAGCCTTGGAGGCCAGGAGGCTGTCCCTGTAGGTCTAATAAGGACAGGGGCATCTGCCTTGCCAGAGGACGCACAGCAAAGCCTGCGTTCGCAGCAGGAGCCCGAGCCCACTCTCTTCAGTGACCAGCTCCAGCACTGGGATGTCAGGGCAAACTCACCAACTCCCTGCCCTCGGCGGGCCATCTTCCTATCGGCTCATCTTCTAGGGAAGCCTTCCTGAACCGCCTTACCCAATCTCCCCTCTCTCAGGATCCTGGCACTTGGTAGGTATGTGGTTTTCTCTGTTGGTACTGCAGGGTAAAAACAGAGCACCTTCCTTCTAAGACTGGAAACGAGGCAACCGGATCACCCCCACCCCTTTCATTGATTATTGTGCTGGAGAGTCTAGCCAGTGCAATCCGGCAAGAAAAAGACATAAAAGACATCCACATTGGAAAGCTGGTACAGCTGCCATGATCCCGGATGAAGAAAATACTAAGGAATGTATAAAACAACCACTAGAACTAATGAAAGAGTCCAACAATGTCACAGAACACAAGATCAGAGTAGAAGTATCAATTGCATTTCTACGTATTAGCAATGAACAATCTGAAAATGAAATTAGTAGCCGGGTGTGGTGGCTCATACCTGTAATCCCAGCACTTTGGGAGGCCAAGGCGGGCAGACAACTTGAGGTCAGGAGTTCGAGACCAGCTTGGCCAACATGGTGAAACCCCATTTGTACTAAAAATACAAAAATTAGCCGGGTGTGGTGGTGGGTGCCTGTAATCCCAGCTACTTGGGAGGCTGAGGCAGGAGGATCACTTGAACCCGGGAGGTGGAGACTGAAGTGAGCTGAGATCGTACCACTGCACTCCAGCCTGACAGAGCGAGACACTGTCTCAAAGAAAAAAAAAAAGAAAATGAAGTTAGTAATTCCATTCATAATAGCATCAAAGATAATGCTATTCCTATCAAAATCCCAGCAAGATATTTTAAAGATATAGAGAAGCTTATTCTAAAATCTATGTGGAAAGGCAAAGGAACTAGATCAGGTAAAAACAACCCTGATGAAGAAAAAAGAGAAAGAAATCACTGTCCCTGGTCTCAAGGCTTACTCTACAGACACAGCAACCAAGTCAGTGTGGTATTAGTGGGGGACTAGACACACCAATGGAACAGAACCCAGAACTAGGCCCACATGAGCATGTTCCACTGTTTTATTTATTTATTTATGTTTTGAGATAGAGTCTCGCTCTGTCACCTGGGCTGCAGTGCAGTGGCGCGATCTTGGCTCACTGCAACCTCTGCCTCCTGGGTTCAAGCGATTCTCCTGCCTCAGCCTCCCGAGTAGCTGGGATTACAGGCAAGCGCCACCACACCTGGCTAATTTTTGTATTCTTAGTAGACACGGGATTTTGTCATGTTGGCCAGGCTGGTCTGAAACTTCTGACTTCAGGTGATCCGCCTGCCTCAGCCTCCCAAAGTATGGGGATTACAGGCGTGAGCCACTCACTGTGCCCAGCCTGGTTTTTTTTTTTTTTTTTTATCCAGCAAAACTCTATTTCAAAACTGAAAACAAAATAAAGACACTCCCAAATGAAGAAAAGCTGAGAGAATTTGCTGCTGGCAGACCTGCCTTATGAAACATACTCGGTTCACCTGATTTTTGCCAAAGGTGCAAAAGCAATTCAGCAGAGCAAGGAGAGCTCTTCAACAAACGGTGCGAGCCTGGACGCCCACAGGTGAAAGTGACCCTCGTCCCAGACCTCACACCTGATACAAAAAGTCCACTCGAAATGAAACATGGACCTAAATGTAAAACAGAAAACTATAAAACTTTTAGGAAAGAAAACAGAAAATCTTTGAGACCTAGATCTAGGTGAAGACTTGAGTTTTATTTTGTTTTTGAGACAGAGTCTCGCTGTGTTGCCCAGGCTGGAGTGCAGTGGTGCAATCTCGGCTCACTGCAGCCCCCACCTCCCAGGTTCAAATGATTCTCCTGCCTCAGCCTCCCGAGTAGCTGGGACTACAGGCGTGCACCACCATGCCTGGCTAGTTTTTTTATTTTTAGTAGAGACGCGGTTTCACCATGTTGGCCAGGTTGGCCTTGAACTCCCGACCTCAGGTGACCCACCTGCCTCAGCCTCCCAAAGTGCTAGGATTACAGGCTTGGGCCACTGCTCCCAGCCAAGAGTAGAGTTCTTAGGCATGACACCAACACACAATCCATGAAAGAAAAAAAAAAAATATATATATATATATATATAGAGAGAGAGAGAGAGAGAGAGAGCGAGAGAGAGGTTGGACTTCATCAAAATTTAAAACTTGCTGAGTGAAAGAACTGTTAAGAGGATGAAAAGACAAGCTACCGACTGGGGAGAAATGCTGAAAAAGCATGTAACTCACAAAGGACTTGTATCTACAGTACATAAAGACTTCTCAAAACCCAATGGTAAAAACACAGATGAAGGTCCTGCTTCTAATTCAATTAGAAAGCAGGCAAAAGACAAACAGACGTTTCACCAAAGAGGAGGTGTGAGCAGCAACCAAGTGTATAAAAGCACATTCAACATCATAGCCAGCAGGAAAATGCCAATGGCAACTATAAGGAGATGCCCCCACGCGCTAGTTAGAGCAGCTACAATAAAGATACTCCTAACAGCAGATGCCAGCAACGTTATGGAGAAACTGGCTGTCTCAAACATGGCTAGTGAGAATGGAAGACGGCACATTTACTCTGGAAAACAGCTCAGCAGCTGTTTCTTAGAAGACAAAACAGTCACTTTCCATGCGACCCGGCAATCACACTCGGGTGTTTGTCTCAGAGAAATGAACACTTTTACATTTACACAAAAACCTGCACACACACAGAATTGGACACTTAAAAATGGTTACAGGCCAGGCACAGTGGCTCACGCCTGTAATCCCAGCACTTTGGGAGGCCAAGGTGGGCAGAGCACTTGAGGACAGGAGTTCGAGATCAGCCTGGTCAACATGGTGAAACCCCATCTCTACCAAAAATACAAAAATTAGCCAGGCATGGTGGTGAGCACCTGTAATCCCAGCTACTCAGGAGGTTGAGGCAGGAGAATCACTTCAACCTGGCAGGTGGAGGTTGCAGTGAGCTGAGAATGCACCACTGCATTCCAGCCTGGGCAACAGAGCAAGACTCCGTGTCAAAAAAACAAACAAAAAACAAACAAAAAACTTATCTTTTCACAAAAACCTATATATGTACTGAATTGTATACTTGAAGGTTACTGGTGCCTGGGCACAGTGGCTCACGCCTGTAATCCCAGCACCTAGGGAGGCCGAGGCAGGTGAATTACCCGAGGTCAGAAGTTTTGAGACCAGCCTGGCCAACACGGGGAAACCCCGTCTCTACCAAAAATACAAAAATTAGCCGAGTGTGGTGGCGCATGCCTGTAATCCCGGCTACACGGGCGGCTGAGGCAAAAAAATAAAAAATAAAGGATTACTGGTAAATTTTATGTTACATATATTTTACCACACACACAAAATCTGTACATAAATATTCATAACAGCTTTATTCAGAAGAGCCAAAACCTGGAAGCAACCCAAACGTGCTTCCGCGTGTGGATGGTTAGACCCACGCTGGTCCATCCGGCCGCAGAATTCGACTCAGCCACAAAAAGAAACCCACAACACGCACAGCAGCTGGCGGGGCTCCCAAGGCCATTGCAATAGAGCCACAGTGCAACCCCGTCGATAGGAACATTCTCAAAATGACAGAAGTGGAAGGACGGAGACCAGACTGGGAGTTGCTGGGGGACAGCGACAGTGGTGCTGTGACTACAGAGAGTTCCTCTATGGTGGTGGAAGTTCTGTATCTCGACTGCACGGAGTCACAGGACCCATACACGGGATCACGTCTCGCAGAACCACACACACGCACACATATGTGAAAGTGAGTGGAACTGCGAAAGGTTCGACGTCTGATCAACAGCATTGAACCAATGTCACTTTCCTGGTTGTGACGTTGGACAATCATCCTATAAGATGCCTCCATTGAGGGAAGCTGGTTGAAGGGTTTGTGGGACTCTGTTATGTTTGCAACTTCAGGGGCATCTGTAATTCTTCCCAAATCAACAGTTTTAAGTTGTAAATGTGGTCAGGAATTCTCGTCCTTATTTTGCCTCTCCTCGCCCAGTAACACAGGGTGCTGCTGCCTTCTGTGCATTTCACCCCCACGCTTGGATCTGATTGGAGTTGACAGGGCTGGGTGCTCTTGGAGTCCAGGTGGGGCGCACTGGCTGATTGTGGAAGGAGCAAGGATGCCAAAGCCCCACAGGGCTGGCACCTGTGATGTAAACACTCCTCCACCTTCAGCCTCTGTCCCGTTAGGCCCCAAAGAGAGGGACCCAGATGGCTTTCTCCTGAGGGGCTGAGTTAGTGTCACTGCCACGGAGCTTCAGCAGACCATTGTCTGCCCCTTCTGCTGTGGGCAGTGAGGCAGGCGGCAGGGCAGGGGTCAGGGCCCGGGCCCAGGCGGGCGCTTCTTGCCTGCTGCTGTGGGAAGGAAGCTTGCTTCCCAGGCCTTGGGTCTCAAAGGAGACACAGCGCAGCAGGCTGTGGCCGGGAGGCCTCTGGCCTCCCCAGGTGTGCGACGCTCTCCACTGTCCAATGCCAGCAGCCCGGGCCACTGCGGCCACAGCTCCTGAGGCTCGCTTAGGAACAATGCAAAGCATATGCCCAGCAAACAAACAAAGTCAAAGCAGAAGGAAAGGAAAATCCGGCCAGGCATAACAGAGGGAGGCGTCAGCTCACAGCCAGCCCCTCTCTCCCAGCTCCTGTCCCTGCTGGGGCGCTTCCCGCACTCCTCAGGCCCCAGCCCCAGGCCTGAGGATCCCAAGTGGCTCTAGAAGCATCTTCGGTTACCGCGGTTCTGGAGGGGAGCCTCCGTCCCACGCACCCCAGTGCCTCGTTTGCCCTTCCCAGAGCAATGTGACCTCCTCAGATCCCTGGCCAGACCTCTGCCTGCCAGCTGCAGACCGGGGGCCTCCAGCAGCCAGGTCCACCTGGCAGGGGCCATTCTCCCTGGCAGCAGTAAAGCCATGAGGCCCCGCCAGGCAGGCAGACCAGGAGGAGAGGCACACGACACTTAGGCAGCTCATCCTCGCCCTCCCCACGAGTGGCACCACCGGGGGCTTCCCACACTCTCCCACCCTGCCAGTCGCAAGGCCAGGAGCCCGGAGTCCCCTCACTCCACCTGCTCCTCCATGGAGCCCACAGCCCAGGCCTGGCAGCTCTGCTGGAACACACGCTCGAGTCTGTCTGGTCCCTTCCTCCCGTCCACTGTCCCCCCAGAGTCCCATGACTAGGGCCTCACCCTCCTGACTCCACCTCAGCCCCTGCCATCTGCTCCCCACCCCACAGCCAGAGCGAGCCCTCAGGTCAGATCCAACCAACCCCGCAACACTTAGAAGAAAACCAACACGTCCCACTGGCGACCAAGCCTGCTCCAGCACGGGCCCCCACGCCACTTCCCCTGCGGCTCTCTCCACCTCCTGCTGCATCTTCCTCGTTCCTCAAAGGGCCACGCTCAGTCCTTTCCCTCCATCCTCTTCTCCCGCACTGTGTCCCCCAGCCCGGGGCTGACCCCTTGTCAGGTCTTAATTCTCTCTTGGCCTGGAGGACTTCTTCTCCACACACCCGACCTCAAGCAGCTAACAAACCCCTGAGCTGTGGTGGGTACGATGGCTCAAACCTGTGATCCCAGCACTGTGGGAGGCCAAAGCGGGAGGGGTGCTTGAGGTCAGGAGTTCAAGATCAGCCTGGCCAACAAAGTGAGACCCTGTCTCTGCAAAAAAATTTTAAATAGTTAACCGGGCTGGGTTGCACATGCCTGTAGTCCCAGCTACTTGGGAGGCTGAGGTAGGAGGATCACTGGAGCCCAGGAGGTCCAAGGCTGCAGTGAGCCGTGATCATGCCCCTGCACTCCAGCCTGGGCAACACAGCAAGTTACTTACTCCAAAAAAAAAATAAACAAGTCATTAAGCCATGACACAGGCCCGGCAACAGCTCCCAGGAACCCTCCGGTGAGGGCGGCCCTTTCAAGTCGCCTTGACTTGAGCAGAGGCATTGGCCCTTGTACTCCCACACTGACCAGCGTTGACATTGGGTGTCCTCAGGCCACCCCCAGCCACGTCTGCAGCCGAGACCATCCCAGGAGCTGACAGCTGGAGGCTGCCTGCCAAGAGCACTCCTGGCAGCTCCCAGCATGAGTCCTGCAGGGAAGGCAGTCTGGGCAGCACGCACAGTCTCCATCAGCAGTGACCTCTGTGAGACAGTGTCCTCAATCACTGTTTATGTGTCTCACCCTCGGAAAACGGAAGCGCCACAGAAGCAGGACTTTCTCTGCCCTATCACTGTAACCTCGTTGATTACCCGTATCTAGCGCGCAGGAGTGCTGAAGGAATTTTAGCTGCCCAGGTCTGGAACCTGTTTTCCATTCTATTTTCACCATCACCCTGGAACTTTCAGAAATGTATTCTCATTATACAAATACTTTAAAGAGGCTTCAGTTACGAAACTTACCTAGTAAATGGCAGGAGCAGAACTCACATCCAGGCTTGCTTCACCCACAGCCAGTGTTTCTGGGCGGCACGCTTGCCGCCCCCCAGGCAGAAAAGCCAACACCATGGCGCCGGGGGCTGCGAGTCCCCGGTGCGGAGACAGGAAGCCACACTCCCACCCGGCTCCCTAATGCGAGGTGGGTCAGGCCCTCCTGGCCGTTCTAACTAGTCTCAGCTGATGGCAATGCGTGTCCCTAATGCGAGGTGGGTCAAGCCCTCCTGGCCGTTCTAACTACTTTCAGCTGATGGCAATGCAGCCGGTCTGCCTGACTTGTGGTGTTAACTATTACGACGTCAAACCTTTCCTGCTGTGTATGCAATTTTGGCTCTGTCACCTGTAACAACTTAAGCAAAGGTGAATCGGTGTGAACTGGTCCTGCAGTTACACCAGCATCCCTGCCACCGTTCCGGAAGGATGGCAAAGGAGCAGTCGGTGGTCAGCCCTGTGTTGAAGGATGAGGGTACACATTCCAGATGGGTAAGGATTTGAGCAAATCCCCACAATTCCTCACACTCTCAGTGTTGAATGCAATGCTCCCGGTATCCTAGAAGTCATAGTAAATGTGGGCTCATTGATTGGAGAACCGACTCCCGCATCCCCTTATGCCCTTGTGCTAGGCACACAAGCCAGGGGTCAAAACTGAGTATTTCAAATCTTCTTCCTGCTTTGCTTCCTTCACTTATTCTTTGCCAATCTTGTCTCAGCGAAGCCCTGCAAAAATCCCACCGTCAGTCTCAAAATGATTCTGCAGTATTGTTCTGGCCCACCCTACTGAAAGAAAAAGTCACCAGTCTGTGGGATTTAAGAATTCCCATCTTGCCAGACACGGTGGCTCATGCTTATAATCCCAGCACTTTGGGAAGCCGAGGCGGGCGGATCACCTGAGGTCAGGAGTTCTAGACCAGCCTGGCCAGTATAGTGAAATCCCGTCTCCACTAAAAAATACAAAAATTAGCCGGGCGTGGTGGCAGGCACCTTAATCCCCGCTACTTGGGAGGCAGAGGCAAGGGAATAGTTTGAACCTGGGAGGCGGAGGTTGCAGTGAGCCGAGATCAAGCCATTGCACTCAAGCCTGGAGGACAAGAGCAAGACTTATCTCAAAAAAAAAAAAAAAAAAAAAGAATTCCCATATTTTTGGCTGGGCACGGTGGCTCACACCTGTAATCCCGGCACTTTGGCACTTTGGGAGGCTGAGGCGGCCGGATCATGAGGTCAGGAGATTGAGACCATCCTGGCCAACATGGTGAAACCCCATCTCTACTAAAAATACAAAAATTAGCTGGGCACGGCGGCACATGCCTGTAATCCCAGCTACCCAGGAGGCTGAGGCAGAAGAATCACTTGAACCTGGGAGGCGGAGGTTGCAGTGAGCCGAGATCATGCCATTGCACTCCAGCCTGGTGACAGAACTAGACTCCATCTCAAAAAAAAAAAAAAAAAAAAAAATTCCCATATTTTACAGAGGGCACCTTGGATTTTGTTGGACCCCACCGCCATCCATGATTATCTCAGAAACTAACAGCTGCGGTGGTTTGACCCAGGCCAGTTCCTGTCCAGGCACGCTGCAGGGCTCAGAAGCTGCCATGATACTTTTTGGATGAAGGAATCACATAAACTGGGAATACCACATATTTCTCCTTGATATTCAAATAAGCCTTCCAACATTATTGGGAGGGAAGAGGCATACAGAAGAAAAACTGAGAGAATAAAAGGTTTGTGCCTGGATTTAAGTGGTCAGTGGTGTCTGGGGAGGTGGGGACATTGTTTCTCTACTTGGCAAGGCCATATTCCCTGAAGGGTGGCATTCCCACGGTTCCCACTACTGTTCAGGTACATTTCTATGTGCAATAAAGCATAGTCGTTGAAAGTCACATGTGTGATTTTAGCTGCCCAGGTCAGAACCTGATACTGACTGTGCACACTTGAGGGGTTTCTGAGGTCTGCAAGGACAGAGCCTGCTTGGTCCACTGTGCATTCAACACTGTATCTGGCATGCAGACACTATGATCATAATACTAATCGTTAACCTTCCTTGAGCACTTACGCTGCAGCAGCCACAGTCCCTGGCCGGGCGCGGTGGCTCTCGCCTGTAATCCCAGCACTTTGGGAGGCTGAGGAGGGCAGATCACGAGGTCAGGAAATCAAGACCATCCTGGCTAACACAGTGACACCCCATCTCTACTAAAAATACAAAAAAAAAAATGCCTAAAAAATTAGGCATGGTGGCAGGCGCCTGTAGTCCCAGCTACTCGGGCGGCTGAGGCAGGAGAATGGCGGGAACCCGGGATGCGGAGCCTGCAGTGAGCTGAGATCGTGCCACTGCACTCCAGCCTGGGCGACAGAGCGAGACTGCATCTCAAAAAAAAAAAAAAGCCACTGTCTCATGTCCTTTATCCCATTAACTCCTCATACAACCCTACTAAGTTATCCCCATCCTAGAGATAAGAAAACTGAGAGTCAGAGGTCAATAACTACCCAAGGTCATAATGGTAGGAAGTGCTGAAGCTGGGGCTCAATGTGCATCTAATGAGGGGCCACCACGGCCAGCCTGGAACCTTCGCTCTCCTCTGACTGTAGCAGGTATTTCTTGCCTCTGGGCTCCTGCTGCAACAACGTTCCACACCTGCCCGCTCCCTAGTGGCAAGTGTATATGAAGCTTGCCTGCTCATCTCCTAGATTACAAAGCCAACAGTTTGTGGCAGTGGGACAGCGTCCTCGCCCATCAGTCCAGGCAAGCTATTTCCTGCCAGCACTGACACCAGCAGGCTCTAAGTGCCGCCATCCAGAGTCAGTGTGGACTGGGGACGTGGTGACTAGCAAGACCTGCCTTTATTTTCCAAATTCCTAAGCTCCTCTGGTGGAACCAGACTAGACAAGTGAGAGCTCACCAGCAAGCCTGAGGTCAGGCAGCGTTTGCATCAAGTGCGGAAGCCTGTTCCAAACCAGGGCAGGGCGGATTCCCTCCAAATCTCCACAGTCTGGGGGGGTGGGAGGGAGCATTTGTTGAGCACTTCCCAGGGCACCCCCATTCCTAACCTTAGACTCCTGTACACAGGTCAAGCTTGTTTCTTTTGCAAGACAGCAGCCGACTAACCACCCTCCCTTTAAACTCATCCCTCCGCCAGGGCTGTGGGTAGGCAGAGAGACACCTTATACAAAGCTCAAGGGGAGGAGCCCCTAAATCATGCAGGGGGCCCAGAGGACAGCCGCGCATTTCCATGGAGAGGTGGTGCTTGAACTGAATCTTGAAAGGCAAGGGGCATGAGCATAGGAAACAGCACACCCAAAGGTGTAATTACAGCTCCGCCACTAAAGGAATCCTTCCTACGTGCCAAGCCTTGCTCTAAGCAGATACCGTGGCTTAAGTTCACTGAATTGTTCACATTTCTTGTGTGTTTCTCCTGCTGGAAGAATGTTCGTTCCTCCAGGGCAGTGACTGTCCCTCCACCTCTATCCCCAGGGTTTACAACAGTGCCTTAGCATATAGAATGAGATCAATAGGTATCTGTGAAATGAATCTCTGTCTTGCCTTGGTCTCCAAGTATACATATAAAAGTTTAAATCTGGCCAGGCACAGTGGCTTACGCCTGTAATCCCAGCACTTTGGGCGGCCAAGGGGGATGAAGCCCTTGAGGTCAGGAGTTCGAGACCAGCCTGGCCAACATGGAGAAATCACATCTCTACTAAAAATACACAAATTAGCCAGGCTTGGTGGTGCATGCCTATAATCCCAGCTACTTGGGAGACTGAGGTGGGAGAATCACTTGAGCCTCGGAGGCAGAAGTTGCCTGAGCTGAGGTCACGCCACTGCACTGCAGCCTGGGCAACAGAGTGAGACTGTCTCAAAAAGAACAAAAACAAAAAAAATCTATAAGACACATTGGGCTCCCAATAGCTGAAAGTTTACCTCTGAATATAGAAAAACTGGAAAACAATTTTTTTTTTTTTTTTGAGACAGAGTCTCTCTGTTGCCCAGGCTAGAGTGCAGTGGTGCAATCTCAGCTCACTGCAAGCTCTGCCGCCCGGGTTCACGCCATTCTCTTCCCTCAGCCTCCACCTGGGGGACTACAAGCGCCTGCCACCATGCCCGGCTAATTTTTTCAGGGTTTCACCATATTAGCCAGGATGGTCTCGATCTCCTGACCTTGTGATCCGCCTGCCTCGGCCTCCCAAAGTGCTGGGATTACAGGCGTGAGCCACCACGCCTGGCCAGATGAAAACAATTTTAGGAGGGCACCTAAGACATTGCATCTCTGCCTTTTCCAAAGAATATCTTGAGTTTTTCACTCTGAGTATCATGGAGATACTACACGATATGGTTGGAGGTAGGAAGTCTGTGGTCTCACCTCTCTACTGTAGGCCTCACCACTCTGGGACTACAGCTGACTCTTGAATAACACAGGTTTGAACTGCAGGGGTCCACTTACACAGGGATTTTCTTCTACCTCTGCCACCCATGAGACAGCAAGACCAACTCCTCCTCTTCACCTACTCAATATGAAGACGATGAGGATGAAGACTTTTATGACGATCCACTTCCACTGAATAGTAAACATATTTTCTCTTCCTTATGGTTTTCTTATTTATTTACTTATTTATTTATTTAGAGACAGGGTCTCACTCAGTTGCCCAGGCTGGAGTGCAGTGGCACAATCTCTGTTCATTGCAGCCACAAGCTCCATGGCTCAAGTGATCTTCCCACCTCAGCCTCCAAAATGCTGGGATCGTTAGCATAAGCCACCGTGCCTGGCCCATGATTTTCTTAATAACATTATCCCTAGCTTACTTTATTGTAAGATAAAATACATAATACATACAACATACAAAACATGTTAACTGACTACTTACTATATTGCTAAGGCTTCCAGTCAACACCAGGCTGTATTAGTAAAATCTGGGGAATCAAAAGATATATGCAGGCCGGGTGCGGTGGCTCATGCCTGTGAGCCCAGCACTTTTGAGAGGCCGAGGCAGGTGGATCACCTGAGGTCAGGAGTTTGAGACCGGCCTGGCCAACATGGTGAAACCCCATCTCTACTAAAAATACAAAAATTAGCCGGGCGAGGTGGCAGGCACTTATTATCCCAGCTACTTGGGAGGCTGAGGCTAGAGAATTGCTTGAACCTGGGAGGGAGAGGTTGCAGTGAGCCGAGATCATGCCATTGTGCCCCAGCCTGGTGACAGAACTAGACTCCATCTCCAAAAAAAAAAAAAAAAAAAATTCCCATATTTTACAGAGGGCACCTTGGATTTTGTTGGACCCGACCACCATCCATGATGTATCTCAGAAACTAACAGCTGCGGTGGTTTGACCCAGGCCAGTTCCTGTCCAGGCACGCTGCAGGGCTCAGAAGCTGCCATGATACTTTTTGGATGAAGGAATCGTATAAACTGGGAATACCACATATTTCTCCTTGATATTCAAATAAGCCTTTCAACATTATTGGGAGGGAAGAGGCATACAGAAGAAAAACTGAGAGAATAAAAGGTTTGTGCCTGGATTTAAGTGGTCAGTGGTGTCTGGGGAGGTGGGGACATTGTTTCTCTACTTGGCAAGGCCATAATCCCTGAAGGGTGGCATTCCCACAGTTCCCACTACTGTTCAGGTATGTTGCTATGCGCAATAAAGCATAGTCGTTGAAAGTCATGTGTGTGTCTGCCGGGTGCAGTGGTTCACGCCTGTAATCTTAGCACTTTGGGAGGCTGAGGCAGATGGATCACCTGAGGTTAGGAGTTCAAGACCAGCCTGACCAACAGGGAGAAACCCTGCCTCTACTAAAAATACAAAATTAGTTGGGCATGGTGGTGCATGCCTGTAATTCCCCAGCTACTCAGGAGGCTGAGGCAGGAGAATCACTTGAACCCAGGAGAGGTGGAGGTTGCAGTGAGCCGAGATCGCACTATTGTACTCCAGCCTGGACGACAGAGCAAGATTTCGTCTCAAAAAAAAAGAAAGAAAAGAAAAGCAAGGGGCATGAGCATAGGAAACAGCACATCCAAAGGTGTAATTACAGCTCCGCCACTAAAGGAATCCTTCCTATGTGCCAAGCCTTGCTCTAAGCAGATACCGTGGCTTAAGTTCACTGAATTGTTCACATTTCTTGTGTGTTTCTCCTGCTGGAAGAATGTTCGTTCCTCCAGGGCAGTGACTGTCCCTCCACCTCTATCCCCAGGGTTTACAACAGTGCCTTAGCATATAGAATGAGATCAATAGGTATCTGTGAAATGAATCTCTGTCTTGCCTTGGTCTCCAAGTATACATATAAAAGTTTAAATCTGGCCAGGCACAGTGGCTTACGCCTGTAATCCCAGCACTTTGGGAGGCCGAGGCGGGAGCTCAAGACCAGCCTGACCAACATAGAGAAACCCCGTCTCCCCACTAAAATTATAAAATTAGCCGGTGTGGTGGCACATGCCCGTAATCCCAACTACTCGGAAGGCTGAGGCAGAGGTTGCGGTGAGCCAAGATCGTACCATTGTACTCCAACCTGGGTGACAGAACGAGACTCTGTCTCAAAAAAAAAAAAAAAAAAAAAGGCTTAAATCCATAAATCCAACATAAAACGGACTATACCCCCTGAAAAAAAGTTTTCCACTATCCTACAGGAGGCCAACAGTAAACAACATTAGCATTTTCACACATACAAGCATACCTAACAGAACCTGATGTGCTTTTCCCAGTAACTATAAAATTAGAACAGCTTCTAATGAAACTAACATTTAAGTGATAATCCAATAATTTTCAAAGTTACTCTTCCAGAGAGAACGTCTACTGAGACAACGGAAGATGTCTGAATGCCCTTTGTACTTCCAAAGGTTTAAAAAAACTCATTGATTATATGTATTTTTTGGAGACAGAGTCTCGCTGTCACCCAGGCTGGAGTGCAGCAGCGCCATCTTGGCTCACTGCAGCCTCTGCCTCTCGGGTTCAAGTGATTCTCCTGCCTCAGCCTCCTGAGTAGCTGGGACTACAGGTGCATGCTGCCATGCCCAGCTAATTTTTTTTTTTTTTTTTTGTAGAGACGGGTTTTCACTGTGTTAGCCAGGATGGTCTTGATCTCCTGACCTTGTGATCCCCCTGCCTCTTACAGGCGTGAGCCACCATGTGTGGTCAAAACACTCATTTAAATTAAGAATGCATGCATGTGGGTTACCAAAAGGAAAAAAAAAAAAAAAAACCCAGAATGCCAAAAACATGCTTTTACTTATAACATACTAAGTCTTAAAAATTTAAATTGATTTCACCTCTTATTTTTATTCAAAACAAGTTTGCGGCCGGGCGCGGTGGCTCAAGCCTGTAATCCCAGCACTTTGGGAGGCCGAGACGGGTGGATCACTAGGTCAGGAGATCGAGACCATCCTGGCTAACACGGTGAAACCCCGTCTCTACTAAAAAAAATACAAAAAACTAGCCGGGCGAGGTGGCGGGCGCCTGTAGTCCCAGCTACTCAGGAGGCTGAGACAGGAGAATGGCCCGAACCCGGGAGGCGGAGCTTGCAGTGAGCTGAGATCCGGCCACTACACTCCAGCCTGGGCGACAGAGCGAGACTCCGTCTCAAAAAATAATAATAATAATAAAAAAAAACAAAAAAAAACAAAAACAAGTTTGCCAGCTGGGTGTGGTGGCTCACGCCTGTAATCCCAGCACTTTGGGACACCAAGGCGGGTGGATCACTTGAGGTCAGGAGCTCGAGACTAGCCTGGCCAACCTGGTGAAACCCCAGTTCTACCAAAAATACAAAAACTAGCCAGGTGTGGTGATGGGCACGTGTAATCCCAGGTACTCGGAAGGGCAAGACAGAAGAATTGCTTGAACCTGGGAGGCGGAGGCTGCAGTGACCAGAGATCAGTCACTGCACTCCAGCCTGGAGACACAGTGAGACCTGGTCTTAAAACAAACAAACAAACAAACAAACAAAAAGGAAATTGCCAATTGGATACCTTCCATTTGCAGCTAAGAAACACATTGAGTGCTAGGCACAGTGGCTCGTGCCTGTAATCCCAGCACTTTGGGAGGCCAAGGTGGGCGGAGCACATGAGTTTAGATCAGCCTGGCCAACATGGAGAAAGTCCATCTCTACTAAGAATACAAAAATTAGCCTGGCGTGGTGGTGCACACCTATAATCCTAGCTACCTGGGAGGCTGAGGCGGGAGAATCACTTGAGGTTGGGACCCGGAGGTTGCAGTGAGAAGAGATCATGCCACTGCACTGCAGCCTGGGCAACAGAGTGAGACTCTGTCTCAAAAAAAACAAAAACAAAAAAATCTACAAGACACATTGGGCTCCCAACAGCTGAAAGTTTACCTCTGAATATAGAAAAACTTGAAAACAATTTTAGAAGGTTTCACCATGTTAGTCAGGATGGTCTCGATCTCCTGACCTTGTGATCCGCCTGCCTCGGCCTCCCAAAGTGCTGGGATTACAGGCGTGAGCCACCACGCCCGGCCAGATGAAAACAATTTTAGGAGGGCACCTAAGACATTGCATCTCTGCCTTTTCCAAAGAATATCTTGAGTTTTTCACTCTGAGTATCATGGAGATACTACACGATATGGTTGGAGGTAGGAAGTCTGTGGTCTCACCTCTCTACTGTAGGCCTCACCACTCTGGGACTACAGCTGACTCTTGAATAACACAGGTTTGAACTGCAGGGGTCCACTTACACAGGGATTTTCTTCTACCTCTGCCACCCATGAGACAGCAAGACCAACTCCTCCTCTTCACCTACTCAATATGAAGACGATGAGGATGAAGACTTTTATGACGATCCACTTCCACTGAATAGTAAACATATTTTCTCTTCCTTATGGTTTTCTTATTTATTTACTTATTTATTTATTTAGAGACAGGGTCTCACTCAGTTGCCCAGGCTGGAGTACAGTGGCACAATCTCTGTTCATTGCAGCCACAAGCTCCATGGCTCAAGTGATCTTCCCACCTCAGCCTCCAAAATGCTGGGATGGTTAGCATAAGCCACCGTGCCTGGCCCATGATTTTCTTAATAACATTATCCCTAGCTTACTTTATTGTAAGAATAAAATACATAATACATACAACATACAAAACATGTTAACGGACTACTTATTATATTGCTAAGGCTTCCAGTCAACACCAGGCTGTATTAGTCAAGTCTGTGGAGAATCAAAAGATATATGCAGGCCGGGCACGGTGGCTCATGCCTGTGAGCCCAGCACTTTTGAGAGGCCGAGGCAGGTGGATCACCTGAGGTCAGGAGTTTGAGACCAGCCTGGCCAACATGGTGAAACCCCATCTCTACTAAAAATACAAAAATTAGCTGGGCAAGGTGGCAGGCACCTGTTATCCCAGCTATTTGGGAGGCTGAGGCTGGAGAATTGCTTGAACCCGGGAGGCAGAGGTTGCAGTGAGCCGAGATTGCACCACTGCACTCCAGCCTGGGCAACAAAGTGAGACTCCATCTCAAAAAAGCTCTTCGTGAATTTTTGACTGCATGGGGGGTCAGCACACCTGACCACCACAATGTTCAACGGTCAACTGTATTTCCTTCCTATAATGAAGTTATTAATATTTCTGCTCATTATAAAAACCCTGAAACCATCCATGACTGATTCTACTGTACTGAATGGCACTATCACACCTCTCAGCATGATTCCTTGACTATGAGGGCCTCTTCCAATCCAAATCTTCCATGTGCTCTAGGGTTAAGATTGGACTGAGCTTCTCGAGTTTTTGCTCTTTTGTGTTTTTCTTTCTTTTTTTTTTTTTTTGAGACGGAGTCTTGCTCTGTCGCCCAGGCTGGAGTGCAGTGGCCGGATCTCAGCTCACTGCAAGCTCTGCCTCCCGGGTTTACGCCATTCTCCTGCCTTGGCCTCCCGAGTAGCTGGGACTACAGGCGCCCGCCACCTCGCCCGGCTAGTTTTTTTGTATTTTTTAGTAGAGACGGGGTTTCACCGTGTTCGCCAGGATGGTCTCGATCTCCTGACCTCGTGATCCGCCCGCCTCGGCCTCCCAAAGTGCTGGGATTACAGGCTTGAGCCACCGCGCCCAGCCTCTTTTGTGTTTTTCTGCCTGGCTTCTGTTTGGGTTTAAGTTTTCTCATCATGATCCTTTGCTTGGCTCTCCTAGCCACTGTGCACTTTCTGCACCCTCCGTCGGGCTGCTTCGTTTTGCACAGCTCAGGTCTGCAGTAGCTGTATGTAAATGCAGAGTGTCTAACGGCCTGTGAGGCTCCCACAGGGAAGTAAGGGGACTGACCTTGAGACAGATCCTGAGGCTGCCAGGATGCCTTTCCAGCTTATCAGTCCCCCCAAAAGAATCAAAGGCTCAAAGGAAGAAGTCTGACAGTCAGATATGTTAACACCTGCTTACCTCTGAAGATCACAAGGGGGAAAAAGGAGGCCCGAAAGACTGACAGTTATGAGAAACATAAAAATTTGCAAAATTAAGGGGGCTTGTCCTTTTGAACTGAAGATGCAATGTTGTGAAGAATCTAATTTGGCCCACTTTCTGGTTCCCAAACATATTACACCTACTAGTGACTATATTCTTTCTAGATGAAAGGTGAATGAAGGTAAATCATCACCACGCACCTGATTTTCATATTGTCTGCCTTGTGTATGATATGAAGTTTAAAGGGTGAATTTAGAATTATCCTGGCTCCCTGTAATAAATAATCTAGAAATAATATAAAAATGATAAACTTGTAAACCCAACAAAAGGACAGTAACAGTACACAGGTCAGTGATGAAGATGGTGGTAAGGGTTGGATGATAAGCTTCCTGTATGTGAAATTTGGAAAGTTTTTTCTTTAATAAATCCTTGTTTTTTTCCAAATGATAACTCTCAGCTCAATTTTTGAAATTTTAGCAATGGTGATTACAGTAACTGTTTGGAGTGTGTAAATCAGTCTTAAAATTAATACCTGGCAAGAGATGACCAAGAGTGTTTCTTGCTGTTCCTTTGTGAGTTACCTGCTTTGCAGAGGCTCTGCCCACAGAAATCACAAACGCTGCCCCAGGCTGAACCATGCAGTACCATTTCCCATCTCCACCAGTATTCGGCCTCTTCTAAAAATGTGCATTCATTGGTCTGCGTAGGCTACTTTATTTTTCATTGGCCCCAAATACATTAACTCCAGCACCTAAGAAAAGTCATGCACAGATGGAATCCTTAAGGTGAACACAACACTAATCGTCTGAGAATGTATTTTTAAAGCACAAAGATGATGCTGGGAGATACCAATTTACCCGTTCAATAGGTTTCCAAAACCCAAACCAAATAAAACACCACCACACCAAATCTAAATTACAACACTTTATTGCAGCATCGGCAAAGGTCAGATTTCTGAAGCTGGTGAAGATTGGGCAGCATTTCCGTGTGAAATGTTACAACTTTACAAGTTTTGTTTCTTATTTAAATCTACATGCAGAAACTGAAACATGGTAAAAGAAAAAATGCAAAATAGCTAGAAAAAAAGATGTAATCAAGTTGTAGCATACAGATGTGCTCTTCAACTAAATGTACTATGCCTACTGGAAAGCAAACGAAAGACAACTATCCTAAGAAATTAACAGATTGTCAGAAACAGACTAAGAACCCTCATTTCTATTGAGTGGGGGAGAACAAAACGAAACAGAACAAAAACAAAAGCAAAATAAAAGCTCTACTTGTTTCCATACTTTGTTTAGAGACAGAGGCTGTAAACCCATGAAGGTCAACAAAATATTCTCATCCACTTCTTGTTGTCCTTCGTTCGTTTTCTGTGACATGCTGACTGGCATGTTTTGTTTTCAATGATACTTACAATGGGCTCAAGTAGATCCCTGTTCTTGGGCTGGTATCACTTTTCTAAGCCATCTGAATTAATGCTCTCTGTATACTAAAATAGTCTTCACATTTTTCTTTTACCCTAATAGGCAATTTTATATCACTGACTCTGATGAATAAAACGGATTTTTCTCCCTCATCCCTTGTTCCTCTTGAAACAAATCCCTAAACACAAGCCTTCCTGGTGGATTATCTGGTATTTGGATATCTTTCATCATTTTGTTGTCCTGCATGTAAGTTTTACTAGAAGATTTTCCTGCTTGCTCTATACTTTTCTACTGTAGTCCTGGAGCCCCCAAATGTATCTTCTTCCAACATGGGATGTTCAATTCAGAGACACTGAAACCCAAATCAAGTTTAAAGCTCAAGTTCATTTCCCCCACACCATTACCATCACAACCCGTTTCTTCTCTGGCTCAATCATCTCCTTCACGCTCTCCCTGGTGTAACTGCTCAGTAGTCAAGTGAACCATCTCATTTCTTGACTGCCATTCTCAAGAGAAGATTAACCCTCGCGAGATTTCCATTACAAAAGGCCTTTTCCGCCTTGTCTGGAAGCGTCGGCTTGTTCCGGTGTTGGCAGAGGCTGGTGTTTCTGCCTCCTGGCCCCAGCCTGTCCCAGGTTTAGATTCGCAACTCTCTAGACCGACCTGCTGAGATGTGTCCACTGCTCTCATTCAATTGCTGGAGGACTCCACTATCCACAACATCAGATACAGGACCTAATGAAATGACATGTGCTGCTGGATCAACGTCTCCTAAAGGAACAAACAGGGTCACATCAGAGAGCTTACTGCCGCAGGGCAAACTCCAGCAAGACTGTGTCTGCAACACTACCCACCACCACCAAGTAACTTCCCCAAGTTACAGCTGGCCCTGGCATCTGCGGGTTCCACATCCATGGATCAAAAATATAGGGGGAAAAACCCCCAAACAATAAAAAATAACAGTACAACAATAAAAAAACATAAATATTAAAAACAATAAAGTATATCAACTATCTCCATAGCATCTACACTTTATTAGGTATTACAAGTAATCTAGAGATGATTTAAAGTACACGGGAGGATGTGCATACCTTATACATAAATGCTACATCATTTTTTACCAGGGACTTGAGTGTCTGTGCATTTTGGTGTCTGAGGGAGTCCAAGAAGAAACTCCCTGTGGATACCGAGGACAACTGTAGTGCTTTTTTGAGAGCATTCATGCTCTCTACTGAACTACGACTTAACCAGAGCCATTGGAGCAATGACTGGAGGGGTGGCTCCTGTTCTCTTCTACAACTAATTCCTAAGATGCTAAGAATTCACGGTTTGTGTCATGGTTCAGTTGTGCATCCCCAAAATTCACATGTTGACACTGAACTGCAGGACCTCAGAATGTGACCATATCGGGAAACAAAGTTGCTGTAGACGTAATTACTTAAGATAAAGCCATACTGGAGCAGGGTGGAGCCCTAATCCCCTATGACTGCATCTCTATAAAAAGGGGAAATTTGCACACAGACACACACAGGCGGAAAAGGCCATGTGAAGACGAAGGCGGAGACCAGGGTGCCTTATGACAAGGTTTGGAAGCCAAAGACTGCCGGCACCCCCAGCAGCCAGAAGGCAGGCCTGGAGCAGCCTTCCTCCAGGTCTCAGAAGGAACCAGCCCGCTGACTCCCTGACCTCAGGTTTCCTGCTGGCAGCCTCCAGAGCTATGAGACAACAGACTTCTGTCGTTTAAGCCACTAGGGCTGTAATACTTTGTTACGGCAGCCCAAGCAGATGAACAGTATGTTTTTCACAGAGCAAGCTATCTTAGCAAGAAACTTTCAAAGCGTTAAGAGGCAAATGTGGAAAAGTATATCCTCAGCTGGATAAGATCCGTAACTTTTCCAGAAATGAACTGATGGAAAAAACACAAGTATTCCCTGAGAGAATGAAAGAGAAGATTCAAGCATCTCTCCTGAAGTCAAGAAAAGGCAGCTATCTAACCTAGAATACTTTAAATAAATGCAGTAAATGACAGGAAAAAAATGTGCAAAATCCTTGCTAAATAAGGTATAGTTATAGCATAAGGTGTCATTCGACTGTTTTACAGGCAAACAATCATCTGAGTGACTCAAAAATCTATCAGCTCAAAAAGTGTTTATTAATACAATATACACTTTGGATTAAATGCAATTCTACAAGGGACTCTATTTTATAACAAAACTATCACTAATTTAACCTTACATAAAGATATAAAAAAAAAATTCTGATGAAAAAATGCAGACTCTACTTAAGATAGGTTTACAAGAGTTCAAGACCAGCCTGGGCAACATAGTGAGACCTCGACTCCACTAAAAATAAAAAAAAAATTAGTCATTTGTGGTGGTGTGTGCCTGTAGTCCCAGATACTGAGAGGCTGAGGCAGCACTGCTTGAGCCCAGGAGGTCAAGGCTACAGTGAGCTGTGATCACACCACTGTACTCCAGCCTGGGTGACAGAGCAAGAAGACCCTGTCTCAAAAACCAAATAAAACAGACAAAAAAATTATTTTGAAAAAAATGGGTTTAAAAGATAGCATACTACCATGCCACTAAGTGTAGGCCACACACCAGCAGCTTTGACATCACTGGAGAGCTTGTTTAAAAGTAACCAGAGCGCCGGGCGCGGTGGCTCACGCCTGTAATCCCAGCACTTTGGGAGGCCGAGGCGGGCGGATCACAAGGTCAGGAGATCGAGACCACGGTGAAACCCCGTCTCTACTAAAAATACAAAAAATTAGCCGGGCGCGGTTGTGGGCGCCTGTAGTCCCAGCTACTCGGGAGGCTGAGGCAGGAGAATGGCGTGAACCCGGGAGGCGGAGCTTGCAGTGAGCCAAGATCGCGCCACTGCACTCCAGCCTGGGCGACAGAGTGAGACTCCGTCTCAAAAAAAAAAAAAAAAAAAAAAAAAAAAAGTAACCAGAGCTTGTGCTCACTTCAGCAGCACATATGTTAAAAATTGTAGCACTACAGAGAAGACCATCCTGGCTAACATGGTGAAACCCTGTCTACTGAAAATACAAAAAATTAGCCGGGCGTGGCAGCAGGCGCCTGTGGTCCCAGCTACTCGGGAGGCTGAGGCAGGAGAATGGCGTGAACTTGGGAGGCGGAGCTTGCAGTGAGCTCAGATCGCGCCACTGCACTCCAGCCTGGGTGACAGAGCGAGACTCCGTCTCAAAACAAACAAACAAACAAACAAACAAACAAACAAAGACAAATTTTAAAAACAGCAAAGGACATTTGGTCCTCTAAAGGGTAAAATCTCATGTTTCCATGTTTGCCTGTTCATCTACCGTGTTTACTGCCCCTGTACTTTAGGAGCACTGACTATAAAAATTCCATCCATCATACTTTACAGAGTGCCATTCTTAAGAGGGATGGACGAGTTTTCTTTCTTAAGGTGCTATCTGAAGAAGAGATTTTAAAACAGTTGAATGGCTAGCTCAAGAGCTGGGACTCTTAAAAAAAGAAAAACAGCGGGAAGAGCTAGGGAGTAGAACTGGAGTGAGAATGTTTATTAAATGACTAAACACAGACTGCGAAAAGTTCCTTTGTCCATTCACCAAATATTTATTGAGCATCTACTAGGTGCCAGGCACCAAGAGCTACAAAGGAGACAGAATGGAAACAACATGAGACGTACTCCCTGCCCTCATGGCCTGTAATCTCATGGGGAATAGAGACAAGCTAAGTGGCACTTAAGGAGGACGAGGTCTGCAGAAATACCATAAGTCGTGGCAGCAGATCCACAGTGACCTATGTCAGACTTGAGAACACCAAGGCAGGACCTGAAGAAACAGGAGTTCTCCAGGGGAACAGCTGGAGGCTGTTCCACACAGAGGAGGCAGAAAGAACACAGAACTAAAGGTCGGCAAGGCTGGAGCAGAGGAAAGAACAGCAGGAGATGAAGCCAGTAATGTATGTTCACCTGCATCATGGGGCCTTGGGGACCAAGTTGAGGAGTTTAGACTTTTATCCTACAAGCCACAAGGAGCCATTGGAGGATTTTAAGCAGAAGGGCACACACAGATATCAAATTTGTATTTTAGAAAGAACACTGGGTCTGTAGGGAGAGAATGAGTAGGAAAAGGTTGAAGGGTTGAGAAGAGACGGAGAGGCTGATAAGGAGGCTAAGGCAGCAACAGCAACCCAGGCAAGAGGCGATGGTGGCTTGACCCAGGGTCTTGGCTATGGGCAGAGAATAGAACAGGCAAGAGTGAGGGCAGAATTTGGGAGCAGAATGCAGAGGATTTGCTAATGAACTAGATCTGGGGATTGAGGGAGGAGGAGCTGTCAATAACACGACTTCCTCTTCTTTTGTGGACAAGGGGGCAGACGACACCTCCTCTCCCTGCACTGGAGACCCTGGGGGAGAGGGGCCTGGGGCAGGGGCATGGAGTCTTCCATCTCTGAGTCATAGGCGGGTGGAAAGTCAGAGATGAAAACGTGAGATCTGGGCTGGAGACCTGGACAGCAGCCAGGCCACTGGGAGGGATGACACTTCCTTAGAGAGTGCAGAAGAAGAAGAGGGTCCAGGCCCAGCCCAAGGAACACAGACATCTCTGGGCAGGGCAAGCGCAGAAAGGAGGCGGCGTCAGAAGCAGGAGCCGCAGTGGTCAGGGGAAGGGAAAACTCAGAAGCCAGCAGATTCACAGACGCCAAGGAAGGGTCTGTTGGGAGAACAAGGAAGGCCCACAACGCAAAGTGCTGCTGAGATGAGGCCAAGAGATGACAGGTGGGGATGCCAGTGAAGGCAGAAGCTGCCTAGACCTAGGGACTGGAAGGTGACAGGAGTCAATAACGAACCTTTCTTTTCTAGCATGGCCACCGGTGTGGGCAGTTCCTCCCACTGCCGGCTGTGAACTGGCAGCGGTAAGCCGCCCAAGTGGGAGCAAGGAAGAAGGGGCAAGTGTAGCCAATTCTTCCAAGAGGAACTGGAGGGAGGAAGGGAAAATAGAAAGTGAAGGAACTCTGCAAAGCGACTAATACTGGTAGCCAGGTAATAAAGGCTTACCTCTGTTCACAAGCATGTCGATGACAGCACACATATGCTTACGTATCTCCTGCCTGGTCCTTAACACACTCTCACCCAAGGTTTTTGAAACAGACAAATGAAGAGGGTGGAATTATCTTTCAAGTACTTGTACTTGGCTTCCCTACCAGACCATAACCTTGCAGGTAAAGACCCTGTCTTATACTCCATCTACCACAGTGCAGTCCTGTGTCTTATACTCCATCTACCACAGTGCAGTCCTGTGTCTCGTACTCCATCTACCACAGTGCAGTCCTGTGTCTCGTACTCCATCTACCACAGTGCAGTCCTGTGTCTCGTACTCCATCTACCACAGTGCAGTCCTGTGTCTCGTACTCCATCTACCACAGTGCAGTCCTGTGTCTTGTACTCCATCTACCACAGTGCAGTCCTGTGTCTTGTACTCCATCTACCACAGTGCAGTCCTGTGTCTTGTACTCCATCTACCACAGTGCAGTCCTGTGTCTTGTACTCCATCTACCACAGTGCAGTCCTGTGTCTTGTACTCCATCTACCACAGTGCAGTCCTGTGTCTTATACTCCATCTACCACAGTGCAGTCCTGTGTCTTGTACTCCATCTACCACAGTGCAGTCCTGTGTCTTGTACTCCATCTACCACAGTGCAGTCCTGTGTCTTGTACTCCATCTACCACAGTGCAGTCCTGTGTCTCGTACTCCATCTACCACAGTGCAGTCCTGTGTCTTGTACTCCATCTACCACAGTGCAGTCCTGTGTCTTGTACTCCATCTACCACAGTGCAGTCCTGTGTCTTGTACTCCATCTACCACAGTGCAGTCCTGTGTCTTGTACTCCATCTACCACAGTGCAGTCCTGTGTCTTGTACTCCATCTACCACAGTGCAGTCCTGTGTCTTGTACTCCATCTACCACAGTGCAGTCCTGTGTCTTGTACTCCATCTACCACAGTGCAGTCCTGTGTCTTGTACTCCATCTACCACAGTGCAGTCCTGTGTCTTGTACTCCATCTACCACAGTGCAGTCCTGTGTCTTGTACTCCATCTACCACAGTGCAGTCCTGTGTCTTGTACTCCATCTACCACAGTGCAGTCCTGTGTCTTGTACTCCATCTACCACAGTGCAGTCCTGTGTCTTGTACTCCATCTACCACAGTGCAGTCCTGTGTCTTGTACTCCATCTACCACAGTGCAGTCCTGTGTCTTGTACTCCATCTACCACAGTGCAGTCCTGTGTCTTGTACTCCATCTACCACAGTGCAGTCCTGTGTCTTGTACTCCATCTACCACAGTGCAGTCCTGTGTCTTGTACTCCATCTACCACAGTGCAGTCCTGTGTCTTGTACTCCATCTACCACAGTGCAGTCCTGTGTCTTGTACTCCATCTACCACAGTGCAGTCCTGTGTCTTATACTCCATCTACCACAGTGCAGTCCTGTGTCTTATACTCCATCTACCACAGTGCAGTCCTGTGTCTTATACTCCATCTACCACAGTGCAGTCCTGTGTCTTGTACTCCATCTACCACAGTGCAGTCCTGTGTCTTGTACTCCATCTACCACAGTGCAGTCCTGTGTCTCGTACTCCATCTACCACAGTGCAGTCCTGTGTCTCGTACTCCATCTACCACAGTGCAGTCCTGTGTCTCGTACTCCATCTACCACAGTGCAGTCCTGTGTCTCGTACTCCATCTACCACAGTGCAGTCCTGTGTCTTGTACTCCATCTACCACAGTGCAGTCCTGTGTCTTGTACTCCATCTACCACAGTGCAGTCCTGGATGACTGTACACTGAGGGAGGGAGGCAAATCCTACTGGATGCCCTTCATGTCATCCAACTCCATAGTGAGTCTACACAAATTACTAAGACACTACACTTGCAATACATGAATTGTGCTATTCAGAGATGTTAGGTTGCAATATGAACAGGTAAAAGATGATGGAAAACATCAAGATATTATGTTGGTGCAAAAATAATGGCAGTGTTTGCCATTACTTTTATTGGCAAAAACCGCATTACTTTTTACCAACAGAAATACAAATATTCTAATAGTTTTGGTCTCTGATGATGAGACAGGAGGGAATTTATGTTATCAAGAACACTGTGGCATATATTTAAAGCTACTCTAAGAAAATGCAAAAGCAGGAAATGAACATTTTTCATTGCCTGTTAACCTAGCTAATTTCTACATTTTAGCAGTAATAAAACAGGCTTAATTAAAGGACTTTAATAACATTTGGATAATTAAAAATAACCTAGTATCTTATTATGCCTAGTTAGACGGGTTTACACGTTATTTACAACTTGGATTTAAAAAAAAAAAGTATACTTAACAGATGCTAAAGAACAGATCTCCAAACTGTCTTGACAAGCCAATTTTCTACATTACACTTTGATTAGAGTTATCTGAGCAAATAGTTCAAAGAAAAACGCCACCAGAACACACGAATATGTTCAGTGATGTTCAGTGAGTAACAGACACAGGCTTTGATGACTACATTTTCCCCCATGCTACCCTCCTGAATCATGATCTAATTCTGCCATCCCCAGCACACTCTCCGTCTACACCTGCTCCCCTGCTCCCAACAACAAAGTGCCATCTTGGGCTGTTGTAGAGCCTTGGTGTTTACACTAATCCCCTAAGTGAGATCAGTAAGGGCAGCAGAAGCCACTGTCACTTTAACTTAACCACAAGACAATATTAACTGAGGTGGGTGGAGCACCTCAGGTCAGGAGTTCGAGACCAGCCTGGCCAACATGGTGAAACCTCATCCCTACTAAAAATTCAAAAATTATCTGGGCGTGGTGGCAGGCGCCTGTAATCCCAACTACTTGGTAGGCTGAGGCAGCAGAATCACTTGAACCCGGGAAGTGGAGGTTGCAGTGAGCCAGGATCTCACCACTGCACTCCAGCTTCAGTGACAGAGTGAGACTCAGTCTCAAAAAAAACAAACAAACAAAAAAAAAAAACAAAGAGAGAAAGAAAAGAACAAAGTTAGTTGATGATATGGGTCTTTAGATCATGTCCCATAGAAACTTTAAATTACCCTTAAAAAACATAAAAGAGGTCTTATTAGGGAACATCTTCACTTTCAAATTCTTTATAGAGTTTTAAATTATCTCACATTAAACAATTTAAGTGGAACTGGTAAGAATTCCATCAGGAGATTTTATAATTTAAAAAAACAGGCTGGGCGTGGTGGCTGACGCCTGTGACTCCAGCACTTTGGGAGGCCGAGGCAGGCGATCACCTGAGGTCAGGAGTTCGAGACTAGCCTGGCCAACATGGTGAAACCCTGTCTCTACTAAAAATACAAAAATTAGCCAGACGCAGTGGCGTGCCCTGTTGTCCCAGTTACTCAGGAGGTTGAGGCTGGAGAATCACTTGAACCCAGGAGGCGGAGGTTGCAGTGAGCCCAGATCCCACCACTGCACTCCAGCCTGGGCGACAGAGCAAGACTCTGTCTCAAAAAATAAATAAATAAATAAAATAAGAGCTTAGGAACAAACTACCTGCATGGTTAAAAGTCCAGAAAATAGATTTTTAGCTTTTGGAAACATCGATATTAATTAACCCTGGCCTGAGAAGTTCTAGCGCAAAGCCTATGATGTCTGTTTCTTGCTCATCTGTAACAACTCCTTCCTATTAAAGCCAAAGAAGAAGAAAGACGTCCACTCAGACAGGGCAAAAGCCAGGATCCAGCTGAAACCACTGTCTTCGTAAGAACAGCCACATGGGCAGATGGCTCGAGCTTAGGAGGTCAAGACCAGCCTGCACAACATGGCGAGAATCTGTCTGCATGGAAGACATAAAAATTAGCCAGTTGTGGTGGTGCATGCCTATAGTCCCAGCTACTTGGGAGGCTGAGGTGGGAGGATCACTTGAGCCCAGGAGGGTGAGGCTGTAGTGAGCTGTAATTGTGTCACTGTACTTCAGCCTGGGCAACAGAGCAAGACCTTGTCTCAAAAAATAATTAAAAACAAAAAAACAAAACAAAACAGAAAAACAGAACAGCCATAACTAGAGTATAGATCAGGTTTTTTCCCCTCAAATATCTACACTTCAAAGACTTTTCTCTTTTGCTAATAATCAGGCCTTAGCCAAAATATAATCCAGAATTCTCTAATTTATTCTTAGGGACATCATGAAAAACAAACAGCTAAGGAAGAGTAATGACTGCTTTACCTTCCACCAGTCTTAAAGATTAGATCTGCATTAGGTGCTCCCTTCGGATGTTGGTAGCGAGGCCGCCTCTCACGATTGGTGTTTGCTGGAGCTGGGCGTTGTGCAAGAGACTGCAACATTTCTGTAATTAGGAGCAAAAAAGAAAATGCTGTTAACTCTTAGAAATGTACTCCTCCTCGGCCGGGCGCGGTGGCTCACGCCTGTAATCCCAGCACTTTGGGAGGCGGAGGCGGGCGGATCACGAGGTCAGGAGATTGAGACCATCCTGGCTAACACGGTGAAACCCCATCTCCACTAAAAATACAAAAAATCAGCCGGGTGTGGTGGTGCGCGCCTGTGGTCCCAGCTACTCGGAGGCTGAGGCAGGAGAATGGCGTGAACCCGGGAGGCGGAGCTTGCAGTGAGCCGAGATTGCGCCCCTGCACTCCAGCCTGGGCGAGACTCCGTCTCAAAAAAAAAAAAAAAAAAAAAAAAAGAAATGTACTCCTCCTACAGAGTGAATGAAATGTTGGGGAGATTAAGTTTATTAGTCCTGTCAGGGAGCTGACTAAAGAAAAATAGCCATTATACAGACTAAAATGATTAAGAAGTTTTGAAAGAGCATTATCAAGAGATGAGACTCTTTTAATACCCAATGTTCCCTTTACTGTGAATTTGGCCACCACACAGCTATCTTATGAAGCAGTAAAAAAGCCTAAGAGGCAGTGCATTGCAATAGCTAAGAGCATTGTGTGTAGAGCGAGACTACTGGTTAATATCCCAGCTCTGTCACTTTCTAGCTGTGGGACTTTAGGTTCAATTTCCCTCAATGTAAAATGAAGATAACAACAACACTTATCTCAAAGAATTGTTATGAGGATTATACACTTTGAAAAAGTACATAAAACGGTGTCTGGCCAAAGAGTAAGCACTCAGTGTTAGCTACTATCATTAAGAATGTTGGAGCCGGGTGTGGCGGCTCACGTCTGTAACCCTACCACTTTGGGATGCAGAGGCGCGAGGACTGCTCGAGCCCAGGAGTTCAAAATGAGCTTGGGCAACATAGCGAGATCCCCTCTCTACAAAAAGTTAAAAATTAGCCAGGTATGGTGGCACATGTCTGTAATCTTAGCTACGTGGGGGGCTGAGGCAGAGGCAGGAGGATCACTCGAGCCCAGGAGTTTGAGGCTGCAGTGATTGCGCCACTGCACTCCATCCAGCCTGGGTGACAAAGGAAGGCTCTTAAAACAAACAAAAGCACTGTTGGGTATCAACTGGGAGAGAACATTCTACAAGTGAGATTAAAAGATTAGAAACCACAAATACTGATTTACACACACTCTCCTGTACAAACAGCGGTTTGTTCAGCACAGTGCTGTATAAACAACTGTTACGGCTGTAAAATCTGCATACCACAGGAACACCAAAATGCTATCTTATGAAGTCTCCATGGACTCGATATGTAAGGTTCCAATTAACCAAAAATTGTTGGGTGTGTATGCATAAAACGAGAATCCTAATTTGAGTATTTCCTCAAATCTGAAGGAATACAGGTTCCTCAAGACCAGGACGCCCAATAGACAAAAGGAGATAAATACAGTTGTGTGCTGTGTGACCATGTTCCAGTCAATGACAGACACCTATACAATGGTGGTCCCAACAATTCATAATGGCTACACGATACAGCCTCGGTGTGTAGTAGGCTACACCATCTAGGTTTGTCAAGTATACTCTATGATGTTAGCACAATGATGAAATTGCCTAATGCCCCTTTTTTTAGCATGTATCCCTGTCATTAAGCAACACATACTATTTGTTAAATGAATCTGCACACAACTGGCTGGCAATGTGAAGCAATTAAAAATTGATTATCACCTTGCTTGCAAACATAGCTAGCAGTTTATAATCTAATTTAATTAGAGCAAAATATGGTAAAAATTACACTATTGTTATTTTACAAATAAGTGAAAAAAATTAACACAGTGGGATACAAAATGAATTTCTCAGCATAAATATGGACAAAAATGACACGAAAAGGTGAGACAAAATAACAATTTTGATATTCAAAAGGCAACAAAAATTTCCACTTCTCTTATAGATGATTTTATACCTTGATAATCCTCTTGTTCTTGCCGTTCATTGATATCTAGTGTGAGCTTTTTCATTCTCATCCTTTCTTCTTGTTCTGCCTGTTGCTGGTTCCAATGATTTGCAGCAAGTTGAGAGGACATGGGTACATTAAGGATCTTAAACTGGGAGAAAATAACAAAGGAGTCACAAATAGTTTGAGAACATTGAGAGAAAGAAAAAACAGACTTCAAATAAAATGGCAAATAGAGGCTGGGCGTGGGGGCTCACGCCTGTAATCCCACCACATTGGGAGGCCTGGGCGGGTGGATCATGAGGTCAAGAGAATGAGACCATCCTGGCCAACATGGTGAAACCCTGTCTCTAACAAAAATACAAAAATTAGCCTGGCATGGTGGCATGTGCTTACAGTCCCAGTTACCCGGGAGGTTGAGGCGGGAGAATTGCTTGAAGCCGGGAGGCGGAGGTGAGCTACCACTGCACTCCAGCCTAGTGACAGAGTGAGACTCTGTCTCAAAAAAAAAAAGAAAAAAAAAAAAAGGAAAAAAAGAAAAAACAGATACCAGTATTACTCTAATACAGTCAAAACCTTTTAGGGCTGGATAAGGGAAAAGCCAAGTCCAACCTCCATAAAACAACAGATGGTCTGCTTTCTGCATCCTATGGAGAAGCACGCATCTAGCAACCGGGGACAACCTTTCAACCATTAACCTCGGAGTGTCTGGGTCACTGTCGGAAAGGTGTTTACACAGAACAGATCTAGTCCATCTTCAGCAATACTCGCCGTTCATACGTCTGAAGACACCTGTGATGAGGGGAGAGTGAAGCCACTAACCTAGTGAGATGAGTTCTCTGTTATGGAGGAAAGTGAGTCCTTATCTAGAAATGTGTTTGTTTTCAGCAGGATGTTCCTGGTTTAAGATTGCTCTTATTAAACAAACCAAGACAGGATCTATCAACTTATGGGCCATGGCTCCCAGGAAAATGTTAAGTAAGCTATGTCAGCATCTAAGCATAAGATGGAGATGTTTCATAACCTAAATTCCCCCTCTCCTGTCTGATAACCTGCATACCTCACTTAAGAGACCTCATCAGTGACTCCAAACCAAAGGCACACATGATGTGGAATGGAAGGATTTGGGGAGCTGTGCCCATGTCCCAGGCTTCTCTCAGCTTAACCTGTGTCTTCAGAATACTGGCATCCTTGAAATTATCATTAAAGCTGAACACTGTACAAGAGCTCTGATTCACTGGAGTCTGATTTGACAGTCTGATTCTATTATCTCCAACATCTTCTCTTGGTATTCTCTCTTAGGATGCACTCTAGTCAGTCAATGTTTTTCTTAAAATGTAACACCTAGAGACAAGCCTGGCCAGCATGGCAAAACCCCGTCTCTACTAAAAATACAAAAATTAGCCGGGCATGGTGGCAAGCGCTTATAATCCCAGCTACTCAGGAGGCTGAGGCAGGAGAATCGCTTGAACCCAGGAGGCGGAGGTTGCAGTGAGCCGGGATTGCGCCACTGCACTCCAGCCTGGGAGACAGAGCGAAAACTCCAACTCAAAAAAAAAAAAAAGGAACACCCAGAATGCCAAACACACTAGGACAGATACACTAAGGTGCAACTAAGTGCAGGTGAGAGACTATCTACAAGCCCAACTACACTTCATATTTAAGACAGCAGATAAATACCTCACATATAAAAATGAAAAAAATATTAAGGTAGTCCACTTAACTACCAGCCCGGTAAACCCTACCCATGCCCCCAGTGACCTCAGCTTGAGAATCTGCTCTTAGTGATCTAGTATTGACTCCTTACAATTATCATCTCCTTTTTAAAAAGCTCAAAACATTTTTTATTTTTTTTTAAGACAGGGTCTTGCTTTGTCATCTGGGCTGGAGTGCCGTGGTGCAATCATGGCTCACTGCAGCCACCACCTCCTGTGCTCAAGCAATCCTCCACCTTGGCCTCTCAAGTAGCTGGGACTACAGGTGTGCACCACCATGCCTAGCTAATTTTCATTTTTTGGAGGACCTGGGTCTCACTATGTTGCCCTGGCTTCAAAACTTTTTTTTTTTAAAAGCAACTTTATTGGGGTATACCTGACATACAATCAGTTGCACATATTTAAAACGTAATTTGATGAGTTCTGCTGTATGTGCTCACTTCAGAAAACCTCCCCACAATCAAGACAATGAGCACATCCGTCACCTTCAAATTTCGTAAGCAAGGAAACCATCCCCAGGCAACCACCAATCTGCTCTCTGTCACTACTGATTAGTCTGCATTTTATTTTAAGAAATGAGGTCTTGCAGACTAGAGTGCAGTGGTATGACCATAGCTCATTGCAGCATCAGAACTCCTGGGCTCAAGTGATCCTCCCACCTCAGCCTCCCAAGTAGCTATGATTACAGGCACACACCACCATGCCTGGCTAACTTTTTTTTTTTTTTTTTGAGACAAGAGTCTTGCTGTGTTGCCCAGGCTGGAGTGCAGTGGCACAATTTCGGCTCATTGCAACCTCTGCCTCCCAGGCTCAAGTGATTCTCCTGCATTAGCCTCTTGAGTAGCTGGGACTATAGGTGAGTGCCACCATGCCTGGCTAGTCTGTATTTTCTAAACGTTTATATCTATCAGATTATACAACATGCAGTCTTTTTTTTTTTTTTTTTTTTCCCCGAGATGGAGTTTCACTCTTGTCGCCCAGGTTGGAGTGCAATGGCGCAATCTTGGCCTACTGCAACCTCTGCCTCCCAGGATCAAGCGATTCTCCTGCCTCGGTCTCTTGAGTAGCTGGGATTATAGGCAGGCACCACCACCACACCTGGCTACTTTTGTATTTTTAGTAGAGATGGGGTTTCTCCATGTTGGTCAGGCTGGTCTCGAACTCCCGACCTCAGGTGATCTGGCTGCCTCGGCCTCCCAAAACGTTGGGATTACTGGCGTGAGCCACAGCGCCCAGCCACAACATGCACTCTTTCATTGTCCAGCTTATTTTGCTTGCCATAAAGATTTCGAGAGACATACATGTTGTATGCATCAATACGTTGCTCCTTTTTATTGCAGAATTGTATTTCCTTGTATGAATATGCCACATATTCATTCACCTGTTAGGAACATTTTGGCTGTTTCTACTTTTGGGTTATTACACATGCAATTCTGCATTCATGTACAAATCTCTGGGTGGATGTTTGTCTTCATCTCTTAACTGAAAAATGCTAGGAATGAAATAGCTAGAAACATCTGGTGTGTTTTACTTTTTAAGAAACTGCCAGGCCGGGCGCGGTGGCTCAAGCCTGTAATCCCAGCACTTTGGGAGGCCGAGACGGGCGGATCACGAGGTCAGGAGATCCAGACCATCCTGGCTAATACGGTGAAACCCCGTCTCTACTAAAAATACACAAAACTAGCCGGGCGAGGTGGTGGGCGCCTGTAGTCCCAGCTACTGGGGAGGCTGAGGCAGGAGAATGGCGTAAACCCGGGAGGCGGAGCTTGCAGTGAGCTGAGATCCGGCCACTGCACTCCAGCCTGGGCGACAGAGCAAGACTCCATCTCAAAAAAAAAAAAAAAAAAAAAAAGAAACTGCCAAAGTGGTTATACGTTATACCCTTTTTTTTTAAGACGGAGTTTTTTTTCATTCTTGTTGCTCAGGCTGGAGTGCAACGTGGCACAATCTTGGCTCAATGCAACCTCTGCCTCCTGGATTCAAGCGATTCTCCTGTCTCAGCCTCCCAAGTAGCCGGGATTACAGTTGCGTGCCACCAGGCCCAGCTAATTTTTGTATTTTTAGTAGAGATGGGGTTTCACCATGTTGGCCAGGTTAGTCTTGAACTCCTGACCTTAGGTGACCCACCTGCCTCAGCCTCCCAAAGTGTTGGGATTACGGGTGTGAGCCACCGTGCTCAGCCCCATTTCATATTATGATAGAAGTGTATGAGAGTTCCAGTTCTTTCATATCCCAGGCAAAAAATTGATATGGTCAGTTTTTAATTTTAGCCATTCTAATGAGCATATACTGCTATTTTGTTTGGTTTTAATTTTCATTTTCCTAACAACTAAAACCATCTGTTTTAAAACTCAATCTAGAATTATGCTAAAAGTTGACATCAAGCTTATCAGACTATCTAGTTTTCCGCATGTATATTTTGCTTGCTTTTGAAAAAGGAAATATTGGCCCACTGTGAATCTTTCATTCCATTTGGTAAGATTTTTCTAAGTTAATGACAACTGCTTTATAATTATGTGTGATTTCAGTCCTAAAGGATACAATTTGTTTATGCCTAACTGGGACTCACTTAAAGTAGATAATCTCTCTCTTTTATTTATTACAACTTTTTTCTTTTTTGGGGGGAGGGGGAGGGGCAGAGTCTCGCTGTGTTACCCAGGCTGGAGTGCAGTGGTGCCATCTGGGTTCACTGCAGCCTCGACCTCCTGGGTTCAAGCAATCTTCCTGAATAGCTGGGATTACAGGTGCACGCCACCACACCCAACTAATTTTTGTATTTTTAGTAGAGACTGGGTTTCACCATGTTGCCCAGGCTGATCTCAAACTCCTGAGCTCAAATGATCCAGCTGCCTTGGCTTCCCAAAGTGTTTTACAGGCACAAGTCAACTGTGCCTGGTCAGATAATCTTTTTTTTTTTTTTTTTTTGTGGGTTTGTGGGGTGTACATATTTATGGGGTACATGAGATATTCTGATACAGACAGACAATGTGTAGTAAGATAATCCCTTTTGATATTATTTAATTTTATCCTTTTGGATAATAATCTTTCCTTTTGACATTATAAAAGGGACTGAGAACAGGTCTGTTTTGTCTGTTTCCCATATCTCTTTGCAAGCACTGGGACTACCCTTCTTTGTTCTTATGCTCTAAAGACAGCCTTTTAAAACAGCACCTCCTGGGGCTCAGCACTTTGGGAGGCCAAGGTGGGTGGATGACCTGAGGTCAGGAGTTCGAGACCAGCCTGGCCAACATGGTGAAACCCCCGCCTCTACTAAAAATACAAAAAGTAGCCAGGTGTGGTGGTGCATGCCTGTAATCCCAGCTACTTGGGAGGCTGAGGCAGGAGAATCACTTGAGCCTGGGAGGCGGAGATTGCAGTGAGCCCAGATTGCACCACTGCACTCCAGCCTGGGCAACTGAGTGATACTCTTGTCTCAAAAAAAAAAAAAATATATAAAATATATATATATATATAAAAACATCAATTAGGCTTTGAGAGTGACAGCTAAATTTTAAACCATTTTCTGTTCCAAGTACAAAATAAGATGCCTTGGATGAAGAGACATGGCAGACTGAATTTCTGAATGTAAATTATAGACTCTAGCATTACAATCCTCTTAATCAGTTGGCTGGCTTTCCTTTCAGTGGCTATACTAACTGGTCCTAAACAGTTATGAATTATGCAAATAGAGGGATTGGTATATTACTGTTTTACAAAATAGTCAAGCAAGGCAGCCCAGTAAAAAATGTAGATAGGTGGGGCACAGTGGCTCATGCCTATAATCCTGACACTTTGGGAGGCCGAGGTGGCTGGATGACCTGAGGTCAGGAGTTCGAGACCAGCCTGGCCAACATGGTGAAACTCCATCTCTACTAAAACTATAGTCCCAGCCACCCGGGAGGTTGAGGCAGGAGAATTGCTTGAACCCGGGAGGCGGAGGTTGCAGTGAGCCAAGGTTGTGCCACCGCACTCCAGCCTGGGCAAAAGAGCAAGACTCCGACTCAATTAAAAAAAAAGTAGACAGATAATTTCTTAATCATCATGAAACTGGACGTTGCAACTCTAAGATATTTTTATCTAAACACTCAGAAATAAAACAGTTGGCCACTTCTCCCCCTTTTAGGTTCCTGACGATAAAATTTGAAATTTCCTTCATAATCCACTAATAATAAGCCTAATGATGATGGCACTAATCACAATAATAAAATAGTACAAAACATTGTAAAGAAAAGTTCATAATGTGATCAAAGAAGGTTAAAAGATCTTCTAGGCCGGGCGCGGTGGCTCAAGCCTGTAATCCCAGCACTTTGGGAGGCCGAGGTGGGCGGATCACAAGGTCAGGAGATCGAGACCACAGTGAAACCCCGTCTCTACTAAAAATACAAAAAATCAGCCGGGCGCGGTGGCAGGCGCCTGTAGTCCCAGCTACTCAGGAGGCTGAGGCAGGAGAATGGCGTGAACCCAGGAGGCGGAGCTTGCAGTGAGCCGAGATCGCGCCACTGCACTCCAGCCTGGGCAACAGCGTGAGACTCCGTCTCAAAAAAAAAAAAAAAAAAAAAAAAAAAAAAGATCTTCTAATGGGAAACAATTATAAATAAAAGATGAACAAAAACACATTTTATGAACTCAGACAAATTTTACAAAAGGCAAAGTTCTCAAGCATTATGTACTTAAAAAGAACATAAAAGAGACAGTAATAAATACAGGGAAACAAAGAGACAAATTTACTGATGGCCACCTTTGCCTACTGCCTTTACTGCAGAGCTGCTAAGATACTGTTAACAGAGACACACTACTTTATAGCAAGTTAGATGATAAAAATATTGAAGTCACTCAAACTAAATTTCCTGAACATAATAGCAATGAAGGTGATTTAGCTTATATTTTGCTGCTACTCCATGACTGTAGCTAAAATCAAAAAACATAATCCCAAGTTACTATGACATATAACTATCCATTATTCTAGTAAAAATATAATAACAAATCATAACTCCTTATGTAAACATTAATTGCAAAAAAGGCTTGTCTGCCAGTATTAAACTATACTATGTTACACATTTGTTTGAAATAATAAAAAAGTTTTTTTTTTTTTTTTTTTTTTTTGAGACGGAGTCTTGCTCTGTGGCCCAGGTTGGAGTGCAGTGGCGCGATCTCAGCTCACTGCAACCTCTGCCTCCTGGGTTCACGCCATTCTCCTGCCTCAGCCTCCCAAGTAGCTGGGACTATAGGCGCCCGCCACCTCGCCCAGCTAGTATTTTTGTGTGTGTTTTTAGTAGAGACGGGGTTTCCCTGTGTTAGCCAGGATGGTCTCAATCTCCTGACCTCGTGATCCACCTGCCTCGGCCTCCTGAAGTGCTGGGATTACAGGCTTGAGCCACCGCGCCTGGTCAAAAAAGCTTTTTAAAGCATTTTATAACATTTATATTACATTAAAACTTGTTTTAATTTAAATTCATTATTCTAATTCATAAATATTTAAATCTAGAAAGAAAGAAATGGCTAAAAGCATTATCTTTTTCTTTCTCTGCAACTACTCACTTCATTGGTGCAATTTTTTCTTTCCCCTAATGACCACAACAGAAAGTTATTTCTGAGTACAAATTTGATGCACAAAGAGGTCTTTCACTTTAAAACCAAAGATTCCTATAAGGCAACACATTTCACATTTGTAGAAACACCGTTGCACCAGAAGGGCCAACACCCAAAAGCCAAATAAAGGAATAAAAATCACAACAAAATATACTTTCTTTTTCAGACCACAACATACCAACGATGTTTCTTCAAATAATGTTCCAAAAACTGAACATTTTCCAAAATTCCAAATAAAGTTTAGAAGCATTGAAAATTTACTTAATAACCAGGTACTCTGAGTTCTCATTTCATGTCTGCTAATATTTTTAAAATTTAATAACAATATATCCTTAACAATTAAAAATTAAATGTTACATTTTAAGAAACAAGAACTTCAAATTCATTTACATAAAATTACATAAGCCACCCGGTTTATAATCTACCTACTTTCAACCAAAAATATTCCTTCTAAAAAATACATAATCTTATTTTGATTTATACAATTTAGAATTTCAGACTGCTGGGGTATACTTATTTTCCAAAGCCCACAAGCTTTTTTTAAGTAGGCTTTGATTATTTTCAATGCCTACATGTTCTATAAGGGCCAGATGGGGTGTAGCGTTGACAAAGGTGATAATGAATATTCATGTGCTTCATGAAAGGGAGGAAGAAAAAAACTGATTATTTACTGTTGTGCAATCTGACCTTCAAAAAGAGATATTCCTAAACTCTCTTTTAGTTAACAAAAATCATGGCCCTAGTGTGCCAATGGAATAGCATTATCTAGCAGCTGTGCAGGAATAGAGACCAAGGTATATCTAGCTGAAGCTGCCATGTACTCCCCTCCACAATTCAACAGACAAGATATGTGCATGTGTGCATGCCTTCCAACTTTACAGCCTAATTACCTTTAGAAACTGTGTGCCAAGAAAAGCTGGTGATGGGGGAATGGAGGAGGAAGCTAAGAGTTTTTAAAGAGAAAGAGAATGAAGGAGATCTAAAACATGGTAACTGAAATAGAAAAGTCTAGTTCACAGAACTAAATAGTCCCTAGAAAAGCAAAACTGCTGGGATTTGTGAATCCTGGTTTAACAGTGGTGAATTAGCATTTCCCGGTGCTCTGAGGACAGCAGTCTTAGCAAAGATCTCAGGGCAACACCACATTTAGGGCCTGATTTTTGAAAAAGCTCTCATTTTCCCCACAGATAGAGAATGGAGAGTAAAGGAATGGGGATGTGCCAGAGTCCAACCCTGGTCAAAGGAGGGGAGGGGTGTGGCTCTCCTGAAAGCACCAGGAGGCCTGGCTGGAGCCTGGGCTGGAGGCAAGGCCTGATGATGGCAGTGTCTGAGGAAGATTCAGCAATGCTGTGATCCTGTCAAAGTTAACTCTCAATACATGAGGCATGCCGTGAAGTCTTTGCCAGCCCCACACTCCACGATTCTTCTTCTTATTTTTTTCTTTGAGACGGAGTCTCGTTCTGTCGCCCAGGCTGGAGTGCAATGGTGCGATCTTGGCTCACTACAACTTCCACCTCCTGGATTCAAGTGATTCTCCTGCCTCAGCCTCCTGAGTAGCTGGGATTACAGGTGCCCACAACCACGTCTGGCTAATTTTTGTATTTTTAGTAGAGACAGGGTTTCACTATGTTGGTCAGGCTGGTCTTGAACTCCTGACCTTGTGATTCGCCCACCTTGGCATCCCAAAGTGCTGGGATTACAAGTGTGAGCCACCGCACCCGGCCACACTCCACAATTCTAATTGGTATATAGGTGGTATCGCTGCAGCAACAAGTAGTATACTGCTCAAGTATATCACTTGTATGCTGCACAAGTATACTGCACAATTTTGATCTCGGTGTACATGAGAAGTTGCCCAACAAATGCAGGGATATTTAGGCATCATATATTTGAGGTTGTGCTAGTGGGGAGGACATCTCAGATGCAACTTATTGCAGAGTCTTCCCTGATCATCCTACCTAAGAGACAGCCTCCCTCTCCTGGCACCTCATCACCCCTGTCTCTTTCTATCCTCTTACCCTGCTTTATCCACCTTGGTAGCTGTGGGGAAAAGAAAGATCAGACTGTTACTGTGTCTATATAGAAAGAAGTAGACATAAGAGACTCCATCTTGTTCTGTATTTGAGATGCTGTTAATCTGTGACCCCACTCCCAACCTTGTCCTTGCAAGAGACATGTGCTGTGGTGACTCAAGGTTTAACGGATTTTGGGCTGTGCAGGGTGTGCTTTGTTCAAGAAGTGCCTGATGGCAGTTTACTGTTTAAAAGTCATCACCATTCTCTTAATCTCAAGTACCCAGGGACACTGCCAGAGGTTGCAGGGACCTCTGCCTAGGAAAGCTAGGTATTGTCCAAGGTTTCTCCCTGTGTGATAGTCTGAAATATGGCCTTGTGGGAAGAGAAAGACCTGATCATCCCCCAGCCTGACACCCGTGAAGGGTCTGTGCTGAGGAGGACTAGTACAAGAGGAAAGAAGGCCTCTTGGCAGTTCAGATAGAGAAAAGCATCTGTCTCCTGCTCGTCCCTGGGCATGGAACATCTCGGGTGTAAAACCCGATTGCATGTTCTGTTTACTGAGAGAGGAGAAAACCACCTCAGGGCGAAAGGTGGGACTTGCTAGTGCAATGCTGCTCTTTATGCACTAAAAAGGTTTATGGAGATGTTTACATATGCATATCAAGGCACAGCACTTTTCCTTAAACTTATTCATGTCACAGAGATCTTTATTCATATGTCTTACTGCTGACCTTCTCCCTACGATGATCCTCTTATCCTGCTACGTCCCTTTTTCTAAGATGGTAAAGATAATTATCAATAAATACTAAGGGAACTGAGACCAGTACCGGCGTGGATCCTCTGCATGCTGAGCGCCAGTCCCCTGGGCCCACTTTTCTTTCTCTATACTTTGTCTCTGTGTCTCATTTCTTTTCTCAAGTCTCTCGTTCCACCTAACGAGAAACGCCCACAGGTGTGGAGGGGCAGGCCGCCCCTTCAGTAGCCATTCCCCCAACGTGACTTGGTGTATTTCTCATGCCTCCCAACACCAGAATGAAAGCTTGCAAGAGAGGAGGGACTCTGGCTAACTGCTGCTATGTTCTGCACACAGAAGTGCCTGGTGTGTAGCAGGTAAATAATAAATATTTGTTAAACGACTGTGTAGATGAATGTGGGAGTCAGGTATTGGACTTGTCTAAGATAACTGTGGCAGCTACCATATACAACAAAATGTAACATTCTATTAATTCTAAGAGGCACCATTATTTTATTTATCCCTAAAGCAGAAAGAAATGCTGTCAATTATCACAGGATTCCATGAACTCTAAGAAGCAACTTGATCTCAGAAATGTTAAAATGTAAAAAAAGTTTACAGAATTGATCTAAATACACCTAAAGGTATATCTGAGAGCTGGCCTATATTCTCTTCATACCATGTTTCACTATCTACAAATAGGTGCATTTGTCTCTCTCACTCTCTCAGTAGGAGGTAAGTTCCACGAGGGTAGGTACATTGGTCTGTGTATCACTGTAGCCTCAGGACCTGAATAGAATAGTACCTGGCACATAGTAGATGCTCAATAAGTATACGACAAATCAACTATGAGTCCCTAGAGTAACAGCTTGGTAGAGGGGGAAAAGGTTTTGAGGGACAATCTTGTATGAAGGGGGAAAGAGCAAACAACAAAAATGGAGAGGGATATAGAGAAGGGTTGGTGTGATTTTCAAGTGACGGCAGCCAAGCCTCTTCTGGAGCTGCATCAGTCGCCATCCTCCTTTCCTTCCCTGCCCAGGGCTTGCTTGTGGACGTTTGTGCTAGATATCAAGGTAGTTACATATTCTAACAAATATATATCATTTAAAACACATAAGGGGCCAGGCGCAGTGGCTCACGCCTGTAATCCAAGCACTTTGGGAGGCCGAGGTGGGCGGATCACCTGAGGTCAGGAGTTCGAGACCAGCCTGGCCAACATGGTGAAACCCCGTCTCTACTAAAAATACAAAAATTAGCCAGGCGTCATGGTGGATGCCTGTAATCCCACCTACTCCGGAGGCTGAGGCAGAAGAATCGTTTGAACCTGGGAGGTGGAGGCTGCAGTGAGCCAAGATTCTGCCACTGCACTCCAGCCTAGGTGACAAAGTGAGACTCTGTCTCAAACAAACAAGCAAATAAACAAAAGACAAACCATATAAGGGATGAAATTATTCTACCACTGAACACTGAACGCTTTAAAACTGTGCAACCCTTATCCCCTTGTAGGTCAAAGATAAGTTAAAACCAATAAAACAAAGTTGCTCCTTAAACGGGATAACTCACAATCAGCTATAATTACAGGCCGGGCAGTTTCTTACCTGCTGTTTATTGCCTTTTCTTGTTAACATGACAAACGGCATTGTGTCTGCAGACTCGGCCTCTCCTTCCCCACCTCCCAGTGGGGGCCCTTTCCTCAGCTGGCTTTTGAGATGCAAAGGAATGGCAACATCTAGTTGGTGCACTTTAACAGATTCACCACTTCGTTGCTAAAAGAAATTAAAAAGGACATAATAAACACTCCAAGATATATATGGATGTATGTCAATATAAATTGCAAACTCATTCAATGCTGTATTTCTTTTTTTTTTTTTTTTTTGAGACAGAGTCTCGCTCTGTCGCCCAAGCTGGAGTGCAGTGGCCGGATCTCAGCTCACTGCAAGCTCCGCCGCCCGAGTTTACGCCATTCTCCTGCCTCAGCCTCCCGAGTAGCTGGGACTACAGGCGCCTGCCACCTCGCCCGGCTAGTTTTTTGTATTTTTTAATAGAGACGGGGTTTCACGGTGTTAGCCAGGATGGTCTTGATCTCCTGACCTCGTGATCCGCCCGTCTCGGCCTCCCAAAGTGCTGGGATTACAGGCTTGAGCCACCGCGCCCGGCCCAATGCTGTATTTCTTAAAACACAACAATCATAAGAACTGTAACAGTCAACAATCACAGCTATCATAATACTCTTTATGAACCGTGGATAAATCTAGGGAGCATTTCTCCCTCCACCTAACACCTCTGCCTACGACATGGAAGGAACTATGGGACTTGGCTGCTGTTGACTGCTCCAGCCTCTCCCAAGCACGCAGTGCTGCAGGTTCTACCAAATCTTCCCCCCCCTCCTTAAATACACCACAGCCTTCTATTCATCTTCCTAGACCACATCTTCCTTCATAATCCCAGGCAGCATGGGCTCATCACTGCATCCCTTTCTCCAGGGCTCCCCAGCAGGGCGTTACCCACAGCAGGCACTCAGGGAGTACTGAAGAATGAACGGAATCTATGACCATTCGGATTAATTCCTTGGTTGGCAAAATCAATTATTTTTAACATTTACAATGAACTTTCCAACCAATTAATTAAATGAACCTTCACTGAAGACTTGCCATATGTTACAGGCTTGGAGATAGTAATGTTAAAAATACTTAGCCACTACCCTCCAAGAGCTCAATAAGCTTGTTAAGACAGATGCAGAAACAATTACGATGATACATCATAGGTGTATAACACCTGTGGAGGAGATTAAGTGACTACCTGTACCTGGCTGGCAGTGGTTGTGTGCCTTTCACGAAAGGCTGAATAGAAATGGCACATTTGAGAATGTTAAAGACTTCATCGACTTCTTCCAAGCAAACGGTAAAAGAGCAGTTTGGGGGATGTGGAGGGAATCCAGGCAGGGGAAGAACAGGTGCAAAGCAAGGACATGAACCAGCATGGTGCACTTAGGGAACTGCAAACACAGGACTGATGAATGAGCAGCAAAGAGGGAAGAGCTGAATATTCCACGAAGCTAGGCAGGTCATGCTGAAAGGCCCTCAATGTCTTGGAAACTGCTCTACCACCATTTAAACAGTCTTCTGATACAAGCCCCATATATTCAAGAGACTTGCAAATCAAGTAAAATCCTGTTTTATTGTTTTTTAAGCTCCAGTTTATTATAATCTGCTTGAAGTCTTCCCAGGTTTATAAGATTTATGAAGACTTTTTTCTTAAAATTCAAAAGGATCACAATAGACAAATCTTGATTTTTCTCCCTGATTATAACATTAACATATTCTCTTCATAAAATATTTAAATACGAAAATGTATTGGTAAGTATGTCCATACTAACTCCTCCAGCTACTTCCCTCTGCCCCAACCCCAAGATGCAACAACTATTAACAATGGAGTATGTTCTCTCAGATTTTTTCTTGCATATACGAACAATATATACATATAAACACAAGCAAGCACTATGCATACTGTTGTATACTCAACATACATATTTTTTCTTCTGTTTAATCCTATATCTTGGTTATCTTTTTCTTTGAATATATATAGAGCGAATTACGTCGATATGCCCTTATTATTTAATTGATTATTGACAGACAACCAAGACTTTTTTTTTTTAATGCTCCTTCCCACACATGGAAGGACTTTCTTTCCTATCACAATGTGATATCTTTGTATATTTAGCTTTATAAAGAGAACAAGTAGGGGTAAATTTTTAGATCAACTGGCAAGCCCATTCGACAGGTTTACTGAATTTCCCTCTAAAAAAGCTGGACTGACAGACATTTACAAATACATTTACTCAAACAAAACCACACTGGGTATTATCACTTAGTAAATCTCAGTATCTGATGGTCTGATAAGTGAAAAGGCTCATCTGAATTTGCACACTATTTTATTACTCATGAGCTTTGGCATGATTTTGCCATTACCTTTCATACAATTAAAAAAAACTAGATCATTTATCATTTCTCATTGGTTTGCTATAGAAGTATTAGGCCTTTGTGTAGACTATAAACGTTTTCTTCCTGTCATTTCTTCAAGTTTCTCATAGCATCCTGTGCTAGAAGGCAACACAGTAAAATAGTTGAGAACAGATTCTCACACCTCTTAGCCATGTAGCCATAAGCAAGTTTTTTTTTTTTTTGGAGACAGTCTCACCCTGTCCCCCAGGCAGAGAGATTGCGCAGTGGAACAATCTTGGCTTACTGCAACCTCCACCTCCCGGGTTCAAGTGATTCTCCTGCCTCAGCCTCCCAAGCAGCTGGGACTACAGGCATCCGCCACCACGCCCAGCTAATTTTTTGTACTTTTAGTGGAGACAGGGTTTCATCGTGTTAGTCATGATGGTCTCGATCTCCTGACCGCGTGATCCACCCATCTTAGCCTCCCAAAGTGCTGGGATTACAGGCGTGAGCCACCATGCCTGGCCAGCAAGCTTCTTGTCTTTCCAAGCCTCTGTTTCTTTAGCTAAAGCAAAAGAATACTAATAGTATCTGACAGCACTGTGCAAGGAATAGATGTAAAGCACCTGATGCAGGGCCCAACAGTCTTCAAAATTATGGGAGTGTTTGATAGATTTGCAATTAATTCTGGTGTGGAAATAAAACGGAAAGTCAACTTTATTTCTGTTTATTGTCTGTTTTCCCTTAACTGATTTGCAATGTTATCTTCATCATATTATTAAACGGTCATGTTTTGGGTCGATTTTGTATTCTCCTCTGTTTCATTAATCTGTTCCTGTATCAAACTATTATTGTCAGTTTAAAACGTTTTATCTTTTTTTTTTTTTTTGAGATGAAGTCTCGCTCTTGTCCCCAATGGTGCGATCCCGGCTCACTGCAACCTCTGCCTCCCAGGTTCAAGTGATTCTCCTCCTCAGCCTCCCGAGCAGCTGGGATTACAGGTGCCCACCACCGAGCCCAGCTAATTTTTTTTTGTATTTTTAGTAGAGACAGGGTTTTACCATGTTGGTCAGGCTGGTCTTGAACTCCTGACCTCATCTGATCCGCCCGCCTCGGCCTCTCAAAGTGCTGGGATTACAGGTGTGAGCCACCGCACCCAGCCATATTTTCATATCTTGTAGAGCATTTCACTCATTTCCCAAAAATCTGTTAGCATTCTCTATTTTGCTTATTCTTACAGATGTTTTAAGAAATAATTTTAAATTTATTCTGCATTGATCTCCCTGCCCTTCTCTTTCCCCTGCAAAACCAAAACATCTTCCTGGTGTGATATAATTAGGATTCCACTAAGTTTAAAGGCTTGATTTATGGAAAACTAGTATCTCTAGGATACTGCATCTTCCTGTGACAATTTTATCAAAACAAAGAGATACTGTACAGTTGTTCAGTATTTTGATATTGCTTAAAAACTAGGGCCTAGTATAGGATTAAGTTTTTCTCCAGCACAAAAAGCATATCTCCTGCAAAAATGTGAATCCAAACTTCCCTCCTTGATTATATCTTCCCATCCTTCCAGCTTGCTTCAAGAACTGTCAATAAGCAAAAATTATTGGACCATATCAAAAACTTCTATTCCTTTGACTTTATCAGCTTTTCTACCTTATTTCTAAATGTTAGGGTTCTTCAGGGCTCAATTCTGACCCTGCTTCTCTTCTATCTCCACACTTAACACCAGGGATGAATCATTTGTTCCAATGCTTTAAATATACTCTACCAATCACATTTCTGTTTTCACTCCACATATCCCTCTGATCTCCATACATTTCCATTTTGACACCTTAAGGCTTCTCAAGTGTAGCATGGGCAAAGGGAAACTTCTGCTCATTGGTCCCTTGTTTCCTGTCCCAGAGATTAGCCAGTGGCCCAATCTGGAAAACCAGATATCATCTTTGATGCCTCACCCCCTACACACCCATACCCAATCCAGCAACAAATAAGCCAGATCATTCTACCCCTGAATAGCTGAAATCCAGACTTCTCTCCGTGTGTCTTGCCATATGCTAGACAGCTGACCATCATCTCTCACCTGACTCACTACAACAGCCTTCTGTCCAGGCTCCCTGAATTTAGTCTTGCCCTGTTGGGTACCTCTACCCTCCCACATAGGATTGTGCCCTGCCCTCTATTAGTGTTGGCCTTCTTTTAGTTTTTTAAACACAGGTTCTTTTCTCCCTCAAGACTTTTGACACATTGTTCCCATCTTCCCTTAAATTTTCACCTGGATGGATGGCTCCACTTTACTTGCCCTGTTTGAAATTCATGACCTCAGAGGCGTCTTCCCCATTATCCTATCTAGGAATGCCCTTCCCTCAGTCTCTACCAAAGCATTCTGCTCTTAGCATTCATCACAATTTGAAATGATGTATTTGTTTAGTTGTTAAATATCTACCTTCTGTTAGAACAGGAACCACGTCAGTTGCATATACCACTTTATACTTAGCCTGATGCACACTGTTAGGCACACAGTAGGTACCCAATAAACATATCTGCTAAACAAATGAGTGGTTGAGTAAATGGCTACTGATTCATATAAGATGGGAAGTTTCTCAGAGAAGTAAACCATTCTCTCCTCCAAGGGATTATAATGATTATGTTTTATTTGATTGCTTGGGCTCCTAAATAAAATAAATGTAAGATTTATTTCATAAATTAGGAGCTTTCTGGATATATGAACACATGTTATTTTAATATTTAAAGAAAGAAGATCACCTAAGACACCTATAACACTAATTTGTACTTGATCATACCTTTGGCTGTAGCAGCATCAAGGAAAGTAAAATCCAATATTTCAACTCTAAAGGACTGCTCCATGAGCATATAAAGATTCCATAATATCTTCTACCTTTAAAAAAAAAAACCCTGTCTTTTAACTCTATGACCTTCTCTAGCTACCTCCCCGTTTCTCTTCCCTTTCTGGCAAAACTCCTCAAGACTTATCTATATCCAGTATCTTCACTCCCTCCCTTCCCATTCTCCACCAAACCCACCCCAACGGGGCCTGCATCCTGCCATCCAAACAAACAAACCCACTCGTCAAGTCACCAAAGGGTTAACATCAAGTACATATAGGGCTGAAGTAAGCAGTCTAAGATTTTACCTCTAACTCTAGAAAAATATAGTTACTTGAAATTACTGTGGCATTCAAAAAACTGCTAGATGGTGTTTTTTAGAAAATCCAGTTTATTAATGTTATGAATACATTAAACAACTAGTATTTCTTTAAACATTAAATAATAAACATTTTTCCATTAACATAGAAGCTATTCAACTAATAAATGTAAGAATTTACTAAATTAAATGACCCCAAATGTCTATCTTATGCACAGTTTGGCTTCCAAACAAACCGCAAGAAAGAAGTCTTAGAAATATGAGTTAATAGGCCGGGCACGGTGGTTCACGCGGTAATCCCGGCACTTTGGGAGGCCGAGGCAGGCGGATTACCTGAGAGGTCTGGAGGTCGAGACCAGCCTGGCCAACATGGTAAAACCCCGTCTCTACTAAAATACAAAACTTAGCCCAGGGTGGTGGCACATGCCTGTAATCCCACCTACTAGGGGAGGCTGAGGCACAAGAATTGTTTGAACCCAGGAGGTGGAGATTGCAGTGAGCTGAGATCGTGCCATTGCACTCCAGCCTGGGCACTCCAGCAACAGAGTGAGACTCTGTCTCAAGAAAAAAAAAGAAATACGATTTAAGAAATAAAGGCAAAGATTGGCATAATGAAATTATTCTGTTCCAAATCTTGTGTGTGTTGCATTTTCAACGACTCTACCTCATGCAAATCAGGATGTGGGATGCAAGAAGGACAAGCAGCTAGCTGCAAGCTGTCTACACATGATCTAGCAAAAGCTGCTGCAGAAGAGACACTTAGATAGGCGAGGCCTTCACATGAACCAGAATATAATGGGCTGCAACGTTTTGTATTGAGAGGAGTCTTTGGAACAAACGACATTTAATACCTGTAGATTTTCTAGCATCATTTTATCCAGAGCTTGAATGAAGTCCTCATCTTCTACACAAGGTACATGCTTAAGTCCACCGCCTTTAATCATTACCTCCTTATTAAAACAAAACAACAAAATCAGACCAGAAATTTTAACTGTAATGTTTTCTAGGGCAAAGCCTTTTAGTATTGATAACTTGCTCAACATAACTCAAGGAGTAAAGTGAGTAAAATATCTAACATTATTCAATGTTAAAAGAATTTAAAGAAAATGGTTAGGAAAACAAATTGAAAATGAATTTCTAAACAAACATTTTTCATAATCAAAAGAAACAAAAGTTTAGTGACTAAAATTTGAATACTATAAAAATGTTGCACAATTTCAAAAAGTAAACTTTTCAGCCATACATACAGTATTCTCTTCATCGGTTTCATTTTCCTTATTGGAATCTGTAAGGTAATCTGTATTCTCTTCCTCCTCTTCTTCTCCCTCATCATCATCATTATCAGAACCCTCCTGAAATTATTGAATATTAGAAGATTAAAGCACTTTGAGAAGTTAATCATATTTTACATGCCTTAAAAAGATTTCAAAACTTCTGTATAATTGTTTACTATTCTCAACTTTTAGCTCTTTATGTAGTTGGCTTCCAGTGGGAGGGCAAAGTCAGCTAGTAACATTTAAGACAAATTGGTAGTTGAAAACCCATCTTACTGCCTTCAACTGATCTAACAATACAGAGATCTACTGTAGAAGCTCTTTCTTGAATTCCACAATGAAGAAGTTTTCTGAGCCTTTTGTGTTCTCCTCCTCCTGAAACTAATCTGGAGACTAATCTGAATGTCTCACAGTAGTTCTTTAATACCCATCTAACTGCAACGGAAACCAACAAAAGTTCAAATATAACAGCATTATGAGCTGAAAGCAATGATACAGCAATACCTTTCATAAAGCACTTCGGTTTGGAAGGTATTCTCATACACTTCATTTTGTTTGCTCTACCCAAGTCTGAGGATGCAAGGACAAGCTTTACTGTTCCTATTTTACACATGAAAAAACTGAGACTCAGGAAAGTTAAGTGACTTGCCCAAGGGCACAATGCTATTAAGCAGAAGACCTGGCCGTTCAGCTCCCCTAACTGGTGGTTTTCAAAGACGATTTCACCCCATTATCACAGTCAGTCCCTGCCTCCATCCACTTCCCTCAGCTGAAATTTCTGGTCAAACAGAAGACGGGGCAGAGTTCCGACAGATTTTCAAAGGGCACAAAGCACAGAGTGGAGCTTCGTTTGCCCCTCCACCCCAGTATCACAAGTCACCCCCAACATGGTTCCTTAAGAGTTAAAAAAAAAAAAAACCCACTAAACCCAGCTGCTTCTCACTGTGCAAAGATGGCTGAGAAATAATTCCTGAAACAAATGACTTAAATGTGTTATCTTTAGTGTATGGAGCAATTAATTCCAAAACCATAACAGTGTATAGACAGCTGAAGATTTTGAGTTCCTAAAATGACAACGTTTCAAAAATGGATACCAATGGCCGGCGCCATGGTATAATCCCAACACTTTGGAAGACCGAGGTCAGGGGATCACTTGTCAGGAGTTCAAGACCAGCCTGGCCAACATAGCAAAACCTCGTCTCTACTAAAAATACAAAAATTGGCCAGACATGGTGGCAGGCACCTGTAATTCCAGCTACTCAGGAGTCTGAAGCAAGAGAATCACTGGAACCTGGGAGGCAGAGATTGCAGTGAGCCAACGTTGCACCACTACACTCCAGCCTGGTCGACAGAGCTACACTCCATCCCCCACTCAAAAAGAAAATGTACATCAATACATTACCTTTTCCCCCCCAAATGCATTCATGTTTTCTGAATTAATTTTATAATTCAAACTTAAATTTGCAATAGAGGTGCTCTTAAATTTGCTCTTGAAAAAATGAATCCTTTCTTAACACTTAAAAGACACTTCCCATTCAAAAACTAAGCTAAAATACATTAACTTTTTCCCTCTCTCCATCCTTTATGCTTCATATTATTCAGGGAATGGAGCATGCATTAATTTTTCAAATTAAGATTTTGAACAAGAATTTCATTTGTCCTAATCCCACTGTACACTGGTACAACAATGGGTGGAATTAAGAAGTGCTCGCCAATGAACCACAAAACCTAAGCAGGCTAGGGAAAGCAAGAGGAACAGCGCAGCAAAAGGCGAACTGCCTGAGTTCAAATACCGGCTCTGCCACCACCTGCTCTACGATCTTGGGAAAATTATTCAACCTATTTGTGCCTTCGTTTCCCACCTATTGCAAGGGTAGTATGAGAAATGGTAATACAAAGACAGCGCTTATGGCAGTAACCATGAATAACAATTGCTCAGTAAATTAACTATTATTGCTATTATAAGAATGAATCTTGTACTTTCTGTTGATAAATTACACAATGCTAGAGAATACTGGAGTTGTCACAGAAGAACATTTAATTGAAACAGTTATCTTTAACTTAGATAGCTGATGTTTAAGAGAAAATGTTCTGGTTGTCAGGTGCTAAGAGTCACCCCCACTCTTCAAAAGGTCAAATAGAACCTTGAACAGCTGAGGACCAAGATAAAAATAGAACACAGCATTTGTTTTGAAGAGCTGAATTATAACCCTTCTGTCTCAAAGTAAATAACTGTAGAATATCCATTGCTCTTTGTTTTTTTTTTGAGACGGAGTCATGCTCTGTCGCCCAGGCTGGAGTGCAGTGGCCGGATCTCAGCTCACTGCAAGCTTCGCCTCCCGGGTTCACGCCATTCTCCTGCCTCAGCCTCCCAAGTAGCTGGGACTACAGGCGCCCGCCACTTCGCCCGGCTAGTTTTTTGTATTTTTTAGTAGAGACGGGGTTTCACCGTGTTAGCCAGGATGGTCTCGATCTCCTGACCTCGTGATCCGCCCGTCTCGGCCTCCCAAAGTGCTGGGATTACAGGCTTGAGCCACCGCGCCCGGCCTATCCATTGCTCTTATCACTTTATAATCAATGCATCTTCTTTCTTTAATAAATTTCTCCTCCTTATGTTTGGAGGGCGGTCATGGGAAACTGGTCTTGGGGTAAAAGGAGAAGTGAACTATTCCAACCTCATTTCTCACAAAGTAAACCACAGTCCCAGTTCACTTCCACACACAAGCACATGGAACCTCCCTCTGCACGTTTTGTTTGTATTTTTACGCAGCAAACACCCATGTATCCTGTGCACTATGCATTCTCCAACTGGAAAAGTAAGTAATGGTTACAAATGATATAACTATCAAAAGTATAAAGTTCATGTTTAAAAAGGAGAAAATGCATTTAGAGGAGGAAACATATCAGAACTCTTCAAATGAGAAATTAGTAAGAAAATGAGCGCTCCTTAATGTCATATTTACCAAGGATGCTGGATTTATTAGATACTGCTCATGTAATTAGTACAGTAGCCAAATCCAAGACAACCATAAGATTAGTCTGAAAATATGAAATGGAAATATTTTCTCATTTCCCTTTGTTGTTATAAAATACTTAATAAGTCAACTTGAATTCTATTACTGAATGTTTCTATTACAACCTCATTTTGAAAACAAAGCAATGTAATGCCCATCTAGTACACTGAAGCCAATTAAAGAAACATATTCCAATTCTAAATTTTTACTAACTTATTTATATCTAAGGAAGTTCTAAGGTTGTAAAGAAAAAGTGGTAGCAAATAACATAAATACTTAATAGTGCATTTCCACTGCCTATAAATACTAGCCAATTAGGAAAACCGTACATTATTACCTATCTTTTCACAACCAATCCTTTTTAACTAACAGCAAAGCCATTTGTTATGCAGTTAAAGCATTCCAAATATCCAATAAGTTACAAAGCTTTAGGGCTGAAGGAAACACAGCCTTATGGATTTTTACATCTGACCGCAGAAACCTTTAATCACCTTAAATTATGAGTCCTTTCTCTTTAATTCTAAATAAAGCTTTTTAAAAATCCAGTTTGCAAATCTATCTTATGAATGTTATAAACAATTAACATTCCTTTAAATATTAAACCCACATTCTCAAAATATTTACATCCCATTTACTCAAATAAATAAAAACTTTAAAACTGAAATTAAACTTCCCCAAAACACTTAAGTATTGACTGCAAATTTAAACTTTTTTCAATATTTAATTAAAATAATACTTCCAGTGAAAAACTGCTAATTTCATGACTTACATTTTAATTTCATCAGTATTCTATTCGTATCTTACTAATTCTAACTTTTTAAACTCTCATTTTTCTTCTATACCCCTAACCCATTCCCCAACCTACGAGATTATAAAGCAAATCCCAGACATCCTTTTATTTTGTTCGACTTTTTTTTTTTAATTTAAAGAAACAGGGTCTCACTATGTTGCCCAGGCTGGACATGAATTCCTGGGCTCGAGCAATCCTCCTACCTCAGCCACCTGAGTAACTGGGACTACAGATGTGCACAGCTTCATGGAACTTTTAAACGTAAGTGAGTTTGGAAGAAAAAACTGAAGAATCATGGGTCGAACATGGTGGCTCACGCCTGTAATCCAAGCGTTTTGGAAGGCCAAGGTGGGGGGATCACTTGAGGCCAGGAGTTCGAGACCAACTTGGCCAACATGGTGAAACCCCGTCTCTACTAAAAATACAAAAATTAGCTGGGCTTGGTGTCACACACCTAAAATCCTAGCTACTTGGGAAGCTGATGCACAAGAATCACTCGAACCCAGGAGGTGGAGACTATGGTGAGCAGAGATCATGCCACTGCACTCCAGCCTGGGCGACAGTGAAGACTGTATCAAACATCGACAAAACTGAAAGAATTAAAACTGCTAGTTTTAATCATACAGAAATGACATTTTGCTAAGTCAGAAACAGTACAAGAGCAATTTCATATGGTTTAGCTTAATAGAGTCATAGATACAAAAAGGGTGTATCAATTACTATGGTATATGTTGAATTTCGGATTTCATATAACCATGAGATCTGGGAAAAATAAAGCAAAGCTCATTAATATCTAGCCAGTAATTTTGCTTTGAAGAGTATAAAATCCACTGACTTTTAAAAAGTCCATATTCAACAGCGAGATTACGATACACAAGAAGTGGGGTGCAGTGGCTCACACCTGTAATCCCAGTTCTTTGAAAGGCTGAGGGAGGAGGATTGCTTAAGCCCAGGAGTTCAAGACTAGCCTGGGCAATACAGCAAGATCCTCATCTCTACAAAAAAAAAAATAATAATAATAATAATAATAATTAGCTGGGCGTGGTAGCACGTCCATGCAATCTCAGCTACTCAGGAGGCTGAGGTGGGAGGATCGCTTGAGCCCAAGAGGTTGAGGCTGCAGTGAGCTATGATCACACCACTGCACTCCAGCCTTGGCAACAGAGAGAAACCCTGTCTCAAAAAAAAAACAAACAAAAAAAAGACATGTGGAGATCAAACAATTTTTTTCTTTAAATTGCTTATTAAATAAAAATGCTATGATCAGTATTTTATTACTTTCTTTAAAAACTTTTAACGTGGGTGCGGTGGCTCATGCCTGTAAACCCAGCACTTTGGGAGGCCGAGGCGGGCGGATCACAAGGTCAGGAGATCGAGACCACGGTGAAACCCCATCTCTACTAAAAATACAAAAAATTAGCCGGGCGCGGTGGCCGGTGCCTGTAGTCCCAGCTACTCAGGAGGCTGAGGCAGGAGAATGACGTGAACCCGGGAGGCAGAGCTTACAGTGAGTCGAGATCGCGCCACTGCACTTCCAGCCTGGGGGACAGAGCAAGACTCCATCTCAAAAAAAAAACTTTCAATTAAACAAGGGGTTTTATGATAGAAATATACTACTAGTTACATTTACTATCATAAAACTAAATAAGAGACCAGGTGCAGTGGCTCACGCCTGTAATCCTAGCACTTTGGGGGGCTATGAGGGGCGGATCACTTGAAGTCAGGGGTTCAAGACCAGCCTGGCCAACATGGTGAAACCCCATCTCTACTAAAAATACAAAAATTAGCTGGGCGTGGTGGCAGGTACCTGTTATCTCAGCTACTCGGGAGGCTGAGGCAGGAGAATGACTTGAACCCAAGAGGCAGAGGTCGCAGTGAGCCAAGATTGCACCACAGGACTCCAATTTGGGCGACAGAGCAAGACTCTGTCTCAAAAAAAAAAAAAAAACAAAAAACAAAAAACAACTAAGGAGGAGGTCTTATGTATTAAAAAAATTTTGGCTCGTATAATCAAAATACTCTTATACAAATGTACTCTATGTTGCTATATATAAAAGTCATCACCTCTTCTTCTGGCTCATTTACTTCACTTTCATTCCCAGATTGTTCTTCTGTTTCAGCTCCCCCTTCTTCTTCTTCTTCATCCTCTTCAAGATTTTCTCCTTCTGTCATAGAATCTTTTGAATCTTTGTCATTTACTAGGCCTTGAAATGAGAAGATGGAAATGGAAAATACATTAAAAATAGATACAGGCCAGTTTTCTATACTATACCAATTCATGTAAAAGTATGCATTAATAATTCAACAGCCATTTTCTCAGAACAAACGTAAAAGAGTTAAAAACTGCGGTGAGAGACATTTTAAAAACTAAATGTGTAGGCCTACATTTCAACAAAGAAACACCACTAACAAAAAGCGACAAAAAATAAGTGTATATGTGTGTATACTTTCCCCTCTTTTCTTACAGCTTTAAATACTTGGATAATCTTACATATCTCAGTCTTGGACAAAGGTAGAAAACAGTAACAGAGGAGGTACAGTCTCAGCCATATGTAAGATACAGCGTTGGCCACACTCTTTACCAAATGAGATTTAAAGAGTCTCCAAAAACTCAAAGACTTGAAACAAATTGTGCCACCTTAATGGATAAATCATATTTGGCTATCAATTTGAATGTATGCAAATTAAGATGTGGGGGAATGGGGCAAAAAGCTACATAGCAGCTTTGTCACCATACAGACTCACTTTTTTTCTTCAATAACAGCATTCTCCTCCTAAGCCTAATGGAACTCCCTGGCCTGAATTTGCTTTCACCTCCTGTGTCCATCCCACATTTCACAGCCTAGTCAATTCTTCCTGTTGGAATTCCAATCCACCCTCTCTACTTTTGAGATGCACACAATATGGTCTCATCTGATCCCACTGATCTGCTACCCACTCCTCTCTCCTAAGCCCTCCCCTGAAGTTGCCTCAGACATCTCCTGTCACAGAACACACTGCTTTAAGATTTTGCTTGTTCAATATCCTTCTCAATAGAGAACACCCTTTAATACATACTTTCAGATCCCATCCACTCTTCAAGTTCCGTTTCAGTTTTACTTGCTGCATAAACTGTCAATGAGTATTTCAATCTATTACTTTTTCTCCTATTTGCTCCTAAAGCATGTGGAGAACTTATAGCATCTTACATTTGATGATATACTACGTTGTTATTTTTTTCCTAATAATCACATAAATATTACATCAGATTATAAGACCCTTGAGGACAAAAAACTTATATGTTCAAAACTTGAGAGCACATATATTAATAAATACACAGTAGGTGTTAAATAAATACCTGTTGATTCATAGAATCTGAGAGGATTCAAGCAGGAAGAAACTTTAGTGATGATATGATTTAACCCTCTCATTTCATGAATACTGGTTTGAACACTTCCAAACCAGAATTCAAATAATATTGACTATTATCATTTTAGTTTTGTTCTTAAATTAAAATAAAAATCTGAGCCAGTAATCTTACCTATCCTGAGAAAATCAGAGGTACACTAAAAATGTTATTTACATAAAACTAGAATCAACCTAAGAGTGAAACAGTATCAACCTAAGAGTGAAACAGCTGTATGAAGTAAATTATGGCACATAGATACAAATGAACACAGCCAATTAAAAAACAAAAAATAAAGCTTTAAAAGAATATGTGTACTGTCAAGAAAAAATTTCATAATGTATTAAGTAGAACCAATTGGTTATAAAATCACAAACACATAAAAAATTTAAAAAGAGTAGAAAAATATGTATCAAAATAGTAACACATGATTATCCTTCTGTATGGAATATTGGTGTTGTTTTCTTGGTATTTAAAAAAATTACTGTCATGAACACTTATTACTTTTAATACTATTAAAAATTATTTTTAAAATATAAGAAAATGGTTTTAGTATTTTCCAATTAACTACAATGTTAACATTGGGATACTATAAAACTAACATGAGACAATGAATTTTCAGGTGTCTGAAAACAAAAAACTACCAAAAACACAATACTGTATTATCTTCTGGTTTATCAGTAGGAAACTGATTTAATATCAATTTTTCTGCGTATGTCTTCTTCCTGATATTTAGACTCTATAACCAGGAAGCAAATGGAGACTTGGGAGTGCACTGATTGCAGCTGCTACCATCTTTTGAGTTTTATTCATGAACAGCGATCTATTTTTTACCTTCATATTCTAAGCAAGGACAGAGTCCTCACAAGAAGCCTGCAGTCCTTTAATTTAGCCTTTTGATCTACAAAGGACAAAGCACAACTGTTCTCTTTTCTGTCACCAAACTAGGTATCACACTAATATTTACTCATGTCCACTATACAGAGAGTACCATTCATTAAGGTTTTTGAGAAACAAGGCTAAGACTTAACAATTTTCCAAGGATCCAAAGCAAGTGAAATAAGTTCACAAATACTCTGCTTGATATGAGATCATGTATTCAATTAGAAATTTCAAAAGGAAAATAAAGTAGGTAACTTGGAAAAAGGTTCAAAGAACAAAAAGAATCACATATGCTTTTACGGGTTAAGTTGCAGGAAAAGTTAATACTTGCACAATCAGTAGCAGCACTTATAAAACCTTTACCATGAAAAGTGGTTCTTCAGATATGCAATGTAGTAAATTTATATAATTTGCATAACTGGTTAAGGTAAAGATCCCTTCATGATAGACATGAATGTACCAAGTTCTAGTGGGAAATCAAATACTAGCTTAATAGTATGAAAACGTGTCACTTTATTTTTATTTTATTTATTTTTTTTGAGATGTAGTTTCACTCTTGTTGCCCAGGCTATAGTGCAATGGCGTGATCTTGGCTCACTCCAATCTCCGTCTCCCGGGTTCAAGCAATTCTCCTGCCTCAGCCTCCTGAGTAGTTGGGATTATGGGCGTGCGCCACCATGCCTGGATAATTTTTGCATTTTTAGTAGAGATGGGGTTTTGCCATGTTGGCCAGGCTGGTCTCCAACTCCTGACCTCAGGTGATCTGCCTGCCTCGGCCTCCCAAAGTGCTGGGATTACAAGCATGAGCCACCACAACTGTCCAAAACATGTCACTTTAAAATGACTACAATAAAACATGCTAAAAACTATCAGCATATAAACCAGGTTGGTATGGCTATACCTTGTACTGGTTATTTCTAAAGACATGTAGGTTCCTGCAGCTCTAATGGCAGCTATTCAAGAGTTAACTCTTCTCCCCAAAACAACCTTAGGATACTGAAGTATACAGAGAACCTTCTAATTATCTCTAGATTTTCTCTAGTCCTTAGAAACAGAAGCAACTCTGCCAGTGGTAAGCTCTGAAATCCTACCCTGCAGGATAGTTCCAAATTTCTGACAGTTACTCCCTTCTACAGTTTCTTTCCTTGCACTTTTTAAGAAATAATGCCTGTTGAAAATATATACTGCAAAAATAAGTAATGCTTTAATCAAAAATAGATTTTATATTAGCAACCAAAAATTCTACAATTAAGAGAGGTAGACAGGATTGTGGTTTTCGTTTTTTTTTTTCCCATCACTATTACTTGCTTCAAGTCCTGTGAGTACTGCATAACTGTTTTTCTCCAGTTTGAAATTACCTAGTGAAATCAAGCACATCACATGGCTATTACCTAACACTATTATGTTACACTCAACACTGAAAATAGAAAAGATACAATGTAAACTCTGACTGGTAACATTATAAAGCAAATTCCAGATACAATCTGCCAAATAGCACCTTCATTTTCTGTCTATAATCAATTGCTTACCCAGTTTTATTAAGAATTCTCGTTCCAAGTCTTGTACCTGCCTGATGGATTCTTCCAGAGAATTACAGAGTTTGATCTTTGGTCTTAGCAGTTCTAGGGTATCACTGATCATGTAATCTATATCAATAGGAAATGGATGGTCTTTTGTCCAAACCTCCAAACTTTTCTTCCACCAAACATAACGCTGATAACAAATGAAAAATAAATTTAGCTACAAGAAATTAATAACAAAATATTTAAAAATAATAAACTATATTGTGCTGTTACCTAGTTATAACTATTAAGCTAAAAGGTTGTAAAAGACACCTACCATTTCTATTAATGGTCAACAGCAATGATCTTATTCCAATCATTTCCCTCTGTCTATATAGGCTTTCAGCTATTTGGTGAATGTATTAAATATCTTTTTATTATAACTGTCACAGTTTTTTAAGGCAAGGATATATTATAAATAAAATACCAAATAAATTTTCAGCTACTCCAAAACAAGGTACTGATTTCCCATATTTAATTTTGCAAATATAACCAAATTCAAAGCCATTGTTGTGATAAATGTTCATTATTTTCTCTGTACTACTTGCTTTGATTTTTGAAGAGTTAAAGTATCTGAAGATACGGTTTTTGAAATATATAAAACCACTAATCATCAACAAGCATTTATTGAACATCTACTGTGTATATGGCACTGTGTAGATATTTTCCCTCTCTACTCCAAGCCTGGTTCCCACATTCTATTTTATATTTGTTCTAATTCCTAAATTTACATTAACTGAAAGCACAACCCCAACCCAAGAATTTACTAGTATATAAACAGGTATTCCTCTGGGAGTTTTACTCTTCCTCTCCAGTCTGTTCCAGGTCCTTGCTACTCCAAGTGTGGACCTCATCTGGGAGCTTGTTAGAAATGTAGAATCTCAGTCCTCCTCCTAGATCAACTGAATCAGAATCTGCATCTTTACAATGTCCCCAGGGGACATGGATGCTCAGCAAAGTTTAGAAGCACTGCTCCAGGTGATCCTTTCTTCCTGACCTTCTAATACTGCACTGTACACTCCATGTTCTGGCTGAACACACAGACCTCGCCACCCAGGCCTCACTCACTTTTGACTCCAATTCCTAAGTATGGCTCTGCTATGCACTTTTGTCTGTTAATCAATTTGGAAAACATTTTTGTCTCTTTTTGCTCCTGAATATTTCTGAGTGTTTCTTTTCTCTCAGCCTAAGACGTCAGAGAGAATCCAAAGAATGATTCCCTTCTGAGAGAGACTCTAGTTTGGATGCTGTTATAGTTGCCATTTTGCAGCAAAACTCTGGCTTTTAATACAGTATCCAACTTAAGATGGTCCTCACATACAACAGGGACTCCAACCCTCAAATCTGCAAGTCCTTTTCCCCACTTTCTGCTCATCAATTCAGAAAGTAAAGGAGTAATAAGTTTCCCTCTATTGCAAAAGAATAGTGGTAGGAGCAAGCTAACAGACCACAATTCCCCAATAATATTTACCCCCCACTTAACACATGCCACAATGTGGATGTATTTTTAATACTTCAAGTTGTAACATTAAACTTATTTTCTTCATAATGGGTAAATGAAAATACTAACAACTGTGATTATATAGAATTGAATGGTACTATCAGTACTTAGTAAAACTTAAAGCACTTGATAGTGAGTTGTTCACCCTAATCGGCACTTAGAAAATTGTATTTTATGGGAAATAGTAATTGGGCTCCAACTAATCAACCTATAAGTTAACTTCTGAAATATAAACTTTATAGAGGTTGTAGTACTGTCCCTGTATTTGTATATGAATTTAATTTATATTGTACTTGGTCTAAATCAGAAGTTTATATAATTAACCAAAATTAAGATATGGAGTGCACAACTCAAGAATTTATGAATAAATGAACAAACATTCTTTCTGTATTAAATAGAACACATTTTTCTCAAAAGCGATAGGTTTTCTTTAAAAAAAAAAAAAAAAAAAAATAGGCTGGGCATGCTGACTCATGCCTGTTAATCCCAGAACGCTGGGAGGCCGAGATGGGTGGATCATCTGAGGTCAGGAGTTCAAGACCAGCCTAACCAACATGGTGAAATCGCACCCCCCCACCCCCCGCCACCAAAAATACAAAAATTAGCCAGGTGTGGTGGAGTACGCCTGTAATCCCAGATACCCTGGAGGCTGAGGCAGGAGAACTGCTTGAACCTGAGAGGCAGAGGTTGCAGTGAGCTGAGATTGCACCACTAGACTCCAACCTGGGTGACAGAGCAAGACTCAGCCTCAAAAAAAAAAAAAAAAAATTATATCTTTTAGAAACAAGAATTTGGGCTGTGCACGGTGGTTCATGCCTGTAATCCTAACACTTTGGGAGGCTGAGGTGGGAGACTTACTTGAGGCTAGGAATTCAAAATCAACCTGGCCAACATAGCAAGACCCCATCTCTATTTAAAAAAAAAAAAGCAAGAATTTGAGATGTAAATCAGAATATAGATGAGAAGAGAACATTAACAAATGTATTACAAATCACAAGTAATTTTAATTAATAAATTACTGTATTAAATATAATGGTCCACAAATTAGTGAACCAAATTTATAAACTGTATGAAAATAATTCCCAAGATTAATGAGCAATCATTATCAATCATAAAGGTTACATGCAATGAGAATGTTCATATAATAGAATCCACCATATATCTTTAAATTTCCAAAAGCATTCTTCTATGAACAATATAATCTAATTATGAACATATATAGGGTATATGAATACCATGTTTCTTCTCTAATAGTATTTTTTAAAACACATGCAATGCATTAAATGATGCCAAACTGAATATTTCAGCTTATATACCTGAAAATATACAAGGAAACAATCAAGTTTTCGTTTACTGGAACCTCTGTCAAAGTACTGGCCACATGTGTCCAGAATAGTGCATACGAGTCTAATTCTGAAAAGATGCTCAGGTGGGTCCAGGGAACTTGGAGAGCCATCAGGATTAACACCAAATGAGGTAAAAGAATACAGAGTTCTGAAAATAACAGCTGATTCCACCATTCGGTAATTGTAAAGTTCTCCTAAGAACTTGGCACTGCTGATACGCCTTTGATTAAATTTAGGTTGATTAACCTAAAAGGAAACAAAAACACAGATTTTCATTAAAGAGGAGTAGTGTACATGAAAACAGGTTAAACTTGCCTCTGTAACTTGAAAATATCAATCACTGGAAGAACACTGTATAGAGAAACGACAGATCTTTCATAATAAAGTGGTCACTTCCAGGTGTCCTTTTCTCTCTCTAGGAAATGGCTATCTTTAAAGTGTTTTCACAAAAAGAACATATTAGATATTAAATTTAGCTATCATTACATTAATTGTTTCTAAAACAGTTAAAATGTAATTCTACCCTTAACCTATTTTCTCTGCAATCAGTGAATTAAGAAAATAATAAATCTGGGTTTTACAATAAGAGCAAAGTGTTAGGACGGGCGCAGTAGCTCACACCTGTAATCCCTGCACTTTGGGAGGTTGACAGGCAATCACCTGCGGTCAGGAGTTCGAGACCAGCTTGGCCAATATGGCAAAACCCCGTCTCTACTAAAAATACAAAAAAATTAGCTAGGCGTGGTGGCAAGCACCTGTAATCCCAGCTACTTGGGAAGCTGAGACAGGAGAACTGCTTGAACCCGGGAGGCCGAGCTTGCAGTGAGCGGAGATCATGCCAGTGCACTCCAGCCTGACAGAGCGAGACTCTGTCTCAAAAAAAAAAAAAAAAAAAAAAAAAAGGAAAGTGTTTACAGAAAATTCTTATAAAATGATTATCAGCTTTTTCTAACTAATAAATTTACAGATTCCTATAACTTGAGTCTCAACAGTAACCTAGAAATAATAAATTATCCACAAATTCCAATTGTGTGACATTAAAGAAAGTCTTGGTTACCTCCATTCCTAATCGAATATCTTCTAACACTCCATCCACAACATGGATCCCAACATCCTCTTGGTAGAGCACTAGTCCTGCTAAGAGGTTGGCTACACAATGAATACTGTTATATTTCACATTCCAGATGTTTATCATACAACAAATAACATAGTCTTTCACTTCTTGGTCCTGCCAGGGCAGCTTTCGCATCTGTCTCAAAACCTAAACAAAGAGAATTTTGTTTAAATTATTAAGTAAGTGCACAGTAGTCTGACCAAATAATACAGAAATTTTGCTATGACTCTACAGAGAACTTCTGAAATAGAAAGTACATTAGAAATCCTCTAACAGCCTCTTCAGAAATAGAAAAAAATGAGATTTTCTAATTACGATAAAATGTATTATCATCTTTCCCAAATCCTTCCATAGTGCTCTCAAATTTTCTAGAGTTTTCAGGTCTTCAATCTAGGTAACTGTACTAAGGTCATTAAAAGAAATATCCAACCAGGAGTTTGGAGTAAGTTTTGTTTTGTTTTCTTTTCCCCAGACACAGTCTCACTCAGGCTGGAGCGCAGTAGTGCAAACTCGGCTCACTGAAACCTCTGCCTCCATGGCTCAAGCAATCCTCCCACCTCAGTCTCCCAAATAGATGGGACTAAAGGCGTGCAAGCCTGGCTAATTTTTGTATTTTTTGTAGAGGTGGAATCTCCCTGTGTTGCCCAGGCTGGTTTCAAACCCCTGACCTCAAGTGATCCCTGTGCCTTGGCCTCCCAAAGTGCTGGGATTACGGGCATGAGCCACTATGCCCAGCATAGAGTAGGTCTTTAAAAACAAGAACAGGCCAGGCGCAGTGGCTCACACTTGTAATCCCAGCACTCTGGGAGGCCAAGGTGGGTGGATAATCTGAGGTTAGGAGTTCAAGACTAGCTTGGCCAACATGGCAAAACCCTGTCTCTACTAAAAATACAAAAATTAGCCAAGCACGGTGGTGGGCAACTGTAATTCCAGCTACTAGGGAGGCTGAGGCAGGAGAATCACTTGAACCCGGGAAGGAAAGATGGCCGTGAGCCGAGACCGTACCACTGCACTCCAGCCTGCGTGACAGAGCGAGACTCCATCTCAAACAAAAACAAAAACCCAAGGTTTAAGAAAAATAACATGTTCTCTTTGGTGCATCATTTGACATAAATAATCTCTCTTTCTCGCTCTCTTTCTTTCTTTCTTTTTCTCTTGAGACGGAGTCTCGCTCTGTCACCCAGGCTGGAGTGCAGTGGCATGGTCTCAGATCACTACAACCCTCCGCCTCCAGGGTTCAAGCAATTTTCGTGCCTCAGCCTCCTGAGTAGCTGGGATTACAGGCATGCGCCAACACACTCGGCTAATTTTTGTATTTCTGGTAGAAATGAGGGTTTCGCCATGTTGGCCAGGCTAGTCTCAAATTCCTGGCCTCAAGTGATCTGCCCATCTTGGCCTCCCAAAGTGTTGGCTCATAGGCACGAGCCACTGTGCCAGTTAATAATCTCACTTAAAAAATAAAATCATTAATTTCCAACAAATAAACCCAAAGTCAACTGGCTAAAAGATCCCTTAAGGTGGAGGACACTATATCAAGACTGACACTGTACAACAACCTCAGTTTCCTCATGTGTAAACGGGGGATAACAAAAAAATACTTACTTCCTAGTTTATGGTAAAGACTAGACAAGTTAAAAATATGTGAAGTACATAGGAAAGTGTCTGGCACATTATAAAAATGTTAGTGGCCAGATGCAGTGGCTCACACCTGTAATCCCAACACTATGGGAGGCTGAGGCAGGAGGATTGCTTGAGCCCAGGAGTTCGAGACCAGCCTGTGGAACATAGCAATACCCCATCTCTATTAAATTAAATTAAATTATTTTTAAAAGTTAGCAATTATTATTTCAAAGCCTCTACTATAACAAGATAATCAGCAGAGCTCTAACCATAATCAAAGTCTTTCCATTTTTCTCCTTATATAAAATGGATACTATTAGCCAATTGCAAAGTAATCCTTTCATCTCTACTCTCCATTATCATCAACAATTCATCTTTCAGACACTAAACATGACTCTGACATTTCCAATGAAGCTGGTATGAGAACTCATTTAGCCATTCTATACTTTTCAAACTTTTAGACAATTCCAAAACTATTTGAAACAACTACTGCCTCTGATTGAGGAAGCTGGTTTCAATTTTCAAACCTGCAACATAATTTCTTATCACCTTCCATCCTAAAAAGAAAAAAATTCTATGCTGTATTATATGTCAAGTTGTAGAGTTCACCAAGAAATGTTTTGTTCGACATATCTTACTGAAAAGCGAAGTTTCTAACATGGTAACTACAATTATTAACATAATAGGTCAGTGATTCTTTACCTTCACTGGAAATTAACCCCTGTTGAGAATCTAAAGAAAGCTGCAGACCCTGTTTCCACAAAAATACAAATAGCCACAGACATTCAAAATTATGAGATTTCAGAGGGATCATGGGCCTCTTATAAAGTCTACTAAAGGTTAGGATCCCATGTACTGATGCAAAATATTTAAGTACAAATTTATTATGGAATACCAGAGAGAAAGTAATAGTTTCAAATATATACATAAAATCAAAATTTCCTAGAGTTACTATTTCAATTAGAACAAAAAGTTGTCATAAAAGGAAAACAAAACCTATGTCTCAAATATCATGTATCATCATAAGAATTCCTTCTTAGGATGACTTACACAGAGTTGACTGTAAAGGAACTTGAGCTCCACCCCCAGTTCTCCTACTCTACATAAGCTTAGTACTACCACAAATCTCACGTTAACTATTACTGCATGATTTCATAAGATTTACCTTCTCAGTGGTAACTTTAGAGAGATCCTTGTACAAAAGTTTCCGGACATACTCCTGGAGAGGAGGACGTTTCTTTTTCACGGTTTTTTCAGCTGGAGGTGGGTTGCAGTAGTAATATGCATTCTCTACCATTGTGACATATCTCGCATCAAGATGCATTGCTTGCTTCTTTCTCATCATTTGCTCCTGAAATAAAAAGTCCAAATTAATCAAAACACTTTCCTTCTAAGATTCCTTTACTTCTAACTAAACTTCTCAGTGATTTACTATTTCAAAGTAATGGGTTACAAAGCCAAAGAAAGGGCTGGGCACTGTGGCTCATGCCTCGAATCCCAGCACTTTGGGAGACTGAGATGACAGGATCATTTGAACCCAGGAGTTCAAGACCAGCTTGGGCAACATGGTGAAACCCCATCTCTACAAAAGGTACAAAAATTAGCCAGGTGTGGTGGCACGCACCTGTAGTCCCAGCAACTTGGGAGGTGGAGGCTGCAGTAAGCCATGATTGGCACTGCACTCCAGACTGGGCAAGAGCAAGACCCTGTCTCTTTAAAAAAAAAAAACAACAAAAAAAAGAGCACAAGGAGGTGGGGGTGGTGAGACAAAAACAATCAATGGGCATATCAAAGAGCATGTAAGCACACTAACTGTTATACTACTTATTTTTAGAACATACTAATCCATGGGCTGGGCGCGGTGGCTCGAGCCTGTAATCCCAGCACTTTGGGAGGCCAAAGTGGGCGGATCACGAGGTCAGGAGATAGAGACCATCCTAGGTAACATGGTGAAACCCTGCCTCTATGAAAAATACAAAAAAAATTAGCCAGGCGTGGTGGCGGACACCTGTAGTCCCAGCTACTCAGGAGGCTGAGGCAGGAGAATGGCGTGAACCCGGGAGGCAGAGCTTGCAGTGAGCCGAGATCGCGCCACTGCACTCCAGCCTGGGCGACAGAGCAAGACTCCATCCCCAAAAAAAAAAAAAAAAAGAACATACTAGTCCATGACTACTTAGCCTTAGGCTTCATCCAATAAAAGACTCAGAACTTTGCTGCCAAGGTAACTTCTTTCATAACTTTGCCAAAAAACATGAACTTTAAGGAAAGTAAGGCTCAAATATACAAGTGAGTGACAATAAGGACTAAAAATATAAATAAAGGGCTGACTATAGCTGTTTCCAGTACAACTAAGATTTCATTCTCAAGGCTCCAATGTTGTATGAGATACCTGACATGTCTCTGCAAAAAACTAAAAGTCCCCAACGTCTTATAATGTGTCTAGGGTTGCTCAGTATCAGCTCAGGAGAGGTAAGTAACTAACAAATACAGATCTAGTCACTCACCATCTACTTCATGGTTTCTCAGCCTCAGCACTACTGACATTTCGAATTGGATAATTTGTTGTGGGGGATTATTCTGTGCATTGTGGAATGTTTCACAGCCACTCTGGCCTCTACTTACTAGATGCCAGTTGAGAACCACTGACAAGTTGAAGATCTTTAAACAGCACTCCTAATTCTTAAAACAGCATCATGCCAAAAAGCATTAAGATTACTGAATAATTAAGTCATTTTAAAAACATCTGCTGGGGGCAGTGGCTCAAGCCTATAATCCTAGCAACTTAGGAAGCTGAGGTGAGAGAGTCTCTTGAGATCAGGAGTCTGAGACTAGCCTGGGCAACAAAGTGAGACCCCCCTTCTCTACATTAAAATAAACTTAACTAAACTAAACTAAAATGAATAGCTGGGCACAGTAGTAAGTACCTGTAGTCCCAGCTACTTGGGAAGCTAAAGCAGGAGGATCACATGAGCCCAGAAGTTCGAGGCTACAGTAAGCTATGATCATGTCACTGCACTCCAGCCTGGGTGATGGAGTGAGACCCCATCTCTAAAATAAGAAATAACAGAATAAAAGAAAAATAAAGTAAAAAATTACCCAGGCATGGTGGTGTACACCGGTCATCCCAGCTACTTAGGAAGCTGAGGTGAGAGGACTGCCTGAACCCAGGAGTTCAAGGCTGCAGTGAGCTATGATCATGCCTCTGCACTCCAGCCTGGAAGACAAGCTTAAGACCCTATCTCTTAAAAAAAAAAAAAAAAAGAAAGAAAGAAAGAAAAGTAACCAGGTGCAGTGGCTCATGCCTGTAATCCCAACACTTTGGGAGGCCGAGACAAGAGGATCACTTGAGGCCAGGATTTCGACAGCAGTCTCAGCAACATAGTGAGACCCTGTGTCTATAAAATAAAAAAATTAGCCAGGCATGGTGGTGTGCATCCATAGTCCCAGCTACTCGGGAGGCTGACGTGGAAGGATCACTTGAGCCCAGGAGTTGGAGGCTGCGGTGAGCTATAATCACACCACTGCACTCCAGCCTGGGCAACAGCAGGAGACCCTGTCTCAAAAACAAACAAAAATTACTTGGTACTTAATTAGTGTTATGCAATATGGCAGGCACGGGAAACTCATCAGTGAACAGGACAGACATGATTCCTACTTTCAGGAAGCTTAATAGTCTGGTGTCAGAAGACAGAATAAAATCAACAAATAAATCAACTACTATTCTTTTCAATAATAGTTGCAACAGTAGTATGAACAATAAGTACTGCGATCTGAAACAACAGAGAACCTACTTTAGTTCAGGGTGGGTTAGGGAAGGTTTTTCTGAGAAAGTGACATTTAAACTAGGATCTGAAGGATAACAAAGGCTGAAGAACCTCAGGAAGAGCAAGCATGCAGAGGCCCAAGGAGAAAGAAAGGCAGATGTGGCACAGAACAGAAGGCCAGTGTGTTCCCAGCAGGGAGCAGTGGAAGAGGGAAGAGGAGGGAGGGGACGGGTAATAGAGAGCACTGCACACGAAGGTGAGAAGGCTGGGTTTAAATGTGCAGAGGGAGATCACTGATGAGCTTCAAGCAGTGTTGTGGACTGGGGTGCTGGGTGGTGGTGGATTTCAAGTTCTGTGTGTATGTGAGCTCAAGGAGGGCAAGGGCTGTATCTTTTTCACTGTCACATATGTAGCACCTAAAACAGTGCCTGACAGACATGCAATTCATATTTAACAATGCATGAATAAATGAATGAATTTTTAAAAACACGTTCACTCTTTCCTATGGACTGCTTTTCTATCCGTGCAAAATCATCATATACTAGGAGAAAGTTTTGCTATTTATAAGTTAAACTGTGGGCATACCAAGTTTCATAACTGTTTCTCTTGTCTCCAAGGATTTCTATAGTACACTGACTGTACCTAAGCCCCTATACTGACACATCTTTGTACTATAATTAGTGAATGCCTGTTAAATATTCAGTCTTCCAAACAGACAAGAAAACACTCCCATGTTAAATAGAGCTAGAGACTTAATGACAGCACCCTGTAAGTTCTTTGGACAAAATAGAATGCATCATTTAACTTATCACTTGTACACAGATAATCCAGCTTTTAATCTCAATTAGTCTCAACCTGTTATCTGGCCTGCTTTAGAACCTTTTCCCCCACACACGCACACTCACACATACCCCAAACTAATTTTAACATTAGCCAAGAATAATTTTGAAGGCAAACCAGTTAAAAGGTTATATGTCTTCTCAAATAAATGTGAATACTTTTTAGATGATCCCATAAGCACTGATGTGCTTCAAACCAAACTCATCTGTTCCCTCCCCTTTATTCCCCCATGTCTGTGACTGGCGCCATCATCTGCTCAGATGCCCATGGCAGAATTTTAGTCTTATCTTAGTGTATTTTCTGCTTCCTCATCCCTTATATCTCACCACCAAGTCTCCTCAGTTCTACCTCCTAAAAATTTTCATATAGCAAGTCAGAATTCTCCAGTTTCTCCCCAACCATCCATACCCCAATTCATTTCTTCATTGTTGTCTCCCTAGGTTTTTAAAACAGCCTTTTAACTGTTCTCTGTATCCCTGGTCTCAGCAGTTATTGCCTCCATACCAATCTTTCTAAAAACATGAATCTGATCATAACCACTCTACCTGCTTAGTTAAAATCCTTCAATAGTTATTCACTGCCACCAGGAAAAAAACCTCCAGCTCCTTAGCATGGCACTCTGGGCGCCTTATAAGCTAGTGTGTGCCTACCCTCCCCTCCAGTCTTACCTGCAGCTGTTTTATTCAACTGGTTTCTCGTCTCTGCCTTTAAGACTCAGCTTAGGTCTCTAAAATAAAAACTGCTTTTTCCAAGAACCCTTTCCTGATATAGTAAATTAGGTGTCTCTTCTAGCTACACCCAAAATACCCTAGGCTTATACATTTACCATAATGTATGTCTTTTTTTTTTTTTTTTGAGACGGAGTCTCGCTCTGTCGACCAGGCTGGAGTGCAGTGGCGTGATCTCGGCTCACTGCAAGCTCCGCCTCCCGGGTTCACGCCATTCTCCCGCCTCAGCCTCCCAAGTAGCTGAGACTACAGGCGCCCGCCACCACGCCCGGCTAGTTTTTTGTATTTTTAGTAGAGACGGGGTTTCACCGTGTTAGCCAGGATGGTCTCGATCTCCTGACCTCGTGATCCGCCCGTCTCGGCCTCCCAAAGTGCTGGGATTACAGGCTTGAGCCACCGCGCCCGGCCATGTCTTTTTTTTTTTAACTTCCCATAATGTATTTCAATTCTCTATTTATTTGTCTGACTGTCCTATTAGGCTATAAACTACGTAAGGGCAGAAACTCTTCCAACTTTATATTCCAAGGGTCTAGCACAGAGTTCACACTCCATAAATACTATCAAGCCATTAGGGGAGATCTTTCCTACCCTAAGTCTGGTTTAAGTACCTCCTCCATGAGCCCACAATATCCTCTGCAGTCCCCCATTACAGTACCTACAACATTGTACTAGAATTATGTAGTTAACTCTCACCCATTAGAGGTGAATCACTTTGAAGATGGTAATTATATTTCATTTCTTTTTATCATCCCCCCTATAGCTGTGTGGGTATTCATTCATTCATTCATTCGAGACAGGGTCTCATTCTGTCACCCAGGCTGGAGTGCAGTGGCAAGATCACGGCTCCTGCAGCCTTGATCTCCCAAGTTCACCTCAGCCTCCTGAGTAGCTGGGACTACAGGAAAGCACCACCATGCCTGGCTAGTTTTAAAATGTGTTTGTAGAGAGGAGGTCTCACTATGCTGCCCAGGCTGGTATCTTTTAAGTGCTGGGAATATAGGCATGAGCCACTGCGCCTGGCCTTAATTTTAAAATTTAAGCTTACATTTTATGTGCTTACATGACACACGAATAATGGTTTGAGATGCACCAAAACATTCATAACATAACAAAAACATTCATAAACATTGCTCTAAAAAACACTATTGGGTGCCTGCTCATCTGCATCATTTGTTAAAAGTGTTACAGGTTGAACTTAATTACCCCTTGCAATACTGTGAACTCACTGGTAGCCAAGTGAGAAAAATGTCTACAGCTCTCCAGGGATGGCAACTCATATGTATGGGATGTTCCAGTTTAGATAGAAATGTTTGTATTCTTATGAAAGAATAAGATAACCAGCACTGGTCAATATTTCCAACCTCTGAAGCACAGGTAAATCAAGAACCTCTAGCTCTTTCCAGGATCCTCAAGCCCTTACCAAAAGTACACTGGTCCTCAGGTGAGATTCTGGAGATCTGAAAAGAAACCGTCCACATGTCTCCAGCAGGGTGCATGCCATTTCAATATGGTGATGAGAGAAGTCTGACAGAAGCATCTGCAACAGGAAGAATGATGAAAACTACAAAGGCAACTCTTCAATCCTAGTAGAGGAAGAAATTATCATACATCTAATGTGTGTAAGAACTTGGAAAATGTAAAAAACAGAAGTGAGTCTACTCAGGTTCACTGCTGGGCATCTTTTGTGTTCTGCCATTAATTTGTATTGAAAAACTTCAATATATTTAATGTCTTTCACAGAAAGATATGTGGAAACGAATGTCAAAGCCCTTTCTATATTTATTATTAGATGTTTTGTATTTAAACACATGCCACGTACACAGCAGACTTTTTCTCAATGCCTTTTGTTTTGGTCTATATATTTATTTTCCAAAATTCTCACTACAAAAGTATTATTTGCTCATTATATGAATTATAGACACAACATATCACTAGGACATTTTAGTATTTACCCTCCTAATCATTTATGCATATTTTCTAAACTAAAACAGATTGAGACATTTGAGAACTTGGTTTCTTTGTATCATTTAATCACTTGGTTTTTCTGGCTTATAAGGAATATCTTTTTGTGTCCTTTTTTGTCCTTCTATGGCATGATTTGCAAAGAACATAGTACTACATAATATGAACTAGACTAAAACTTACTTGATTCTTATTCATCATCCAAATTGCCTCCCATTTCTTACTACAGGTTAAGTTTCCCTTATCTAAAATGCCTGGGACCAGAAATGTTTCAGATTTCAAATTTTTTTCAGATTTTGGAATACAGTATTTGAAATTTGAAATGGGAGGCAATTTGCATGATGAATAAGAATCAAGTAAGTTTTAATCTAGTTCATATCATGATACAATAGAAACCAATTTCTTGCCATTTTTTGCTTTACTTATTTTGAAGCTATGTTATTGGCTGCATACTGATTCAGAAAGGTAATCTTTTCCTGTTAAAATAACCTCTTCATCATTACAAACCAGCCTTCTTTCTTTCTTTCTTTCTTTCTTTCTTTCTTTCTTTTTTGAGATGGAGTTTCACTCTTGTTACCCAGGCTGGAGTGCAATAGTGTGATCTTGGCTCACCACAACCTCCGCCTCCTGGATTCAAGTGATTCTCCTGCCTCAGCCTCCCGAGTAGCTGGGATTACAGGTGCACGCCAGCCACCACGCCTGGCTAATTTTGTATTTTTAGTAGATACGGGGTTTCTCCATGTTGGTCAGGCTGGTCTTGAACCCCTGACCTCAGGTGATCCACCAGCCTCAGACTCCCAAAGTGCTAGGATTAAAGGCATGAGCTATGGCGCCTGGCCCTTTATTTCTAATAATATTTCATGCTTTTGTCAAAAGTGTTACAGGTTGAACTTAATAACCCCTTGTAATACTGTGAACTCACTGGTAGCCAAGTGAGAAAAAATTTCTACAGCTCTCCAGGGATGGCAACTCATAAGTATGGGACATTCTAGTTTAAGTAGAAATGTTTGTATTCATATGACAGAGTAAGATAACTACCGCCAGTCAATATTTTTAACCTCTACGATAACACAGAGAAACCAGCTTTCATTTTATTAGTATTTGTATAGCACTATTTTCCCCATCTTTTTATTTAATTTTTCTCATCTTCATATTTAAGGGTAACAGTTGTAGATAGCTCCTAATAGTTGTTTTAATCAAGTTTTATATTTTTAAGGCTTTTACTTGATGTATTTCACCCTTTTCAGGTTTCACGTTATTACTGGTAGAACTGCATAAGTATCTAAGATCTTAACTATTTGTTTTGTATTTTGCACACCTGTTTAATGTTACTTTTTCTTCCTTTCTTGGTGTTCTTTTGGATTAATCAAATATTAAATTATTTCACTTTATCTACCATTTATAACTAAAACTTTAAACTTTTCAATTAAAAGCAATCAACCAATTTAGCACTAACCTTTAAACAATGTAGTGTGTCATTTTTGGTGAACATCTTAAACTTAGTTAGTTCTCCAATAAAACGAACAGTTTTATTCTTTGTTTCAATATTGATCTGGTCCTTTTTTCGTACCTAAAAATTAAAAGAGAAAAGATAATGCTTAATCAACATTTTGAATCTCTGTGATAAAAACTATTTTTAATGCATTCAAATTGACTCCAGATTTTTTTTTTTTTTTGAGACAGAGTTTCACTCTTGTCGCCCAGGCTGGAGCGCAATGGTGCAATCTTGGCTCACTACCTCTGCCTCCTGGGTTCAAGCGATTCTCCTGCTTCACCCTACCAAGTAGCTGGGATTACAGGTGTCCACCACCACACCTGGCTAATTTTTTGTATTTTTGGTAGAGATGGGATTTCATCATGTTGGCCAGGCTGGTCCCAAACTCCTGACCTTGGGCGATCCACCCACCTTGGCCTCCCAAAGTGCTGAGATTACAGGCGTGAGCCACTATGCCCAGCCCATTCCAGATATTTTTAATAGGTAAGGGTAAAATTTCTTGCTATAGGCCAGGTGCAGTGGCTCAGGCCTGTAATCCCAGCACTTTGGGAGGCTGAGGCAGACGGATCACAAGGTCAGGAGTTTGAGACAGCCTGGCCAACGTGGCGGAACCCTGTCTCAACTAAAAATACAAAAATTAGCCAGGCGTGGTGGCAGGCGCCTGTAATTCCAGCTACTTGGGAGGTTGAGGCAGGAGAATTGCTTGAACCCTGGAGGTGGAGGTTGCAGTGAGCTGAGATCATGCCATTGCACTCCAGCCTGGGTGACAAGAGCAAGACTCTGTCTCAAAAAACAAAAACAAAAACAAAACTCTTGCTATACTTAAACTATTATAAGTTAAAGAAAAAATTGCTCTGTATAACACCAGTCCCAGGATGTGCTCTGCAAAACAGCTCCACGGTCAAGTAATTTGGAGAAAAAAAATGAATTTTACCAGGCCTAAAGAGGCTCTTAAATAAAGAAAACTTTAAGTCAATGTTTTTCAAATTTATTTGGCAACATGAACCTCCTTTTTGAAATGTTAGAAACTGCTATTAGTTAACATCCCTTTAAATTAATACTATAAGGAACACACTTTAGGAAATGCTGCTTTAAAAATATGAATGCCAAGTGCTCACCTAAGCAAAACTGGTATTAAGGCTTGACTAGTGTATTATAATTATGAACTATGCTGCATTTTTACTATAAATACATTACAACGAAAGAGCCAATATAATCACTGTTCGTTTTTATCACCAGTCATGGTTGTACTTGGTCAATGGTTAAGTCCTTTGCAAATGTAAGTCTTCTAGTTAGGCACAAATTTCAAGAATTATCAGATGCAACAAAATCCGGCTGCTACAGTGCAATGCAAACAGACATACCAAGATAAATGTAATTGGATTTAACCTCAGAATTCCATTTTCATCGGAAAACCAAACCTACAGTCTAGAAAACTTTCATTTGAACACCAGTGACCATAATGTAGTGCCCTGAATTAGTTTAGCACTTTCTTTCCTTGTTTTCTGAGACAGCTTCACTCTGTCACCCAGGCTGGAGTGCAGTGGCACAATCTCGGCTCACTGCGACCTCCACCTCCCAGGTTAAAGAGATTTTTGTGCCTCAGCCTCCTGAGTGGCTGCAATTACAGGTGCGTGCCATCACGTCTGGCTACATTTTTGTATTTTTAGTAGAGATGGGGTTTCACCATGTTGCCCAGGCTGGTCTCAAACTCCTGGCCTCAAGCGATCCATCTGCTTCAGCGTCCCAAAATGCTGGGATTACAGGTGTGAACCACCACAATCGGCCTAGAACTTTTTTTTTCTTTTTTTGAGACAGAGTCTCGCACTGTTGCTCAGGCTGTGCAATGGCACGATCTCGGCTCACTGTAACCTCCACCTCTCGGGTTCAAGTGATTCTCCTGCCTCAGCCTCCTGAGTACCTGGGATTACAGGCGCCTGCCACCACGCTTGGTTAATTTTTTGTAGTTTTAGTAGAGACGGGGTTTCACTATGGTGGTCAGGCTGGTCTTGAACTCTTGACCTCATGATCCGCCCGCCTCAGCCTCCCAAAGTGCCAGAACTTTTTTTTTAATGACATCATTTAAGCATACAAAATAGTTTTGCAATTAGAGACAAATATAAAATAGAACTAGAGTCTCATTTGTAATATTAAACAAAATACTGAATAAACCTGACTGCTTATTATTAGCCTTGTAATTTAGAAAGAAGCACAGCCTTCATAAAGAACTTTTCACAAATAAATGTTTCATATACATGCACATAAAAAACTTCTTATTAATTTACCTTATTTTCTGAGCTTCGAGGATTGATTGAGTGTGGACTGTGGACCAGTTTTGCTGGATTTCAATCCCAGCACTATTACTTACACTTACTGCCTGTTACTTAACCTGTGTCTCAAAGTCCTTATCTGTAAATTGGACCTAATAGGGTTATAAGTCTTAAATAAGTTAATACTTGTAAAGCACATAAAACAGTGCTTTGGACCAGCAAGAGTTCAATAAATACTATCACTCATTTTATCCTTCCTTGTATATTTGTACCTCTAATACATGGGCACTAAATAAATCTTTGCTGACAAGTAATTGAAAAGCTAAAGCTTAATATACATTCTGCAGTGACATGAAAGAGCAAAAGTTCTAGAGTTAGAATGTCTGTGCTCTTAAGATCACTTTATGGGATATAATATCTCAAAGCAAGTCATATAAACTCCCTGAGCCTGTCTGCCCACTTGGTAAAGTAAGGATAATGATGATGATGGTAGTGACTACACTTCACTTGGTACTAAGCAATTAAGGTACAGGACAAAAGAAGATTAGACAACTTTTAAAATGATGTTAGGCTGGGCGCAGTGGCTCACGCCTGTAATCCCAGCACTTTGGGAGGCCAAGGCGGGTGGATCACGAGGTCAGGAGATTGAGACCATCCTGGCTAACACGGTGAAACCCCGTCTTTACTAAAAATATTAAAAAATTAGCCAGGCGTGGTGGTGGGCGCCTGTAGTCCCAGCTACTCAGGAGGCTGAGGCAGGAGAATGGTGTGAACCTGGGAGGCAGAGCTTGCGGTGAGCTGAGATCGTGCCACTGCACTCCAGCCTGGGCAACAGAGCGAGACGAGACTCCGTCTCAAAATAAATAAATAAATAAAATGATGCTTAAGGAGTATTTTAATGACAGGGTAAAATGCTTCTGAGAAATAACAGAAAATTACACATAAAATATAATTCATCCATGAAAAACTATAGAGAAAAAAAGGTAAAACTAAAAACTAAAAAACAAAAAACCACCAAAACGTTGCTGTTAAGTAATGAAACTGGTATTTTTCTTTCCTTTTTTTTAACTTTAAATGTTTTCTAAATTACACTGACCTTGTGTCTTTGTTTGGGAAAACACATAAGAAAGCATATCAAAAACTACGCACTAAAACGGGCCAGGCATGGTGGCTCACACCTGTGATCCCAGCACTTTGAGAGGCCGAGGCAGGTGGATCACTTGAGGTCAGGAGTTTGAGACCAGCCTGGCCAACATGGTGAAACTCCGTCTCTACTAAAAATACAAAAATTAGCAGGGCATGGTGGCACGTGCCTATCATCCCAGCTACTCGGGAGGCTGAGGCACAAGAATCGCTTGAACCTGGGAGGGGGAGGTTGTGGCAAGATGAGATCATGCCACTGCACTCCAGCCTGGGTGACACAGTGAGACTCGATCTCAAAAAAAAAAAAGGGAAAAAAAAAAAAACACTATATACTAAAACTAAGTCTTAGGGTCAGTAGGGTTGGGAAATACATATATCTATTTTTAAATCTCCTTGAATGACGTTGGATGCATATCCTCTTCTTCAACTGCTATGGAATATCACACCATTTTCAGCATTACTAAGCATTCTAGTTTTCAAAACATGTTAACATGCTGTATCATCCACATCATATATTTACATTAATTCTAATTATTCTGAAATATAAAGGTTACAGAGGTTACATCTAATAAAAATGACAAAATTATACAATATTTAAATGAAGTGTTATAAATCAATGATCTCACTCCCTCATTTTCAGATGAGAAAACTGAAGGCTTTTCAAAAGCTTGTAACTTATAAAAATGGCTAACATTCTCACTCCTCATTCAACATTTCAACATTTTTCACTGTCACTTCTTTCCTTTTTTTTTTTTTTTTTTTTGAGACGTAGTTTCGCTCTTGTTGCCCAGGCTGGAGTGCAATGGTGTGATCTCAGCTCACCGCAACCTCCGCCTCCCAGGTTCAAGTGATTCTCCTGCCTCAGCCTCCCAAGTAGCTGGGATTAAAGGCATGTGCCACCACGCCTGGCTAATTTTGCATTTTTAGTAGAGATGAAGTTTCTCCATGTTGGTCAGGCTGACTGAACTCCTGACCTCCGGTGATCCGCCCGCCTCGGCCACCCAAAGTGCTGGGATTACAGGCGTGAGCCACTGCGTCCGGTCTTCACTCTGGTTTCTTAAAACCTTATGATCAAAAATATGTCAAAACACTTCTGGATGAATTAACAATGTAACATTTTCTATATATTTGTAGTTCAATAATGCCTCTTGTAAGACTTTATTCATATAATCAATCATCCATAGCAAAAATGTGGCTTGCAACTCTGCTAAAGACAAATAAAATTGAGATTAATTGAACAACAAAGTTTGTATATACTAATTAAAACTCTTCAGGCTGGGCACAGTGGTTCATGCCTATAATCCCAGCACTTCGGAAGGCCAAGGCAGGCAGATCACTTAAGGTCAGGAGTTTGAGATCAACCTGGCCAACATGGTAAAACCCCGTCTCTGCTAAAAGTACAAAAATTGGCCAGGTATGGTGGCCTGTGCCTGTAGTCCCAGCTACTTGGGAGGCTGAGGTAGGAGAATCACTTGAAGCCGGGAGGCTGAGGTTACAGTGAGCCAAGATCCCGCCACTGCACTCCGGCCTGGGCAACAGAGCAAGACTCCGTCTCAAAAACAACAACAACAACAACAACAACAACAACAACAACAACAACAAAAAACTTTTCAGATATATCAACACACATGAACTGTAAGGATTTCCTAAGGCCTATCATTTACCACTTTCCTGGAGAAAGAATCCTCTGTTCTAGTCAAGCTGGCCCCTCTAGAAGGGCCAAATAGATATTCACCCAAATAGATTTTCTATCCTCCATAATTTGCTCACTTTGTTTTACATGAAGTTTCTTCAATCATTCAGCAAACTTTTCTGAAAACCTACTGTAGGCTAAACATAAAATCAGTACTGAGTCTATAAATAAGTAAATTTGCCTTGACATAAAATTCTTTAAAAACTTTTGTGAACCAGTATCTCCAAAGTAGAGTGCATAAGACTATTTACCTACTTGGAGTAGGGAGGGGAAACTGGCAATTCTATTTATATGTTTTATCTCACACATTTCCATTTGTTTTTGTATGGTTTACAATGCACAAAAGCATTTGGTACAATTGCCAAGGTATGTAATTTTGAAATAAATATACCTATAATGGGGATATGTAGTCAACTTATTTTAACAAATAAAGAAACTTAATCAAAAAGTTGGGAGATGATTAATTTTTAAAATGTCAGTGACTTAATTTGCTTATGTTAAATAAAAGTTGTCTCCCCAGTCAGGTGTGTTGGCATGCGCCTGTAGTCCTAGTCACTGGGAGGCTGAAACAGGAGGATCGCGTGAGTCCATAAGTTTGAGGCTGCAGTGAGCTATGATCATGCCACTGCATTCCACCTTGGGTGACAGAGTAAGATACCATCTCTTAAAACAAAACAAAACAAAAAGTTGTCCCCTTCATCACTAAAGAAGTAGGCCGTACTGAAACTTTAGAGAAAACTAGAACGGAAAAGAATTCCTCATATTCCCACCATCCAAAGACTGCCACGTTAACATACTCACATGTAATTGTTTTTTCTTCTCTGCTTTCTAAGCATTTTAAGTGTATGTTTATTATACGTAAGATTTTACATCTTGCTTTTTAAAAAAGTACTTTCTGATATAAAAACTTGTTGTTGCTGTTGTTGTTTTTTGAGATGGAATTTCACTCTTGTTGCCCAGGCTAGAGTGCAGTGGCGCAATCTTAGCTCACGGTAACCTCCGCCTCCTGGGTTCAAGTGATTCTCCTGCCTCAGCCTCCTGAGTAGCTGGGATTACAGGCATGTGCCACCCGTCCGGCTAATTTTGTATTTTTTTCTTTTTTTAGGGAGACAGAGTTTCTCCGTGTTGGTCAGGCTGGTCTCGAACTCCCGACCTCAGGTGATCTGCCCGCCTCGGCCTCCCAAAATGCTGGGATTATAGGTGTGGGCCACCGCACCTGGCCCTAAAAAGGTTTTTGTACACATCAATTCTAATGGCTTTCCATCATTTCAGCATTGTGATTATATGGCCATTTTATTAATCCACTGTTGGGCTTTCAGATGATCAGTTTTCCCTATTAGAGTCATAGTGTGAATCACCCTTTTTTGGTACATAGATTTGTTTACTTAGGACATGTCCTCGGAGTTGTCCAAATTATGAATGCCTCTAGGGCTCTTGAAATCTAGTGCCAAACAGCTTCACCATATTCCCACCTGAAGTATCTGAGAATGTTGGTTTCTCATGTCTATTACCTTTTCTAATTGTCAGTTAAATTAGCAAACCCATTGTTTCAACTAGAATTTCCTTAACTGCCAATGAAATTTCACACGGCTTTGTTAACAAAAGCTTTATTTCTCAGTTGAGGTTCTTAGGGGGGAAAACATATCAGACTGCAGAAATAACACTAGATCTAGGTAGAAGACAGAGACAAGAAAAGCTGGTTAAAAAGCTACTATCATAACTCCAGGTATAGAAAATGAAAGACAGTGGCAGGAGGTACGAAGAGAAGATGCTAGATTTTAGTTGGTTTAGAAGTCAATATCCAATGAATTCCGTAAACAATGGCTCCTAAATGTCTAGGTGCAAAAGTAGAGGTATTTATCTCAGTAATTGGATAAAATACATTGTAAATTTACAGGGAAAATACAGAAGCAGATTCAAGAAAGTAAAAGACATTTTTAAGAAGAAAATAATGAATTCAGTTTGGGGAACAATTTAGCTCAAAGTACATGAAAACTTTCTAAGTATCATAAGAGAGGTTCTGGCAAGATACATATATTTGGGGTTGTTGAAAAATAGATAAGAATTAAAAGCCAGCTAAATGCATCCCATTAAAAAGGAGGCTGAAGGAAGAAAGCTGAGCCAATCCCAACAAAGAAACTCAGGTAGAAAAAAAGGTGGAGGAGATTAAGAAAGTAACACAAGTAAGAACCAGGAGAGAATGGTGGTATAGAAGGTATAATTATTATTAAATGATATTTATGTACAGATGCTATGTGAGGAGTTATACGTGCATTATTTCATTTAATCCTTAAGAACAATCCTATTTCTAAAAATGCAATTATTAACCCTACTTGGTAGACATGGAAACCAAGGTTTAGAACACTTGAGTCTAAGTTGGCCACAGTTACAATGCTAGCATGTGGTGGAGCCAGAGGCAGGCTTCCTAAAAAACAGGAGAGTCTGGCAGTTTCGAGTCTGCAGAGACACTAACTAACAGGCAACCGGAAAAACAACTGCTGGTCTCTGCCAGGGTGCTATGATGGTGAATCAAAGGGTAAATGTCAGGAGAAACAGAGACAAGTATACTGTCAAACATTTCAATAAGAAGATAATGAAACAGTTGGCGGCTGAGGGAGGGGACGGGGGATGCTGAGAAAAGGTGTTTGTTGTTGTCACTTTAAGGATGTGAGTGGTGAGCATGTTTCCGCCTAATAGAAAATCGCTGGCAAAGCCTATAGATTTGGGGTAGGAAGGCCAGATCCTGGAGGAAGTAGACGGTGATCAAGTATGTAGAGTGCTCTTTCTTCTCCCTCGGAGAGCACTGGTTCCCAGTGTGCTCCTGGAGTTCTGATATTCTTCCCTTGTAATGAAGCATTGCAGCAGTACAATAAAAATGCCAATACCCCAACTCTCACCCCAATTTTCAAATGAGAGAGTACATATAGAATTTTCTTAATTTTAAGTTTTTCACCAAAAGCACTAATTATGCTTGGTCCAGGAACTTGTGTTTTAATTTGGAGATTGGTTGAGGGGTATAGGCATATAACCAATATAATAACTCATACTGTCCACTAGTAAAACAGTTACTTCTTTGTACAATGAGATTAAACATATCAACAAGAATATCACGGCTTATGATGTATCTGTCTCTGAACTAGCAGCATTTGTCAAAGTGTGTTCTTTGATGGGTTCCATATGCATGCCCTCCAGGAGATTCACAGAGCACATTACCATATTAATGCTTTGAGAATTCTTAAAACAAAACAAAACAAAACAAAACCATTTAACTTTATTGAGTTCAGTGTTTCCAACCTCTCTAAACACAGAAACCTTCCCTTACATACTACCTGTGAAAATCTGAAAAACTAGCAAAAGTTGGCCCCAAAAAATCTTAACCACAAATCTCATACTAACAAGAAGTGCTTACAGACTATTCTCCTTTGCAAGAGACTCTCCTTCCTTTGCACTCAAAGCACCCACTCTCCAATAATTCACCTGGCAATTCAGCATGCAATTCCTTACAGCTATTACATTTAAGGATTAATTTTTATTTAAACCTTGTGTCCTCAACTACACCGTTTGAGTTCCTGACCTCGGGAATTTTGTCTGTTCTTCCGAGAGCTTGGCAATACGACTGACTGGTGCATAGTGAGTGAGAGATAGCAGTGCAGACATTTCCTGTTTTTATTTGCATTCTGACCAACTTATGATAAAGCAAAGTTTTGTAAACACCATTTTTCCATTGGCTAACAACAACTGAATTTCATGTTTTTTCACAGCTAATAACGTCCACTTTCAGTCACCTCTGGCAGTATCATTTCCCCACTATCAAGCCTGTATTTGAAGCAGAAGCACCTCCATGAAGTAACTGGATAACATGGGTTGGGAGAACCACTAACACATAGTTTGTTCATACTTCTAGGGCTAGAGAGAAAGGGAAGCCATCTGGTAACAGGCTCCTGTTATTTCCCAGGGTGATCTTTAAGAAACTCACCATGATCCAAGGTAAAATTTCTTAAGGCAAGAATCAAAGAAACACGGGCTATGGCAGCACTCGCTAGTATCAGATTATTGATGGAAACTTGTAGACGCCACACATTTGGACCCAAGCACCTAAAGAACCTTATCCTATGTGGCACCACACCCTGACTCATGGTGGCCAATTATGTTTCTTTTGGAAACACCAATGAAGGCTCCGGCTGTCTTGACCTTGGAGAAGCGTTTCTACCTTAGAAAAGCAAAAAAGTGCCATTCCTGCAATGGGGGAACAAGGTAGCAGCAACAGCTCACCTTCCAACAGAATATCACTCATCAATTTCAAGCTTCGTTAAATAAACCACTTTTCAAAAATTTAGAATACCATAAATTCTAAACTGTTATACCACTATCAAATTTCAAGAATATGCTTACCAACAATTACATTCTTAAAGAATCCTCACTCAACGTATAAGAATATATATATTACAAAATAAATGCTTAAATACATACATGAAATCTGAAATCCCCCCTCAGCATGGAACAAAGATCCTCTGCTACATCAGACATGCAGGGATGCAATGTAGCAACCAATCTTGCATAAAATGGTAGCAAATCCAACCTGCAAAAGTTATATGTGATATGTGTCAAAGGAAAGACATATCAAAAATAATTCATTTTAAAATTTAAACTTTTTCAGATGTATTCACACATTAAATGATTTTAAAACTCATAATCATACAGACATGCCTATTTATTGCCATCATAAAGAAGTGTTTGAAAATTCAATGAGCCTTCTGAAATTTTATTAATATTCTGGCATTCTCCATTCTGTGAATTTATTGCATAGCTATAATTTTATTAAGTATGTAATTTTGATAAAATATGAAACACCACGCACACACACAAAAAACAACAGTATGTTTTGACACGACTTAAATTTTTAATCACATAATTACTGAGTAACTGCATATTTACAAATCTCAAGGTAACTTCTTCAGTGTAAGACAAAATCCTTTAAAGCCGTTTCCTTCATTTATCTCAGGGTAAGTTATTTGGAAACCCCAAGGTCTAAAGCAAAAAGGTAATCAACAGGCTGGGTGCGGTAGCTCACGCCTGTAATGGGAGGCCAAGGCAGGCAGATCATGAGGTAAGGAGATCGAGACTATCCTGGCTAACACGGTGAAACCCTGTCTCTACTAAAAATAAAAAAATTAGCCGGGTATGGTGGCACACGCCTGTAGTTACAGCTACTCGGGAGGCTGAGGCAGGAGAATTGCTTGAACCTGGGAGGCGGACGTTGCAGTGAGCCCTGATCACGCCACTGCACTCCAGCCTGGGTGACAGAGCAAGACTCCATCACATGAATGAATGAATGAATGAATGGTACTCAGTAACTGAAAAAGCCTCAAGGAAGGCAAAACAATATTACAAAATCTATACACTAACTTACGTATTTCACTCATTACAGAACCCACTCAGATCCTCATTCAGGATCTTAATTTGGACAGTAAATGGCAAATATGTGGCATTCACACTGCCACCCTCTTCCACTGTCAGAGCACTTTTTCCCATTACACAGGAATGATGCTCCGGAATCCTGCTTAGCACAGCACTCCAGGTGACCACTACTAGTTGGAATCAACACACAAGCTAAAATTTATTTTCCATTCCTGCCATAGATGTTATTACTCAATGATTCAACACTCAGCAGATCAGACTCTGAAGATGAGAAGTAGTGAGGAACTGATAAAAGCAGCTGTACCGACAGCAGCAAGTAATGGAGCTAACAGTGAGAGAGGAAGCTAAAAACTATAAAATTACAAGAGCTTAAAAATTATGACAGCTTGAAGCCAATTAGAACAGAAACAAATAATCATACAAGTCTTAATTATCGCTGAGTAGAGGCCGGGCACGGTGGCTCATGCCTGTAATCCCAGCACTTTGGGAGGCTAAGGCAGGCAGATCACCTGAGGTCAGGAGTTTGAGATCAGCCTGACCAATATGGTAAAACTCGATCTCTACTAAAAATACAAAAATTAGCCGGGCGTGGTGGGAGGTGCCAGTAATCCCAGCTACTCGGGAGACTGAGGCAGGAGAATCCTTGAACCCAGGAGGTGGAGGTTGCAGTGAGCCGAGATCACGCCATTGCACTCCAGCTCGGGCAACTAGAGCGAAACTCCATCTCAAAAAAAGATTATTGCTGAGTACATCACTGTACCATACAATAATATATGAAAATGTTTGATCATCAGGAAAAAAACCACATAATTAGATCTGGAAAGCTCCTTGGATGGATACATTAACCCTTAGCTAAAGGGATACAGTGAAAAAAGAAGGATGGAAATAAATTTGAAAGGTATGGTTAGGCGGGGCATGGTGGCCAGTAATCCCAGCATTTTGGGAGGCTGAGGCAGGCGGATCACCTGAGGTCAGGAGTTCAAGATCAGTCTGGCCAACATGGTGAAACCCCCACCTCTACTAAAAATACAAAATTTAGCTGGGTGCTGTGGGGCCTGTTTGTAATCCCAGCTACTCAGGCCTGGGAGGTGGAGGTCGCAGTGAGCCAAGTCCATGCCACAGGACTCCAGTCTGGCCACAGAGTGAGACTATCTCATAAAGATTAAAAAAAAAAAATTGAAAAGAAGAAAGGTATGGTTGAAAGGAGGAAACTGGTTAAATTCATACCTAAAAGCCTCAAAAACATAGTACTCCTCAAAAACTTGGGCTATTATAATTTACAAGCAAATTAGTTCTTACTAATGTGCTGGGCCCTGTCTAGGCCTTATATATATAACTCAACTTGTTAAACCTAATAACCACTCTATACGGTGGATATTACACTCACCATTGCAGAAATAAGACAGATGCTGAGAGAAGTTGGCAATATGATAGCTTTGTAGCAATACTGCAATAGTTTTTTAAAATAAATCATATCTTTCTTTAAAGAAACAGTGAAAACTATAATCCATTATATAAAAACATTTAATGCTAAAATTTAAATGTTTATTTAAAATATTTTTAAGGTCTTATCAATTAAAGTCTAAGCTGCTATCACATGGAAAATGCACAAAAATAGGTCCCACCACTCTCTAAAGATATTATAAAAATAAGGTATTCCCGTAAGGTTTTTTTTTTTTTTTTTTTTGAGACGGAGTCTCATTCTGTTGCCCAGGCTGGAGTGGACTGCAATGGTGCAATCTTGGCTCGCTGCAACCTCAGCCTCCCGGGTTCAAGCGATTCTTCTGCCTCAGCCTCCCATGTAGCTGGGATTACAGGCAAGCACCACCATGCCCTGCTAATTTTTGTATTTTTAGTAGAGACAGGGTTTCACCATATTGGCCAGGCTGGTCTTGAACTCCTGACCTCGTGATCCATCTGCCTTGGCCTCCCAAAGTTCTGGGATTACAGGCGTGAGCCACTGCACCCGGCCCCTATAAGTTACTCTTATAAACATGTAATAATTTCCCTAATGTTCCTAGCGCTAAAAAAAAAAAAAAAAAAAGGCTTGGAGCAAATGAACATTTAATGTTCTTACATAATAGATGAATTTACACTAATATTAAATTTACGAATTTTAGTTAGAATATTAGGTTCTTCATTCATTTGCCACATCCATTTTAACAACAAAGAAAGTATTATTTTCCAGTTCATAATCAGTTGTCAAATTCAAATATAGGATTTAAATTTATGCGTAAGTTCTTTTGTTGCCATTGCTATAATTTCGGGTCAGAAAAGTACAGGTACCAGAGCAAAGGTAACAAGATGGCAAAGCAACGCACTGGGAGTGAGGAGGCCCAGGTATAAACTCTAGCAGCAAACAGCGTCTCCATGACCTCAGGGACTGATCCACCCTCTTCTCCCATACCTCCCAGCTCGCCTGCACCAGGCCCACTGACTCCTCACTGAGGATCTGACTCAGGGCCTCTGCAATGGTCCCTGCCTTGGGCTGGAATATGCTTTCCCTAAACATCCATACTGTTTACTCCCTCCCTAAGGGGAGTCCCAGTCTCCCTGTTTTGACCCATTCTGAATACTCCAAGGAAACTGCACCTAACCCATCCTACCTCTCCCAATCCCCCTACAAAGCTTTTTTTTTTTCTTTGAGACAGAGTTTCAGTCTTGTTGCCCAGGCTGGAGTGCAATGGCGCGATCTCGGCTCACTGCAACCTCTGCCTCCAGGTTCAAGCAATTCTCCTGCCTCGGTCTCCCAAGTACCTGGGATCACAGGCATGCACCACCACACCTGGTTAATTTTGTATTTTCAGTAGAGACTGGGTTTCTCCATGTTGGTCAGGCTGATCTCGAACTCCCGACCTCAGGCAATCCACCTGCCTCAGCCTCCCAAAATGCTGAGATTATAGGCATGAGTCACTGCGCCCAGGCCTACTGCACTACTTTTAAAAATGGAATTTACCACTTAAAGTAGTAAATAATTGATTTGTTATGGTTAACTCATTTGTTACCCCTCCCCGCCAGAAATGTTCAGTTCCATGGCAGACAGTTTATCAGCACTCAAACAGTGCCTGGAACATAGGCAGGTACTCAATATACACGTTTGTTAGATAAATGAATATCTCTGGTAACTCACTCCTAAGTATACTGTTAGCATTTAGTCTAAGACATTCTTCCTCGTATTAAGGAAGTAGCATCTTACTTTTGTAATAATATTACATTTTACCAAGCAAAAGCTAACTTACCAAATTATCTTTTAGCAATTAATGGGACATTCACATAGTTACTTACTTTCCTGCTGATGTTATATATATTAATAGATTGCCTATGTTAGAGCATCCTTCCATTCCTATGATCAATCTTCTTTGGTCATGCTGGATTCTTATTTTCCAATATACTATGTATTAAATATGATTTGCTAGTGTTTTACTTGAAATTTTTATATTGACATTCACAAGTGACATTGGTCAATGCTTGTGATTTTCTTGCTCCTTCTTCTTAGAATTTTTAATACATGAAATAACAAGCTTTCCATGCTCTGGAACAAGTGATATTATTTCTTCCTTAAAAGGCTAAAAATACTCAGTTAAGCTTTCTAGTCCTATTCTATTTAAGATGAAATTATTATTTTTTTTTTTTTGAGACAGAGTTTCGTTCTTGTTGCCCAGGCTGGAGTGCAATAGCGTGTTCTCGGCTCACCGCAACCTCCACCTCCCAGGTTCAAGTAATTCTCCTGCCTCAGCCTCCCGAGTAGCTGGGATTACAAGTATGTGCCACCACACCCAGCTAACCGTGTATTTTCAGTAGAGACGGGATTTCTCCATGTTGGTCAGGGTGGTCTCGAACTCTTAACTTCAGGTGACCCGTTGCCTCGGCCTCCCAGAGTGCTGGGATTACAGGCGTAAGCCAGTGTGCCCAACTGGTAAGTTTAACGCTTTCTTCCATGATTACTGTTCTATGTGGGTATTTTATCTTGAATGAATTTTGAAAATGTGCATTTTTTTCAAAACATTAAGTTTCACTGAGATTTTCAAGTGGTTTAAAAATATTTTAAGTATATCATCTGCTCATTTCTTCAACTTTTTAATGTTCTTTTTCTTCAAACTATATTTTCTACACACTTCTCTATTTTGATTTTTCCAAGAACCAGATCTTGAATTTCTAAAACTTTTATCTTAGTTATCTTTTTCAGTGTATTTTTCAACAAAGTTTGAGATAAAACAGCATCAGATATTCTTAAACTATGTCATTTCACTTTTCTTTTTTTCCTTCCTTGTGCTACCTAGTCTAAGATCATTTCACTTTTCTTCTATTTGTTGGCCTGTCCCTTGCACTTCACTTCATTTTCTTCTCCCAAGTAGCCCAATCTACTTTGAGACTTTTTCTGAGTCCCCCCAAAAAGGCAGATACAGCTTTTTTTTTTTTTTTTTTTTTAAGAGTTGGGGCCAGGCGCGGTGGCTCAAGCCTGTAATCCCAGCACTTTGGGAGGCCGAGACGGGTGGATCACGAGGTCAGGAGATCGAGACTATCCTGGCTAACACGGTGAAACCCCGTCTCTACTAAAAAATACAAAAAACTAGCCAGGCGAGGTGGCGGGCGCCTGTAGTCCCAGCTACTCGGGAGGCTGAGGCAGGAGAATGGCGTGAACCCGGGAGGCGGAGCTTGCAGTGAGCTGAGATCCGGCCACTGCACTCCAGCCTGGGCGACAGAGCAAGACTCCGTCTCAAAAAAAAAAAAAAAAAAAAAGAGTTGGAATCTCACTCTGTTGCCCAGGCTGGAGACTGGTGGCAGGTTCTCAGCTCATTGCAACCTCTGCTTCCCAGGTTCAAGTGATTCTCCTGCCTCAGCCTTCTGAGCAACTGGAACTACAGGCGCCCACCACCAGACCCGGCTCATTTTTGTATTTTTAGTAGAGACAGGGTTTCACCATGTTGGCCAGGCTGATCTTGAACTCCTGACCTCAAGTGATCCACCCGCCTCAGCCTCCCAAAGTGCTGGGATTAAAGGCGTGGGCCACTGCACCTGGCCAGCTATGCATTTTATTTTATTTTTGAGACAGAGTCTTGCACTGTCACCCAGGCTGAGTGCAGTGGCGCGATCTTAGCGCACTGCAAGCTCTGCCTCCTGGGTTCACACCATTCTTCTACCTCAGCCTCCTGGTTAGCCTGGACTACAGGCACTCGCCACCTTGCCCGGCCAATTTTTTGTATTTTTTAGTAGAGATGGGGTTTCGCCGTGTTAGCCAGGATGGGCTCGATCTTCTGACCTCGTGATCCGCCCACCTTGGCCTCCCAAAGTGCTGGGATTACAGGCGTGAATGCCCGGTCCAGCCATGCATTTTAAAGCAAGACAGTTTTGTGCTACCTGTTCAGGCACAGGTCAGTGAAGTAACAACACAGTAAAATGTTTTCAGCTTTAATAGGGATTTTTAAAATGAGTTAAGGAAGTTATGAGTTAAGGAATTATGGAAGTTAGATACTCCATTTTCTTGGAATCCTCTACCCCTATAAAAAGGATAGTTGATACAAAATATCACCCTGCCCTACTGAAATCTTGAAGTCCTATGTCTGTTCATCCATTACTCACAAAATAAAATCCTTTATGTTGTAAATAATCAATTATATAGTTGTTCAATGCTAGTCCTGCTTAAGAATGCTTTCTGCATGTTCTGCCTTCCAAAGGGCACACAAGCTCAAAAAGGGGATGGAGTGCAAAATGTCACATCAGTCACATGAAAGTTATTAATAACACAAAATATTTTCATCAACATAAACTGCAAATTTGTGTTAAAATTTTTATTTTTTATTTTTTATTTTTTTTGAGACGGAGTCTCACTCTGTCGCCCAGGCTGGAGTGCAGTGGTGCAATCTCAGCTCACTGCAAGCTCCACCTCCCGGGTTCACACCATTCTCCTCCCTCAGCCTCCCGAGAAGCTGGGACTACAGGCGTCCACCACCGTGCCTGGCTAATTTTTTTGTATTTTTAGTAGAGACGGGGTTTCACCATGTTAGCCAGGATGGTCTCGATCTCCTGACCTCATGATCCGCCCGCCTCGGCCTCCCAAAGTGCTGGGATTAAATGCGTGAGCTACCGCACCCAGCCTAAAATTTAAGCTAGATGGATATTTCATCTAATTTGAGTGTTCTGAAAAGCAACTGAAAAATACTTAGATCCTTCCTTTGAAAACGGAATTCTATAATCTTATAAAATGGTGATAATTACATTTACCAACAATGAACAATGAACCACTTTAAAAGAATGCTATTTGTCCTTAAATAATAAAATCTTCTTTATGTTTTTAAGGTCTCCTGAATCACACATTTAAGTATCCTACTAGCGGTTAATGATTATCAAGTTAGTAAAGAGTCACTAACTACAAGTAAACAGAAACAAGACTGCAGAAACACACAAACACTTTTGTTATCGAGAGGGAAAGAAGAAATTCTTATGGGGTTTTATCTCCTAATCAATTGACTTTCTAAAACAAATGTCTAGCTCTCTTTTTCTCTTCAAAATCTAAAGAAGTTGACTGTTGAAAGCTATTTAATTTTATCTCTGTGCTCAAAAATGCCTGGAAGAAAATGAATGTGAAAGAACACTGTTATGGTTCAATTAAAGAATACAAAGGATTTCATAGGAAACACTAAAGCAGAAGATGATTCCTAAAAAATGAAATATAATAAACAAAACTCTGGGGTCATTTACTCTGAAATCAACAACCAAATGCCCTGTCGACTTTTCCACAATGCTGCTGTTTCCAACACAACAGCGGCACCAAGTGGTGCAACATACTAACAGATTTCACTAAAACATTCTCTCACAGTTCCAAATTGAGTGAAGGAAGAGGTCCAATCAGAAAACTTCTCACAAAAAGTCCAGCAAACTCTCCTAAAAGCTAGATCGGGAAAAGCTGTTCAAGAATTAAGCGCAGCACTTCACCTCTGAAGAGTATTCTGTTTACATTAATCTAAAGAGCCAACACTTGGCTAAAACAATACCAAGTGCATTTATACTTTAAACACAAGGAAAGAAGAGATTCTTATGTACCTCCCATGGTATTGACTGACTTTAAATTTTGGCTTAGGTGAGGGGCCTTCTGGGGTGCTGGAAATGTCATATATCTTGATCTGAGTGATGGACACATGTGTACTTTAGATAGAAACAACTCAGGAAGAGTAACTAGTGGCTGCTGGGTTTAATGCCTAGGTGAAGGGATGATCTGTGCAGCAAACCACCACGGTACATGTTCACCTATGCAACAAACTTGCACATCCTGCACATGCACCCCTGAACTTAAACTTTAAAAGTTTAAGAAAAAAAAAGACATAAACACTTAATGTGAAATCTCAATTACTTGTGTGTATAGCTATGTTATAAATTACCTATAAAATAAAATGCAAATATCTAAGGGGATTTCTACATCTCAGTGGAGTCCAAATGAATAGGCTAAGAGAGGCTGGGCACAGAGGCTCCCTCCCTGTAATCCCAGCACTTTGGGAGGCCAAAGTGGGTGGATCATTTGAGGTCAGGAGTTTATGACCAGCCTGGCCAACATGGTGAAACCCTGTCTCTACTAAAAAAAAAAATACAAAAATGAGCCAGGAGTGGTGGTACATGTCTGTAGTCCCAGCTACCTGGGGGGCTGAGGTGGGAGAATCTCTTAAGCCCAGTTGGTGGAGGTTGCAGTGAGCCAAGACCACACCACTGCACTCCAGCCTGGGTGATAAAGCAAGACTCCATCTCAAAAAAAAAAAAAAAAGGCTAAAGGATATAATGATAGTCTTTTGAGATTTTTTTCATCGGGAAGAATGCAACTAAAAGTTAAAACACTGCTTCAGATCAAACCTTTAAGAACTGTAAAAATAAACTACATCAAACTTTAAAAACTGTGCTGCAAATTATACTACCAAGCAAGTGAAAAGACAACTCAGAAGATGGGAGAAAATACTTCCAAATTACACATCCGGTAAGAGATGTGTGCCCAGAATACATAAAGAACTCTTACAGCTCATTCAAAAGAGGACAAATACAGTTTTAAAGGGGCAAAGGCTGTGAATAGATACTCCTCCAAAGAAGATATGCAAACAGCCACTAAGCACATGAAAAGATGCTCAACGTCATATGTCATTAGGGAAATACAGTCGTCCCTAGGTATCCGTGAGGGACTGGTTCCAGGAACTACTACCCCCACCCAAAAGATACCAAATTACTTATAATGCCTAACACAATGTAAATGCTATATAACTAGTTGTTATGCTGTGTTTATTTTTTTAATTTCTTAGAGACAGAGTCTCACTCTGTCACCCAGGCTGGAGTGCAGTGGTGAGATCAGAGCGCACAAACTTCAAATTCCTGGGCTCAACTGATCCTCCCACTTTAGCCTCCCCCAAGTAGATGGGATTACAGGCACATGCCACTATGCCTGGCTTATTTTATTTTTTATAGAGGATGGGGTCTCACTATGTTGTCTAGGCTGGTCTCAAACTCCTGGCTTTAAGCCATCCTCCTGCCTTGGTCTCCAAAAGTGTTGGTCTTACAGGAGGGAGGAAGGAGCATGCCACAGAGGACGAGCATCTGACTAAAGAAGTCCCAAACAGGCTGGGTGGGTATGGGTGGACTAGGCCAGGATGCCAAAAGGTGATAGTATTTCCTTGCCCCCTCTCCCAAAGTGTTCCAGCCTGCCCCAAATGCCAAAGACTCGAAGTAACTTGCTACCTCCAATACCATTTCACTGTCTACCCAGGAGAATATCTGAGCCTGCTTACTCTACGCTCAACTCTCTTTACTCTCCTTACCTCCCCGCTTGAGGGCTATCAGTCATCACTATCACTCAAAGGATAGAGAAAGCTATGGGAATACATGGGTTCTGGAAGAATCAGAAATGGGATGGGCCGGGTGCGGTGGCTCAAGCCTGTAATCCCAGCACTTGTGACTGGAGGATCACAAGGTCAGGAGATCGAGACCATCCTGGCTAACATGGTGAAACCCCGTCTCTACTAAAAAATACAAAAAACTAGCTGGGCGAGGTGGCGGGCGCCTGTAGTCCCAGCTACCCGGGAGGCTGAGGCAGGAAAATGGCATGAACCCGGGAGGCGGAGCTTGCAGTGAGCCGAGATCCGGCCACTGCACTCCAGCCTGGGCGACAGAGCGAGACTCCATCTCAAAAAAAAAAAAAAAAAGAAAGAAATGGGATGACAGGGAATTGATTGGCACTTGATTACTATCTTTCTACTCCAGACTCCCTAGGGATCAAGCCACCCCCCCGCTCAGGGATAAGCTAAATCCTGCAGGTAGGGTAGAAATCTACCTGGGAGAGAAGGACAAAAGAAGACCTTCAAAATGAAAGACTTTTCTGATCAATAAAAACATACAGCCAACCAGGAAATGTCAACCTGGTCCAAGTCCCTCCCTATTACCCCATTTTACAGATCTGTAAACAGAGGCCTTGGCTTTCCAAATCCCACAGTAATGACCTTTAAAAAGATTGAGACGGTTTTATTTAAACACTGGAAAGACTATACAGAGTACTATTAACATGAGAAATGATTATAGATTTTGATACAATTCAATTGATTAAAATCTATATAAAATATAAAAATGTGCCAGGCATGGTGGCACATGCCTGTAATCCTAGCTACCCAGGAGGCAGAAGCAGGAGGATCACTTGAGGCCAGGAGTTCAAGAGCAGCCTGGGCAACATAGCAAGACCCTGTCTCTTAAAAAATAAATAAATAGGCCGGGCGCGGTGGCTCAAGCCTGTAATCCCAGCACTTTGGGAGGCCGAGACGGGCGGATCACGAGTTCAGGAGATCGAGACCATCCTGGCTAACACGGTGAAACCCCGTCTCTACTAAAATACAAAAAAAAAATTAGCCGGGCGAGGTGGTGGGCGCCTGTACTCCCAGCTACTCGGGAGGCTGAGGCAGGAGAATGGCGTGAACCCGGGAGGCGGGGCTTGCAGTGAGCTGAGATCCGGCCACTGCACTCCAGCCTGGGCAACAGAGCTAGACTCCGTCTCAAAAAAAAAAAAAAAAAAAATAAATAAATAAATAAATAGACATGTAAAGAGTAACAGTCAAAGCTAGGTAAAAATTACATCCTTCAAAAGACTGTCCTCTACCAGCCAAATCATGAGTATTTCTGTTTCCAACAAGATAACTTACAAGAGGAATATTATTAACACAAGTCTACTGACTGAAAACAAATCCCTGTGAGTACTTCTGTAGCAAGGGCCACAATGTTACCCCAATGCTTCACATGCTTCCCTACATTTTCTAAATGCTCTTGTTGTCCTAGACAATAGGCTAAGAATAAAAATGACATGGCACTTCTTGTCCAAAGTATCTACGACTAAGCTGAGTTCATACGCTTGCCTCCCATGCCACGGCCACCTAAAAGTCATGCTAGGATGTAGATGAAAGTAGTCTGGATCCTTGAGTCACCTCCTAAAAGGGTGCTCTAGGGAGCCCACCAAACCCAGAGGACTTCAAGAGCCTCAGATTTCAGGTTTGTTGTTCCTCCAACATCCCTAGCCTATCTGGCTTATCTGTCTTCTCAGGAAAAGTAATAGCCGACACCAATAAAGCTGAAAATAGTTTCTCAGTTATAGGAAGCTAGAATGATATTAATGTAAGAAAACATGAACTTCAAAAGAAAACTCTGACTGAAGCCACCCAGTCTGTCCAGATTTGCTTCAAGGTAAATTACAGCAGGATAAGCAAGTGAAAAGAAAAGGGAAAGCTAGCCGGGCGCGGTGGCTCAAGCCTGTAATCCCAGCACTTTGGGAGGCCGAGACGGGTGGATCACTAGGTCAGGAGATCGAGACCATCCTGGCTAACACGGTGAAACCCCGTCTCTACTAAAAAATACAAAAAAAACTAGCCGGGCGAGGTGGCGGGCGCCTGTAGTCCCAGCTACTCAGGAGGCTGAGACAGGAGAATGGCCCGAACCCGGGAGGCGGAGCTTGCAGTGAGCTGAGATCCGGCCACTACACTCCAGCCTGGGCGACAGAGCGAGACTCCGTCTCAAAAATAAAAAATAAAAAAAAAAAAAAAAAAAAGAAAAGGGAAAGCTGGCCCAAACAGGGCAGATCTTCAAATATGCAATCAACATGCTTCTTTCAATGATAAACACATATTGTTTCTCTATAGTTTGACCACTTATCCTCAAGTTCTATCTTTCAGTGATAAACCCATATTCCTGACATACAACAAAAGCTTAGCATCTGGAAAGGCAGGGTAAAGACCGAGCAAAAGCTCCAGGAGGAAATGCAACACCCATGCAGAACAGGGAAATGGCCCCCAAAGCAACCAACATCAGAAACCACAGCAAAAATCTGTCCTTAAAAAGGAAACCTGTTGGCCGGGCACGGTGGCTCACGCCTGTAGTCCCAGCACTTTGGGAGGCCGAGGTGGGCAGATCACTAGGTCAGGAGATCGAGACCATCCTGGCTAACATGGTGAAACCCCGTCTCTACTAAAAATACAAAAAAATTAACTGGGCGTGGTGGTGGGCACCTGTAGTGTCAGCTACTCGGGAGGCTGAGGCAGGAGAATGGCATGAACCCAGGACACAGAGCTTGCAGTGAGGCGAGATGGGGCCACTGCACTCCAGCCTGGGTGACAGAGCGAGACTCCGTCTCAACAAAAAAAAAAAAAAAAAAAAAAGAAAGAAACCTGTTAATAACAAAGCTGAGCAAATCTAACTCATGATATGTAATACAAAGAGGGTAGGTACAGCATCAATGCAAAGGTACTGTCCATTTTTTTAAATTAAAAAAATTAGAAAGAAAAGAACAAATTCCTCAAAACCTACCAAACAAAATTCTCCAGAAACATACTGCCATGAAATATATGAAAATTCTGGCCAGTTTTCCACGCATTTTTAAAAAAATTGAATGAACTGAAACAAGAAATGAGAAAAAGAGTAGTAGAGGGAAAAGACTTGGCAGAATGCTGAGTAAGAAAAAGACGACACTGAAAAAAGTGATTGGTAAGAATAAAATAGCCAGAAAACAAGCAAAGCACAGTTATGCATCATTGGGGTACCTAAAAAAGCAAGCCAAAACAAGAGAACAGAACTAGGATTTAAATATATTTGAGGAAAAAGAAAATAAAATTCCCTGAATTTTTCAATATGAACATGGAAGGGGCATGAAGAAGGACCCAGAAGGATCCACACCAAGAACGATCTATCCTAGGAAAGTTATTGCATTTACTTCATTAATTAGAGAAAAAATTACTTGGCCAGTCATTTAAATGACCAAGTCAATTTTAAGAGAGGAAAAAAAAAAAAAGGCCAGCTGGCCTAGATTTCAACACAGTAATGGCAAATGCCAAATGACTATTCAGTGACACCTACACGATATTTAGGGTTAAAAGGTATGAGCTGTGGATCCTCCACTATAACCAGTCAAGCAGCCATTCAAGTAACATAGCCCCAATTCTGAACATAGAGAAATTCAAGGCATATTTTTTCCCCAACAACACTTTTTGAGAAAACTATTAGAAATGAACTTCAGGCCAGGCGCTGTGGCTCACACCTGTAATCCCAGCACTTTGGGAGGCTGAGGTGGGCGGATCACCTGAGGTCAGGGGTATGAGACCAGCCTGGCCAACATAATGAAACCTTGTCTCTACTAAAAATACAAAAATTATCTGGGCGTGGTGGTAGGCGCCTATAATTAATTCCAGCTACTCAGGAGGCTGAGGCAGGAGAATCGCTTGAACTGGAGGTAAAGGTTGCCGTGAGCCAAGATCACGCCACTGCACTCCAGCATGGGCAATAGAGCAAAACTCAGTCTCAAAAAAAAAAAAAAGACGACGACGAAAATGAACTTTAGCAAATAAGGGCATTAGAGCAAGAAATTTTAATATAAATGTTTTATTCCCTATCAGGATATGTCATCAACATAAAAATAAGTGAGGCGGGCTGGGAAAGCAGACAGGAAGTCAGGTGTGCTGCTTGCCTACTTGTAATGCTGAAAGTTAAATATTACTCAAATACAAGAATAAATACATTTAAGAGTAAAAAGGAAAATACTAAGGAAGAAAACGTTAACTAATATCAGATGAGTGACTAAAGAGAGTAAGAAGACACCACAAACTAATTTTACCACTGCTCATGGTAGAAAATAAGAGACTATCTAAATAAACAATCGCTAAGGAAACTTACAATCATAAAGTACTAAAATAATAATGCAAACCTTCCTAAAAACAAGAAACACACACTCATGCACGCACACTAAATTAAAAAATATAAAAGACCACACAATGAAAGTCTTTTAGGAATTAAACCAAAAAGAAAAATATTACAGAACTCAAGCCAATCATAAATAGCCTAAATTACTTTCATTAAAAGAAACGTATTTTCAGACTATGTCTGAGAGTAAAATTCAATTCAATTGTACATAAAAGAGACTCAACTAAAATGATTCTGAAAGATGGAATATAAAATAAAGGGCACAGGTATACCAAACAAAACGCAACTAAAAAGAAAGCAGCGGTCAGGCGCGGTGGCTCACACTTGTAATCCCAGCACTTTGGGAGACCAAGGCAAGTGAATCACTTGCGGTCAGGAGTTCAAGACCAGCCTGGTTAACATGGTGAAACCCCATTTCTACTAAAAATACAAAAAATTACCCGGGCGTGGTGGTGCACGCATGAAACCCCAGTTACATGGAGGCTTAGGCGTGAGAATTGCTTGGACCCAGGAAGTGGAGGTTGTAGTGAGCAGAGATCACACCACTGCACTCCAGCTTGGGTGACAGAGTGAGACTCCACCTCAAAAAAAAAAAAAAAAAAAAAAAAGGCAGCAATCATAATCATTAGTATCAGATGAGTCGGAATTCAGGCCAAAAGGCATTAAATAAGACCAAGAAGAACAATTTATAATGACAAAAAATGTATGTAATTAACAATTAAGTTTTATCTATACAACAAATACCACAATAGTAATATACAGAAATCTGGAATCATAGTAGCTATTAGGAGAAAGGCAACAGATCAGGAGTCACAGTCTTGACTCCACCTCTCAAGCCATGACCTCTGGGCAAATGGCCAAAAACGTAAGAAAATAGATCTGAATCATTATTTAATCATGTAAACCTGATCAATATGTTTACTGACTATATAATTAGAGACAAAGTAAACTTCAAAACTTCCAAAAAAAAAATAAAAAGACAGTATTCTCTAATCAAAATGCAATAAAAATATAAATTATTGACAAAGCCACAAAACAAAAAAAAAAAGCCCCTCTACCTGGAAATTTTGAAACTCGTTGGGTCACAAAGGAAATAAAACTAAAATTACCACATGTTAGAACTAACAGATGGCCGGGCACAGTGGCTCAAGCCTGTAATCCCTGCACTTTGGGAAGCCAAAGCAGGAAGAGCTGCTTTCAAGCCCAGGAGTTCAAGACTAGCCTGGTCAATATAACAAGACCCCGACTCTACCAATAATAATAATAATTTAATGTAAAAATTAGCCAGATATGGTGGTTCATGCCTGTGGTTCCGGCTACTTGGGAGGCTAATGTGAGAGGATTGTTTGAGCCTGGGAGGTTGACGCTGCAGTGAGCCGTGATCTCACCACTGCACTCCAGTCTAGGCAACACAGCAAAACCCTGTCTCTAAAAAAAGAACCAAGAGACATGGCTTAAACTATGCTCAATGGACAACTCATATGCGAAGTGCCAGAAAATAAACAAAATAAAAGGAAGAAACCCAAAAGAAGAAATTAATAAAGAACAAAACCAAAAATAACAGTAAGAAAATCATTACAGAGAATAAATAATAAATCTAAAAGCTGAGTTTTTTTGGTAGGAAAAAACTAGGTAAACCACTAGCTAACATAATCATGAGGAGAAAAGAGGAAGTACAAATTCAAACATGGCACTGTTTGTAATGGCAAGACTGGAAAGTCTGAAACAGTTAAATATAGTACATTCATCAAAAGAAACACTGCAGCTTTAAAATAACGAACAAGGGAAATCTTTATGTCTTGAGATGAAAAGATATGTATCAGTTACCCACTGTGTTAAAAACAGGAAATAAGAATCTGTAATTGTATTTTCTTGCATACGCAGAAGAATCTTTGGGAGAATATATAAGCATCAAGATACTGATTTCCTACTGAAAGGAGTGGAAATTGGGCAGATGGGAAGGCAAGGATAAGAAGGATACTTTTCATCTATAACGTTTTCTACTTCTGGATTTTGAGCTATAGGGCTGTATCACTTATTATTTAAAACTGCATATGATCAAGATTAATTCCTCAAATATTTTAAGGTTGGACTATATGCCAAACACTATACTTGGTGTTGGAGATGCAGAAAATGAAAAGATGGAGTCCTCTGTCCTAAAGAGTGATAGTTTCAAGCCTGAAGGAGAGACAGGAAGCAAACCAACATGAAGTGCTGTAAAGAACATCTCTATCTACACAAGGGAAAAAAGGAAGGCTGTCCATAGAGGATAGCTCTTATTAAAGACTTAAAGATGAGTCAAAGATTTCCAGTGGAAAAATAAAGGACATCCCAGATAAAAGCAGAGAGCAGCGGCAAAGGCATGGGAGTAGAGAGAGCAAACGGTATTCGAGAAGCCATTACAGATCAAGATTCTGCAGGAGGAAGAATAGCTAGAATTAAGACTGAAGAAGCTGAAAGCCAGCTAGCCAAGAAAGGGCATTACGTATCATGTTGCCTAATTTGATCACCTTTTACATGACAGGTATTGCGCTATGCGCTGGCTATAAAGCAGTAAACATGGCCTCCTTCCTGCAGTTTACAGTCTAGAGGACAACGTCAAAACATTTAAGAAAGAGGTTTGGCTGGGCGCGGTGGCTCACACATGTAATCCCAGCACTTTCGGAGGCCAAGGCAGGCGGATCACAAAGTCAGGAGTTTAACATCAGCCTGGCCAACAGAGTGAAACCCCATCTCTACTAAAAATATAAAAATTAGCCGGGCACGGTGGCGGGGCCCATAGTCCCAGCTACTTGGGAGGCTGAGGGAGCAGAATCGCTTGAACCCTGGAGTCGGAGGTTGCAGTGAGCTGAGATTGCACCTCTGCACTCCAGCCTGGGCGACAAGCGAGACTCTGTATCAAAAAAAAACAACAAAAAAAGAGGTTTTACCAAGAATTTCCAGGAGTTTGATGCCATGACCTTTCCTGTCTCTGTCTCTCCGCACATACTGTGTTGCCTCTGTCAGCAACGCTCTCCCTACATTCCCAGTCCCCACCCATCCCTTATCTAGTCCATTCTTCTCAGGCCTCAGATGAAATGACCCTTGTTCCAGGCAGTCTTCTCTGACTCCTCAGACTCAGTCAGTTCCACTTGGCTCTATGCTTCAAAGCATGCTGCGCTTCTTCTTGACAATGGCACTTAGAATTACTCCTGTGTCTGCCTCTCCAAACTGTAAGCTGTATGAATACAAGAACTAAGATGATCTTGTTCACCCCTGTACTGTATCTCCAGCATGGATCACAGTACACAGCAGATGCTTAATGAATTATTTAATGAATGATTAAATTTTAGAATAATATAACAATCTTTCCTATCAGGCTGATTATAATATACTTAATTGTATTTATATACCACAAGGATATAAGACTATGAGATCTATTTCTCATGGCTCTAGAATACTTGCATCTTTTTTTAATACTTATGATAAACTGTCACTTCATTCCACCTTTTTTTTGAGATGGAATCTTGCTCTGTCACCGAGGCTGGAGTGCAATAGCATTATCTTGGCTCATTGCAACCTCTGCCTCCTGGGTTCAACCGGTTCTCCTGCCACGGCCTCATGAGAAGCTGAGTACGGGCATGCACCACCACACCCTGCTAATTTTGCATTTTAGTAGAGATGGGGTTTCACCATGTTGGTCAGGCAGGTCTCGAACTCCTGACCTCAGGTGATCCACCAGCCTCAGCCTCCCAAAGTGCTGGGATTACAGGCCTGAGCCACTGTGCCTGGCCTGAAGTATGTAATTTTACATTATAAAAATATTCATCCATATGACTTCTTCAATTACATAATTCTTAATTATCTACTCACTACATTAACACATTCCCTCTCTCTTGCCCCACTAAAATGAATTAATAATGCTAACGGGAGATTAAAAACTGATATGAAAGAAAAAAGGCAAGTAGTGATTTGGTTTCACTGAGAAATCTTACCATTATCAAGAGATCATGGGCCTCCATCAATGAATGAACCTCATTAAAATTCTGCTGAAGAAACCTTCAATGAAATCCCTCAGAATCCTTATCTTTTGGGGAGAGTATCTGTCTTAGCTACATCATATGTAATCATTTTAATAGTTAACAAAATTATTTAATTATTTATTGTTGAATAAACGGAAATAGATCTCCTCCAGGATTCTAAGGTCAACAGTCTATGAGTGGTCCTGAAATGTTCAGGTGAAGTAGAAATTTTAATTTAGTGTAATATAATGCATCAGAATTATCTAAAAGCATTATGCAACTGAATATGTGTCTTGAATTACTAGCAACATAATCATTAGTGTGATTTCCAATTCTATCCAATGAGTCTCTAGGCAGGCTATCATACCTCTAAACTATTATAATTACCTAAATAACTTGAAATTTTTCATTTAAACATAAATCTAAGAACTAGATATATTACATTAGCCTGATCTTTGCACAAACTAAAAACTCTCCAAAAAAAAAATATGTTCCATTTATTACTTTTTCTTCAGAGGCAAAAATGCAAAGCAAGTGCTTCTAGCAATTCTTATTCTGCTTAAGCTACTCTTAAACATTTTCTCTTAAAATAATTAGGTATCAGAAGAAATATTCCCATCAGAGCTAACAAGCAGTGAACAAAAATCAATGGGAAACAAGTTCTAAAAAATATGCTAATAATGCTAATGACCTACAGAGTGAGTAAAATCAAAAGCAATATTTTTAAAAAGATAAGAATTTTGATCCTACAACCAGCACTACAGAGTAAAAACACTAATAAATTTCTCTTTTATAATACTTACCTTTGTCTAGGAACTATGAAGAGTGCCCGTACCAACTTCTTCCTGTTTGCCTTTGTGTTCATGTTCATGCAAAAATCCATTGCTGCCTGTTGGGAAAAAGCAAACTTTTTCTTTAAAAACCTCTATTTAGTTACGGAAAGCAGAAATCCTGCCTACTATGATATTTTTATTTGTTCTTAAACATTTCAAAATGGTTTTAAGAAACTAGTATTGTTAGTACCAGGAAAGTTTTCTGATAGAGCTCAAAAGTAGCAAGAATAGTTACCAAGAGCCAAGAAAACTACTAACTCTCATAAGGATAACCAAAAAGCAGTACAGGTGAATGAGAAAAGAGAAAGAGACAGGCACAAATTATACCCAAGAAGATGTAAGAATAAGTGTGCCCTCACATTCACTAAAAAAGTTTACTGTTGACAGTCAGATTTGGTAATGTTAGGGTTTAGAAAACAATACCCCAAAATATGGCTCTTTGGATGCTGAGTACTTCATTTGAACTAAGAAAACTGGAAAGCCTGATAAGTGGCCTCAGTCAAGGTCTCTGACAATCCGTTGTTTCTCTTCCCAAGTGGAGGAAATGGCACTCTCTCTCTCCAAGATACCTTAGCTGACAGAGGAGAATTCTTCCAACAGAAACTCAACTGTCTTCAATCCCCTGTCTAAAATTTTATAAAACAGGGAATTTATCTAGATGACCATTACCACCTGGACAGACTCTTTTCTGAGACAAGGTCTCACTCTGTCACCCAGGCTGGGGTGCAGTGGCACAATCATGGCTCACTACAGCCTTGCTCTCCCAGGCTCAAGTGATCCTCCTGCCTCAGCTCCCGGCCAAGTAGCTGAGACTATAGGCATATGTAGTTAAGGTTGAAACATAATAAACAGCTCCTTGGCTGGGCACAGTGGCTCACGCCTGTAATTCTTGCACTCTGGAAGGCCGAGGTAGGCAGATCACCTGAGGTCAGGAGCTCGAGACCAGTCTGGCCAACATAGTGAAACCCCGTATCTACTAAAAATACAAAAAATTAGCCGGGCATGGTGGCGGGCACCTGTAGTCCCAGCTACTCGGGAGACTGAGGCAGGAGAATGGCGTGAACCCGGAAGGCAGAGCTTGCAGGGAGCTGAGATCACGCCACTACACTCTAGCCCAGGCGACAGAGCAAAACTCCGTCTCAAAAAAAAAAAAAAAAAAAAAAAACAAAAATTAGCTGGGCGTGGTGGTGTACGCCTATAGTCCCAGCTACTCAGGAGGCTGAGGCAGGAGAATTGCTTGAACCTGGGAGACAGAGGTTGCAGTGAGCCAAGATCGTGCCACTGCACTTCAGCCTGGGCAACAGAGCAAGACTCCATCTCAAAAAAACAAAAACAAAAACAAAAACAAAAACAACTCATTTTTATGGACTCAACAAGGAGACTCTTAAGTGCAAGTGGCACTGTTTTTTTAACAGCAAATGCATGGTGAAAGTATAATGGTACTAGTATAATTTGGTACCACTACCTTGAATCATGATAAAATGCTAGTAGCTCTACCCACCATCACTTTTGCAAATGTCAAAACAGTAAAAAAGAAAGAAAAAAAAATCGGCCTGGTGCGGTGGCTCATGCCTGTAATCTGAGCACTTTGGGAGGCAAAGGCAGGCAGATCACAAGGTCAGGAATTCGAGACCAGCCCAGCCAATATAATGAAACCCCGTCTCTACTAAAAATACAAAAATATTAGCCGGGCATGGTGGCGCATGTCTATAATCCCAGCTACTCAGGAAGCCGAGGCAGGAGAATTGCTTGAACCTGGGAGGCTGAGGTTGCAGTGAGCCAAGATCACACCACTGCACTCCAACCTAGGCGACAGAGTGAGACTCCATCTCAAAAAAAAAAAAAACAACTTAATATTATCATCAAAAGAATTTTTGACCTCACAGAACCCCAGGAAGTGCCTCAAAGCCACTAAAAATCCAGAAACCATACTTTTAGCACCTTTGATATAAAACAATATTTTCCAAACTCTGGGATCCATATATGAACAGGACAAGATGCTATAGCCAATTCTATACCCAAACAGAGCATCTACGAATTATATCCAATTTTGTCTGCTTATGCTGAATTCCCATCTAAGACTTCATTTGAAGAAATGGTGGACTTTATAGCTCAAATAGTCTAAAAACCATAGACATTCCTTATCAGAGGACTCCTACAAGCTCCATGTGCTTGAATAAAGTTACACAGAGATACCAATACCTTGTCTATCAGATCTCGGTTGACACAGTTGGGCAACTGCTGTAGGAAAGCATCTACTATGAGCTTGAGATGAGATCCAGTGCTGGCTTCCTCATCTTCTTGTTCTAATGTAAAATCAGTTTTTAAATAGGTTAAAAAAGTACAAACAGAACACAGAATAAAAACATCCAATGATTAATTATTCGGAAAATAGATAATCTAGACCAATTTTTGTGCCCAGGAAAACATGAGTCATTTTTTAGAATATTATCCTGGAAAGTTTAGGTAACTCTAGAATCATAATATCAAGTCACTAGAGTCTTTCAGGTATCAACTATAAAAAGTCAAACTTTTTGCATTAGGCACAAAAACTTGGTCAGAAAAAGCATGCAGTGTTATGGTAAATGTTATTTGTATCTGCCCGGCATCCCTTCCCCTATGTTCTTCAATTAACAGCACTCCCAATTCTTGCCTTTGAAGCACTAAGCCTCCCTATTCCATGTGATTCTAAGGAGGGTGGCTGGTTTACATAGAGAAAGAATCTGCAGTAAGATAGGGTAAAGCCAACAGAGAGAAAAGCAATATTGACAGAAGGTATCCTTCTAATAAAGAATCTTGGCCAGGTGTGATGGCTCATGCCTATAATGCCAGGGCTTTACGAGGTTGAGGCAGGAGGATCACTTGAGGCCAGGAGTCCAAGACCAGCCTGGGCAACACAGCAAGACCCTATCTCTAAAAAATATAAAATAAAATAAAAATAAAAATAAAATAAGCTGGGTGTGGTGGTGCACATCTACAGTCCCAGCTACTTGGGAGGCTGATGCAGGAGGATGACTTGAGCTTAAGAGTTTGAGGCTGCAGTCAATTATGATCATGCCATGGCACTCCAGCCTGGGCAAGAGTGAAACCCTGTCCCAAAAAAATAAAAGAATCCTAGCTAATCAACTCAAAGCTTGATAGGAATTATTTAGGGAATAAACGTAATATTTGTATTACTGAATACAAAACACAACTCAATTATAAAGACAGATAAAATGAATAGATGAACTGATAAGCTAGTCATATTCCTACCCAGTAATCATTTCAGAATAACTTTCAAATACATTAATGTTGTTTGTAAAGATTATGTCATATAATTAAATCAATCAGGAGAATGCTATCAAGTTATCAGAAAAGTATCATTATTCCATCACAGAAGCGGTAGCAAGAAAAATTTATTTTGAGATACTTAGGGCCGGGTGCAGTGGCTCATGCCTGCAATCCCAGCAGTTTGGGAGCCAGGTGGATCACCTGAGGTCAGGAGTTTGAGACAAGCCTGGCCAACATGGTGAAACCCCATCTCTACTAAAAAATACAAAAATTGGCTGCACAAGGTGGCAGGCAGCTGTAATCCCAGCTACTCGGGAGGCTGAGGCAGGAGAATTGCTTGAACCCAGGAGGCAGAAGTTGCAGTGAGCCAAGATTGTACCATCGCACTCCAGCCTGGAGGACAAGAGTGAGACTTCGTCTCAAAAAAAAAAGATATTTAGAACTAAGTTATTTAAAATTTAGATGATCATTAAAGCTTGTAGACATATAATACTGGGTATGTAATGTCCTGTTATAAATCGAATTCCAAAAACAGTGATGGACTGAAAACAACAGAAAAACAAGGGATTAAAAAATACAGAATTAAGGAGAAAAGATCTGTATTCTTAGGCAAGAGCTCTGTGTGTAAAAACCAATTAAAAATGAAAGTTGGTAAAATAGTTCTTTACCTTGTTCATCAAGAAGTTTCTTTGTAAGATCTTCAGCTTCATCTCCACCCTCTAATTCTAAGGTGTCATCATTAATTTCTAGATTCTCCAACTCAAGTTCCAAATCATCGGGACTTGATACCTCCTTATTATCCTTAGATTCTTTTGCCTCTGTTGAAAAACAAACAAGTATACCTAAATGCAAAGTCATATTAAAATCCTGCTACACAAAAGTAGATAAAGACTCACAAAATCTGCATCACTTCTTTTAAAACCTGCATGTATAACCGGCAACTGAAGTTAATATATTTAGATTTTATAAAATACATTATGCTCGGCTGGGCATGGTGGCTCACCCCTGTAATCCCAGCACTTTGGGAGGCCCAGGAGGGAGATCACCTGAGGTCAGGAGTTTGAGACCAGCCTGACCAATATGGTGAAACCCCACCTCTATTAAAAATACAAAAATTAACTCGGCATGGTGGTGCATGCCTGTAATCCCAGCTACTCAGGAAGCTGAGGCAGGAGAATCGCCTGAACCCAGGAGTTGGAGATTGCAGTGAGCCGAGATAACGCCATTGCACTCCAGCCAGAGCAAAAAGAGCGAAACTCCGTCTCAAAAATATATATACATTATGCTCATCGAGAACGAAGGCTATATCTTCTCTGATTATGTATACCATTTGTTAACTGAAGAGATGGACGGATGACTGGATGGAAAGATATATGTGTGGATGAGGACTTACATGGCATGAAAATCTATCTATGCTAAAGGTGGCGGGGGAGAAAGGCTGATTAAAGTGGACTCACATTAAGAAGGGTCTCAAACTCCCAGATGAGGAGTTGAGAGTTTCTCCTTTATGCAAGGGATAACATTTAAAAGGGAACTGATGTGAAAATTAACTTAGCAGCAATATATAAAATCAATTAGGAAGTCAGGAAAGGGTAGATATAGAAAGACCAATTAGGAAAATATCCTTATCATTTCAATGTGAAGGGTTAGAGAAAACCAAAAAATGAAACACAACAAAAGAAAATGACCAGTAATTGGTAAAAGGCAAAACAGGAAGAATAAAAAAGAAAGAGAAACCAAACCTTAGTTGAATAAGAGGGACAAAATGTTAATAACTGAAGTTGAGTGATAGGTAAATGCAAGTTCACTATAACAGCCTTCTTTTGTGTTTGAAAATTTTCGTAAATAAGAAACAAAAGCCAATAAAACCTGAGTTCAAGAATATATACCTAAACTGAAAGTATGGTATTTCTCAGCTTCATCTCTTAAAAGCCTCTAATCTCCTAATTTCTGCATTGAACACAGAAATGTCTTACTGATACTTGATGTCATATCTTATTTGGGAGGATGAAAACTCTAGTATGAATCAGTTTTGCTACCTCTAGATGAAAACAGACTACTACTTTCTCATTCATTCATCTTTTCATTCTACTTTTACTGAATATCTACTATGTGCTAGGTATTGTTCTACGCACCAGGAATATACCTGTGAGTACAGCAGAGAAAAACTCCTGCCCACATGCAGCATGCATTCACTCCCCAATGTCCCGATGTCTGGCTACTAAAACATCTACTAATCAGCTACATGTTCAAAATGACGCTAAGCTGTCAGACATTCTGAAAAAAGTTTAAAATGTGACCCTTGCTCTCAAAAAACATACAATTTATCTGAGGAAATTAAACTAATATGCATAAGGTAGTCAAATAGGGTATGGTGGGAGAGGGTTCCAAGCAGAAAACAGAACAATGCAGGAAGGCAAGAAGGCAAGAAGATGGGCCCATTTCAGAGACTGAGAAGGATGGCAAATTAAGGATAATAGAGTTGTAATGGCAAACCTGAAACTATGCGGGTCGTAAAGAGACAATGTTAACAATTTTAAATTATATTCCAAGTACATGTAAAGTTATTCAAGGACATCAGGTAGGCAGGAGAGTAAAATTAATGTTTAGGAATGCACAGGCTGAGTGTGGTGGCTCACGCCCGTAATCTTAGCACTTTGGGAAGCCGAGGCAGGTGGATCACTTGAAGTCAGGCGTTCAAGACCAGCCTGACCAACATGGTGAAATCCCGTCTCTACTAAAAATACAAAATTAGCCAGGCGTGGTAGCACACTTCTGTAATCCCAGTTACTTGGGAGGCTAAAGCAGGAGAATCACTTGAACCTGGGAGGTGTAGGCTGCAGTGAGCCGAGATCATACGACTGCACTCCAGCCTGGGCAACAAGAGCAAAAACTCTGCCTCAAAAAAAAAAAAGAATGCACAGAAGGAAACAAAGCAAATACAGGGCAACCAGGTAGGAGGTGTTACAGTAACCCAAGTGAGAGAGGATGGGAGTTAGATTAGAATAGCAGCAGCAAATATAAGACAAACCTGAGAAACACAACGTAACTGGCATTCAGAAACTCCCACTCTATTAATGACCTAAAAGCTCTGACTTCTCTAAAGTCACTCTTCTTCACAAAGAGTTGGTTCTATCTAGCCTAGAAAAGGCAGTACAGGTAACAAGCGTCTAGAGCTAACACCTGCCCTAACAATCTACCTGGGGGAAATGCGTGTCTTAGGACCAAGACCTCACATGAATTCACTACAAGACATTATAAACAAACACTTTCAAATTAACATTAACTTAAATGTATCAGCATTGTTAAAAGTATGTCAATTATCATCCTTTAATGCTCCATCATTCCATACAATTCTGTCACTCATTTACTCTAATGACTCAATGTTCATATTACAAAACTAGTAGCTTTTTTTTTTTTTTTTTTACAAATACTATTTTGAAGCTAATTCTTGTAGCACTTAATGTAAATATTTTTTCTCTAGAATTTACCTTTGGTATCATCTTTGTTGGACTCTTTATTCTGACAACTTTTTTCATTGTCTTTAAACAAGATGGCTGGGACAAAAGCCTTCAAATCAATGAGGTTCTCATAAAAATTCCGAGCATCTTCATCTTCCCATATACCACCTTCCAAGTCATATTCTCCAGGTTTACCAGGAGTGAATATATCAATTCCAGGCCCATGTTCTACCATAAAATAAATCACAAGTAATTAACATAACTTGAGGTTATAGCATGATAAACAGGACATTCGTTATTTTTTCAGTTTTATAGCTATTGAATCTTGAGTGTTTCAACTGACAGGAACTTCTTCAATCAACAAGCACATGTGACCATTTTCAACACCAAATCAAAAACTGTGTTTTAAATAAAGCCCTTTAATAAAACAGACTAGAGAACAGCATAAATACTTTTTGCTCTTACACTTGTTTTAAGCAATTAATATGAGATTAAATAGCCATTTGATAAATTAGGTCTACTTTCATGAAACTTAAAGTCAAAAAATAAAATATGTAAGTCTGGCCACTCCTACAACATTCGTTTAAAGTCTCACCTCCCCCATGAGTATTTTTTTTTTTTTGGCAACTCATAATCCTCTATACTATTTACATCATACTTATATACCATTTATATCTCCAAAGACAGACCATAAACCTTTAATTAAGAAGCATTCCTCCTTTTGGCATAATCCTTAGCACATGGTAGATTGCCACTGTCAACCTAAAATAATCAAAAAGGTCAGAATCTAGTTTTAAAGAGAGTTTATTCAATTGCAAAGTTTGAGGACAGCCTCCCAGGAAGCAGAGATTCCAAAGAACAGAAGTCAGCGTTCCAAAGTGTAGAAGTTTGAGATTGTTTATATAGAGAAAGTTTAGGTAATTTCAACATCTTTCCACATAAGGCTTAATGCACAGTTACAACTATCTGATTAGTAGAAGTCGTCTTTTTTAGGAAAGATATACACAGGTTATGTAATTCAGTCTCCAAGGCTTAACTTTCCCCTTGCTATAATAAATTTAGAGGGTCCTGAATTTTTTTTTTTTTTTAAACAGAGTCTTACTCTGTCGCCCAGGCTGAAGTGCAATGGTCTGATATTGGCTCACCACAACCTCCACCTCCCGGGTTCAAGTAATTCTCCTGCCTCAGCCTCCCAAGTAGCTGGGATTACAAGTGTCCACCACCACACTTGGCTAATTTTTCGTATTTTTAGTAGAGATGGGGTTTCGCCATGTTGGCCAGGCTGGTGTCAAACTCCTGATCTCGGCTGATCCACCCGCCTCGGCCTCCCAAAGTGCTGGGATTACACGCATGAGCCACCACACCCAGACTGTATTTATTTATTTATTTTGAATTGAGACAGGGTCTCACTCTGTTGCCCAGGCTGGAGTGCGGTAACACAATCATAGCTTACTGTAGCCTCAAAATCCTGGGCTCGCACAATCCTCCTGCCTCACCCTCCTGAGTAGCTGGGACTACAGGCATGCGTCATCAAGCCCAGCTAATTTTTCTATTTTCAGTAGAGATGGGGTTTCATTATGTTGCCCAGGCTGGTCTCAAACTCCTAAGTTCAAGGGATCCACCCGCCTCAGCCTCTCAAAGTGCTGGGATTACAGGCATGCGTGACCACGCTCAGCCTTTATTTTCTTTTATGCCATAAATGTCAGTCAATTGATAGCTAGAAAAGAAGGGAAGAAAGATGAAGTGTACAGATCTCTTATTAGAGAATGGAAAGTATGTACATATTCACACACATGCAGTACATACAACTACAGATTATAAACTCAGAACACTGAAAGTAACTTCCTACTTTATGATTATGAACTCATTCATGAACGTATCTATTCTCACATACTTCTCTCCAAATGAGAATTATAGAGTGACTATGTAAATTAAAATTAACCCTAAGTTAGATTATCCATTAAATGTGACTTATGAAAATAAGAACACCAAAAACAAAAAAACACTGGCTGCTTGAAACTCCTCACTTTCCTTACAGAACATATATTTAAACACAGACTTATTAGGACACTAAACCAATACACCAAAAAGAAAAACACTGACATATTTACAACTTCTGTTTAATGAAAAGTATAAACAAAAGTAAAAAACAAACTAGAAGACAATATTGACAATATTTAAAGAATACATCCGTAATATATAGCGCATGGTATAATAAATATATTTGGTGTTTGTCACTGGTTCCTGGCAGACCTCCTAAAAATGGAATTTCCTGAGTAAAAGTAATGTATTTTGTTATTCATAACTAGCTTATTGACCCTACCTCAGCTGATGCTAATGAGGTGACTTAGGGTGGAGCCTCTGGATAGTCTCAGGATGGAGCCAGTCACCAGAAAGACCAAGTGACTACAGGATTAGAACTTTCAGCCCCACTCTCCCACCCATCTAGGAAGCCGAGAGTCCTCGCCAGACACCAACTTGGCTGGCACCTTGATCTCAGACTTCCCAGACTCCAGAGAGGAGGAGTAAGTTTCTGTTGCTCGTAAGTTGCCCGGTCTAGGATATTTTGTTACAACAGCCTGAAAAGACTAAGACAACTATGTAATATTAATCAGGTGTTAAAAGGAATGAGATGTATCTACAAGAACTGACTCAGAAAGCTCTCAAACATAATTATTGAAACAATAAAGGAAATCATGCAAAACATCTTACCTAAGTTACTGAAGCTAGAGATATCTGATTATACATATTTTGTGGAAAAAAGTAAAGTCTGGACACATTACTATCAAGCTGTTAAGGGTGGTTACCTTGGAGAATGTAATGCATCTGACAGTAAATTTTCACTTTTTAATCTACAATATGCATAAATATTTTGTGTATCTAAAAAATAATGTAAATCAAAAAAATAAATTCAGCTTCTGAGAGGTAAAAATACTACCAAACAAAAGCAATAAAAAAATAGAAAAATCACAGGCACAGGACAAGAGAAAAAGAGAGGAGGGATAGTTGCAATGCATATAAAAAAGAGAAAAGAGAGGAGGGATAGTTGCAATGCATATAAAAAATATAATTTCTGTCGGCCGGGCATGGTGGCTCAGGCCTGTAATCTCAGCATTTTGGGAGGCCGAGACGGGCAGATCACAAGGTCAGGAGATCGAGACCATCCTGGCTACCACGGTGAAACCCTATCTCTACTAAAAATACAAAAAATTAGCCGGGCATGGTGGCAGGCACCTGTAGTCCCAGTTACTCGGGAGGCTGAGGCAGGAGAATGGCATGAACCCGGGGGGCGGAGCTTGCAGTGAGCTGTGAATGCGCCACTGTACTCCAGCCTGGGCGACAGAGCAAGACTCAGTCTCAAAATAATAATAATAATAATAATAATAATAATTTCCTTAATATACAAAGTGCCTTTTTTTTTTCCCCCTGAGATGGAGTGTCACTCTGTCACCCAAGCTGGAGTGCAATCTCAGCTCACTGCAACCTCCGCCTCCTGGGTTCAAGCAATTCTCTCACTTCAGCCTCCCGAGTAGCTGAGATTATATGCGCGCTCCACAACACCTGGCTAATTTTTGTATTTTTAGTAAAGATGGGTTTCACCATGTTGGCCAGGCTGGTCTAGAACTCCTGACCTCCAGTGATCCACCCACCTCGGCCTCCCAAAGCGCTTTTATAAATCAATTTTTTAAAAAGATACAAGGGGAAAAAGGGCAGGGGGTGGAGGTATCAAAGATTCAAATAGGAATTTCACAGGAAAAATAATACATTTATAAAACAATCAATAAACTTAAAGATGCTAAAACTTGACTTCAAATTTAAAAATTAAGAACTGCAATGTGGTAAGAGTGTAAAGAAACAGTCATTCTCGGGCCAGGCACAGTGGCTCATGCCTGTAATCCCAGCACTTTGGGAGCCTGAGGTGGATGGATCATGAGGTCAGGAGATTAAGACCATCCTGGCTAACACAGTGAAACCCTGTCTCTACTAAAAATACAAAAAATTAGCCGGGCATGGTAACACACGCCCGTAGTCCCAGCTGCCCAGGAGGCTGAGGCAGGAGAATCACTTGAAGCCGGGAGGCGGAGCTTGCAGTTGGCTGAGATCGCACCACTGTACTCCAGCCTGGGTGACAGAGCAAGACTCTGTCTCAAGAAAAAAAAAAAGAAAGAAAGAAACAGTCATTCTCATATACTTAGTGGCATGTAATTTTTTTTTTTTTTTTAATTTTAAGTTCCAGGATACATGTGCAGAATGTGCAGGTTTGTTACATAGGTATACATATTCCATGGTGGTTTGCTGTACTTATCAATCCATCATCTAGGTTTTAAGCTCCGCATGCATTAGGTATTTGTCCTAATGCTCTCCCTCCCCTTATCCCCCACCTCCCAACAGGCCCCAGTGTGTGTTGTTCCCCTTCCTGTGTCCACATGTTCTCACTGTTCAACTCCCACTTATGAGTGAGAACATGTGGTATTTGGTCTTTTTCCTATGTTAGTCTGCTGAGAACGAGGGCTTCCAGCTTCATCCATGTCCCTGCAAAGGACATGAACTCACTCTTTTTTATGGCTGCATAGTATTCCATGGTGTATATGTACCGCATTTTCTCTACCTAGTCTATTATTGATGGGCATTTGGGTTGCTGTAAATTTCTGTAATAGAAAATATGGCATTTTATACACATACATACATACATATATATATATATATACACATACATTTTTTTTTTTTTTGAGGCGGAGTCTCACTCTGTCTCCCAGGCTGGAGTGCAGTGGCACGATCTCCGCTCACTGCAAGCTCCGCTGCCTCCCAGGTTCACGCCATTCTCCTGCCTCAGCCTCCCTAGAAGCTGGGACTACAGGTGCCCGCCACCACGCCTGGCCAATTTTTTTGTATTTTTGGGGTTTCACCACGTTAGCCAGGATGGTCTCGATCTCCTGACCTCGTGATCCGCCCGCCTCGGCCTCCCAAAGTGCTGGGATTACAGGTGTGAGCCATCGCACCCGGCCAAATATGGCATTATATATTGAAACTTAAAATGCATATATCCTTTTAGCCCAAGAATTCTACTTCTAGGAATGTATCCTGTAAACACTAGCATATATACAGAAAGAAGCAGGTTCAGAGATTTTGTTACAGCACTGACAATAATAGCTAAAAGCCAGAAATACTAAGTGTTAATCAACAGAGGACAAGTAAACTACAGCACAACCATACAACAGGATACTACTATGTAGCAATTAAAAAGAATTAGATGGCACTAATGTATTAAAATGAAAAAAAATCTAAGACATATGATTAACTGGAAAAACTGGCTGTAGAATAAAGGATATTCTGATCACTGGACAATGTAAGCCTCTTCCGGACAAGATGAAGTACTGTATCAGTGACCCAAAATAACTAAAGATGCAAGCAAACAATATTAAAACAATGATTTTCAAACACTGGACATCAGGCAGTATAGGAAAATAATCCCTGATAAAGAGCAGACAAAAACTCAGCTCTACAACTGCCCCAGCTTACTTCATAAAGAGATTTTGTTCAGGCTATGGCCAAGTAAGAGAGAAGCCAGGCAGTCTCCCTCAGTTGAGGATGAGAGCTGAGAGTCTGGTAATACTCTACCCAAGGCAGGTCGAGTTCCCAGGACACAGTACCAGAGAGGAGAAACCAGCACAAAGATAGACTTCAAAAGATTTGCAGTCTCCTTGAACATTCAGCTGAGTACTGATCAGCTCCTATGTATAAGGAAACAAAGTGTTCACCTGAGTACTGATCAGCCTCTATATGTGAGGAAACTAAGTGAGACTGGGAAAATAACTACTGAAAAGAATTAAGACTCATAGAGAGGCTCATGGGACCAGGAATAGTCTGTATACCCACCAGGCTGACTGAAGAATCTTCTAAGACTCTACTTTATCAGACAGAGTCCAGAAAGGTACTGCCTCAGTATTAGGAAAAATAAGCCCTAGATTAAAGGCTGCTCTGACACCTCCTAACAAAGCATCCTTTCAAAGATGAAACTATTTCCAAGTAACTTAACTGCACCCCAGGATGAAGCTTAATGATATTTATAAGAACACAAAAATATCCAGGACACATCCAATAAAACATTAGCAGGCATGAAGAAAATATGACAAGATATAGAAGAAAAAGAAAATATGACAAGATATACAAGAAAAAGAAAATATGACAAGATATAGAAGAAAAAGAAAATATGACAAGATATAGAGATAACAAACGACTTCTCTAAATGGAATTAAATTATTGGACACCGTAGAAGAAAAGATGAGTGAACTTGAAGACAACAATAGAATAGAAACTATCCAATAACAATAGAAACTATCCAAAAGGAAAGGCAGGGAAAAATAATGAAGAACAAAAAGGACAGGACATTAATGAGCTGTGGGACAACTTTGAACAACCTAAAATACCTGTAATTGAGTCCCTATAGAAGAGGTGACAAAGGAGGAAAGAGAAAACACAATTGAAAATAAAGGTCAAGGTTTTCCTAATTTGATGATAACTATACACCCACAGATCCAGGAAGTTCGAGGAACCCCAAGTACAAGAAATGAAGAAAACCATACCAAGCCACACCATAACTAAGCTGCTTGAAATCAGCGATAATGAAAAAATTTTAAAGCAATGAGAGAAAAAATATATAAATTACATAAATAAGAACAAAGGTAAGAAAGGTAAGAGCACTCTTGATGGAACAATGCAAGCTAGAAGACAGAGGAGTAACATCTTTAAAGTACTGAGAGAAAAAAAGCTCTTGCCCTTAAGTTCTATGTCTGAAAAAAAAAATTTTTTTAAGATACAGAGTCTCATTCTGTCACCCAGGTTGAATATCTGGGCTCGTGCAATCCTCCCACCTCAGCCTCCCAAGTAGCTAGGACTACAGGCTGTGCCACATGACTAGCTAAATTTGTTTTATTTTTTAAAAATTTTTTGTAGAGACAGGGTCTCACTATGTTGCCCTGACTGGTCTCAAACTCACCTCAAACAATCCTCCTGCCTTGGCCTCCCAAAGCCCTGGTATTACAGGCATAAGCCACCATGCCTAGACAAAAAGATCTTTTAAAAACAATGACAGGGCTGGGCACAGTGGCTCAAGCCTGTAATCCCAGCACTTTGGGAGGCTGAGGCAGGCAGATCGCTTGAGCTCAAAAGTTCGAGACCAGCCTGACCAACATGGTGAAACCCCATCTCTACTAAAAAGGCAAAAATCAGCCGGGCTTGGTGGCGCATACCTGTAGTCCCAGTTATTTCTTGGGAGGCTGAGGCACAAGAATTGCTTGAACCTGGGACGCAGAGGTTGCAGTAAGCCAAGACTGCACCATCGCATTCCAGCCTGGGTGATGGAGTGACACGCTGTCTCCAAAAATAAAAATAAAAACAATGACAGAATTTTCTCAAGGTCTATTAATTCTGGAAGATGTCTAAAAATACATTTAAAGTCATGACAGAGGGCGATGGCTCACGCCTGTAATTCCAACGCTTTGGGAGGTCGAAACGGTTGGATCATCTGAGGTTGGGAGTTTGAAACCAGCCTGATCAACATGGAGAAACCCTGTCTCTACTAAAAATACAAAATTAGCTGGGTGTGGTAGCACACGCCTGTAATCCCAGCTACTCAGGAGGCTGAGGCAGGAGAATTGCTTGAATCTGGCAGGCAGAGGTTGCAGTGAGCCGAGATCGCGCCATTGCACTCCAGTCTGGGCAACAAGAGCGAAACTCTGTCTCAAAAATAATAATAATAATAATACATTTAAAGTCATTTAAAATGAAAAGAAAAATTAGCTTAAATTTCAGTATGACAATTAGAGGAAAATGGTAAAGAAACCAACTAAATTAATCCCCAAGTATGCTAATTATTATTATTTTTTTTTTTGAGACAGAGTCTCACCCAGGCTGGAGTGCAATGGTGCGATCTCAGCAATCTGCAACCTCCACCTCCTGGGTTCAAGCGATTCTCCTGCCTCAGCCTCCTGAGTAGCTGGGATTACAGGCACACACCACAATGCCCAGCTAACTTTTGTATCGTTAGTAGAGAGGGGGTTTCACCACGTTGGCCAGGCTAGTCTCGAACTCCTGACCTTGTGATCCGCCCGCCTTGGCCTCCCAAAGTGCTGGGATTAGAGGCGTGAGCCACTGTGCCCGGCCATATGCTAAATATTATACAGAGATTTTGGTTCTAAAATATCATAACAAATATACTGAGAAAGTTCTGAGAAACAAGCCAGGGTCAACCAAAACACAAATTCTATGATGAAACTTTTTTAAAACATTTAAAAAGTTTGGCCGGGTGCGGTGGCTCACGCCTGTAATCCCAGCACTTTGGGAGGCCGAGGCGGACGGATCACGAGGTCAGGAGATGGAGATCATCCTGGCGAACACGGTGAAACCCCGTTTCCACTAAAAACACAAAAAATTAGGCAGGCATGGTGGCGGGCACCTGTAGTCCCAGCTATTCGGGAGGCTGAGGCAGAAGAATGGTGTGAACCCAGGAGGCAGAGTTTGCAGTGAGCGGAGACAGCACCACTGCACTCCAGCCTGGGCAACAGAGCGAGACTCCAACTAAAAAAAAGAGAAAAAAATTTAAAAAGTTTGATTGAGACTGAGTTTTTGAGATACTGAATAGGAGGCTGGGTGCAGTGGCTCACACCTATAATCTCAGCACTTTGGGAGGCCAAGGCAGGAGGATTGCTTGAGCTAAGGAGTTTGAGACCAGCCTGAGAAACATGGTAAAACCTTGTCTCTAATTAGCCAGACATGGTGGTGCACACCTGTCGTCTCAGCTACTTGGGAGACTGAGGCAGGAGAATCATTTGAGCCCAAGAGGCAGAGGCTGCAGTGAGCTGAGACTGTGCCATTGCATTCCAGCCTGAGCAACAGAGCAAGGCTCTGTCTCAAAGAAAAAAAAGTGTAAGAATTATGTACATTATTATATATAAATATAATAAATGCATTCACAGTATACAACAGGTATTTCTTACTGAGAATATTAAATATAAATTTTTCTTTAATTACAAAAGGATATTTTACAAATACTTCACCCTTAAAATTTCTTTTTTTTTGAGACAGGGTCTCACTTTGTCATCCAGGCTGGAGTGCAGTGGCACAATCTCAGCTCACTGCAACTTCTGCCCCCCAGGTTCATGCGATTCTCCTGCCTTAGCTTCCTGAGTAGCTGGGACTACAGGCATGTGCCACCACACCCAGCTAATTTTTGTATTTTTAGTAGAGACGGAGTTTCAGTGTTGGTCAGGCTGGTCTTGAACTCCTGACCTCGTGATCCTCCTGCCTCGGCCTCCCAAAGTGCTGGGATTATAGGAATGAGCCACTGAGACTGGCCACCCTTAAGATTTCTAAGTAAACAGAATTGCCAGGAAATTCAAAGATACCTATCTATTACATAAGAATCTGAATGAACTCATCATATTGTCATATGAGTTAATTATTATTTTCTATGTCCAGAGACTCTTCCATTCAGGGATCATTTCAAATAGCTTTTCAAGGTTGTCAATAGGTTTTAACACCATTTCTTTATTTAAAAATTTCTTTAAAAAACAGAGATAGGGTCTCACTATGTTGCCCAGGCTGCTGTCAAAACTCCTGGTCTCAAGCGATCCTCTTACCTTGGATTCCCAGTGTTGAGGTTACAGGCATGAGCCACCATGCCTGGCCCATTTTTAAAATGTTGAAGCCATTTTAAAAATTTAAATTCGCAATACTGCACATCTGACAAGCCTAAAGGTAAGTGACAGTGCTTATAGAAAACACAATGTTTGTTTTTAAGGATATCTTACCTTCTGGTGTTGGTTTGTCTTGAGGAAGATCTGGCATATTTTCATCCAAAAGGTCTGCTAAGGATTGAGAATTTGCCAGCAACTTCTGGTAAGACATAGCAAATTCCTCATACTGTTTATGTCTATCTTCACTGAGCTCCCCTTTAGAATGTAGAATGCGCCTATAAACAAATGAAATCATCTGACAGTCTTATCAAAACAGATGTGATCACAAATTATTACATATGGGAAACATGCCATAATTTGATTTTCTCATACAAATTTAGTATAATTTTCATTTTTATTTAACATTTAAATCTAATATTTTCAAAATGTATCTGAAATGTATAATCAAATTTACCTGAACATTTAAATTTTAACACTAGTTCCTCAAAGAATATGAAGCATGCTTGCTGAAATACCACAATATTTAACAATACACATCTAAATAATTTTAAATTATTCAGTATTTTATTACAGTCACACTCTTCTCAGATAAAGTTAACCAAAACTAACACAACTACACAAGCCAATTTTCAAAAGCAACAGGTTATAGAAAGAATCAATTATTCTTAAACCTCCATGATTTGAATCAGAAATATCATATTTAACAACATATCACAAAATAATAAAAAATTATTTGGCTTTTTATTACTGTCATACTTCCCTCAGACATACAGAGCTAACCAAAAATATTTAACACAACTACACAACTCAGTTTTCAAAACCAACAGATTTTGAACAGGTTCAAAAACAACAGAATCAGTTATCCTTAAACTTCCATAATGATTTGAATCAAGGTTACCTTTTGAAAAAGCCCACAATCTTCCCCACAGCCAATTCTCAATCTACTGTGCAAGTACTGGTTATTTATCTGGGTAACGGAGAAGTCCACTTACTCAGGCCAGCCCGTATCAAGGAACTAAGGACATAACCACTCTTCCACTTTGCAAGAATACACCAATAAGCCCATAACTACAAATGCAAAACTACTGAAAACACCAAAATGTATAGAGTAAAAGTCTTATTATATTCGTGTAAATCATTGAGACTTATATAGCTGGATCCAATTTTTTACATACAAAATATCCATGTAGTACTATAATATTCAAAATTTATAAACCATAATGCAAATACAATGTTTCAAAAAGTCAATTATAAAGTTATTTTTACAAGTAATACTTAGAAGTTTTTTATTTCTTGTTATTTGAGTTTTCTTCTGAACAGTGAAGAAAACAAGGTTTTCTATAATGCCATCTTCCATCTTCTAAAAGTTACAGAGAAAAAGGCAGAAAAATTATGCCTATATTTATTCTTCCCAGATTATTTGAAATAATGTCAAAACTTCCCCATTTTGCCCTATTTCTACTCACATAAGCTTTTGTTTAAATACTATAACAATTCAGTCTGGCATGGTGACTCACACCTATAATCCCAGTACTCTGGGAGGACGAGGCAGGTGGCTCACCTGAGGTCAGGAGTTTGAGACCAGCCTGGTCAACGTGGTAAAACCTCGTCTCTACTAAAAATACAAAAATTAGCCAGGTGCAGTGACGTGCGCCTGTAATCCCAGTTACTCAGGAGGCTGAGGCAGGAGAATCGCTTGAACCCAGGAGGCGGAGGTTGCAATGAGCCGAGATTGTGCCATTGCAATCCAGCCTGGGTGACAGAGCAAGACTCCTGTCTCATAAACAAATAAATACTATAACAATTCAAGTAACAACATTTTCAATTTTCCAAATATTAGTTCCCATTACAAGTGCATCAGTGCATAGATTCATGAAATCCAGTTATTTCCTCTTTTCAAATCTGGCCTATTGGGGTCTAAAATGAGAAATTTCATTTTCTTATGATTTAAATATACATTAGATATCATTCTACCAACACATTAGTAAAATGTTAAAATAGTTTAACCATAATAATCCAGGCTAAAAAGTGCTTCTCTAAAAATATTGTCATTAGAGAGCATTTTTCCCTCTTCAAACATTTGTTTCAGACTACTGTTACAAACACAAAACTTTTTCAGTAATTTTGTGAATGAATTTTAAAAATTAAAACAAAAACCCATAGCATTTTAACATATTCATACCTATGAAAGACAGCATTAGCACTCTGAATGAGCTTGTTAAAACTTTTAATCAGAAGTTCTAATAGAACTCATTATGGAAGTTAAAAGTCATTAAAAAAAAATTTTTTTTTCCATTTACTTTTATTTTTTGTAGAGATAGGAATCTGACTATGTTGGCCAAGCTGGTCTGGAACACCTGGCCTCTAGCAATCCTCCCACCTCAAACTCCCAAAATGTTGGGATTACAGGTGTGAGCCACCACACTCGGCCAAAATTAAGTAAGTTAGTCAAATAAGTAATGCTCAGAAGTAGGTTACTTAAGCTGGGCACGGTGGCTCACGCTTGTAATCCCAGAACTTTGGAAGGCCAAGGTGGGTGGGATCACAGGGTCAGCAGTTTGAGACCATCCTGGCCAATATGGTGAAACACTGTCTCTACTAAAAATTAAAAAATTAGCCGGGCGCGGTGGCAGGCGCCTGTAATCCCAGCTACTTGGGAGACTGAGGCAGAAGAATCACTTCAACCCGGGAGGCAGAGGTTGCAGTGAGCCAAGATTGCACCATTGCACTCCAGCCTGGGCAACAGAGCGAGACTCTGTCTTTAAAAAAAAAAAAAGAAAAAAGAAAAGAAGCAAGTTACTTAAAAATATCTGCAATGTAGGACTGGGCATGGTGGCTCATGCCTATAATCCCAGCACTTTGGGAGGCTGAGGCAGGTGGATCACCTGAGGTGAGGAGTTCAAGATCAGCCTGGTCAACACGGTGAAATCTCGTCTCTACAAAAACATAAAAATTAGCCGGGCACGACAGTGGGTGCCTGTAATCCTAGCTCCTTGGGAGGCTGAGGCAGGAGAATCATTCGAACCCGGGAGGCAGAGGTTGCAGTGAGCTGAGATTGCACCATTGCACTCCAGCCTGGGCAACAGAGCAAGACTCCATCTCAAAAAAAAAAAAAAAATCTGCAATGTTATTAAGAAAAATGTTAACAGGTAAAAATTGAAGAGTTTATTCCATGGTACTTTAGTTGGAAAAAAAATTAAAAAACAAAAACTGAAGAGTTTATTCTGAAGCAAATTATATTAAAGGGATAATAATGGTTTTAACAGATTTCAAAACCCCTAATGACAATTACTATGTAACATTATTTCATACTTGAAATTGGAAAATATATCTCAGAATAACATAACCCAAAACTTTATTTCTCTTAACAAGTTCTGACATTCTGGTCATCCAAGGAACAAACATCCAGTCCACTGAGATACATAATTACACTAAGGATTTCTAATACATAAGCAGTAGCAAGGTGATGACTACCTTAGGAAAACAAAAATGAACAGTACTTTTCCTCACTTTCACGTGGGGATTTGCCTGTGACTGTGCGCTGGCTCCATTAAAAGTGATTTCATTCTATGATGGTTCCCTGAGTCTGCATTCCAGTTCCTCTCCAGTCCTGCTGGAAGCAAACTAAAACTATAAAGCTTCACTGATACTCCTTACCCTCCCCTTAATTCCATGATCAAATGCATTAATAGCACTAACTTACCTAACTAATGAGTAGGTACTTAAGTTACTATTCAGTGAAAATCATCCTCAAGGAAAGTTTAGATTTGGGGTTTTGTTTGTCTGTTTTATAGCTCCATAAGCCTTTTACTCCCATTTTTTTTTTTTATTATTATACTTTAAGTTCTGGGATACATGTGCCAAACGTGCAGGTTTGTTACATAGGTATACACGTGCCATGGTGGTTTGCTGCACCCATCAACCTGTCATCTACATTAGGTATTTCTCCTAATGTTATCCCTCCCCTATCCCCCCAGCCCCCAGTTTTTTTTCTTTTGTTTTGTTTTGTTTTTAATATCTTACACCGAGCACTTGGTTACCAGGACAGAATACCAATTAATACAGTTATGACTTCTGTTATATATAAAACTGACAGATGTAGCCATATATCCTTTCCTTGACATCTAAGTAATACACATTTACTGAACTGACTAAATCTACAGCATGCAGTCAGATGATACACAGATGAAGCAGAGAAATAACTCATTATAGTGCCTGAACATATAAAGCCCCAAGGATTGGCCAGGCACAGTGGTTAACGCCTGTAATCCTAGCACTTTGGGAGGCCAAGGAGGGCGGATTGCTTAAGTCCACAAGTCCGAGACCAACCTGGGCAGCACGGTGAAACTCCATCTCTACAAAAAACACAAAAATTGGCCAGGCACTGTGGCTCACACCTGTAATCCCAGCACTTTGGGAGGCTGAGGCGGGTGGACCACAAGGTCGGGAGTTCAAGATCAGCCTGACCAACATGGTGAAACTCCATCTCTGCTAAAAATACAAAAATTAGCCAGGCATGGTGGCATGCACCTGTAATCCTGGCTACTCAGGAGGCTGAGGCAGGAGAATCACTTGAACCAGGGAGGCGAAGGTTGCAGTGAGCCAAGATCACACCACTGCACTCTAGCCTAGGAGACAGAGCAAGACTCCATCTCAAAAACAAAAAAAACCAAAATCAGTTGGATGCGGTGGTAGGCACCTATAGTCCTAGCTACTCAGGAGGCTGAGGTGGGAGGATCACCCGAACCCAGGAGGTCGAGGCTGCAGTAAGCTGCAACTATGCCTGCGCTGCAGCCTGGGTGACAGAGTGAGACCCTGCCTCAAAAAATAAATAAATAAACCCAAGGATCATTTAGAAATTCTAATGAAATTAAACATGTTGGCCGGGCGCGGTGGCTCACGCCTGTAATCCCAGCACTTTGGGAGGCCGAGGCGGGCGGATCACAAGGTCAGGAGATCGAGACCACGGTGAAACCCCGTCTCTACTAAAAATACAAAAAATTAGCCGGGCGCGGTTGTGGGCGCCTGTAGTCCCAGCTACTCGGGAGGCTGAGGCAGGAGAATGGCGTGAACCCGGGAGGCGGAGCTTGCAGTGAGCCGAGATCGCGCCACTGCACTCCAGCCTGGGCGACAGAGCGAGACTCCGTCTTAAAAAAAAAAAAAAAAAAAAAAAGAAATTAAACATGTTTAAATGTAAGCTAAAAATGTCAGGGTATTTTTTGTAACTTTATGAAACTCATAGGAAAAGGTTTTCAGTTTGTTTTTGAAAACCCATGTGAGGGAACTAAATATTACACAACACATCTGACCAACAAGTATCTCTGCTTTCTATCAGTTATCAAAAAATATGACCAAAATTTCTCATGTGAATTCCATGAGAATGTATCACAGAAAATATAACCAAAATCAAGCTGAAAACATGATTTCATCATATATTTTAATTACTGCCTTTTTAGAAATACATCAATTACATAAAGCTGAATTTAAGCCATTCTTTTGAGAATGTCATAAAGTAGAGGTTAGCAAACTTTTTCTGTAAAGGGGCAAACAATGTGTATTTCAGTCTGCAGACCATTTGGTCTTTGCTGAAACTACTCAATTCTGCTAACGTAACACAAAAGCAGCCACAGATAATATGTAAACAAATGAGGGTGACTATAATAAAATTTTATTTATGAACACTGAAATTTGAACTTGAAATCATTTTCATGCTTCCCAAGACATTCTACTTTTGACTATTTTTCAACCATTTAAAAAAGTAAAAACCATTCTTAGGTGACAGGCTGTAGAAAAACTAGTCATAGGCTTAATCTGGCCCACAAGCCATAGTTTGCCATCCCTGTCACACTACTACATGTCTTATAAATTAGTGCATTCCCTCCTGCAATATCATTGCACACTAGAGAGGTACTTGTCCCCTTTTACAGATGTAAACAGTAAGTAATGAGAACAAAATCAATGCCAACTCTTACGCTTTGTTATAAAAATACAAAAAAAAATTGCCCTCCTTTCTGCAACATACATGAGACATCACTGTCCAGAAGAATCTCTAAGGTACATCAGTCCTTGATTTTACGGAGTATTTTTTTTTGTTTATTTCATTTTGTTTTGGTTTTGAGAGGGATTCTTGCTCTGTTGCTCAGGCTGAAGTGCAGTGGCGCAATCTCGGCTCACTGCAACCTCCACCTCCTAGGTTCAAGCAATTCTCCCTGCCTCAGCCTCTCACATAGCTGGAATTACAGGAGCCTACCACCACATCCAGCTAATTTCTAAATTTTCAGTAGAGTCGGGGTTTTGCCATGCTGGCCAGGCTGGCCTCAAACTCCCGACCTCAGGTGATCTGCCCACCTCAGCCTCCCAAAGTGCTGGGATTACAGGCATGAGCCACCGCACCCAGTTTAATGTTTTTTGTATTACTAATTTAATATTATAAAACCAACCAAAAAAACCAGTCAATTTTTGAGTCAAGCATTATACATCATAAATGAGAAAATTCATTAATGCCTAAAAAATTATAATATTAAGAGAACTTTTTTCTTTTCCATTTTTTTGACTTTTTAAATATTTCCTTCATTTTATTACTTAATTTTTGTTTTGTATTATCCTAAAAAATAAATTTTATTTTTACTTATTTTTATTTTTTTGAGACAGAGTTTCGCTCTGTCACCCAGGCTACAGTGCAATGGCACAATCTCGGCTCACTGCAACCTCCGCCTCCCGGGTTCAAGCCATTCTCCTGCCTCAGCCTCCTGAGTAGCTGGGATTACAGGCATGCGCCACTACGCCGGCTAATTTTGTATTTTTAGTAGAGACGGGGTTTCTCCATGTTGGTCAGGCTGGTCTCGAACTCCCGACCTCAGGTGAGCTACTAAAGTTTAAGAAGTTTAACATCAAAATTTATAAAATCATAAAAAGACAGAAAGAGAAATTCTCATTCAAATGTCTTCCAGAAAGGTCAGGCAGGCAATCTATTAATAAAAGCTAGCTAACATTTACTAAACACTTACAATGTGCCAGACACTGTTATTAAGTGCTTTTACACATATGAATTCACTACATGATTCACATTTACCTCAGAGTTACAGAACTATTGTTATGCCCATTTTACAGATGGGAAAACTGAAGCAGAGATGCTAGGTAACTTGCCCAAGATTGCAGAATGTGCAAATGACAGTGCTCTAGCTCGAGTCCACGCTCTGAAATACTGGACTATGTTGCCTTTCAAATTATAATTATCCACTTTGTACATTCTAGCGAAGTTCAAATGTTTCTCAAACACATTCATGAAGACAAGCCCTCACCACAGAACAGCTTATTCTATTTCCTTTTCTGGGTCCCTCTCTCCTTTGGATTTGACTTGGTAAATATTGAGTGGCTAACATGTATACTATACACTTCAAAAACAAGTGCTAAATGTAAATATGGATGGATAATATGTAATTGTGAAAAGTACAGTACAAAGAGGAAGAAAATAACCTGACTCTGTCACTCACTTTCCATGTTATATTGGGCAAGCCCTTTAATTCCTTTGTTTTACCATCTTCAAAATATAGGCATTTATACAATATAGGTACTGTTAGGATCAATTAAGATCATATAGGCCAGGTGTGGTGGCTCACGCCTGTAATCTCAGCACTTTGGGAGGCCAAGGCAGGAGGATCACTTGAGCCCAAGATATCAAGACCAGCCTGGCCAACATAATGAGACCAAGTCTCTACAAAAAAAATGTTTTTTAATTAGCCAGGGGTGGTGGTGCATACCTGTGGTCTCAGCTACTTGGGAGACTGAGGTGGGAGATATCAAGGCTGCAGTGAGCGATGACTGCGCCATGATGCTCCAGCCTGGATGACAAAGCAAGACCCTGTCTCAAAAAAAAAAGGATCATATATGTGATTCATTATGTTAATGTAAAATGGTATTTTCATGAGAAAAAAAGTGCCAAAGCCTAATAAAGGAAAGGCAAGAACTTCAATGCCAAATTCTATTAATCATTAGCCAAATTAAAAAGGAAAATAGTCTTGACAAGAATACAGAACATTCATTTTAACTTTGACCTTGTGCAATCATACAAAATTAAACATAACACATGGACAAAATCTCTAAAAGAATGATCATGAAGAAGACCCCAGAAAAACTTCTGGGTTTTATATCTCCTCCAGCATTCTGTCAAATTTTAATAAAAATTGGCTTAGAATTATCTTAGATTTTCTTGGCTGGACGCGGTGGCTCACGTCTGTAATCCCAGCACTTTGGGAGGCCAAGGCGGGTAGATCACTTGAGGTGAGGAGACCAGGCTGGCCAACATGGTGAAACTCTGTCTCTGCTAAAAATATAAAAATTAGTCGAGTGTGGTGGCAGCTGCATGTAATCCCAGCTACTCAGGAGGCTGAAGCAGGAGAATCGCTTGAAACCCAGGAGGTGCAGGTTGCAGTGAGCCAGGATCGTGCCACTGCACTCCAGCCTAGGTGACAGAGTGAGACTCCGGCACAGAGGCTCACGCCTGTAATCCTACCACTTTGGGAGGCCGAGGCGGGCAGACTGCGTGAGCTCGGGACTTCGAGACCAGCCTGGGCAACATGGTGAAACCCTGTTTCTACTAAAACACAAAAAATTAGCCAGGCGTGGCAGCATATGCCTGTAGTCCCAGCTACTTGGGAGGCTGAGGCAGGAGAATTGCTTCAACCTGTGAGGCAGAGGTTGCAGTGAGCTGAGATCGTGCCATTGCACTCCACCCTGCAGACAGAGGGAGACTCCGTCTCAAAAAAAAAATTATCTTAGATTTTCTTTTGGTTTCATTTTAGAATTAATTTATTTATGGATGTCTCATAATCTTGTAAAAAGACTCTAGAACATAGCAAAGCAAAACTGTACCCATTAAAATGGGTACTACTACTACAGCACAGTCATTTAAACACAATTAGAATATCTAGGAGACAATTTTAGAGCTCTTAGAACATTACAGCTATAACATTAAGTCTAAAGTACAGAGAAGTAACATCTTAATTGTGCTTAAATACTACCAATTAATTAAACAACCTACCTGTGAAGCAAGGTACAACTCACCTGGAAGGAAAGAGAAAGTAAAAGCAGTCCCATTTCATTATTTGCTGATGTCTTTTTAAGTTTCATTATCAGTCAATAATGCCTCGAGAATTATCATTCATAAAAGAAACTTCTGACTTTTTTTTTTAACAATGGGCAGAGGAAAAAGTCTGCATTCTACTTAAATGCTTTTTCCTGAACTTTGTCAACTCACTGCTGTCAGACTAAGCCTGCAATCATGAAGGTACTAAGTCATGGGTGCTGAAGAGAAACTTGTAACCACTTCCATCAATTAGAGAGAAAAAAAGGAATAAAGATACATCAAGATTACTCAAACAAGAATTCTGGCCTACTACCTGAATTCATGATTTCACTATACTGAAAGAAACAAACAAACAAAAAAAATTAGCTGGGCGCGGTGGCGGACGCCTGTAGTCCCAGCTACTCAGGAGGCTGAGGCAGGAGAATGGCATGATCCCGGGAGGCGGAGCTTGCAGTGAGCCAAGATTGCACCACTGCACTCCAGCCTGGGGAACACAGCGAGACTCCGTCTCAAAAAAAAAAAAAAGAAACAAATTCTGTAACATAACTGAGTTATAGCCAATAAAAATTAAATCACTTCTTCATCCAATTAAATGTCCAAAATATACTAACAGGACCTCTACAATATTTCAAAGTACAAAGCATTTCAAAGCATATAAAGAGCACTTAACATTTTAACAGGCAAAAGTCACCAAGAAAGTAAAGCTATTAACTCCAAATAGGCAACTACTACTGAATGATATTTTTAAATTTCTAATAATTGTAACTCACCAGGTCAATCACTTAACCAAAATGTATAATAAAAAATAATATTCAACTGGGTGTGCTGGATCACGCGTGTAATCCCAGCACTTTGGGAGGCCGAGGCGGGCAGATCACGAGGTCAAGAGATCGAGACCATCCTGGCCAACATGGTGAAAACCCGTCTCTACTAAAAACAAACAAACAAAAAATACAAAATTAAAATTAGCTGGGCGTGGTGGCGCATGCCTGTAATCCCAGTTACTCGGGAGGCTGAGGCAAGAGAATCAGTTGAACCCGGGAGGTGGAGGCTGTGGTGAGCTGACACCACACCATTGCACTCCAGCCTGGGCAACAGAGTGACACTCTATCTCAAAAAAAAAAAAAAAAAAAAAAAAGATATTGGCCAGGCAGAGGCTCATGCCTGTAATCCCAGCACTGTGGGAGGCCCAGGCAGGCGGGTGGCTTGAGCTCAGGAGTTTGGGACCATCCTGGGCAACATGGAGAAATCTCGTCTCCACCAAAAATACAAAAAATTAGCCAAGTGTGGTGGCGCGTGCCTATGGTCCAGCTACTCAGGAGGAGGACTGCTTGAGCCGTGAGGTGGAGGCTGCAGTGAGCACTTCAGCCTGCCACTGCACTCCAGCCTGGGTGACAGAGTGAGACCTTGTCTCAAAGAAAAACAAAATATAATAATAAAAGATATTGAATAAAAGATTTAAAGAAATTTAACTACATAGGAATCTTAAATATCAGCTAGCTTAGTTTTCTTGCTTTACCACACTTCAGGGAAACCTTACTGGAAGAACGATTGCCCATTATTTAGTCCTATGATAAAGAAAAACCTCAAAATACCTACTGGGTGAGAGGTGCAGTGGCTCACACTTGTAAACCCACAAGTTTGGGAGGCCATGGCAGGAGAACTGCTTGAACCCAGGAGTTCAAGGCCAGCCTGGACAACAGTGTGAGACCATATCTCTATGTTTACAAAAATTATTTTAAAGGTTGGGGTAGGGGGCAGGCACGGTGGCTTACGCCTATAATCCTAACACTTTGGGAGGCCAAGGCAGGTGGATCATCTGAGGTCAGGAGTTCGAGACCAGCCTGGGCAACATGGCAAAACCCCGTCTCTACTAAAAATACAAAAATTAGCTGGGCGTGGTGGCATGTGCCTATAGTCCCAGCTACTCGGGAGGCTGAGGTGGGAGAATTGCTTGAACCCAGGAGGCGGCGGTTGCAGCGAGCTGAGATCACACCACTGTACTCCAGCCTGGGCAATACAGTGAAACCCCGTCTCAAAAAATTAATTTATTTGTTAATTAAAGGTGGGGTAGCACTGAGCACAGTGGCTCACACTTATAATCCCGACACTTTGGAAGGCCAAGGCGGGAGGATCACTTGACCCCAGAAGTTTGAGATCAGCCTGAGCAACACAGGGAGCTCTCTCTCTATAAAAAAATTAAAAAATTAACCAGGCATGGTGGCACGGGCCTGTAGTCTCAGCTACTTGAGAGCGTGAGGTAGGAAGATCCCTTAAAACCCAGGAGGTCAAGGAAGGCTACGCTGAGCCATGATCACACGACTGCACTCTAGCCCAGGTAACAGAGTGAGACCCTGCCACAAAACAAAACAAAACAAAAAAACACACAGCTACTGGATAATGACTGGGAAGGAAAAAATAATCATTTTAGCAGAACACCATAATGTAGCCTCGTAGAAGGTAGGAAACTATCATTAGGCCAAGTAGGGATTGTGCATTAATCCTTTCCTCATGTTTTCTTCGCTTAGTCACGTCTCTGCATCTTCACTATAATGGCTGCTCAAGTTGAAGCGATCCTAAGTCATGAGTGATTTATTAAGCCATATGCCAATTATTTTCTACATGGTGATTAAGATTCACACATCCTCAAATCATTACATCTAAATGGGCAAAGTCTCCCTTGATAAAAAGGCTGTGATGGCCAGGCACGGTGGCTGACGCCTGTAATCCCAGCACCCTGGGAGGCAGAGGCAGGCGGATCACCTGAGGTCAGGAGTTTGAGACCAGCCTGGTCAACATGGTGAAACCCCATCTCTACTAAAAATACAAAAATTAGCTGGGTATAGCGGCACAGGCCTGTAATCCTAGCTACTTGGGAGGCTGAGGTAGGAGAACTGCTTCAACCCGGGAGGCAAAGGTTGCAGTGAGCAAGATCGTGACACTGCATTCCAGCCTGGAGACAGCACAAGACTCCATCTCTAAATAAATAAATAAATAGGCTGTGACAATGCTAAGGTCAGTTTACACTACATAAGTAAACTTCTCTAATAACTATGGATTAATAGTTCTGTATCAAATGGATAAAAGTTTCTAGGGAAACGCCACAAAGCTGTGTTCTTAACAACATCCTTTTCAAATTTTTATCAATGACTTGAATAATAAAATAGAAGAGCTGCTTATCAAAGCTGAATATGACCAGAAGATAAGTACTAATCAGTTTTTATTTTGAGCCAGGGTCTCTCTCTGTCGCTCAGGCTAGAGTGCAGTGGTACGATCACGGCTTACTGCAGTCTTGACATTTCAGGCTCAAGTGATCCTCCCACCTCAGCCCCCAAGTAGCTGAGACTACAGGCCCGTGCCATCACACCCAGCTAATTTTTATATTTTTTGTAGCAATGGGGTTTCACCATGTTGCCCAGGCTAGTCTCAAACTCCTGGCTCAAGCGATCCTTCTGCCTCAGCCTCCCAAAGTGCTGACATTAGAGGCGTGAGCCACTGCGCCCAGCCAGTACTGTGTATACATGTAATCAATATCCAAAGCATTCATAAAGCTAAAATAATATACCAAAAGCATCTAAATAAAGTTTAATAGAGATAAGCAAGTACACATTTAGGCTTTAAAAACTGTATTTCACTAGTTTAAGGTGAAGAAGTGGCTTGTCAGCAGTTCATATGAGAAATAAAGCTTTAGTGCAAATAAGTTTAACAAAAACCAAAAGAACGACAAGGTAGCTATAAAAACGAAGGCAATTTTAGGTCACAGATAGAAAAGAATGCATCCAAAACAAGTATCCTAAGCATAGTGAAGTGTCTGGAAATCATGGCGCAAACTGAAAGAACTGGAGGTATTTAACATAGAGAAGAGAAAAGGGAAACATCACAGCAGTCTGTGAATATCTGAGATACTGTCATGGGAATAAAAGTGGACAAGTATGTCCTCTACCAGTGTTCCCCAAACCATCTGTGGTAAAGGGCCACCTTTCCATCCCCAACCATTGGACACTTCCGTAAAAATATAGTAGGAATACTATGACCATTGAAAACTCCTATAAACCTTGTTTTTGGGGGCGGGGCGGGGACGAAGTCTCACTCTTATCCCCCAGGCAGGAGGGCAATGGCGCAATATCAGCTCACTGCAACCTCTGCCTCCCGGGTTCAAGCGATTCTCCTGCCTCAGGCCCCTACAAGTAGCTGGGATTACAGGGGCCTGCCACCATGCCCAGCTAATTTTTGCGTTTTTAGTAGAGATGGGGTTTCACCACGTTGGCCAGGCAGGTCTAGAACTCCTGACCTCAGGCGACACACCCGCCTTGACCTCCCAAAGTGCTGGGATTACAGGTGTGAGCCACCATGCCCAGCCTGAAAATTCCTATAATAATTTCTAAGTGCTCACTCTCACTTTCTGTATTTCATTCATTATGAACAGGTAAAAAGTTCATAGATCTCCTACTTCAAGTACCTGTATTCCATCCATACTAGAAAAAAGAACCAAATCAAAGTGAACCATTTTGTGGTAAGTTAAATTTCCACTTGATGTAACAAAAGAATTCCTAGCCCATAAGTGTTACCAACAGTGCAATGGCACAGACAGAACTGAGCTCCTTTGGGAAGTATTCAGAGGAAAAATAATCTTATCTGTTAGATAATCTATAAAATGTTTTCCTACTTCGGAAAGGTTAATGGATTGGATTAAAACATCATAGAATCTCTTCACTCTCCAAGATTCTGAGTCCAATCAAAAGCAAATACACACACATACACCCTCAAAGTAGCCAATAACTAATCAATCATTAGCATACTATTAGCATACTTACAAATCATCAGTTATGATATATTAAGTAGAATGTATGAGGAAAGGACTATGAAACTGACAAAGCATATGGAAATCATAATTAGGAAGCCCTCAGTAAGTGAGAAGTATGAATAAAGCACCACCATAATCCTTTTTAGTCCATTACTGATGGTACAAGTACATTCTCAGGTTGCCTCTTCAAAGTTTAAACCAGTCCTCGCAAATCAAAACACAAAATAAGGATAAGCCTTTTTCTTTTTCCTAAAAGAACTATTGATAACACCATTGCCATCTAAAATTCTCACCTCTGAGTGACCTTCAGCCACAAAGATTTAACCACAAGTCTCTACCTTCAGCCACAAGTCTCTACCTTGACCCTGCCCTAACTGTACTACTGGCATACACTATTCCTGTTCAGTCTTCTGGTTAAGTCAATCATCTTCTAGCGCTAACTACTTAAACCACTCCTCCCCTACCACAGACTTATGAAACTAGAAAAGGATATTCTCCTATACAAATTTCTGATCAACAGTAATTTCAGATTCTCAACCATGCAATATAGTTGTAGAAATATTAAAATAGTTTAATACTCAGCCACGTGCTATGGCTATTACCTTATTTCTACACCCCCTCAGCCCCCCTCCAAATCCATCCTCCACAGAAATTGACCTAATGCCCAGCAACTCCATCAACTTCTAGCTTCCTGTTGCTTCTCAGGTACAAATACTACACACTAGCCTACAATACCTTTTAACAATCAAAATTGGCCCCAAAGTCAGGTCTTTTCACCAATTACCACAGGCACAGTACGTTCCTCATTTAGAATTTTAAATGAATGCCCCAAGGAAGAAGACTCCTACGAATGAGTTTTGAAGTTGCATTTAAGAAATTTTTCATAGCTTATTTTGTGCATTATTTTCCAAAACTCTAATCTGAAATACCACTGGTAATTAATGACTCATTTTCTTAAGAAGAGCAACAGTGACATAAAGAACTTAAAATACAAAACAATGAAAGCAAACCTGTTATAAAGAGAACATTAAAGCACACAGAAAAATATTAGCAGGTAAGTTTAAGTGACAGAAAAGGAAAATTTATCCCTCAATTATTAAGTAGTGTTTAAAATCACAGGAAGAATACACATTCACAAGGTGAAAATCACCATCTACTTGGCAGATTTTTTTTTTAAATCAGAAACAAAATCTATTGTAGACTCACATTAAAACATGAGTACTCAGACTGTTCTACTTTGAAATTTTCCTGGAATGTTAAGAAATCACCTGTAAGGAGCCCTTTTCCATAAGTTCTTTCAGTGGCATGAAGACTTTAAACATTTTTAAGTATGAGCTCCAAAAATAAATTCTCAACTCTGAGAAACATTTGAAAATCACCTGTTTTGTCTCTCAGTATTCTGGAGCTCCCTGTGGTCCCTTTTCAGGTGTTTGGTCAAAGACGTAAAGTACTCTTTTAAAAGATTCTGGAAGGGCTGTTGTTTCTCTGGACTAATTATCTCACTAGGAGGAAAACTCAAATTAAACTTCTCTGCAGCACTCTTTACTTTCCTTGGTACAAGTCCAGCAATATCATCTCCACAATGTCGACAGAAACTAATCACTACAGAGACATGAGTGTGGGACTCCCGATCAGCATTAATAATATTTTTTAGCTGTTCATAGATTAAGGAAAGACCTTCCTTGTCAGTGAAAATCCCAACTATTGTCAATTCTGCAATGAAACGCAAATCGGTTCTTAACTTGGTAATGTTAGGTGTTTTCTCCTCTTTCCTTGCTTCAAAATGTTTTTTCCAGACCTGAAGAAGTGATGGGGCAAAGTCAGCATAACGCTGGTGAAAGAGAGAGCAGAGGTGCACAGCACAGTTCACATCAGAGATTTTCAGTTTTGCTTCCACAATAGAAGCTACAGCTTCTGCAATGTATTTGCTTAAATTTAGGCCATTAAAATCATGGGACAAGGAGTCTCTCTGTTGTTCCGTAATAGTTTTTAGTTTCTTGACAAAAGCAGTATTTTTCTTCAAACTTGAGTCAAGGCGGCTAAAGAAGTTCTCCTCTGGTCGGTTGTCCGGAGCATTTTGGTTTTTGCTACGAAGTTCTTTTCTTAAATGATGTCGTTCCCAAGCTTCCTGATGAAGCTGAACGGATTCTTCTTTTTCTCTATATAAAAACAAACAAATACATAAAATACTCTCTATATTTTGAAGCATTATACACAAATCCCCTACGAGTAAAAAACCAGTGAAAAAAATTATCTAAGTATAATAATCTACAAGATTCAAAAGGCCTTTCACTACTTTTAAAGACATTTTACTGGCCGGGCGTGGTGGCTCATGCCTGTAATCCCAGCACTTTGGGAGACCAAAGCAAACAGATCACCTGAGGTCAGGAGTTCAAGGCCAGCCTGGCCAATATGGTGAAATCCCATCTCTACTAAAAATACAAAAATTAGCTGGGTGTGATGGCGCTCACCTGTAGTCCCAGCTACTCAGGAGGCTGAGGCACAACACTTAAACCCAGGGGACAGAGGTTGCAGTAAGCCAAGAAGGTGCCATTGCACTCTAGCCTGGGCGACAGAGCAAGACTCCGTCTCAAAATAAATAAATAAATAAACACATTTTACTAATGACTTACGCTAACAAGTATTATCTTAATGAGAAGCCCAGTACTGTAGGTTGATAACAAATGTCATAGAGCGGAGGATACTGACTAGATTAAATTAAAAATCATTCTGCCAACTGGCAAGTTAACTAGGTAAGACATATAATGCTACTATGAAAAATATAGTATGTTTGGGAAGGATATAAAATGTGAAACAAATAAAAGCAATGGGCAAAGAGAAAAAAAAAATCCACAAAGAATTCTTTAAAGAATTAGCACTACAAGGCCAGGTATGGTGACTTTGGGAGGCAGCACTTTGGGAGGCAGGTGGATCACCTGAGGTCAGGAGTTTGAGAACAGCTTGGCCAACATGGTGAAACCCCGTCTCTACTAAAAACACAAAAATCAGCTGGGCATGGTGGTGGGCGCCTGTAATCCCAGCTACTTGGGAGGCTGAGGCAGGAGAATTGTTTAAACCTGGGAGTCGGAAGCTGATGCTGCAGTAAGCCAAGATCACGCAACTGCACTCCAACCTGGGCAACAGAGTGAGACTCTGTCTCAAAAAAAAAAAAAAGAATTAGTACTATAAAAGAACGCATTAAAAATGTTTTTGAGGCTGGGCGGTGGCTTCACACTTGTAATCCTAGCACTCTGGGAGGCCGAGTCAGGCAGATCACAAGGTCAGGAGATCGACACATCCTGGCTAACATGGTGAAACCTCATCTCTACTAAAAACAACAAAAAATTAGCAAGGCATGGTGGCACGCGCCTGTAGTCCCAGCTACTCGGGAGGCTGAGGCAGGAGAATCACTTGAACTCAGGAGGCAGAGGTTGCTATGAGCCAAGATCATGCCACTGCACTCCAGCCTGTGCAACAGAGTGAGACTCTATCTCAAAAAAAAAAAAAGTTTTGAAATGTTAGATATTGTTTTTCCATACTCAGCACATTAGCCAAACCTTTAACAAACTACCTTGCCAGGTTTGGACTCTTAAAAATTCAAGTGATTTAGAAAATTTGGAAAGGAACCAGAAGACAACTATCAAATAAGAAACTTTTAATAAAAAGCTAGTAGACTCAGTTTATACTGAAAAAAATAACTAAAAACAAATATACCTATTTTTCCTCTAAAAAGACAGAACAATTTAAATTGCAGAAGTAATAAAATAGGCAGGAGTGAGGGGTGACAAACAATATGATTTTGAAGTTTATTGAAGTTTTTGAGATAACAAAATATATAACTTAAATCTCCCCTTTGGGAAGCTGAGGTGGGAGGAGCCCAGGAGTTAAGATCAGACTGGGCAACAGAGTGAGACCCAATCTCTACAAAAAATTTAAAAAATTAGCTGGACGTGGTGGCACAGGCTTGTAGTCCCAGTTACTTGGGAGGCTGAGACGGGAGGATCGCTTGAGCCAGGGAGGTTGAAGCTGCAGTGAGTCATGATCACACCATAGCTCTCCACCCTAGGTGACAGAGTGAGGCCCTGTCTCAAAAAATTATACACATATCTATAAATCTCTAAAAAAGTAGATTTTCATCTTTCTGAGATAATCACCCCTGAGTTACAAGATAATTACTTGATTTTTCCACTAAAAACTACAATATATTAACAGAAAGGTGGCCTCTATCACTGATAACATGGACAGTTGAGTATCTCTTTGAAGTCTCCCAGCAACACACAAATACAAAATGAGCAGTGAAAGTACATTTTAAGAAAGTATGTACAAGGCCGGGTGTGGTGGCTCACGCCTGTAATCCCAGCACTTTGGGAAGCCAAGATGGGTGGATCACCTGAGGTCAGGAGTTCGAGATCAGCATGACCAACATGGAGAAACCCCATCTCTACTAAAAATACAAAAATTAGCTGGGTGTGGTGGCACATGCCTGTAGTCACAGCTACTCAGGAAGCTGAGGCAGGAGAATGGCTTCAACCGGGAGGCGGAGGTTGGGGTGAGCCGAGATCGTGCCATTGTATTCAGCCTGGGCAACAAGAGCAAAACTCTCTCAAAAAAGAAAGAAAGAAAAGAAAGTACGTACATACATTAAATAACTCAATTTTCAGCTGCACTGAAAACACTTTAAGATGTATAATGAAGTTTTTATGGGTAAATGCTATGATGCTTTAAAATACTCCAGGGGGAGAAAGTGTGTAATTATTGATGCTAGGTAGATGAGGGACTAGTTCACTATACTCCTCTATTTTTGCATATATCTGAAATTTCCCCAGGAGCTCAGGAGTTCAAGACCAGCCTGGGCAACACAGCAAAACCCCGTCTCTACAAAAAATACAAAAATTAACCAAGCGTAGTGGTATGCATCTGTAGTCCCAGCTACTCAGGAGGCTGAGGTGGGAGGATCGCTTGAGCCCAGGAGGCACAGACTGCAGTGAGCTGAGACCGGGCCACTGTACTCCAGCCTGGGCGATAGAGCAAACCCTGTCTCAAAAAAAAAAAAAATCTCTCAAGAATCATGGTTCTGAATATTCCAAAACTAGGCACTACTATAGTCTTGCAGACCTAAGGCTTCTGTTCCTTATTAAAAGTAGAGGTCCTGGCCAGGACTGGTGGCACAAGCCTGTAATGACAGATACTCAGGAGGCTGAGGCAGGAGGAATCACTTGAGCCCAGGAGTTGGAGGCTGCAGTACGTTATGATGGAACCTGAGAACAGCCACTGCACTCCAGCCTGGGTAACAACACAGCAATGCCCCCATCACCCCCACAAAAAAGGGAAGAAAGCAGAAGTTCTAAAGAACAACTCTGAGAAGAAAGGTGGCTGTTCTAGAGATCTATACAAAATCGTGCTTGCAAAAAGCTTTTTAAATTATATATCTGGCCACACACAGTGGTGTACATCTGTAGTTCCGGCTACTAGGGAGGCTGTAGTGGGAGGATCGCTTGAGCTCAGCAATTACAGACTTAGACAAAATAGCAAGACATCATTTCCAAAAAATGATTATTTTAGGCCAGACATGGTGGCTCATGCCTATAATCCCAAAATTTTGGGAGGCTGAGGCAGGAGGACTTCTTGAGTCCAAGAGTTCAAGACCAGCCTGGGCAACACGGTGAAACTCTATCTACAAAAAGTACAAAAATACCCAGGTGTGGTAGCATGCACCTGTAGTCCCCACTATCAAGGAGGATGTGGTGGGAGAATGGCTTGAGCCTGGGAGGTCAAGGCTGCAGTGAGCTGCCGTCACACCACTACACTCCAGCCTGGCTGGAGTTTGTTGAGCTCTTATTATGTTACCAGGCACTGTAAAAATACATTAGCAAATATCCCTAACACAGTACCAATGAAGTTAAATTCTACGAGCCTCATTTTAGAGATCCACAAAATGAAGCTTAAAAAAGGTAAGTTGCCCTCTTAAATTTAAAAAAAAATTTTTAATTAAAAAATAAATAAGTTATATATTATTCTTTCCCTTATTTTTCTTCACATAGACAGGGTCTCACTATATTGCCCAGGCTGGTCTTGAACTTCTGGGCTCAACCAATCCTCCTGCCTCAGCCTCCCAAAGTGCTGGGTTTACAGGCGTGAACCACCATGCCTGGCCTAATAAGTTTCATATTTAGAGAAGAGCTTAAGCTATTCAACAAAGTTACTGCTGATGCATCTCTGGTGTTTTTCCTCTAAGAACTACATTTTTCACTAGTTTATTATTTACTTGCACAGATTTACAAGGTTAAAAATAGATTTAAATAAAGATAAGAATGGAAAGCATTGTGGAATTGTGCTTAATGAATAGTCAAAAGTTTTAAAGTCAGGCCAACCTAGCTTTAAATCCCAACAGCTCTACTATTTGCTGTGACCTTAAGCAACTTACCCTCCTTAAACTTCATTTTATTAATCTGTGAAATGAGGATCATAAAACTTACTTCACTGAGATTGTCCTAAGGATAGATGCTAATATATTCTGTACAAGGCCTGATACATAAGAACTCAAGAAACAGAGGCCAACTGAAGGTTTTCAATTTTTTTAAAAAATGGAGTATTATCATACCATGAAAAAAAGTTTTTGTTTTATTTATTTTATTATTATTTTTTGAGATGCAGTCTTGCTCTGTCGCCCCAGCAGGAATGCAGCAGCACAAACTTGGCTCACTGCACCCTCCACCTCCTAGGTTCAGGCGATTCTCCTACCTCAGCCTCCTAAGTAACTGGACGACAAGCGCGCGCCACCATGCCTAATTTTGTATGAAAAAAAGTCTTAAAAAATAAACAGCTGGGCGTGGTGGCTCACACCTGTAATCCCAGCACTTTAGGAGGCTGAGACGGATGAACACCTGAGGTCAGGAGTTCAAGATTAGCCTGGCCAACACGGTGAAACCCCATCTCTACAAAAATACAAAAATTAGCCGGGCATGATGGCAGGTGCCTGTAATCCCAGCTACTCGGGAGGCTGAGGCAGAAGAATCACTTGAACCCAGGAGGCAAAGGTTGCAGTGAGCCGAGATCGTGCCATTGCACTCCAGTCTGGGCGACTAAGCAAAATTCCATCTCAAAATAAATAAATAAATAAATAAAATTTAAAACAAAACACAGATTACCCAAGACCTCGAATAGTACTCATTAAAGATTGTTACTATTATTTAATTTGAATAATTAACATACCTTTAGCATACCCCTAGTCAGTGAAATTAACCTAACAAGTAAATTAAGATACTCCCAATTCTTAAAGAGCTGCACCCAGGACGCTACATTTCAAATAATGTTTTTTTCCCAAAAATTTCCAATCTTCCCATTCCCTCACATCAATAAATACAATCAACTGCCTTACTTCATCTGAGCAGCTGCTTCTTCTTCTTGCTGACGTTTGGCCTGCTCTTCTTGCTTCTTTCTCTCTTCCTCTTGATGTTTCTTTTTTTCTTCCTCTTCTTTTTTCTTTGATTCTTCCTCTGCCTTCACCTTTTCTTCATCTTTTTTCTTGCGTTCCTTGTCTTCCTTTTTTCTCTTATCATCTTCCAGTCTCTTCTTCTTGTCTTCAGGGGCCTTGCTGACCTCCTTCTTGGCAGTGAGCTTGGTATCGTCTTTTGGCCTCTCCTTGCTGCTCACTGGCCGCCTTTCACTGCAGTCTTTTTCCTTGTTATTTGGTAAAGAGTCTTTTTCTTCCATAGTTGCTGGCTTTTTACGCTCAGCTGGCATTATGTGACCCAGGACAATCTGTAAGAGGGAAACGATGTCAGTACCATAGATGCAGTGACTTTTTTAAATGATATGACACTATTTTTTAAACAGAACATATTAATACAACTTGGCAATTGTAAAAGAGTAAATGTGGGCATGTAAAATGAATACTATTTCTGTAACAAAATAAGTTATTGCTCACATTTCTCATCCTATCATTATTAGTTATGCCCATGTCTAAGTACTTGTTTTTTACTTTTAATAAGGAAAAATCCAAGCCCAAACAAAAGTAGAGAGCATAATATAAGGAACCTCCACGTACCCATCACTCAGATTCAGCCACTATCAACTCCAAAACAATATGTCATTTAATTGTAAATACTTCAGAATATATCTGTGAACATTTTGAGTCAGCTTTAACCCTAGCATTTGACAACCATGAAAGATGGTGGTTCACTATTTCATATAATATTCAATCTCAGTATTTCAGCTGAGAAAGGAAACAAAAACAAGCCCTTGCCTCCTATATGTCAACAGACAAAACAGAACAGCGGACTCACAAATCTCACTTCATTGCTCTAACCTTATCACCAAACTTTCAGATACAAAAACTGTTAACTATCTCAAATTAAACTAGACTTCTAACTTCTTCACCTATATTAGTCAAAGTTAATTTATAAATAAACATGAACATAAAATCCGTATGTTCCGTGCTATATCTGCCAAAACAGAGTAGTTATTAGCCCAGGGTTTCTAAAGTTCAGCACCACTGACAGTTTGGGCAAAATACTTCTTTGGTTTTAGAGGGAAGGGGCCACCATGTGCTCAGTAGGAGGTTTAGCAGTGTCCCTGCCTGCTATGCAGTGCATACAAGTAGCTCCTCCCTCATTTTGACAACCAAATATAACTCCAGACATTGCTAAATATCCTTTGGAGACAAAATTATCACCCCAAAACTGCTGCACTAGTCATATGTGGTTACTTAAATGTAAATTAATCAAAATTAAATAAAATGTGAAATTCAGTTCTTCAGTTAGTATCTGTATTTCAAGTGCTCAATTCCACATGTAGCTAAATGGCTTCCATACATAGCAGGACAGATACGGAGCATTTCCACAGAAAGCTCTATTGGATAGCACTGGCCTATAGTACAGGCTTACAGTTAACTGAAAGTAACTGTGGAACAAAAAACTGTACTTTTCAGGAAAATTCTTAATTTTTCTTTTCTAAAAATGTATTTCTCTACTCAGAACTAGTTGTCTAATTTCTTTTAGGCACAGTGTTTCACATTTTAACTCCTAAATTATCTAAGAGTTGTATATAAGAAAATCAAAATTCGGTCGGGCACAGTGGCTCACGCCTATAATATCAGCATTTTGGGAGGCCGAGGTGGGCAGATCACCTGAGGTCTAGAGTTCAAGACCAGCCTGACCAATACGGAGAAACCACGTCTCTACTAAAAATACAAAACTAGACGGGTATGGTGGCGCATGCCTGTAATCCCAGCTACTCGGGAGGCTGAGGCAGGAGAATCGCTTGAACCTGGGAGGCGGAGGTTGTAGTGAGCCGAGATCCCGCCATTGCACTTCAGCCTGGGCAACAAGAGCAAAACTCTGTCTCAAGAAAAAAAAGAAAATCAAAATTCTATTTTAGAAGTAGAAAATTACCTAAATTTATTAGTTTTTTTGTTTTCTTTTTGAGACAGGGTCTCACTTTGTCACCCAAGCTAGAGCGTGGCAGCACGATCACAGCTCACTAAAGTCTCGACCTCCTGGGCTCAAGTGACCCACCTGCCTCAGCCCCCCAAGTAGCTGGGCCAGCAGGTGCTCAACACCACATCCAGATAATTGTAGTTTTAGTAGAGATGGGATTTCCCCATGTTGACCAGGCTGGTCTCGAACTCCTGAGTTTAAGTGATCCATCCATCTGCACCTCCCAAAATGCTGGGATTACAGGCATGAGCCATTGTATTTTTGAGCTTCAGTGTTTGTTTTTTCTTTTTTCTTTATTTGTTTTTTGTTTTTGTTTTTGTTTTTTTTTTTTTTTTGAGTCTCACTCTGTTGCCTAGGCTGGAGTGCAGTGGCACGATCTCACCTCACTGCAACCTCCACCTCCCGGGTTTAAGCGATGCTCCCACCTCAGCCTCCCAAGTAGCTGAGATTATAAGCGTGTACCACCACACTCAGCTAATTTTTGTATTTTTAGTAAAGACGGGTTTCACTATATTGGCCAGGCTGCTTGAATTCTTGACCTCAAGTGATCCATCTGCTTTGGCCTCCCAAAGTGCTGGGATTACAAGCATGAGCCTCAGCGCCCGGCCACCCCTTATTTTTTTTTTTTATTAAAAGCAATAGTATCCTTAAATATTTTCAAATATAGGTTTTAAATTACAGCACTTAAAACTAGGTTACCAAAAAAAGCATTTGCAATATTGACATTTTTTAAAGACAAAAATACTTTACTTCAGTGCTCTAATAAAATGTTAATACCACAGAAAGCAACCTAGGCCAATGGAAACGCTTTAATTTTTGCAGGTACATGCCACAGCCTATACCTTATCATAGCTACCTTTTCCTTCTATTTTTTCTTTTACTCCGTCATTGCTCTCCACTCCCTTGTTCCATGCATTTATTTTGATAGTGACACCTAAAAGCTTTAGCTAACCCCACTGGTAAAACTCAGAACAACAAAAAAGCTGTTGGTCCTATTTTTAAAATCGTCATTAGGGGCTGGGCGCAGTGGTTCATGCCTGTAATCCCAGCAATTTGGGACGCCAAGGTGGCCGGATCACCTGAAGTCAGGAGTTCGAGACCAGCCTGGCCAACATGGTGAAACCCCATCTCTACTGAAGATACAAAAATTAGCTGGGCGTGGTAGCAGGCACCTGTAATCCCAGCTACTGGGGAGACTGAGGGAGAACTGCTTGAACCCAGAAAGCAGAGGTTGCAGTGAGCTGAGATCGTGCCACTGCACTCCAGCATGGGCGACAGAGTGAGATTCCATCACACACACACACACACACACACACACACACACACACACACACACAAAATACCTTTAATATATGAAAAAGCAGGCTGGGCACCGTGGCTCATTCCTGTAATCCAAGCACTTTGGGAGGCCAAGGCAGGAGGATCACTTGAGGTCAGGAGTTCAAGACCAGCCTGGCCAACATGGTGAAGTCCGTCTCTACTAAATATACAAAAATTAACCAGGCATGGTGGAGGGCGCCTGTAATCCCAGCTACTCAGGAAGCTGAAGCAAGAGAATCACTTGAACCCGGGAGGCGGAGGCTGCAGTGAGCCAGATAGTGCCACTGCATTTCAGCCTGGGCGACAGACAGAGACTCCGTCTCAAAAAAAAAAAAAAGCAACAACAACAAAAAATGAAAAAGCATTCTTTCTACACCAAGACAACATTAGCATTTATATTATCTATTTTTTAATTTAAAAAAAAAACCGTTTTAATAAAATAGAGACAAGGTCTCAGTATGTTGCCCTGGCTGGTCTCACACTTCTGGGCGCAAGGGATTCTCCCACCTCTGCCTTCCAAACTGCTAGGATTACAGATATGAGGCACTACACCTGGCCAGCATTTATATTATCTACAAGTGTAGTTATTGATTCTTATACATTTTCAATTAAATATCCAACTTTAATGTGAAAATATCATGCTGCCGGGCGCGGTGGCTCAAGCCTGTAATCCCAGCGCTTTGGGAGGCCGAGACGGGCAGATCATGAGGTCAGGAGATCAAGACCATCCTGGCTAACACGGTGAAACCCCGTCTCTACTAAAAAATACAAAAAATTAGCCGGGCGAGGTGGCAGGCACCTGTAGTCCCAGCTACACAGGAGGCTGAGGCAGGAGAACGGCGTAAACCCGGGAGGCAGAGCTTGCAGTGAGCTGAGATTCGGCCACTGCACTCCAGCCCGGGCGACAGAGTGAGACTCTGTCTCAAAAAAAAAAAAAAAAAAAAAAAAAAAGAAAAGAAAATATCACGCCCTTAAACCAAGCAAACTTTCAAAGAGACTATAATACTAATACTTACTACTCATGGTACCATACTAAACATTTTACATACATTATCTCATTTAATACTAAAATCTTTATGAGGTAGGTATTATTTTCGCTATTTTATAAATGAGTAAACTGAGACTTGACCAAGTAACTTGACCAAGGCCTGCACAGCTGGTGACAGAATGGGAATCTGAACCCATTCTCTGAACCAAAGAATCCTAAGAGTACCAAATTGCGAGATGGAAGATTTGTTTGTAAATACTGACTATGGCAAACCATAGAATTATGAATCTCAAGAGTAGAAAGAATCCTTCATAGTGGTTAAGCAGTTCTTACACAATGTTTTTAACTTTTAGCAGACTCTGGCTGAAACATACGGGGACAACTTAATATCTAAGGTAATAACATGATCTTATTCAGGGATATTAATCATTAAGTGAAAAAAAGTTTATATAGATTTCACATTTTCTGATGTGATACATCAACAAGTAACATTTCAGGACCATAGGAAACTACAAAGAATGACATCAGAACTTACAATTCATGTCTCTCTTTTTTTTTTTTTTTTTTTGAGATGGAGTCTCACTCTGTTGCCAGGCTGGAGTGTAGTGGCGCGATCTCAGCTCACCGCAACATCTGCCACCCAGGTTCAAGCCATTCTCCTGCCTCAGCCTCCCGAGTAGCTGGGATTACAGGTGCGCATCACCATGCCCGGCTAATTTTGTATTTTTAGTAGAGAAGGGGTTTCTCCATGTTGGTCAGGCTGGTCTCATAAACTCCTGACCTCAGGTGATCCACCCACCTTGGCGTCCCAAAGTTCTGGGATTATAAGCATGAGTCACCATGGCTGGCCTCATGTCTCATTTCTAAAGATAAAATCTTAAATTCTTCAAAGAAAAGATTAAGAAATTCATCTAGTATTTGACAAATTCACAAAGGTCATCATTTATTAGTTCAACAAAGTCCCAAACTTTTATGACTCTTTAATAAGATTCATTTGTTAATTAAATTTTAAGTATTTACTATATAAAATAAAGCTACAAGGCCGGGCGTGGTGGCTCAAGCCTGTAATCCCAGCACTTTGGGAGGCCGAGACGGGAGGATCACAAGGTCAGGAGATCGAGACCATCCTGGCTAACATGGTGAAACCCCGTCTCTACTAAAAATACAAAAAAACTAGCCGGGCGAGATGGCAGGCGCCTGTAGTCCCAGCTACTCGGGAGGCTGAGGCAGGAGAATGGCGTAAACCCGGGAGGCGGAGCTTGCAGTGAGCTGAGATCCGGCCACTGCACTCCAGCCTGAGCGACAGAGCGAGACTCCGTCTCAAAAAAAAAAAAATAAATAAATAAATAAATAAATAAATAAATAAAGCTACAGTAGGCGTTCAAGAATTAGACTCGGGGCCAGGCATAGTGGCTCATGCCTGTAATCCCAGCACTTTGGGAGGCTGAGGCAGGCAGATCACGAGGTCAAGAGATGGAGACCATCTTGGCCAACAACATGGTGAGAGCCCGTCTCTACTAAAAATACCAAAATTAACTGGGTGTGGTGGCACACGCCTGTAGTCCCAGCGACTCAGGAGGCTGAGGCAGGAGAATCACTTGAACCCAGGAGGTGGAGGTTGCAGTGAGCCGAGATGGCACCACTGCACTCCAGCCTGGCGACAGAGCGAGACTCTGTCTCAAGAAAAAAAAAAATAGGAATAGACTCTACCCTAGAGCATAATAAAACAGATTCTCCATAACCCGTAAGTCCTGATACTGGTATCTTCTTTCAATCACTTCATCCTCACATTACAAGCATACACCCAAAGTATACTTGGAACTAAATTTCCGTAAACAAAAAAATAAGACAAAAATCTAAAAGTTCATGAAGAGGCAGCAATGCAACTTGTGAAAACAACATACATGGGCTTGGAAGTCGATAGATTTTAAATCTGCCTCCCAACTCTGCAGCCTGATAGCTACAGAAATCAGGCAACAACTTCTCTGAGTCCACGTATTTATCAATAAGAAGGATATACTGCTATCTATCTTGTAAAGTTCTTAAAATTCTAGCATAGTAACTAGCACGAGGGAGGCATTAATAAATGTTCGCTCACAAAGAACACTGAGAAGTTCAGCATACAATGAGAGATTTGTAAAGTCAAATAAAGACTATTAGATTTTATCTACTTCTATCCTCAATTTTTACATTCCAAGGACAGCAGCAGAGTCACCTACCCAAGATTACACAGATAGTTTCCATGGCTGGATCAACACTCACTACCCAGTACTCTTTTTCACTACCTACACTAAAACGAATAAAATATACAAACACCATGATTCACCTCAAAACACGTTTGTTTTATGTCCACTTAAGAAACTGAGCACTGGCCGGGCGCGGTGGCTCAAGCCTGTAATCCCAGCACTTTGGGAGGCCGAGACGGGCGGATCACAAGGTCAGGAGATCGAGACCATCCTGGTTAACACGGTGAAACCCCGTCTCTACTAAAAAATACAAAAAACTAGCCGGGTGAGGTGGCAGGCGCCTGTAGTCCCAGCTACTCGGGAGGCTGAGCCAGGAGAATGGCGTAAACCCGGGAGGCGGAGCTTGCAGTGAGCTGAGATCTGGCCACTGCACTCCAGCCTGGGCAACAGAGCTAGACTCCGTCTCAAAAAAAAAAAAAAAAGAAAAGAAACTGAGCACTAAGTGATATTTAATAAAATACTAAAATTCTTATTTCAATAACTTCAAGCTTTAACAGCCAAACTTGTCATCTAAAGTGTTTCCAAAAGTTTTTCTAGTCCAAACTACAATTTTAAAAAGGTCCTTTCTCAAGATAGTAACAAGAAAAAATCGTGATCTTTTCGCTGGAATCCGATTAGCTGTTACAAATTAGTTTGCTGAATACAATTTATATTCAGACTACCCTTAAAAGGAAACCATGCTTTAAAACCACCTTCCTAGCTCCCAAAATAGTGTCCTGTCACTTGAACTGTATATTTTATTTGGTATTCTAAATATATTCTGAACTCCCAAAAGAAAGTAAAACTAATTTACTAGTAAAAGTACCAGTGGAGTGTACTGGGGGGAAGAGGGCACAAAAGGGGGTGTTTCCTTTTTAAAGATATTCCCTTGCAAAGTACCATATGGGTTATGTATGAAATCCCAATCAGAGTGCTCCGAAAATACTCCAGAGTGAGAGAATGCTGTTTCACCTTTCAATTCTTAGTCAAAATGTTGTAAGGACAGAACAGCACAGGAACACTCTCTCTCAGTTTCTGACTTTATTTTTTAAAGAACATCCTTAGTATAAAGGACGTTTAGTTAAGAATTGTTAGAAATTGTCCCAGCTCACAAATGAGGAGACTGAGGATGTTAAGGAACACCTAAGAACTATGGAAATGAGATAAAGCGTCAGCGAGCGTTTCACTTTGATCTGATGCATCACTTCGTGTCGTGTAAGTCCTCCAAGAAGAGCAAGGGAACTGAAGGTCCGATCACCCCAGAGTGGACCCAGCTGGCTCTGCTCTGCCAACCTGGGGACCAAATATCCTGTGGTCACTTCCTTAGTCCAACAGTCCTAGCAAGAAGAGAGTGCCTGGAGTCTTGAAGGGGTGAAGGCAAAGTGAAGAATAACCAGCCTATGTGATTAAAAGGAAGTCAACCAAACAGCCCATGCCCACCATCCCCAGATACACCCCAAGCCACTTCGCCTACACACACCTCTCCTACAAACCCCTGCTCTGGTGGTGTGGCAACGTCTACACCCACCACACCACTTCCCCGCCACAACTCCCCTTCCCACAGGTATCCACGGTCACCTTCGCAGACCATCGCTGCCCCAACCCCAACTTCTCGCCCCACACTCCCTCGCCACAGAAGCCTCCCCTGCCGGTCTCCCCACTCCGCAGCCTCCCACACACGCGCCCTCCCCACTTCCTCGCCCTCGCTTCCCTCCCGGCTCTCGAGGAGCTTCCCCCGACCTCCCCTCGCTCTCCTCCACGCCCCCGAACACCTTCGCCCCTCCACCGCGGGCTCCCCGCCTCCAGCCCCGAGGCCCGGCCCAGGCATGTGGGGCAGGCACCTCCTCCACCGCCCCCCATGCCCGGCCCGGCCCGGGGGCTCCCGCGTTGATGGGAGCCTCGGAGAGAGGGGGTCTGAGAAGAACGACGCCGGACCCGCGGTCCCTCCACTGCTCGCCGACCCCGGAGAGGAAGAGTGCGGAGTCGCCTCTGGGGTCCCCCAGGGAGTAGGACTCTAGGCCGGTGCCCCCCAGCCCCGTTTATTCCCGATCGTTGGAGCGGAGGGGAAGGAGGATCCCCGGGACTCACCTCGAGCCTGTTGTCAACATTAGCCCCGGGTTTCCCAGCACCAACTCCAGCGCTCGGGCTCTCCCCTCCCCTCCCCCCACCTATCTCGCAGCCGAGGGCCCGCCTTCCCTTAGCTCCCCCTCCTCCCTCCGCCCGCCGGCCCTCCCGCCCGCCACTCACCAGCGCGGCCGGGCTGAGAGTGGGGGCGGGGCGGAAGGAGGCGAGAGGGAAAAGGCCGTCCGCGCGACTGCCCGATTAAAAACAGTCCTGATCGCCCTCCCCGCGGCATGCCGATGCCCTCAGCTTGACTCTGGGGTGGCGGGTCCGAGGCAAAGGCTCATATAAGTGCCACCCACTTAATGGCTCTTCCAAATTCCCCAGTCGATGAGAAGAGCGAATTTTTCAGACAGGTAATGCGTAAGGTAGCCACTACCAGCACCTCAAGCCAGGGCCCCAGCGGAGAGGTGGAGTGTTCCGAGGACCCGAGGCAGGAAGTGGATTGGTCGCCAGGAAAGGGAAAGCGCCTGAATTGGAGCTGCGCAGGCGCAAGCACTTCGCGGGGGATGGGGGTGGGAAGCGCGAATGGGGCGGGGCGGAGCTCACGGGAGGCGAGGAAGGGTGGTGGAATAGTGGGAGGGTTACGGAGCGCCATTAAGGACAAGCCTGGGCACGTGATTCTCCTGGGAGTTTCTTGGTGCGAACGTAAGGAAGAGGTCTAAGAAGAGAAAGTTTGATTGGACTAATTCGAGGGGAGACGTTGAAGATTTAGAAAACTGGAAACTGGAGAAACTAAAGCATATGGCTGGTTTGGGAGGTGGGAGTCGCTTAGGAATGGGTCTAGTTTTAAGAATGCCCTAGAAGACATCAAAAGTCCCGGGGGGGGATTTCTGTAGCAGTTGTAGGTGTTCGACGTAAAAACCACCCAGGGCGAAGACGAATCAAGGCTTTTTCCATACACTTCTTAGAAAACACCCAGTTCTAACAAGCAAATTTTTATTACAGTGGAAAGACCTCCCTGAGTTATCAAATCACCCATTTATAAAAAAATGGCTAGCGTCGACATTTCTTCTGAATGCGAACCCAGGCCGACTTTTAAAAATGGGATATTAGTTTATCCACACTGCTTATTTCCCACTGAATTTCTGAAATGGTGCATCTGGCCTCGAAACAGTGCTGGGTTCTGCGAACATGATCCGAGTAGGTGGCTCTGGCTGGTCCGGAGCTAGAGGAACAAGGGTGCGAAACTGGTCTTGACGTTTGCTTGGCCTGCGGGGGCCCCACCTGGTGTCTAGGCACACATAATGAGCTACTACCAACCACAAAACTTGAGGCAAGTCCAGGTTCCCTATGACTCAACCTTTGCCCGTTTGTCTCTATTTACTGTTTGCTTCCCCATTTACTCTTAGCACGCAAATTATCCTCTCATACTGAGTGTTGCTGCTTCCTGTATTTTAAAAAAATACACACTACGCATAGGTCAATCATTTAAAGGGTAGTAAAAGAGAAAGGTGAATACAGCTATTCTGCAGCCTTGATAAACAATGATGAGAACTGCCCCCAAATACCATGTTGGTGATAGCCACTCACACTTCTCTTCAAGGTCTCTTTTTCTCATTTTGTCGGATTACCTTAAGAAGCTTTACCTCTGGCCAGACATGGTGCCTCATGCCCGTATTCTCAGCACTTTGGGAGGCCGAGGCTGGTGGATCACCTGAGGTCAGGAGTTCCAGACCAGCCTGGCCCCAACATGGTGAAACCCCGTCTCTACTAAAAATAGAAAATTAGCCTGACGTGGTGGCGAGCGCCTGTAATCCCAGCTACTCGGGAAGCTGAGGCAGGAGAATCCATTAGAACCCGGGAAGCAGAAGTTGCAGTGAGCCCAGATAGCGCCACTGCACTCCGGCCTGGGCAACAGAGCAAGCGAGACTCTGTCTCAAAAAAAAAAAAAAAAAGAAAAAAGCTTTACCTCTTTGTTAATAAATATAATAAATCCTTCTCAATAAATATACTAAATCCTTCTCATCGTAAATCAAGTCAACCTTTGCCTTTAATCAGGTGTTAAAAGGAAATCACCTAAAATCACCTAAAAGAGGAGGGCCTTTTTGTTGAGCATTTGCTATTTTACATTTGTGATTTTAATTGCAGTCACCATTTTATAAAAGTTGAGTCAGATTAATTTACTGTCACAAAATTAGTAAGTTTCATACTTACTAATTTTAATTAAATACTATCTAGTATTCTACTCAAATCTAACTCCAAAAACCCAAGTTCTTTCTGCTGTGGCTCTACGCAAACTTTTACGTAAACTGAAAATGCTGCCAATCATTTTACATCCAAAGACAGATGTCAAGCCAGCCACCAAAAGCCTGATGTGAGAATATCATTGTAATGTCTTAACTAGAAAAAAACACCCCACTGTGAAGAGGCCATCATTTTTTATTCTGATAATTCAAACTTTATGATTTTCTGAAAATACATTCTCAAGATGAATTTTTGAGAAAAGTCTCAAAAATGTTCATTGTTCTTTTTGTCTGCTGCAATTGACAGAACTGTTCTATATGGGGAAAAAAGAGAATGAAGCTATTTAGTTTTTATTTAGACCTACACGATGCTACTCGCTACTTAAAACCTAGCTGGTGGCAGCTTCACAGACAAAAGCAAAGGCCAGACAAAGAGATTACAATTACAGAGAAGGACAAATCCTGACTTTAAGGAAAAGAAAAAGGCATCATATGAGGCCAACCAGCTCTAACTACATCCTCTGCCCCCTGACCTCAGAGAACTGGGAGTGTGCTGTTCCATGAGGAAATCCAGCTTTGATCTTTTAGAAGCCAATGTTTAACCTAGTTTAAGCTGCTTTTTTAAAAATACCTACCTCTTGGTTTATCTCTGCTAGAAATTTTTTCAGCGTTTCCTCTTTCTGCTTAACAGTTTCCAAAAGTAAATGTGTTGGGGTGTGTCCCTTCAATATGAAATATAAGCACTGGCCAGGCGCGGTGGCTCACGCCTGTAATCCCGACACTTTGGGAGGCCAAGGAGGGCGGATCACTTGAGGTTGGGAGTTCGAGACCAGTCTGGCCAACATGGTGAAATCCTGTCCCTACTAAAAATACAAAATTAGCCAGGCGTGGTGGCGTGCACCTGTAATCCCAGCCACCCGGGAGGCTGAGGCAGGAGAATCACTTGCACCCAGAAGGCAGAGGTTGCGGGGAGCCGAGATCATGCCATTGTACTCAGCCTGGGCAACAAGAGCGAAACTGGGTCTCAACAACAACAAAAAAAGAAATATAAGTATTGAGGGTGCATTTAAACAAATATAAACATATGAAACATAATGGTGCTTACTACCAAATCATGTTGGGATTTCTTGTGGAACTGTAAGATGAAAATCAGTTTACTAACACTGGCTTCTCTGAATTCCACCAAAATAGAACACAAGCAATGTGAGGTTAACCTGTTTTATTTGTCAAGCTTTGAATATGGCTAGTCAAAAAAGTAAATTAATATTGGCTTGGCCGTGTGCCGTGGCTGACACCTGTAATCCCAGCACTTTGGGAGGCCAAGGCGGACGGATCACCTGAGGTCAGGAGCTCGAGACTAGCCTGGCCAACGTGGTGAAACCCTGCCTCTACTAAAATACAAAAATTGGCTGGGCATGGTGGCGGGCGCCTGTTATCTCTGCTACTTGGGAGGCTGAGTTAGGAGAATTGCTTGAACCCAGGAGGCTAAGGTTGTAGTCAGCCAAGATCGTGCCACTGCACTCCAGCCTGGGCAACAAAGCAAGACTCCCTCTCAAAAAAAAAAAAAAAAAAAAGTAAATCAAATGATAAGACTTATAAAGTGCTTAGTACAGCACTTGGCAAGTAGTGAAAGTCAAATGAATGAGATTACAATCTAATGCAGGAGGTAGATCGTAAATAAACAGATAAAAATTGTGATGGTTAGAATAAATGCTCAAAGGGAAAAAGGGTAATGTAATGCAGAGTAACAGGAGAGAGGGAAGAGGGTGGCTGTTTTATACTCAGAAAAAGGCTCTTCAATGGTGTAAAATTTGAGCTAAAACCTAGAGAATTTGAAGTTCCTAGTAGTTATACAACTAGAAATATCAAATGGGCACTTGGAACACAAGGGAGAGCCCCAGCCTAGAGATGAAATTTTGAAAGTCATCCATACAGACAGTATTTACAGCCATAAGAATGGATGGGTTCAGGCCAGGCGCAGTGGCTCACGCCTGTAACCCCAGCACTTTGGGAGGCCGAGGAAGGCAGATCACTTGAGGTCAGGAGTTTGAGACCAGCTTGGCCAACGTGGCAAAACCCCATCTCTATTAAAAATACAAAAATTAGCCAGGCATAGTGGCACGCGCCTGTAGTCCCCGCTACTCCAGAGGCTGAGGCAGGAGAATGGCGTGAACCTGGGAGGCAGAGGTTGCAGTGAGCCGAGATGGTACCACTGCATTCCATCCTGAGCAACAAGAGTGAGACTCCATCTCAAAAAAAAAAAAAAAAAAAAGAATCGATGGGATCACCCAAGAAAATGGAGCAAAAGAAAAAGATCCAGGACTCAGCCCTGAGAAACTTTCACATACAGAGTGGAGACTGAATGAAGAAAGGGAAAACCAGGAGTGTGGCGTCATGAAAACCAAGAAAAGAGGTGCTTCAAGAAGGGAAAAGTGGGAAGCTGTCTTCTGTGTTACTAGGACAGCGAAGAATATGAGGACAGAAAAGTGCTTGTTGCGTTAACAATGTGGGAACCACTGCTTACCTTGCAGATGCAGGTCACTGATGTGGTGGGGACAGAGTGGAATGGTTGAACACTAAGTTGGAGATGGAAACAGTGGAGTCATATATGAGAAATTGTGTTGAGAAGAGCAGCAGAAAAATGTAGCCATAGGAGAATGTGAAATCAGGGAGGAATCTGTTTGGTTTTGCACCTTTTACTTTTGTATATTTTTTGTATTTTTACATGACAGATAAAGAGGTTTTTTGTTTGTTTGTTTTGTTTTGTTTTTTTGAGATGGAGTCTCGCGCTGTTGCCCAGGCTGAAGTGCAGTGGTGCAATCTTGGCTCACTACAAGCTCCGCCTCCCAGGTTCATGCCATTCTCCTGCCTCAGACTCCTGAGTAGCTGGGACTACAGGCGCCCGCCAACACGCTCGGCTAATTTTTTTGTTGTTGTATTTTTTTTTTTTTTTTTGAGACGGAGTCTCGCTGTGTCGCCCAGGCTGGAGTGCAGTGGCCGGATCTCAGCTCACTGCAAGCTCTGCCTCCCGGGTTTTTACGCCATTCTCCTGCCTCAGCCTCCCGAGTAGCCGGGACTACAGGTGCCCGCCACCTCGCCTGGCTAGTTTTTTGTATTTTTTTTTAGTAGAGACGGGGTTTCACCGTGTTAGCCAGGATGGTCTTGAACTCCTGACCTCGTGATCCGCCCGTCTCGGCCTCCCAAAGTGCTGGGATTACAGGCTTGAGCCACCGCGCCCGGCCTGTTGTTTTATTTTTAGTAGAGACGGGGTTTCACGGTGTTAGCCAGGATGGTCTCATTCTCCTGACCTCGTGATGCGCCCGTCTCAGCCTCCCAATGTGCTGGGATTACAGGAGTGAGCCACCACGCCCAGCCGATGTGTGGGTTTTTTTGTTTGATTGTTGATTTGTTTGAGACAGAATCTCGCTCTGTCACCCAGGCTGGAGTGCAGTGGCATGATCTTCCCTCAGTGCAACCTCCACCTCCCAGGTTCAAGCGATTCTCCTGCCTCAGCCTCCCGAGTAGCTGGGAGTACAGGGATGTGCCTCCGTGCCCAGTTAACCTTTTTTTTTTTTTTTTTTTTTAAGATAGAGTCTCACTCTTTCATCTGGGGTGGAGTCCAGTGGCACGATCTCAGCTCACTGCAACCTCTGCCTCCCGGGTTCAAGCAATTCTCCTGCCTCAGCCTCCCCACTAGCTGGGAGTACAGGTGCACGCCGCCACGCCTGGCTAATTTTTTGTATTTTAGTAGAGATGGGGTTTCACTGTGTTGCCCAGGCTGGCTCGAAATCCTGAGCTCAGGCAGTCCACCCATCTCAGCCTCCCAAAGTGCTAGGATTACAGGCGCCCACCACCATGCCCGGCTAATTTTGTATTTTTAGTAGACACTGGGTTTCTCCATGTTGGCCAGTCTGGTCTCGATCTCCTGACCTCAAGTGATCCTCCCACCTCGGCCTCCCAAAGTGCTGGGATTACACAAGTAAGCCACCACACCCAGCCCTGGATTTTCTTCTTAATCGTTACTCTTTTTCAGTGAAATTTGAGGCACAGTCATCAGTTAAAAGTGAGATGAGGGAGACAGTTGGGCAGGTTTGAAAAGAGAGAATGTGAGAGAGACTGAAGAGTGTTGAAAGCCAGTGAGCTGCCCCTTAGGGATTTCCAGGTTATGCTGAGCAGCTCCTTGAGCTCTGAGGTCATGAGTTGAAAGCAAAACCAGGGCCGGGCACAGTGGCTCAGGCCTATAATCCCAGCACTTTGGGAAGCCAAGGCAGGTGGGTGGATCACCTGAGGTCAGGAGTTCGAGAGCAGCCTGGCCAACATGGGGAAACCCCATCTCTACTGAAAATACAAACATTAGCCAGGCATGGTGGTGAGCACCTGTAATGTCAGCTAACCGAGAGGCTGAGACAGGAGAATCACTTGAACCCGGGAGGCGGAGGTTGCACTGAGTGAGATCATGCCACTGCATTCCAGCCTGGGCGACAAGATGGAAACTCCGTATTAAAAAAAAAAAAAAAAAAAAAGGGAAGTAAAATTATCCAGCCTACACATGCCAGTTTCTTTTTTTTTTTTTTTCTTTTTGAGACAGAGTCTCAATCTTATCACCCAGGGTGGCGTAGGATCTAGGCTCACTGCAATCTCTGCTTCCTGGGTTCAAGCAATTCTCCTGCCTCAGCCTCCTGAGTAACTGGGATTACTGGGGTCCAACACCACACCCGGCTAATTTTTTTGTATTTTTAGTGGAGACAGGGTTTCACCATGTTGGCCAGGCTGGTCTGGAACTCCTGATCTCAGGTGATCCACCCACCTCGGCCTCCCAAAGTGCTGAGATTACAGGCATGAGCCACTGCGTCCCGCTGGCACATGCCAGTTTCTCCAGAAGATATGGAAAGTTAAGTTTAATCACAGTTGGGCTTTTTTTTTTTTTTTTTTTTGATGACAGTAATGACAGACAAAGAGCAGAGTAAGGGAATCGAGGGTGTTTGCAAGAGAATGATTGGAATGGAGGATCATGGAATCTAAGCTGGGCGAGGAGGGAGGTGAAGAGAAAGGAGAAATGCATTAGTGTGGATGGGGAAGATGGACAGACTGGAGTAAATAAAAGCTGCAAAGAGGCCGGGTGCAGTGGCTCATACCTGTAATCTCAGCATGTTGGGAGCCCAAGGCAGGCGGATCACTTGAGATCAGGAGTTCGAGACCAGCCTGGCCAACATGGTGAAACCCTGTCTCTACTGAAAATACAAAAGTTAGTCAGGTGTGGTAGCTCAAGCCTGTAATTCCAGCACTTCAGGAGGCTGACACGGGCAGATCATTTGAGGCCAGGAGTTCAAGACCAACCCAGCCAACATGGTGAAACCCCATCTCTACTAAAAATACAAAAAAGTAGCCAGACGTGGTGGCACAGGCCTGTAGTTCCAGCTACTGGGGAGACTGAGGCAGGAGACTCGCTTGAACCTGGGAAGCAGAGGTTGCACTGAGCCAAGATCATGCCACTGCACTCCAACCTGGGCGACAGCAAGACTCTGTCTCAAAAAAAAAAAAAAAAAAAAGAAAGAAAAAAAGAAAAAATTCTGCAAAGAAGACAGATCTCAGCTACTCAGGAGGCTGAGGCAGGAGAATCGCTTGAACCTGGGAGATGGAGGTTGCGGTGAGCCAAGACTGTGCCACTGCACTCCAGCCTGGGCAACAGAGCGAGCCTCCATCTCAAAAAAAACAAAACAAAACAAAACAAAACAAAAAGAGACAGGAAGGAGCCAAAACCTTAAGTGAATGAAAGGGGACAGAATTGGACACCAGCAGATGATCCTGAAGAGCTGTGGGAGTGTAGGAAGAAAGAATGAGTCCAAAGGACCCGAGATTTTTGAAAAAGGACAGAAATGACCAGGTCAGGAAGCAAGGAACAGGTAGCTGTGCACTCAGACTGCACGAGTTCAAACTCTGATTCCAGCGTTTACTCACTATTTGAACTTGGGCTTGTTTTTCAACCAGTTTAAATAACAGCTTTTTATTCTTAAAAATCATGATAATAATAGTACTCTTTCATGGGGTATTGTGAAGAGTAAAGGAGGTAATTGAAATAAAAGCACTTAGCACCATGCTCTAGAACGTTCTCTCTAAGTGTTGGCTATTACTAAATCATATTGGAAACCACAAACGTGATCCAAATAACTTTGCAATTCGAATAAATAGTACTTCAACAGTCCTTTCTTTGCCTTAACATGTTAGAGAAACCAGTGCACCTGAAACCTTTTACTTCAGTCATTAGGAATCTGTGCCAAGACATTGAAGATTAAATGAAGATTAAAAAGAAGGGGTTACAGCTGGGTGCAGTGGCTCAATGCCTGAAATTCCAGCACTTTGGGAGGTTGAGGTAGGTGGATCACCTGAGGTCAGGAGTTCAAGACTAGCTTGACCAACATGGTGAAACCTTGTTTCTACTAAAAATACAAAATTAGCTGGGCATGTTGGCACACTTCTGTAATCCCAGCTCCTTAGGGGGCTGAGGCAGGAGAATCGCCTGAACCCGAGAGGTGGAGGTTGCACTAAGCCGAGATGGCGCCATTTTACTCCAGCCTGGGCAACAAGAGCCAAACTCCGTCTCAAAAACAAACAAACAAACAAACAATAAAAGAAGTGATTACAAATGAAGATGAAAAAGAAACGGGAGAAAAAAGGAAGAGTTTTCTTACCTAGTGCAACTGATAATGACAGAGGTTTGTAAATTCTTTCTGCCAAGCCACTTTGGAAGCCACTGGCTTACAGGGTACAATTCAGAATGCTTAGCAGGAGCTCTTAATCGTGGGCTCTTGTCTATGCATCTGGTCTCATTTCTTGCTACTTCCCCACATGTCTAAGTTCCGGCCATAACAACCTGCATACATAGGACTTCCTCTTCCCTTGGTGCATGTTATGTCTTTGCCTAGAATGTCCTTTCTCCCATAAATATTTCCAGACTAGTTAAGTCAAGTGTTATTTCCTCAGGAAAGTCGTTTTTTATCACCACTGCCTTACAAATACTGAGGTGCCAGCCCCCAACTGGATTCCTGCAGCAGCCTCTGATCACCCATCTTACAACATTCATTATCTTATATTGGAATACTTTTTTTTTTTTTTTGAGACGGAGTCTCGCTGTGTCTCCCAGGCTGGAGTGCAGTGGCGTGATCTCGGCTCACTGCAAGCTCCGCCTCCCGGGTTCACGCCATTCTCCCGCCTCAGCCTCCCGAGTAGCTGGGACTACAGGCGCCCGCCACCACGCCCGGCTAGTTTTCTGTATTTTTAGTAGAGACGGGGTTTCACCATGTTAGCCAGGATAGTTTTTTTTTTTTTTTGAGATGGAGTCTGGCTCTGTCGCCCAGGCTGGAGTGCAGTGGCCGGATCTCAGCTCACTGCAAGCTCTGCCTCCCGGGTTTACGCCATTCTCCTGCCTCAGCCTCCCAAGTAGCTGGGACTACAGGCGCCCGCCACCTCGCCCAGCTAGTTTTTTTGTATTTTTTAGTAGAGACGGGGTTTCACCGTGTTCGCCAGGATGGTCTCGATCTCCTGACCTCGTGATCCGCCCGTCTCGGCCTCCCAAAGTGCTGGGATTACAGGCTTGAGCCACCGCGCCCGGCCTGGAATACTTTTTAAAATATCTGTTTTCGGCCAGGCACAGTGGCTCATGCGTCTGATCCCAGAACTTTGGGAGGCCAAGGCCGGCGGATCACGAGGTCGGGAGTTCGAGACCAGCCTGACCAATATGGTGAAACCCAGCTGCTACTAAAAATACAAAGATTAGCCGAGTGTGGTGGTGGGCGCCTGTAATCCCGGCTACTCAGGAGACTGAGGCAGGAGAATCACTTGAACCCAGGAGATGGAGTTTGCATTGAGCCGAGATCATGTCACTGTACTCTAGCCTGGGTGACAGAGCAAGACTCCGTCTCAAAAAAAAAAAAAGAAAAAATCTGTTTTTCTTGTGAGACTGTAAGCTACTTGGGGCTATGATTTGTATCTCACTAATCCTGTGTCTTATGTGATAGAAAGCACTTTGTAACATTTTGATAGAAGGATTAATATAAATGAATGTTTTCTTTGGAGAGGATGAGAAACTTGTGTACTGAAACAGGAATGTGTAGGAATTTTTTTTTTTTTTTAAGAGAGGGTCTCACTTTTTCACCCAGGCTGGAGTGCAGTGCCACCATCCCGGCTCACTGCAGCCTCAACCTCCCAAAGTTCAAGCAATCCTCCTGCCTTAGACCCCCGCCCCCACAAGTAGCTGGGACTACAGGCTTATACCACCATGCCAGGCTAATTTTTTTTTGTATTTTTTGTAGAGATAGAGTTTTACCATGTTGCCCAGGCTGGTCTCGGACTCCTGAGCTCAAGCAGTCTGCCTGCCTTGGCCTCCCAAAGTACTGAGATTACAGGCATGAGCCACCGCGCCTGGCCAAGAAGGATATTTTAGAGGAAACCATTACATTATAGTCTGGAGTTTCATTCTTATTTACCAAGTGATATACTAACTCTTAACAGACTAAATACACCCCTTTTGGTGATTTGCATGAAAGCTATTCAAGTTTTTAACAGTGAGAGGTTGGATGGACACCTCTATCTTAGTATGTGTCAGGCATTAATCCATCTAATGCTTCTATTTGATAGGTGCTATTTTCCCTATTTTTATAGATGGGGGAAACTTGCGCTTAGCATAGTTAAATAATGTGCCCAGGATTACACAGCTACTAAATAGAATCTCAACTCAGGGCTGTCTGATGACAAAGTTCACACTCTTATATAAGATTTCCTTCCATTCTAAGATGTTTCCCCCACCTTACACAACTGACTACCACATGCAGTGGTAATACAGATATCCCCATTACCATAATCAGAATATGGAATAAGAAAAGACATGCTTTTGTAATCTAGTTCAAATAAGACAGACCAATATATATAATAAAGCAAGAATGTTTGCCTCGGTCACACCAGTGTGTTGCTAAATCTATAACCATGGTAATACAAAGGAAAGAAGACTGAACTGGAAGTGAAAGACGTTTGTCTAGGCTTAGAGCCCATCCAGGGCACATGCAACCCAGTGAAACTAGGGCAAGTCATTTGTAACTGCTCCGTGACTCAGAGCCCTCATTTTACAAATGAATGGATTAGACTTCACCGTCCCTAACCTTATTACTTTAATTTAATTTTGGGATGGAGTCTCACTCTGTCCCCCAGGCTGGAGTGCGGCAGTGCGATCTTGGCTCACTGCCGAGGCTGGAGTGCAGTGGAACGATCTCGGCTCATTACAACTTCCGCCTTCTGGGTTCAGGCAATTCCCCTGCCTCAGCCTCCCGAGTAGCTGGGATTACAGGTGCCTGCCACCACGCCCCATTAATTTTTGTATTTTTAGTAGAGACGGGGTTTCACCATGTTGGCCAGGCTGGTCTCCAACTCCTGACCTCAGGTTATCTGCCCCGTTGGTCTCCCGAAATGCTGGGATTACGGGCATGAGCCACCACGCCCAGCTGCTTGCAAACATTTCCAAGAGTCCAAGTGAAAAGTGGTTGCCTGGGTAGGGCGCGGCTCATGCCACTACTTCCCCACATGTCTAAGTTCCAGCCACAATAAATAACCTGCATACACAGGACTTCCTTTTTCCTTAGTGCACATTCACTTTGTTAGTGCACATTCACTTCGTTTGTCAGTTGCTAAGAGTAGTAATGTAAAGAAATAGGTGTCATTTCTAGCTTATTCTGGAAGCTTCTAGTTTCTTCTGGAAGGTATCATACTATAGCCATAATAATATATGCGTAATATATCCCTAAAGTTTCTCCATGGAAGCTTGAACCCGGGAGACAGAGGTTGCAGTGAGCCAAGATCGTGCCATTACACTCCTGAGTGACCTCTTGGTTCGTTGCAACTTCCACCTCCCAGGCTCAAGCGATTCTCCTGTCTCAGCCTCCCGAGTAGCTGGGATTACAGGCACATGCCACCATGCCCGGCTAATTTTTGTATTTTTAGTAGAGACGGGTTTCACCATGTTGACCAGGCTGGTCTCGAGCACTACCTTGTGATCTAACCGCCTCGGCCTCCCAAAGTGCTGGGATTACAGGCCTCCCAAAGTGCTGGGATTACAGGCATGAGCCACCACGCCCAACCGGCAGTTCTATATTTGTAAGTGACTTAATTATGTAATCCTCACAGTAAGTTATGTGGTAGATACTTTTTTTTTTTTTTGAGCCTGAATCTCACTCTGTCACCCAGGCTGGAGTGCAGTGGCTCAACTCAGCTCACTGCAACTTCTGCCTCCCATGTTCAAGTGATTCTCCTGCCTCAGCCTCCAGAGTAGCTCTGATTACAAGTGTGCACCACCACACCCAGCTAATTTTTGTATTTTCAGTAGAGACAGGGTTTCACCATGTTGGCCAGGCTGGGCTCGAACTCCTGACCTCAAGTGATCCATCTGCCTCGGCCTCCCAAAGCGTTGGGATTATAGGTGTAAACCAACTCGCCCTGCCGTAGATATGATTATTAAGCCCATTTTACTGATGTGAAAAATTGAGGGTTAAAGAAATCAGGTAACCTGCCTAAGCTCACACCTAGTAAGTGCCAGAGCTAGGATTAGGAATCAGGTTCTTTACATTAAAAGTGACTTAGCCAGGTGGGGCATGGTGGCTCACACCTGTAGTCCCAGCACTTTGGGAGGCTGAGGTGGGAGGATCACCTGAGGTCAGGAGTTCAAGGCCAGTCTGACCAACATGGAGAAACCCCATCTCTACTAAAAAAACAAAATTAGCCGGACCTGGTGGTACATGCCTGTAATCCCAGCTACTTGGGAGGCTGAGGTAGGAGAATCACCTGAACTCAGGAGGCGGAGGTTGCAGTGAGCCGAGATCACACCATTGCACTTCAGCCTGGGCGACAGAGAAAGACTCCGTCTCAAAAAAAAAAAAAAAAAAAGAGTGACTTAGCCACAACCTTATGATAGCTTTCTCTAAGATAGGCTTCTTTATCTCTGTTTTACAGCTGGAAACCAAGATGCGATCCAAGGTCACATAGCTAAGAACTGACAAAACACATTCAAACCTCATATTTGTCTCCCAAGCCCTGTATCCTAAAAATTATCTTGCTACTTCTCATTCTCCTTTGCTGGAACTCCTCATCCCAACCTTTAAATTTCTGAGTTCCTCAGCATTATAAGTCTAGGCTGTTTCTTTCATACTCAGGACCTCAAAAATATATTTATTTTATTTTTTTGAGATGAAGTCTCACTCTATCGCCCAGGCTGGAGTACAGTGGCGCAATCTCAGCTCACTGCAGCCTCCACCTCCTGGGTTCAAGAGATTCTCCTGCCTCAGCCTCCCAAGTAGCTGAGATTACAGGCACTCGCCATCATGCCCTGCTAATTTTCGTATTTTCATTAGAGACAGGGTTTCTCCATGTTGGCCAGACTGGTCTTGAACTCCTGATCTCAGGTGATCCACCCGCCTTGGCCTCCCAGATTCTTGGATTATAGGCGTGAGCCACCGTACCCAGCCAAATTTTTTTCTTTTTGAGATGGAGTCTCACTCTGTCACTCAGGCTGCAGTGCAGTGCAGTGCAGTGCAGTGCAGTGGCATGATCTTGGCTCACTGCAACCTCCACCTCCCGAGTTCAAGCAATTCTCCTGCCTCAGCCTCCTGAGTAGCTGGAGTTACAGGCACATGCCACCACACTGCTAATTTTTGTATTTTTAGAAGGGATGCGGTTTCACTATGTTAGTCAGGCTGGTCTCAAACTCCTGATCTCGTGATCTGCCCACCTTGGCCTCCCAAAGTGCTGGGATTAGGCATGAGCCACCATGCCCAGTCTCTCTATCTCTCTCCTTGCTCTCTCTCTCTCTCCCCTTACTCTCTCTCTCCTCTGTCCTTTCTCTTCTCTCTCTCCTGTCTCTCTCTCTGTCCTCTCTCTATATATATACACACACACATATATATACACACACACACATATATATATTTATATATATGTCTCTTTCTCCCTGTCCCCTTCCCCCACTTTCTCTCTTCTCTGAGGAAAGCAAGCTTCCATGTTGGGAGCTGTTCTTCAGAGAAGCCCACATAGCAAAGAACTGAGGGTGGCTTCTGGCCAATAACCAATAAGGAACTCAGGCCTGCCAACAACCATGTGACTGAACTTGGAGGCCAGTTCTCTCCCAGCTGAGCCTTCAGATGGAATCACAATCTCACTGGAAGTGCAACTGCCTCCTCCTGGCGTACTGTCTGGCATACTGACCTGAAATTGTGTGATAATATATGGCTGTTGTTTCTTTTTTTTTTTTTTTTTTTTTTGAGATGGAGTCTCGCTCTGTCGCCCAGGCTGAAGTGCAGTAACCGGATCTCAGCTCACTGCAAGCTCTGTCTCCCGGGTTTACGCCATTCTCCTGCCTCAGCTTCGTGAGTAGCTGGGACTACAGGCGCCCGCCACCTCGCCCGGCTAGTTTTTTTGTGTTTTTTAGTAGAGATGGGGTTTCACCATGTTAGCCAGGATGGTCTCGATCTCCTGACCTCGTGATCCGCCCATCTCGGCCTCCCAAAGTGCTGGGATTACAGGCTTGAGCCACCGCGCCCGGCCTTGGCTGTTGTTTCAAGGCACTAAGTTGTGGGGTGATTTATCATACACCAATAGATGACTAGTACAATGATAATCATTATTTTAATATTACCTGTCAGCCGGTCATAGTGGTTCATGCCTATAATTCCAACATTTTGAGAGGCTGAGGCAGGAGGATTGCTTCAGCCCAGGTGTTCAACACCAGCCTGGACAACATAGTAAGACCCCCTTTCTACAAAAAATGCAAAAATTAGCTAGGCGTGGTGGTGCACGCTTGTGGACCCAGCTTCTTGGGAGGCTGAAGTGAGAAGCTTGCTTGAGCCCCAGAGGTCAAGGCTGTCATGAGCCATGATCGCGTCACTGCACTCTGGCCTGGGCAACAGAGCAAGATCCCATCTCAAAAAAAAAGAAAATTACTGTCATATACATGTATGTCATATACACATTCATATATGTATGTCATATATGTATGAAAAATATGTCATATACATATTCATATATTTTTGTAAGTATGATACATTTCATAGTGAGGGTGTTTGAACGAGGAAAAAAGAGATGTTCATGGGTATTAGCCAGAAGAAAGAAAAGAAGTCATCATTTTAAAAGTGCTATATATGTATTTTAATTTTATTTTATGAAATAGACACAGGATCTTACTATGTTGCCCGGGCTGGTCTTGAACTCTTGGCCTCAAGCAGTCTTCCTGGCTTGACTTCCCAAAGTGTTGGAATTATGAACAGGAGCCATCACTCTTGGCTGAAAATAAGTAGTTTGTTGTTGTTGTTGTTGTTGTTGTTGTTTTGAGATGGAGTTTCACTCTTGTAGCCCAGGCTGGAGTTCAGTGGTGCCATCTCAGCTCACTGCAATCTTCACCTCTCTGGTCCAAGCGATTCTCCCTGCCTCAGCCTCCTGAGGAACTGGAACTACAGGCACATGCCACCACACCCGGCTAATTTTTGTATTTTTAGTAGAAACAGGGTTTCACCATGTTGGCCAGGCTGGTCTTGAACTCCTGACCTCAGGTGATACACCCGCCTTGGCCTCTCAAAGTGCTGGGATTATAGGCATGAACCACCATGCCTGGCCGTTAACTTAAAAAAGTGTAAATTCTAGCATGCTCAGTGCTTTAAAAAGTAAACCAAAGAGTCAAAGCAAACACCTTTCTTCAAAAATAAAATAGTCCTGTGTCTAGCCTAGTGAACTGACCATTTGAACACTCTATTAATAAGAAAAAAAAAAAGCCAATACCTAGAATATTCCAGCCCAGGCTGGAGTGCAGTGGCGTGATCATGGCTCACTGCAACCTGGGCTCAAGTGATCCTCCGACCTCAGCGTATGGAGTAGCTGGGACTGCAGGTGCACACAACCATGCCCAGCTAATTTTTTTCTTTCTTTCTTTTCTTTCTTTCCTTTTTTTTTTTTTTTTTTTTTTGAGCCAGCCACCACGCCTGGCTAATTTTTGTATTATTATTATTATTTATTTATTTATTTTTGAGACGGAGTCTCACTCTGTTGCCCAGGCTGGAGTGCAGAGGCGCTATCTCGGCTCACTGCAAGCTCTGCCTCCTGGGTTCACGCCATTCTCCTGCCTCAGCCTCCCGAGTAGCTGGGACTACAGGTGCCTGTCACCACACCCGGCTAATTTTTTTGTATTTTTAGTAGAGACGGGGTTTCACCATGTTAGCCAGGATGGTCTCGATCTCCTGACCTCGTGATCTGCCCGCCTCGGCCTCCCAAAGTGCTGCGATTACAGGCGTGAGCGACTGCACCCGGCCTTAATTTTCGTATTTTTTGTAGACACAAGGTTTCTCCATGTTGCCTAGGCTGGTCTGGAACTCCTGAGTTCAAGCGATCCACCTGCCTTGGCCTCCAAAAGTGTTGAGATTACAGGCGTGAACCATCATGCTTAGCCTTGTATTCCTATTCTTACACCCAGTCATTGCTAATTGTCTTGCACCCTGGCATACAGATTTTGCTTACCAGGCCTCATCCATGTTCAAGATCATTAAATCCCAGGAATCATGCCAAGGGCCACTATCGTGAATAAGACCTTGTTATAATAATAGTTAATATGCCTTAAGTACTTACAATATGCCAGCGACTGTTGTAAAGTGTTTTACATACAGTTACACCAAACCTATCAGGTAGGTACTATTACAACCCCATTTTACTTATTTATTTGTTTATTTTTATTTGCTTATTTTTGAGACAGAGTTTCGCTTTTGTTGCCTAGGCTGGAGTGCAGTGGCATGATCTTAGCTCATTGCAACCTCCACCTCCTGGGTTCAAGCGATTCTCCTGCCTCAGCCTCCCAAGCAGCTGGGATTACAGGTGCCCGCCACCACACCCGGCTGATTTTTTGTATTTTTAGTAGAGACAGGGTTTCACCATGTTGGCCAGGCTAGTCTGGAACTCCTAAGCTCAGGTGATCTGCCCACCTCGGCCTCTCAAAGTGCTGGGATTATAGACATGAGCCACCGTGCCCGGCCACAATCCCATTTTACAAATAGGGAAATTGAAGCTTAGAGGGTTTAAATAACTTCCCAAGGCCACACAACTGTAAGTCCTAGCATCAGTACTTGAATACAGGCAGTTGGGTGCTGACACCCATACATTCATTGGACAAATATTTACAATGCACCTATTTTGTGCCAATCACTATTTTGGGCACTTGGTTCTTCAGTGATCATCTGGGCACAGTGATAGTTCATCCAGGCACTAGGCTGATAAGCTCATCAGTGAGCAAGACCTATAGAGATCTTTACCCTCATGGAGTTTAAACGTTAGGGGAGATAGACAAACAATGATACGCAGATTATGTAGTATATTAGGAAATAAGTGTGATAATAAACATAAGAAGTACAGCACAGGCTGAGTACAGTGGCTCATGCCTATAATCCTAGGACTTTGGGAAGCTGAGGAGGTGGATTGACTGAGCTCAGGAGTTCAAGACCAGCCTGGGCAACATGGCAAAACCAAAAAACACCAAAAAAAAAAAAAAAAAGTTGGGCATGGTGGCACACATCTCCTGCAGTCCCAGCTAGTTGGGAGGCTGAGGTGGGAGGATTGCTTGAGCCTGGTAGACTGAGGTTGCAGTGAGCCAAGATCGCATCACTGCACTCCAGCCTGGGTGACAGAGTGAGATCCTGTCTCAAAAAATAAACACAAAATTTTAAAAATTAAAAAAAGTACAGCAGAATTAGGGGACCAGGAGTATAAGGGGTGAGGTAGCTAGTTGCAATTTTAAGAATACCAGCTAGACCTGGCTGAGAAGATAACATTTGTTTCTTTTTTCCAATTTTGGTTATAATTTTAAAAATTATTTTAAAATGCTGAAAAGCACAGAAAATAACAAAACAAATACCCATGTTCTCTCTACCCACAATGTGACAAATGCTAACATTCGGTTCGAAATATTCTAAAGAAACTAAAGCAGGAGTGTCCAATCTTTTGGCTTTCCTGGGTCACAATGGAAGAATTGTCTTGGACCACAGATAAAATACACTAACACTATTGATAGCTGATGAAGTAAAGAAAAAAAATCACAAAAAACTCCATATATATGTATATACATATATATATGTATATACACATATACATATATATATTCCCTATTACTTACCATAACCGAAGTCAAGGTCTTATATTAGTGCTATTACAAATAGTTTCTTTTAATCTTCTACTCCACAAAATTAAGTATTTCGGGATTGAATGTGATGAAGCATAGATGTCAAAACCATTTCTTCCTTCTAGGAAATGATTCTGGATCACCTGGGTATGAGGATCACACACATACATATATATGGAGTTTTTTTGTGATTTTTTTTTTCTGAGATACATTTGAGATGGAGTCTCCCTCTGTCGCCCAGGCTGGAGTGCAGTGGCTCCATCTGGGCTCACTGCAACCTCTGCCTCCTGGGTTCATGCGATTCTCCTGCCTCAGCCTCCTGAGGAGCTGGGACTACAGGTATGCACCACCATGCCCGGCTAATTTTTGTATTTTTAGTAGAGATGAGGTTTTGCCATGTTGGCCGGGGCGCTCCTGGACTCCTGGACTCAGGTGATCCTCCCACCTTGGCCTCCCGAAGTGTTGGGATTACAGGTGTGAGCCATTGCACTAACTCTTTTCTGCCTCTCTTTTTATTTTTATCCCTAGTCCTGCAGTCCTTCTCTTGTCTGACCACTTGACTTCCCAACAGTCACCAATGCATTCGTCGGACGGGGATGTATTGATGGCTTATTATGTGCTCAGACCGCAATACCAGAATCATTTCCTAGAAGGAAGAAATGGTTTTAACGTCTATGCTTCATCACGTTCAATTCCGAAATACTTAATTTTGTGGAGCAGAAGATTAAAAGAAACTATTTATAATAGCACTAATAGAAGACCTTGACTTCAGTTGTGGTAAGTAATAGGGAAAGACCATTTTGACGGATTTTGAAATCTTTACATTCTTTTCTGAAGCCCAGACCCAAAAACCCATCTCTGTTGAATGGAGCGAGCAAATTAAATGGAGCGTAAAATGAAACTGTGATGCCGTGTATGTCAGCGGAAACTGGTGGGTTTTATGAGATTAAGATTTGCAAGTCTAAACACTTGAAAAGTAGGGCCACCTTCATTGTTTTGTGATATAGCTCCTAATCCTCCTCAAGCAGTGTTTATGCAAAAGCAATGCCATCAGCAGTCGGGAGTTCTTAATTTTCATCCTGTTTTGCTTTATCCTAAAGTACCAGTGGAGTCCTGTAAGAAAGAGGTTTCTCAGCCAGGCGCAGTGGCTCACGCCTGTAATCCCAGCATTTCGGGAGGCCGAGGCAGGCAGATGGCTTGAGCCCAGGAGTTGAAGACCAGCCGTGAGCAACATGGTGAAACCCCGTCTCTACAAAAAGTACAAAAATGAGCCTGGTGTGGTGGCATGCACCTGTATTACCAGCTACTCGGTGTAAGGTTAGCTGAAAGAAAGGACGAGAGAGAGACCCAAGGTCAGGCGCATAATTTTATTAACCTGCCAGGCTTCTCCACCACAGTCAGCGGAGGCAGCCCTGAGCTTACAAAATGAGGGTTTATGTGGGGGAGAGAGACCCTGGGGTTGTTTGTTGGTTAACTTTACCAATATCATCTCGCGAATGGCTTACAATACGTTATCTTGTGAAAACAGGAATTTACAAGAGAGTGTAATTTAGGTTTATCCATGTTTCTCATGACCTCCCCCATGCTGCCTGTAGGACTATAATAGCAAGTCTGGTGACCTTGCTGTGGCGCCCAGATAAGGGTTCAGGAATGCAGCTGCAGAGTATTCAGGGTAAGGGCCAGCTGCACTGAGGCGGGGTGTTCCTCGGGCAGCTTGTCCCTAACACTCAGAAGGCTAAGGTGGGAGGATCACTTCAGCCCGGGAGGTCGAGGCCGCAGTGATCACGCCTCTGCACTCTAGCCTGAGCGAAAGAGCAAGACCCTATCTCAAAAAAAAAAAAAAAAAAAAAAAAGAATGAAGCAGCTAATTTTTTTTTTTTTTTTTTTTTTTTTTTTTTTTTTTTTGAGACGGAGTCTCGCGCTGTCACCCAGGCTGGAGTGCAGTGGCCGGATCTCAGCTCACTGCAAGCTCCGCCTCCCGGGTTCACGCCATTCTCCTGCCTCCACCTCCCGAGTAGCTGGGACTACAGGCGTCCGCCACCTCGGCCGGCTAGTTTTTTTTTTGTATTTTTTAGTAGAGACGGGGTTTCACCGTGTTAACCAGGATGGTCTCGATCTCCTGATCTCATGATCCGCCCATCTCGGCCTCCCAAAGTGCTGGGATTACAGGCTTGAGCCACCGCGCCCGGCCTTGAAGCAGCTAATTATTTATTGAATTGGAGCAATTCCTAAGATATATATGTCTGTGTGTTTGTGTGTATGGATATATATATACACACACACACACATATATATATATTTGTTTGTTTGTTTGTTTTGAGACAAGGTCTTGCTCTGTCTCCCAGGCTGGAGTTTAGTAGTGTGATCATGGCTTATTGCAGCCCGGACCTCCTGGGCTCAACCGATCCTCCCACCTCAGCCTCGAACAGCCGAGACTACAGGTGTGTGCTACCACACCCCACTAATTTGTTTTTATTTATTTATTTATTTTTTCCTGAAGCAGAGTCTCGCTCTGTCTCCCAGGCTGGAGTGCAGTGGCGCAATCTCGGCTCACTGCAAGCTCCGCCTCCTGGGTTCACGCCATTCTCCTGCCTCAGCCTCCCGAGTAGCTGGGACTACAGGTGCCCGCCACGACGCCCAGCTATTTTTTTGTATTTTTAGTGAGACGGGGTATTTGTTTTTATTTTCTATAGAGATGAGGTCTCCCTATGTTGCCCATGCTGATCTCGAACTCCTGGCCTCAAGTGATCCTCCCAGTTCAGCCTCCCAAAGTTTTGGGATTATAGGTGTGACCCATTGTATCTGGCATGCTTCGTTCTGTTTTACAACTCTATAGTATTCCATTGTAGAGGACTTTTATTTAATCCCCTAGTTTTGGATATTTAGGTGTTCACAATCTTCTTTTTTTTTCTTTTTTCTTTTTTTTTTGAGATGGAGTCTTGCACTGTCGCCCAGGCTGGAGTGCAGTGGCACGATCTCAGCTCACTGCAAGCTTCGCCTTCCAGGTTCACGCCATTCTCCTGCCTCAGCTGGGACTACAGGCACCCGCCACCATGCCCGGCTAATTTTTTTGTATTTTTTTAGTAGAGATGGGGTTTCACCGTGTTAGCCAGGATGGTCTCGATCTCCTGATCTCGTGATCTGCCCGCCTCGGTCTCCCAAAGTGCTGAGATTACAGGTGTAAGCCACTGCGCCCGGCCTCACAATCTTTTATTTCAATTATAGACAATGCTACAATGAATATGTACAAAATTGTGTGTGAATGTGTACATGAAAGTCTGTTCTTTGTATGAATTCCTAAAGGTGGAATTGCTGGGTCAAACAGAATGCATTTTATTAACTTTGTAAAATATTGACAGTCTGCCCTCTATGGAGTTCGTACCACTTTACATTTTTGCCAACAATGTATGGGAGTACCTATTGCCCTATACCTTTACCAACATAGTGTGCTATCAAACTTTTAGAAACATTTTGAACTTTGCCAATCTACATCAAGGATTCTCACCTGAGGTCCACAGGTCTCAAGAAGGGGTTTTTCTCCCTGTAGTACCAATGTCCACCTTCCATACAAAATCTCAGTTTCAAGCATCCCACAATCTGACCACCAGTTCACTCACACTAGTAGTGTCTGCACTTCAACTCTCTGCCTCTTGTTACCCTCAATCCACTGGCCCAATCAATTTTTCAGTGTCAACCTCCCTTTTGCTTGTCCCCTTACCCAGCCTCGATTATCTGGCTCAATGCTGTGAATACTCCCTTGTCTAATGTCTTCATCAAACCTGCTAAGCAAAACCCCATACTTGGGTAAATTCAACTCCATTTTGCACTGTACCTGCGGGAGCTGAATATATCTGGAGAAAAACTCTCAATGATTCTAACTGGTCTTGAAGCCTCAGTGGGCGGTTGACAACCCCCAAATCATGACTGTTCCTAATAAGTCCACTTTCCCAGCCCATTGTCTCAAAATTTTTTCATCCCTTTCAAACCTTTTCCCATATCTCCTCACTCCCTCTTTCAGCTGCTGATCTTGCTTTTTCACCAAAAGCAGAAAAGAACTCCCATATCCTTCCATGATCAAATCTATCAATGCACATGAGTATGTATCTGATTCTTTGCCTTTCCTTCTCTCTTTTTTTTTTTTTTTTTTTTTGAGACCGAGTTTCACTCTTGTTGCCCAGGCTGGAGTAAAATGGCACGATCTTGGCTCACTGTAACTTCCACTTCCTGGGTTCAAGTGATTCTCCTGCCTCAACCTCCCGAATAGCTGGGATTACAGGCACCTGCCACAATGCCCAACTAATTTTTTTGCATTTTTAGTAGAGGCGGGGTTTCACCATGTTGGCCAGGCTAGTCTCGAACTCATGACCTCAGGTGATCCACCTGCCTCAGCTTTCCAAAATGCTGGGATTACAGGCGTAAGCCACCGTGCCCGGCCTCCTCTTATATCATATAAAATGTCCATGCCCCTGACTAAGATTATCTTTTCATTTGTGGATCAACTTGAGGGGCATTGATCCTTTAATTACCCCCTCCTTTCTACTCAAAACTCTAGATCATCCAGTTATCTCATATCTACTCTTCACTGCCATCTCCTTGGTGTGCTCTTGTCTTTGTGCATTTGCCTAACTCCTCATGCCTCAAGATTCTGTTCTAATGTCCCTTCCACTTGGAAGTTCCCCTAACACACTCAGATCTCAGAAATTTTCTTTTCCCACAGCCCCACCTGTCCAAAGAGTTAGGTTCCCACAGGTTCACAACCAAGGAATAAAAAAGACAAGTCTGGCCAGGCACAGTGGCTCAAGCCTGTAATCCTAGCACTTTGGGAGGCTGAGGCAGGCAGATCACTTGAGGTCAGAAGCTGAAGGCCAGCCTGGCCACCATGGTGAAACCCTGTATCTACTAAAAATGCAAAAACTTAGCCGGGGCCGGGCATGGTGGCTCACGCCTGTAATCCCAGCACTTTGGGAGGCTGAGGTGGGTGGATCACCTGAGGTCAGGAGTTTGAGACCAGCCTGACCAACATGGAGAAACCCTGTCTTTACTAAAAATACAAAAATAAGCTGGGCATGGTGGTGCATGTCTGTAATCACAGCTACTTGGGAGGCTAAGGCAGGAGAATCGCTTGAACCCGGGAGGTGGAGGTTGCGGTGAGTGGAGATCTCGCCATTGTACTCCAGCGTGGGCAACAAGAGCGAAATTCCGTCTCAAACAAACAAACAAACAAACAAACAAAACAACAACAACAAAAGTAGCTGGGCATGGTGGCAGGTGCCTATAATCCTAGCTACTCGGGAGGCTGAGGCAGAGGAATCGCTTGAACCCAGGAGATGGAGGTTGCAGTAAGCCGAGATGGCGCCACTGCATTCCAGCCTGGGAGACAGAGCGAGACTCCTTCTCAAAAAAAAAAAAAAAAAAAAAAAAAGACAAGCCCTTCCAAAACCAGGTCCAAACTAGCAAGATGGGGAGGCCACCAAACTGTGGACCTAAGGGGTCCCCAACTACCGTAGCTGTGCTAGATGGTGCTTCTGTGCTTGCAGGGGGCACCTACATGTGCCTACATTAAATAATCTATCATCCTGTGTGTTGAATTCTATCTACAGCTAGACTGGGAACTAAGGGCAGAAACTGTGCCTTATTAATCTTTTTAACCCAGCAGAGTGCTTTATGAGTATACTGGTTGAATGATAAGGAAGGAGGATGTCTTGGGCTTGTAATAATATTCCTAGGAGTTTGGGATATAGCTGCACAGCTTACTGGAACGAAGGATGACTGACCAGGTAAGGATGCAGACTCTCTCCCCTACCATACTGGCAAAGTTAAAAGTAAGCCACAGGAAAAAAACATCGTTTGGGAAACTCACTCAGACGCAGACCAACTGAGGTTCTCAAATATCTCTGGGCTGCTGTAATCGTTCATGTCCAATTTCTTTTGACTCCTATCCCTTTCTTCCCTGCTCCCTCTACCCTGTTTCCTTCTTTCTCTTAATGTTTTTTGTTTGTTTGTTTGTTTGTTTTTGGGACGGAGTCTTCCTCTGTCGCCCAGGCTGGAGGGCAATGGGCACTATCTCGGCTCACTGCAACCTCCGCCTCCAGGGTTCAAGCGATTCTTCTGTCTCAGCCTCCCAAGTAGCTGGGACTACAGGCACCCGCCACCACGCCTGGCTAATTTTTGTATTTTTAGTAGAGACGGGGTTTCACTATACTAGCCAGGATGGTCTCGAACTCCTGACCTCGTGATCCGCCCACCTCGGCCTTCCAGAGTGCTGGGATTACAGGCGTGAGCCATTGCTGCCTGTTTTTGTTTGTTTGTTTGTTTGTTTGTTTTTGAGACAGAGTTTCCCTCTTGTCGCCCAGGCTGGAGTGCAGTGGCGCCATCTCAGCTCACCGCAACCTCCGCCTCCCGGGTTCCAGCGATTCTCCTGCCTCAGCTTCCCGAGTAGCTGGGACCACAGCCACCCACCACCACGCCCGGCTAATTTTGTATTTTTAGTAGAGACGGGGTTTCTCCATGTTGGTCAGGCTGGTCTCCAACTCCCGACCTCAGGTGATCTACCCGCCTCGGCCTCCCCAAGTGCTGGGATTACAGGCGTGAGCCACCGCGCCCGACCTAATTTTTGTATTTTTAGTAGAGACGGGGTTTCGCCATGTTGGCCAGGTTGGTCTCAAACTCCTGACCTCAGATTATCCTCCCCCCTTGGCCTCCCAAAGTGTCAGGATTACAGGCGTGAGTGACCACGCCCAGCCTCTCTTAAAGTTTCTTAAGAAAACAAAAAAAATAGGGGTATTGGTTTTCCAACTGCCCCAAATAACCTTTCCTTTTTGCGTCCCTTGGTCTCAGTTCTAGCCACTTCCTATCCACCCTGTGGCTAATTTGTCCTTTCCGTAACAGACCCCTTAGATTGTGTCTATGAGGTTGGGCACAGGCGTGATGGGTGAACACTCCTGGCGGGAGACTGCAGGCACTGCAGCTACATCCAGTTTCGTACCGAGAGCAGGTACCGCACCGCGGGACACTTACTTGCCCCGTCCTGCGCTGGAGCAGAGCGGTCTCAGCCGCCGGCACCGCCCTGGAGTCCCGCCCCAATCCTGGGCGAGGCTTCGCTGTGAGCGCCGCTGCCATGGATTGGCTTCGAGGGTCCGGCCCCTCGGCCAATCAGTCGCGGGGGAGTTGTCTGGGGGCGGGGCTCCGGCCTCCTCGTTGAGAGTCCCGGATTTACCAGGGCCGGTGGGACCACCTCGGGCTCCCGCCTCAGGGTCCTGGACTGGGGACCCGGTGAACATGGCCTCTGCTACTGTGGCAGCAGCACGACGGGGCCTCGGCCGGGCTCCCCCTCTCATCTGGCGCGGCTACCAGACCGAGCGGGGCGTTTACGGCTACCGGCCGAGGAAGCCCGAGAGCCGCGAGCCCCGGGGCGCCCTGGAGCGTCCCCCAGGTCGGGGATAGGGCCTGGGCGGTGGGAGCGGGGGCTGGGACGCAGAAGCATCATCCCCTGGTCGATTTGCTGTGGGGTGTCGGGGTCGGGGAACCGGCCGCCGGCCTGAACGCGCGGCCAGTGGAGAGGAGGGGGAGGTGAAGGGAGCAGAGGGTAGGTGTGGGTGCTTAGTGTCGGTCATCCCCCGTCCAGCCTCTGTAACTGAGGATCCTTGAGGTCCACGCTTGGGTGGTCTTCCCATCTTGCTGGTCCGGACCTGGTTTTGGAAGAGCTTTTCTTTCCTTTGTTGGAAACGTGTGAGAAAGTCTTTTTTTCTTTTTCTTTCCTTTTTTTATTTTTATTTTTAGACGAAGTCTCGCTCTGTGGCCCCGGCTGGAGTGCAGTGCTGCGATCACAGCTGCCTGCAGCCTCGAACTCCTGGGCTTAAGCTATCCTTCCACCTCAGCGTCCTGAGTAGCTGGGGACACAGAGGGACGACCAAGCCCGGCTTTTTTTTTTTTTTTTTTTTAGTAGAGATGGGGTCCCACCATGTTGCCCAGGCTGATCTTGAACTCTTGAGCTCAAGCTAATCCTGCAGCCTCGGCCTCCCAACGTGTTGGGATTACAGGCTGAGCCACTGCACCCAGCCTAGAAAACCAACGGAGCTGTCTGTGGGAGAAGTAAAGTTTTAATCTCCCAAGGGTACGTTTCCAGGACCATCTCTGAGGATTTTATGTGAGCAGGTGGGGGGTCCAAGACTGCACTGCTTGGGAGAAATGGGCAGTTAGTTCCAGTCTTGGAAGACAGCATGATATTTATTATGTATTTGTCTCCTTGTAGCTAGTCTGTTACTTTAATTTTAGAGTTTAAGTCTTAACTCTGCCGAATTTGGAACTATGTGCTGGTGGGGTTTCTTTCTTTTCCTTTTAGCCACACTGTTGACACCTCGGTATGTGCTGGTGGTTTTAATGAATTAACAGTCATGAATGTCAGTTTTTGGAACTTCTGTTGTATGCTCATTTGCGAGACTAATTTTGAGTATTTGATTTATGCCCTAAAATTATTGTGTCATTATTTGTCCTCACGGAGTAGAAGATACTTACAGATTGATTATTAGAGGAAAATCATTTGGCATCTTTGATCTGATTATTAGATTAATGTTGAAGATCCCCTCCAGCATCTGGGCACCTGACCTTTGAATCTTCCATCAGTCACTTCAATATTGTTCCATCAGAACTTCAATATTGTGCTCCTCACCTCGGAGGGCATTTAAAATAAATCTCATATCTCTGTCTCTCTCTCTCTTTTTAATCCTAAAACATAGTCTGGCTTTGTCGCCTAGGCTGGAGTGCAGTGGCACGATCTTGGCTCACTGCAACCTCCGTCTCCCGGGTTCAAGCGGTTGTCCTGCCTCAGCCTCCCGAGTAGCTGGGATTACAGGCACCTGCCACCTCACCCAGCTAATTTTTGTATTTTTAGTAGAGATGGGGTTTCATCATGTTGGCCAGGCTGGTCTCGAACTCCCACCCTCAAGTGATCCACTGGCCTTGGCCTCCTAAAGTGCTGGGATTACAGGTGTGAGCTGCCGTGCCTGGCCAGGAGGGTACCTCCTTTTTGCAGAGCCGAAATCCCCTTCATGTCTACTTGCTCATTAGGGAGCTCCAACTTGACCTCATCTTTCTCCTGGGCATTCCTGAAAGTGACGAGAAACAGTGAACATACACTCCTGAGCTACAGGTTTCAAGGGCATGCAGTCTGCCTCAGTTTCACCAAATGTTTTGTCCTATAACATAACACTGCCCACCAGCTTTCTAGGTGGAAATACCTGTGTTGTTGGCACCCATTGCCTGTCTGCTAAGTCAATGCCATATGTATTTTTAGGCTCTGTTAGGGCAGCCACCCCCCTCTTGTACCAAATTCTGTGTTAGATTGGATGAGTTCAGGTGCTGTGATATACAAAGAGAAGGAATATCTTCTTTCCTTCCCCTTAAGAGCGTGACCCAGAAGTTGCATACATTGCTGCTACATCTCATTGTCCAAAACTTAGTCACATGGCCACCAGGTTACTGGGAAGGCTGGCAAGTGGCTCTTTATTCTGGCTGGCCATATACTAGGCTCTCTATTACTATCAAAGAGAGGCGAGAATGGAAGTTGGGAATCATAGAAGTGTCTGCCATAGAGGTATTATAGTAATCTGGGATGAGCAATCCACCTATATCTTTTTCACCTCATATTTCACATCAAAAATTTTTTTTTAAAATTTTATTTATTAGGTCAGGCACAGTGGCTCATGCCTGTAATCCCTGCACTTTGGGAGGCCGAGGCGGGCAGATCATGAGGTCAGGAGTTCAAGAGCAGCCTGGCCAACATAGTGAAACCCCATCTCTACCAAAAATACAAAAATTAGCCAGTGTGGTGGCAGACGTGGGGCCGGGTGCAGTGACTTACGCCTGTAATCCCTGCACTTTGGGAGGCCGAGGCAGGCAGATCACTTGAGACAGGGTCTTGCCATGTTGCCCAGGCTGGTCTCGAACTCCTGTCCTCAGGTGATATGCCTGCCTCGGCCTCCTAAAGTTTTGGGATTATAGGCATGAGCCACTGTGTCCAGCCCCAAATAATTTATACTTCCTAAGGAATGAAAAGAGGGTTCTATATATGCAATTTATTTGTGACATATAATATATTCTCATTTTGTATGTGCAGGCATAACATTAGTTATCAAGTATCTTTATATGTTGGGCAACATATTAAACTATTACTGTTTTATTTTTAGTTTTTGAGATGAAGTCTTGCTATGTCACCTAGTCTGGAGTGCAGTGGTGCAATCACAGCTCGTTGCAGTGTGCCCGGTTCACGGGTCTTCTTTCTTCATATGTTTATCTTCTTCAGATGTTTATCACCGCGTCCGGTTCACTGGCCTTCTTTCTTCATATGTTTATCTTGGCTAAAATAAATGTCTACACAGGTGACCACATCATTCACTAAGACTTCCCTTGTATTAAGGCTTTAAAGAGATACTGAGGCTGGGCATGGTGGCTCATACCTGTAGTCCCAGCACTTTGGGAGGCTGAGGTGGGAAGATCACTTGAGGCCAGAAGTTCGAGACCAGCGTGGCCGACTTGGTGAAACCCCATCTCTACTAAAAATACAAAAATTAGCTGGGCCTGGTGGTGTGTGCCTATAATACTGGCTATTCAGGAGGCTGAGTCAGGAGAATCACTTGAACCTGGGAGGCTGAGGTTGCAATGAGCTGAGATCACGCCACTGCACTCCAGCCTGGGTGACAGAGCAAGACTCTGGCTCAATAAATAAATAAATAAATAAATAATTAATTAAATAGATATTGAATTTGCCCCTAGTAACCTTTTGGATGGCAGTGGTTTCTCTAGTTACAATTTGACCCATGGTGAGTGTTCTTTGTAACTAGATATTTGTAACAGCTTGTACTTTCACCTCTGTAAACCTCAATTTCCAAGGAAACTCGAATTTATTTATCAACAATGCCAATTTAAAATGGAGGTGGGTTTAGGAGTAGTGATTCATGGGTGTACTTTTTTTTTTGAGATGGAGTTTTGCTCTTGTTGCCCAGGCTGGAGTGCAGTGGCACGATCTTGGCTCACCACAGCCTCTGCCTCCTGGGTTCAAGTGATTCTCCTGCTGAGTCAGCCTCCCGAGTAGCTGGGACTACAGGCATGCACCACCATGTCTGGCTAATTGTGTATTTTTATTAGAGATGGGGTTTCTCTGTGTTGGCCAGGCTGGTCTCGAACTCCTGACCTCAGGTGATCCACCCACCTCGACCTCCCAAAGTGCTCGGATTACTGGCATGATCCACCGTGCCCGACCTGTTTTTTTTTTTTTTTGAGACGGAGTCTCGCTCTGTCGCCCAGGCTGGAGTGCAGTGGCTGGATCTCAGCTCACTGCAAGCTCCGCCTCCTGGGTTTACGCCATTCTCCTGCCTCAGCCTCCCGAGTAGCTGGGACTACAGACGCCCGCCACCTCGCCTGGCTAGTTTTTTGTATTTTTTTTAGTAGAGACGAGGTTTCACCGTGTTAGCCAGAATGGTTATTTGTTTTTTTGAGACACAGTCTTACTCTGTGGCCCAGGCTGGAATGCAGTGGGGTGATCTTGGCTCACTGCAACCTCTGCCTCCTGGGTTCAAGTGATTCTCCTGCCTCAGTCTCCTGAGTAGCTGAGATTACAGGCATGTGCCACCCTGGCTAATTTTTGTATTTTTAGTAAAGATGAGGTTTCACCACGTTGGCCAGGGTGGCCTCAAATTCCTGACCTCAAGTGACCCACCAACCTCTGCCTCCCAAAGTTCTGGGATTATAGGCATGAGCCACCGCACCCAGCCCATGAAAATATTAGCTCTTGTACTTTTTTTTTTTTGGACAGGTTCTCGCCCTGTCGCCCAAGCTGGAGTGCAGTGGCATGATCTTGGCTCACTGCAACCTCTACCTCCCAGGTTTAAGAGATTCTCCTGTCTCAGCCTCTTGAGTAGCTGGGACTACAGGTGCTCACCACCATGCCTGGCTAATTTTTGTATTTTTAGTGGAAACAGGGTTTCACATGTTGGCCAGGCTGATCTTGAACTCCTGAGCTCAAGCCATCTGCCCTCAACTAGGCTTTTCTGAAGGCAGCAGTCTCTGGCTAGCTGTTTTCTCATAAGCTGTCTCTGAATTCCAAATTTCAAAATCTGGAAAAGCTCAGTCTGGCCCAGCTTGACTCAGCCTGTCCAGCAGCAGGGCAGACTGGAGTAATGCATGCATGCCCACCGGGCCCCACGACTTGGCATGGGAGGGTGCAAAGTGAGGGAGAAGAAGCCGCTTCAGCTCTTCTACTCTGAATTTGAGGGCTCTGAAAAGCTTTTATCATGAAGTGTGACTCTTGATCTCAGGACTTCATTCAAATAATGACAAATATTTCTTGAGCATCTAGCATGCCTTTATAGAGGAGTGCAGGCGTGTATCTGCTGTTGTTTTCTCTATTCTCTCTGGCTTCATTAGGGACTTAAACATCAAATCTAATTCCTGTGACCTTTTGCAGATATTACGAATAGTAAATTGTTCGGGCAGTATTATGCCTAATGTAAAGGTATTCATTTTTCTCTTACAGAAATTCTTGCATTTCTGCAGTAATAGAAAGTTTTGTTTTTGTTTTGTTTTCTTTTCTTTGAGACACACTGTGTTGCCCAGGCTGAATGCAGTGGCACAATTACAGCTTACCATAGCCTCAAACTCCTGGGCTCAAGTGATCCTCCCACCTCAGTCTCCTGAGTAGCTGGAATCACAGGCACGTGCCACCACATCCAACTAATTTTTGTCTTTTTTTTCTTTTCTTTTTTTTTTTTTTTGAGAAGGAGCCTCAGTCTTGCTCTGAGCCCTTGGCTCACTGCAAGCTCCGCCTCCCGGGTTCACGCCATTCTCCTGCTTCAGCCTCCCAAGTAGCTGGGAGTACAGGTGCCTGCCACCATGTCCGCTAATTTTTTTGTATTTTTAGTAGAGACGAGGTTTCACCATGTTAGCCAGGATGGTCTTGATCTCCTGACCTTGTGATCCACCCACCTCGGTCTCCCAAAGTGCTGGAATTGCAGGTGTGAGCCACTGCCCCCGGCCAATTTTTGTATTTTTTTGTAAAGACAGGGTCTCGCTCTGTTGCCCAGGCAGATCTCAAACTCTTGACCTCAACGGGTCCTCCTGCCTCAGCCTCCCAAAGTGATTACAGGTGTGAGCCACTGTGGCCATCCAGTAGTAGGAAGTATTTTATGAATAATTCTATTTCTGTGCTCTCATTCTTTTAAATTTTATTTTTATTTATTTATTTTTCTATCCTTCCAGGGAAAAAGAATTAAATCTTTTAATTTCATTTTTTGTTATGAAGATAATACAGTAGAAGTACATTTTATCTAGAGCATTTGAAATTGGAACTTGATCAGTTAATTCCATTTATTTTTATTTTGCTTATTTTTTTTTACTTCTTTTGTTTTTTCTTTTAAAACAATTTTAACAGAGTGAGACTCCGTCTCAAAAAAATAAATAAATAAAGCAATATGAGTGCAAAAATCTCTAGATTTTTCTGATTTCTCCCCCTAATATTTTACTTTTTCCCACAGCAACAGACTTAGGGACAAATAGAACTGATTGTTATAAGCACGAAGTCAACTGATGAGAGCAGAGTGAGACTGTCTCAAAAAAAAAAAAAAAAGCTTTATTGCACACGTTCACTGTGGAAAACTGCGAGAATACAGTAAGCAAAAAATAACAAATCTGCCTGGGTGTGATGACATGCACCTGTAATCGCAGCTACTTGGGAGGCTAAGGCAGGAGGATCTCTTGAGCCTAGGAGTTTGAGTACAGCCTGGGTAATATAGCCAGACCCTGTTTCTTTCTTTCTTTCTTTCTTTTTTTTTTTTGAGACGGAGTCTCGCTCTGTTGCCCAGGCTGGAGTGTAATGGCGCAACCTTGGATCACTGCAACCTCCACCTCCTGGGTTCAAGCGATTCTCCTGCTTCAGCCTCCTGAGTAGCTGGGATTATAGGCATCTGTGACCAGGCCTGGCTAATTTTCTTGTTTTTAGTGGAGACAGGGTTTCAACATGTGGGCTAGGCTGGTCTCAAACTCCTGACCTCAGGTGATGAGATCACCTTGGCCCACCTTGGCCTCCCAAGGTGCTGAAATTACAGGCATGAGCCACTGTGCCTGGCCATTCATTAAGTCTTGAGGCTTTTTCATCAATCATTCTTCTATAATACTATTTTTTTAATGACCGTCAGCACTTTGAGATGAGTTAGTGCCATTGCTTGTCCCTCAGAGGACGGGTTTATAAAGAGAGAACTAATGATAGGGAGATGTCAGTGAAGAATGAGGAGGGCCTACCTTTGTCTTCACGATTGGAGGGTGTGGGTGAGGGCCACTGAGTAGCTTCACGTTGTACTCGTGCTCTCTGGGGACAGCCAAGTTCTGATTAAGCCCAGGAGTGTGAGGAACGTTCAGAGAGGTTTGTTTTTCATGAAACAGAGCACCAGAGATCTCGGTGGAAGGAGCTGGAGACAGAGAGGGAAGGGGTTGGAGACAGGGTTGGTGGAAGAAAACCCTGCCGGAAGAAATGGCAGTCTGAGGGAGCATGGGTTGCCAGGGTGGATGGAGGATGTGCCTGACACGAGAGAGGGCTTCCTCTTTCTGCTGGTGCCAAACTGCTCCATGCCTCATATTCTTTGGGGCAAGGAGGGTTATTTTTTATTTTATTTTATTTTATTTTTTTTGAGACGGAGTCTCGCGCTGTGTCACCCAGGCTGGAGTGCAGTGGCGCGATCTCGGCTCACTGCAAGCTCCGCCTCCCAGGTTCACGCCATTCTCCTGCCTCAGCCTCCGAGTAGCTGGGACTACAGGCGCCCGCCACCACGCCCGGCTACTTTTTGTATTTTTAGTAGAGACGGGGTTTCACCATGTTAGCCAGGATGGTCTCGATCTCCTGACTTCGTGATCCACCCGCCTCGGCCTCCCAAAGTGCTGGGATTACAGGCTTGAGCCACTGCGCCCGGCCTAGGAGGGTTATTTTGTGCCAACTTCTGTGTCAGTATTCTAGCGTATCATTAGCAGCCCGGCTAGCCAGTAGTTAGAAATAGAAGCAGTGGGCCGAGCGCAGTGGCTCATGCCTGTAATCTCAGCACTTTGGGAGGCAGAGGTGGGTGGATCACGAGGTCAGGAGTTCGAGACCAGCCTGACCAACATGGTGAAACCCCGTCTCTACTGAAAATATAAAAAATTAGCCAGGCGTGGTGGCATGTGCCTGTAATCCCAGCTACTCAGGAGAACTGAGATGGGAGAATCGCTTGAATCTGAGAAGCAGAGGTTGCAATGAGCCACAATCGTGCCACTGCACTCTAGCCTGGGCGACAAAGCAAGACTCCATCTCAGAAAAACGAAAACAAAACCAAAAAATGACCTACAAAAATTAGCCAGGCGTGGCGGCATGTGCCTGCAACCCCACCTACTTGGGAGAGTGAGGCAGGATAATCGCTTGTACCCGGAAGTTGGAGGCTGCATTGAGCTGAGATGGTGCCACTGCACTCCAGCCTTTTTCTCAAAAAAAAAAAAAAAAGAAAAAGGAATAGAAGCAGTGATCTCTAGGAGATGACATGGGTTCTTCTCTAAGGGGATGTTTTCTTTTTTTCTTTTTTTGAGACAAAGTCTCGCTCTGTCACACAGGCTGGAGTGCAGTGGCACCATCTCGGCTCACTGCAACCTCCACTTCCCAGGTTCAGCGATTCTCCTGCCTCAGCCTCCACAGGCACGTGCAGCCACATCCGGCTAATTTTTGTATTTTTAGTAGAGATGGGATTTCACCATGTTGGTCAGACTGGTCTTGAACTCCTGACCTCAAGTGACCCACTGGCCTCGGCCTCTAAGGGGATGTTTTCAGTATGGCTGCTGGTTTGCAGTGGGAATGGGGGTTACCCTGTAGGTTTGCTATTGTTCTTGTACCACTAATCATGAGTTGGGGGGAGATCGCTCAGAGAGAAAGTAGACTGAGAAGGTGGCCTTGGGCAGAGCTGGGGAGTACCAATATTTTATGTATTTTAGTTTTTAGAGATGGGATCTTGTTTTCTCACCCAGGCTAGAGTGCAGTGGTGAGATTCCAGCTCACTGCAGCCTCGAACTCCTGGTCAGCCTCTTGAGTAGTTGGGATTATAGGTGTGCACCACCATGCCTGGCTACCAATATTTAGAGATGGGCAAAGAGAAGTCCCCCAAAAGTGACTGAGGTTGAGTAGCTCTGGAGTTAGAAAGAAAACCACGTTCCTGCAATGCTGTAGAAGAATATGTACTTAAAAGGAGAGAGTGGGGGCTAGGCGCAGTGGCTCACACCTATAATCCCAGCACTTTGGGAGGCCGAGGCAGGTGGATCACAAGGTTAGGAGATCCAGACCATCCTGGCCAACATGGTGAAACCCCATCTCTACTAAAATACAAAAAATTAGCTGGGTGTGGTGGCACGCACCTGTAGTCCCGGCTACTCAGGAGGCTGAGGCAGGGAATCACTTGAACCCGGGAGGCGGAGCTTGCAGTGAGCCGAGATTGCGCCACTGCACTCCATCCTGGGGGACAGAGCGAGACTCCTTCTCAAAAAAATAAAAAAATAAAAGATGAGAGTGGCCTACAGGGACATGCTTTAGACATAGTCTGTCTGGATTTTAGCCACAAACATAAAGCTTTCCTACTTCATATGACAGTAATTGAGAACTTGAATAAGGTTCAAAATAGAACCCTTAGCAATTTGTAGGACTAACCCCCAGGCTGAAATCAGTTCATTTCCTGGGATGGTTTGATTCATTTATTTGACCTATTATGGCTCCACCTACCTGCTGTATTAGTGCAAACACATCCTGTGGGTGTTCAGTACCTCTCTGTTCTTTACTCACTAAACCTGCTCCAAGTAAAGAAATGTGCTTTGGCTGGGTGCAGTGGCTCACGCCTGTAATCCCAGCACTTTGGGAGGCCAGTAGTTAGAAATAGAAGCAGTGGGCCAAGCGCAATGGCTCATGCCTGTAATCTCAGGACTTTGGGAGGCCGAGGGGGGTGGATCATGAGGTCAGGAGATCGAGACCATCCTGGCTAACACGGTGAAACCCCTTCTCTACTAAAAATACAAAACATTAGCTGGGTGTGGTGGTGGGCGCCTATAGTCCCAGCTACTCGGGAGGCTGAGGCAGGAGAATGACTTGAACCTGGGAGGCGCAGGTTGCAGTGAGCCAAGATTGCACCACTGCACTCCAGCCTGGGTGACAGAGTGAGACAATGTCTCAAAAAAAAAAAAAAAAAAAGTTTGAAAATATGCTAACAATTGTCTCTGGGTTCTGAAAATAACACAAAGTGTAAAAATGTGTTTCTTGGCCTTCTTTGGGAGGCCAAGGTGAGTGAATCACTTGAGCTCAGGGGTTCAAGACCAGCCTGGGTAACATGGTTAAACTCCATCTCGACCAAAAAAAAAAAAAAACAAAAATTAGCCAAGTGTGGTGGTGCATGTCTGTAGTCCCAGCTACCTGGGAGACTGAGGCAGGAGGATCACTTGAGCCTAGGTTGCAGTGAGCTATGATGGTTCTACTGCACTCCAGCCTGGGCAATAGAGCAAGACGCTGTCTCTAAAATAAATAAATACATACATAAATAAATAAATTAAAAGGTGTCTAGAGCTGTAAGAGCTTCTTTGAAAAGCTGATTTTTGTGATTTGTAGTCATCTCCTAAACTGTTTGTATTTTTAAATTTTCCCCAATTTAGTTGACCATGGCCTTGCCAGGTTGGTGACAGTATATCGCGAGCATGGTCATAAAGCTGCCAAAATCAACCCCCTCTTCACCGGGCAAGCCCTGCTGGAGAATGTGCCTGAAATCCAAGCCCTGGTGCAGACACTGCAGGGACCCTTCCACACGGCAGGTATGGCTTCTGCACAGCAGGTGGGAGCTCGGAGCTGCATACCAGGCCTGGCTCCTGCCTCTGTTCTTGAAGAAGCAGCATCCCCGCTGGAGCTGAGGCTCCCACAGGTGTGAGGAGACCCAAGGGGGCACGTTGAGGTACGGTCAGGAAGGAGCATTCTTGGGATTCTAGAAGTTCTGAGGAGGCTTGTTTTCTTAAGGTTCAAAAACATTGAATTGGCTGGGCACAATGGCTGACACCCATAATCCCAGCACTTTGGGAGCCTGAGGTGGGAGGGTCATTTGAGCCCAGGAGTTTGAGACCAACCTGGGCAACACAGTGAGACTGTTGCTACAAAAAAAAAAAAAAAAAAAAATTAGCTGGGCATGGTGATGCACACCTGTAGTTCCAGGCACTCCAGAGGCTGAGATGGGAGGATCACTTGAGCCTGGGAGGTCAAGGCTGCAGTGAGCCTTGATCATGCCACTGTACTCCAGCCTGGGCAACAGAGTGAGACCCTGTCTGAAAAAACAAACAAAAAAAAAACCATGAGCTCTAAAGTGCTATATGCTTAGCATATGTCAATTTGTTCTCAAAACCACTCCCAAAAGTAGTCATTGTCCTCTTTATTTTGTAGATGGAAAAACAAAGAGAACTTATATAACTCATAGCTGCTCAGTGGCAGAGGTGGGGTGAAATCCAGGGCTGCCTCCATTCCAAAGCTTGCCCCCCTCATTCTATTTTCTTTCCCAGCCTGGGAACTTAGAAGAAGTTGGGCCTGCATCATCAGTCATGATTTCAGGGTCCTACCTCATGTTACTTTTTAAAGTTAATCTTGCAAATACCAGATTCTGATTGTGTGTATCAGTGAGTCATGTTTCAGTCATCTAATGCCGTGTAGTAAACTACCCAAAGATGTAACGGCATTTAAACCCTCAACTTTCATTTTAGCGTCTCTTAGGGTTCGGAGGGTTACCTGGGTTTTGCAAGGTGGTAGTTTTCTTTTCTTTTTTTCTGTTTTTTTTTTTTTTTTTTTTTTTTTTTGAGACGGAGTCTGTCTCTGTCATCCAGGCTGGAGTGCAGTGGCCAGATCTCAGCTCACTGCAAGCTCCGCCTCCCAGGTTCACGCCATTCTCCTGCCTCAGGCTCCCGAGTAGCTGGGACTACAGGCGCCTGCCACCTCGCCCGGCTAGTTTTTTGTATTTTTTAGTAGAGACGGGGTTTCACCGTGTTAGCCAGGATGGTCTCAATCTCCTGACCTCGTGATCCACCCGTCTCGGCCTCCCAAAGTGCTGGGATTACAGGCTTGAGCCACCGCGCCTGGCCCCTTTTTTTCTGTTTTTGAGATGGAGTTTCGCTCTTGTTACCCAGGCTGGAGTGCAATGGTGCTATCTCAGCTCACTGTAACCTCCGCCTCCCAGGTTCAAGCGGTTCTCCTGCCTCAGCCTCCCGAGTAGCTGGGATTACAGCCATGTGCCACCACACCTGGCTAATTCTGTATGTTTGGTAGAGACGGAGTTTCTCCATGTTGGTCAGGCTGGTCTCGAACTCCTGACCTCAGGTGATCTGCCCGCCTCGGCCTCCCAAAGTGCTGGGATCACAGGCATGAGCCACCGTTCCCGGCATAAGGTGGTAGTTTTCTCTCTTTTTTCTTTCTTTTTTGAGACGGGCCTCCAAAGGCCCTTTTCTTGAACCCCTGCAGAAAGAACTGATTCCTCAGTTGAACCTCTGCAGAAAGAACTGATTCCTCAGCGCCTCATAAAAGCAAACGAGTTAATGTGGTAAACATTAAACGACATGATTAATGACTCAGTTGGAATATAGTGGTGATGCATCTAACTTCCTCAAAAGACCAATACTTTAAATCTTTATATACCAAAAAAAAAAAAAAAAAAGCAATAAACTTTGTTGTAAGAAACCATAAGCCAGAGGTGTCCAATCTTTTGGCTTCCCTGGGCCACACTGGAATTAGAATTGTCTTGGGCCACACATCAAATATACTAACACTAATCATAGCTAATGAGCTAAAAAAAAAAAATCACAAAGAAAATCTCACAATGTTTTAAGAAAGTTTATTCATTGTGTTGGGTCACATTCAAAGCTGTCCTGGACCACATGCAGCCTGTGGGCTGCGGGTTGGACAAGCTTGCTAAGCAATATAAAGTAAAGGTTGGGGCCGGGTGTGGTGGCTTATGCCTGTAATCTCAGCACTTTGGGAGGTGGAGGCAAGAGGATCACCTGAGGATAGGAGTTTGACACCAGCCTGGCCAACATGGTGAAACCCCATCTATCCTGAGAATACAAAAATTAGTCAGACGTGGTGGTGTGCACGTGTAGTCCCAGCTACTCGGGAGGCTGAGGCAGGAGAATCACTTGAACCTGGGAGGCAGAGGTTGCAGTGAGCCAAGATCGTGCCACTGCACTCCAGCCTGGGCAATGAGGAAAAACTCCATCACACACAAAAAAGAAATTACTGTAGAATCAAAACTTGGCATAAAGCAGCAGCAGGCTCTGTCTTTGTGAAGGAAGTGGGGTTTTCCCCCCTCCTAGTTTTACTACTTCATGACCTCTGACCATATTTTTAGTTTTTTTCTTTAGAAAAAATCTAGATAAGCATTAATAATGACCCAAGTTATTTATTTATTTATTTATTTATTTATTTATTTTGGGACGGAGCCTCGCTCTGTCGCCCAGGCTGGAGTGCAGTGGTGTGATCTTGGCTCACTGCAACCTCTGTCTCCCGAGGTTCAAGCAATTCTCCTGCCTCGGCCTCTCAAGTAGCTGGGACTACAGGTGCACGCTACCACACCTGGCTAATTTTTGTAATTTTAGTAGAGACGGGGTTTTACCATATTGGTCAGGCTGAGCTCGAACTCCTGATCTCAGGTGATCCACCCGCCTTGCCTCCCAAAATGTTGGGATGACAGGTGTGAGCCACAGCACCTGGCCAATAATGACCCAAGTTATTAAGAATAAAGAACTCTGTGTTGAAGTAATTATTTTGGTATGTTCCAGAATTAACTTGCCACATGATTATATTTTAAAATGACCCCTTTGATTGTATTTCACAGGATTATTGAACATGGAAAAGGAAGAGGCCTCACTTGAGGAAGTGTTAGTCTATCTCAATCAAATCTACTGTGGGCAGATTTCTATTGAAACCTCCCAACTTCAGAGCCAGGAGGAGAAAGACTGGTTTGCCAAGCGGTTTGAGGAACTGCAAAAGGAAACGTTTACCACAGAAGAGCGAAAACATCTGTCAAAACTAATGCTGGAATCTCAGGTAAAAAGGAGCATCTAGGCTGGGTGCGGTGGCTCACACCTGTAATCCCAGCACTTTGGGAGGCTGAGGCGGGCGGATCACCTGAGGTCAGGAGTTCAAGACCAGCCTGACCAACATGGAGAAACCCCATCTCTACTAAAAATACAAAAATTAGCCAGGTGTGGTGGTGTATGCCTGTAATCCTAGCTACTCGTGAGGCTGAGGCAGGAGAATCACTTGAACCCAGGAGGCAGAGGTTGCAGTGAGCCAAGATCGCGCCATTGCGCTCTTGAACAACAAGAGCAAAACACAGTCTCAAAAAAAAAAAAAAAGGAGCATCTAATAGCAAGGGCGTAGGTCAGCCTCACTGTCTATAAAGATATGTAGCCTGGCTGACATAAAGAAACCCCGTCTCTACTAAAAATACAAAAATTAGCGAGGGGTGATGGTGCACACCTGTAATCCCAGCTAGTCAGGAGGCTGAGGCATGAGAATCCCTGGAGCCTGGGAGGTGGAGGCTGCAGTGAGCTGAGATTGCGCCACTGCACTCCAGCCTGGGTGACAGAGCAAGACTCTGTCTCAAAAAAAAAAAAAAAAAAAAAAGATATATAACTACTGAAGAAAGGGAATTGAGCCATTAACTCTGAATTTAAATCCCTCATTACTTCAACACAATGGATCATATAACACACATACCATTTTATTATTTTATTTTTCCTCAAAGATCCTTGTTCTGAGCACAACACTTTATTCTAAGTAGCAAAATGTTGGTTGCCAAAATATCGACCTATTGGCTCTCCTCAGAGTCAAAATACTTCTCGTGTATGTGTCTGCTTCTACTCACTCTATAAAAGATGACAAGATCCTTAAGACCTTACTTCTGACTGGGCACGGTGGCTCGCGCCTGTCATCCCAGCCCTTTGGTAGGCTGAGGTGGGCCTATTGCTTGAGGTCAGGAATTTGAGACCAGCCTGGCCAACATGGTGAAACCCCGTGTCTACTAAAAAAAAAAAAAATACAAAAATTAGCCTGGTGTGGTGGAGCATACCTGTAGTCCCAACTACTTGGGAAGCTGAGGCAGGAGAATCACTTGAACCCAGGAGGTGGAGGTTGCAGTGAGCTGAGATCGCACCACTGCACTCCAGTCTCGGCAACAGAGCAAGACTCTGTCCAAAAAAAAAAACAAAAAAAACCCAAAAAAACCCACATAGTTCTTACGGTTTTATTTCTTTTTTTTTTAATTTTTTTTTTTTTTTTGAGACAGAGTCTCGCTCTGTCGCCCGAGTAGCTGGGATTACAGGCACATGCCACCACACCAAGTTAATTTTTGTATTTTTAGTAGTGACAGGGTATCATCATGTTGGCCAAGATGGTCTTAATCTCCTGACCTCATGATCCGCCTGCCTTGGCCTCCCGAGGTACTGGGATTACAGGCATGAGCCACTGCACCTGGCCTTTAAAAAACATTTAAAAAAAAAATGTATTTCAAATTTCTTTTTTTTTTTTTGAGATGATTCTCCCTGTCGCCCAGGCTGGAGTGCAGTGGTGTGATCTCAGCTCACTGTAACCTCTGCCTCCCACGTTTAAGCCATTCTTCTGCTTCAGCCTCCCAAGTAGCTGGGACTACAGGTGCTGCCACGATGCCCGGCCAATTTTTTGTATTTTTAGTAGAATGGGGTTTCGCTGTGTTAGTCAGGATGGTCTCAATCTCCTGACCCCGTGATCCACCCCCCTCAGCCTTCCAAAGTGCTGGGATTACAGGCGTGAGCCACCATGCCCAGCCTAAAATGTGTTAGCCAGGATGGTCTCGATCTCCTGACCTCGTGATCTGCCCACCTCAGCCTCCCAGAGTGCTGGGATTGAGGGGTGAGCCACCGCGACTGGCCTAAAATTTCTTTTAATATGTAAGAAAAAAGTCTTAGCCAGGCGCTGTGGCTGACGCCTGTAATCCCAGCACTTTGGTTTGGGAGGCTGAGGTGGGCTTAGCATGAGGTCAGGAGATCAAGACCATCCTGGCTAACATGATGAAACCCTGTCTCTACTAAAAGTACAAAAAAATTAGCCAGGCGTGGTGGTGGGCGCCTGTAGTCCCAGCTACTCGGGAGGCTGAGGCAGGAGAATAGCATAAACCTGGGAGGTGGAGGTTGCAGTGAACCAAGATCGTGCCACTGCATTCCACACTGGGTGACAGAGTGAGACTCTGTCTCAAAAAAAAAAAAAAAAGTCCCGATACCAGGACATACTGTCACCATTCAGGGCTATGTATAGTTGCAGTTCTTGAGACAGTCTTGCTCTGTCACCCAGGCTGGAGTGCAGTGGCACAATCTCGGCTCACTGCAACCTCCGCCTCCTAGGCTTAAGCAATTCTCCTGCCAGCCTCCTGCGTAGCTGGGATTACAGGTGCATGCCACCACACTTGGCTAATTTTTATATTTTCAGTAGAGATGGGGTTTCACCATGTTGGCCAAGTCTTGAACTCCTGGCCTCAAGTGATCCAACCACCTTGGCCTCCCGAAGTGCTGGGATTACAGACATGAACCACCATGCCTGTCCTGGTCTTAATTCTTAAGAACTGAAGGTACTTAAGTTCAGAACTTAACTTGAGATGATCAAAAGATGACATGTGGAAGAGAGGCTCAATACAAATGAATGGAAGTGAACCTCCATCAGGGCTGTGACCAGGACTCTGGAATGTCAAGATGACAAGAAGCTCCTTCCTAATAGTTTGGGTAGTTGGATAGTTTGCAGCCTTGATTCATACCATAGAACCCCCTGTGAAAACGGGTACTGGGAAGAGGCAGCAGAAATCTAAGGCCTGGCTTCCAGTCCAGAAGAACATACATTCTAAGGGGGTTTCCTTGGGGTGAGTTATTCTGCCACGAAGGTTATTCTCCTCGGCCCCTCCTGTTGTCCAGGATCCTTGGAAAGCCGTCCCGCTGTGTCCCTGTTACGTCTCTCTCCAGGATATGCAGTAAAGTGCCATTGTTGTGGCCACTTGGGGAGTGTGGGGCTATCTCACAACACACACAGACTTATCTGCCTTCCACTGGAGAAGCTGGCTGTCTCCTGGCAGCTCATGTCTGACATGATGTTCTGCAGGAGTTTGACCACTTTCTGGCCACCAAGTTCTCGACAGTGAAGCGATATGGAGGCGAAGGGGCTGAAAGCATGATGGGCTTTTTCCACGAGCTGCTGAAAATGTCGGCCTACAGCGGAATCACTGATGTCATCATTGGGATGCCCCATAGAGGGAGGCTGAATTTATTGACAGGCCTTCTCCAGTTCCCTCCAGAGGTAAGGTTACTCGCTGTGTTTCTCAGTAGCACTGTAAGATTGATGGTAACAGAATAAAACTGCTGGTTTCATTCTGCTGATAAATGATGGTGATGGTGATGGCCGGGCACTGTGGCTCACACCTGTAATCCCAGCCTGTTGGGAGGCTGAGGCAGGAGGATGGCTTGAATCTAGGACTTGAGACCACCCTGTGGAACAAAGTAAGACTCTGTGTCTACCAAAAATAAAGTAAGTTAGCCAAGCATGGTGGCACACACCTGTGTTGCCAGCTACTCAGGAGACTGAGGCCAGAGGATTACTTGAGCCCAGGAGTTTGAGGCTGCAGTAAGTTAGATCTCACCACCGCACTCCAGGCTGGGCAACAAAGCAAGATGCTGCCTGAATATCAATACATTTTAAAAAGTAAAACTCATGGTGATCATTCCTTTTAAGAAGTCAACTAAGCCTGGGCAAGGTGGCTCACACCTGCAATCCCAGCACTTTGGGAGGCTAAGGCAAGAAGAGTGCTTGAGCCCAGGAGTTCAACACCAGCTTGGGTAACCTCGCAAAACTCTGTCCCTACAAAAATAAAAATTAGGTGGCATGGTCTCTACAAACATAAGAATTAGGTGGTGCACCTATGGTTCCAGCTACTTGGGAGGCTGTGGTGGGAGGATCTCTTGCATCCAGGAGATGGAGGCTTCAGTGAACTGAGATTGCGTCACTGCCCTCCAGCCTGGAAGACAGAGCCAGATCCTGTCTCAAGAAAAAAAAGAGCAAAGGCAACTAAGCATGTGAGCAGTTGGTCCAGGAGGTAGTTTAGACAGTTTAGTTAATTGACAGAGCTGGTATTTGGATTGGTTTTCCGTGTATTCTTATTTATTTATTTATTGAGACCTAATCTCACTCTGTCACCCAGGCTGGAGTACAGTGGTATGATCTTGACTCACTGCAACCTCTGCCTCCTAGGTTCAAGTGATTCTCATGCCTCAGCCTCTCGACTAGCTGGGATTACGGGTGCCTGCCACCACGCCCGACTAATTTTTTGTATTTTTAATAGAGACGGGGTTTCACCATGTTGGCCAGGCTGGTCCCGAACTCCTGACCTTGAGTGATCTTCCCGCCTCAGCCTCCCAAAGTCCTGGAATTACAGGCGTGAGCCACCACTCCTGGCTTTAAATTTTCTTTTTTCTTGTGTGATTTCAACTCAGCACTTCTTCCCTAGTCTCCATTGTGATGAACGCCATTGTTTTTGTTTTATATGTATCCACAATAGCTGATGTTCCGTAAAATGCAAGGCTTAAGTGAATTTCCGGAGAATTTTTCAGCCACTGGAGATGTCCTGTCTCACCTGACCTCCTCTGTGGACCTGGACTTCGGGGCACACCATCCCCTCCACGTGACAATGCTGCCCAATCCCTCGCACCTGGAGGCCGTCAACCCCGTGGCCGTGGGCAAAACTCGTGGCAGGCAGCAGTCTCGCCAAGACGGCGATTACTCGCCAGACAACTCAGCCCAGCCAGGGGACAGGGTCATTTGCTTACAGGTACTTGGAGCTTCTGGAAGTGAGGCCAGAGGTGGGGAAAACTGGGAAGAATGTGTGGGTTGGGAGGGCTGAAAATAGATGGCTGACATTCGTGATGAAACTGAGATGACCTTTTGGAAAAAGATTCTGGGATTGTTCTAAAAACTAACAGGAGATTCATGAGGTTTAGTCTTCAGGCAACTGGCTTTAGCCTGGGGCTTCCACTGCTGTTTTCCTTGCTTGGCTTATGAATTAACTTAGGGGCATGGGCTGGCAAACCTGCTCCTTCTGGGAGCACAGGTGTCATTATTTCTCTGAAAGGATGGCCCTCATGGAAACTTCGTGGTATCCATACTTGTCATGTAACAAGACAAGTGTGAATTTTTTTTTTTTTTTTTTTTTTTTTTTTGAGATGGAGTCTCGCTCTGTCACTCAGGCTGGAGTGCAATGGCGAAATCTCAGCTCACTGCAACCTCTGCCTCCTGGGGTCAAGTGATTCTCCTGCCTCAGCCTCCCAAGTAGCTGGGACTATGGGCGCCTGCCATCATGCCCAGCTAATTTTTGTATTTTTAGTAGTGACAGGGTTTCACCATGTTGGCCAGCCTGGTTTCGAACTCCTGACCTCAAATGATCCTCCTGCTTCAGCCTCCCAAAGTGCTGGGATTACAGGCATGAGCCACTACACCTGGCCTATTTTTTTTGCTTGTTTATTCTAAAATGAAGGCCTTTGGCATTAAGGCAAATAATACAAATTATCAGTGTGGTTCGTTCTTCTTCTACCCTCTCTCCAAGTTTTTGGTAACACAACAAGTATCTTTTAGAGGTTTGAGCTGTGGTCATGTTTCTCCTATGAGTATTCATTTAAATACAAACCTTTAACTACAGGAGATAATGAATGCTGGATTTCAGAATCAGTCTTCAAATTCCACAGAAATAGATAAATATATAAGATAAGCAAATATTCTGTCTGTGAATAGCCATGTTATCCTATGCATTTTAATTTTTCACAGGCCAGAAACTTGTAGTGAATAAATTGGGAGTAGGCAGAATTGGATTTAATTATGATATGGCCAGCCTGCCTGCCTTCCTTCCTTCCTTCCTTCCTTTTTTCCTTCTTTCCTTCCTTTTTTCCTTCCTTCTTTCCTTTTTTCCTTCCTTCCTTCCTTTTTTCCTTCCTTCCTTCCTTTTTTTCTTCCTTGCTTCCTTTCTTCCTTCCTTTCTCCCTCCCTTCCTCCCTCCCTCGCTTCCTTCCTTCCTTTTTTCCTTCCTTCCTTGCTTCCTTCCTTTTTTCCTTCCTTCCTTTCTTCCTTGTTTTCTCCCTTCTTTCCTTCCTTCCTCCCTCCCTTTTCCCTCACTCCCTCTCTTCCTCCCTCCCTCCTTCCCTTCCTTCCTTCCTCTTTCTCTCTCTTTCTTTCTCTCTTTCTCTCTTTTGAGATGGGGTCTCGATCTTTTGTCCAGACAGGAGTTCAGTGGCGCAATCATAGCTCACTGCAGCCTCAAATGCCTGGGCTCAAGCAGTCTTCCTGTCTCAGCCTCCCGAGTAGCTGGGCCTACAGGTGCTTGCCATCATACCTGGCTGATTTATTTTGTTTTGTGGAGACATGATCTTGCCAGGTTGGCAAAGCTGGTTTCAAATTCCTAGCTTCAAGCAACCCTCCTGCCTCGGCCTCCCAAAGTGTAGATATTACAGGTGTGAACCACTGCACCTGGCCTGATACGGTGCTTCTAAATAGAAATCTTGAAATCATTAGCCAGACATTCTGTTTACCTTTCACATAATTTATAATACTCTAAACTATTTTAATCTTTCATTTTTACCCAGTATATTGAGCTGATCTTAAGATCGACTTCTGAAATAAAAGGTGAAAATGCCATTTTCTTTAAAATAATGATAAACGAGGCTGGTCACTGTGGCTTATGCCTGTAATCCCAGCACTTTGGGAGGCCGAGGAGGGTAGATCACCTGAGGTCAGAAGTTCGAGACCAGCCTGACCAACGTGGTGAAACCCCGTCTCTACTAAAAATACAAAAAATTAGCCGGGTGTGGTGGTGCGTGCCTATAATCCCGACTACTCGGAAAGCTGAGGCAGGAGAATCGCTTGAACTCGGGAGATGGAGGTTGCAGTGAGTTTAGATTGTGCCATTGCACTCCAACCTGGGCGAAGGAGCAAGACTCTGTCTCAAAAAATAAAAAAAATAAAAATAAATAAATAAATAAATAATTCCAACCTGAAAACCTAAATTTCTTTGTTTTTTTTTTTTTTTTTTTGAGACCGAGTCTGGCTCTGTGGCCCAGGCTGGAGTGCAGTGGCGCGATCTCAGCTCACTGCAAGCTCCAGTTCCCGGGTTCACGCCATTCTCCTGCCTCAGCCTCCCGAGTAGCTGGGACTACAGGCGCCTGCCACCACGCCCGGCTAATTTTTTGTATTTTTAGTAGAGATGGGGTTTCACCTTGTTAGCCAGGATGGTCTCGATCTCCTGACCTCATGATCCGCCCATCTCGGCCTCCCAAAGTGCTGGGATTACAGGCTTGAGCCACCGCGCCCGGCCTTGAAAACCTAAATTTCTTAATCCCTTATGTTTCTTTTCTCTCCACCCCTCTCCTTGCCTCATGATTTAGGTCCATGGTGATGCTTCTTTCTGTGGTCAAGGGATTGTTCCTGAAACGTTCACGCTGTCCAATCTCCCGCATTTCAGAACTGGTGGGAGTGTCCATTTGATTGTTAATAACCAGCTGGGTTATACCACTCCAGCTGAAAGAGGAAGGTCTTCTTTATACTGCAGTGATATTGGTACGTAACACAGGGAGGAACTGATGTTGCTGAGGCCGATGTGAAATTCCCAGGGAAACCTCTAGTGCACACAGAACAATGAGCCTCACTGGTTATCCTTCATTTATTTCATTTAATTAATGAATTAAATTTTTGAGACACAGTCTTGCTCTGTCACCCAGGCTGTAGTGCAGCAGCACGATCTCAGCTCACTGCAACTTCTGCCTCCTGGGTTCAAGTGATTCTCCTGACTCAGCCTCCTGATGAGCTGGGACCACATGCTTGCACTGACCTGTTTGGCTAACTTTTTTTTTTTTTTTTTGAGACAGAGTCTCGCTGTGTTGCCCAGGCTGGAGTACAGTGACCTGATCTCAGCTCACTGCAACCTCCATCTTCCGGGTTCAAGTGATTCTCATGCCTCAGCCTCTCAAGTAGTTGGGACTACAGGCGTGTACCACCACACCTGTCTAATTTTTGTATTTTTAGTAGAGACAGGGTTTCACCATGTTGGCAGGCTGGTCTCGAACTCCTGACCTCTGATGATCTGCCTGCTTAAGCCTCACAAAGTGCTGCGATTATAGGTGTGAGCCACCACGTCCAGCATATCAGTGTGATTCTTCAATCCAAGGAAGTAAGGATGGAGCCACAGTGTGCCATCTCAAATTTCTTATAACTGGATGGGTGATCTGGTACAAGTCAGAGATCAACACAATGAGTACAACACCAGAGTTGTTATCTCTAGGATATTCAAACTTGGAGTGCCCAGGGGCTTAGTGAAAAGGGATGTGTTCAACCACTAAACTTGGTGAAATAGTATAGTTAGAAACAAGATGTGAAGGTCGGGCATGGTGGCTCACGCCTGAAATCCCAGCACTTTGAGAGGCCAAGGCAGGTGGATCACCTGAGCTTGGGAGTTCGAGACCAGCTTGACAAACATGGAGAAACCCCTTCTCTAATAAAAATACAAAATTAACTGGGCATGGTGGCGCATGCCTGTAATCCCAGCTACTCGGGAGGCTAAGACAGGAGAATCCCTTGAACCTGGAAAGTGGAGGTTGCAGCGAGCCGAGATCAGGCCATTGCACCACTCCAGCCTGGGCAATAAGAGTAAAACTGTGTCTCAAAGTAAAAAAAAAAAGAAAAGAAATAAGATGTGAAGAATCAAAGTCAGCTTCTTTTTTACCCATGGAAATTGGTAGGGTTTTTTAGTTTGTTTGTTTTGTTTGTTTTTTGTTTTTTTGAGAGTCTTGCTCTGTTACTCAGGCTGGAGTGCAGTGGTACAGTCATGGCTCACTGCAGCTTTGACATCCCAGGCTCAACAGAATCTCTCTCCTCAGCCTCCTTAGTAGCTGGGATTTACAGACACATGCCACCATGCACAGCTAATTTTTTTTTAGAGATGGAGTTTCACTCTTGTTGCCCATGCTGGAGTGCAGTGGCGCCATCTTGGCTCACCACAACCTCCACCTCCTGGGTTCAAGCAATTCTCCTGCCTCAGTGTCCAGAGTAGCTGGGATTACAGGCGTCCACTACCACGCCATTAATTTTTATATTTTTAGTTGAAACAGGATCTCATCATGTTGGTCAGGCTGGTCTCAAACTCCTGACCTCAGGTGATCCACCCGCCTTGGCCTCCCAAAGTGCTGGGATTATAGGCGTGAGCCACTGCACCCAGCCACAGCTAGTTTTTAAAATAATTTTTTGTAGAGATTGAGTCTCACTGTGTTGCCCAGGCTGGTCTTGAACCTCTGGTCTTATGTGATCCTCTTCAGCCTTCCAAACTGCTGAGATTACAGGCGTGAACCACTGCGCCAGGCTGAAATTGGTCGTCTTAAGAGAAAGACAGGGCTGTTATTACCCATTCCCAGTTTCACAGATTACAAGACTGTTTGATGATGGCAACTATTCTCCTTTTATACAAACAGCCTGGACTGGATGCCTCTTGGGCTTGTCTGTGTGAATCCTTTATGATTAGTCTGATGAAGATGCTGAAGATCCATTTTTGAACTTCTTTGGGGAAAATTTATCTTTTTCTAGGGTATATCCTTTAATGACCCTTTTATCTCAGGGAGAAAGAGAGTAATAATAATAACAGTAACAAAATAAATATTAACTACTATGTACCAGGCACTGTTAGGCATTACAATTGTGTGTGCATTCACTCATTGAACCTTTGCAGTATCACTAAGAGATAGGAGCCCCTATTCCCGGTTTATAGATAAGGAGGCTGAGATTTGTAGCTTTACCAAGGTCACACAATAAGTCCCAGAGTTGGAACTTGCCAGCTGGTCTCCAAAGCTGGGGTTCTTAACCAAACCAGTATCTACCTGTGAGGACTGGGCTGTCTTTTGATGCAGGAAGTAGGGCTTAGAGAGGGCCAGTGTTAACTGTCCTGTTTCAGCTTGGTCTTCTGTCCTTCAGGAAAGCTTGTGGGCTGTGCCATCGTCCATGTCAATGGAGACAGCCCAGAGGAAGTGGTCCGTGCCACACGACTGGCTTTTGAATACCAACGCCAGTTCCGCAAGGATGTGATTATTGATCTGTTGTGCTACAGGCAGTGGGGCCACAATGAGCTGGATGAGCCATTCTTCACCAACCCCATCATGTACAAAATCATCAGGTACAATTATAAACCCTTGTGTGATATGCTCCCTAACAATTAAAATACATATATATTTTTTTGAGATGGAGTCTTGCTTTGTTGCCCAGTCTGGAATGCAGTGGCATGATCTTGGCTCACTGCAATCTCCACCTCCCGGGTTCAAGTGATCCTTCTGCCTCAAGTGATCCTCTTACCTCAACCTCCCGAGTAGCTGGGATTATAGGCGTGTGCCACCATGCCTGGCTAATTTTCGTAATTTTTAGTAGAGATGGAGTTTTGCCATGTTGGCCAGGCTGATCTCAAACTCCTGACCTCAGGTGATCTGCCTGCCTCGCCCTCCCAAAGTGCTGGGATTACAGGCACGAGCCACCATGCTCAGGCAGGACACGAAACTTTCAGTGCTAAAGCTGACACAGTTCTGGGCTGGAGTGCAGGTGGCACAATCTCGGCTCACTGCAACCTCTGCCTCCCGGGTTCAAGCAATTGCAATTCATATGCCTCAGCTTCCTGAGTAGCTGGGATTACAGGTATGCATCACCATGCCTGGCTAATCTTTGTATTTTTAGTAGAGACAGGGGTTTTGCCATGTTGGCTAGGCTGGTCTCGAACTCCTGGTCTCAAGTGATCTGCTCACCTTGGCCTCCCACCCAAAGTGCTGGGATTACAGGCATGAGCCACTGTGCCTGGCCTCACATACTCTTCACACTTCACATGGTTCCTCATTAAATAGACAAAGGGCAATTTAGAAACTCAGCAGATGGGAAGATTGAAGCAGGGGGAATTAAGCAAACCTCACCCAAATCTACTTACTGCAGTGTTGGCAGGACCAGAAATAGAACCTCAGTGATCCATTTCTACAAACCATAGCTGCAGACATGCCTGGCACCTTGGTAAGAGGTAACTCAGAGGATTTTAGTGAATGTTCAGAACCATGCTGTCCAAGATGGAAACCACTAGCCATCAGTGGCTATTGAATACTTGAAAAGTGGCTAGTCCTGATTAATGTGCTATAAAGATAATACATACACCATATTTCAAATACTTAGCATGTAAAATATAAACCCAAAATAATAATTTTTAAATTTATTAGATATGGAAATGACAATATAATGAGTATATTGACTTAAATAAAATATGTTATTGAAATGGTTGGGCATGGTGGCTCATACCTGTAATCCCAGCACTTTGGGAGGCTGAGGTGGGTGGATCACTTGAGGTCAGGAGTTTGAGACCAGCCTAGCCAACATGGTGAAACCCCGTCTCTACTAAAAATACAAAAATTGGCCAGTGCTGTGGCGTGTGCCTGTAGTCCCAGCTACTCAGGAGGCTGAGGCAAGAGAATCGCTCTACCTGGAGTGGCAGACTTTGCAGTGAGCTGAGATTGTGCCACTGCATTCCAGCCTGGGTGACAGAGCAAGACTCAATCTCAAAGGAAAAACAAAAAGAAAAGAAATTAATTCCACCTGTTTCTTTTTACCTTTTCTAATGTGACTGCCAGAAAAATTTAAATTACTCATGGCTTGCATTTCATTTCTGTCCAGTGGTGCTGATTCAGAGGGTTAATGTGACAGAGGGGGAATTCGTTACTTTGGAACTTCGTTTTCTAGATACTAGGAAATAAAATAGATGCCCGTCCTCCAGCTTACTTCCTTATATATATAAATTAAAGCAGAGGAATAAACATTTTATGGGCTTTTCTGATCCTTGGTACCAGAAAGAGGACTGCTCTCAGAAGAACTAATTGTGTTCTTTTTAGCTCTGAATTTAGCAGCTGAATGACTCAATGAACCTCAGGGCCCTATTTTATTTTATTTATTTTTTTGAGACAGGGTCTTGCTCTGTCGCCCAGGCTGTAGTGCAGTGGTGTGATTACGGCTCACTGTAGCCTGGACTTCCTGGGCTCAAGCGATCCTCCCACCTCTGCCTCCTGAGTACCTGGGACTATAGGCGCTTGCCACTACTCCTGACTAGACAGGGTCTCACAGTGCTACCCAGGCTGGTCTTGCCATCTGCCTGTCTCGGCCTCCCAAAGTTCTGGGATTGCAGGCATGAGTCTCCTTACCTGGCCCCAGGGCCTTAACTTTAAAATCTGTCATGCTTTCTTCTCTCTTTTATCAGGATTAAATATGATAATATATGTGAATAGACTTTATAAGGTATTACATGAATGTAGAGTGACATTTATTGTGACACCCAGGTGCTGATGATTGTAGTTAAAGGATGATTGACGCAACCTGAAAGATTGCAACTTTCAGAGACTGGGGCAACTTTGGGTTCCATACCTTTTTAAATAAAGAGGGGTGCTGATTGGATAGACAGTGTGGGTCAGTCTTGGAAATAATTGTCAGAATTTATCAAATCATAGAAAAACTCTATTTATTATTTCTACTTGGATGCAGACAAAAACTTATAAAGATAAATTTGTTTTCTCTTACTTGCCTGGAAAAGAGGTTGTTACTGTGAGTGCCTTCATTTATTAAATTAATTAATTATATTTAACATTGCTTATTTATGTTTTATAAACTTATTGAGATGAACATGACATAATATAAAATTGGCATTTTAATGTGAACAACTCAGTGGCATTTATTTACCTTCACAAAGTGGTACAACCACCACTTCTGTGTAGTTCCAAAACATTTTTCCTGAATGCCTTTTTATTTTATTTTTATTTATTTATTTATTTATTTATTTTTTGAGACGGAGTCTCGCTCTGTTGCCCAGGCTGGAGTACCATGGCGCAATCTTGGCTCTCTGCAAGCTCCGCCTCCCAGGTTCACACCATTCTCCTGCCTCAGTCTCCCTACTAGCTGGGACTACAGGCGCCCGCCACCACGCCCGGCTAATTTTTTTTTTTTTTTTGTATTTTTAGTAGAGACGGGGTTTCACCGTGTTAGCCAGGATGGTCTCAATCTCCTGACTTTGTGATCCACCCACGTTGGCCTCCCAAAGTGCTGGGATTACAGGCGTGAGCCACCGCGCCCGGCCTTTATTTATTTATTTTTTGAAATGGAGTTTCACTTTTGTTGCCTAGGCAGGAGTGCAATGGTGCGATCTCGGCTCACTGCAACCTCCACCTCTTAGGTTCAAGCAATTCTACTGCCTCAGCCTCCTGAGTAGCTGGGATTACAGGCGCCTGTCACCACGCCAAGCTATTTTTTTGTATTTTTAGTAGAGACAGGGTTTCACTAGGTTGGCCAGGCTGGTCCCGAACTCCTGACCTCAGGTGATGTACCCACCTTGGTCTCCCAAAGTGCTGAGATTGCAGGCGTGAGCCACTGCACCTGTCGAATGCCTTTTTAGAGTGCTGACAGTCCACCGCACTTGACAGTGACTCTCTCTGTCTCAGTTAGATTGTTACAGGTCAGATTGATTTTTGTTTCTCCTCTTTCTTGGACAGAGCTCGAAAGAGTATCCCAGACACATATGCAGAGCACCTCATTGCCAGTGGACTCATGACGCAGGAGGAGGTGTCTGAAATAAAATCCTCCTACTATGCTAAGTTGAATGATCACTTAAATAACATGGCCCACTACAGCCCCCCTGCCCTGAACCTGCAGGCCCACTGGCAGGGCCTGGCTCAGCCAGAAGCACGAATCACCACCTGGAGCACAGGTGTGCCCCTCGACCTTCTGCAGTTTGTTGGCGTGAAGTCTGTAGAGGTGCCAAGAGAGCTGCAGATGCACAGTCACCTGCTGAAGACACATGTTCAGGTGGGCAGCTTCCAAATGGCTGGTTATTGCTTCTCCTTCCTGCTCAGCCAAGGGACTGACATTGGTCTGGTCTTTTTGGTTGGCTGATTCATTTGACAGAAATTTATTGTGTGTCATTAGGTTCTAGAAACTGATCCTAGGGTTGTTTTGGTACTGATAGTTACCTCAGATTTTCTCTACTTTTCTTTTTCCTTCATGTATTTATGCATGTTCATACATTACATATACCTGGAATACATGTACACTATAAAAAAATACAGAGATACAAGAATGTCTGTTTTTTTTTTTTTTTTGAGACGGAGTCTCGCTGTGTCACCCAGGCTGGAGTGCAGTGGCCCGATCTCAGCTCACTGCAAGCTCCGCCTCCCGGGTTTACGCCATTCTCCTGCCTCAGCCTCCGAGTAGCTGGGACTACAGGCGCCCACCACCACGCCCGGCTAGTTTTTTGTATTTTTAGTAGAGACGGGGTTTCACCATGTTAGCCAGGATGGTCTCGATCTCCTGACTTCGTGATCCACCCGCCTCGGCCTCCCAAAGTACTGGGATTACAGGCTTGAGCCACCGCGCCCGGCCTCTGTTTTTATTTTTTCAACCAGTGAGTAGAAAATACTTTAATTGTTTCAGCCGGCTTAAATAAAAGAAACAAAAATCAACACACATACCCCAAAGAAGCCCCATAAACATGCCAACATTTTACGTATTGTCTTAGTATCACTATAGGATGACAAACGGCCCTGGTGGGCCTGGGACTTAGGGGTTTTCTAGAGTGTGGGACTTTCATAGGGGTTTCTTGGAGTGTGGAACTTTCAGTGCTAAAACATGGAGAGCAAAGAGTTAAAGGTCTTTATCTTTTTTAAGCTTGAAGAGGAAGGAAATTTGCCCTCTAAATTATTTTATTTTATGTTATTTTTGAGATGGAATCTTGCTGTGTCTCCCTGGCTGGAGTGCAGTGGTGCGATCTCAGCTCACTGCAACCTCTGCCTCCCAGGTTCAAGCGATTCTCCTGCCTCAGCCTCCTGAGTAGCTGGGATTACAGGCACGTGCCACCGTGCCCAGCTAATTTTTGTATTTTTAGTAGAGATGAGTTTTCACCATTTGGCCAGGTTGGTCTTTTTTTTTTTTTTTTTTTTTTTTTTTTTTTTTTTTTTGAGACGGAGTCTCGCTCTGTCGCCCAGGCTGGAGTGCAGTGGCGCGATCTCGGCTCACTGCAAGCTCCGCCTCCCGGGTTCACGCCATTCTCCTGCCTCAGCCTCCCGAGTAGCTGGGACTACAGGCGCCCACAACCGCGCCCGGCTAATTTTTTGTATTTTTAGTAGAGACGGGGTTTCACCGTGGTCTCGATCTCCTGACCTTGTGATCCGCCCGCCTCGGCCTCCCAAAGTGCTGGGATTACAGGCGTGAGCCACCGCGCCCGGCCGGCCAGGTTGGTCTTGAACTCCTGACCTCAGTTGATCCATCCACTTAGGCCTCCCAAAGTGCTGGGATTACAGGTGTGAGCCGCTGTGCCCAACACGAATTATTTTCAAACACTAACTTGGCCAGGCATGGTGGCTCCTATCTGTAATACCAGTGCTTTGGAAGGCGAAGGTGGAAGGATTGCTTGAGCCCAGAAGTTCAAGACCAGCCTGGGCAACATAGTGAGACCTCATCGCTAGTAAAGATTAAAAAAATAGCCTGGCATGCTGGCGCATGCCTATAGTCTCAGCTCCTCAGGAGGCTGAGGTGGGAGGATTGCTTGAGGCCAGAAGGTTGAACCTGCAGTGAGCTGAGATTGTGCCACTGTACTCCAGCCTGGGTGACAGAATGAGACCCTGTTTCTCCAAAAAAAAAAAGAAATTAAAATTAAAACAATCCATTAACTCTAAGTTTTTGTTATAGGTACAGAGACTATTACAACAAACTATTAATATGTACTCATCATCACCCAGCTTAGGAAATAGGATATTATAAATACAGTTGCCCACATACTCCTCCTTGATCCGTCTCCTCCCACCTCTGCAGAGGTAACCACTAACCTGAGCACGTGTTTGTTTTACCTGTTTTAAAATTGTATGTAGGCCGGGTGTGGTGGCTCATGCCTGTAATCCCAGCACTGTGGGAGGCCGAGCCAGGCAGATCATTTGAGTTCAGGGGTTCAAGACCAGTCTGACCAACATCACGAAACCCCTTCTCCACTAAAAAGTACAAAAATTAGCTGGGTGTGGTGGTGTGCACCAGTAGTCCCAGCTACTCAGGAGGCTGAGGCAGGAGAATCACTTGAACCAGGGAGGCCAAGGTTGCAGTCAGCCAAGATCGTACCACTGCTCTCCAGCCTGTGTGAGAGAGACTGTCTCAGAAAAAACAAAACAAAACAAACCAACTGTATATAATTGCTCTCTTTCTCTAATGTATCCCTTTGCACTCTGTTTTTATTCAGCATTTTTTTTGATGCTTAATTTTGTTGCATTAATTTGTTTTTTTTTTTTTTTGAGACCGAGCCTTGCTCTGTCGCCCAGGCTATAGTGTAGTGGAGCCATCTCAGTTCACTGCACTGCACCCTCCACCTCTCAGGTTCAAGTGATTCCCTGCCTCAGCTTCCTGAGTAGCTGGGATCATAGGAACATGCCACCAGGCCTGGCTAAGTTTTGTATTTTTAGTAGAGATGGGGTTTCACCATGTTGTCCAGGCTGATCTCGAATTCCTCAAGTGATCCACCTGCCTCGGCCTCCCAAAGTGCTGGGATTACAGGCGTGAGCCACCATGCCTGGCCTGCATTAAATTTTTTGTACTCATTGTGAAAAAGGAGATGGATTCTTAGACATTCCTTTTTTTCTTCCTCTGAATTTTACAGTCCAGAATGGAGAAGATGATGGATGGAACCAAGCTAGACTGGGCCACTGCGGAAGCTCTCGCCTTGGGTTCCTTACTTGCTCAAGGTAAGAATTTTCTGTCTAGCTAGTAGAGAGTACTTTTAATCATGTTTGCTACCTGTTACCTTTCAGTTTATTTGAGTTATAACTACCTCCCATTGTGTTCATTGATCAGAGAGGTTCTAAAACATGTTAATTTTTCTTTCCTGACAATATTACTTTATTGTAGTATAAGTCATGCTGACAACCTTCATCAGAGTATAGACATAGGACAGTTATGCCTGGGAAACAAAGGGCTAGTGCTGGATGTACTGGAAAGATAGTTTTCTCTAAAAATTGCAGGGCACATGATACCTCTCCATTCTTACAGAATCTCATCTTAACTATAGACTTTTGAATATCAGACAGCATATATTAATAACTATCTGTTATCCTAAGGAAAATTCTCAGGATTAAGCCAGTATATAAGAATTTAGAGTCACCACACCTTATTATTAGGTTATTTATGGGAATCTGACTTTTTTTTTTCTTGCTTGCTTAAGGTTTTAATGTTCGTCTAAGTGGCCAAGATGTTGGCCGTGGAACTTTCAGTCAGAGACATGCAATGGTGGTTTGCCAGGAGACCGATGACACCTACATCCCCCTGAACCATATGGACCCCAATCAGAAGGGATTTCTAGAGGTGAGATGTTTCTATAGCTGTTGTAAAATCCAGGTGCCAACCATTACAGTTCCAGGATCTTAGAACAAATAGGAACGAGTGCTGGCAACTTTGGGTTCAGTACCTTTGGAAGTAAAGGGCTACTAGATGGGTGGATGAGGTGGGTCTGTCAATTTGGGATGGAAGTAACCCACTAGAGAGTAGGCTGGAGCTTTCTTCTTCTGGTGACTTATCTGTAATCATGTAAATGTCAAATCGATGTGTTTTGTCAACTCAAAGTTGACATTATCATCTGCATATTGCGGTAATTCATTAAAGTTATTCAAAGATGTGGATGAGTCAGTATTCCTTGCCTACTTAAGGAAAGCAAAATCGCGCATCCTCAAGGTTACCTGTTCCCTAAGGTATGATCGATTTGACGAATGTACACATAACCATGTATTTTTTTTTTTTTTTTTGAGACTTAATCTTCCTCTATTGCCCAGGCTGGAGTGCAGTGGTGCCATCTTGGCTCACTGCAGCCTCCACCTCCTAGGCTCAAGGGATCCTCATGCTTCAACCTCCTGAATGGCTGGGACCATGGGCATGAGGTGCCATTCCTGGCTAATTTATTTATTTTTTGTAGAGATGGAGTTTTGCCCTATTGTTCAGGCTGGTCTTGAACTCCTGGCCTCAAGCAGTCCACCTGCCTTGGCGTCCCAAAGTGCTGGAAGTATAGGTGTGAGCCGCTGCACCCAGCCAGATGTAGCCATGTATTTCTGTGTAGCAGCTTCTGTGCCCTTCTCTTTCGTGCCTTAAGGATAGTAGTGGAGTTTTCATTTATTTACCTCAAACAAGTATTCAAGTGTCTAGCACATGATGTTTATGAAAATAACTTACTCCTTAAGGTAAGTTGAGTGGCATGTCATCTTCTTTTCTACTCTAGCCATTAGTTTGAGAACATCATCTTGAGTTACTGACACTCTATAAAAAATTCATTTGGCGGCCGGGTGTGGTGGCTCACACCTGTAATCCCAGCACTTTGGTAGGCTGAGGTGGGCAGATCACGAGGTCACCATTTTGACCATCCTGGCCAAAATGGTGAAACCCCATTTCTACTAAAAATACAAAAATTAGCTGGGCGTGGTGGCACGTGTCTGTAGTCCCAGCTATTCAGGAGGTTGAGGCAGGAGAATCGCTTGAACCCGTGAGGTGGAGGTGGAGGTTGTAGTGAGCTGAGATCGCGCCACTGCACTCCAGCCTAGTGATAGAGCAAGACTCCATTTCAAAAAAAAAAAAAAATTCACTTGGCAAAAGCCACATTTTAGGAAGATAACTGAAGGGATATGGAGCTCATCTTTTCTTTAAGTTAGTCCAAAATCTACCCTTGGATCAAGTCAGATTGCTAAACTAGATAATGAAATGTTTAGTATTCCCCTACCTCACATGAAGCTTTCTTTTTTTTTTTTTTTTTTTTTTTTTTTTTTTTTGAGACGGAGTCTCGCTCTGCCGCCCAGGCTGGAACGCAGTGGCCGGATCTCAGCTCACTGTGCAAGCTCCGCCTCCCGGGTTCCCGCCATTCTCCTGCCTCAGCCTCCTGAGTAGCTGGGACTACAGGCGCCGCCACCTCGCCCGGCTAGTATTTTGTATTTTTTAAAGTAGAGACGGGGTTTCACCGTGTCAGCCAGGATGGCCTCGATCTCCTGACCTCGTGATCCGCCCGTCTCGGCCTCCCAAAGTGCTGGGATTACAGGCTTGAGCCACCGCGCCCGGCCTTGTGAAGCTTTCATTGAATTGTGCTTTGATGTTTATTATCAGTTTTGAATTTTGCTATTGAAAAAGTCCCAATTAAATACCTGCGTCTATTTTGTGGATACTGTTGAAGATTTAATTTATATTTATTTATTTATTTTTGAGTCGCAGCCTCACTCTGTCACCCAGGCTGGAGTGCCATGGCATGATCTTGGCTTACTCCAACCTCTGCCTCCTGGGTTGGAGCAGTTCTCCTGCCTCAGCCTCCCAAGTAGCTGGGATTATTTGGCTTCCCAGAGTGCTGGGATTACAGGTGTGAACCACCATACCTGGCTGAAGATTTAATTTATTATTTAGGCTGGGTGTGGTTGCTTACACCTGTAATCCCAGCACTTTGGGAGGCCAAGGTGGGCAGGAGTTCAACACTGGCCTGGCCAACATGGTGAAACCCTGTCTCTACTAAAAATACAAAAATTGGTCGGGCATGGTGGCACATGCCTGTAATCCCAGCTACTCGGGAGGTTGAGGCAGAATTGCTTGAACCCAGGAGGCGGAGGTAGTGAGCCGAGATCATACCACTACACTCCAGCTTGGGCAACAGAGCAAGACTCTGTCTCAAAAAATAATAATAGTAATTTATTATTTAATACCATGTCCTCTATGTGAAAACCCTGGGAGAAACTCCTGCTTGATCTTGGTAGTGAGAGTAGCTGTATTTTCGTAAGCAGTGATCTGCCTTCATTGTCTGTATTGAATTTTATAACTGACCAGCGTTCCCTTATCAATAATGGCTTCTAGGAAGGGACAGAGGCCAGGCAGCCTTCATGATAAGTGAATAGGTCCTTGGGGTGTGTTTTTCCCCCCAACTCTGTTGTACATCTCAATCTTTGTGTGTGTGTATATGTGTGTGTGTGTGTGTGTGTGTGTGTGACAGGTCCTCCTCTGTTGCCCAGGCTGGAGTCCCATGGTGCAATTATAGCTCACTGTAGCCTTCAGCTGTTAGGCACAAGCAATTCTCCCACCTCAGCCTCTCAAGTAGCTGGGACTACAGGCAAGCACCACCAGGCCTGGCTAACCGTAAATATTTTGTAGAGATAGGGGTCTCACTGTGATGGCCAGTGTCGTCTTGAATTCCTGGCCTCAAGCAATCCTCCTGCCTTGGCCTCCCAAAGTGCTGGGATTATAGGCGTGAGCCGCTGTGCCCAGCCTAGAGGGTTTTTATTTTTTTAAATAAAAGCTTTATTGAGCTATAACTCATAAAATTCAACCTCTCAGTGTGTACACTTGAGCAGTTTGTAGTCTATTCACAGAGTTGTGTAATCATCACCACTATCTAATTTTAGAACATTTTCATTGCCCTAGAAAGAAAGCCCACGCCCATTAGCAGTCACTGCCCACTTCTTCCTCCCTCCAGCCCCTGGACACTACTCATCGACTTGTTTCTATTGATCTGCCTATTTTGGATGTTTCATGTAAATAGGATGGTATAACATGTGGCCTTTTGTGACTGGCTTCTTTGACTTGGCATCATGTTTTCAAGGTCCATCCATGCATGTAGCATGTATCAGTTCATCCTGGTTTTTTTTTTTTTTTTTTTGAGACCAAGTCTTGCTCTGTCACCCAGGCTGGAGTGCCGTGGCGTAATCTCGGCTCACTGCAAGCTCAGCTTCTTAGGTTAAAGTGGTTCTCCCACCTCAGCCTCCTGAGTATCTGGGACTGCAGATGTGTGCCACCAGGCCTTGCTAATTTTTGTGTTTGTAGCAGAGACTGGGTCTTGTCACATTGGCCAGGCTGATCTCAAACTTCTGACCTCAAGTGATCTGCCCATCTCAGCCTCCCAAAGTGCTGAGATTATAGGCGTGAGCCACCACACTCTGCCCATCCTTCCCTTTTATTCCAAAATAATATTCTATAAAGATGTGACTTAAGCATATGTTTTTTTAAAATTTGAAAGAAACACAAAATTACCAAAATGTCGTATACAGTAAGGAACATTTTCTCATTTTTTTTTTTTTCTTTTGAGACAGGATCTCGCTCTGTCACGCAGGCTGGGGTGTAGTGATGCAATCACAGCTCGCTGCAGCCTCAACCTCCTATGTCCAAGTGATCCTCCTACCTCCTCTTTTCCATCTTGAACCATTTGAGAGCAGGTTGCCATCCTGGTGCCCCCTAGTGTGTATTTCCACAAACAGGGACATCCTTCTCCATCATAACACACCAAAATCAGGAAATTAACACAGACATGACTACCACCATGTATTTCTCAAACCAAGATCAGCCATTTTTTTTCTTTTCTTTCTTTTTTTTTTTTTTTTTGAGGTAGAGTCTCACTCTGTTGCCCAGGCTAGAGTGCAGTGGCGCAATTTCGGCTCAATGCAACCTCCACCTCACAGGTTCAAGCAATCCTCCCACCTCAGCCTCCTAAGTAGTTGGGACTACGGGTATGTGCCACCACGCCCAGCTAATTTTTGTCTGCTTTTTGTAGAGACGGGGTTTTGCCATGTTGCCCAGGTTGGTCTCAAACTCCTGTGCTCATGCGATCCTTCCATCTTGGCCTCCCAACTCCCAAATTGTTGGGAGGCCACCACGCCCGGCCACAGGTTTTTGAAAACCTTGTAAGACACAGTTGTATACTCAGCTCTAGAGGAGGGTCATCTGAGAAGTATATGTGCTTATCCTTGAAGAAACTCTGTAATACCCATATTCTGGCCTCTTTTATCTTTTCCTCTCTTTGTCCCAACTTTTCTCATCTGCATCCCTGACACCAAGCAGCAAATCTCTTCTCAAAAGAATGTGGTGATGAGGCCGGGCGTGGTGGCTCATGCCTGTAACCCCAGCACTTTGAGGGGCCAAGGTGGGTGGATCACCTGAGCTCAGCAGTTTGAGACCAGCCTGGTCAACATGCTGAAATCCTGTCTCTACTAAAAATACAAAAATTAACTGGGTGTGGTGGCGGGCACCTGTAATCCCAGCTACTCAGGAGGCTGAGACAGGAGAATCGCTTGAACCTGGGAGGCGGAGGTTGCAGTGAGCTGAGATGGAGCCATTGCACTCCAGCCTGGGTGACAAAAGCGAAACTCCATCTCAAAAAACAAAAACAAACAAACAAAAAGAATGTGGTGATGAATGAGAGCAAGGCTCCCTCTCCTCACCACCTCCCTTTGATAAGTTCCCAGGAACCCAATGCTCTGCCCTTGCCCTCACATGCCAGCGTTTCCTTCTCTTCCCTGGGATTAGGTCAGCAACAGCCCCCTGTCAGAAGAGGCCGTCTTGGGATTCGAATACGGGATGAGCATTGAGAGCCCAAAGTTACTGCCCCTGTGGGAGGCACAGTTTGGTGATTTCTTCAATGGTGCCCAGATCATCTTTGACACATTCATCTCTGGAGGTTGGTGTCAGTGTATAAGGTGGGTACAGGTGGGGGTCCCTGCATGGCCCCAGCCTCATGGGGACAAATGAATGAAAAGGGGCCGCTGCTGCCTGTGAGACTCCCGTGTGTAGCGGCACCTCCAGGGAGTTGGGGTCACTCTGTTATGACGGGAGTGTAGCCACTGTCAGGTTCATGTGTTACTAGGACAAACACCCTAGCTCTCTGTCAGCAGGAGCACTGGTGCCACCCAGCGCCTGTGCCCAGGAGTCAGTAGGGCCATGAAAACCCGCTCCAGTGTCTGAAAACTTCCAAAGCAGTACCTGCTCACTGTAAAAATTAGAAGGAATTGAAGTAAACATCTGAGTCTCTCCCCAGACCCTGAATCCCATTTTCCAGGGATGCCCATTCTTGGGTTTTGAATACCCGCCTTCAGTCTTTCCGATAGTCATGCTTCTCTGTAACATTTTCACTGGGAGGAACAGAAGTGCCTGAGGAGCCTGGACTTCTGACTTGTCCAGAGACTGTTCTGTCGTGTCCACCACCCCCTGTTTCAAGACAGTGGCCTGTGTTGTCAGCCGGGCTGTGAGAAAGCTGGGAGCTGCGCATTCTTGTAAGAGTGGTGCCTGCAGTGATATCGGAGTGGCATGTGCTGTCCAGGAAGCTGGGAACGTTCCCCTTTGAGTTTGTCTTCCACTCGTAAAAGCCCAGGGCCTGTGCCGTGATAGGTTATGATTTTCTTTTTTGAGACGGAGTCTCACTCTGTCCCCTAGGCTGGTGTGCAGTGGCACGAACTCAGCTCACTGCAACCTCTACCTCCCGGGGTCAAGTGATTCTCCCACCTCAGCCTCAAGAGTAGCTGGGACTACAGACGTGCACCACTACACCTGGCTAATTTTTGTATTTTTAGTAGAGACGGGGTTTCACCATGTTGGCCAGGCTGGTCTCAAACTCCTGACCTCAAGTGATGCATCCGCCTCAGCCCCCCAAAGTGCTGGGATTACAGGTGTGAGCCACCGTGCCCAGCCCATGATAAGTTTTCATTCAACGAAATGGACATTTCCCTAAGTATAGCATAATAGTTCTAGAAAGTGCATGTAATAAAAGCAGTTTTGGGGGGTCAGGCAGAAAACTAACATTGATTTCCCCAGCTGAGTCACGTGAGGCCGCTTTGTCCCCGCTTCGCAGAGCTCTTACTCACCACATGGTGCTTTTCCAGGAGAAGCCAAGTGGCTCCTCCAAAGCGGCCTCGTCATCCTCCTTCCACACGGCTACGACGGGGCTGGGCCAGACCACTCATCCTGTCGAATAGAGCGTTTCCTGCAGGTAAGGCAATGTCTTCTGGAGTCAAACAATCACTGTCCTGCTTCCTAGAGCTTTTTTCTACCTCCTGCGGGTAGCTGAACGCCCACCTAACTGTAAGATAGCTCAGTATTTGAGTGAAACAGATTTGATGCAATGTCAATTTTCTTCGGAAACATAATGTATCAGGTATAATAGTATCACGGTTTTATGGCAATTAAAGTTCTCTTGTGCTAGGATCAGCAGTTCTTATACCAGACTGATCATCAGAATCTCCTAGACACCTTTTTTTTTTTTTTTTTTTTTTTTGAGATGGGGTCTCGCTCTGTTGCCCAGGCTGGTATGAAGTGGTATGATCTCGGCTATTGCAACCTCTGCCCCTTGGGTTAAAGCGCTTCTCCTGCCTCAGCCTCCAAGTAGCTGGAACCACAGTCATATGCCACCATGCCCGGCTAATTTTGTGTTTTTAGTAGAGATTGGTGTTCTTGCATGTTGGCCAGGCTGGTCTGAAACTCCTGGCCTCAAGTGATACGCCCGCCTCAGCCTCCCAAGGTGTTGGGATTACAGGCACGAGCCACCGACCCTGGCTGGTTATTAAAACATTTGAAATATCCTCCCAGAAATAGCCATTGTCCTCATTTTGTGTGAATCATTACAAATGTCTCTTTTTGCATGTTACTTCCTTATGGTTTATTATGAAGACTTTCAGATATACAGAAAAGTTGAAAAGAATTTACTGTGAATAAGCCGGGCGCGGTGGCTCAAGCCTGTAATCCCAGCACTTTGGGAGGCCGAGATGGGCGGATCACGAGGTCAGGAGATCGAGACCATCCTGGCTAACACGGTGAAACCCCGTCTCTACTAAAAAATACAAAAAACTAGCCGGGCGCGGTGGCAGGCGCCTGTAGTCCCAACTACTCGGGAGGCTGAGGCAGGAGAATGGTGTGAACCCGGGAGGCGGAGCTTGCAGTGAGCTGAGATCCGGCCACTGCACTCCAGCCTGGGCGGCAGAGCGAGACTCCGTCTCAAAAAAAAAAAAAAAAAAAAAAAAAGAATTTACTGTGAATACTCATATACCCACTCCCTAGAATTCACCATTATTTTTTATTATACTTGTTTTGTCACATATCTATTTGTCTGTCATTCTGGTATCATTCAATCCATCTTATTTTTTGATTCATTTCAAAATAAATGGAGATATCAGCCGGGCACAGTGGCTCACACCTGTAATCCCAGCACTTTGGGAGACCAAGGCAGGTGGATCACTTGATGTCAGGAGTTTGAGACCAGCCTGGCTAACATGGTGAAACCCCATCTTTACTAAAAATACAAAAATTAGCCAGGTGTGGTGGCTCATGCCTGTAATCCAAGCTACTCAGGAGCCTGAGGCAGGAGAATCGCTTGAACCCAGGAGGCAGAGGTTGCAGTGAGCCAAGATCACGCCATGGCACTCCAACCTGGACAGCAAAGACTCTGTCTCAAAAAATTAAATAAATAAATAAATACATACATACATACATACATACATATGTACATAAATAATAAATAAATAGAGATATCAATACATGTCACCCCAAGTACTTCAGCATGCATATCGTTAATGATTTTGGCATGTGTGCCGCTAAAATGTATAAATAGATGATAGCTTAATAGATAGGTAGATAGAACAACAGATAGATGGATAGTTACATTAATGATGACATCAAGAATTTTATTTAAAAAGAAATTAGAGTAATGGTAGATAAACTAAAGAATGACATGTGAAATACAAAACTACTAGTTTTTGAAGAAATAGAGGAAATGGGTAGGTGCAGGATACAGTTTCGGAGTCATCGGCCACTAAATGACATTGACAGTCATGAATCTGGATGAAGTCATCAAAGCAGTAAGCACAGTGGAAGAGAAAAGGTGCCTGAGCTCTGGACCCTGGGATAGTCCAACGTCAGAGGATGCAGAGAAGAAGAGTAAGTGAGATGAAGAAGGAGCAACCAGTGAGGTGGGAGGAAGATCTTAGAAAGCAAGTGAAGGAAACATATCAAAGAAGAGGGAGTGTCAATGTCAATTAAGATGAGGAGTGAAGTAATCCCAGCACTTTGAGAGGCCGAGGTGGGAGGATCGCTTGAACCCAGGAGTTTGAGACCAGCCTGGGCAACACAGTGAGACCCTGTCTCTACTAAAAATATACAAATAATAAATAGATGAGGCATAAGAATGAACCACTGGATTTAGAAATCAGGAGTCCATTTGATGGTTGATGACATACTAAGGACCATCTAGAGCAACCCGTCCAACCTGTGTCCATGGACCACATGCAGCTCAGACCAGCTTTGAATGTGGCCCAGTACAAATTCATAAACTTTCTTAAAACATTATTTGTGATTTTCTTTTTTTTGTACCTTATTAGCCATTGTTAGTGTATTTTATGTGTGGCCCAAGATGATTCTTCTTCCAGTGTGGCTCAGGGAAGCCAAAAGATTGGACACCCCTGATTCCTGATTCTAGAGAAAAGGAAGTGTATTTATTTAAAAATTGTAATTGGCAAATGTAAAATTGTATATATTAATGGTATAAAATGTGATGTTTTGATGTAGGTATACATTGTGAAATGATTGAATCAAGCAATTAACAGACCCATCACCTCACATACTCACCATTTTTTTGGGAAGAGAACATTTAAAATCTATCCTCTTGGCAGTTTTCAGGTATATAGTACGTTAACTGCAGTCACCGTCCTGTGCAGTAGATCTCCAGAACATATTCCAGGGAGGAAAGTGGGCCGAGCGCGGTGGCGCATGCCTGTCATCCCAGCACTTTGGGAGGCCGGGGTGGGAGGAGCACTTGCTCAGGAGTTTGAGACTAGCCTGGGCAACATGGTGAGACCCCATCTCTGCTAAAAATAAAACTAAAAAAATTAGCTGGGCGGTGGTGCATGCCCACAATCCCAGCTACTTGGGAGGCTGAGGTGGGAGGATCACTTGACCCTGGGAGGCAGAGGTTGTAGTGAGCTGAGGTTTCGCCACTGTATTCCAGCCTGGGCAAGAGAGCCAGACCCTGTCTCAAAAAAAAAAAAAAAAAAGGGAGGAAAGTCAACTTAAATCTTTTGAGGAGTATTGCTGTAAATAGAATAAGAAAATGGGACAATAGCTGGTGGGGAAATTTGTGTCAAGAGTTCTTTTTGTGTTTTGTTTTCTTTTTGAGATGGTGTCTTGCTCTGTCACCCAGGCTGGAGTAAAATGGTGCAGTCTTGGCTCTCTGCAACCTCTGCTTCCCAGGTTCAAGCAATTCTCCTGCCTCAGCCTCCCGAGTACCTGGGATTATAGGTGTGTGCCATGATGCCCGGCTAAGTTTTGTATTTTTAGTAGAGACAGGGTTTCACCATGTTGGCCAGGCTGCTCTTGAACCCCTGCCCTCATGTGATACTGCCTCCTTGGCTTCCCAAAGTGCTAGGATTTCAGGTGTGGGCCACCGTGCCAGGCCTTTGTTTTGTGTTAAAGGTAGGAAATAAGGCCTGTTTGGTGACAGGCATGATCTAGTAGAGAAGAAGAGAATGGTGATGTAGGGGTGAGGGCAGAATAACTGAATGATTTCCTTGCATGCTTAAGATGGGGTAGGCTCTAGTACATGGTGGCTTAAATTAGCTTTAGACAGGAGCATGGTTGGTGGCAGTAAATGGAAGGCAGAGAAGATGGGTGCAGGTGAGAATGTGTGTGTAGATGGTCTGAAGACATGCTCTGAGGTCATTAGCTGAGAGTGGTGATGGACGAGGAGGTCCTGAGTTTAAAGGTGTGAATTAGTCACCTGGGAAAGAAGGAGAATGAGTGAATTAGGGAAATAGAGTTTAAGAGTCTAAGGTCATTAAGGCCACACCTGAGATTCTTGGTCAGGATTCTAAAGACCATTGGTGTGATTTTGTGTTGTCTCCAGCTACATTCTCTGCAGACATGGAACAGGCAGAAAGTGGGGATTAACTAGGTTTATGGGTTGGAGTGAAGGGTCAAGGGAATCAAGTGTGTATGCAAAAAGAAGATGATCATGATTAAGGCCAGGCACGGTGGCTCATGCCTGTAATCCCAGCAGTTTGGGTGGCTGAGGCGGGAGGATCACTTGAACCCAGAAGTTTGAGACCAGCCTGGGCATCATAACGAGACCCCATCTCTACAAAAATTTTAAAATTAGTCAGGTGTGGTAGCAGGCACCTGTAGTCCCAGCTACTTGGGAGGTTCTGGTGGGAGGATTGCTTGAGTCCAGAGTTTGAGGTTACAGTATGCTGTGATTGTGCCACTGAACTCCAGCCTGGGCGAGAGAGCGAGACTCTGTAACAACAACAACAAAAAGAATTGTCCAGATTTTGTCAACTCTCTTTCTTTCCTTTCACTGCCTTTGGGGTAGGTTAGGAGTTATGCCTCGGCTTTCTGTCCCACCAGGATCTTCTGAGATTTAACTTCCTTGCCCTGAATTTTTCAACCTTTCTATGAGCTGCTTTTAATTTTGTTTTTGTCTTAAAACACACACACACACATACACACAGACACACACACCGACAATCATTTTGTTTATTACATTAGGAAAGTGAGATTCTGATAGTGCTTCCTTCCCCTATCTTAACCCTGTAGTAATCAGAATATGTATTTTTTTTTTTTTTTTTAAAAAGTTCTTTCCAGATGATTGTTGCTGTCCAGCCGTGTTTGGAAACAATTGTGTTAGATGACACAGAATTGGGCCAGTGGAGAAAGCCATCAGAGCTCTCCTTTGGTTAATACCTCACTGTTCATTAATGCACCTGCTGGTATTTTTGTGTAATGTTGGGCAATAGCTTTTCTGCTGTAATTGAGAACACCTGTGTTTCCCTTTGGCTAGCCCATTGTCACTACGACTGAAATAGATGATCTGAATATTCTTCTCCTTTCTTGCCACTTCTCTCCCAGATGTGTGACAGTGTGGAAGAGGGGGTGGACGGAGACACTGTGAACATGTTTGTGGTTCATCCAACAACTCCTGCACAGTATTTCCACTTGCTTAGAAGACAAATGGTCCGGAACTTCAGAAAACCACTCATTGTTGCTTCGCCTAAGATGTTACTCAGGCTCCCAGTAAGTAGAAGAAGCTGGCGAATAAGCCTTCCTCCTTTTGTCATTTTTTGCACTCCATTTTTCTCTATTTTCCATATCTAATTATATTTACATTACAGAAACACCTTTTTAGTTTCAACTGACTTTGCTACCTTCATTTTTTTTGTTGTTTTTTGAGACACAGTCTCACTCTTGTTGCTCAGGCTGGAGTGCAATGGTGCAATCTCAGCCCATTGCAACCTCTGACTCCTGGGTTTAAGCAATTCTCCTGCCTCACCCTCCCAAGTGGCTGAGATTACAGGTGTGCACCACCACCCCCAGCTAATTTTTGTATTTTTAGTAGAGACGGGGTTTCGCCATGTTGGCCAGACAGGTCTCTAACTGTTGACCTCAGGTGATCTGCCCGCCTTGGCCTCCCAAAGTACTGGGATTACAGGCGTGAGCTACCACACCCGGCCTGCTTTCATTTTTTGAACAGCCTTTTAAGACTACCTGGAAAGATAGGTAGGTTTTCTGTCAATCATAATGAAGGACAGGGATAGCAGATGTTACACTAGTGTCCTCCTGAGCAGAAATAATATTTACACAAGCTTTTAGGCTATTAGGTGGGGCACCGTGGCTCAGGCCTATAATACCAGGACTTTGGGAGGCCTCAGCAAGAGGATCGCTTGAGCCCAGGAGTTTGAGAGCAGCCTGGGCAACATTGTAAGACCCCATCTCTAAAAAAAAAAAAAAAAATTAGCTGGTTTGGTGGCTCACACCTGTGCTCTCAGCTACGCAGGAGGCTGAGATGGGAGCATCTCTTGAGCCCTGGATTTCAAGGCTGCAGTGAGGTAGGACCAGGCCACTACAGTCCAGCCTGGGCAACACAGCAAGACCTTGTCTGAAAAAGAAAAGAAAAAGTTTTAAAGCCCAAATGGTCTAAGCACTATTTTTGTTGATAGCAGCAATTTGGGAATTCAAAGTATTTTGTTGGAAATGAATGGTATTATTTATCATTCTTTTTTTTTTTCTTTTTGAGATGGAGTCTTGCTTGCACTGTTGCCCAGGCTGGAGTGCAGTGGTGTGAAATTCATCATTTCATCATTTAACACATACTTAGGTTTACCTATTTATGTGTTAAGTGTACATTATGTTTTTCAAATCACAAAAATATGCTAGTTTTCAAATGGAAATGTTCAAAATAATAAATACTACTAAGCATATATTTATCCTATCGGCTATAATTTTTTCAGGTTCATATAAGAGTTTTAATTAGAATTAGTATTAAATTTGTTGTTGTTGTTTTATTTTATTTTATTTTATTTTATTATTATTTTTTTTGAGACGGAATCTCGCTCTGTTGCCCACCCAGGCTGGATTGCAGTGGCACTATTTCGGCTCACTGCAACCTCCAGCTCCCAGGTTCAAGCGATTCTCCTGCCTCAGCCTCCTGAGTAGCTGGGATTATAGGCACTCGCCACCACGCCCAGCTAATTTTTGTATTTTTAATAGAGATGGGGTTTCAATGTGTTGGACCAGGTGGTCTCGAACTGCTGGCCTCAGGTGATCCGCCTGCCTCGGCCTCCCAAAGTGCTGGGATTACAGGCATGAGCCACCGTGCCCGGCCGGGAGTATTAAAATTTTTACATTTATTTGGATATGACTGCTGAGGTGAAATAAGACATTTAGAATTCGGCTGTTCAAGAATATCTTGTGCTGTTCGCCAAGGTTCGAGAGTGTATATTTGGAATTGAGGGATACTAAAGAAAAACTGCAAGTCTTGCAATGTTGGTTGGTTCGTTGGTTGGTTTTTTGAGACAGAGTGTTGCTCTGTCACCCAGGCTGGAGTGCAGAGTGTGATCTCCGCTCACTGCAAACTCTGCCTCCCAGGCTCAAGCAATTCTCCTGCCTCAGCCTCCCGAGTAGCTGGGATTACAGGCTTGCACCACCATGCTCAGCTAATTTTTGTATTTTTAGTAGAGTTTCACCATGGTGGCCAAGCTGTTCTCGAACTCCTTGCCTCAAGTGATCAGGCTGACTCGGCTTCCCAAAATGCTGGGATTATAGGTGTGAGCCACTATGCCTGGCCTCGTTGTTTTAAGCAGTTTTTAGCATTCAGAGGGAAGTAGGGAGGTACTCTTTCTGAGGGTTGATATTTTCACAGCCCTAAAATCAGTGCCTCCTTAAACTTTTTGCACTAGGTACGTTACTTGACTCACCCCAGCCCGGCCCTGGGAGTCAGTATCTAGTCAATAGCCAGGAAATGGATTTCAGCCGTCTCACCAATAGCAGCTGTTCATTTCTAGTTCACTTATAGTGGTCTATTGGTTCTTTCTCACCCAGTGTTTCGTGAACAATCTTACATGTTTTGAGGTGACCTCATCAGGTTGGAAGCATCACCGAACATTTAGGAAGAGTTAATGCAATGCCTTTAGCACCGTTTTTCTGGGGTGGGCTCTTTTTTTTTCTTTTTCTTTTTGAGACAGAGTCTCACTTTGTCACCCAGGCTGGCATGTAGTGGCATAATCTTGGCTCGCTGCAACCTCTGCCTCCTGAGTTCAAGCAAGGCCTCAGCCTCTGGCATAGCTGGGACTACAGGTGTGCGCCACCACACCCAGCCTTTTTTTTTTTTTTTTTGAGATAGAGTTTTGCTCTGTCACCCAGGCTGAAGTGCAATGGCACGATCTCAGCTCACTGCAACCTCCGTTTCCTGGGTTCAAGCGATTCTCCTGCTTCAGCCTCCCAAGTAGCTGGGATTACAGGTGTGTGCCACCACACCTGGCTCATTTTTGTATTTTTAATAGAGACGAGGTTTCACCATGTGGGCCAGGCTGGTCTCAAACTCCTGGCTTCAAGTGATATGCCTGTCTTGGCCTCCCAAAGTGCTGGGATTACAGGTATGAGCCACCGCGTCCAGCCTGATTCTTTAAATTATATCGTGGCACCAGGTAAAAGGTAATCTTCTTTTAAATTTATTTTTCAATTTTTATTGTCATCCTTGTGCAGGGGCCATGCTAATCTCCGCAGTGTTCTAATTTTAGTATACATGCTGCCAAAATGAGCATAAAAGGCAATCTTTTTATTTTTATTTTTTCTTGAGACGGAGTTTCTCATTATCCACGCTGTAGTTCAATGGTGTGACCTTGGCTCACTGCAACCTCTGGCTCCCAGGTTCAAGCAATTCTCCTGTCTCACCTTCCCAAGTAGCTGGGATTACAGGAACATACCACCACACCTGGCTAACTTTTATACTTTTAGTAGAGACAGGGTTTCACCATGTTGGCCAGGCTGGTCTTGAATTCCTGATGTCAGGAAATCTGTCTGCCTCTCCTTCCCAAAGTGCTGGGATTATAGGCATGAGCCACTGCACCTAGTCTTTTTCTTTTTTTTTTTTTTTGAGACAAGGGCTGGCTCTGTCATCCAGGCTGGAGTGCAGTGGCGTGATCATGGCTTATTGCAACTTCTGCCTTCCAAGCTCAAGCCATCCTCCCACCTCAGCTTCCTGAGTAGCTGGGATTACAGACAGCCATCGTCATGCCTGGCTAATTTTTGTATTTTTGTAGAGATGGGATTTCACCATGTTGGCCAGGCTGGTCTCGAACTCCTGACCTCAGGTGATCTGCCCACCTTGGCTTCCCAAAGTGCTGGGATTACCATCATGAGCCACTGCATCTGGCCTGTTTTTGTTGTTGTTGTTGTTTTTTAAATAGAGGCAGGGCACCAGTGGGGATGGTGGAGTAGGGGGTGTGAAGGGAGTCTCACTGTGTTGCCCAGGCTGGTCTTGAACTCCTGGCCTCAAGTGTTCCTCCTGCCTTGGCCTCTCCAAGTGTTAGGATTCCAAAAGGCTATCTTATGTAACCTCAGAAAAAGTTTTACTCTGAAGTATAGAGAACTGATATTTTTTGGTAAGGTGTTGTATCTATTAGGACATGTGTTTCCTTGCAGTGCTAGGCTGGAACTTTGGCACTCATGTTTGGTAGCAACCCTTGTAAGTGGCAGCATCACCTCTTTCTGTTGCTTGCTGGATGTGTGGCCTCTTCTCCCTTGTAGGCAGCCGTGTCAACTCTTCAAGAAATGGCACCAGGTACAACATTTAACCCAGTCATTGGTGATTCATCTGTGGATCCAGAAAAGTAAGATCTGTGTCTCTGTTTTCATACTCTGCGGCAGAATTTCAATTAATATGAAAAGTAGTTCACATGAAGAGATGACAGGTGATGCAGATCTCCCCTCTCCTATTTTTATTTATTTATTTATGAGACTGAGTCTGGCTGTATCGCCCAGGCTGGAGTGTACTGGCATGATCTCGGCTCTCTGCAACCTCTGCCTCCCAGATTCAAGTGATTCTCCTGCCTCAGCTTCCCAAGTAGGTGGGATTACAGGCACCCACCACCACACCCTGCTAATTTTTGTATTTTTAGTAGAGATGGGATTTCACCATGTTGGCCAGGCCGGTCTCGAACTCCTGACCTCAGGTTATCCACCCACCTCAGCCTCCCAAAGTGCTGGGATTTACAGGTGTGAGCCACCATGCCTGGCCTCCCTATCCTAATATAACTCCTTTAAGTCAGTGGAGTAGGAGTTAAGTGTGGGTTGGAAAGTGGACTTTGGAGGCACGTGTTGCTGAAGAAGGATCTCTAGGAATAGCCTATGACTAAACCCAGCTGCAGAGACCCCCACCACCTTGTTCATGAGGCCTTTAAATCTGCAGTGTCTCCCCTTCTGACATCATTTTTTTTTTTTGAGATGGAGTCTTGCTCTGTTGCCCAGGCTGGAGCGCAGTGGCGCAATCTCAGCTCACTGCAAGCTCCACCTCCCGGGTTCACACCATTCTCCTCCCTCAGCCTCCCAGGTAGCTGGGACTACAGGTGTCCGCCACCACGCCTGGCTAATTTTTTTGTATTCTTAGTAGAGAAAGGGTTTCACTGTGTTAGCCAGGATGGTCTCAATCTCCTGACCTCGTGATCTGCCCACCTCAGCCTCCCAAAGTGCTGAGATTACAGGCGTGAGCCACTGCGCCTGGCCTCTTCTGACATAATTCTTACTTTAAAAAAATTTCCCCCCACCTGCTGTTCCTTTTCTGTCCAACAGGGTTAAGACCCTCGTGTTCTGCTCTGGCAAACATTACTACTCCCTGCTGAAGCAAAGGGAATCTCTCGGGCCCAAGAGGCATGACTTTGCCATCATCCGCGTAGAGGAACTCTGCCCCTTCCCATTGGATTCTTTACAGCAAGAGATGAGCAAATACAAACATGTTAAAGGTAAGGGGTTGTTTTCATTTGGGGTTTTGATGTTCAGATACCCGAAACCCATTTCAGCTCTTTCAAATGAAAAGAGGTGGTGGGGATTATTAGAAAATTGAATCTCAGCCGGGTGCAGTGGCTCACACCTGTAATCCCATCACTTTGGCAGGCCAAGGCAGGCAGATCACTTGAGGTCAGGAGTTTGGGACCAGTCTGCCCAACATGGCAAAACCCTATTTTTACTAAAAATATAAAAATTAGCTGGGCGTGGTGGTGCCTGTAGTCCCAGCTACTTGGGTGGCTGAGGCAGGAGGATCGCTCGAGCCCGGGAGACTGAGGCTTCAGCGACCCCGGATTGTGCCACTGCACTCCAGCCTGACCTACAGAGTAAGACCCTGTCTCCAAAAACAAACAAAACAAAGGCCTGGCACAGTGGCTCATGCCTGTAATCCCAGCACTTTGGGAGGCCAAGGTGGGCAGATCACTTGAGGTCAGGAGTTCAAGACCAGTCTGGCCAACATGGAAAAGCCCCATCTCTACTAAAAATACATAAAATAGCCAGGCATGGTGGCAGGCGCCTGTAATCCTAGCTACTCCAGAGGCTGAGGCAGGAAAGTCTCTTGAACTCAGGAGGCGGAACATGCAGTGAGCCAAGACTGTGCCACTGCACTCTAGTCTGGGTGACAGAGTGAGACTCCATTTCAAAAAAACAAAACAAACAAACCCAAAGAAAACAATCCAATTTTTCAAAATGTGCAAAAACTTTGAGTAGGCACTTCTCCAAAGAACTGGATGGCAAATAAGCACTTTGAAAGATGCTCAATATTATTCATGTTAAAATAAATGAAAATTAATCCAAAATGAGGTATGGCCACACACCTCTTAGAAAGGTTAAAACTAAAACAGAACAACAGACTCATGCTATGAAGTGTTGATGAGGAGCAGAGCCACTGGAACCCACACTCGCTGCTCGTGGATGCAAGCTGGTGCTGCCACCTTGGAAAAAAGTATGTTTCTTACAAAGTTAAACACTGAGTTACCATATGCCCCAGCAGTCTTACTCATAGGTATTCACACAAGAGAAGTAAAAACACATTCACAGCCTAGGCATGGTAGCTCGTGTTTGTAGTCCTAGCACTTTGGGAGGTCGAGGCAGAAGGATCACTTGAGGCCAGGAGTTGGAGACCAGCTGAGCAATATAGCAAGACCCTGTCTCTACAAAAAATAAAATAAATTAGCTAGGCGTTGTAGCACATGCCTGTAGTTTTAGCCTACTCGAGAGGTTGAGATGGGAAGATTGCTTGAGCCCAGCAGTTCAAGTCTGCAGTAAGCCGTGATCGTACCACTGCACTCCAGCCTGGGTGACAGAGTGAGACCCACTCTCTCAAAAAATTGTTTTTAATTACAAAAGAAGAAATAGTCCAGGCATAGTGGCTTATGCCTGGGCCATCACTTCGGGAGGCCGAGGCAGGTGCATCACTTGAGCTCAGGAGTTCAAGACCAGCCTAGGCAACATGGCAAATCCTCTTTTCTAAAAATCAAATAGAAAAATTAGCCAGGTGTGCTGGCATGTGCCTGTAGTCCCAGCTATCTCGGATGCTGAGGTGGGAGGATCACTTGAGCCTGGGAAGTTGAGGCTGCAGTGAGCTGTGATTACGCCACTATACTCCAGACTGGGTGATAAAATGAGGCCCTGTCTCAAAAAATAATAAAAAACAGGTTTACAGAAACATCTGTGGGCAAGTGTTTATAGCAGCTTTATTCCTAATTGCCCCAAACTGGAAACAACCAAAATGTCCTTCAACCAGTGAATCAATAAACAATTAGTGGCACATCCATATAACGTGCTACTCAGCAATGGAAAGGAGTGAAACTTCGCCGTGCATAACAACATGGATCAATCACAAATGCTTATGACCGTTCCAGGAGCCCCAAGGCTGCGTGATTTCATTGATACGACATTATGGAAAAGAAACAACTGTAGTGATAGAGAAAAGATTGGTGATTTTCAACGGTGGGGGTGGGAGCTAGAGTCGACTACAAAAGGTCAGGATGAGGAAATTCTGGGGGTTGATAGAACTGTTCTGTATCATGATTGAGATGGTGGATACATGACTGTATTTGCCAGGAAAAAAGAGACAAGCAACACTATGCCATATTGGTAAAGCATATATTTAATTGAATTTGAATATATAGAGAAAAATCTCTCTAAATATATCTCTAGATAATCCCCTTCCTGTTTTGGTTTATGGATGCTCTGCAACTTACGAGGGGGCTACATCCCAATAAATGCATCGTAAGTTGAAAATACTGTTAAATTGAAAATGCAGGCCAGGCACAGTAGCTCACTCCTGTAATCCCAGCACTTTGGGAGGCCGAGGTGGGTGGATCACCTGAGGTTGGGAGTTTGAGACCAGGGTCACCAACATGGTGAAACCCCATCTCTACTAAAAATACAAAAATTAGCCGAGTGTGGTGGCGCATACCTGTAGTCCCAGCTGCTTGGGAGGCTGAGGCAGGAGAATTGCTTGAACCTGGGAGACAGAGGTTTCAGTGAGCTGAGATTGCGCCACTGCACTCCAGCCTGGATGCCAGACTCCGTGTCAAAAAAAAAAAAAAAAGAACATGAAAATGTGGTACATATACACCAGGGAATACTATGCATCCTTAAAAAGGAATGAGATCATGTCTTTTGCAGGGACAGGGATGGAGTTGGAGGCCATTATCCTCAGCAAACTAACGCAGGATCAAAAAACCAAATACCGCGTGTTCTCCCTTATAAGCGGGAGCTGAATGATGAAAACACGTGGACACAAGGAAGGGAACAACACACAGTGGGGCCTGTCCGAGGGTCGCGGGGGAGGAAGGAGAGCATCAGGAAGAATAGCTAATGGATGCTGGGTTAATATCTAGGTGATGGGATGATCTGCGCAGCAAACCACCATGACACACATTTATCTGTATAACAAAACTGCACATCCTGCACATGTACCCCAGAACTTAAAATAAAAAAAAAAATGCATTGAATACACCTAACCTACAAAACACAGCTTAGCCTAGCCCGCCTTAAACACACTCAGAGCGCTCACATTAGCTTACAGTTAGGCACAATCACTTAACACAAAATCGATTACATTTTATCATGAAGTGTTGAGTATCTCAAATAATTTGTTGAATACTATACCAAAAGTGAAAAACACAATTGTTTTTTGTTTTTTTTTTTTTGTTTTTTTTTTTTTTTTGAGACGGAGTCTGGCTGTGTCGCCCGGGCTAGAGTGCAGTGGCCGGATCTCAGCTCACTGCAAGCTCCGCCCCCCGGGTTCACGCCATTCTCCGGCCTCAGCCTCCCGAGTAGCTAGGACTACAGGCGCCCGCCGCCTCGCCCGGCTAGTTTTTTGTATTTTTTAGTAGAGACGGGGTTTCACCGTGTTCGCCAGGATGGTCTCGATCTCCTGACCTCGTGATCCGCCCGTCTCGGCCTCCCAAAGTGCTGGGATTACAGGCTTGAGCCACCGCGCCCGGCCGAAAAACACAATTGTTGTACGGGTACTTGAAGTACAGTTTCTCGTGAATGTGAATCCCTTTCACACCATTGTAAAGTTGAAAACAGCATCGTAGGTGGAATCATAGTAAATTGGGGACTGTGTGCATGTGTCTATTTGAGGTGCTGAAATGAATTTCTTCTCTCATAGATCATATTTGGAGTCAGGAAGAACCTCAGAACATGGGTCCATGGTCGTTTGTTTCTCCAAGGTTTGAAAAGCAGCTGGCCTGCAAGGTAATCACATGTTTTCTCTGGTAGTGTCTTGTGTGCATGTTGTTTTTCTTTCTTTCTTTTTTTTTTTTTGAGACGGAGTCTCGCTCTGTCTCGCAGGCTGGAGTGCAGTGGCGTGATCTTTGCTCACTGCAAACTCTACCTCCCAGGTTCATGCCATTCTCCCGCCTCAGCCCCCTCAGTAGCTGGGATTACAGGCACCTGCCATCATGCCCGGCTGATTTTTTTTTTTTTTTTTCATTTTTAGTAGAGACGGGGTTTCACCCTGTTAGCCAGGATGGTCTCAATCTCCTGACCTGATCCGCCCACCTCGGCCTCTCAAAGTGCTGGAATTACAGGTGCAAGCCACCGCTCCTGGCCTACATGTTTCTTTTCTTCTCTTTTTTGTTTTGCTGCATAACATTTTGGTCATCAAAATATTAAAATCATGTTTAAAAAAGTGGTTATACTTGGCCTGGCGTGGTGGCCCATGCCTGTAATCCTAGCAGTTTGGGAAGCCGAGGCGGGCGGATCATGAGGTCAGGAGATTGAGACCATCCTGACCAACATGGTGAAACCCCATCTCTAGTGAAAATACAAACATTAGCTGGGTGTGGTGGCCTGTAGTCCCAGGTTCTCAGGAGGCTGAGGCAGGGGAATCACTGGAACTTGGGAGGTCGAGGTTGCAGAGAGCCGAGATTCCAGCCTGGTAACAGAGGGAGACTCCGTCTCAAAAAAAAAAAAAAAGGGTGGTTATACTCAAAACAGTAAAAGCCCTTACCTTTCGGCTCCCTGTCCCACTACCCTCCTTAGCATGTCTTATCCAAGCCTTGGACAAGCCAGAGGACTAGCAGGCTTGTTTTATAGTGTGGGACTGGATATGCTCAATAACACTCATTCTAGGCCCATTGTGTTACTTCGTTCTCCCATTGCTGTAAATAAATACCTGAGGCTGGGCATGGTGGCTCACGCCTGTAATCCCAGCACTTTGTGAGGCCGAGGTGGGCTGATCACCTGAGATCAGGAGTTCGAGACCAGCCTAGCCAACATGGTAAAATCCCATCTCTACTAAAAATACAAAAATTAGCTGGGCGTGGTGATGCATGCCTGTAGTCCCAGCCACTCAGGAGGCTGAGGCAGGAGAATCTCTTGAACCCAGGAGGCAGAGGTTGCAGTGAGCCGAGATCATGCCACTGCACTCCAGCCTGAGCAACGAAGAGCAAAACTTCGTCTCAAAACAAACAAACAAACAAACAAAAAAGAATAGCACAAATTCAAGAACTTGTCTTACCTTATCTTGCCTAGCATTCCATTAGTTGTTAGTGGTGACATATTTGCCACCAATCTATTTTTTTTTTTTTTTTGAGACAAAGTCTGGCTCTCTTGCTTAGGCTGGAGTGCAGTGGTGCAATCTCAGCTCACTGCAACCTCTGCTTCTGAGTTCAAGTGATTCTCGTGCCTCAACCTCCCGAGTAGCTGGGATTACAGGCGCAGGCCACCACGCCTGGCAAATTTTTGTATTTTTAGTAGAGACGAGGTTTTTTTCATGTTGGCCAGCTGGTCTCAAACTCCTGGCCTCAAGTGATACACCCACCTCGGCCTCCCAAAGCGCTGGGATTACAGGCATTGAGGCACGGAGCCCTGTCCCTCTAATCTCTTCTGTGTAACTCATTATTTGAAAGAGGTGATTTATGGTTAAACAAACTAAGAGAAATACATGCACCATCTTGTTGGAACTAAGCAGAGCTCTGAGCTCGTCAAAATGGCATTTTATTTATTCTCTGCTGCACTTACAGCTCCGTCTGGTGGGCCGGCCCCCTTTGCCAGTACCCGCTGTAGGAATTGGCACAGTTCACTTGCACCAGCATGAAGATATCCTCTCCAAGACCTTCGCTTAATGATGACTTTTGAAGAAACACTGTTTCTCTTTAAGAAAATGGCCATTAAGGCCAGGCATGGTGGCTCACGCCTGTAATCCCAGCACTTTGGGAGGCCAAGGCCGGTGGATCACCTGAGGTCAGGAGTTCAAGACCAGCCTGACCAACACGGTGAAACCCCGCCTGTACTAAAAATACAAAAAATAGCTGGGTGTGGTGGTGGGCACCTGTGATCCCAGCTTCTCGGGAGGCTGAGGCAGGAGAATCACTTGAACAAAAATTAGTTGGGGGTGGTGGCGCGTGCCTGTAGTCTCAGCTATTCCTATTCCGGAGGCTGAGGCAGGGGAACTGCTTGAACCTGGGAGGCAGAGGTTGCAATGAGCTGAGATGGTGCCACTGTACTCTAGCCTGGGCGACACAGCAAGACTCCATCTCAGAAAATCAAAGGAAAGTATGATAGTGTTATGGATTTTAGCTCTGAATGAGCTGGAAAACTAGGTAATTATCTAGATGATTTCAGACTTGACCCTAATTGACCACATGTGACCAGGAAACACTTCTGAGTTTACAGCTCCATGGAGATGACCTCAACACTGCCTCTTGATTTGTTTGATGCATGTCACTTCCATTAATTTTCCCCCTTTTTTTAAAGTCCTGTGGCAGTACTAATATTTTCATTTTATATAAATCTGTGGTGCTGCTTTCCAGCCACTGTATGAAGTGTCTCCCCAACACTAGCAAATCTAGGTCCTACTAAATACAAATCCCTGGGTGGATGATCTTCTAGTACTGTATTTTTAAATTAAGGAGTTTTAGTTATGATGAAATTGATTTGTAGTCTGTTTTGCCGTAAACTTGTTTTTCTTTGAATTGTTCTTACAGTGATATTTAACTATTTTTAACTGTCTTGGGTTTCTGATACAGGGATTTCAGCCCCTGGTTCATCAGTCTTGCCCCTACAAGTCCCTGGTACAGTATGTTTATTTGTGGTGCTTAAAGAACATTTCCTGGCCGGGCGCTGCAGCTCACGCCTGTAAACTCAGCACTTTGGGAGGCTGAGGTGGGTGGATCACCTGAAGTTGGGAGTTCGAGACCAGACAAAACATAGCGAAACCCTGTCTCTACTAAACATACAAAAATTAGCTGGGCATGGTGGTGCGTGCCTGTGATCCCAGCTACTCGGGAGGCTGAAGCAGGAGAATCGCTTGAACCCGGGAGGTGGAGGTTGCAGTGAGCTGAGATCCTGCCACTGCCCTTCAGCCTGGGCGACAGAGCAAGACTCCCTCTCAAAAAATAAATAAATAAGAGAGAGAGAGAGAGACAAAAAAGAAAAGAAAAGAACACCTCTTTATTTGAGGGAACTTCCCAACACCAGGTGCTTGGGGATTTCTTACAGATCACCAACCAACTCCCTCACTGTGAAATTAAACCAAGTACTGGAAGCATAACTAAATAGCAAACCATGTCGCTTCCCCTGACTCAGTGCTGGGGGCCTCTACCATCTACCGTTCTTGTGTCATGACGCTTTTTCTCTGAAGTGGTGTGGGAAGTACCAGGGGACTGGCAGAAACCCAGGCCTTCTCCACTTTTACCAGCAACTGATCATGTCTTTCAGAATCCAGTAGGTATAGGCTGTTCTCGCCACAGTGGTAGATTTATGATTCACATCCGAAAGTGTGCCTTAGTTATTGATTTAACATTTCTCTAGTATTCATATCCCTTTTCTTCCCATATACCTCAGTGCATCCTTCCTGTGTCAAGTCTTATAAATCATGTAATTTAGCACCACTCATGTAAATCAGTAAAGTCACAAAGGTCTATTTAATGAAAACGATTACCAATGTTGTATTTTTTTAACAAGAAAAAAAATAAAAGCACATTGTCATTTTTTTCCCTCAGGGCTCCTGGATTTCTTGAATGAAAAGATTTCAAGGGGGCCGGGCGCGGTGGCTCACGCCTGTAATCCCAGCACTTTGGGAGGCCGAGGCGGGCGGATCACAAGGTCAGGAGATCGAGACCACGGTGAAACCCCGTCTCTACTAAAAAAAAAATACAAAAAATTAGCCGGGCGCGGTTGTGGGCGCCTGTAGTCCCAGCTACTTGGGAGGCTGAGGCAGGAGAATGGCGTGAACCCGGGAGGCGGAGCTTGCAGTGAGCCGAGATCGCGCCACTGCACTCCAGCCTGGGCGACAGAGCTAGACTCTGTCTCAAAAAAAAAAAAGAAAAGATTTCAAAAGTCTAAGCACAAAAATGAGATGGAAGATTAGATCTCTGTAAAAGGTTAGTTTAGGCTGGGCGTGGTGGCTCACACCTGTAATCACAGCACTGTGGGAGGCCAAGACGGGTGCATCACCTGAGGTCAGGTGTTCGAGACCAGCCTGGTCAACATGGCTAAACCCCATCTCTTACTAAAAATATAAAAATGAGCAGGGCATGGTGGCGCATGCCTGTAATCCCAGCTACTCCGGAGGCTGAGGCAGGAAAATCGCTTGATCCCGGGAGGTGGAAGTTGCAGTGAGCCGAGATCGTACCACTGCACTCCAGCCTGGGTGACAGAGAGGGACTCTGTCTCAAAAAAAAAAAAAAAGAAAAAAAGAAAAAGAAATTTGGAGAGCTCTAAACTAACCTTTTTTTTTTTTGAGACGGAGTCTCGCTTTGTCGCCCAGGCTGGAGTGGTGCGATCTCGGCTCGCTGCAACCTCTGCCTCCTGGGTTCTAAAGATTTTCCTGCCTCAGCCTCCTGAGTAGTTGGGACTACAGGCACGTGCCACAGCTAGTTTTTTGTATTTTTAGTAGAGAAGGGGTTTCACCGTGTTAGCCAGGATGGCCTCCTTCTCCTGACATCATGATCCGCCCACCTCGGCCTCTCAAAGTGCTGGGATTACAAGCATGAGCCACGGTGACCGGTGGATCTCTCCAAATTTCTAATTTTACACCTCACAGCCTGTTCATGGTTTCTTTTTATGTCTTCTCTAACTCGAGCCATGAAATGTGTCTTCTGTTGTCTTGACCTCTCTACTCTCAATTGCTACTGCAACATGGATCAGCATTTTACAGTCCCTTGCAGGAAGGGACCATTTAAGGAATTCCAAATCAAATACTCATTACTTCCTTTCCTTTAAAAATTCAGTAGGCCAGGCACGGTGGCCCATGCTTGTAATTCCAGCACTTTGGGAGGCCAAGGTGGGCAGATCACGTAAGGTCAGGAGTTCAAGACCAGCCTGGCCAACCTGGTTTGAAAGCCTGTTTCTACTAAAAATGCAAAGATCAGCCGAGTGTTGTCGTGCATGCTTGTAGTCCCAGCTACCTGAGAGGCTGAGGCAGGAAAATCACTTGAACTACTCGAGCATGGGCAACAGAGCAAGACTCTATCTCAAAAAAAAAAAGTGTAAAAGGGATACTATTTTTATTCTCAACCAAGGAATTTTTAAAAAATAATAAAATTTCAAAGGTAATACAGTCAGACTAAAGATGTCTAAGCTTCAGAGTATTTTTCCCAAATAGCATGTGTGTGCAAGACATGGAAAAGCTAAGCAAAATAGTTCTTACTATTCTTACTAAAAAATATTTTTTTTTTACTAAGAATAATTTGCCATTTCAGACAAAACTAAAATTTTCCCATGGTTGCTACTGTTTCTACTTCTTGAATACCCAATTTACGGTTTGTTCCTCATTGAACATGAAAATGGCATAGATATAAATAACATATATAAATAAGACACAAGTATAAAATTACTAAGTTTTTCTTTTTTTCTTTTGAGACCAAATCTCGCTCTGTGGCCCAGGTTGGAGGACAGTGGCACAATCCCGGCTCACTGCAACCTCCGCCTTTCTAGATCAGGTAATTCTCTTGCATCAGGCTGCCTCGGCCTCCCAAAGTGCTGGGATTACAGGTATGAGCCACCATGCCTGGCCCTTTGACAAAATTGAAGAAATAAAAGGGTTACCCCCCCTCCAAAAAAAAAAGATTACACTGGAAGTAAGTCACAGATTGAGGATCAAGACTTTTGAGGTTCCAAAAGCTTCACCTACATTTTTCTCATATGTATTTGGATATTAAAGAAAATAAGTTACATATATACAATGGAATATTATTCAGCCATTTAAAAAAAATAAAATCTTGTCATTTGTAGCAACATGGATGGAACTGGAGGTCATTATGTTATGTGAAATAAGTCAAGCACAGAAAGACAAAACTTGGATATTCTCACTCACGTGGGAACTTAAAAAGTAGATTTCGGCCAGGTGCAGTGGCTCACGCCTGTAATCCCAGCCCTTTGGGAGGCCGAGGCGGGTGGATCACCTGAGGTCAGGAGTTCAAGACCAGCCTGGCCAAGATAGTGAAACCCTGTCTGTACTAAAAATACAAAAAATTAGCCGGGCGTGGTGGTGGGTGCCTGTAAATCCCAGCTACTGGGGAGGCTGAGGCAGGAGAATCACTTGAACCCAGGAGGCAGAGGTTGCAGTGAGCCGAGATCTTGCCATTGCACTCCAGTCTGGGTGACAAGAGCAAGACTCCATCTCAAAAAACAAAACAAAACAAAACAAAAAAGGATCTCACGAAGATAGAGAGTAGATCGGTTGTTAGCAGAGGTTGAGAGGGGAAGGGGTAGGGGGATGAAGAGAAGTAGATTAACGAGTACAAATATATGGTTTGATAGAAGAAATAAGACCTACTGTTAGATGGATCGGTAGGTGACCACAGTTTACAATATCTATTATACATTTCAAAATAGCTAGAGGAGAATTCAAATGATTCCATTTTAAAGAAAAGAGAAATATTTAAGGTGATGGATATCCCAAATTCACTGTTTTGATATTTATAAATTATATGAATGTATTAAATTATCACATGCACCTTGAAAGTATGTACATCTAGTATTCATCAATTAAAAAACCCCAAAAGCTCTTACTCTGTAGAAAGAGTAATTCATTGTCATTGTATTTAAATCTGATAAAGTGCAATCTAAAGCAGACGCCTTTTCTCACTGCCAACTGCAATTTTATTTATTTATTTAGAGACAGGGTCTCCCTCTGTCCCCCAGGCTGGAGTGCAGTGGCATGATTATGGTTCACTGCAGCCTCGAATTCCTGGGCTCAAGTGTTCATCCCACCTCAGGCCCCCAAGTAGCTAGGACTAATGTGCCTGCCACTATGCCCTGCTAATTAAACAATTTTTTTTTTTTTTCTTACAGAGACTAGGTCTCACTATATTGCCCAGGCTGGTCACAAACTCCTGGCCTCAAATGATTTTCCTGCCTTGACCTCCCAAAGTGCTGGAATTAACAGGCATGAGCCACCACACCCAGTCTAATTTTTAAAAATTGTCTAAGTCAGGCCAGTGGCACATGCCTGTAGTTCCAGTAACTCCAGAGGCTGAGGTGAAAAGATCCTTTGAACCAAGGACTTCGAGGCTGCAGTGAGCTATGATCTCACCACTGCACTCCAGCTTAGGCGACAGAGTGAGACCCCTACTGTGAAAAATAATAGTAGATAAAAAATTAAACAGGGTGCACAGTGGCTCACGCCTGTAATCCCAGCTCTTTGAGAGGCTGAGGAAGGCAGAGCGTTTGAACCGGGGAGGCATAGGTTGCAATGAGCCGGTACAGCGCCATTTCACCCCAGCCTGGGTGACAGAGGGAGACCCTGTCTCAAGAAAAAAAAAAAAATTAAATTGATATAACTTTAGTGTCATATCCCTGTTTTCTTTGACTCATATGGGGATCCAGCTAGAATTGAACTGAACGCCAGAAATGACCTTTTAAGAGTAAAGTGGTATTTCATCGAGAAATACTTTATTGACATCTTCCCTATATTGCATTTTTATGGACCTTAGAAATACACAGAAGTAAAAGACAAAATGGGTTGCCCATTGTCCTCAGTGGGCTAACAATGTATTTGAGAAGACAACGCATTTTATACATAGAACATTTTCTTGTTGGATGCGCTAAAACAGTGAAAGATCAAGGTAGAGTGAGAGTCTGGATGGATGTAGATTAGGTGGCACATTGCAGTTAAGGAAAAGCCCTGGGTGGCATGTAGTGGTAGAAAAAATGGTGGAAGGGGACAAGAACAGTGGCTCATGCCTGAAATCCCAGCACTTTGGGAGGCTAAGGCAGGCAAATCACTTGAGGTTAGCAGTTCAAGACCAGCCTGGCCAACATGGTGAAACCCCGTCTCTACTAAAAATACAAACTTAGCCGGGCAAGGTGGCATGTGCCTGTAATCTCAGCTGCTCGGGAGGCTGAGGCAGGAGAATCACTTGAACCTCGGAGACAGAGGCTGCAGTGAGTTGAGACTGGCCACTGCACTCCAGCCCGGTGACAGAGCGAGACTCTGTCTCAAAGAGAAAAAAAAGAATGGTGGAAGGGTAATTCACAAAGTTTATCCAGAGTGTCAAAGCTCATTCCCAGGCTCTTACCTGAACCATGGAACTATCCCAGAAATAGCAGTAAAAAGAGGCACAGGATATTCTTCACCTTCTGTGATATTTTCAATTTAGTGCATCTTTCCCTGCCGCCTCCCTCTGTCCCCCACCCACTGCTGGAGTACCGTGGTGCGATTTCAGCTCACTACAACCTCTGCCTCCAGGGCTCAAGCCATCCTCCTGAGGCCTCCTGACAAGCTGGGACAACAGGCGTAAACCACCATGCCCGGCTGATTTTTGTTTTTTTACCTTTCACAGAGACGTGGTCTCACTGTGTTGCCCAGGCTGGAATTTAGTGCATCTTTATTGAAAGGATATTGCATTCATGAAATTAGCTCGTAATTTCGTGTCAAAACTGTACTTTAGTCAATCATTTTGCAGGCTATTGTACATAGTAGAAAAAGTAAGCACGCCCACTCCATCTAGAAGTTTACTGCATAGCAGGGGAGATTAGGCAAGTATAAAAATGACTAATACAAAGTAGAGTGAGGTAAGGATGAATTAACAGGATGGGAGATTATTACTGTGGCAGATTGGATTTTCCAGAAATTCCCACAGCAGTATTTTGAATCCCACATGTTCTTCCAGAATCTTGCCACAATCTCCCCTAGAGGAGGTGTCCCTAGGACTTGTGGCTGCCCCTACAAACACAATGCAGTAAAAGATGCTGGTTCAGTTCTGAGGACATCCCTTGGACGCTAGCTACCACATTGTGAGGAAGCCCGGGCCACTTGGAGAAGGCATCTGGAGGTGCTGGAGCTGACACCAGCACCCAATGCCAGACTGGGGAGTGAGGGAGCCACCTGATCATTCCAGTCCCCAGCCCTGGGGCTGTCCCAGCTGACCTCAGATACAGCAGAGACCCATGCAAGCTGGACCTAAATTGCATACCCCCTTGAAATATATAATTTATTTCATGGACATAGATCTGAACATTAGAACAGATTCTTGAGGCCAGTTGTGGTGGTCCATGCCTGTAATCCCAGCACTTTGGGAGGCTGAGACAGCCAGATTGCTTGAGCTCAGGAGTTCGAGACCAGCATGGGCAACATAGCAAGACTCCATCTCTACAAAAAATACAAAGATCAGCTGAGTTTGATGGCGCAGACCTGCTGGTCCCAGCTACTCTGGAGGCTGAGGTGGGAAGGTCGCTTGAGACTGGGAGTTCGACGCAGCAGTGAGCTATGATTGTGTCACTGCACTCCATTCCAACCTGAGCCACAGAGCAAGACCAGCTCTTAAAAAAAAAAAAAAGAAAGAAAGAACAGTGGCTTCAGGAAAATTGTTCCACGGTAGGAGGCATACGATCCTGATCTCTGTGTTTTGGAGAAGATGGAGGGGCCTAGCTTACGTCGAGACAGAGGAGTTCGTAACTGTTAACTACACACAACGACGTGTCAAAAAGTTTTACAAACTTCCAAGAGATAACGATAAGAAGGAAGCGCCCCGATGCGGTGGCTCATGCCTGTAATCCCAGCACTTTGGGGAGGCCGATAGGGGCGGATCACGAGGTCAGGAGATCGAGACCATCCTGGCTAACACGGTGAAACTTCGTCTCTACTAAGAATACAAACAAATTATCCGGGCGTGGTGGCAGGGCTGTAGTCCCAGCTACTCGGGAGGCTGAGGCAGGAGAATGGTGTGAACCCGGGAGGCGGAGCTTGCAGTGAGCCGAGATCGCACCACTGCACTCCAGCCTGGGCGACAGAGCGAGACTACCGTCTCAAAAAAAAAAAAAAAAAAAAAAAAGGAGGCAAAATAAGATTGGTTCGGTCCTGTCAGCGATCAGCGGCTCAGCCCAAGGTCTCGGGGCCAGAACCGTGTTCCCCGCGCTACTCGGGCAGCGCCGGGATCGCGGCCTCCCCGAAGGGTGCCCAGGAGGCCTGAGTCGGCCGTGGCGCGCGAGGAAACGGCGGCTTCTCTACACTGAGCAGGGAAAGCCTATAGGCAACGAAGAATCCGGTAGCCTCAGCTTCTGCGCAGCTCCCACGCCACGCGACTGCCCGCCCCAGCCCTGCCCCCAGGCCAGCCAGCCGTGCCTCTCGGGGCGCCCGTGGTTACCATGGCAACGCAGCGGACGTCGTCCAACGGCCGGCCTGGGGGCGGGGCTGGGCCGGGCGGGCGCGCGGGTCACGTGGCGGGGGCGGAGCCTGCGCGGGGTTGGGCGGAGCCTGCGCGGGGCTGGCAGGATCGCGCTGGGAGCCGGTACCGAGGCCCGAGCCGCGGGAGCCGAGCGAAGGCAGCGCGGAGGCCGCAGTTCCCCCTTGGGCCTCCCCAGCAGCAGCCATGGGCAGTGAGTAGCGGCGGCTGGAGCGGGGCTCTGGCCGGGAACGCAGGCCCCGCCTGGGCTGCGGGCGGTGAGGCCGGCGCTCGCTCGGAGTCGTGCGGACCGGGGATGCGCGGGCCGCTCCGGGCCGCTGCGGAAGGGCACGGGCCGGGGGCCTCTGCCTAAGCTCTCCTAGACGTGCGAGGCCTTGCCCGGCGGGTACCGGGACCCGGAGGCCCGGGGTTTGCGTTCGATAGAGGTCGAGGATGGCGCTGGGAGGCCATTGGTTTTGGGGGCGGGGAGTTAGGGCACCGGGTGAACCTGGACCACTTTTTAATTTTTCAGGAGTTAAAGAAATCCCGTATTTTTATTCCCTCGTCATCCTTCCTTGGCATGTTACGTTGGATAAAGCTCCCCTAACTCGTTTAATTTTTAAAAAAGTGATGCATGGCGTGTGTTTTAGGGAGGAAAGGAGTGCGTTGGTAACAGCGTTTTCCTTAAACTGTTCATTCTGTAGCGCTTACTGAAAACTGTAAGGTTGTATAAGCCTTAGGGACGAGGCCTTATGTTATAGGAATGTTTTTCAGGGCCCTCCCCCTAACAGTCAACCCCACATATGTGCGCGCAACTACTTGCATAGCCCCGAAGATGTTCGTTGGATGAATGGGCCGTGCATATCCAAGCAGGGCACCCGTTGGCCAACTAGTGGACATTTGGGGGAAATTAGAAAGGAGTAGGAGAGACCCTTGGTAAAATTCTGCATCACAAGGATAGACGGGGCAGCCAAAAGCTTTGCTTGAACATGAATACCCCTTTCAGATGATCATGAAGTGTCAAGAAATCTGAGTGGCTTGGATTGAGGTGAGGAGGAAAACGGATGGAGAGGTTCTAGGAAGTCTCCTGATGTGATTGATACTTGTTTTGCGTTAGCGATGAATGCTTTCATAATTCAGATTTACTTTCCAGAAAGTCCAAAATATTAGGTTGCTGCAAAAGTAATTGCGGTTTTCAATTACTTTTCAGAAACCGCAGTTACTTTAGCACCAACCTAATAGTACTTGGGTAATAAACATCTGCCCATGACAATTAGTGAATCCTTCTGTCAAACTTCAGTGACTGGTGGGGCGCAGAGGCTCACGCCTGTAATCCCAGCACTTTGGGAGGCCAAAGAGGGCGGCTCACCGGAGGTCAGAAGTTCGAGACCAGCCTGGCCAACGTGATGAAACCCCGTCTCTACTAAATATAAAAATTAGCCGGGTGTGGTGGTGGGCGCCTGTAATCTCAGCTCCTCAGGAAGCTGAGGCACGAGAATCCCTTGAACCCAGGAGGCAGAGGTTGCAGTGAGCTGAGATCCTGCCACTGCACTTCAAGCCTGGGCGATAGAGCGAAACTCCATCTTGAAACAAATAAACATACATCAGTGACTGCCCATCATTTGTAGAGGCTTTTAAAAAATATATAATAGGCCGGGCGCGGTGGCTCAAGCCTGTAATCCCAGCACTTTGGGAGGCTGAGATGGGCGGATCACGAGGTCAGGAGATCGAGACCATCCTGGCTAACACGGTGAAACCCTGTCTCTACTAAAAAATACAAAAAACTAGCCGGGCGAGGTGGCAGGCGCCTGTAGTCCCAGCTACTCGGGAGGCTGAGGCAGGAGAATGGCGTAAACCAGGGAGGCGGAGCTTGCAGTGAGCTGAGATCCGGCCACTGCACTCCAGCCTGGGCGACAGAGCGAGACTCCGTCTCAAAAAAAAAAAAAAAAAAAAAAAAAAAATATATATATATATATATAAAATCAACTTTAGGCAACTGCAGAAATGTAATCACTCATGTCAGCTTTAAGAGTTTTGGGATGTTAGTATACAGAAGCCAGTGTCTGTAGGGGAAGAAGAGCCGCAGAGCCTAATACCTACCTGCGGCTTGTCTTTCTCCACATTGCAGACCCTTTGGCAAAGGACAGAAGCTTGAGAGATTGTCATATTCACCCTTCAGTTCTCTGGCAGGACTTGACTTAAGCCACGCCAGAAGACAGTGTCTATCCTTAAAAAACCTTGATTTATCTTACCTTTATATACTACAAGACTAGTCTGGGAAAACAGTACTTTCTGATGAAATGTATTTGTAAATTCTCTGGGTTATTTTACATAAGCAGGTATTTTGATATTACCTGGGAGAGTAACCAGGCAATGAAATGTGGTCTGATGAAATGAAGCAGAGATTACATACTTTTTCTTTCTTTTTTTTTTTGAGACGGAGTCTCGCTCTGTCATCCAGGCTGGAGTGCAGTGGCTGGAGCTCGGCTTACTGCAAGCTCCGCCTCCTGGGTTCACGCCATTCTCCTGCCTCAGTCTCCTGAGTAGCTGGGACTACAGGCACCCGCCACCACACCCCATTAATTTGTTTTTTGTATTTTTAGTAGAGACGGGCTTTCACGTGTTAGCCAGGATGGTCTCGATCTCCTGACCTTGTGATCTGCCCACCTTGGCCTCCCAAAGTGCTAGGATTACAGGTGTGAGCCACCGTGCCTGGCCTACATACTTTAAAAAGTTAACTATAGGGGCCGGGTGCCGTGGCTCACGCCTGTAATCCCAGCACTTTGGGAGGCCGAGATGGGTGGATCACGAGGTCAGGGGTTCGAGACCAGCCTGACCAAAGTGGTGAAACCCTGTCTCTACTAAAATACAAAAATTAGCCAGGCATGGTGCTGCGCACCTATATTCCCAGCTACTCAGGAGGCTGAGGTAGGAGAACTGCTTGAACGCAGGGGGGCAGAGCTTGCAGTGAGCCGAGATGGCACCACTGCACTCCAGCCTGGGCGACAGAGGGAGAATCCGTCTCAAAAACGAAACAAAGCAAAACAAAAACAGCTAACTATAGGGGCCAGGTGCCATGGTTCATGCCTGTAATCCCAGCACTTTGGGAGGCTGAGATGGGAGGATCACTTGATGTTAGGAGTTTGAGACAAGCCTGGCCACCATGGTGAAATCCCATCTCTAGTAAAAATACAAAAATTAGCCAGGTGTGGTGACACGCGCCTGTAATCCCAGCTACTTGGGAGGCTGAGGCAGGAGAATCACTTGAACCTGGGAGGCGGAGATTGCACTGAGCCGAGATCGTGCCACTGAACTTCAGCCTGGGCAACACAGAGAGACACTGTCTCAAAAAAAAAAAAAAGTTGACTATAGGAGGTGATTGCATGATTTTTTTGTCACCTACGCATTTCGGCATCTTTCAGTTGTTTAAGCCAGTTCTCTGCAGAAGAGCCCATTTCCTGTTGTACTTCCTGAGTGCAGAAGGCACCCTCCTGTCTTCCTCCTCTGATACCTGCTTTCTTCTATCATGCATTGTCTCATGGGTACCACGGTAGGGTACATTTGCTCCCTTTTTGACGTCATGATGCCCTTTGAACAGCCCCTTTTCTCTGTATATAAAATGATTGGATACAAGTGTGAGGAAGTAAAGTTCTGGAAAAAGATTGCTTGGATTGCTTTGCTTCTACTGACTAGCCATCAAACCATTTGGACTTTTTTGTCCCTTGAATGTTATCTCTTCCTTTACGTATCATTTGAAGTGGAGAACAGTATGATGATTTAATTTGAGGCTGTAAGGATGGGGTGAATTGCTGGTGAAAGAGAATATTTGTGTTTGATTCTCTAGAAAGATTTTTTTTAACTTTATAATAATAGGGACATTTATTCTTTTTCTTTTTACAGTCAAATTTTTAGAAGTTATCAAACCGTTCTGTGCAGTTCTACCAGAAATTCAGAAACCGGAAAGGAAAGTAAGTATAAGATTTTAGTAATATAGAGGGTAGCTCAAGGACTTACCCTACTAAACCAGGAAAATTCATTTCCTTTCCTCAGTCCTTCTCTGTCGGTAATTGGAAAACTATTGGTGCTCATCCTCCTTGCAAGAGGCACCAAGTGAATAAAACTAATATAAATCTGTTTAAATCTAGATAGATTATCTCATGCTTTCAAAAATGACTGTTCTTTAAGTTGTGACGTTTCCAAACTAAGTGTTTCTTCGGCCTGTGTGTTAGTTAAGACAGAGTATTCTCCTGTCTGTAGTGATCCTTCATAAATCCTGTAGTATAGGGTGTGTATTGTGTTTGCTAATGATGTGACCTACTGGACTAGAAATAACCCGGTCTGCTGGATAGGTTTTGATGAGTACAGCTGTTTCATGTAAATGAATTGCATTTGTGCAAATACATACCTCCCATTTCTTGATTCATTCATTGGAAAGAAAAATGACAGGAATGCATTCAGAAGATACTGTGACTGGGTGAAATCGTTCTTCTATCATTGCGAACTTTCAGAGTTAAGGTATTTAAATTCTGGAAATATTGTTATTTCTAGATTGGCCAATTTCTAGAAATTCTTCATCAAACTACAAATTTCTCATCAAACTAATAGGAATAGGGATATAGAGATAGGTAAAAAATTTTAAACTTACTATTTGATTTAGAAGTATTTATTTATTTATTTATTTGGGATGGAGTCTCACTCTGTCGCCCAGGCTGGAGTGCAGTGGTGCGATCTTGGCTCACTGCAAGCTCTGCCTCCCGGGTTCACGCCATTCTCCTGCCTCAGACTCCCGAGTAGCTGGGACTACAGGCACCCGCCACCATGCCCGGCTAATTTTTTTATATTTTTAGTAGAGACGGGGTTTCGCCGTGTTAGCCAGGATGGTCTCGATCTTCTGACCTCGTGATCCACCTGTCTCGGCCTCCCAAAGTGCTGGGATTACAGGCATGAGCCACTGCACCCGGCTAGAAGTATTTTTTTATTGCTTTGAGTTTGTAAAAATAGTTGTTCCATTTACATTTAAGGCATCCTGAGAAACCCTGGCTTTGCAGTCTATAAAATATTCATATGGCACTGTCACCAGCAGGCCTACCTTCGCACAGTGCAGTGTTCACCGAGTCACGTGCACATTGGATCTCTGTTTTGCTTTGGCTCCTTTTCAGTTTCATTTAACACCATACAATGTAGATGAGAACTGCCTGTATTTAAATTACCTTTTTTATGAAAAGTAAAGAAACTTGTATTCAGGAAGTTCAGCTGTTTGTTGTAGCTGCTACTAAGGTGAAAGGAACATTAAAAAACAATCTAGGCCGGCACCATGGCTCACACCTGTAATCCCAGCACTTTGGGAGGCCGAGGCCGAGCCACCATCCATCTTTTCCTGCCACCTTTGTACCCTTTGGAGTCTCCACTGTCTATCATTCCATACTCTGTGTCCCTGTGTACACATTGTTTAGCTCCTACTTTTTTTTTGAGACTCTGTCTGCACTCCAGCCTGGGCGACAGAGCGAGACTCTGTCTCAAAAAAAAAAACAAAAACAAGCATCTGCGCGTGCGTGCGTGCGTGCGTGCGTGCGTGTGTGCGTGTGTGTGTGTGTGTGTGTGTGTGTGTGTGTGTGTGTGTATGAGAGAGAAAAAATGTTTATACAAGCCTGTAATCCCAGCACTTTGGGAGGCCGAGACGGGCGGATCACGAGATCAAGAGATCGAGACCATCCTGGCTAACACGGTGAAATCCTGTCTCTACTAAAAAGAATACAAAAAACTAGCCGGGCGAGGTGGCGGGTGCCTGTAGTCCCAGCTACTCGGGAGGCTGAGGCAGGAGAATGGCGTAAACCTGGGAGGCGGAGCTTGCAGTGAGCTGAGATCCGGCCACTGCGCTCCAGCCTGGGCCACGACAGAGTGAGACTCCGTCTCAAAAAAAAAAAAAAAAAATTTATAAAACTTTGTATCTAATAAACAAAAATGCTTCCTTTATTAACACATACAGACATTCCCAACTTTTGTGAATTAGGCCCCAAAGAAGATCCTCAAAAATCCACCCCCCTGCCAAAAAAATTTATTGTTTCTTGATTTTGATTGATGATTCTTTTTATTTTGTTGCACAGATCCAGTTTAGAGAGAAGGTTCTATGGACTGCTATAACGCTCTTCATTTTCTTAGTATGTTGTCAGGTATGTAATTATACTGTTAAATAAGTGTCTCTACCATTGTTCTAAGGTCTTGATTGGTTAGAATTTGAGAATTTTTTTTTTCTTAAAATAAAAAATACATTGAGCTCAATATATTGAGCATTATTATCCTTTTTATTTTGTATTATTAATTTTTATTTGAGATGGAGTCTCATTCTGTTGCCCAAACTAGATGCAGAGGCATGATCTCGACTCACTGCAACCTCTGCCTCCTGGGTTCAAGTGATTCTTCTTCCTTGGCCTCCCAAGTCTCGAACTCCTGACCTCAAGCTATCCACCTTCCTCAGCCTCCCAAAGTGCTGGCATTATAGGCGTGAGCCACCACGCCCAGCCAAATTTTTGTATTTTTAGTAGAGATGGGGTTTTCCTGTGTTGGTCAGGCTTATCTCGAACTCCTGACCTCAGGTGATCTACCTGCCTCAGCCTCCAAAATTGCTGGGATTATAGGCGTGAGCCACTGCACCCTTTTTTATCTGGCAATTTTTTGTTTTTAAATGAGACGGGGTCGGCCGGGCGAGGTGGCTCAAGCCTGTAATCCCAGCACTTTGGGAGGCCGAGACGGGCGGATCACGAGGTCAGGAGATCGAGACCATCCTGGCTAACACAGTGAAACCCCGTCTCTACTAAAAATACAAAAACTTAGCCGGGCGAGGTGGCAGGCGCCTGTAGTCCCAGCTACTCGGGAGGCTGAGGCAGGAGAATGGCGTGAACCCGGGAGGCGGAGCTTGCAGTGAGCTCCAGCCTAGGTGACGGAGCGAGACTCCGTCTCAAAAAAAAAATAAATAAATAAATGAGACGGGGTCTCTATGTTGCCCAGGCTGGTCTCCAGCTCCTAGGCTCAGGTGATCCTCCTGCCTCAGCCTCCCTAGTACGTAGGCCAGCAGGTGTGCCCCACCATGCCTGGCTAATTTTTAAATTCTTTTGCAGGGAAAGGGTCACACTAAAACCAAATTTTTAGAATCTTGGGTTGTACTATGTTTAAAAATTACTAAAACTCGATGATAGTGTTTTTTTTGTTTTTGTTTTTTGGTTTCTTTTTTGAGACAAGGTCTCACTCTGTCACTCAGGCTGGAGTGATCACTTCAGCCTCGCCTTCCCCAAACCCAGGTGATCTTCCCATCTCAGCCTTCTGACTAGCTGGGACTACCGGCACGAGCCACCATACCCAGTTACTTTTTTTGGTATTTTTTGTAGAGATGGGGTTTTGCCATGTTGCCCAGGCTGGTCTCGAATTCCTGGGCTCAAGCCATCCATCTACCTCTGTCTCCCACAGGGCTGGGATTACACGCCTGAGCCACCACACCCAGCCCAATGATACTTTCAAATAAAATTTTGCAGACATACTAAGTTCACAGTGTGAGTATGAAATGTGATCTGCCTATGTTTTAGGGTTGTTGTAAAGATTAAATAAGATAACTTAGGTCAAGGTGGATGGGCATGGTGGCTCATGCTTATAATCCCAGCACTTTGGCAGGCCAAGGCAGGTGGATTACTTGACATCAGGAGTGGAGACCAGTCTGGTCAACATGGGGAAACCCTGTCTCTACTAAAAATACAAAAATTAGCTGGGCATGGTGGTGTGCACATGTAATCCCAGCTACTCAGGAGGCTGAGGCAGGAGAATCACTTAAACCCAGGAAGTGGAGGTTGCAGTGAGCCGAGATCACACCACTGCACTCTAACCTGGGCAACAGAGCGAGTTCCCATCTCAAATAAATACATGAATAAAAACCAGATAATTTAGGTCAAGGTTTTTTGGGGAGTTCGAAAAGCTATTGAAATACTTGTAAGAACTTTTAAAAAATTATATTAGGAAGCAATAGAACAGATTAGGTACCTAATCTGGAGAAAAACTGTATTTTCTTTCTGAAAAATGAAATGATCTGATAATTAAAGTACTTTTACTACTATACTTGCTTTAAATTTGTTTTAAATGGTCAGGGAGAGAAGTTTAAAGAAACAAAGAAAAATACAAAGAAAAAAAGAATAGTCATCCATATTTCTACCATTTACTTTTAGCATCTTAGAAACTCCTCTCCCACCATTAAAAAAAAAGTCAACCTTATGGAGGTTTAATACATATACGGTAAAGTGCACCTGTTTTTAGGCGTACGTTTTGGAGAGTTTTGACAAATTTGTGCACCCACATAACTACAACCTCTGTGGATGTAGAGCATTTCTGTCACCCCCAAAGTTCACTGTAACCTTTCTCAGTGAATCTCCACAGGCCCAGGCTGCCACTGATCTACATCCTGTTACTCTACTTTGATTTGTTTTTTCTAGAGCTTCGTGTAAACAGAATCATACAGTAGTATTCTTTAGTGTCTGACATCATCATAATCTTTCTGAGATTAATTCATATGGTCATTACATCAGTAATTCATTCCTTTTTATTTCTGAATACTGTTCTAATGTATGAAGTTATCATAGTTTATTCATTCATTCACTTGTTAGACATTTGGGTTGTTTCCAGATTTTGGCTACAACAAATTAATTTGCTATGAACATTGATGAATACGTATTTCTGTGGATATTTTTCATGGGTGAGTACTGAGGAGTACAGTTGTGGGGTTTATAGTAAGTGTGTGCTCAACTTTATCAGAAATTGTCAGCTCTTTTCTAAGTGGTTGCCCCATTTTGCTTGTTTGTTTGTTTGTTTGTTTGGAGACAGAGTTTCAAGCGATTTTCCTGTCTCAGCCTCCTGAGTAGCTGGGATTACAGGCATGTGCTATCATGCCCAGCTAATTTTTGTATTTTTCGTAGAGCTGGGGTTTCACCATGTTGGACAGGCTGGTCTTGAACTCCTGACCTCAGGTGATCTGCCTGCCTCAGCCTCCCAAAGTGCTGGGATTATAGGCGTGAGCCACCATGCCTAGCTCTTGGTTGCCCCATTTTGTGTTTCCACCAGCCGTGTTTTGGAGTTCCAGTTGATCTGTATCCTGGTCTACTTTTGTTATTTTTGATTATTTGAATAGTAGTCATCTTGCCGGGCGCAGTGGCTCACTCCTGTAATCCCAGCACTTTGGAAGGCTGAGGCGGGTGGATCACCTGAGGTTGGGCGTTCGAGACCAGTCTGACCAACATGGAGAAACCCCGTCTCTACTAAAAATACAAAATTGGGCTGGAAGCGGTGGCTCATGCCTATAATCTCAGCACTTTGGGAGGCTGAGGCCGGCAGATCACGAGGTCAGGAGATTGAGACCATCCTGGCTAACATAGTGAAACCCCGTCTCTACTAAAAATACAAAAAATTAGGCAGGCGTGGTGGCAGGCGCCTGTAGTCCCAGCTACTTGGGGTGCTGAGGCAGGAAAATAGTGGGAACCCAGGAGGTGGAGCTTGCAGTGAGCCGAGACTGAGCCACTGCACTCCAGCCTGGGAAACAGAGCGAGACTCCATCTCAAAAAAAAAAAAAAAAAAAAAAAAAATTTTACAAAATTGGCCGGGCGTGGTGGCAAATACCTGTAATCCCAGCTACTTGGGAGGCTGACGCAGGAGAATCGCTTGAACCGGGGAGGCGGAGGTTGCGGTGAGCCGAGATGGCACCATTGCACTCCAGCCTGGGTAACAAGAGCGAAATTCCATCTCAAAACAAACAAACAAACAAAAAAATAGTAGTCATCTTAAGGTATGTGGTTTTAATTTGCATTTCCCTGATAAATGCTATTGAGCAACATCTCCATATGCCTATGAGTGCTTGTTTATTTATCAGAAGAGTAAAGTGTCAGATATGTAAAGTGTCTTTGCAAATCTTTTGCCTATTTAAAAAATTGATTATTGTCTCATCATTGAATTATAAACATTTTTACATTTTCTGGATACAAGTTCTTTGTTAGATGTGTGTATTAAGAATTATTTCTCCCAGTCTGTGGCTTGCCTTTTTTCTTAACAGTATCTTTTGAAGAACAGAGGTTTAAACGTTTTATTTTTTTCTTTTTATATTTTTTCAGAGACAGACTCTTGCCATGTGGCCCAGGCTGTCCTCGAACTCCTGGGCTCAAGCAATCCTCCTGCTTCAGCCTCTTGAGTAGCTGGGACTACAGGCGAGTGCCATTGCGCCCAGCAGGAGTTTTAAATTTCAATGAAGTTTAGTTTATGTTTTTTTTGTTCCTTGGATGGCTTAGAGTTTTTGCTTCCTAAGGATTTTTTGCCTATTCTAATGTCATGAAGATTGTCTCCTGTGTTCTTCCAAACATTTTATAGTTTTAACTTGCATGTTTTGGTCTGTGATCTGTTCCGAGGTAATTTTTATGTGTGGCGTGAGGTAAGGGTTGATTTTCATTTCCTTTTACATGAGTATCCAGCACCGTTTGCTGAGAAAAATTCCCCATTGAATTACTCAGGCCTCTTTGCTGAAAATTGGTTAACCATATAAGCACGAGTCTGTTCCGTGCTCTCTATTGATCTGTGTATGTGTCCATCCTGCTGCAAGCCACTTCTTAGTAAGTCCCGTAATCAGTTTGCAATCATTACTCCAGCTTTGTTCTTCTTTTTCAGAATTGTTGTGGCTATTCTAGATCCTTCATATTTCCATATAGATTTTAAAATCGACTTGTCAGTTTCTACAAGAAAGTCTGCTGGGATTATCATTCGTGTTACTTTGAATTTATAGGTCAATTTAAGAGAATTACCATATTGACAATATTGAACCTTCTAATCCAGGGCTCAGTGAATTTTTTTTCTGTCAAGGTTCAGATAATAAATATTTTGGGCTTTGCTGCTAAAGTTTAAGAATCCAAGAAGAAAACAGAAAGAATGACATTTCACATGCCTGTTTCTTTTTTTTTTATTCTCCTGCCTCGGCCTTTAGAGTAGCTGGGACAACCGGCACAAGCCACCATGCCCAGCTAATTTTTTTGTATTTTTAGTAGAGATGGGGTTTTACCACGTTGGCCAGACAGGTCTCGAACTCCTGACCTCAAGTGATCTGCCCACCTTGGCCTCCCAGAGTGCTGGGATTATAGGCATGAGCCACTGCGCCCAGCCTCACATGACTGTTTCATGTAGTAAATTAATTTATGCATCTTAGGTTACATTATTTCTTCTCTAATACGTTTATATAGTTGCCAAACTGTTTCTTTTCATCTTTCTCATGCTTAGGCAGCTCTGCCTCATGTGGGAGATTTCTTTATTCTCTTTCCTCTGAATCTCAAAGAGATTCTAGCCAGTTTTCTTTAGGGAGTGGTAGGAGGTGAGATAAACTGAGATAAGTACAGTACATGCTGCCTGGACTCTGCTCTCTCTTCACTTAAGAAAATTAATGTATTTGGCCGGGCGCGGTGGCTCACGCCTGTAATCCCAGCGCTTTGGGAGGCCGAGGCGGGCGGATCACAAGGTCAGGAGATCGAGACCACGGTGAAACCCCGTCTCTACTAAAAATACAAAAAATTAGCCGGGCGCGGTTGTGGGCGCCTGTAGTCCCAGCTACTCGGGAGGCTGAGGCAGGAGAATGGCGTGAACCCGGGAGGCGGAGCTTGCAGTGAGCCGAGATCGCGCCACTGCACTCCAGCCTGGGCTACAGAGCTAGACTCCGTCTCAAAAAAAAAAAAAAAAAAAGAAAATTAATGTATTTAATTGGTACATAACTGATGTATATATTATCAGTGTACCTGTGATAATTTAATGCATTTGTATAATGTATAAAGATCAAATCAGGGTGCATTTGTATAATGTATAAAGATCAAATCAGGGTAAAGGATATCCATCACCTTAAATACTTGTCTTTTCTTTATGCTGGAAACATTTGACGTATTCCCTTCTAGCTGGTTTTTGTTTTTGTTTGAGATGGAGTCTCAGCTCTGTTGGCCAGGCTGGAGTGCCATCGTGCGATCTTGGCTCACTGGAACCTCTGCTTCCCGGGTTCAAGCGATTCTTGTGCCCCCGCCTTCCAAGTAGCTGGGATTACAGGCGCGTGCCATCACACCTGGCTAATTTTTTTGTGTTTTTAGTAGAGATGGGATTTCACCATGTTGGCCAGGTTGGTCTTGAACTCCTGAGTTCGAGTTATCCACCTGCCTCTGCCTCCCAAAGTGCTGGTATTACAGGCGCAAGACACCGTGCCCAGACCCTTCTAGTTATTTTAGAATGTACAGTATTTCTTGGATTTTCGTTAACTGTCTTGAGAAGCTGCTCGCCATCTGACTGAGGGGGAGTGTCTTTCGTTCTAGGCTCCAGATTGCTGCCCTGTAGTGGAAGAGTTTTTCATTCCCAATTCAGTGTAGCCCATTATACTTCACTTCCATCAGAGAGGCTCAGCCCGTTGCTGTCTTCTCTTTCATCCATTTCTTCCCAGCTGCTGTTTCCCTTCCTTCTTATCCAGAGGAGGGAACAAGATAAGAATATCTGCGGTTTACTTCCTCCAGATTTGGAACGTTGATGGGAGGTCTAAGATCCTGTCGACTTCCCCTTGTGAGGGTCAGGAGCAGCTCTGGTATTGAGTCTCCTTCCTTCTCAACTGTCTAGAGTTTTCCCCAGGACCACCAGGCTCAAGTTGACAGTCCCTTTTCTTGTTTGGCTGCTTCACAGATTTTTTTCTCTTTCCATAGCTTTTTTCGTTGTTGGTAGCTTTTGCTATTTTACATGTTTTAAAAAATGTATTTTAGGCTGGACATGGTAGCTCACACCTGTAATCTCCTCACTTCGGGAGGCAGAGGTGGGCAGATCAGGAGTTTGAGACCAGCCTGGCCAAAATGGTGAAACCTCTTCTCTACTAAATATACAAAAATTAGCCGGGCGTGGTGGCACACACCTGTAATCCCAGCTACTTGGGAGGCTGAGACAGGATAATTGCTTGAACCTGGGAGGTGGCGATTGCAGTGAGCCAAGATTATACCACTGCATTCCATCCTGGGTGACAGTGAGACTCTGTTTCCAAAATAAATAAATAAATAACTGTGTTTTATGATGTGTGGAGGAAAATGCTGTTATTTAATTTCATCTTGCCATCTCCCCCAACAAGTACTTTGTTTGGTTTTCTGTTTGGAAATCCCTGGTGCTAATTTTCTTTTTCTCCATCTGATTAGTTCAGGTTTCCATTAGGGCGTGGAGTGCTTTGTTTCTCTGAGTACTGTATTGTATTTTTGTCAAGTTTGTTAAAAGAGAACCTTCAGACAAGATAAACTTAAGGTTTATTTGAGCATTAAAGGATTCATGAACCTGACAGCACTCAACATGGGTAGAGGGTCCTAGAGCTGCTCCACGGGTGTGGGCAGTGAGCTTTTGTAGCAGAAGTAAAGAATTGCAGAAGTAAAGAAATTACTTGATTGGCCACAGCTAGGCATTTGCCTCATTTGATTATGTTCCTGTGACAGGTTTCTGTGTAGCTAATAGGCGGGTTGGCTGTCTGTAATTGGCTGAAACTCATTCAGAATCAAATACCCTCTAAGGTCATTTTCAGTTTTCTTTTGTGAGATTTCAGGGTACAGAAACAACCACAGGCTAATGGCCACCTGCTTAGAGTGCCTTAACAAGTTGAAACTGATTATTATATTAAATATAGCAAAAACTCTGCAACTGTGACAGATTCATAGAAAATAGGCTCCTATTGTTGCCCACCTGTTGTTGTACATGATTCTTTAGCTATGGAATTTACTAAGTGAAATAAAATTAGAAACCAATTTTCATAATCCTATTGGCTGCAGGAAAGGAGGGTATACCATTAATTATGGAAGGTTGGCTTGTTCCATTTCCCACGGAGCACCTAACCATCGGGGATTAGGGAAGGTTGTTGGCTGAATGACCGCTTTCCACTTGTGGAACATTTTGATATGGACTCTCCTGTAATGTTTCTTTTGTTTGTTTTTTTTGAGACAGAGTCTCGCTCTGTCGCCCAGGCTGGAGTGCAGTGGCATGATGTCCGCTCACTGCAAGCTCCGCCTCCCGGTTTCAAGCGATTTTCCTGTCTCAGCCGCCTGAGTAGCTGGGATTACAGGCACGAGCTGCCACTCCTGGCTAGTTTTTGTATTTTTAGTAGAGATGGGGTTTCACCATGTTGACCAGGCTGGTCTCGAACTCCTGGCCTCAAGTGATCTGCCCACCTTGGCCTCCCAAGATGCTGGGGCTACAGGTCTGAGCCACTGCACCTGGCCCTCACCTCTCTCTTTAAATGAAGAGTGTCTACAGCTGCAAGGTGCACATAAAATATCCATGCTTCATGCTTTACCAGTTTTGTTACCCAGCTAATAAATTCAGACATTTAGAGAGGTTTCGGTTGATCACGTGAGTTGTTTAAAATTGCTGCCAGCATGTTTTGTAACTTTCTGGTTTTTTTTTTTTTTTTTTTTGAGACGGAGTCTCGCTGTGTTGCCCAGGCTGGAGTGCAGTGGCGCATCTCAGCTTATTGCAAGCTCCGCCTCCTGGGTCCATGCCATTCTCCTGCCTCAGACTCCTGAGTAACTGGGACTACAGGAGCCTGCCACCATGCCTGGCAAATTTTCTTTTTGTATTTTTAGTAGAAACGAGGTTTCACTGTGTTAGCCAGGATGGTCTCGATCTTCTGACCTCGTGATCCGTCTGCCTTGGCCTCCCAAAGTGCTGGGATTACAGGTGTAAGCCACCATGCCCGGCCTTGTAACTTTCTTTTTTTTTTTTTTTTTTTTTTTGAGACGGAGTCTCGCTCTGTCGCCCAGGCTGGAGTGCAGTGGCCTGATCTCAGCTCACTGCAAGCTCCGCCTCCCGGGTTCACGCCATTCTCCTGCCTCAGCCTCCCGAGTAGCTGGGACTACAGGCGCCTGCCACCTCGCCTGGCTAGTTTTTTGTAGTTTTAGTAGAGACGGGGTTTCACTGTGTTCACCAGGATGGTCTCGATCTCCTGACCTCGTGATCCACCCGTCTCGGCCTCCCAAAGTGCTGGGATTACAGGCTTGAGCCACCGCGCCCGGCCGGTGTAACTTTCTTAAAAATCAGTTTCATATGGAGAAGGTTTTTGAAATGTCTTTTTCCGATCCCCACATGGTTGAGGAGGGGTTGAGGCCAAGTGCTGTATCCTAAACGTGGGTCATATGATATGAAGCAATCTGAATAAGGTGTTTCTTTGTTGTTGTTGTTGTTGTTGTTGTTTTAATGAAAAGTTAATGTCCTCATGATGGAAAATTTGATACATTTGAAAAGAATACAGAAGAAAAAGTCAACCATAATTCCACCATCTACAGATAATTGCTGTTTAGGATTTAAAAAGATATCTACTCCTAGTTTTATTTTCTGTACATCTATTTACAGTGTCAACTTTTATATATACACGTTTATACCTTTGTTTTTATACTAGGGCTTCTTAACAGTGGCACTCCTGAATTTGAGTGGGATCGTTCCTTGTCATGGGGGGGCTGTCCTGTGTATTTTAGGATGTTTAGCAGCATCTCTGGCCTCTACCCACTAGATGCTAGCAGCACCCCCTGTTCTGTGAAAGGGCTGTATATGCAAAATGACCCCCAAACACTGAAGGAGCTGAGAAACCAATCCATGTGGGAGACAAATCCAGTTTGTCAGTAGAGGGTGATTTTATGGACAGAAGCATAGTTTGGGGCAGCAGTAAGACAGGGAAAGGCCTGCACTCTTACTCTCAGACCTGGGGCTAATCTATCATAGGGAAAGGGTGTACGCACTTTGTGCAGGACAATTGAAATCAGCTTTCCAGAACATGTAACAATGCTGTGTGTCACCGCCTGTCATTTGTGTAACAGCATCAAGGTTACTTGGATCTTAGGGCAGCATTTATAGCGAGTACAGGTTCTTATACTAGGGACTGTAAATAAAGCAGGAATCAGGAGTGATCCCTGGGACCAGGGTTGAGCAGAAGTCAACCTGGTAGATTAGCATCCAAGATGGAGTCACTTTGGTCTCCACCTCGACCCCAAGTTGTGACAACCAAAAATGTCTCTAGATATTGCCAAATGTCTTGGGTGGGGGCTAAAATCACCCCAGGTTGAGAACTGCTATTTTATATTTAGTTTTATGACGTAAATACTTCTTCCAGATTATTACAGATTTAGTAAGCATAATTTTTAGTGGCCCTGTAATATTCCACTGTGGATATCATCTTCAGTCTTACATTGAGAAGAGTGACCTTGGCTGTCTTTAGTACACAGAGCTTTGCAAAATTATTCTATGACTAGGCAGGTATAATATTCCATAATCTACTGGTGGGAGTGTTTTTTAAATCGTGGTAAAAGTATATAAAATATGACATCTTAACCATTTTTAGATGTACAGTTTAGTAACATTAGGAATATTCACATTGTTGTACCACAACACTCCATAACCGATGTGAATATTTACTAGTGAATGCACTAAGTAATGATATGTTGTTTTTATTTTTATTTTCACTTTCTGGTTCTTTTAATTATATTTTTTTATTAACCCTTATCTATGTGATGGAATGTTTTTCTTTTTATTTTCTTTTTAATAAACAGCTTTACCTTGAAGATATGCTTGTTTTTGTTAAGGAACATGAGAAAAGTTTTTTAAAAAGTATTGCAAATATTAAGTGAATACACTGTAAATTAAGTGCACACTTTATACTTTTTTTTTTTTTTTGAGACAGAGTCTCTGTCACCCAGGCTGGAGTGCAGTGGTGGGATCTCGGCTCACTGCAGCCTCTGCCTCCTGGGTTCAGTTGATTCTTATGCCTCAGCCTTATTAATACAGTTTCATAAACGATTTTGTGTACTATTTTAGATCCCTCTGTTTGGAATCATGTCGTCAGATTCTGCAGATCCTTTCTACTGGATGAGAGTTATTCTGGCTTCCAATAGAGGTATGCGTGTCTTCTGTCTCCACATTCCTCCTCACAGCAAACAGAGGGAAATGCGGATTAGCAATGAGTTTTCAGTGCCTACAGGGAGGGGAGGATATCATTGCCTAGAGAAGCCTAGTGTGTAGATAACGACACCACCATGTGATTACCGTAATCATAGAGAAATCTGTTCTTGGGTTTTCACGGACTACAAAACCCTGATCTTCAGTGTCAAAGAAGGTGATGTCCAGGTAACATTGGAATTGGAGTCCAGGTGGGGCCTGGTGGCTGACCCCTGTAATCCCAGCACTTTGGGAGGCCAAGGTGGGCGGATCACCTGAGGTCAGGAGTTTGAGACCAGCCTGGCCAGCATGGTGAAATCCCCGTCTCTACTAAAAATACAAAAATTAGCCAGGCGTGGTGGTGTGCACCTGTAATCCCAGCTACTCCGGAGGCTGAGGCAAGAGAATTGCTTGAACCTGGGAGGTGGACGTTACAGTGAGCTAAGATCGTACCACTGCAATCCATTCTGGGTAACAGAGTAAGACTCTGTCTCCAAAAAAAAAAAAGAGAAGTCCAGTGTGTGAGCCAGTGGGGGAGCTCAGCTGGAGCTGAGCCTGAAGCCTCAAGCAACATGGTTCATCTGGGAAATTGTGGCTGAGGATGCTGGACAGTGAGACTAGCAAGGGGTACAACCAGTCATGAGGTTTCTTGCATTTAGGAACAGTGGTTGCCTCTTTTTTGGAAACACTTTTTTCGGGTGATCCTCCCACTTCAGCCTCCTGAGTAGCTGGGACAATAGGCACAGGCCACAATGCCTGGCTAATTTTTGTAGTTTTGTAGAGATGAGGTTTTGCTGTGTTGCCCAGGCTGGTCTTGTACTCCTGGGTTCATGCCATCCTCCCTCCCCGGCCTTTCAAAGTGCCGGGATTACAGGTGTGAGCCACTGCACCCAGCCTGGAAACACTTTAGCTGGCAGATTTTTTTTTTATGTTTTTAGGTTATAAAGGTAATATTGATTTATTATTTTAAAAATGCACTAGCAGTTTATATATAGATTTATATGAAGCTGAAAAGAAAAGTGTCACTTCTGAGGGGAACTCTGGCGAATTTGTTAGATTGGTGACTATGCATTGAGGCCTTTTCTTTGCACGTACATTCACCTACATATATCTATATACTTCTTATAACTCTAAGATGTCCTGTATATACTATTCTGCTACTTTGGTTCCTTAATATCTTACATGAGCTATTAATGGCCATGTTATTATTCCATTATAAGGATATGCCGGGATTTATTTGATCATTCATTCACCACGTTTATTGAATTCGTACTGTGTGTCAGGTGTCAGCCTTTGTGTAAGGTGCCGAGATTAGAGCAGTGAACAAGACAATGTCCCAATTGTTATGGAGTTGATATTTGCTGTTGGGGAGGTACATGGGGTGGGGAAGGTGCTCTAGGAAGGTGATCTTTGAGGACACCTGCAGGAAGTGAGAGAGGAGGCCATATGAAGACCTGAGGGAGGCACATTCTAGGGAAGAGCCAGTGCAAAGGCCCTGAGGTGAGCCTGTGCTTGGTGTGTTCAAAGATCATTGAGGAGGGGTAGGGTGCGGAGGCTCACACCTGTAATCCCAACACTTTGGGAGGCTGAAGCGGGCAGATCACTCGAGGTCAGGAGTCCGAGACCAACCTGGGCAACAAATTGAGACCCCATCTCTACTAAAAACACAAAAATTAGCCAGGCGTGGTCGCGTGTACCTGTGGTCCCAGCTACTTGGGAGGCTGAGGTGGGAGGATGACTTGAGCCTGGGAGGCAGAGGTTGCAGTGAGCCGAGATCATGCCACTGCACTCTAGCCTGGGTGACACAGCCAAACCCTGTCTCAAAAAAAAAAAAAAAAAAAAAAAAGAATATTGAGAAGGTGAATGTGGGATGGAAGAAATGAAAGAAGAGGGAGGCATGGTGGGACCTGAGGTTGCAGATGTATCTAAGTCAGATCATGAAGGACTTGGAGACTGTTGGATGGAGCACATTTTAAGGAAGATGGGAAACTTCTGCAGGCCGCTAGGGTCCTTTCTTGTCATAGATTACGTTTTTTCCCCCTGATTTTATATCGTTGTAAACAGTGCTACAATGAAGGGTATCACACCCTTCTGTAACTTTTTGATAGAATGAATTTCTAGAAGTTCAACTGTTAGGACACAATATGGGCACACTACAGTTTTTGATAGAGAAGGCTAAATTATCTTCCAAAACAGTTGTTTGATTTTCCACTCTCAGTGACAGTATATGAGAACGACCATTTCTCTCAACCATGGATATTATTAGTATTGTAGTCTTTGTCAGTCAGACAGGTAAAAGCTGGCAACAATTAGTTCATTTTGATTTCTTTATAGATTGGTGAGTTTGAACATTGTTTTCTGCTTTTATGGAACGTTTGTATTTCTTCTGTAAGTGAACTTCTATTAGCGTGTTAGATTCCTTTTTGTTATAAGTAATAGGAAACTAGATGCTTTTGTAGTCCGTAGGTGTGACGATTGGACCTTCACGCTCATGGGTGAGATGCGCCTCTCTCCAGCCTTGTTAGGATCTTGGGACATGACCCATCTAACATGAAAAGAAAAAATAAATTTTTAAAAATAAAGGCGAAAAATTAAGGAATAGGAAATCACTGACTAGCTTAAACAGAAACATGACATTTGCTGGAAGAATACTGGTTATTTTTTGGAATCTAAAGTGGAGGTGAACAGCTAAGCCCCAGGAGGAAGGAGAGCCCGGCCAGCCCTTAGGCCTCAGCGGCCAGGGACTGGTGAACATTTTCTGTGCGATTCAGCTCCACACTCCCAGATACTGTTGTTTTGTTTTGTTTTGTTTTGGTTTGGTTTTTTTGAGGCGGAGTTTCACTCTTGTTGTCCAGGCTGGAGTGCAATGGCATGATCTTGACTCACTACAACCTCCACTTCCCAGGTTCAAGCGATTTTCCTGCTTCAGCCTCCTGAGTAGCTGGAATTACAGGCACAGGCCACCATGCCTGGCTAATTTTTTGTATTTTTAGTAGAGATGGGGTTTCACCATGTTGGCCAGGCTGGTCTCGAATTCCTGACCTCAGGTGATCCACCCACCTCGGCCTCACTGGGATTACAGGTTTGAGCCACTGTGCTTGGCCCCAGATTCTTTATTTTTTAGTTTAAAATTCCAGATGACCAGGGTTGACGCCAGGCAGGATGAGCTTCGGTTAGAGTTCCAGGGTTGCACAGTACGGGTTTGGGTGCTGAGGGCCTACTCCTGTGCTGCATTTTCCTGAGAAAGCTTCATCGGGAGCAGACACATCATGTATCTGCTGTTTCCTTTTTAAATTGGTTTGTTCGCTTTTTTTTTAATTAATTTTTTTTTTGTAAATTTTCCTGCCTCAGCCTCCCGAGTAGCTGGGATTACAGGCAGGCGCCTGCCACCACGCCCGGCTAATTTTTTTTATTTTTTAGTAGAGACAGGGTTTCACTGTGTTGGCCAGGATGGTCTCGACCTCCCGAGCTTGTGATCCACCTGCTTCGGCCTCCCAAAGTGCGGGGATTACAGGCATGAGCCACTGCGCCCAGCCAGTTTGTTCACTTTTTAATTGATTTGTAAGAGCTCTTTGCATATTAGAGAATAGAACTTTTTGTCATTTGTGTTTAATTTTTTTTTTTCTTTTTTTGGGACAGGCTCTTGCTCTGTTGCCCAGGCTGGAGTGCAGTGGTGCAAAACATAGCTCACTGCAGCCTTGACCTCCTGGGCCAAGCGGTGCTCCTGCCTTAGCCTCCCATGTAGCTGGGACCACAACAGGGCCCCACCATTTCTGGCTAGTATTTTAATTTTTTGTAGAGACAGGGTGTCACTTTGTTGCCTAGGCTGCTCTCAAACTCCTGGCCTCAAGTGATCTGCCTGCCTCGGCTTCCTAAAATGTTGAGATGACAAGCGTGAGCCACCGTGCCCGCCTAAATAGTTTTATTCTAACCGTTATGCTGCCTTTTGCCACGTGGAAGTTTCATAGTTGTAGCCAATCATATCTTCCATCTTTTCCTTTGTGGCTTCTAGATTTTTTGCCATGCTTAAAAAGACTTTCTTCCCCAAGATGATAAGCTACTCACCCATATTTCCTTCTAGTATTTTTGTCATTTATCCTTTATGTTTAAATTTTCTATACATGGAGGCTGGGCACAGTGGCCCATACCTGTAATCCCTGCACTTTGGGAGGCCGAGGGGGCAGATCACCTGAGGTCAGGAATTTGAGACCAGTCTGGCCGATGTAGTGAAACCCCATCTCTACTGAAAATACAGAAATTAGCCAGGCATGGTGGCTTACGACTATAATCTCAGGTACTCGGAAGGCTGATGCAGGAGAATTGCTTGAATCCGGGAGGTGGAGGTTGCAGTGAGATAAGATCGTGCCATTGCACTCCAGCCTGGGTGACAGCGAGACTCTGTCTAAAAAAAAAAAGACAAAGAATTTCTATATATGTAGCATTTATTTAGATGTAAGGCATGAGGCATCAGGTAAGGAATCTAGGTTTAATTTCCTAAAAATGGCCAATTTTTTTGCCCAGGTCCATTCTTTTTTTCTCTGATTTGAAATGCCATATTTCCTATATCAGATATTTATTAAAGCTTGATTAAATCTAATTCTGGACTAGAGCTATTTTGCAATAAAAAAATTTTGGTGATTTGGCTGGGCGCGGTGGCTCAAGCCTGTAATCCCAGCACTTTGGGAGGCCGAGACGGGCGGATCACGAGGTCAGGAGATCGAGACCATCCTGGCTAACACGGTGAAACCCCATCTCTACTAAAAAATACAAAAAACTAGCTGGGCGTGGTGGCGGGTGCCTGTAGTCCCAGCTACTTGGGAGGCTGAGGCAGGAGAATGGCGTGAACCCGGGAGGCGGAGCTTGCAGTGAGCTGAGATCTGGCCATTGCACTCCAGCCTGGGCGGCAGAGCGAGACTCCATCTCAAAAAAAAAAAAAAATTTTTTTTGGTGATTTAAGAAGTCTATCTAATGTCTTTTTTTTTTCTTTTTTTTTTTTTTTTGAGACAGAGTCTCTATTGCCCAGGCTGGAGTACAGTGGCATGATCTCAGCTCACTGCAACCTGTGCCTCCCACGTTCAAGCGAGTCTTTGCCTCAGCTTCCTGAGTAGATGGGACTACAGGCGCATGCCACGATGCCTGGCTAACTTTTTTATTTTTAGTAGAGAAGGGGTTTTACCATATTGGCCAGGCTGGTCTCAAACTCCTGACCTTGTGATCTGCCTGCCTCGGCCTCCCAAAGTGTTGTGATTACAGGCATGAGCCACTGTGCCCGGCCTTTTTTTTGAGATGGAGTCTCACTGTGTCACCAGGTTGGAGTGCAGTGGTGCGATCTTGGCTCACTGCAACCTCCAACTCCTCGGTTCAAGGGAATCTCCTGTCTCAGCCTCCTGAGTAGCTGGGACTACAGGCGCACGCCACCACACCTGGCTAATTTTTGTATTTTTAGTAGTGATGGGGTTTCACCATGTTGGCCAGGATGGTCTTGATCTCCTGACCTCAGGTGATCCGCTGGCCTTGGCCTTCCAATGTGCTGGGATTACAGGTGTGAGCCACGACGCCTGGCCAGTAAATCCATCTAATGTCTTAAACACTAAAACCTGTTTTTATTTTTTTTTACTATTGAGGAAGTATCTGAGATGACATAAAAAATCCCCCTTAAGGTGGAATATTTTCTGACATGAAGGCCACCTTTTCAGCATTTATGAAAACAGGATTGAAGGGAGTGATGTGACAGAGTGGCCCAGGAAAAGTCTCGGCAGTGTAGAATTACTTAATTCCATACCTTCCTTACACAATTGGCATATTTGATTTTCTTATTTCTCACTATACATTCTTTTTTTTTGGTTTGTTTTTGAGATGGAGTCTCACTCTGTTGCCCGGGCTGGAGTGCAGTGGTGCAATCTCGGCTTACTGCAACCTCTACCTTCCAGGTTCAAGCAATTCTCCTGCCTCAGACTCCTGAGTAGCTGGGATTACTGGTGCCCGCCACCACACCTGGCTAATTTCTGTATTTTTAGTAGAGATAGGGTTTCACCATGTTGGCTAGTTGGTCTGGAACTCCTGACCTCAAGTGATCCACACACCTCGGCCTCCCAAAGTGCGGGGACTGTAGGCATGAGCCACTGCGCCAAGCCTAAAGTACTTTTTATTCAGGGCATTGTTGCAGGATTGTGTTAATAAATGAGAACTTTTCTTAGCAATGAATGTTTAAGAAATGAAAATTTGCTTGTTAAAATTTACACGTGTGTTTCAGTTGAGGTAATTAGGGAGTGGGACACCTGTAAATCCGTTTGTATCGTGTACAATAAACATTGCACACTTTTCTCCTCTTCCTCTCCAGGAACTTTAATGGAATTGGGTATCTCCCCAATTGTAACATCTGGTTTGATTATGCAGTTGTTAGCTGGAGCCAAAATCATTGAAGTGGGAGATACACCGAAAGATAGAGCTTTATTCAATGGAGCCCAGAAATGTGAGCATTAATGCAGTTCAAGAGCATTTTCCAAGTTTGAGACTGCTTGCGGTAAAGATGTTTTCTCGGGCTTTCCTTGTCGTTGGTGGTAAGCGTGCTCTCCTTTCCCCCACTTCTCGTCAGTGTTTGGTATGATCATTACCATCGGGCAAGCCATTGTGTATGTCATGACGGGGATGTACGGGGACCCTGCGGAAATGGGTGCCGGGATCTGTCTCCTTATCATTATTCAGGTAAGAAATCCTATATTTTCCTATGCAGATAACAAAACAGTTTGATTCCTTTTTTCTTTTCTAACAGTTCTTTAGGTGATTGACTTGTTCATTTTCTTACTGTTGAATTATTTGATTGTAGTATTTTGATCACTGAAGTGATATGTGTACATTTTTTTTTAAAACCTTCTATGACCGTGATGTGTTCAAATTGTGTTGATGTGAAAAATTCAAATTTATTCTAAGAGCTTCATAACTGCATAATACCAAGAATTATGGATCAACTGTATTGATTCTTGAGATGCACAGTTGTCACATTGTGATGTCTCTGGAATCAGGGTGTTTCTGTACAGTAAACAGTGCCTTCCACTTGCGGTCCGCCAGGAGACAGTGGTGGTGTCACTGCCCGCGTGTGTGTCGGCTTGTTCACGTCGTCGTGACGTTAGTTGGCTGAGTGTGTTCTTGACAGAACGGCTGTTTGAGTTCAGTTGCTGTCTAAAGGTGTTCAGAAAATCTGCTGTGATTTGTTACTGAAATGAAGGTTATTGTTTAAATATAGAAGGGCAAGCTAGAGGACAAATATCTACCTCGAGGTCTAAAATACCTTTTTGTAAGGAGAAAATTAAAATTCTTTGTAATAAGGTATTCTGTTACAAGTTAATTGGCAGTATTCTTTTCTTAGTAGTACACAAAATAATGTTTTAAATGGTAATATCTTAGAGTCAGTGAAACACTATTTATACACACATAAATATGTTCTGTGGGTTTTTTAAATGGATGCTTGGGAATGGAATTTTTTTTTTCTTTTTTTTTTTTTTTTTTTGGTGAGACGGAGTCTTGCTCTGTCGCCCAGGCTGGAGTGCAGTGGTGCGATCTCGGCTCATTGCAAGCTCCGCCTCCCGGGTTCACACCATTCTCCTGCCTCAGCCTCCCGAGTAGTTGGGACTACAGGCACCCGCCACCACGCCCGGCTAATTTTGTGTGTGTGTGTGTGTATTTTTAGTAGAGACAGGGTTTTACCGTGTTAACCAGGATGGTCTTGATCTCCTGACCTCATGATCCACCCGCCTCGGCCTCCCAAAGTGCTGGGATTACAGGCGTGAGCCACCGCCCAGCCACTTGGGAATGGAATTTTTAAAGGCCAACATAATTATCAGTGTCCTAAGTATCAATTTTTTTTTTTTTTTTTTTTTTTGAGATTTAGTATCACTCTGTTGCCTGGGCTGGAGTGCAGTGGCACGATCTCAGCTCACTGCAACCTCCGTCTCCTCTCCCGTGTTCAAGCAATTCACCTGCCTCAGCCTCCTGAGTAGCTGGGATTACAGGTGCCAACCACCACGCCCAGCTAATTTTTTGTATTTTTGGTAGAGATGGGGTTTCACCATGTTGGCCAGGCTGGTCTTGAACTCCTGACCTCGTGATTTGCCCACCTCAGCCTCCCAAAGTGCTGGGATTACAGACGTGAGCCGCCACGCCCAGCCCTAAGTATCTTAAAGTATGTTAAGTTTAGAAGATATTTTTCCATTGTACAATCCTTAAAAACCATTTAGATAAATTACCCAAGAACGGATTGTACTTAAGTTATCTTTCTTGTGTTTTGAAAAGAAGTTTGTTTAAGTTAATAAACAATGGGTATCTGAGGCCGGGCATGGTGGCTCATGTCTGTAATCCCAGCACTTTGGGAGGCCCATGGGGCAGATCACGAGGTCAGGAGATCGAGACCATACTGGCTAACATGGTGAAAACCCGGCTCTACTAAAAATACAAAAAAATTAGCTGGGTGTAGTGGCGGGTGCCTGTCGTCCCAGCTACTTAGGAGGCTGAGGCAGGAGAATGGCGTGAACCTGGGAGGCAGAGCTTGCAGTGAGCCGAGATCGCGCCACGGCACTCCAGCCTGGACAACTGAGTGAGACTCTGTCTCCAAAAAAAAGAAAAAAATGGGTATCTGGAGTCCTGATTTTCTTGGAAATGCCTCTTCTTGTTCACTTTATGAAATTCAGATTAGTTTAGGAAATTTTTTCTTTTTTTTTGAGACAGAGTCTCGCTGTGTTGGCAGGCTGAAGTATAATGGCACGATCTCGGCCCACTGCAACCTCCCCTTCCTGGGTTCAAGCGATTCTCCTCCCTTAGTCTCCTGAGTAGCTGGGACTACAGGTGCCACCACACCTGGCTAATTTTTCTATTTTTAGTAGAGATGAGATTTTACCGTGTTGGTTAGGATGGTCTCGGTCTCTTGACCTTGTGATCCGCCTGCCTTGGCCTCCCAAAGTGCTGGGCTTACAGGTGTGAGCCACCGTGCCCAGCCAGGAATTTTTTTTCTATCAGTTCAAAAGATGAAGATCAAGCTCAGAAAAACATTTTTTAATAATCTCAAGTACCAGTTTATTAATATATACATTGAGAGAAATCTGACTGTCTCAGACTGGTGTGGTTGAGCATCCTGTTTTTTTGTTTTTGTTTTTGAGACGGAGTTTCACTCTTATTGCCCAGGCTGGAGTGTGGTGGCGCGATCTTGGCTCACCGCATCCTCCCCCTCCTGGATTCGAGCGATTCTCCTGCCTCAGCCTCCTGAGTAGCTGGGATTACAGGCATGCACCACCAGGCCCGGCTAATTTTGTATTTTTTAAGTAGAGACAGGGTTTCTCCATGTTGGTCAGGCTGGTCTTGAACTCCCAACCTCAGGTGATCTACCCGCCTCACCCTCCCAAAGTGCTGGGATTGCAGAGCATTCTGTTTTTTAAATTAGAAACGTTATGTAGGAAGTAAAACATAAGATTATTTAATGAGTGTAATTTATATCCACAAAAGTTATACTGTTCAAGTATTTATTTAGCATTAACAATAAACTGACTTTTCTAATGAGATGGAACTATTTTGTCATTTGACTAGGGCAGGAATTTTTTTTTTTTTTTTTTGGAGACAGAGTCCTGCTGTGTCTCCCAGGCTGGAGGGCAATGGTGCAATCTTGGCTCACTGCAACCTTTGCCTCCCGGGTTCAAGCAGTTCTCCTGCCTCAGCCTCCCAAGTAGCTGGGATTACAGGGGCCTGCCACCACGTCCAGCTAGTTTTGTATTTTTAGTAGAGACGGTTTTGCCATGTTGGCCAGGCTGGTCTTGAACTCCTGACCTCAGGTGATCCACTTGCCTCGGCCTTCTGAAATGCTGGGATTAGAGGTGTGAGCTACCACACCTGGTCTAGGGCAGGACTTTTTAATGAATGATCAGGTTCTTTGGAAGCTTTCTGATCCCCAGTGTGTTCCCATTTGGTAGAAGATACATTTCCTTAAAGAATAACTGTCAGGTGTGGTGGCTCACACCTGTAATCCCAGCACTTTGGGAGGCCGAGGCGGGCGGATCACTTGAGGTCAGGTGTTTGAGACCAGTCTGTCCAACATGGGAAAACCCCGTCTCTACTAAAAACACAAAAATGGGCTGGGTGCGGTGGCTCACACTTGTAATCCCAGCACTTTGGGAGGCCGAGGCAGGTGGATCACGAGGTCAGGAGGTCGAGACCATCCTTTCCAACATGGTGAAACCTTGTCTCTACTAAAAATACAAAAATCAGCTAGGCATGGTGGTGCATGCCTGTAATCTCAGCTACTCAGGAGGCTGAGGCAGAACCCAGGAGGCAGAGGTTGCAGTGAGCCTGGCAACAGAGCCGGACTCCGTCTCAAAAAATAAAATAAAATAACACCACCAAAATTAGCCAGGCATGGCAGTGCATGCCTATAATCCCCCATCTACTAGGGAGGCTGAGGCAGGAGAATTGCTTGAACCTGGGAGTTGGAGGTTGCAGTGTGCCAAGGTCACACCACTGCTCTCCAGTCTGGGCAACAGAGTGAGATCTGTCTCTAAAAAATAAAAAAGATTAACTTTGTCTTTATTTCTCCATTTACAAATCACTTGATTGGCAAATTTACAGCCCTTGGGAATTAGGGAAAGAGGCGCATTGGATGGGGAGAGAAGATATTCTGGAGTCTGATTTTAGTGCCTTTCAGTGCTTGGGGTTTCTCTTCATATGCTTTAGGCATCGTTGACGGTATGGACCGGCCAATTGTTGCCTTCAGTTTTATTTCTTTATAGTACTTTATGCAATCCAGAGTTTAGAATAATCTTGATTTTTAAAAGACACTTAGAACTGGCATGTAGCTCGTAGAACATTATACATCAAGAAAATGTCTGTAGTATCTTACTTAAGGATATATTCAGATTCCTAAGGAATCTCCCCTGAGTGATTCTCAGCTAGCTAGCTATAGGATTGACTTCTTACAGAGTCAGTTATGGATTTAAATTGATATGAAATAGTTAAGCTATTTTAATGTTTATTTTCAGTAGTCAGAAATCAGAAATAGTTACAGTCCAAGAATGAAACAAGTGAAGTGGATGTATACTAATTCATTTACATGAATTCTGATACACAAATATGTGTGTTACGGTGAATTGTTCTGTTAATGTGGAGAGAGAGATGTCACGTTTGATTATAGGTGGGCAGTGACCAATTTGTGTCTTTCAAGGCATTGCTAAGATTGAAAATATGTGTATACACTGAAGAGCTATGATTGGATCAGTGTGTTTCACCCAGAAACATAGGTTTTGAAAACTGTTTGCATGCCGTTGTGGAAGGTATTTCTCACCTTATTTGTTCATGTTTTCATTCTCACCTTATTTGTTCATGTTTTCATTCACATGGTTAGTGTTTTTCAGCTAGTGAGTTTAGAAATCTAAATAGCAGGTCTTGATTAAAAATTTAAAAAAACTATTAGAGAATATCAGTGTGCATGGCATGTAATAAAGGTAAGTATGTTTTGACATACTTAACAAAAGGTAGTTTGACAAAACTAAGTTGTGTGTAGGTGCCATGCAGGGTTAAAATGTTAAGTGCCATGTTTATACTAGCTCATCATACATGTCGTCCATTCCCCGTGCACATGCGGTTAGGGTTCAGGTCCCATCACTATAGACGCTCCTGCCACTTCCTGGGTTCCTATCCCTTTTCACAGGCATGCATGATATTTACTGTCTTTTATTCCCTTAATTATAGAAACCGTTTCTCATTTCTCTATAATTTCTTCTTCCTTTTGGAAAAACCCGCGTTTAATTTTCACAGGACAGATATGAATGACTCTGTAGTCCGATGGTCCCTGTTCTGAACAGGGGTCTGGAGAACGAGTGGTTTCAGAGCTGCTGTGGGACTCTGGAGAGCTCATTTCTCAAGGCCCATCACGACGCTGTCTGGTGGCTGATGTTCATGGACAGCTGTTATTTCCTGCATAGGATGGGTTTCTCGGTTTATGATGGGGAGTATCTGTTCACTCATGACATGATTGTGGTTCAATAGAATCGGTAGTAAGTCCTAACCGCTACATTATTTTGTCAAAATGTCAAACTTGGTTTTCAAGCAGTAAAGGATTAGCATGATCTCTCTTAGAAGTTTGGAGAATCATACCCTTTCTCCTGTCCATTGAAACTCAGACTAAAAGACTGTAAATAGACAAGTTAGGCTCTGTCCAACTATTGAAGTGGCAGTTAAGGAAAAAACAACACTGTCTAAGGTAAGCATGCCTAAAAGGGTCTCATGTGGTTAGTTTGGTGGCTCTTCTAGCAGGTGATACTGGATCAAGTGAGTACAAAATGAGGGGGGCGGCTTGAGAACTGGGAGGAATGGAAGTGACTTCCCCACTTCTGCCGGGGGGGGTCTTTAAAGTGGGGACATGTGTGAAGTTGGGGCATGGAAGCATGTTTTCTTCCTGTCTTGATTAGCTTATTCCAGTGCAGGGAAAGGGTCAGATGACGGAGGAGGTCACTTGCAAGGCTAGGGATTGTTTTTCATTAATGCATGCTTTTACAGGAATGTCTTCTCCAGGAAGCAAGTTCAGAATTTTCAATATCCCATAAATTAAAGTTAGTATGCTTTCATTTTTAAAAACATTATGAGCTTAACCTTAACTGTCTTCAAATTTACATTCAATCTTTGTCACTATGTGTATAGAATGCATTTTTACATTGTTGCTGGAGTACATATTTGAGTACATATTTGTGTTGTAGTTTTTTATTCTGTACACATTGTATAGAATATACATATATATAATACATATATAATGCTTTTTTCAAAGGATCAGCACAGCCCTTAGACTTACCCTTTGATGGCAGTGTACATTTCCGTCTTGCTATTATACCAGAATTCATCTGACTTTTTACTTCCTTGGAGGTATTTGGGATGTTTTCAGTTTCTTGCTGTCATAAATTCTAGAATACTGTGATCATTTTTTTTGTTTCAGTGTGCTTTTCAAACAGGCTTTATTTAAACATTGCAAAAGAAACTATTCAGATAAGTGTAAATAGACTTTAAAGTTGAAATGTCTGCTTTATAACGCAACGGTATTTCCAGTCCTCTTACTGTTCTGGATTGGCCTGGGTAAATGAAAGCAGGCCAAAAGATGCAGTTGGTCATCGTAGTGAAATTGCAACGGTCAGGCCTTAATATTCAAAACGCCCCTAGCTTGGAAATAGCCCATGGTGTTCCTCTCCCCCTTTCTTGAGTTTGTTCTTGCTTCTGCTTACTTGCATTTCTTTCCCCACAGTTGTTTGTTGCTGGTTTGATTGTGCTGCTGTTAGATGAGCTGCTACAGAAGGGTTACGGCTTGGGGTCTGGGATTTCCCTCTTTATTGCCACCAACATCTGTGAGACCATTGTCTGGAAGGCCTTTAGTCCCACTACCATTAACACTGGCAGAGGTACATCGCACAGTGACTGCAACTGCACGCGTTTTGCTGGATGTGTGCTGGGAAAACCCATCGTGTCGCAGTACATGCCTAGAGCCATTCTGGTTTGCCCTCCTAGGGGATAAGGAATGCGAATTCTTCAAAACTTAATACGCAGAGATGTGTGGAGTAAGCCACACTACCTCAGCGAGAATAGTACCAAAATTTTAGCCTCTGCTCATTTAAAATTTCAGTGGTTGCAAACAGAGTTTTAAAATTTCGTTTGTTAACCTTGCTTAAGGCATTGCTGCAGAAGCCATTTATTTGACTGATTAGAGCACCCGTAGGGGGATAACAAGGTAGTGGATTTTAGATTTTTCAAATGGAAAGACTTGTTCATTGAATCCACCCGGAGCACTCCTACTTTGCTGCTCTTCTAATTGGCTTTGTAATAGCACCGAAGTTTTGAAATATTTCATTCTCTCTTTCCCCTTCCTCATCTCCACTTCTAACAGATACTGTCCTAAGTGGTTAATACCTAAACTCTGATCCCAGCCTTAAGAAAATTGTAATGATTATTAATGTTCTTGGTGCAGTAAACCTCAAGGCAGGCTTGATAGAGTGACATCTATCTCTTAATTCTGACATCTCTGCTCTGCTTTGCTGCTTTTTTATTTTTTTCTAAAGATACTCTCTTCCTTCCCTAAAGTAAAGGAGAGGCAAATCTCTATGAATGAAATTTTGCTTTGGTAAATTTTACATTGTATGTTTTCATCAAGAATAGCCTCTTGAGAAAACTTCGGATTTATGCTATAAAAAGATAGATTTGCCTCAATGATCTAAATATTTGTAGAACCTGCTCACATGGCTATATCATAAAGCAAACATTGGCGAATTCTTTTGACTCATATTTTCTGCTGTATACTGGACTTTCACAGTTATTTGTTTGAGCTCTGGGACAGCTTTGGACAAGGAGTCCACAGGTCGTGTCTGTCTTGATTTTACAGGTACTGAGTTCGAGGGCGCAGTCATAGCTCTGTTCCATTTGTTGGCCACCAGGACGGACAAAGTCCGAGCTTTACGGGAGGCTTTTTACCGGCAGAACTTACCCAATCTCATGAACCTCATTGCTACAGTTTTTGTGTTTGCTGTTGTTATATATTTCCAAGTAAGTATAATCTTTTCACCAAAGTAAGTGGGATGTAGACTTTCACTGTGCTCTGGAAGACAATGCCATCTGACATGCTCGTGTTTGACAAGTCAGAGTTTAAGATCAGGGGAAATACAGTTTTGCAATTCGAGTCTCCAGACTCTGATTTTAGGGTGTGAAATATTGGAGTCTCTGTACTTTCTTGGTTTTTGTTTTGGCCCATCAGCAGGAAGCAGACTCTCGACACTTTAAAAGGCAGAACGTCTTCGTTAGCATTGTCTTTGCTTTTTTTTTCCCTGAGAGTTTTGCTCTTGTTGCCCAGGCTGGAGTGCAGTGGCGCGATCTTAGCTCACTCCAGCCTCCAGCACCTGGGTTCGAGTGCTTCTCCTGCCTCAGCTTCCTGAGTAGCTGAGATTACAGGCACGTGCCACCACACCTGGCTATTTTTTTATTTTTTATTTTTTATTTTTTTTGAGATGGAGTCTTGCTCTGTCACCAGGCTGGAGTGTAGTGGCGTAATCTCGTCTCACTGCAACCTCCGCCTCCCGGATTCAAGCGATTCCCCTACCTCCGCTTCCTGAATAGCTGGGACTACAGGTGCCCGCCACCACGCCTGGCTAATTTTTTGTAATTTAGTAGAGACGGGATTTCACCACATTGCCCAGGATGGTCTTGATCTCCTGACCTCAGGATCCACCTGCCTCGGCCTCCCAAAGTGCTGGGATTACAGGCGTGAGCCACCGCGCCCACCGGCATTGTCTTTTCATCCTCCCCACTGTTCTTTGTTTTCCCTCTCTGGTCTCTGTTCTTTTCTTAATGTGTCTAGTTCCCCCACTTACTCTTGGTTTTCTTTTTTAGGGATTTCGCGTTGACTTGCCCATTAAATCGGCCCGCTACCGAGGACAGTACAGCAGCTACCCCATCAAACTCTTCTACACCTCCAACATCCCCATCATCCTCCAGTCGGCCTTGGTGTCAAACCTGTATGTTATTTCCCAGATGCTGTCTGTTCGATTTAGTGGCAACTTTTTAGTAAATTTACTAGGACAGTGGGCCGTGAGTATTATGTTTATTTATATTATTTACAGTTGATTATAATTTGCATTTCATGGTTGTATTTTTAACGGAATGAGGTCAACATTGGAGCATTTGCTATAATATTTTCAGATTCACTTACCTATATAGCAGAGTTTAGTATGTATCTGGAAGAACTGGTAAGTGTTGCAGAAGTTAAGATTGCCCAAGTGCTTTTTATTATTTTGCTGTCCAGGAAGCACTTTCACATCTCATTTGAATGACCTTTTAAGCTAAAATTGTGGTTGATTTCATAAAAGTAATTTCCTGTTTTGTCATCTTATTCCAGTATTGTCTATAGTAATGTTTTCTCAAAAATGCTCTTTGCTGTCTGGGCGTGGTGGCTCACTCCCATAATCCCAGCACTTCAGGAGGCTGAGGCGGGTGGATCACCTGAGGTCAGGAGTTCGAGACCAGCCTGGCCAACATGGTGAAAACCCATCTCTACTAAAAATACAAAAATTAGCCAGGCATGGTGGCAGATGACTGTAGTCCCGACCATTCAGGAGGCCAAGACAGGAGAATTGCTTGAACCCGGGAGATGGAGGTTGCAGTGAGCCGAGATCATGCTGCTGCAGTCCAGCCTGGGTGACAGAACGAGACTCTGTCTCCCAAAACTAAAAATAAAAACTGCTATTTGTGCTGCTAACATATGAGATGCTGGACTCATCCTATCCTTTCCTATCTCCCACCCTGCCTCCAGGCCTCCTCCATTTTTCAAGGTCTGAACGGCAGTAAACCAGCTTGTGATGAGCTGGGCTAGAGACAGGCATGCTGTTAACGAGATGGTAGACACAGCGCTGCTGCTAGTAATATAATCCTGTACATTCTCATATACATCCCCCTTGTCATAATTTTTTCTAAAACAGTCTAGCCACTTTGTTATTGAAGCGTGCGTTACTGTGGGGCTGAATTTTCATAGGTTTAAATTCTGTCACCTAACAAAGGGGCATTTCCCCTCTTACAATTACAGATTTTAGCCCGGAGTGTTGGCTCTCATCTGTAATCCCAGCACTTTGGGAGACCAAGTAGAGAGGATAGCTTAAAGGCCAGGAGCTGGAGACCTGTCTGGGCAACATAGCGCGACCCCATCTCTACAAAGGAATTTAAAAACTAGCTGGGTACAGTGTTACGTGCCTGTAGTCCTATCTTCTCAGGAGGCTGAGGTGGGACGATCGCTTGAGCCCAGGAGTTCGAAGCTACAGTGAGCTATGATCATACCACTGCATGCCAGCCTGGGTGACAGAATGAGACCGTGTCTCAAAAATAATAGAATTTTAAAAGACTAATGTCCTTTATTCTTTGCCACAGTATGTAATTCTAGAATTTGCACCCCACCAAAGAATAGTATTTTCTTGTACAGTTATTCTTGCAATATGGTGTTTATTCTGTGCATTTGTCTTCATGTACTATCTTTTTCATTATACCTCTGCTTTTTCATTGTACCTTTCTGCTTTGACTGAATGCCATTTAAAGAAATCTTTTTTTTTTTTTTTTTTTTTTAAAGAGAGTAAGACAGTAACTCTTATGTATCAGTTGAAGGGAATAGGATTCCCTTTATTCATAATACTTCTTTTCCATTCATTTAACACAAATGTGGCTAATGTTATAACGAGGACACGAAAGTTAGAGACAGGAGTAAGAAGAATACTGTTTCTGTCCTCCTCAGAATAGTCCAGGAGTAGTTATTACTCTGATGAGAATTTCCCAGTGTTAGTGCTTTGAGTAGTTGGTCCTGTGCAAATTGTGTTATGACCTTGAGTAAGCTTCTTCTTAATGAGAGAATTATTGGGAGATAGTGCTTTTGATCTGGGATTAGTGATTCCAGGGGCACAGTAAAGAAAGCATTTCACAGTCATAAATTCAAGAACCAGGTACTGTAATCATTGCAACTAAAAATTGGTTTCTCACCCCTATCTGTATACCCCAAAACTTTATTTAATATGAGCAAATAATACTGTTCCTATTTCTATAAGACTTTTTAAGTGTGTAGATAAAAATCCAGTTATTATACTTATTAAAAGATTACTCCTTATAATAACATACAAGCCACATAAAGTTTAGGCAGCAAATTAAAGTTTTATGTCAATATTTTAGTTGATTGCATTACTGTTTTCATATGGAAGGATCACTCATAGGGCTCTGAATATTCTGACTGGATACTCATAGCTCAGAAATTTTCAGATTTTCAGTATAATCAGAGGTCGATTGTAAATGTAATCATATTCCTGTTTTCAGTAATGGAAGATTTTGTAATATATTACAATTTTTAAAAATGATTCATAATATATTTTCAGTGTCTTGCATGTAACAGGTGCTCATTGTGTAACTTTGAAGGAGTGAAAGTATTAGACACAAAAGGACATTCTGAAGCTACATAGAATGACTAGCTGTACATGCCTTGAACTTAAAACACTGTCATTTCTGAGAAGTTTGAAGTGTCATACAAATGTATTCCTAATTAGGTTGACCACTTGTTCTTTGTACCCCTGTTCTGTAGGATGTCAGTGGGGGAGGACCCGCACGTTCTTACCCAGTTGGAGGCCTGTGTTACTATCTTTCTCCTCCCGAGTCCATGGGCGCCATCTTTGAGGATCCCGTCCATGTCGTTGTTTATATCATCTTCATGTTGGGATCATGCGCATTTTTCTCTAAGACATGGATTGAAGTGTCTGGCTCCTCAGCCAAAGATGTAAGTGTTTGGTTTATTTTAAAATAAAACTCTTGGCGATGCGTGGTGGCTCACGTCTGTAATCGTAGCACTTTGTGAGGCTGAGGCAGCTGGATCGCTTGAGCTTAGGAGTTTTGAGACCAGCCTGGACAACATGGCAAGACCCCGTCATGACTAAAAAATACAAAAAAAAAAAATTAGCTGCGCATGGTGGTGCGTGCCTGTGGTCCCAGCTACTTAGGAGGTTCAGATGGAGCATTAACACTTGAGTCCAGGAGGTGGAGGTTGCGGTGAGCCAAGATTGCACCACTGCACTCCAGCCTGGGTGACAGAGCGAGATCCTGTCTCAAAAAAATAAAAAAGGCCGGGTGCAGTGGCTCACGCCACTCAGGAGGCTGAGGCAGGAGAATCGCTTGAACCTGGGAGTCGGAAGTTGCAGTGAGCCGAGATTGTGCCACTGAACTCCAGCCTGGCGACAGAGCTAGACTCCGTCTCAAAAATAAATAAATAAATAGATAGATAAAAAATTTTTTAAAAAGTAAAATAGGCCGGGCGCGGTGGCTCACGTCTGTAATCCCAGCACTTTGGGAGGCCGAGATGGGTGGATCACGAGTTCAGGAGATTGAGACCATCCTGGCTAACATGGTGAAACCCCGTCTCTACTAAAAATACAAAAAATTAGCTGGGCACGGTGGTGGGCGCCTGTAGTCCCAGCTACTTGGGTGGCTGAGGCAGGAGAATGGCGTGAACCCGGGAGGCAGAGCTTGCAGTGAGCCGAGATCACGCCACTGCACTCCAGCCTGGGAGACAGCGAGACTCTGTCTCAAAAAAAAAAAGTAAAAACTTTGTTTTTGAAAAATTCATATTTAATTGTCAAAATAGTAGTTGATACACTCCTTTATAACTTAAACTTTAATTTATACATTTTTAATGAGTCAGTGTCACCCCAATGGGCTAAATGTTGGTTCCCAAAAGTAAAAAATTCTTAGCTGTTACAGTGGTTTGCAACCCTCCTGCAAAACAAAATCTTGTTTGGTAATTGAAGAAGGGTTGAGAAGCACTGGTTTCATATGGCTAACATGGAATGGAGTGGCACTGAAACTTTGGTTTCCTCAGGCTTCACATGAATGATATGACAATGTAACTTTCAGGTTATTGTATGTTACTTGTTAGTGTGTGGGAAGCACTTCACATAGAACGTGGTAGATGTAAGCAGTGAAATGTTGGAGTTGGATTTTCAAAGTAGCTTTTCTCTCGGCAGGTAGCTAAACAGCTGAAAGAACAGCAGATGGTAATGAGGGGCCACCGGGATACCTCTATGGTTCATGAGCTTAATAGGTAAGGCTGCTAGATGGACGCCTTTCTAGGCCTGTGTTTGTGTTTCAGTCTTTCAGTGATGGCTAAATGTTTTTCTTTGTTCAAGTTCATATTTAAAGCCCTTCCATTCAGACAAATGAATCAAAATTTCACACAGAACTTGTTTTCCATGTCAAAACCGACAACTGAATTATTAATTGAAATTGTGGTGACTGCTCTGCTCTTCCCAGTGGTAAAATCTTGCAGATTAGTGCTGTGTTCAGCGTTGGCTGGCTGCACGTAAAATCACCAGAGAACTTTTAAAAAGGATTTCCCAGGAATTGTGGCTTATTTGGTCTGGGGTGAGTTCCAGACATCAGGGTTTCATTTTTTTGGTAATAGCTTTATTGAGATAAAATTCAGATACCATGTAATTCACTCACCCGAGGTATGTTGTCCAGTGTTTTTTAGTATATTCAGACTTGTACATTCCTAAGTTTGATTTTAAACACATTGTCACCACCCAGAAGGAAACCCTGTACCTACTGGCCCACCCGCCCAACCACCAGCCCCAGGCAGTCACTTTTAACTTCGTCTCTACAGATGTGCCTCTTCTGCACATTTCATGTAAATGGAATCATACGATGTATGTTATTTTGTAAGTGGCTGCTTTCACTTGGCATCATGTTTTCACAGTCCACGTGCTGAATTCTTTTCATGAATAAGATTCGATTGTAGGGCTTTACCACGCTTTATCAGTTGATAGAAATGTGGGTTGTTTCCACTTTTTATGAATAATGCTGTTGTGAACATACTTGTACAGATTTTGTGTGGATGTTTTCATTTCTCAAGGAGTGGAATTGTTGGGTCACATGGTAACTGACTCTGTGTTGAACATTTTGAGGAGCTGCTCAGCTGTCTTCAGGGTGGCTGCTCCCGTCCACATTCCCACCAGTGGTGTGTGAGGTTCCCCTGCTGCCTGTCCTCGCCAGCACCAGCTCTGGCTTTTTAATTTCAGCCATCCCAGTGGATGTGAAGTGGGGCACAATCACGGCTCACCGCAGCCTCCCCCTCTTGGGCTCAAGCGATCCTCCCCACCTCAGCCTCCAGGGTAGCTTGGGACCACAGGTGTGCGCCACCATGGCCAGCCAGCTTTTTTTTTTTCCTGAGATGGGGTCTCGCTTTGTTGCCCAGGCTGGAGTGCAGTGGCACCATCTTGGCTCACTGCAACCTCAACCTCCCGGGTTCGAGCGATTCTCCTGTCTCAGCCTCCCGAGTAGCAGGGATTATAGGCATGCGCCACCACGCTCGGCTACTTTTTGTATTTTTAGTAGAGACAGGGTTTCCTCATGTTGGCCAGGCCGGTCTTGAACTCCTGACCTAATCATCTGCCTGCCTTGGCCTCCCAAAGTGCTAGGATTACAGGCGTGAGCCGCCATGCCTGGTGGGATCCAGATTCCTTCTTTTGTATGGGGGCATCCAGTTGTCCCAGCACCACTTGTTGAAAAGGCACCAGTATTTTTCCTTAAACTTTTTATTTATTTAGAACACAGACTGCAGAATAGTATGATGGATCTCCAGCTCCAGTTGTCATCATCCTGCTGTTCTTGTTTCACCTCTCACCGCCTTTAATCTTTTTTCAGTATTTTAAATTCCATTTTTAAGTTTTCCAGGTGATTCTACTGTGCAGCTGAGGTTGAATTACTTAAGTGGATTTGCAGAATCTTATGACATAAATTTGTTGATACTTACTCTTCATTCCACAAGAGGGAACGAAAGGTTACTCATTTAAAAATCTTAAACATCTTAATATTTAAATCTGTCCAGGAATCTCATCTCCTGTAAGATCATATATTGTCTTTCTTGGCTGTTGACCGGTTTCTGGAAATTAAGGTCAGAGTTTTTGCCTGGATCAGAGCTCCCGTTCCCACGCCGTGTCCTGCACAGCCCTCCATACAGCAGTCCGTTCCCCCTGGAGTTCAGGGAGGCTTTAGACCCAGCTATGGCTGCTGCGCCTCGACCTGTTTTCGTCTCTGCTGCTGCCTAACTCGGGGTTTTGTCTCCTAGGTACATCCCCACCGCGGCTGCGTTTGGCGGTTTGTGCATCGGTGCCCTGTCGGTGCTGGCCGACTTCCTGGGGGCCATTGGGTCCGGCACTGGAATCCTACTGGCAGTCACTATTATTTATCAGTATTTTGAAATCTTTGTGAAAGAACAGGCCGAAGTTGGTGGCATGGGTGCTTTGTTTTTCTGAATGTTCAGAGACTTCATTCTGTGCGTGTGAAAGGGAGAACATCTGGACAGATCGCTTTTGTCAGATGACACTGGTGATTCCCCTTTTCTCCCCTCAGTTTCTTGTTTCAAGTGCTGGCTGACCCGTCTCTGAAATGGGCACCGAGCTAAGTGTGTGTGCAGCATTAGTACCCGCTGCCTTAAAACTCAAGTTTACATTATTCATTTAAAAAAAGTACATCTAGTGTTGCCTGTAATGCTGGAAACCAATGTATCTACCTTGCTGTGTTAAATCATGACAGTGAGATGGTGACATGGATTCGTTTTGCACATAACATTCAAAACACTTAATATTGCCCCCACTTGTTTAAAAATAAATGTAGTTCAAATTGCCACTTTCCAGTATTTTTGAGCTTATTTAATGAGTTCTGGAACATTTATATCTAATCTATATTTTAGATAATTACTTTTTATACTTTTTTAACTCATGGTATCCCTACTCCCCACCCCACCTCATTTTTATTTGTCCCTTCTCAAAGCAGCCACTTAGCCCACATGGGCAAAATCAAGTGTCCAGTTATTTCTGTCACTAGAAACAACTGCTTCTAAGGCTCCTCCACCTCCTCCTCCCTTCCTAGTGACAGCATCATCGTGCTGTTTGCCTGTATTGGCTATGCCTTCTAACTCCAACCAGTCACTTGAGAATACTCTTTCAAGATTCTAGGCCCTGATTCTTTTCTGTTTAAATCCCTAAAGCAAAGATCTAATTCTCAAGCAATGTCTGTAGTTAGTGGGGGTGAACAATGAGTAATTCATGCTAGGAATTTGTGTCTGTTGTTGTACTCACAGCAGCAACATGAGTGTAAACAGTAGACAATAAATTTTATTTAAGAAAACTGACTCAGTTGTGTTGGAAAAAAAATAAAGAAATCTGATATTAAACATTTTCTAAGATCATTTGTATAAGTTCAGTGTATTTATAAGAAGTCCACCCTGAGATGCCTGTAAAAGTCAAATGTAATTACACTTCAAACTTTAATCCTAAATTATTGTCGGACGGTGACCAACTTACGGGTAATCATATATGTGACTAACATTGGGGAGGAAACAGGAAAACAGTGATCTCAAAACCATATCCCAGTCTCCATTTAAAAGCATAGTTCTTGGTAAATCATTTTGAAAACTATGTGCTTTATTTCCCAAAAGATCAAACTTAATTTTTAAAAGACACCCTTTTCAGAAGTATGGGTTTTCACTGCTGTTTAGTTTCTTAAGTGTAGTATGTCTTACGTAGCTTATGCTTACAAAGCCAAATAATCACAGGGGCAAGGCAGATGAAGGCAGGCAGGATGTTAACAATGGCTCGGAGAGCATCTGCCGAGGGCCTCAGACCACTGTTACCATAAAAAACATCGACCCAGTGTTATGATGTCCGATTTTTTTTCCCTGAAGAAGGTGGAAATATGGCTTTTAATAATAGGAAACCTTCAGTTTTTAAATGCAGGGCAAAGAAACATTTTAAAACAGTGCTAGCCAGACTGCCAGTTCTCAAACAGACTTAATTTCCAAAGCACAACCTTTTCATGTTTATAAAAAATAGAAATGGCATTTAGGGATACATTCTAGGATTTGGCTCTCACTTCTAAGTGGCACTCTGAGGAAGAAGGAGAGGATAAGGGTCAGCTGCAGAGGTCATTCCCATGGGGAGTGGCTGGGGAGGAACTGGGCTATGTGGAAAGACTGGGCTGCGCTTCTCTCTCGATTTCAATGATAGCCTGTGGCTTTGAGAGCTGAGAAGAGTTAGAGCTGTGAAGAATCACAATGCCTGTGATTGAAATCGGGATTTAAAAAAGGGTTAGAGGCATAAGGGAAGGCTACCATTATAGGAAGTAGTTGGATCTTAATTTTCACAAGTATAGGGCTAGACAGCTTCATCTATAAAGTTCTGTATTTCCATAATTGTTTTATCTTTAGGAAGTCCAGTGTAAAGACAGTTTCACAGAGAAAAATATCCTGGGCTCAGACAGTGAGCCTGTGGACAAATGGATATACTGTAGCCTTCTGGCATTAGCACCCTGATTTTATCTGGAGAGCCCTTTCATCTGGTTCGTAGGGCCTGGCTTACCCGCTGGAGCCAGGCTAGAAACATGACTTAGGGCTGGATGGGAATCGTCCTGAGACTTCTGTGTGGGCCAGACTGGAAAGTCCTGGAAAATCGTGGAGCTGCTGGAGGCCCTAAAAGTCAATACAAAAAGAGCTAAACTCACTAAAGAGGCTAAGAAAATGGCCCAGGAACACTGGTAGAACTGCTGGATGACAGGGTTTCAGGCTGTAATGAAATGGGAACCACATCAATCTGTACTTCTTGCTCCGAAGTACTCTGTATTGGGTTTCACATACTGGCTGATCTTGCTAGTTCTATTCATGGTTTAACATCAAGATATTACTGCCCCAAACCATATCAGTCTTATGGATTTGTTTTCAGAAACTTCAAGTACTCTTTGAGGTAAGGATAGGAAAAGAGATCCTCAAGTATGTGCACATGCTTGAGGGATGGCCCTGAATTTTCATTAGTCTCCTAGCCTCGGTGTAGTGAATGGAATCAACCATTTTCCTTACTTAAAATTAGCTGGTTCAGCTTCAGTAAATAGGTGGACTTAAACTAGTTGTGGATTCTACTGAATCCTACCCTAGTTGGATTCAACTACCCTAGATGAATTTTGCAGAGTAAAAATTCAATTAGAAGAGGCCAAAGAGTCTGTTTTTCATTTTAACGCTGTTTTAAACACCAACGGAGTACACGGTTATTTGCATGCCCAGCTACAGAATTTTACAGTGGGGGTTGAGAGTGGAAATAGTTGACCTAATTGGGAACTCAGGTCTGTTTTCCTGTACAAATATCCCTGTCTACCAGACTAGACTAGAAAAGTAATTGAGCTGCAGTTAACTGCTATTGAGCTTTAAAAAAACTGGAGTAAACGTACTTGCATTTATCTTCTTTTTTGTTAATTTTAGCTGGTTATTGAAATGAGGGTCACAACCTACCTGTAATTTGCAGTTCCATACCACCACCACATCTGTTCTGTGCTTTTATTTTAGGAAAAAGCTAATGGCAAATCTACACGGAACTAAGTTGAACACAAAGTCTTAGTGGAGAAGGCCTGGTGGTCTTGCTTACAAAAATGGCCAGTGTCATATTTGGCCTTAAAATTTCAAGAAGGGCACTTCAAATGGCTTCGCATTGGCATGTTTCAGCGCTAGAGCGTAGGAATAGACCCTGGCGTCCACTGTAAGATGTTCTTCCGCTACCAGCGCTGTGGAAAGCAAAGAAAACAACTTAGACCATGCCATTAAGGAAGGACAAAATATCTTATTCAATCAGTATTTGCGGAGCAAGTACTATATGCCAGTTCCTATGCTAAATGCTGGTGATACTTTTTTTTTTTTTTTGCCTATAAGGATCTTAAAGAATAAAGACTATAAAGGCAAGATTACATTCCTAGCATGAGACAAGAACATCAGGGATAATGATTTTATGTGTTAAAACAGTAAAGTTGGAAGTGTATAGAGCCAGTCACTATACCTCATTTACAGCTGGGGTAGGGCTTTGTTACTCTGAAGCTAGATGGTGATGATTATGTAGGATCTTAGGGATTCCATCTTTTCTGCTGCTAGGGGATACATATTTTCCCCTGGCAAGTTAAACTGTGTGCATGTTAGGACTGGAGATACACTACCAAGAATGAGGTCTCAGGACCTTATTACCACAGGCTTTCATTAAAATTTCTGTTTCACTCAGATGGAGGTTACCAGATGTAAAATCAGCCTTTTGTTTTCCTAGCCGCTTGTTTGGGAACAAGCTTGGGGACCTTTGCAGGCAGGGAGCATGTCCTACTCTCCTGGGCATAGCAGGTGCTTAGTAACTGGCAGATGCTACTCTTTGTGGCAAACTGATCTTTTTAAAAATTATTATTTATTTTTTATATTTTTGAGATGGAGTCTCGCTTTGTCGCCAGGCTGCAGTGCAGTGCCACGATCTTGGCTCACTGCAACCTGCGCCTCCCGGGTTCAAGCGATTCTCCTGCCTCAGCCTCCTGAGTAGCTGGGAATACCAGCATGCACTACCACGCCTGGCTAATTTTTGTATTTTTAGTAGAGATGGGGTTTCACCATGTTGGCCATGCTGGTCTGGAGCTCCTGACCTCAAGTGATCAGCCTACCTCAGCCTCCCAAAATGCTGGGATTACAGGTGTGAGCCACCACACCCAGCCAGCAAACTGATCTTAAAGTGTAATACCTTCCTTCCGATTTCTCAAATGTTGCTTATTGAATAAATGGTTTTATTACCATGTTTTGATTCTACTAAAGCTAGGCAATTCGGTTCTTTTATCCCTCCTCCTTTATAGCCGCAGTCGCCCTCTCTCCACCTCCCCTCACTTACCTCACTTACTCTGTTTTTTTCTCCCTCTTCTAAGACCAAAAGGGAAGTTAAGAAGGTGGAAGGGAGAAGGAAGACATTTTTAAAAAAGGATACTCTTCTACTAAAAGATAACCCCGCATGGCATTTCACACTTGCCTACGTCACCCTACTTTCCACACACCTCCTCAAAGGGAGGGGCTGTCATTGTTCCTGTGTTATGAAAAAAGCCAAGAGAGGCTTCGGAACCTGTTTGACGTGACAGCTAATTATGGTCTGCGGAGCCTCAAACCGAGTCGGGCCTGTGACTCTGAGCTGCACTGCCTCGTACTGATTGTCACGCCTTTCTCTAAATACATGCAAGACAAATTATTGTATCCATTCAGTATGATTGTTCTAACTGTGGCTTTCAGCTGTCAAGGTGGCCTCTACCTTAGATCTAGTTTTTGGAAAGGTGAAGCCGGAGTGGAAGCTGTCGAGGAATCTGAAATCTGATTTTATCCAAATAAATCACAGCGGCCTTTGAAAGACACACTCAGATTTTCAAACAAATAACAGACATTTCAAAACCAGGCGCCCTGCTTATTCAGTGAAACTGTAAGCCGCTGACGCTCAGGGAAAAGCTTAAGAAACTGGTCTTAAAGCTTCAGGCCAAACAGTGCTTCAAGTCACATTTGAAGTAATCACTTAAAAACAGTAGAAAAATCAGGTGTCAATTACTTAAAACACTTATACCCAGTAAAATATTCCCGTGATGAAAAGTGTTGGCTTCTTTCTGGATGAGTGGCAGGGATTTGCCGGCCCGGACGGAGGCGCTCCTTGAAAGGCCCATGCTGCGCCTCCATACGGTGTCTCCTCTCGTGGTTTTATCAAAGGAGTTTTCTCTCCGTAAGCTTACCTACTGTTTACAAAGTCCCTAAAAGATGGGTGGCCAGGAAGTATACAATGCATCTCCATGACCAGTGATTTCTTTTTTCTTTTTTTTTTTGACGGAGTCTCGCTCTGTCTCAGGCTGGAGTGCAGTGCCACAATCTCGGCTCCCTGCAAACTCCGCCTCCTGGGTTCACGCCATTCTCCTGCCTCAGCCTCCAGGCGCCCGCCACCGCGCCCGGCTAGTTTTTTGTATTTTTAGTAGAGATGGGGTTTCACCGTGGTCTCGATCTCCTGACCTTGTGATCCGCCCGCCTCGGCCTCCCAAAGTGCTGGGATTACAGGCGTGAGCCACCGTGCCCGGCCTATGATCAGTGATTTCTAAGGGCCACACGGCTAGTCTGGTTTATTATGTGAAAAGCGTATCACACCAAGTATACAGGAAATACCTCAAATATTTGTTGGAGTATCATCAATTTCTCCTCGAACATACAGCCTCCACAAAGGACTGTCCCTCATACTAGCATACTCGAGGGAAAGCTAACAGCTTCTCTACCCACACCTTTGCATCGCTATGGATTGAAGGTTTAAAGTGTAGAATCGTTTTGGCTACTCAGCAGGAATGTCATTTGGGCCGCTCTGTAGGAGAAAAAGCCCCTACCAAAAGTTTGCACTTGACCCAGAATGCTTTGCTCCTACTTTCAAACTCTGTGCCACCCAGAAGGGAAAATTAGTAGTGGTCACCTGCAAGTTTTACAAGTTGCTAGGCATTTGACTTTAGTGGTATCAAAAAGAGAAAGATACGGAGTTATATTTAGTACCCAATTTGCTGGGATGGGGACGGGGAAACCGGAGAAAGCTGGGTTGCGGTCTGGAGAATGCTTACCATGGAGTCTCTGCAGCAGGTCATTCTTGGGTAAAGAAATGACTTCCACAAATTCTAAACAGACAAAGTGCAAGTGAAAACAAAGCTAACGTCAAGGGCCTACCAAAACAACTCAAAATGTCTGCAGCCATCACCACTACAAGAAGCTGTACACACTCGGCCACGAGGAGTTGTGGAACATACCTCCATCCCCTGGAAATAAACAGAGGGAGAACATTTCAGCAAGGCCTGGAGTGGTAACATGGGAAGACTTTTATGCAAGAGGCGTCAAAAAGGCTTAAGAATTTCACAGAAACCTGGGTCTCTGCTAACTTAATTTATATACATTGTCAGACTCGAGCAGTATGAAGTTATTGTTCTCCACATAATGTTAAGTGGCAACATTTAAAGCATATTCGATAAGATGTGTATTTTTTATAGATATGAATCTCCATATTGTGGTAAAATATACAGAACATATAAAAACATTTTAACCCCTACAAAGGTACAATTCAGTGGCATTGAATAACATGCAGAATGGTACGCAACCACCACCAGTATCCATCTCCAGAGCTTTTCATGACACCCAACAGAAACTCGGGATCCACTCAACACTAATTCCCCATCCCTAGTAGCCCTTACTCTACTGTCTTCCTCTTATCAGTTTGTCTATTCTGGGCACCTCAGATAAGTAGAATCACAGTATTTGCCCATCATGTTAGCGCATGTTTCAGCGTGTGTGTGTTTGTGTGTATATTACATTTTGTGCATGCATCCATCTGCTGGCAGACACTTGGGCCGTTTCCACAGAGGCTGCCATGAACACAGGCACACAAGTGTCTGAGTCCCTGTTTCAGTTCTTCTGGGTGTAGACTTAGGAGCTGAAATGCCAGATCATATAATAATTCTGTATCTAATATTCTGAGGAACTGCCAAACTTTCCCACAGTGTGTTACATGTATACGTGCAGTTCAAAAATTAAGATTTATTTATTTATTTATTTATTGGAGACAGGGTCTCACTCTGTAGCCTGGGCTGGAGTGCAGTGGCGCAGTGACGTGATCTTGACTCACTGCAACCTCCGCCTCCTGGGTTCAAGGGGTTCTTGTGCCTCAGCCTCCCGAGTAGCTGGGACTTCAGGTGCGCACCACCACGCCTGGCTAATTTTTGTATTTTCGGTAGAGATGGGGTTTCGCCATGTTGGCCAGGCTGATCTCGAGCTTCTGACCTCAAGTGATCTGCCCACCTCAGCCTTCCAAAGTGTTGGGATTACAGGCGTGAGCCACTGTGCCCAGCAAAAAATAAGACTTAAATTTAGTTGCATTTTAGTTCAGGGATACTGAAACATAAATAAGTACAACTGAAGAGGGTAAGAAATTAAAGAATATCACGGATACTGATTTACTGTGGTGTACCTATAAATACCCCCTTTAAAAGGATGGGAGACAACACGGAACTGACAGAGACATTAACAGCTTTTGAATCCAAAGTTGCTAAGGATATTATAGAGCGAAGAGAAGTAGTGAATAAGCTGCTGCCCCTTAACAATTACCTAGGCCTTTTTTTTTTTTTTTAAGAGAGACATGGTCTTATTCTGTCACAGAGTGGCGCCATCATAGCTCCTCCAACTCCTGGGCTTAAGTGATCCTCCTGCCTCACCGTCCAGAGCAGCTGGGGCTACAGGGGAACTGACGCCATTTTTACAATACACGTGAAGACGGAAACCAGGGTGATTTAAGTTTCTCACTGTTTACTATTTAAGCCTGCAGCTCATCTTACTAAGTGGGAATACACCTCATATAAAAAACAGGGAAATATGTCATTTAACAATTTTTTTTTTTAAACAAAGAAAGCATAAAGATCAATGAAGTGGCAAAAGAAAAATGCTAAAATACATGATTAGGAAGAGACAAGAATATTGACGAAGTCTGTTTGAAAGACCAATTCTTTCTATGAAAGACTACATTCTTTTAATAAATCAAACTAGCAGCAAGTTCCAAGACACGTAATGCAACCGCACCACCTTCAGCACAGCTGACGCGCATGTACCTGGCTTTGGCTTCGGCCTGGCGTTTTCGGCATCATCTCCGTTAATGGTGACTGTCACGATGTGTGTGGTACAGTTTGACAAGCCTGGGTCCATACAGACCGCTGTGGAGAGAAGGGACAGTCAGATGCGTCAGTCCCTGTGGCATTTGTTTCACTACGGTCTTAGGAAGAAGATGCGTCTCGCAGCTCAGCGTTGACGTGGAGGTGATGCAGGAAAACTAGTTCTCACATTTGGTAGGCAGACGGGCAGGCTGCAAAGCATCTGGGCACACTCACTCTCCCCAGAGCGCCCGAGTCAAGCTTGCTAGGTCTGTGGGCTTAGATGGTACTGACAAGTTGTAAAACCCTTCACCACAACAAACTCAAAAAATCTTCCAGTGATGAGGGTAGCACATGGATGAGGTGGGTGAGCAATAAAACTCAGGGTGTGGGAAATTCCAAAAGGCAATTTATTTGTTTTTTGAAACAGAGTTTCACTTTGCTCTTATTGCCCAGGATGGAGTACACTGGCGTGATCTCGGCTGACTGCAACCTCTGCCCTCTGGGTTCAAGTAATTCTCCTGCCTCAGTCTCCCGAGTAGCTGGGATCACAGGTGTGTGCCACCTGGCTATTTTTGTATTTTTATTTTTTATTTTATTTTATTTTTTTTTTTTGAGACGGAGTCTTGCTCTGTCACCCAGGCTGGAGTGCAGTGGCCGGATCTCAGCTCACTGCAAGCTCCGCCTCCCGGGTTTACGCCATTCTCCTGCCTCAGCCTCCCGAGTAGCTGGGACTACAGGCGCCCGCCACCTCGCCCGGCTATTTTTTTGTATTTTTTAGTAGAGACGGGGTTTCACCGTGTTAGCCGGGATCGTCTCTCGATCTCCTGACCTCGTGATCCGCCCATCTCGGCCTCCCAAAGTGCTGGGATTACAGGCTTGAGCCACCGCGCCCGGCCTTTTTGTATTTTTAGTAGAGATGGGTGGGCTTTACCATGTTGGCCAGGCTGGTCTCGAACTCCTGACCTCAGGTGATCCACCTGCCTTGGCCTCCCAAAGTGCTGGGAATACAGGCGTGAGCCACTGCACTCAGCCAAAAGGCAATTTAATTTCATTAACTCTCCCCCAACTTCAGGCCCTTCTGATTCCAGTTTCCTCCTGAGTGGGGAGATTCACTTACACTCAGTGACCAGTCCTAATCTATGATTTCTCTTCAGTGAATTCTGAGCATAAAGAATTCCCAAATAATCCATCCCTTCCCACACTGAGGAATCTATCGCTTGGTGAATTTTCAAGTACTACCAACCTGGAGAACATTCGGCAACGTCCCCTTTGTAGCCGGTTTCTTCCTCAAGCTCCCGGAGAGCAGCTGCTTCTGGGGTTTCACCGTCGTCTATGAGACCTGTAAGTTCAAATCATTGGTATGATGGGAGCGGGAAATCCGGTTCTTTGAACCCCTCATTCTTCTTCTTCTTCTTCTTTTTTTTTGAGATGGTGTCTCGCTCTGTTGCCCAGGCTGGAGTGCAGTGGTGCGATCTCGGCTCACTGCAACCTCCGCCTGTCCAGGTTTAAGCAGTTCTCTGCCTCAGCCTCCGGAGTAGCTGGGATTACAGGCACCTGCCACCATGCCTGGCTAATTTTTTGTAATTTTAGTAGAGACGAGGTTTCACCATATTGGCGTCTCACCGTATTGGCCAGGCTGGTCTTGAACTCCTGACATCATGATCCACCGGCTCGGCCTCCCAAAGTGCTGGTATTATAAGTGTGAGCCACCGCGCCTGGCTGAACCCCTCATTCTTCTAACACAGCTGCTACCGCACTGCGTTAAAAGAATCAGAGCACTGTGAAAAGCGGCCTTACGGAGAAACCTGAGGATTGGAACTCTTTTTTTTTTTAAAGATAGAGTCTCACTGTCGCCTAGGCCGGAGTGCAGTGGTGCAATCTTGGCTCACTGCAACCTCTGCCTCCCGGGTTCAAACGATTCTCCTCCCTCAGCCTCCCGAGTAGCTGGGACCACAGGTACACACCACCACGCCCGGCTAATTTTTGTACTTTTTGTAGAGGCTAATTTTGCATTTTTAGTCTCGCCATGTTGGCCAGGCTGCTTTCGAACTCCTGGCCTCAAGTGATTCACCCGCCTCAGCATCCCAAAGTGCTGGGATTACAGGCTTAAGCCACCGTGCCTAGCTTGGAATTTTTATAGAAACAAAAAGGCAAAGAATATAGCTCTGAGCAGATGAATCAGATTCTGATGGCATCACCCAGTCATCCTAGTCAGACCCAGATCCTTCGTGATCCTTCCTGACCATCTCCACGCTGCTCTGCACAGCACAGGAAGCATCTGTGAGATGTGACTTGGTGGTGGCCAACTGGCTTAGGCTTGGGAGCTTGCTGTGTGACTGTAGCACAGGAAGCCGGTTCATATTCTGCTTCCTTACAGGTAGGATGCTGTCAGCATCACCTGTCTTGTCTTCCTCCCAGTAAAACACTGAGGCCCAGGAATGAAAGGCCAGAAAGGAGCAAACTGGTGGACGTTAGGGGACTCCCATGGCCACTGTGAGGAGTGAACAGAGAGGCCAAGGAAGAGGAAGGGAGCAGCAATGCAGACTCTTGTTTCCTGAAAGGAATTAAATATAATGAGGCTGATCACACCTGTAATCCCAACACTGGGAGGCCGAGGTGGGTGGATCACCTGAAGTCAGGGGTTCGAGACCAGCCTGGCCAACGTGGTGAAACCCCATCTCTACTAAAAAACAAAAAAATAGCCAGGTGTGCTGGTGCACACCTGTAATCCAGCTACTCGGGAGGCTGAGGCAGGAGAATTGCTTGACCCTGTTAGGCGGAGGTCCAGCTTGGGCAACAAAAGCAAAACTCCATCTCAAAAAAAAAAAAAATTAAAAAAAAAAAAAAAAAAGAAAAGAAAAACTCAGGCTGGGTGCAGTGGCTCACGCCTGTAATCCCAACACTTTGGGAGGCTGAGGCAGGAGGATCACTTGAGGCCAGGAGTTTGGGGCCAGCCAGGGCGACAAAGCAAAAGCCCATCTCTACACAAAATTTAAAAATTAGTCGAATGTGATGATGCACGCCTGCAGACCCAGCTACCCAGGAAGCCGAGGCAGGAGGATCACTTGAGCCTAGAAGGTCAAGGCTGCAGTGAGCTGTGACTGTACCACTGCACTCCAGCCTGGACAACAGAGCTAGACATAGTCTCAAAAAAAGAGCCCGGGCATGGTGGCTCACACCTGTAATCTTAGCACTTTGGGAAGCTGAGGTGGGCAGATCACTTGAGCCAAGGAATTTGAGATCAGCCTGGGCAACATGGCGAAACCCCATCTTTACAAAAAACAGAAAAAATGAGGTGGAAGGATCACCTCAGCCCGGGGAGGTTGAGGCTGCAATGGGCTGTGATGGTGCCAGAGCACACCAGCCTCAGCAACAGAGACCCCATCTCAAAGAAAAAAGAAAAAGTCAGAGAATAAATTATTAATGTTAATATTAAAAGTAATTAAATAGCCTGGCCAGGCGTGGTGGCTCAGGCCTGTAATCGCAGCACTTTGGGAGGCTGAGACCAGCCTGACCAACATGGAGAAACCCCGTCTCTACTAAGAATACAAAATTAGCTAGGCGTGGTGGCGCAAGCCTGTAACCCCAGCTACTCAGGAGGCTGAGGCAGGAGAATCACTTGAACCCGGGAGGTGGAGGTTGTGGTGAGCCGAGATCATGCCATTGCACTCCAGCCTGGGCAACAAGAGCAAAACTCTGTCTCAAAAAAAAAAAAAAAAAAGGTAAATTAAATAGCCTTCAGTAACATGGTGAGGAAATGAGAAAAATGATAGTTGTTAACCATATGTTACCACTGGCCGGCCTTTTAAAATATAAAACCTTGGCTGGGTGCGGTAGTTTAGGCCTGTAATCCCAGCACTTGGAGAGGCCAAGGCTCTTCATTTTATTTACTTTATAATGCTTTTGTTGTTATTGTTGTTTTAATAATAAGGTCATAGCCAGTCCATTTGGAAGAATAGGAGCTAACAGAGGCTGGGCACGGTGCCTGTAATCCCAGCACTTTGGGAGGCCGAGGTGGGCAGATCACCTGAGGTCAGGAGTTTGAGACCAATCTGGCAAACATGATGAGAGCCCATCTCTACTAAATATACAAAAATTAGCTGGGCGTGGTGGCTCATGCCTATAATCCCAGCTACTAGGAAGCTGAGGCAAGAGAATCTCTTGAACCCAGGAGGTGGAGGCTGCAGTGAGCTGAGATTGTGCCACCGCACTGCAGCCTGGACAACAGAGCAGGACTCCATCTCAAAAAAGAAAAAAATAATAATAATAATAACAATATACCACTAATAATAAATAGATGAGATTTAATCTCTTTAGATGGGAATAATCCAATAAAGTCCTACAATAATATTAGGCAATAAATTCTTCAGAGTTTTAATTACTGTGCAATGGAAAAAAATATTCTAGCTAAAATGAAGAGTCTCCTCGGCCTCTTTGCACACAACAGAGCAAACTGTCTTCTCCATTCATATTTCTTGGAGTTACGAGCCTGGCCTAGGCTGGGCATGGTGGCTCACGCCTGTAATCCCAACACTTTGCGGGGCGAAGGTGGGTGGATCACCTGAGGTCAGGTGTTTGAGACCAGCCTGGGCAACACAGTGAAACCCTGTCTCTACTAAAAATACAAATATTAGCCAGGTGTGGTGATGCATGCCTGTAATCCCAGCTACTCAGGAGGCTGAGGCAGGAGAATCGCTTGAACCCAGGAGGCGGAGGTTGCAGTGAGCCGAGATCACACCACTGCACTCCAGCCTGGGTGAGAGAGTGAGACTCCATCTCAAAAAAAGAAAAACAACAACAACAACAAAAAAAGCCTGGCCTACTTATCAATGGAAATTTCCTGTCGGGGCTGATGGCTAATGACAAACAATGAAATAAGCTGAAAAGGGGAAGGGCAATTACTCAAAAGGCTGGAGATGACCGGGTGCAGGGGCTCACGCCTGTAATCCCAGCACTTTGCGAGGTCAAGGCAGGTGGATCACGAGGTCAGGAGATCGACACCATCCTGGCTAACACGGTGAAACCCTGTCTCTACTAAAAATACAAAAAAATTAGCTGGGCGTGGTGGCATGTGCCTGTAGTCCCAGCTACTCGGGAGGCTGAGGCAGGAGAATCACTTGAACCCAGGAGGCGGAGGTTGCAGTGAGTTGAGATCGCGCCACCGCACTCCAGCCTGGGTGATACAGTGAGACTCCGTCTCACAAAAAAAAAAAAAAAAAAAAAAAAGGCTGGAGGCAGCATTGCCAAGAGGAGGGTGGGATGGTGGGAGGTGGCCTTGTGTCACCTTCACGGGTTCAGATGGTTGTTGGGGTGTCCTGAGGGCCTCACTACGAAATGGTTTAGTTTTACTTAAAACCACAAGGACAGATTAAAAACTGCAGAGCTGAGCTTTGCAATTCTCAGGCTTTACCCTGGTTCAGGCCAACATCCCTAAGCAGCAATTGGATGTTGAGTGACTCACCTGCAGGGAACTCTATGCAGTAGCCCCCCATTGGTGGCCGGAACTGTTTCACCAGAACGATACACTCATAGTGAAGCGTTCTCTGCAGCACGGGGATGACTGCGACACCTGTCACCAGGAAATGGAACCAAGGAAATCCCTAATGAGAGGTCAGCAATGCCAGCACCTTGTTCAGCGCAAGCTAATGAAAATCCCAGACTTTAAGCAACTCCGCTTTAATCTACAATACTGGCAGTTAATCTTGGAAGCTATTTTAAAAATGTAATTAAAAATAATCACTTCTATGTTGTTTACACTTTCTTTTTTCAACAAAAAGCCTGTTTAATTGTCAGTTTCTTAAAACTAAAATCAGAACTAAAACAAAACACTTCCTACAGGTTCAAGGATGTAAGGTTGCCAACTATACCACCCTTCCACAGACCCACTTCCCAGCACGTGGCAGCCCTACCACTGGTGAGGCCACAGCCGTCCCCGTGCTCCTGGGCCAACTTTGAGCAAGAAATCAAGTAAGCTCCACTGTGTGCAATACATGCTAGCAAGACTGACTTTCCAGTTCTAGAGTAAAAGACCTTTTCTCTCACATTATTTGGCCTTCCTTAAAACATAAAAACGACTGGGTTTCAGAAAACACAAAGTACCCAGGAGGGTCCCCTGGCTCCACATAGCTTCCTGTCTGTGAAGCCAGCAGCTGCAGCACAGCGACTGTTGGCTTCCAGCAAAAACGGAAACCAAAACCAAATGGAAAAATAAGAAAAGCCTAGTGCCCAACTTCCCCTCGACTGGAGTGATTCTCAGGATTGTTTGTGGGCTCTCTGCAGTCAAGGCATTCATGCCTGGAGGGGAGGGTGAATGGAACAGGCTTTGCCCAATTAATTCCATGTCCTCATCAACCTGTAAAGCAAGTGGTCCCTAAGCATAAAAGTGTGCCAAGTAACTTTTCCAAACTAAAGGCTCTCACCTAGATCCTTCGAACGGGACACAAGGATTTCCAGAGTCATAACACGTCTAGACGCAGTGTGTGGCTTCAAACTATATTGATTTACATTTAGTTATAAACATAGGACAACTTCCCCTCAAAACACTGTTCTGAGCTTAGATAGCAGAAGCCAGAAGTTACTTATAAAGAAAGCTTAATTTAGTTACATTACATAGTACAGCAAAAACTAACAGGAGATTTAAAGACACAACATAATAGGAGTTAACTTGGTTCCGCTGAAAACCCTCTTAGGGTCACAAGTGCTGACTTCCTTTCTAAAGGGTTGGAACAGGTTTGCACTCCTACCATCCGCAGTCTGCTCTTTCCTGGTTGTACGTTTCACTGATTCCCAAGTTCTGTTCAGGCAGAGAAGAAAGAGAAAGTCGTTAGTGCTAAAGAGGAGAATTTTCTTAGGTTTTCTGTGCACAACCAGAATGTCTTAAATTCAATGCATGCAAATGTACTCATGATATTGGTCAAGAAGACCACAGCAATAAAGGTCTGCATTAAAAAAGCTAATTCTGCTTTCCTATAGCTTCTGAAAATTAACAACGAAAACTCTTGCCACCCTACACCTCACCCTCTGGGTGCCCCAGAAACAGAAAGCCTGCTGAGCACGTAAGCTGCCGCTTTCTCAGAACATTTTAGTTTGGACCCTATGTCTCTGGGCAAGGAGCACAGCCAGTGGTGGATTAATAAGCAGGTAATGCAAATGAAGCTGTAGGAAAAGGCTCACCCTGTCTCTAAGAACAAAAGCTACTGTGGACAACGTGAACTATTGAGATTTTTCTATCATTTCACTTTTTAAAATATGTGACCTAAAATACACAATTTAAGAAGGAAGAACCTTCCCATTTATTAATGGAAGAATTATTAAATGTAGGCAAGTGTGAGATCTTATCTAGAAAAAGTGGGCTGAGTAACAGTACAGTCCTGCTCTCTTGTATGGCTTTGTTCCTGGTGAGCTATTGGTTTCTGACTGGTACCCAACTCAGTTTCTGGGTAGCATCCGTGCTATTCTACCTTCTGGCCTTGGAACATGGGGCCCAGTTGCACAGGAAGCCCCGTTACTGAATCAATGATGCAGCTTAAAGGGGTGAGGCATAAAAGGAACATTCCCCCTTCACTCTCTCCTCCCTACAGTAGAAAAAGCAGTGGTAAGAGACCGGAGTGGAGAAGCAAACAATTTTAGGATCTCTTTTCAAGGAAGTGAGACATGTGGGTGGCTCTGGGGCTTGGGATAAAAAGGGGTTACCACCTGTATCTCAATAGTAAGAGTTCCAAGATACCCTCCTCGGAAGAACACTCCTGCTCATGCTTTCTATCTGGCTGTCCTTAAAATTGGGACCTTGTCATATTTCCATTAAAATTGTTCAAATATTTAATCTGCTTTTTAAAAAACAAAACAAAAAGACTGTCTGGAAATTGTAGGTCTTTCAGCATCGTACCCAAATTCTGAAGGGCAAATATGTCGAAATGAACACAGGAAAATCAAACAGACTTCTATGACAACTCACAGCCGCCCAACATTCCTGTTAGTAGCAAGGAGCTGACCAACAAGCAATGCTGGTAAGTAAATCATACAGATTGCAAGAGATGAAACACCTTTTGGCATAGCTCTCTCTGCTGCCTCCTAAGGTTAGTCCTAAAGACTGAAGAAGACAGTGCTGGGAAAAGCACTGAAGGTCCCATCCCAAACACTAGGAATAAGGGAAACAAAAAGAGGAGCATCATTATCGTGGTTAAGGTGAAGGAAATAAGCAGTAACGAGCCGTAAATCACGAGCGATAAAACAGAAATGCATTGATAAGAAATCGTGAAACAAGACTGCCCCGTGAGAGCTCCAACTGTAGAGGGCCTGTGCTGTGAGATGCGCACCTGGCTGGAAGTCCGCTCTTAGTCTCTGCCTGCCTACCAGCTGGGCCCAGAGCGCCAGCCTCCTGGAGACTCTTCTCTCCTTTGTAAAAAGCAGGAAGGAGTAGGTTACCTCCAAAACCTCTTCTAGCTTTAGGATTCTGCTTCCAGTGAGATCATCCTATTCCTAGTCTCCTTTGTTACAGGAGAGCCTGCTGGCCTTCCTCCCTCTGGTTCACCAACACGAGAGGCAGGACGGTCACAGGGGGGGACTTTGGCACTGTCTTCAATGTCAATAAAGACACACACTACTGGGCCGGGCGCGGTGGCTCAAGCCTGTAATCCCAGCACTTTGGGAGGCCGAGACGGGCGGATCACTAGGTCAGGAGATCGAGACCATCCTGGCTGACACGGTGAAACCCCGTCTCTACTAAAAAATACAAAAAACTAGCCGGGCGAGGCGGCGGGCGCCTGTAGTCCCAGCTACTCGGGAGGCTGAGGCAGGAGAATGGTGTAAACCCGGGGGGCGGAGCTTGCAGTGAGCTGAGATCCGGCCACTGCACTCCAGCCCGGGCGACAGAGCCAGACTCCGTCTCAAAAAAAAAAAAAAAAAAAAAAAGACACACACTACTGGAATATTTTTATATTTCTAAAATCAACCCCACATCCCCTTTCATGAATGAGATGGTGGAACACAGGATTCTCTAGCTGCTATTTTCTCTCTTAGACTCGGTCCTCTATATCCGTGGGTTCCACATTCGTGAATTCAATCAACCACAGATTGAAAATATTTCGGAAAAAAATGGATCTATATTGAACATGTCCACGCTTTTTCTTGCGTTTATTCCCTAAGCAATAGAGTACAACAACTGTTTACACAGCATTTGCAATGTATTAGGTGCTGTGATTTCTCTAGAGATGAAGTGCATGGGAGGATGTCCGTACGTTATAGGCAAATACACATTGAATATATGCAATTTCATACCAGGGACTTGAGCATCTGTGGATTTTGGTATCTATAGCGGGGTCCTGGAACTAACCCCAACAGACACCAAGTGACAGCTGGACAGGTTGAGAATTCCTTACCTGAAATTGAGGGGCTGCAAGTGTTTCAGAGTTTGGTTTTTCAGATTTTGAAATATTTGCCTTACTCTGGGTCTTTTTTTTTTTTTTTTTTTTGAGACGGAGTCTCGCTCTGTCGCCCAGGCTGGAGTGCAGTGGTGCGATCTCGGCTCACTGCAAGCTCCGCCTACCGGGTTCACGCCATTCTCCTGCCTCAGCCTCCCGAGTAGCTGGGACTACAGGCGCCCACAACCGCGCCCGGCTAATTTTTTGTATTTTTAGTAGAGACGGGGTTTCACCGTGGTCTCGATCTCCTGACCTTGTGATCCGCCCGCCTCGGCCTCCCAAAGTGCTGGGATTACAGGCGTGAGCCACCGCGCCCGGCATCCCTCTGGGTCTTATGCAGGCCTTTTTGACATTTTCAACAGTACCTTTACCCCACAGAGCAGAAAATAAGCAAAAGGACCCCACAGTGAGTCATGCACGTAGGTCTCAGCCCCGTGGAGCGTGCTGCGGGGAAACCGCTGCTGGGGCGTTCGGCCTGCACACCTGCCATTTCATGACCCTCTGTGGGCATGCCTGCGGAGGGAAGCTGCTGTGTGCGTGCAAAGGATATATCGGGCCGGGTGTGGTGGCTCATGCCTGAAACCCCAGCACTTTGGGAGGCCAAGGTAAGAGGGCTGCTTGAGTTCAGGGGTTTGAGACCAGTCTGGACAACACAGTGAGACTCTGTCTCTACTAAAAAAAAAAAAAAAAATTAAATAAATTTTAAAAATAAAGGATATGGCTGGAGGCGGTAGCTCATGCCTATAGTCCTAGCACTTTGGGAGGCCAAGGTGGGTGGATCACCTGAGGTCAGGAGTTTGAGACCATCCTGGCCAACAACCCTGTCTCTACTAAAAATACAAAAATTAGCCAGGTATGGTGGCACACACCTCTAGTCCCAGCTACTCGAGTGGCTGAGACAGGAGAATCGCTTGAACCAGGGAGGCAGAGGTTGCAGTGAGCTGAGACCACACCACCGCACTGTAGCCTGGGCAACAGAGCAAGACTATGTCTCAGAAAAAAATAAATAAAAAATAAAAATAAAAGGATATAGCAGAGCTGAAGGGGAGGGTCCCTTTCCCCCGGGGGACACTGAATGCCCGCGCTGTATGCCTGTGTTTTGCCTGAGCCTGTCACATGCAGTCAGGTGTGGAATTCTCCACCTGGGGCATCAGGTTGGCACTGAAAAGGTTTTGAATCTTGCAGAATTTTGAATTTCAGATTTTCAGATTAGGGCTGCTCAACCTGTACACACAGGCTTTTATATCCGGTCAGAGATAACACATCCTATAACTTATACATCGTGGCATACTAGAAAGTACAAAGATTCATTCTTCAAAGGGTGACATTCTGGTATGAGATATTAGTGCTTTACGTAAGTCCTCTTCAGAGGCCAGGAAGAAAAACCTATGTATGCAAGAATGGACATGACCATGCTATAAATATGGTAGTTTGGTGGGTTTTACAGCCTATTCCCAATCTACTGAAACGGATATTCTGGAAGTGAGACTTCATCCTATTTTCAGAAAAGTCCTCAAGTGATTCTGATGTACATCCCTGATTAGGAAATGCAGGAAGGGCAGAAGACCAGTCAGGCGAAGAGATAAGCTGGTGCGAATACATCTTTTTTTTTTTTTTTTTTTTTGAGATGGAGTCTCACTCTGTCGCCCAGGTTGGAGTGCAGTGGTGCGATCTCGGCTCACTGCAATCACCACCTCCTGGGCTTAAGCAATTCTCCCGTCTCAGTCTTGCCTGAGTAGCTGGGATTACAGGTATGTGCCACCACGTCTGGCTAATTTTTGCATTTTTAGTAGAGATGGGGGTTTCACCACCATGTTGGCCAGGCTGGTCTCGAACTCCTGACCTCAAGTGATCCACCTACCTTGGCCTCCCAAAGTGCTGGGATTACAGGCGTGAGCCACTGCGCCTGGCCTCAAATACATGTTTAGACTCATTAGAGTTGAGGGCTATGTTTTGTGTTATAAACTTAATTTGATAAGAAAAAGAGAACCAGACTGTATCACTATACATTGGGTTCCAACCTCTCTATAGTTTCACAAATAAAAATACATTTGAACATACGGTGCTCCCTAAGACTTGGGCCTTGCCACATTTCTGTATTGGGTTTGGGCCCTACTTATTTCATACATTTAGTTTTCCATATCAAACTCACTTGGCATTTTAAGTGAAGAGTTACAGTCTTTCATGGTTGATGGATCATACTGTGCTTAGCTTTCTTACTGCTGGTTTTAATTCAACAGTGCTATCTATCTCTTAGTATGTTCCCCACAGCTCTCCTACAAAAGGCCTTCTCAAGGGCTTTGCTAGTTTAGTAGACAGATATCATCAAAATTGTTTACTGGCAAGCCCACGTATTTGCATCTTGATGATCTATTTCATCACAAGGAAACCATGTACTCTTACTGGATCACTTTGCAAATGGAGTTTTCATATTGATGGACTTGTATCATGTGATCTGGTTACTAAGTTTCGTTCTCATTCTGTTGTGCTCCTTTTCATATTTCACTAAGTAAAAAATTTATTTTCACACTATTTTCTTCTGAGAGTTTACCGTATCAAAAGATTACTATGCAAAAATCTGGAAAGTAAAAGAAAAAGGGTTAACCACATAGCTTTTTTCTCATTGTGCTACAGGTTTCCTTCCGGCTTTTTCTTACACATTATTTGGCAGAGTTTGAAAAGCATATACACACTTTGCTACTTTGTTATCAACTTAGGAAGTTTTCCCGTATTGCTAGGTTGTCTTCAGAATCTGCTTTTTAGACAGCTGCAGAGATTTTACCAAGGCAATACACTATAACAATTCATTTCCTATTTTTAAGATATTTAGGTTGCTTTCAGTTTTTCTGTCTTTTAAATTTTGGGTGAACATTTTCTATACATAAATTTAATTCTGAATACTAATTTACTTAATATTTTCTTTTGCTGTTGGGTTTTTTTTTTTTTTTTTTTGAGGCAGAGTCTCAGTCTGTCACCCAGGCTGGAGTGCTATGGTGTGATCTCAGCTCACTGCAACTTCTACCTCCCGGGTTCAAGCAATTCTCCTGCCTTAGCCTCCCAAGTAGCTGGGACTACAGGTGTATGCTACCACGCCCAGCTAATTTGTGTATTTTTAGTAGAGATGGGGTTTTGCCATGCTGCCTAGGCTGGTCTTGAACTCCTGACCTCAACAGATTCGCACCCCTGCCTGGCCTCCCAAAGTGCTGGGATTACAGGCGTGAGCCACCACACCTGGCCCTTAACACTTTGTTAAAACTGGGATTACTAGGTCAAAGGGTACAATATTTTTAGGGCTATTGATACATATTATGAAATAGGGTGTACAAAATGTTTTTTCCTGATTTGCATTTCCATGAGGCAGGCGCACATACCTCAAAATTAGCAATGTTGTTGTTTTCTCTTTATTTCTTCTAATTTAGAAATTAAAAACTGATTCTACTAGAAGGAAGCAACATGTATGGTTAATTATTCTGTCGCCTTATCAGCTTAAATTAGGTTTGGCCCAAAAGTTTTAGGTCTATACTTGTCTACTTAGGGAGAATGGTATTAAAATAGTTTTCTGATTAGTTATTGTAACACACTTACAACCCAATTTTATTTAGCAATTATAAATGATCCAAACATCCTAACACTGGAAAAACAGCTAAATTAGATTCTTTATTTAAAACAGTTTACAAAAAAGAAAACATCAAAGTTTATGTAAAACACTCAACGGATAACCTGAGAACCCAAATAATGGACATTTTATAAGAAAAAAAAAGTTTACCTAGTTTTACCAGTAGGATCCATGTACGTTGTTTTTTCAAGCTTGACCCATTTTCCTTCTGAAATTAACTAAAAGGATATCAGATAATAAGTTGGGAAACCTTCAAACCAAGCTGTTTTTATCTAACAGGGTTTTTTCTTTCACATTTCCTCTGTCCTTCCCCAGACTCCCAATAATCATGTTTCCTTCCCAATAACTTGTGGGCACGTTTTTCAGTTCAGAGTAGGTAGGTATTCAGGGTTGTTTTTTTTAAAGGGCCTTTCTGCTTCTTTTTGAAATTTCTTGGGATTAGTAGTAACAGGTGAAAAGAAATGACAGTCTAAAAACTTCTGGGAGTTGGTGGCGAGGGTGGGGCATGGAGGTAACCGGAAGGGAGCACATAGGGTGAGGGTCTCCTGACCTGGGTGCATACAACACAGGTGAGTTTAGTATGTAGAAACGGCCATCTCTAGACACTGGTATTTTCCTGTCAGTGATGACACAGGAAGGCGGACTGTGGGGAAACAAGGTCCGGGATTGGATCTCCTATCATGACACACGGGTTTCTCACCCAACTGCAGATGGACACCCCAGGTTCCTTCTGCCTAGACATTGGGGAGTTCTGGTGTTGAAGACTAACTTACCTATGGCACTATACTGAACTGAGAGGAAAGCGTCACTGCGTATAAAGCAGTAACCTTTTTCCTACTATCCTATCTTTCACTTCTTGCCAGCAGCAACCTAATAATTCTCAGCAGATCTGTTCACAGACAACATGGAAAGATTTTTAAATCAAAAGGAATTCCAGAAAGGTGTCAAGATCAGAGTTCCAAGATGAAGGACTTAAAATTTATCCACTGCAATGGTTCCTGCAGGAAAAGACTTTTAAAGCTAAATTGAATAACACACAGACATACATTGGTTCTAGAACTCATTGGAATTTAGACTACAATTAACAACGTCGGTTTTTATTGTTCTTAAACCCTCATGTTGCGACCATAAACAACCAAGTTGTGACAACTACATATGAAATATCTCAGTCCTCAACTGCATATATTCTTTCTTCTTCTATCTAGGGAAACACAGTAAGGATTAAGAATTTTTCTGTTAAGAGCCCAAATCTACCTAGAGTCTCAATTTCACTAATACACAGACCCACTACTCCTCCCACACAAGAGCAAAATGTGCCCGAGTCCAAAAAAGGGAGTAGGAAAAATCTTCATGACCTTCTTCAAGAATGAAAAACCACCATTTGTAACCACAAACAGCCTATGTATTTCTATTAAACTCAGATTCATGTGGGGGAAGGAAAGGAAAATGAAAACCAAGTTATACCTCCTCTGAAATAATATATTGTTTGCCATTCTGAGAAGATTGTGTTGGTTCTTGGCTCTCCATTTTCAAACCAGTCTTTACAGCCCTCAGGTGAGAAGTTCACCCTGCAAGGTAACGAGATTTGTTTAGGCTAAAATTATTTTTCCGAATTAAACATTAGTCCCCAGGCCACTAGTCAAAGTACTTAAATAGCAAAAAATTCATCTGCCATCAACGCTGCCTGTCTCAGTATCTGAGGGAACTGCCACAGGTGGAAACGTGAACAGGGAGGCCTGGGGATAAGGCAGGAAGTGACAGCAGTCCCTGTCACGCTCAGCTACACCAGCCAAGTTCCTGCTGTGCCTGTTCTAGGCACTCAGAGGTCGACCTTCTTCATCAGATTTTTCTTTTCTCTTTTATTTTTTGAGAGTCTCACTCTGTCGCCCAGGCTGGAGTGCAGTGGCACGATTTCAGCTTACTGCAACCTCCGCCTCCTGGGTTCAAGCGATTCTCGTGCCTCAGCCCAAGTAGCTGGGACTATAGGCGTAGGTCACCATGCCTGGATAATTTTTATATTTTTAGTAGAGATGGGGTTTCACCACGTTGGCCATGCTGGTCTCGACCTCCTGACCTCAAGTGATCTGCCCTCCTTGGCCTCCCAAAGTGCTGGGATTACAGGCGTGAGCCACCACGCCCAGCCTGATTTTTCTGACTCCGAATCTTAAATTCTTTCCAAGGGAAGACAGCAGAAAGATTATTTATCACTCTCCATGTCCACCTCTCAGTCTTTTATCCATCCTTTACACCTAACTTTACTTATTTTTTGAGATGTAAGATCTCATTCTGTTGTACAGGTTGGAGTGCAGTGGCGGAATCATGGCTCACTGTAGCCTCTACCTCCCAAGCTCAAGTGCTCCTTGCATCTCGGCCTCCTGAGTAGCCGGGATTACAGGTGCACGCTACCACAGCCAACTAATTTTTTAAACTGTTGGTAGAGGTGGGGTCTCACTATGTTTTGCAGGCTGGTCTCAGACTCCTGGGCTCAAGTGATCCTCCTCCTGCCTCGGTGTCCCAGAGTGCTGGGATTACAGGCATGAACCACTGTCCTCACCTCCCCAGTTACTTTTAAGTTTCGGCAGGTATCAAAGTCATAGTTGCAGAGAAAGGATCAGGTAGTACTACAAGTTCTGTTACGAATAGAGCAGGCCCTTATCCCATTTATTGTATATTATTATTTCCTCTTTCTTTATTCCTTCATTTTTGGACCCTGACTGTCCGAAGGTCAAAGTCTTTTTTTGTTACCCACATGGTTGATAATTCAGCTGTATATAGAATTATAGGCCCAAAGCCAATTTTCTATGAAACTGGAAGGCATTGCTTAGTTGTCTTGCTTCTGATGCTGCTGTTGAGAAGTCCAAAGCTATTCTTATTCTTCATCTTTTTGCCATGTCCTCTGTTTTCCTCCTCTGGAAGCTTGTAGTTCGTCACACTTTCATGTTCATGTTATTGTACTGGGAAGTCAAGTGGGTCCTTTCCATCTGGAAACTTCTTACTATGCTTCTTTACAGGGAATTTTTCTTGAATGACTTCACTGTTAATTTCCTCCCCTGTGTTTTCTCTGTTGTTTAAGAACTGTTACTTAGACCAGGCACAGTGGCTCACACCTGTAATCCTAGCCCTTTGGGAGGTGAAGAGTCTGAGACCAGCCTGGGTAACATCGGGCGTGGTGGTGGGCACCTGTAGTCCCAGCTACTCAGGAAGCTAAGGCAGGAGGGTGACTCGGACCCAGGAGTTTCAGGTTGCAGTGAGCCGAGATCACACCACTGCACTCTTACGTTCCACGGTTCTCTAACCTATGCCACCTAACTTCAGCTTCAAGGAAAATACAGCCCACCCAGCATCAATTCTCTTCCCAACTGTCTTAGAAGAAAAAGTGAGTCTGCTCTTAGTTTCTTCTAGGACTTAAAGTAATCGTACTACCCATCTGATCTTCAATGTGTACCCGAGACAGCAAGCTTCCCTATCCTAAAATACAATCGATAACAAACAAACTGTATGGATATTCATCAAGTGCCTTTACAAATCAAGTATCTGACTGACCATCACAGGTAACCTGGCTGAGTCCCCTGTGGCCAACCTGTGAAAGGTGAGATGATGCGTTAGAAGAGTGGCGGTGAGGCCGGGCACAGTGGCTCACGCCTCACACCTGTAATCAAGAGCACTTTGGGAGGCCAAGGCAGGTGGATCACGAGGTCAAGAGATGGAGACCATCCTGGCCAACACGGTGAAACCATCTCTACTAAAAATATAAGACTGGCTGGGCGTGGTGATGCGCACCTGTAGCCCCAGCTACTGGGAAGGCTGAGGGAGGAGAATGGCTTGAACCTGGGAGGCAGAGGTTGCAGTGAGCTGAGATCACGCCACTGCACTCCAGGCTGGTGACAGAGTGAGACTCCGTCTAAAAAAAAAAAGTGGCGGTGAGTGGGACAGTCAAAGATCCCCTCCCTCCTGGACCTCACTTTCTAGTGAGGAGAAAGGAGAAAGAGTGAGGAAGAACAAAAATTTATGTCAAGTGACTCAGCGTTTCATGAGAAAGATTAAAAAGGATGAGAAGTGTGGGGAAGATGGAAAGAGTAATCTACATGGAGTGATCAGGCAAGGCCTGTTGAATTTGGTGACTTCAGAATGGAGACCTGAAGGTAATAAGGAAGTAAGCCACGTAGAAGTTTAAATACTTAGAGACAGTCATTTAGCATATTGAAACCTGCAGCCCTATTAAGGAAACAGGCACTTTTTCCTTTGAAAGTACCATGGATGATAATTTATTAGGAAAACTTTTTTTTTTTTTTTGAGATGGAGTTTCGCTCTTGTCGCCCAGGCTGGAGTGCAATGGCGTGATCTTGGCTCACTGCAACCTCTGCCTCCCAGATTCAAGCGATTCTCCTGCCTCAGCCTCCTGAGTAGCTGGGATTACAGGCTCCCACCACTGCGCCTGGCTGATTTTTATATTTTTAGTAGAGATGGGATTTCGCCATGTTGGGCAGGCTGGCCTCGAACTCCTGACCTCAGGTGATCCGCCTGCCTCGGCCTCCCAAAGTGCTGGGATTATAAGCGTGAGCCACTGCGCCTGGCCACTAATAAAGAGTATTTCTTTGGAATGCATCAGCCTCAAAGGGAAACGGTATTGTGCAGCAATCCATGGATTCTGTAATGACAAAAATGTGCAAATTCAAAAGTATATTCTTTACTATGAGATTCCCAAACATTTCAGAAGGACTGTAAGAGTACCTCAGAAATTTTAAGACACAGAAAAGGAATCTTGTTTTTAGCACCATTTCAAAGGCAGAAGCCAAACAGTGCCAGTCGGGGGCTAGTCACTACCAGCAACGTGCTGCAGAAAGAAGGAGAAATGAGGTTTAAATCCCATGCTTCGTACGCCAGCGTCTCCACCACTGCAACGGAGTTTGCCTTAACGGACTCAACACTACTTCAAGATTTAAAAGCAAACTTTGATATACATTTTATCCACTTCATTAGTTAGACTTTAAGGTCATTTGCATATTGCCAATATGTGTATGGTATGAAAAATATACATGTACATGATGTGCAGTGTTCTACAATTTCACTTATGATTGTCCTTCGTCTTTAAAGTCACAAGCTGTTTTAATTCTCATAAATCGTTTGAACTCAGTTCAGTTTGAACACTGAAGGTCTAGATGTGTTGGATGTGCAATTCTCCTGAGCACACACACACAAAAAACATTAATGAGGGGAAATGCTGTAAGATTTTTAGACGCCTTGCGCAGTGGCAGGCAGAAGTCTCTGACTAGCTTTGAGAGCACCAGCAGTGGAAACGTCTGTGTATATGCTCAGTGCACACTGACCACTATGCTTGCCCTTGAGCACGTTACAGTTTAGCAAGTACATCTGGGGCAAAGACCTGCCTCATAGACACCACCATACCACAGTGTTTTAAAGGAGGGACAAAAACATCCACTTGGGAGGCAGTGAGGAAAATGATAAAGCCTTTTTTTTTTTTTTTTTTTTCAGACAGAGTCTTGATGCAACACCCAGGCTGGAGTGCAATGGCGCGATCTCAGCTCACAGCAACCTCCACCTCCCGGGTTCAATCAATTCTCCTGCCTCAGCCTCCCCAACAGCTGGGATTACAGGCCCACGCCACCACGCCTGGCTGATTTTTGTATTTTTAGCAGAGACGGGGTTTCACCATATTGGCCAGGCTGGTTTCGAACTCCCGACCTCAAGTGATCCACCCGCCTCGGCCTCCCACAGCACTGGGATTACAGGGGTGAGCCACTGCACCAGGCAAGATTTTTAAAAGACAGTTTGATGTAAAGACATGGCTTAGTGACCAAGAGTGCAGGGAAAGCATTACAACTAGAAGACACCACGTGAACAAAGGCAGAGTGAGAAATGTTGAGTGTATGGCAAGCCCTTTGGTTCTCAAGCTCCTCCTCCACCTCCTCCTTTAAAAAACAAAGGAAAAGCTGGGTGCGGTGGCTCACGCCTGTAATCCCAGCACTTTGGGAGGCTGAGGCAGGTGGATCACGTGGTCAGGAGATCCAGACCATCTGGCTAACACGGTGCAACCCCACCTCTACTAAAAATACAAAAATTAGCTGGGTGCGGTGGCGGGCGCCCGTAGTCCCAGCTACTCAGGAGGCTGAGGCAGGAGAATGGCTTAAACCCGGGAGGCGGAGCTTGCCGTGTGCCAAGATCCACCACTGCACCACTCCAGCCTGGGCGAGACTTCGTCTCAAAACAAAAACAAAAACAACAACAAAGGAAAAACCACCACCACCAAAAAACTCCCAAAACAACTCCACATATAACAATGATGATTTGCGAACACATTTCTAAGGCCATACACAGATTTGATCGGATCTCTGCCCCCCAAAACTGCAGGCCAACAAAGCACACAAAGCCAACTGGCATGGCACAAATTACTGTTGTGATATGAGGTAGTTTTGGGGGCCAGTGCCATGCACTGTATGTGCCTATAGTCCCAGCTACTCGTAGAGGCTGAGGTGGGAGGATCGCGTGAGCTCAGGAATTCGAGATGACCCTAGGAAACATAGTGAGACCCCATTAAAAAACAAACAAACAAAAAGCACCAAATAAACTAATTTTGGGGTTAGCCAGCAAGTACAGCCCTCTACTGAAAGGGAGGAAGTGATTAATTTTTCACCAACTTCAGTATGCCAGTATTAGTAACAACAGCTGCATAAAGAGTTAAGTGGGAGTTTAGATTCCAGAAGTTAAACCATGAACTGAAAAGTCTGGTTGTGCAGTTGGCACCGAGGCTCATTATTCAATCACCGTACCTGAATCCCTGCCATCTGTTGAGGCTGCAAAGTGAAGCAAAAAGTCCTAACAAGAAATTATATGTTGGCTAGTCTCTCCCTGATAAAGATGAATATTGTTAACAATACTCAACCAAATACAAGATGCAGGAGCCCACATCATAAGCAGAACTCCTGATTGACAAAGAGGGTCGTCAGGCAGTTGGAACAGTTTAATAATTGAATAGAGAAATCAACAAGGCACTTTGAAAGAAATGAAGTGGGAAGCTGAGGCAGGAGAATCAGTTAAACCAGGGAGGCGGAGTTTGCAGTGAGCCGAGATCATGCCAGTGCATTCCAGCACGGTGACAGAGTGAGAGTCTGTCTCCAAAAAAAAAAAAAAAAAAAAAAAAAGAAATTAAGTGGAAGAGAGGACTAATTTTTTTTGCAGTAATAACTTACTTTATGATTGTCTTGTTAAAGTCAAGCATCAAATTGGGCATGTCTAAAGTGGCAATCTACATTCTGGCAGAAAAATTACAAAGAAAAGTCACTTGATTTAGAAGGAACAAAGAATCAAATAATTTGTAGTTATATTTAATAATTTTGGTCATAGTTAAAATTTTTAAAATTATATTTTTAAAAGATAATATTCTGGCCGGGCTCGGTGGCTCATGTCTGTAATCCCAGCACTTTGGGAGGCCAAAGTGGGTGGATCACTTGAGGTCAGGAGTTGGAGCCTGACCAACATAGTGAACCACCCCCCGTCTCTGCTAAAAATACAAAAATTAGCTGGGTGAGGTGGCACACGCCAGTAGTCCCAGCTACTCGGCAGACTGAGGCACGAGAAAAGCCTGAACCCAGCAGGCAGCGGTTGCAGTGAGCCAAGACTGCACCCCTGCATTCCAGCCTGGGCGACAGAGCGAGACTCTGTCTCAAGAAAAAAAAGGATAATATTCTGATGTATCCTTCTTTTGTGCCATTTGCAGTAAAAAAAATTTGGGTACCCACAATTGAATTCACTTATGGGTTTTTTTTTTTTTCTTTTCATTCTCTTCAGGTGTGGCAGTGGGGTGGGCAGGGAGGAATTAACGTTTACTGAAGTTATGCCACTTGGTGATCTCCAGCAATCATTTACCAGGTGGTTTATAATCCTCACGTTTAATTCTGGTTGAGCAACAGTGAACTGACTGTAATGACCCTTGGGAAGGTGAATTGGTTACAGATGTATAGTAATGAGACTGTAAAGAACCACTGGCCGGGCGCGGTGGCTCAAGCCTGTAATCCCAGCACTTTGGGAGGCCGAGGCGGGCGGATCACAAGGTCAGGAGATCGAGACCACAGTGAAACCCCGTCTCTACTAAAAATACAAAAAAAAATTAGCCGGGCGCGGTGGCGGGCGCCTGTAGTCCCAGCTACTCAGGAGGCTGAGGCAGGAGAATGGCGGGAAACCGGGAGGCGGAGCTTGCAGTGAGCCGAGATCGCACCACTGCACTCCAGCCTGGGTGACAGAGCGAGACTCCGTCTCAAAAAAAAAAAAAAAAAAAAGAACCACTTATAATAGTCCAGGCAGGACATAACAGGTCTGGAGTAGAGTGGTAGCAGTGGCAAGGTGACATTTAATTTCCATGAAGATGGTTTTAAGGGAGACTGGGACATCGGAAGAAAAAAGGGGTGATGCAGGGCTCAAATCTGTACACACTATGTTTGAGATGATGGCAGACATCCAGGTGAAGAAAACTGGCAGACAGGTGAAAATATTAATCTAGGATGATTAGTCATGCTACGGATTCAGAGAAGGAAATGTGGTTTTTCATTACTTCATTAGGAATTGCACAATAAATCTCCTCCTCCATAATCACATGATTACTGACTTTTCAGCATGCAGGAGGAAAAGCAACTATTTCCACTGTCGAAAGGTTTTATTGGAGAAACTTGATGAATACAATGATTTCATGGCTTAGTGAAGACAACCACAGTGGTTAAAATACACGGAACGCTTATTTAGCTGTATCCATTCAAAGTATTTGAGCATCTCCTATTTATAATGTCAGTTTATTTGATGCTAGTTAAATGTGTAACAAGTTACTTAAAACCAACTGTAATACTAAAAAGTCACTGAACACACCTCTAAAGTATACAGCCTGAATAAAAGGTATTTATAAAAATTCCTTCCCTGTAGTATCTATATATTTAAGCTTACAAACTTAGCTGCTTTTCTACACACAACTGCAATTCTATATTAAAGCTTTGCAACTGCCTTAACCTCTACATTCTTTTTTTTTTTTTTTCCCCCGAGACAGAGTCTTGCTCTGTTGCCCGGCTGGAGTGCAGTGGCACGATCTCGGCTCATCGCAACCTCCGCCTCCCGGATTCAAGCGATTCTCCTGCTTCAGCCTCCCGACTAGCTGGGACTACAGGCATGCGCCAACACGCCCGGCTAATTTTCGTAATTTTAGTAGGGACGGGGTTTCGCCATGTTGGCCAGGCTGGACAAACTCCTAACCTCAGGTGATGCACCCGCCTCGGCCTCCCAGAGTGCTGGGATTACAGGCATGAGGCACCGCAACCGGCCTATGCTCAAATGTTTCTTGGGCTGTTAAAGTACTGCTCCTCGCGGAAGCGCTAATGTTCCCGGGATCTGTTTTCTTCCGCACATTTACTCCTATCTTCATTAGAAAACATCTGACCTAAATAAATCCCCCAAAGATGCTGACATCTCCTTCCGCTGCAATTTTTTACTTTCTAAGTCAAATCGAAACAATTATTTGAGCGACCGCTCCTGCCTGCCATTAAGTCTTTCTACCACCACCCTCCAGACATATATACAATATTGCTTCTCTCCCTCAAAACAGAAAGGACTGCATAATTCCAGATCAAGGCATAAATGAACCATTACTGTCCAACCCCCACCAACATACCTTGCAATATTATAATCTATTTACCTCTGCTTTGAAAATGTTATTCTTTAAAGCACTGCTTCCAACTAGCCACTTAGCCAGTAACATTTTTGAGAAAAACAAAACAAAACCTAAAACAATGTATATATTCCTGGGGGGAAGAGTTTCTAACTCAAAATAGGCAGAGAATTCTGTTTATTATTCTAAGGAATACCCTTCTGAAGAGGCCTACGGTCCGTGGGGCAGTTTCTAATTTAAAACTGCTTAGGTGGACGAGGAAGAATGTACATTTAAGGAGATATCTTTAGACATAGATACCTCGCGCAAGCCAAATGCTCGTAGGGTAAGCGACACGACTAGGGGTTAAAAGCGGCTGGCTGGTAGGCCGGGCGCGGTGGCTCACGCCTGTAAGCCCAGCACTTTGGGAGGCTAAGGCGGGCAGATCACCTAAGGTCAGGAGTTCGAGACCAGCCTGGCAAATATGGCGAAGCCCCGTCTCTACTAAAAATACAAAAATCAGCCGGCGTGGAGGCGCGCGCGCTCTCAGCTACTCGAGAGGCTAAGGCAGGAGAATCACTTGACCCCGGGAGGCGGAGGCTGCAGTGAGCCGAGATTGCGCCACTACACTCCAGCCTGGGCACAGAGTGAGACTCCGTCTCAAATAAATAAAAGCAGCTGGTTACTTCTCATTCTCTTTAACGAAACAAACAAAACTGAACTTTGCTGGGTGACAGGAGTGAAGCAAAGGAAAAAAGAAGGATAGTACAAGTTCGATTCGAATTCTTCCAGTCTTATGATTCGATCACTGCAGGAATACTGATAAAAATCTGCGTTTTTCCCAGCTTGATAACTTTTGCGAGGCCAGACTAAACGAATACAACGCTCAAAGGAGACAAGTCTCCTTTTTCCTCCGCTTTCTCAAATTTACCTCTCGCCTTTTCCCTCCCAAAGTCGAACCCCCCCAGGATCGTACAGGCGATATTCCCTCTACCAAGCATTCTACTCCTCTGCAGATGCTGCAACCTTTACACTGGAACCAACACTTAGCTGTGGTGCTCCCCGCTTTCTTTACTCGGAGTAGCCCAGGCTCCTCCGCTCCAATCCCCAGTTTCCCTCTTGGGCGCCTGGACGCGTGCCCAGCCGCAGCCTGAGAGACACCGCGCGGCTGCACGCACCATGCAGATGTGCTCCCTTTCCCCTTCTACTTCTCCTCCCCAAAGAGATTTTGTGTTGTGACTGGCCTGTCCCGGTTACTTACTCCAAGATGTAGGGGTGAAGAACGGAAGAGGACGAAATAACTAGCTGGAGGCAGCAGTGTCAGCCGATGCCGGTGCCACGATTCGAGACACCGGCGCCTCTCGCGGTGCTAACAGGATGGGCGCGCGCCCTCCTCCCGGCATCCGTAGAATCCCCGCCTTTGACCTAGCTCCAGGTGATTACTTTCCGGGTCAGTGTGTGTCTAGGGCAAAAACGGAGTTGTAAACTTCTTAAAATTCCTCTCTCAACATTTCAGTAATTCCTCTTTCGAGACCAAAGCTCTTTTTGTGTGCGTGTGTGTCAAGCGTATGCCCCGGGATTGTCCTTCTCCGCTTCCCTTTCTCGGTGTTCCTTCTTGCTTTAGGGACCGGAAGAGTCCTTGAACCAAAATAGCTCGGTGGGCACTTCCGGGGCCGGAGCCCAGGGTTCCCGGAGGGTGCAAGCAGGAGAGGGAAAGGCAGCGGCGGCGGCAGCTGGAGAATGAAGAAGGAGCATGTGCTGCACTGCCAGTTCTCCGCGTGGTACCCGCTCTTCCGAGGCGTTACCATCAAGAGGTGAGATGGGAGGGGGTTCGCCCGGCCTACCGGCCAAAGGGAACCGCGACTTGTGAGCGAATCTTACTGCCATCCAAAAAAAATGCAGGCCTTCTAGCGACTGCATGGGAGGGAGTGTGTCGAGAGGCAAGTAGGTAAGCAGTTGTCTGCGTCTTGTTGCAAGCCAGCGAGTGTGCTGGCTAGGAGGGTCAGTTGTGGTTTCAGTGAGGGTCGGAGGCGGGAGGAGTAGTGGATTAACGTAGTTTAGGCTTGGGAGTTCACCACCACTACTTTTAGAATGGCCCCCGGCTCAAGATGATCACTGCCCAAGGCCACCCGGTGGCTTAATTGCTTTTACGCCACCTCCCCAGAGGTTGGAGATTGGGAAGGTGAAAGGATACGTAATTACAGTTAGATACGAGAACAAGTACATAGATCTGTTGTATAGCATAGAGACTATAATGACAATATACGTATAGTATTCGTGAAAAACGGAGAGTGGATGTTAGTATTCTTATCACAAAAATAACTCTGTTAGGCAATGCATTTGTTAGTTAGCTACATTTAACTATTCCACAATGTATAAATACTTCAAAGCATTAGGTAGGCGGCAAGTATTAATATATACAATTTCGTCTCTCAGTTTTTTTAAAGGTGTTTATAGAAAATCTGGGGTTTGCACTTACTGATTTTTTTGAGCCAACGTTTCAGTAATTGCTGATTCATTATATAATGGTTTCATTCAATAAAGATTGGGTATGTACTTGAAAATGTGTAATAGGCTCAGAATGGTCAGTTAAAATGTATAAGAAAAGTTTCAGGTTTTTAAATAGTATTGGAATGTCTAGTAGAACCTTGGATTCATTGTACTTAACAATTTCGTTTGTTAGCTTTGTAAGAGTAAAATACTTAGGAAGGCTTGTTTGTAATCAGCCAATAGACACATTAAAAAAGAAAATTGAGTAGTGTATAAATAGAATTTAAATTTTTAAAGAGACTTTTAAGTTACAAAATTTCACATGAAATTGATTAAAATTTAGTAGATTTTCAAACATAATAAGATTTGTTAGATGAAATTGAAAGCCTGAGGAAGAACTAGATTTTTTTTTTTTTTTTTTTGAGACGGAGTTTTGCTCTGTCGCCCAGGCTAGATTGCAGTGGCAGCGATCTTGGCTCACTACAGACTTCGCCTCTGGAGTTCACGCCATTCTCCTGCCACAGCTTCCCGAGTAGCTGGGACTACAGGCGCCCGCCACCACCCCCGGCTAATTTTTTGTATTTTTAGTAGAGACGGGGTTTCACCGTGTTAGCCAGGATGGTCTTGATTTCCTGACCTCGTGATCCTCCCGCCTCGGCCTCCCAAAGTGCTGGGATTACAGGTGTGAGCCACCGCGCTCAGCCAGAACTAGATTTTTGAATGTGAAATCGTACTTTTGATAAATCAAATATTTATTTTTAAAACCGAAGTAGCCCATGAATACTCTTTTTTTTGTGCACAAAATCATTTGTAATGTGCCAAAAAAAACTTATTCCATAAATAAATGAGACATAAGTCACTGATGTTGTGTTAACTTCCTGAAAGCAGGCTGTAAGCTTTTCCACTTTTTGAAAATGTATATGCCTCAAGATCAAAATAATACCAGCACTCTTAGGTATCTGTGGTAGGGCTTTTTGATAATTTATTATTTCAAGGTAAAAACAAATTATCCCATAAGTTTTTAAGAGACTTCAAATATGACTTTGCCATCCTTAATTATGATTATCTGAAACAAATTAAGCTAAAGCATGCCCAGTTTAAGCAGCTTTTATCTCTGGTGATCAGCTGAATAGAATGACAGCAAGACACATCCGAAAGTATCATGAATTCTTAGCTGTGGGTGCTCATTGCCAACCCAAAAATGGTTTCCAGATCTTGACTCTACTTCTGCCCTCTATCTTTAGAAGGTGACCAAACGCTAGTCATCTTCTGGTTTGTTTTGCTGCATTTCCTGTGTTGCAGCAAATATCTGCTGGTCTCTGATGTCTTAAAGACACAGAAATGTTGTGCTCACTCAGAATCCTTTTGAGCTTGTTGCTTTCATACTGTGATTTCCATCTGATTGTTTGGATTTGGCTGGTTTTTGTGGCAATAAGGTGAACCGCAGTATTTAATCATATTATTCTAATTCCTTGTCTGCTGCTACCAAATATACATCATTAACATTTTCTACTTTATATTAAATACGTTTATATTATATTGAAATAAGTAAATCCAAAATCAATAAAGGGTGAACATTTTTCTCTCTGCTTATAGTTGATCTTTTAAAATGATGCCTTTTTTGGTGTTTTTTTTTTTTTTTTTTTTAGTGTCATTCTTCCACTTCCTCAGAATGTGAAGGATTATTTACTCGATGATGGAACTCTGGTGGTTTCAGGAAGGTAAAGTATTTTAGAAAAAAATTTATTAAACTTTATCATAAAGAAGCACATAAAATGAATGAATTAGCTTAGGCACCATTCTCTCCCTTTAGCTCTTTTTCTCTCCTAGCCAAAATGATGTGCTGATCTTTATCTCATATTCCTTGTCAATGCTTACTTAATATTTCAGCATTAAGTACTTTTCCCTCTAATAATGACAAGTTGTGAAATTGAGCAGTTCCTTTCATCTCCGTCTTTAGAAAACAGTTATGATGACAAGTTTTCCTTCTGAAGGTGGCAGGGTGGGGGAAGTGCACATTAAAATTCTTTGAGATCCTTCAGTTTTGACGATTAAAAATTCATTGTTGCAAATAGAAAGCTTTACTAGGCTTTATCATTTCATTCCTCAACATTTTCTTCCCCACAATTGACCTACCGTGGCCCCACCTCCACTTTCTAGAAGCCGTTCAGGTAGTTTGCCTATTTATAGAATAAAGGGAAGAAGTTACTGTGTTTCAGTCTTTTGGATGCAAACTTGAAAACATTGAAGAATCATAGGATTTAGTGAAGTTCTCATTTTTTCATTCGAATCTGCTCAGAAGTCACGTTATGAGTGTTCAGCCCTCACCAGCCTTTCTAAAATAGCCTGACAGTAACCCTATGCCCTAACCTCCCTTCAGTTTTCTGCATCACACTTACTTCCACCTGACAGTTGTTAATTGTTCCATTAGAATGCAGTTTCATGAAAACAGGGACGTGGCCCATTTGTTCACCCCAGCTGGTGGGACAGTGCCTGATACAGCAGAGGTGCTTGATAAACATGTGTTGGATGAAGGAACTCTAGAAATAGAGTAAGAATTGTGTGTTTTCAGTAACACTAAGCGGACCCCATATTTTTGCCTATTGGGTTTTTAATGTGGTTTTCTGTATTATATTTCTGTTTTTGGTATTCATAGAGCCTCAATAACCAGAAAATTGTTAATGTAGCGCCTCATTAACTTTGAGTAATTTGAGGCTAAGGAAACAGTAGGAAAGTCAGACAAGTCTCAACTTTAGGATATTTACAGATACAATTTTTTTTTTTTTTTTTTTTTTTTTTTTTTTGAGACGGAGTCTCGCTCTGTCGCCCAGGCTGGAGTGCAGTGGCACAATCTCGGCTCACTGCAAGCTCCGCCTCCCGGGTTCACGCCATTCTCCTGCCTCAGCCTCCCGAGTAGCTGGGACTACAGGCCCCCGCCCCTGCGCCCGGCTAATTTTTTCTATTTTTAGTAGAGACGGGGTTTCACCATGGTCTCGATCTCCTGACCTTGTGATCCGCCCACCTCGGCCTCCCAAAGTGCTGGGATTACAGGCGTGAGCCACCACGCCCGGCTGTTTTGTTTTTCTTTTGAGACGGAGTCTCACTCTGTCGCCCAGGCTGGAGTGCAGTGGCGTGATCTTGGCTCACTGCAAGCTCCGCCTCCCGGGTTTGCGCCATTCTCCTGCCTCAGCCTCCCGAGCAGCTGGGACTACAGGTGCCTGCCACCTCGCCCGGCTAATTGCTCACTGCAACCTCTGCCTCAAGTGAGTTCAAGTGATTCTCCTGCCTCAGCCTCCCACGTAGCTGGGACTACAGATGCCCGCCACCACGCCTGGCTAATTTTTTGTATGTTTACTAGAGATGGGGTTTTACTCAATCTCCTGACCTCGTGATCTGCCTTCCTCGGCCTCCCAAAGTGCTGGGATTACAGACATGAGCCACTGCGCCCAGACTTTTTTTTTTTTTTTTTGAGATGGAGTTTTGCTCTGTCACTCAGGTTGGAGTGGAATGGCTCAATCTCAGCTCACTGCAACCTCTGCCTCCCATTGATTCTCTTGCCACAGCTTCCCAGCTAGCTGGGACAACAGGCGTGTGCCACCATACACAGCTAATTTTTGTATTTTTAGTAGAGATGGGGTTTCACCACGTTGGCCGGGCTGTCTTGAACTCCTGACCTTAGGTGATCCACTCGCTTCAGCCTCCCGAAGTGTTGGGATTACAGGCGTGAGCCACTGTGCCTGGCCAGTTTTATTATTCTCAAATACATATACCTATTTGCTTTGTAAATGAGCTTATAAATAATAAGCTTATATAAATGAGACTATAAGTAAAATAGCTTTTAATATTAGAAAATAATTGGTAAATCTCAGTAGGGTAAACATATTGAAGAGCTCCTATGATGATTCTCACTGGCCAGATGTTTGCATGGCCTCTGGCTTAGGCAAGCACTGATGTTAAATACTGTGAAACAGGGCCGGGTGTGGTGGCTCATGCCTGTAATCCCAGTACTTTGAGAGGCCGAGGTGGGTGGGTCACCTGAGGTCAGGAGTTCAAGACCAGCCGGACCAACATGGTGAAACCCCGTCTCTACTAAAAACACAAAACTTAGCTGGGCCTGGTGGTGGGCACCTCTGATTCCAACTACTCAGGAAGCTGAGGCAGGAGAATTGCTTGAACGTAGGAGGCGGAAGTTGCAGTGAGCCAAGATCGTGCCATTGCACTCCAGCCTGGGCGACAAGAGCTAAACTTCATCTCAAAAAAAAAAAAAAATACTGTTAAACAATGCGATACGGTGCTTTACAGTAAGCCACAAATCACATAGGGATCTTGCCCTTTTGGAGTTGACAGTAAAGCTTAGTATTTTGTGAAAGCCGACGTGGCGTAGTGCTGTTTCGTTAGTCAGACGACCTAATTTTAAGTAATATCTTTGCTATTTTCTAGTCCTTCCCTCTGTGCCTCAGTTTTCTTGTCTGAATATGGGGCAAATGACAGTATAGACCTTACTTTATAGGGTCATTGCAAAGATAAAAAGTGATAATATCTAAAATGGTCAGTCTAATGCCCAGTATATTGTATGCTCTTAAGACATGCAACTACTTTTATTATCATTAATCTTAGGTGAACATAGCAAACACACAAGAGAATATGTAATGAAAACTGGGATAAGTGCTGTGCAGAAAATGGGGTGGTCATTGCCCTTAAATTGCTGGGAGAGCTGAGGACCGCGAGGAGGGTCAGGGAGTGCTCTGAAGAAGGATCTTTGGAGCCTCTGAGATGTGAAGATTGGAGGAATGTAGTCAGTTGAAGGCGAAGGGAAGAATCTTCCAGATGGGGGGAACAGCATTAATAAAGGCTCTAGGCCTGGAAGATCTTGACATACAAGAAGCTTGGAAAAGGTCATGTATCTAGAGTATGTGTTTAGGGAGTGAGAGAAGGGTAAGTGGCATGAGATTCACAGTTGATGACATGGGGGAGGACAGTTAAGGTTAGGGGTGTGTGGGGGAGTCATGTTAAAGACGCTGGAATTTATTCTGAGAATGTCAGGAAGGCGTTGAAGGGCTCTGAGCAAGAGAATGACTTGATCAGATTTCAGTTTCCGGGCAGTGTCAGGTGACTATGGAAATGGAAGACAGGTTAGGAGGATATTGCATTGGACTGGGTGAGACCTGCTAGTGGCTTGAACTAAGATGGTGACAGTGGCGGGGGGAGGAAGTGGGTTTCAGAAGATGGGGAGCTTGCACCTTCAGAACTTGAAGACAGGGATGTGTCAAGGATTCCTCTCAGATTTCTGATAGAACGACTAGATGAATGAAGATGTCATTTGCTCAGGTTGAGAGAAGCATTGTCTGTTGAGCCTTTTTGAAAACTCACAATCTGTTGACAATTTTGAAAGGTTAGTAATTTTAGATTAGGTTACTTTTACAGATAAAAACTTGAAAATTTTAAGTTTACTTTAAATGAGGTACATTTATGATAAAATGTAAAAATTTTTTTTTTTTTTTTTTTTTTGAGATGGAGTCTCCCTCTGTCGCCCAGGCTGGAGTGCAGTGGTGTGATCTCAGCTCACTGCAAGCTCTGCCTCCTGGGTTCACGCCATTCTTCTGCCTCAGTCTCCCGAGTAGCTGGGACTACAGGCGCCCACCACTGTGCCTGGCTAATTTTTTGTATTTTTAGTAGAGACAGGGTTTCACCGTGGTCTCGATCTCCTGACCTTGTGATCCGCCCGCCTCGGAAAATGTATAGATTTTAAGTGTACAGCTTGGCAAATTTTGATAAATGGTTACACCTATTTCACCATCACTCCATTCAAAACATGGAACACTTTCATTCCCCAGAAAGGTTTCTCTTGTCCCTTTCTTAGTTTAGTTTTGTCAGTTCTAGAATTTCATATAAGTGGAGTTACATAGTATGTATTCTTTTATGTCTATGTAAGTGGAAAAAATACCATTTTTCCTCTGCTCTCAAACCACCACAGTCAACACAGAAGACCTCTGTAACCACATGTGTGGGGTTTTCTTCCCACCAAGAAGCAATCCGTTCTGCAGCAGACGCCAGCTGAGGGTCCTCCAGTCCAATTCAGTCTACCTGGAGGAGCGTCAGATCCCACAGCTTGAGGGCTCAGTCTCACAAAGACTGCCCCCCACCCTGATGTCAATTGCAAGCCCCAGGTTCCTCTACCTGTGGGTCTGACCAGGCAGCTAGAAATGAGTGTCCCCTCCTTGGGTTTGATTCATTTGCTAGAGCAGCTCGCAGAACTGAGGGAAACATTTATTTAGGTTTACCGGTTTCTCATAAAGGATGTTACAGCCCTGGTGTGGTGACTCATGCCCGTAATCCCAGCACATTGGGAGCCCGAGGTGGGCAGATCGCTTGAGGTCAGGAATTTGAGACCAGCCTGGCCAACATGGTGAAACCTCATCTCTACTAAAAATACAAAACTTAGCCAGGCGTGGTGGTGCACTCCTGTAATCCCAGCTATTCAGGAGGCTGAGGTAGGAGAATCACTTAAACCCAGGAATTGAAGGTTGCAGTGAGTCGAGATCGCACCACTGCACTCCAACCTGGGCGACAGAGCGTGACTCTGTTTCAAAAAACCAAACAAACAAAAATAAAGGATATTAATAATGGATAGAGATGAAGAGATGTGTAGGGTGAGGTGTGGGGGAAGGGATGCAGATCTTACGTGCCCTCCTACATGCGCCACCCTCCAGAAGCTCCATGTGTTCAGCTATCTGGAAGCTCTTCGTACTTTGCAAGAAAGTGGGAGATGGCTGGAGAGGTCTGCCATGGACCCTAATTCTTCATGCCTCATCCTCCATTGCTTCCACATACAGTGCCTGCCTTTCTCTCCAGACTCTATAAGGTATAGTCTTGTTTACAGTTATAAGTTAGCATACAGTCTGGGTTCAGTAAATGTTGGTTGAATGAGTGAATGAACATGCTTATCCTACTTTCTCTCCATGGTAACCTCTGCTGAGTTCAATGAATAAAATAGGCCAACGATGATGTCTAGTTTACCTTGTTTGCCGAGTCAGATCTAATGGTAATGGTTTCCTGGAGTGCCATGTAGAGGATTCTGAAGCTGCATCCAGGGTTCAGTGAGAACGCTTGCTTGGTTTGATTCTCGTTGCCTGTAGTGGGTGTGGGAAAGGAGGCTAGCAACGTGCATTTCTGGTATACACAGTGATTCAGTTTCACTGAACACTTATTGCATGCCTAGTATGAGATGAGTACTAAGCTTGATACTAGCATAACAAGATGAGCTGGGCATCCTACCGTAGGAGTCTAGGCTTATTAGCAAGTCAAACATACGTACGTACATACATACATACATACATACATACATGTCTGAGTTGTGTTGCAAAAAATGTTTTTGAATAAAAGCATCAACCAGCTGTGGTGGCTCATGCCTGTAATCTGGCACTTTAGGAGGCAGAGGTAAGAGGATCAGTTGAGGCCAGGAGATGGAGACCAGTCTGGCCAACATAGCAGGGCCCCATCTTTACAGAAAACTAAGAAGTTAGCTGGGCCTGTTGGCACACACCTGTAGTCCCAGCTGCTCAGGAGGCTGAGGCACAAGGATGGCTTGAACCCAGGAATCGGAGGCTGCAGTGAGCTGTGATCATGCCACTGTACTCCAGCCTGGGCGACAGAGCAAGACTTTGTCTCAAAGAAGAAAAGCATCAGGTATTCTGATAAGTAATGTATTTGGGGTTTAATTAATCACTGTAAGCTGGGCTTATCCGAAAAGTCTTTACAGTAAGGTGATACTTGAACTGAGCCCACAGACTGGGTCTGACGCAGATGGTACCTCCCTTCCAGTCACTAATCCTCATTGTCCCTTTTTGGTCTCTAGTTTTTTTCCTGACCTTGTCTCCCTTAAGGCTGAATAGTAAAATGAGTTGGGCATCCCTAATTGGAAAATGTGAAATCTGTCCAGATGGGTGCTGAGATAGTGCCATTTTTCCTTTGAATATTTTATAAAATTATCTTTGGGCCATGTGTATAAGATGTATATGACACTGACACATAACTGTTTTTTTTTAATTTTAATTTTTAAGTTTTAGTTTTTGTGGGTACATAGTAAGTGTACATATTTATGGGGAACATGAGATGTTTTGATCCAGGAATGCAGTGTGACCTAAGCACATCATGGAGAGTGAGGTGTCCATCCCCTCAAGCATTTATCCATTAAGCTGCAAACAATCCAATTACAGTCTTTATTTTTAAATGTACAGTTAAGTTATTATTGACTGTAGTCACTCTATTGTTCTATCAAATAGTAGGTATGTGGTCGGGTGCTGTGCTCGTACCTGTAATCAAGCACTTTGGGAGGCCAAGGTGGGCGGATCACCTGAGGTCAGGAGTTCAAGACCACCCTGGCGCAAAATGGTGAAACCCTGTCTCTACTAAAAATACAAAAATTAGCTGGGCATGGTGGTGGGCGCCTGTAATCCCAGCTACTCAGGAGGCTGAGTCAAGAGAATCGCCTGAACCCAGGAGATGGAGGCTGCAGTGAGCCAAGATCGTGCCACTGCACTCCAGCCTGGGCGACAGTGAGACTCCATCTCAAAAAAAAAAAAAAAAAAAGTACGTCTTATTCATTCTTTCTACTTTTTTTGGTACCTATTAACCCCCACCTCCTCACAGTCCCCTACTACCCTTCCCAGCCTCTGCTAACCATCCTTCTACTCTCTGTGTTCATGAGTTCAATTAGTTTTTAGATCCCACAGATAAGCGAAAATGTGATGTTTGTCTTCCTGTGCCTGGCTGACTTCACTTAACATAAGGATCTCCAGTTTCATCATGTTATTGCAGACAACTGGATCTCATTCTTTTTTATGACTGAGTACTACTCCATTGTGTATACGTACCACATTTTCTTTATCCATTCATCTGTTAATGAACACTTAGGTGGCTTCCAAATCTTAGCTATTGTAAACAGTGCTGCAACAAACATAGGAGTTTATGTTTAGACTTGGGTCCCATCCCTAAGATATCTCGTATATATGCAAATACTGCAAAATCCAAAATACTTTTGACCCTAAGCATTTTGGATATAGGATCCTCAACCAGTAGATGCCAATTGTAAAATACATCAGGCAGATTTATATTTTGATTTTTCACAATTCTGTGAAGTAGTTGCTATTTTCCCAATTTTATAGATGGCATATTGATGCAAACTTCTTGGCTGACAGTTGTGGAACTGAGATATTTAAACTATGCTTGCCTGCCTCCAGAGCCATCACTCTGGTGTGCCAGCTCTGTGTAAGATGTAGGATAGAAAATATAGCATCCTAAATATTAGCACTATACTTTATCCATTTAGTTCTCTGCATGCAGAGGGTTACCTTAGAAAGCCAAGTCTAATAAACTTGCACTTTTTTTTTTTTTTTTTTGAGACAGAGTCTTGCTGTGTCACCCAGGCTGGAGTGCAGTGGCACGGTCTTGGCTCACTGCAACCTCTGCCTACTGGGTTCAAACAATTCCCTTGCCTCAGCCTCCCAAGTAGCTGGGACTATAGGTGCCCACCACCACGCCCAGCTAATTTTTTTTGCATTTTTAGTAGAGATGGGGTTTCACCACGTTGGCCAGTCTAGTGTTGAACTCGACCTCAGGTGATCCACCCGCCTTGGCCTCCCAAAGTACTGGGATTACAGGTGTGAGCCACCGTGCCCAGCCAAACTCGCATATTTTCATACATTGTCACCTTTTACAGTGAATAAAATTTATCATACTTTACAGTAGGCACTGCAATAAGTTCTGAAGAACTATATGAATATATTGATAACAAGTATGTTTTTAAAAATGTATATTGTTATACTAACAAAAATGATAAGTGATTTTTAGAGTGGTAAAATACATTTTAATATTTCATCTTATATTGTAAGATTAGTTAAGCCATGTTGAAGATAATGTTGCATTTAAAAATGTTATGTGGCATTTGAAAGGAGATGGAAGAGGGAAAGGCTGGCCCCTTGGGCATGGACTCACATGCTGACAGTGTGCTAGCATTTCCACTATAGAACAGTTCTTAGCTTTGACTGGTTCTTAGCTTTGCGAATCTGGAAAAGCAAGAATTACAAAGAGTTGATTAAAACTTGGGGAAGGCCGGGTGCGGTGGCTCACACCTGTAATCCCAGCACTTGGGGAGGCTGAGGCTGTTAGATTACCTGAGGTCAGGAGTTTGAGACCAGCCTGACCAACGTGGCAAAACCCCGTCTCTAGTAAAAATACAAAAATTATCCGGGCATGAGGCTGGGCGTGGTGTCTTAAGCCTGTAATCCCAGCACTTTGGGAGGCCAAGGCAGGCAGATTACAAGGTCAAGAGATTGAGACCATCCTGGCTAACATGGTGAAACCCCATCTCTACTAAAAATACAAAAAAATTAGCTGGGCGTGGTGGTGCACACCTGTAGTCCCAGCCACTCAGGAGGCTGAGGCTGGCGAACCGCTTGAATCTGGGAGGTGGAAGTTGGAGTGAGCCGAGATCGTGCTACTGTGCTCCAGCCTGGGCAACGGAGCGAGACTCTGTCTCAAAACAAACAAACAAACAAACAAAATTGGGGAACTGACACACGTTAACCAAAGTCACAGCAGACTGATTGATAAGCCAGATTATTAATTTCTGGATCTGCAGAGGAAGATATGGTGTGCCTTTCCAGCAATTACTACTACTCAGAAAAACACTTAGCACACAGTACACCCTCGACAGATGTGAATGGAATTACTCCCTGTAGCTTCATATTTCTTAATATACTCACACTCATATTTCTTAATATTATCTCCATCTTTAATATTATTTCTTGACTTTCCGTTATGATGTTTGTAGGTTTGAAGATTTAGCTCTGTTATAGCCTTTTTATCTTTTTTTTTGAGTCAACGTCTCACTCTGTTGCCCAGGCTGGAGTGCAGTGGTGTGATCTGGACTCACTGCAACCTCTTCTTTCTGGATTCAAGCAATCCTCCCATGTTATCCTCCTGAGTAGCTGGGACTACAAGCATGTGCCACCATGCCCGGCTAATTTTACTTTTTTGTAGAGAGAGGGTTTCGCCATGTTGCCCTGGCTGGTCTTGAACTCGTGGGCTCAAGGAATACACCCACTTGGCCTCCCAAAGTTCTGGGATTACAGGCATGAGCCAACGTGCCTGGCCTCTTTATCCTCCTTACAATTTTTGGTTAAATCAGTAGTCGATGTTTACAATATCGTGTCATTACCATTGACTACAGAGCCACATTGTGTACTATGATTATCTTTTCTGTTTTGAAATAACTTTGTTTTCCCTGGAACCAATAATCATGTTTTTAAAATGTGCTTTATTTTTTGTGTCTATCACTAATATCTTACAAATGTTGCAATAGACGGGTTATAGGTCTTTTAACTATTTTTCTAAACCTTCAAGTACAGTTCCAAACCTAGCAGTTGCGTTTTTCTTTTCCTGGAGATCTCATTTTAGCGATCTTCCATTTTCCTGTTCCCGTTGGAGCTGGCAGTTCTGCAGGTCTGGTGTACAGTTGTCAACTTGGGACTTTTCTTCTGTGCTAAATTTTCTGTGCCTTGGATTCCACATCATTGTTTCTCTTGGTTTATTCAGTTTGCTTTATTGGAACACATGCTCCAGAATGCATAGGAGGAAACGCTTTTGGGTCTTTGCATGTCTGAAAAAATTTTTATTCTTCTCTTAGACCTGATGGGGAGTAGTTTTTTATCTTCATGTGGCAGAAAATTGCCCTCTGGTTTCCAAGACACAGCCCACTGTATTTTTTGTTTGTTTGTTTTTTGAGACAGAGTTTCTCTCTTGGAGTTGAGTTGCACCATCTTGGCTCACTGCAACCTCCGCCTCCCAGGTTCAAGCAATTCTCCTGCCTCAACCTCCGAAGTAGGTGGTTACAGGTGCGCGCCACCACGCCCAGCTAATTTTTGTGTTTTTAGTAAAGATGGGGTTTCTCCATGTTGGCCCGGCTGGTCCTGAACTCCTGACCTCAAGTGTTCCAGTCGCCTCAGCCTCCCAGAGTCCTGGGATTACAGGCGTGAGCCACCATGCCCAGCCCAGAATGACTCTTGAAGCCAGTCTGAATTAGAGGAATGGGAAAATAAATGCCATTTCTAGATGGGAAGAGTGGCAAAGTCACTCTGCCGAAGGGTATGTCTAAAGAGATTGGAAGCGTGGCTGGGTGCGATGGCTCTCGCCTGTAATCCCAGCACTTTGGGAGGCTGAGGCAGGCAGATTACGAGGTCAGGAGATCGAGACCATCCTGGCTAATATAGTGAAACCCCGTCTCTACTAAAAATACAAAAAATTAGCTGGGCATGGTGGCCGGCGCCTGTAGTCCCAGCTGCTTGGGAGGCTGAGGCAGGAGAATGGTGTGAACCCGGGAGGCAGAGCTTGCAGTGAGCTGAGATCGCGCCACTGCACTCCAGCCTGGGCGACAGAGCAAGACTCTGTCTCAAAAAAAAAAAAAAAAAAAAAAAAAAGATTGGAAGCATTATTGTGTCATTTTTGCCCATTTAAGGTATTTTTTTCTCCATTTATTGTGTTAAGTACGTGGTGAGCCCTTTCATTCTAAAGACTTATATTTTCCTGTTTTGGGCTATTAAAAAAGAATCTTTGATAATTTCCTGTAATTTCTTGCTTCTCTTTCTGAACCTCCTATTATTTTGGTGTTTGATCTTTTGGCTTAATTCTCTGAATTTTGTTATTTCTTCTCTATTTTCTCTTTCCTTGTCTTTTTTATTCTAATTCTAGGTAATTATTTTTCCATTCTGTTGAATTTTAAAATTTCAACTGTCATGTTTTCAGTGTCTACAAGTTCCTCTGTTCCTTTTTTATAGCCTCCTCTTCTCCCTTAATGGATGTGACATCTTTTATTATATTTGAGGGTATTAATGATTTTTAAAAATATCTTTCATCTGGTCCCTTTATTGTGTTTTTTTCTTCCATGCCCCTTTTTTCTCTCCTTTTTGAAAACACTTTTCATCTTGGAGTTTTTCTTCTGTTTTCTAATCATTGTAGGCCTTCATTCATATTTAGGAGTGAGGAGGACACACACAGACAGACCTTTGCAGACTTTGTGTACCTGGGTGGAGCTTGATGCCTGAGGGTGCCAGCAGGCAGCAAGCATTGATGGAAGGTTTCCAGATAATGGTGTGTCCTCTGGGGTTGCTCAGTTTCTGCCCGGAAGAATCCTTTAATCTGTCTGTGTTGTGGGAGCAGGGTGGGAGGAAGGGGACTAGGGGTCGCAGTGTTCAGTTTGACTTTCACATAACTTCTCACCATAGTCCAGTCCAGCATTTCACCCCCGTATTCATCTGGGCCGTTGTGTACCTGAACCCTCTTGAGTTCATTTTTTCCAGAGAATAAATCTGCTTACCAAAGGGGCTGAGGAGGATTCGTTGCTAGGGTGTGCAGGGCAAGGAGATGGATGTGTCTCACTGCTCCCTGGATGGCCTTCAGAGCTTCAGTTCCATGTTCCAAGATAACTCTAAGTTCTAACCTGTTGCTCCTTGACTTATCCCTCCCCTTGACTTTCTGTTTTCCAAACTGTTGTTGCCATCTTTCTTCTATGGTTGATTCCTTTTCACTTAGCATTGTCCTTGGGATCTTTCCTCTCACTTTAGTAGAGTTTCCAGAGGGAACATAGAGATAAAAGCACATGTTTAACCAGAATCTTCCCCTTCCTTTTCCGTCTTTAGTCTTTGCATAACTGCTATGCTGGTTCTTAACGATTATTTTTCTCAATGATATGAGTTCTTCCTAGGCTAGTTATTTGTACTTGTGTGTTGAGGAGGGGCCAGGGTGGTGTTCTGAGTCTTCCTTCTGAGTTCTTTCAGCCTCTGATTCCCTCTAGGCAATGAAGATGAGCTGCTGGGTGGCCCTTTGCAGCCCTTGTGTTGCAGGTGATCAGCGACTATCTGGGGCTAGTGATGTGGGTAGTAAGAAGAATTTACCATGATAGTTGGATGTAGAGAAAGGCAAATTTATTAGAGAAAGTATGAAAATATGTTGCAAGGGTACAATGGGCAGGTCAGCAAGAAAGGAGCTGACTGTGGGGAGACAAAGGCTTGCTGGGGATTTTTATAAGATAGTATTTGTGTTGTGCCCTGAAGAAGGCTTTGTGCAGTATTGCAGTGAGCTCACTTGCCTTTTTCTATCCTTTGAGGGTCCAGTGATAGCTGGGCATGGAAAGATAGTGAGTTATCTGTGCAGGAGGGGTGTGTGTCCTGGACCATGAAGAAAGGCAGACTTAGAGCTTATCTGCCTTGTCTTTTTGCTTTCCCCTGCTCCCGCCAGTCCAACTCCTTTCCCCTAATTAGGACTCCACACTTTGCTTCTGTCTTCTTCAAAGACAGTGTGCCTGTTTATTTTCCCCTCTCTTACCCTTTGCTGTGGTTCAGTCTAGATCCAGAATTAATTCCTGACACCAGCCCGCACACCATGTTTTCATTGTGCAAAGAAAAGATTCTTGGTTTTGCCCCCAGAGCAGTTCCATCATCTGTGTAGACAGCTCTTCAGACATTCGCTTCTGGTGTCTTTCCTTATCCTATTCAATCTTCCCTTTCTTGACAGAACTTTCTCACATACTGAGTTTCAGAGTCTAGATGATTCTCAGTATTATCAGAGATGGAGTTTTTTTCTCTTTCCCTTGTTTTTAATGATACCTGAGAACAGGACAGAAGGGTTTTATTCTGTCAGCTCTTCGTGCAAGTGTACTCTCATTTATTTCTTTCTTCTTTTTCTGAGACAGGGTCTCGTTGTCTTGCCCAGGCTGTAGTGCAGTGGTGCGATCATAGGTCACTGCAGCCTCAAGACTCCTGCGCTCAAGGGATCCTTTTGCGTCAGTGTCCTGTATAGCTGTGACCACAAGTGTTCTCTACACCTGGCTAATTTTTAATTTTTTGTAAAGACAGAGTCTTTGTGTTACCCAGGCTGGTCTCAAACTCCTGGGCTTAAGCAGTCCTCCCATCTTAGCCTCTCAAAGTGCTGGAATTATAGGTGTGAGCCACCATGACTGGCCTTATTCTCCAATTTTAAGGCTTTCATTTTTATTTATTTATTTGTTTGTTTATTCATTTATGTATTTTTGAGACAGTGTTTTATGTTGTCACCCAGGCTGGTGTGCAGTGGCATGATCTTAACTCACTGCAGCCTTGACCTCCCATGTTCAAGTGATCGATCCTCCCACCTCAGCCCCCAGATAGCTGGAACTATAGACACATGCCACCTCACCCAGCTAATTTCTGTATTTTTTGTAGAGACAGGGTTTTGCCATGTTGCCCAGGCTGATCTCTACCTCCTGAGCTCAAGCAATCCAGTTGCCTCAGCCTCCCAAAGTGCTGGGATTATAGGTGTGAGCCACCACACCTAGCCTAATTTTAAGGTTATTTTAAAACATATACTCAGTACCCCTAAATTAGGACCACACTGGACCCAAGTCCTTTTCTTGCTTGATGTTTGTTTGTGTTTTTTTAGGGACGATCCACCAACACATTCTCAGCCAGACAGTGATGATGAAGCAGAAGAAATACAGGTTGGTACCAAATAAAATAATCTGCTCTGTAGACTGTTGTAGTTTAAATGATCTCTGAGATGGTTCTGACTTTTAGATCTTATCTTACATCTGATAAAATGAGAAATTACATGAGAATCTTACTTTGACATATATCTTCACATATACTCTGTGTTCAGGAAAAGATGTCTCCATTTGATTTATAATTTTTAGATGGAGCACTGCTGTTTGAAGCCCAGTGCAGTATTTAAATGTAATGTTTTGTTTTTTCCTCTTTTTCATGCAGTGGTCTGATGATGAGAACACAGCCACGCTTACGGTAAGAGCACAGCAGACTCAGCGTGGGGACAGCCTCACACTGTCACACAAGGGTTAGTGCCAGGGTTTAAGTGCGTACCTCTCTAAATTCCTAGTTAGTCGCCATTTCATATATTATTTTTCCTGTGGGCTGTCGTTTTTATTTTGAAAAATGACTTGAAGCCTCATTTAGCAGGCAAACATGATTTGCCCTTTTCCCCTTTAATTGCAAAGGAAATATTTCGAGTGCATATTTGATGCCTTGACTTATTTCTGTTAAGCTCTGATGCTCTGCAAGAAGGAATTACACCTAATGTTAAACTCTGAGATTCCTATATCTCTGAAACATAAATTAAAGTGAAAATCTGTATTTCCTTATTCAAGTGTATTTATTTATATTTAGTTAGTTAGTTATTTTGTTTGTTTATTTTTGAGACAGAGTCTTGCTGTGTTGCCCAGGCTGGAATGCAGTGGTGTGATCTTGGCTCACTGCAACCTCCACCTCCCAGGTTCAAGTTATTCTCCTGCCTCAGCCTCCTGAGTAACTAGGATTATGGGTACCTGACACCAAGCCCGGCTAATTTTTGTATTTTTAGTAGTGACAGGGATTCACCATGTTAACCAGGGTGAACTCGAACTCCTGACCTCAGGTGATAGGCCCGCCTTGGCCTCCCAAAGTGCTGGGATTACAGCTCTGAGCCACAGTGCCTGGCCTCAAGTATATTTAAATGGCATAAAAATTATTGTTTCTTTCAAGCGAGAGTAGAGAGGTATGTGACTTTTACCAGTGTTTTACATAAAAATGTAGAGGTTATCAAGCATATCACAGTGTTTTAGGATAAGAGTGCCGTTGTGAAAGTTAACCTGAAATTTTTTAAATGAAGATATTTTTAAAGGAGTGGGTGAAGCAGATGTTCTGTTTCTAAAAATAGGTGAACGAAACTCCTCATACCTTGAGTTAAAAGGGAAAGATTTTTAGTGAAACTCCTTACAAGTAAATGTAAAGGCAGAAATATAGAAAACCAGCTTTGTGGGAGGGTTTGTTCTAATCTAGCTCTAAATAAGAAGATACTTGTTTATTTTAATGAGAGATATGATTGCCGAGGTAGAAGAAAAAAAAAGAAGTGGAGCTGCTCAAAACTGACATGTTTCTTTAGGTGTAAAAAGGGAAGCCTGTCAGCAGATGCCTAAGTGGAAAGTTCGCATGTTTCATTTACTCCAGATGCCATTCAGATCACTCTCATTTTATGAAAATTCCATTGCGTGTCATGTAAATGTTACTTATCTGCCATACTCAGGCACTAAACTGGATTCTGTGAGATGAACACAGATGAATATGATTTGATTCTCACCATTAGGGAGTTTGTAAACCAGGGGAAAGGTGACACAGGCAGGGGGAGATGACAGTGCTGTCAGATCAGAGAGTGTAGTTACAGCTGAGGACACCAGAATGCCTGACAGGACAAGTGGTATCTGACCGGATCTTAATAGTGGTGGGGAGTATCAGTATCAACTCGTTTTTAAATATGTATAGATGGGCCTGGCGCAGTGGCTGACGACACCTGTAATCCCAGCACTTTGGGAGACCAAGGCGGGTGGATCACTTGAGGTCAAGAGTGACCTCACATCTGACCAACATGGTGAAACCCCGTCTCTACTAAAAATACAAAAAGCTAGCCAGGCATGGTGGCAGTCACCTGTAATCCCAGCTACTCAGGAGGCTGAGGCGGGAGAATTGCTTGAGCCCAGGAGGTGGAGGTTGCAGTGAGCCAAGATTGCGCCACTGCATTCCAGCCTGGATGACAGAGAGAGACTCTGTCTCAAAAAAATAAAATAAAATAAATATGTATAGATGATAGATACAGCAATTAATAATATAAAGGGGTGTGTGTGTGTGTGTGTGTGTGTGTGTGTGTGTGTGTGTATTTACCAAACTGTGTTCACTAAGAAGTTTTAGAATCATTGACATGTAACATCCTGGTAGCAGTGAGCACACCTGATGCCTTGATCTTGGTTTCTAAATACCAATCTCCACTAAACAAAATTGAAGCTTCTTGGAGATATTCCGGACTTGGGTTGGGAAAGTAAAAATGAGCCTGCAACAGCCTGTGCCAGGAACTATGGAAGTGCTGAAACAATGATGGGACATGACAAAAAGATGCCAGAAGCCAGCTTTGGGCTCTCGTGTCTAAAAATATGAGCATCATAACAAATACAGTTTGAGCGTTCCTAATCCCCAACTTCAAAATCGAAAATGCTCCAAAATCCAAAACTTTTTTAAAAGACTGGGTGGTCTCACTGTGTTACCCAGACTGCACTCAAACTTCTGGGCTCATGTGATCCTTCTGCTTCAGCTTCCTGAGTAGCAGGTACTGCAGGTATGTGCCACCATGCCTAGCTCCCAAAACTTCACGAGCACTGACATGACACCACAAGTGGAAAATTCCACACCTGACCTCATGTGACAGGGACAGCCACAATGTATGTGCATAACCCAGCTCATTCAGCCTCCCCAAGGGAAAATGAAATTACCTTCAGGCCATGTACATAAGGTGTATATGAAACGTAATGACTTTTGTGTTTAGATTTGGGTCCCATCCCCATTATGTATCTGCAAATATTCTGAAATCCAAAACACTTCTGGTCTTACCCATTTTGGATGAGGGATACTCCATGTGTAGTAATAGGAATAGATTATGACCTATTGACTAAAATAAGAATTGCTGATCCCATAGTGACATACATAAGTGATTAAAAAAGGTGGGGAAAAAGGAAGCTTGTTTTTATGGTAGTAAAGGCACTAACTAATACATGTAGAAGGAATGATGGAATTAGGAATTACTATTTGGCAACCATGGTAATAATATTTGATTGAATAGATGCTAAAACTAGTGGGTGAATATACAGTGAGAAAGAAGATATTTCCATCTTCTCAAAGTATCTTCACCCAAATTACTTACTATTTGCGCAAAGGAAAAATAGTAATGTTACCATGGAAAGACCTGGCAGCCAAGTGATCAGTATTAACCTCGACAGTGACAGAACAGACCTGTCATGCGTGCCTCCCGATACAATGCATGGGAAGGACACCACCTGTCACAGCTGCACAGCCTGAGTCCACTTGGGAGGAGACATCCAACAGACTCAACTTTTAGAAATTGTATAGAGTAGTTGCCCTGAACTTTTCAAAAACATCAAGGTCATAAATGGTAAGAACAACAGAGAGAGGAACTGCCACAGATTGAAGAAGATTATAGAGACCTGACAACTAGATTTAGTCCATGATTCTAGCTAGACTGGATGCCTGGACCAGAAAAAAAGTTTCAATTTTTTTTTTTTTTCTGTAAAAGATGTTATTAGAACACTTGGCAAATTTTGAATAAGATCTCTATTGTGTCAATGTTAGTTCCCTGATTTTGATAATTTATAGAAAATGGCAAAAATCATGACTCACATAAAACTCTTTAATGCATGTTGAAGACGTTAGTTAACGCATAAGGGAACCAGACGTTAGAACTGGTTCAAAAGAGAATCCAAAGAAAAGTTATATTTGTAGATCAGGAATATTGAAATAGGTATGTAAATGAGGCAAAACTGGTTTTGCCTCCCTGCAGTATGGGAGAAAAGACAATTGGACCTCTTCCAGATGAGATAGAAATTACATGTCCATAAGAATTAGTTCATGTCACTATCACTTACCTAGAATTTGCCAGGTTGTAAAGTAGCTCACAGATCTGGCTAAAAACAGATAACCTAGAAGATTGTGCTGTATATAAACAGTGCATAGGCTTCCACTTCAGACTGTGCATAAACTTTCTATAATTTAAATTTGTTTTAGGATTCTTATGGCAGGTTATCCTAAAGTTGAGTAATTTTGAGGATTTGAGGGAACTGATCACATCTTTTAAAAGGCATGCACATAAAGTAATCCTTAGATGTCAAGTTTTATGGGATAGGAAAATGAAATTGCTCTATCTATGAAGGTTGAATCCTTTCGTGTTGTAAAGTTTGTGCAGCAATGCCATTCGTAGGAAATACTGCCAGTGCCCATCTCACAGGAGTGGGGTTTATGGCTAGAGCGGTAGGGGAGCCAAGTCAGCCGCTTCAGGCAATTATAAGGAAATGGCCTCCCATAAATCATAATTGCTTTGTGTGGGGAGAGATGAATGGAAAATCAAGGACTCAGTGCTGCTGTTCATTCTGAAACCCTCTAAATTACTCTGGTTTCATTTCATGTGTCTAAGCTGAAGTCGTCTAGTGGAAAATAGATAGAGGGGCAGCCGATCAAGTAATTAAAAGATACTGTTATTAACCAGTCTAGAGGTCAGATTTATCTGTAGCAGAAAGAAAGGCAGCCTAATTGGGCCTTAAGCTCTCATTTTTCTTCCCTAACCTTTTGCTCAAAGCTGTTTCTTGGTTTGGGGGATATATGACCATGTTTTAAAACGCATTTCTTTGGTCTTTTCTCAGACTCTTGTCACAGTTTTTTCTCTCACATAGCTGGGTTAGATCTTGGGGATCCACATAACTATTTGATGTAATCTTGAATGTGTAGTTTAGTTAAGTCAAGATGTAGTCTTTTTTTTTTCCTATGGAAGAAGTTGGTTACTGGATTTTTTTCAGAACTTATAGTTGCCCTATAGGGGGCAGCAATCCTCTTTACAGGATATAATGAAAATTAATGACTGCGTGTAGAATCTGTTAATGTTTTTGTTTTCTTATGTCTTTTGAGGTCCCCACTTCCCCCTCTCTTACTTACCTTTTTTCTTGCTTATGTCCACAAGCTCCTGTGATCGTGACAGGACATGATGACATCAGGCTTAAGTTCCTGTTTAGCAGCAGTATTTCTATTCACTTCTGAGTTGAAACAAACATACAGAATGTTTTGGTCACTTGCTTATAGAAAATATGCATTTTTAAAATCATCCAAAAAGGAAAGAACATTTTAACTTGACCGAGGTTCAGATTTTGAGTTTTGCTTGTTTTAAAACGTGTCTGGAAATAGCAGTGTTTAAATAGTTTGCCACGTCATTTATTTTTCATTGTCTCTGTGGCTTTGGGGGATGCTGTATGTCTAGGACTCTCCCTACAAGTGGAAGGGCTTCGAGCTCTTCAAGCAGGGATGTTATTTCTGACAACTGGAGTATTGGTACAGGTGATATTCTCTTTTCTCTTGATGAATACTCATTTTACGTCGGTGTACAGAGAACCATTCATTCCTTCCTCACATCCCCAGAAGCCTAGTGGTTGTCATTTCAGCTTTGCAGGCTTTGATTGTCTGGAAAATGCCATTTAAGCAGCTGATTATTTTATTTCTCTTTTTGGTAAGTGTACTTGATCACTGATTTTATTTCGCTGAGTTCAGAAATTCTGATAGTAATTTGTATTCTAAATTCTGTTTTTAACACCCTCAGCTATAACCTTGAGATTTTGATCTTGTTTTCCATAGATACTGTGATGATATTGACGTACCCAATGATTTCTTCTCTCTCTGTAGGCACCAGAATTTCCTGAGTTTGCCACTCAAGTCCAGGAAGCTATCAATTCCCTCGGGGGCAGTGTCTTTCCTAAGCTTAACTGGAGTGCCCCAAGGGTAGGAACACATAAGTAATTCTCTTACTGTTTAAATGTTCTTTGTTTTGCTATTTATTTCATTTCATATCCCTACAGAGGGTCTAATTATATTCCTAATTCTAGGAAAAATACCGTGGAATTTATTATTAATTTCCCTCTACTATTTTACCTTCCGGATTTTGCTATACACTTTCCTGGGGCTGTGAAACATGTATTCTGCCAAAAGGTAGTTTCCACCTCCTGTGTTGCTGATTGTTTTAGAATTCTGAGGAAATTCATACTCTGCCCTTTTCAGAAACGTGCCAAAAAATTTTTAGCTATGTTCCACTGAGCTTTGTGCCTACTTTGCATTTGCCTTCCCGTCTTTTGTTCTTATGTATGAGACATTTACCGTTTAAAGTTGTAGTGGTTCAGAATAGCTCACCTCCTTCTCTTTCAGATTTGATAGATGTTGGTGTAATAGCTCCAGCCGCCAAAGTTCAGGTGTTTGGCTGCCACTCCCCAGAAACGGGAAGGGTGGAAATTGATGTCCCTTTTCTTGGAGAGTAGCTGGTCAGACTATTTCTTTACCACCTTAATCTTGTAGCCAAAATGTCAATGTTTCTGACACTTCATTTTCCTCTCTTCTATTATCAGTAAGAAAAACATGGGGAAGTACTTAGGCCTGGGCTGAAATGTGAGGACCCTGGTATCTCAGTGCTCGTAACCAAGTGTCTGAAATGCAATGGTGGTGGTCTTTGCTGTTAAGCATAATTTAACATTTGACAGTGCTGCTAACATTTACTTGACTTTCTTGTTTAAACCCTTGAGGTGATATGCATTATTGATTTTGTTATAGGCCTGAGCATTCATAGCAGCCAACATGGAATATGGACTAAATAGCATGTGCTTCATTCTTTAGGATGCGTATTGGATAGCAATGAATAGTTCTCTGAAATGTAAAACCCTCAGCGACATCTTTCTACTTTTCAAGAGTTCTGATTTCATCACTCGTGACTTCACTCAGCCGTAAGTATCTCTTATTCTCTCATGTCAACAGTTTCAGTATTTGTCCAAATTTTTCCGTAGATGAAATTCCATTACTTGTAGTACTATTATAAATCACAGCTCCATATAACAAAGCTATTTCATATTGCGAAAATGACCTGTTAAAGCAAATCTTTCTTTTCCCTTTATAGAAAATAGTATATAATAAATATCTGAAAATATTAAGGACTTTCTGTATCTCTGCTTATTAATCATTTCAGTAATTTTTTTCCTGTTATAAAACTGATAAATGTTTATCATAGAAAAGCAAAACTACGGATTACAGCTAAATAAAAACAGGAAATATAAAAGCACTCATGACCCAGAGTGGTGGCTCACACCTGTAATTCCAGCACTTTGGGAAGGAAAGACAGGTGGATCACCTAAGGTCAGGAGTTCAAGACCAGCCTGGTCAACATAGTGAATCCCCGTCTCTACTAAAAATACAAAAAAGTAGCTGGGCGTGGTGGTGTGTGCCTATAGTCCCACCTACTCGGGAGGCCAAGGCAGGAGAATTGCTTGAACCCGGGAGGCGGAGGTTGCAGTGAGCCGAGATCGCAGGCCACTGCACTGTAGCCTGGGCAACAGAGCGAGACTCCATCTCAAAACAAACAGAAACAAAAAAGCACTCATGATCTTGACACAATTAGTTCTTATACTTCTAGAATTCTGTCTATAAATAAATATAAATATATCTCTCTACCTATATACAGAGTTTTTAATGGGATCCTATAGTTTGTATTTCTTTTTTTTTTGAGACGGGGTCACAGGCTGGAATGCAGTGGCATGATCTCAGCTCACTGCACCCTCTGCCTCCTGGGTTCAAGCGATTTTCTTGCCTCAGCCTCCCGAATAGCTGGGACTACAGGTGTGCACCACCACACTTGGCTAATTTAGTATATTTTTAGTAGAGACAGGGTTTCACCGTATTGGCCAGGGTGATCTCGAACTCCTGACCTCATGCCACCTCAACCTCCCAACGTGTTAGGATTACAGGTGTGAGCCACCACGCCCAGCCTATAGTTTATATTTCTTAGTAGGCTGCTTTTGCACTTACAGTGTGACGTCATTGCATGTCTAAATTCATCATTATTTTCCATTCCCTTAATGCTGCGCCTCTGGAGAGCTGTAGCATAACATATTTGACCCACCCGCTGTTCTTCCAGAGCTGCAGTGAATATCCTTAAGCTAACCCTTGGTGCACTCTCCTAATTTTTTCCTTAGGATAAGTTTCTAGAAGTGGAATTGCTTTGTTTCTTTCCTTTGCCTGTCACTCTATAGCTAAAAAATTTGACAGTGCAGTCAGCGTTGTAGGCAGACGGAATACTTGCCCTGCTGAGCCGCAGGTGCTCTCTTTATGCTGCTTCTGTTGTCTTCAAATAGCAGCTATTTTTCTAGGTTTCTCTTGCTGTCACATCTTAAACAGACCAGTTATCTCAGTTAAACTCATCTTTAAACTGACCTTTAAAGCATATCAGAGAACCTAGAAGCAGCAGCATGAGGGTGAAAATCTTGTATAAGCATGCCACTTCCGCCCTGTCCAGTTGAGTTTCTCCTGCCAGTTCATTCCATTTCAGACTCAAATCCTTTTTTTGAAGTAGATCCTGGCGTGATCACTACATGACAGTCATGCATCAACTCTGGCGTCTGAGCTGTGCAGCTTGGACGTATGGTTTTAGTGTTATATTGATTAAAGAAAAGGAAGTTAAGTAACCATCAATGAGTGTGGTTGTATTACATTGTATTACATGTTTACTGTATAAGGATTTTACCTGTATTAGTAGTTCTAGTTTTATAGAAAAAAAGTGTGTGTGTGTGCACGTCTGTGTCTGTGTGTGTGTGTTTAATAGAGATGGGGTCTCACTATGTTGCCCAAGCTGGGCCTCAAACTCCTGGGCTCAATTGATCCTTCTGCGCCTGACCAAGTGTTGGTTTGACATTCAGTTGTCAACCCTCTGGTTGTGTTGGCACAGGTGTTGGTAGTCTGTTTTAGTAACCAGTAGTATTTTCATTCTAGTAGCTACCCTCTGAAAAGTAGAACAAAGTTGTGCCTCTTTTTCCCGTTGGAAAGCTTTTTGACATCTAATGCTTTAAGACGTCTTAAAATATGTTACACTGAAAATACTGTCTACTTGATAATTCAGCTGATAAGAATTTTTATTTTGAGATGGAGTCTCACTCTGTCACCCAGGCTGGAGTGCAGTGGTGCGATCTTGGCTCACTACAACCTCTGCCTCTAGGGTTCAAGCAATTCTCCTGCCTCGGCCTCCCGAGTAGCTGGGATTACAGTGGCATGGCTATCATGCCCGGCTAATTTTTTTTGTATTTTAGTAGAGACGGGGTTTCACCGCATTAGCCAGGATGGTCTCATCTCCTCACCTCATGATCTGCCCGCCTAGGCCTCCTAAAGTTCTCGAGTTATAGGCGTGAGCCACCACGCCCGGCCATGCCCAGCTAATTTTTGTATTTTTAGTAGAGAAGGGGTTTCACCATGTTGGTCAGGCTGGTCTTGAACTCCTGGTCTTGTGATGCTGCCCGCCTTGGCCTCCTAAAGTGCTGGGATTACAGGCGTGAGCCACTGCGCCTGGCCCTGATAAGGATTTTTATATGCCTTTAGTGTCAGTTGCAGTGAGAGTGGGAAGACACCTTTGCCTTTCCAGAACTAACTATAAACTGCTTTTAATTCTGAGGCTGATGTTTTTTTTAAATCAGCTTTGCGATTTAGTGATCAGCTGCCTCCTCTTAAGCTACGTCTTGCTTTTTATCTTTATTTAACTGATGTTCCAGTGGATGGTATGAATAATAGTCTGTTGTTTCGCGTTTTGTACTTTTTGACTTTTGCATGGCAAGGAAGTGAAATCAGCAAGTGAGTTTGAGGCCTTGGATTTAGAGTGTTTACCCACAGAATGCCATCCTTCTGCTATTATAAATAATTGGGAGTTGGCAGGAGCAAATACCAAGCACTGGGCTTTCAGCCTTTTAGCTGGGCACCACTAATGTGTCACTTTGTCTAGAAATAACTGTTAGTAGTTGCTTAGCAATTAATAAATCAGTTGCATAACAGAAAGTGTTGCCATCACATAAAAATTCCTTGTTGATAGAACTCATTAAAGATGAATGTTTGTCACAAAGGCCTTGAAGAGCTCTTGAAAGATTAAATTAGGAGTATAGTTCCTTAGATTGGACAGGATCATATCAGTGATCTAACCCTTTCCTTCTGTAGATTAGAAAATCGAGGCCTAAATCTGTTCAGTGATTTGTTCAAGATCCTACAGCTAGTTAATAAAAGCTAAAACCAGAATATAATTTTAATAACACCATTTTAAAAGTTCTTTGTATTTTCACTTAATAAAGTTATAGATTCATTCTTTCCAAAATACTTCCTATTAAAATATTAGATAATAGAAGAAAACATTTAATTTACAATACATAGTTATATATAATATGTATAAAGTTATATAACATAAAAATGAGATTATGTTGTTTTTACTATTTTGAGGCTTGACTTGACAAGAAAACAAATATGTTACAGTCAGAATTGCGAGTTAACAGAAGCCGAAAATAGTTTACACGCGGGATTTAAAAAAATACATTATTTAAAGAGGAGTCTGGAGATTGGATATTTTTAGGAATACTCGGTGGCTCACCAAGGTCGCCAGGAACCCATGCTCTTTCAGGCCCTTTCCTTCTGCCATCCTTGACGTAGTGGCTTGGTCTTTGGGTTTCTCACCTAATGGTTAAAAGATTGCTGCTACAGTTCCAAGTATCTGTCACACGAAGACATGACCATATCTCAACCAAAAACAGGAGGGGTATATATGTTTCCTCTCATTCTTTTCTGTAGGCGAAAGAGTAAAGCATTCCTGGAGGCCTCCTGGGAGACTTCCTCTCAGCCCTCATTGGTCACAGTTGCCCAGCCTAATCCAGTAGTTGGCAAAGGGAGCAGAATTGCTGTGATTCGTTTAGATCAAGCTTGTCCAAGCTGCAGCAGCCTGGGATGGCTTTGAATGTGCCACAACCCAAATTCAGAAACTTTCGAACATCATGAGATTTTTTTTTGAGACTTATTTTTTTAATTTTTATTTATTTTTTATATCATCAGCTATCGTTAGTGTATTTTATATGAGGCCCAAGACAATTCTTCTTCCTCTAATGTGTCCCAGGGAAGCTAAAACTTTCGACACCCCTAGTTAGACCAAGGTTCTCGGCATGAGATGCATCAGCGTTATCCAGAGAGTTAGATGAAACACAGGTTCCTGGGCCCCAGGGTTTCTGGTCCAGCAGGCCTGGAGGGGGCTAAGCAGATCATTTCTAACCTGTTTCCAGGCAATGTGGATGCCACTGGTCCAGGCCCATGCCTTGGCTGCTTAGATTAGTCAGCACATGCATCCCAGGGATTAGAGAGGGAACCAGGAAGCACAAATGCTCCCAGCATCTGAACAATCCAGGTTCCATTGGACAGGCTGAAGACGGGAACCCTGAAGAGTAGACAGCCAGTATTGTCTCCCTGCCTATAATGTACTCGAGAACATTAATTACTGCTTTTTTCTTTCCTGTTCTTCAAATGGTTACTGTAGACAAAAAGCTTTAAAAAGTGGAGGTTGACATGACATGTGGCCGGGCGCGGTGGCTCACATCTGTAATCCCAGCATTTTGGGAGGCCAAGGTGGGTGGATCACGAGGTCAGAAGTTCGAGACCAGCCTGGCCAACATGGTAAAACCCCAACTCTACTAAAAATGCAAAAAAAAGAAATATGACACGTATAAATGTGTTGACTGTATTATTTGCCAAGATATAAACATTCTGTGTGATTAAACTTGCTGAGTCACAGGCTGCTTTCATTATTTTATTGTGACTTCAGTGGGCTGAGTAGACAAGAAAAAATTTTGATACTCAATTGGCATTTAGAAAAAGGGGCTGAGTGAGTGAAAAAATAAATTTGTTAATTGTTTCTCTGAGGGGCTCATGATGAAGGAGAAATACATTTGACTGGAGGTCAGGGAATTTGATTTGTCTTTTTAAAATTTTTTCAAGATGGAGTCTCCCTCTGTCACCCAGGCTGGATGCCATGATGCGATCTCGGCTCACTGCACCCTCCGCCTCCCACAGTCCCAGACTGACACTGACATGCTCATCACTGGATATGCTACATCTGCCCTCTTTTTTTTTCTTTTTTTCTGAGGCAGGGTCTTGCTCTGTCACCCAGGCTGGAGTGTCGTGGCGTGATCTGGGCTCTGCAAGTTCTGCCTCCCAGGTTCACGCCATTCTTGCCTCAGCCTCCTGAGTAGCTGGGACTACAGGCGCCCGCCACCGCGCCCGGCTAATTTTTTGTATTTTTAGTAGAGACGGGGTTTCACTGTGTTAGCCAGGATGGTCTCGATCTCCTGACCTCGTGATCTGCCTGCCTTGGCCTCCCAAAGTGCTGGGATTACAGGCGTGAGCCACCGCACCCGGCCCTTTTGTCCTCTTTCAGTGTGCAAAATATTTCGAACAACATGAGAGAAACTGTGTGTTGATTATAATTATTTATTTATTTACTTATTTTATTTTATTTTTATTGTTTTCTTGAGGGGAAGTCTCACTCTGTGGCCCAGGCTGGAGTCCAATGGCACGATCTTGGCTCACTGCAACCGCCGCCTCCCAGTTCAAGCAATTGTCCTGCCTCAGTCTCCCGCGTAGCTGGGACTATAGGCACGTGCCACCACACCCGGATAATTTTTATATTTTTGGTAGAGACAGGGTTTCACCATATTGGCCAGTCTGGTCTTGAACTCCTGACCTCAAGTGATCCACCTGCCTTGGCCTCCCGAAGTGCTGGGATTACAGGCGTGAGCCACCGCACCCGGCCTAATTATAATTAATAGCATGTCAGTCTGAAGGCATGTTCAGGGCACAATAAATATTCCTATTTATAGTTAGGCCATTTGCCTGGCAGAAAACTAAGGCTTGTTTAAGCTGAGGATGATGTGGGTAGTAATAAAAGAAAAAAATACGGCACTCATTTTATTTTATGGTAAAATTATTTCAGTGTTTATTTTGCATCTGAGTAAAGACAACGGATGTGTAATTATCTGTCATTGACGTACACTGTGTATTTCCCCTTGTATTTTTTTTTTTTCCCAGTGGCTTTGTGGGAACAGGTAGTGTTTGGTTACATGGATATGTTCTTTAGTGGTGATTTCTGAGCTTTTGGTGCACCCATCACCCAAGCAGTGTACATGGTACCCAATGTGTAGTCTTTTATCCCTTGCCAACCCTCACCCTTTCCCGAGTCCCAAAAGTCCAGTGTGTCATTCTTATGCCTTTGTGTCTTCATAACTTAACTCCCACTTACAAGTGAGAACATACGATGTTTGGTTTTCCGTTCCTGAGTTACTTCACTTAGAATAATAGTCTCCAATTCCATCCAGGTTGCTGCGAATGCCATTATTTTGTTCCTTAAAAAAAAAAAAAAACACTCTGATTAGTCATCAGTACTACTTAAGCATATTTCTTTAGTTTGGGGATAGAATATTTTTTATTTTCCTTTTTTTTCTTTCCTTTTTAAAAATTTGTGTCTGTAACATTGCTTTCCAAAATTCCTGTTAACTGGCTAATTTTAAAGTGTAGTAAAAATATGCTAGCATAATTTCATAGTAGCTTTCATCACAGTAGGGCTTTGGGATTTTGCTTTTTTTCCTTCGGAATAAAATCTTTGCTATTATTATACCTGAGAATTCTTTTAGTTTGCCACTTACATTGTAAATAATGTAACATTACTTAATCACATTTGTGTTTATTTTAGAATTTTCATAGCTGGCTAGAGTAACTATAATTATTCTGCCAAGAATTTGAACTTCGAATCCAACGTAAGAGCCTCCTTTCGGCTTAGACTACAAATTAGTGACTTTAGTTTAATACCACATTCTGTTGGTACTTTGTTGAAATTTTCAGTTAAAGAAATCTTCCAGGCCGGGCGCGGTGGCTCAAGCCTGTAATCCCAGCACTTTGGGAGGCCGAGACGGGCGGATCACGAGGTCAGGAGATCAAGACCATCCTGGCTAACACCGTGAAACCCCGTCTCTACTAAAAAATACAAAAAAAAAAAAACTAGCCGGGCGAGGTGGCGGGCGCCTGTAGTCCCGGCTACTCGGGAGGCTGAGGCAGGAGAATGGCGGGAACCCGGGAGGCGGAGCTTGCAGTGAACTGAGATCCGGCCACAGCACTCCAGCCTGGGTGACAGAGCGAGACTCCGTCTCAAAAAAAAAAAAAAAAAAAAAAAAAAAAAAGAAATCTTCCAAATTAATGTTAAATACTAACCCAGGAAAAAAGTTTTAGGAATTTTTCCTATTGGTGGTGGTGGTGGTGTTTTTGTTTTTGTTTTTCTTGAGATGGAGCCTTTTTGTCGTGGGAAACGTGCTGAGTCCTCCAGTGACCTTGGTGGGATTCAGGGTGGCCAGACTGAGTTTTCCAGCTGAAGCTGTGGCCCTGAAGGCCATGCTTGGGGTCCAAGCCGCTCCAGTTTGATGCTTCCTTCCTTTTCCCTATTTCTTCCTTTCCCCAAGAATGGTGCAGACTTCCTGCTGAGGCCTGTAGTTGGTGGACAGGCATCTTCTGGCCCTTTTCCCAAGAACCTCTTACAGAGCTTGAACTGCAGCTACTCCTCAGAATAACCATTTCTAAAATATGGGCCGGGCACGGTGGCTCACGCCTGTAATCTCAGCACTTTGGGAGGCTGAGGTGGGAGATTACCTAAGGTCGGGAGTTTGAGACCAGCCTGACCAACATGATGAAACCCCTTCTCTACTAAAAATACAAAAATTAGCTGGGCATGGTGACAGATGCCTGTAATCCCAGCTACTTGGGAGGCTGAGGCAGGAGAATTGCTTGAGCCCGGGAGACGGAGGTTGCAGTGAGCCGAGATCATGCCGTTGCACTCCAGCCTGGCCAACAGACTGAGACTGTGTCTCAAAAAAAAATATATGTGTCTAGTCCCTATCTCGGACACTTTGGATTGGAATCTCTGGGGAAGTATTCTGAAAAATCATCTCAGTCCACTCTCTCATTTTCAAACCTGTGTTCTAGAAGCTCTGACACACCCTGAGGTTCAGCGTGCAGTAAGTAGTTAACTGAATATAAAGACAGGGAAGAAAAAGGGGTCTGACAAGTTGTCTACAGATTTGATTGAATAAAGAACTTTAGAAATCGCCCAATACCATCTGCCATTTACTGCTGAGGCAACTACGAACCAGTCCCAAAAGATAATTGACTTTTCTAAGATGAGAAAATACTAGTACAGAGCCCAAGGTCCTGATTGTGATTTTTTTACCTCTGGTCTATTGTTTCTTCTGTTTATTGGAATGTTTCCCTTTTCTCCTTATGTAGATTATCTAATTAAAATATTTCACTTGTCTCTATACTGGATATGTATACAAAAATAATTTTCTTTCTTTTTTTGAGACAGAGTCTCACTCTGTTTCCCAGGCTGGAGTGCAGTGTTGTGATCTCAGATCACTGCAACCTCCAACTCCTGGGTTCAAGGGATTCTCGTGCCTCAGCCTCCCAAGTAGCTGGGCTTACAGGCATGGGCCACAATGCCCAGCTAATTTTTGTATTTTTAGTAGAGATGGAGTTTCACCATGTTGGTCAGTCTGGTCTCAAACTCCTGACCTCGTGATCCGCCCACCTCGGCCTCCCAAAGTGCTGGGATTACAGGCATGAGCCACCGCACCCGGCCCCAAAATAATTTTCTTAAATAATAGAAAATGTGTAGTGGAAAGCTCTAGATACGTGTAGTACTTATCAATATGCTGATCCTTGGGGGCGAAAGGGCAGTTTTTTAAAGGATAAAAGTAATTAGTTAATTTTTATTAACTTGTGACAGTTCATGACCTTAATTTTTGAGCAGAGTCTCACTCTGGGCTAGAGTGCAATGGTGTGATCACAGCTTATTGCAATCTCAAACTCCTGAGCTTAAGTGATCTTCACGCCTCAGCCTCCTGAGTAGCTGGGATTACAAGCATGAGCCTCCATGCTTGCTAATTTTTATATTTTTTGTAGAAGCAGGACCTAGTTTTGTTGCCCGGCTGGTCTCAAACTCCTGACTTTAGGCAGTCTTCCCACCTCAGCCTTCCAAAGTGTTGAGATTACAGGTGTGAGCCCTGTGCTCAGTCCTTAATTTTTATTAACATAAAATAACTGATAAGTTTAATTTTTATTGAAATAATTTTTAATTGAAAGCTAGTTTTCTAGTTTTAAATTATTACTCCTCAAGATAATGTACCGTTAAGTTAGTTTGATTTGAAGTAAGAGATTTTTGCTTTCCAGAGAAAAACTAGGTTGTTTTTAGGTTTTTTTTTTGAGACGGAGTCTCGCTTGGTCACCCAGGCTGGAGTGCAGTGGCACGATCTCGGCTCACTGCAACCTCCGCCTCCTGGGTTCAAGCAATTCTCCTGCCTCAGCCTCCTGAGTAGCTGGGACTACAGGTGCACACCACCAGGCCTAGCAAATTTTGTTTTTTTTGAGACAGAGTTTCACTCTTGTTGCCCAGGTTGGAGTGCAAGGGCGCGATCTTGGCTCACCACAACGTCTGCCTCCTGGTTCAAGCGATTCTCCTGCCTCAGCCTCCCGTGTAGCTGGGATTACAGGCACGCGCCACCACACCCAGCTAATTTTGTATTTTTAGTAGAGACGAGTTTTCTCCATGTCGGTTAGGCTGGTCTCGAATTCCTGACCTGAGGTGACCTGCCCGCCTCGGCCTCCCAAAGTGCTGGGACTACAGGCGTGAGCCACTGTGCCTGGCCACGCCTGGCTAATTTTTGTAGAGACAGGGTTTTGCCACGTTGCCCAGACTGGTCTCAAACGCCTGAACTCAAGCAATCGGCCCGCCTCAGCCTCCCAGAGTGCTGGGAGTACAGGCGTGAGCCACCGTGCCGGCTCTGCTCCCTCCCTTTCAGTGAGTCACCAAGTGATCTTGCTCCTGCCTCTACGCTTCTCCTTTCTCTGTCCACTCCCATTCCCATAGTTAGACCCTCATCTCCCCGAGGCTATTGCAGCAAGCCTTCTACCAGGTTTCTCTGCCTCCCACGCTGCCGCCCTTCCCCTAAACTGTCCAACACCATTATGCCATAGTGATACAGATTTAAAAAATGTTTTTAAACCCCTGGTACCTGTGAACACAGTGATGTTCTTAACGCCTAAATGGAATGATCTCCCTTGCGTACTTGAAGATTTTAGGGCCCCCCATTGTCTATATAATGAAGTCCAAGTGCCCTGGGTGGGCACACAAGGCCTCTCATGACCTGGATGCTTCTCTGTCCAGAGTTTCTGTCCAGCTCCATCTGTTGCAGTTCCCCCTTGCGTCCTGCGCTCCATCAGAGATGATCTCCTCCAGTTATTTGAATGCTCTGTGAGGTCTCTCACTGCCCTCCCTGCCTTGGCACGTTTCTCTGTGCTTTAAATGCGGACCCCTTCTTGACTACCGCTCCCCTCTGACACACAGCAGCCAGCCAGTCAGTTCTTCCTTGGTGCCGCGGAGCATTTTTTCTCCAGTGTGTTTAAAATTGTGTGTGCTTTTTAGCTTTCTCCACCAGACTGACCCCGTACAGAACGAAGGAGTCTTCATCATTTTAACATTCCCAATGCCTAGCCCAAGCTTTGGCACAGGTGGGCATTTAGTAAGCGATATGAAACATTGTTGATGAAACTGAGGAGTTTTAGAGGAGGAAGCAGTGTACTTAATGGAGGGCTGAATGGATCTATCCGAGTTTTAAAATGGCACGTGGGAGACGGATTCGATTACCTGTGTGGCTTTCGATGGCCAGCGTTACATTGAGGGAGAAGTAGGCTGCTGGCTGCAGTATAAGATGCACACAACAGGAACGTGTACAATGACAGTGCCTTCCTCCCCTTGTTGAGAATCGGGGGTTAGACAGGTTGAGTCTTGGTGTGGCCACTAAATTTGGGCTTTTCTGGGTATTAGTTTCTTTGGCTTTTGACAGAAAAAATGGAGATTATACTATGTCTGTGGTTATAATAGCTCCTAACATTGTTTATTTTAATGTTTGTGGGTACATAGTAAGTGTATATATTCATGCAGTACATGAGATGGGTGTTTTTTGCTTTTTGGGGTTTTTTTGAGATGGAGTCTCATTCTGTCGCCCAGGCTGGGGTTCAGTGGTGCTATCTTGGCTCAGTGCAACCTCTGCCTCACAGTTTTAGGCGATTCCCCTGCCTCAGCCTCTGAAGTAGCTGGGTTTTCAGGCGTCCACCACCACAGCCGGCTAATTTTTGTATTTTTAGTAGAGACAGGGTTTCACCATGTTGGCCAGGCTGGAGTCAAACTCCTGACTTCAAGTGATCCACCTGCCTTGGCCTCCCAAAGTGGTGGGATTACAGCTGTGAGCCACTGCACCCATCCTGGGGTACATTGCATGTTTTGATACAAACAGGCTATGCCCAATTATCACATCATGTAAAATGGGGTATCTGTTCCCCTCAAAACATTTATCCATCCTTTGTGTTACAAATGATTCAGTTACACTCTAGTTATTTTAAAATGTACCATTAAATCGTTGTTGACTATAGTCACCCTATTGTGCTATCAAATACTAGACCAACTGTAGAAATCATCCTGGAAAGTACAGTCTTGCTCATAACATTGTTTTGAGGATTAAATGAGTTAATATCTCAGGGTGCCTAGGCTAACGCATAGCATTGAATAAGGCTTAATAAATGTTGATCGAATTTGAGTTAGTCTCCTGTTTCTGGATGCTTTTAGTAAAACGTTACTTTCATGTTAAATATAAGTTACGTGTGTGCATAAACTGACACCAGTAACAAAGAGATTCATTTGCCTTTTCTTCTTCCAAAGGTTTATTCATTGTACTGATGATTCTCCAGATCCATGTATAGAATATGAGGTAAGAAGCTTATTTTCCTTGATAATCGTAGATTAAGATGTGTTGAGAATTGCTATTTATTCTTAAGTGAAATGAAACGAATGAAGTTTCTTGGATTAATTTCTTTGGGAACCTAAAGCCACTGAAATTTTACATTTATGAAATATACACATAAAAGGATATATATTATGTATAGAATATATATACTAAATATATGTGTGCAGTATACACTTGCTACAGGATATATGCAGACACCTTTAACAAAACAAACACCTTTTTACGCTGCACAGCTGCACCTCATTGTTTCAGCATTTTACCATTTTTTATACTGTTCACTCACCTTACAAATAACTTATAAGAATAAGAGGATAGGCCAGGCACAGTGGCTCATGCCTGTAATCCCAGCACTTTGAGAGGCCAAGGTGGGCGCATCATCTGAGGTCAGGAGTTCGAGACCAGCCCGGCCATCATGGCGAAACCCCATGTCTCTACTAAAAATACCAAAGTTAATCTGGGCATGGTAGTGGTCGCCTGTAATCTTAGCTACTCGGGAAATTGAGGCTGAAGAATTGCTTGAACCCTAGAGGTGGAGGTTGCAGTGAGCTGAGATGGTGCCATTGCACTCCAGCCTGGGTGACAAGAGTGAAGCTCTGTCTCAAAAAAAAAAAGAGGATGGTGAAAAAACAACTTCATTAGAAATTTTGATGAGTTTAAACGTAGTAAACCTCAATTTTTATTCCAAATTTTCCTAGTTTTGAAAGTATACACACAAAACACACACGCACATACCCTGATCTGCACCAGGTTCTTAGCTACAACTAACTGCTCATCAACTGTCGTGAATGGATCCGAAACATAACTTTTTTTTTTTTTTGGAGACACAGTTTTGCTCTGTTGCCCAGGCTGGAGTGCAGTGGCACGATCTCAGCTCATTGAAACCTCCACCTCCTGGACTAAAGCAATTCTCCTGCCTCAGCCTCCTGAGTAGCTGGGATTACAGGTGTGCACCACCACCACCCAGCTAATTTTTGTATTTCTGGTAGAGACTGGGTTTCACCATGTTGACCAGGATGGTCTCGAACTCCTGACCTCAAGTGAAACGCCTGCCTCAGCCTCCCAAAATGCTGGGATTACAGGCGTGGGCCACTGCGCCCGGCCTAACTTTCTTCTAAATGCAGACTCCACGTTTCAGCTCTCATTCCTGGTCCTTCTTGCACTTGCATTGTCAAAATACAAACTTTCCAAAACTTTGACAACTCATAGTTTGTTGAAAAGAGAATGGTCATCTTTGCTCCATAATTGCATTTTTACATTTACGTGAAAATTACATTTCATTGTTGGTCTTGTAACACCAATTCGAATTAGTGCAGTAATTTTAAAAATATATCTTTAGTGTCTGTTTGCTTCTAGCTACTTTTGTACATATGTACACATGCTTTCAAAATTGGTCTGTTGACTCACTGTGTTGAGTAATTTTTAATGTGTTGACTGTAGATAGACTTCTCTTTTAGGATTATACCGTAGGCATGGAGCAGTTAATTTACTAGTTAAGTGACTTCTTACCAAGCCACCAATTACTAGATCTTAGAGTGCTTGTAGGTGAGATTCTTACATACAATCTGTGAGATTTTTTTTCCCTTGCTTAATAGCATAGTGTGAGCATTTTCCCAGCTTATTAAACACTTCTATAACTTTAAATAATATAGTCATAGCGATTGCTTCACACAATAAACAACTATTAAGTACCTGGCTGTGGTGCTTCTGCCAGGTGCTAGAAAGAGATCATTTCCTTAGCCTTTCTCTGAGTCACAGTCTTTTTTAAGAAGTCACCATCTGGCCAGGCGCAGTGGCTCAAGCCTGTAATCCCAGCACTTTGGGAGGCCGAGACGGGCGGATCACGAGGTCAGGAGATCGAGACCATCCTGGCTAACACGGTGAAACCCCGTCTCTACTAAAAATACAAAAAACTAGCCGGGCGAGGTGGCGGGCGCCTATAGTCCCAGCTACTCGGGAGGCTGAGGCAGGAGAATGGCGTGAACCTGGGAGGCGGAGCTTGCAGTGAGCTGAGATCCGGCCACTGCACTCCAGCCTGGGTGACAGAGCGAGACTCCGTCTCAAAAAAAAAAAAAAAAAAAAAGAAGTCATCATCTACCTCCAAGATTTATTTACCAGCAGTTTGCTCTCTTATTGCCATTTTGAAAGACACCATTATCATGTGTATAAGATTTAAAACTCAATTTTAAAAGTGTAGGAAAGTGATACTCTTCAAGTAATTCAAATAAAAAAAGTTGCAAGTAGAATCCTGTGTATTGTTTTCTCCTGTCTGTGTGTATTTAAAATACACACACACACACACACACACTCACTCACACTCTTTCTCTCTCTCTTTATATATAGTTATGTATTTGTAGGATAAATCTGGAAAGATGCACAAGAAACCTATAGCACTGGTTGCCTCTGAGGAGAAAGACAGAGGGACAGGGTGGGGGAGAGAGAGAAACTCCCTATGCCTTTCTGTGTTTTGTGAAAATCAACCAGAGTGTATGTATTACCTATACAAAATAGTATTTTGATAAACCTTATGCAAATTTTCCAGTAAATTGTGTGCTACAATTGCTTATTTATTTGTTGCTAAGTAAAACCACTGTAGCCTCTCTCTTTCTCTCTCTCTCTCTCTCTATATATATATATAAAAAAGTATGTGTGTATATGCCTGTATGGGCTTTTAATAGATAGGAACTGTGTAATATTTTAGTGTCAGATCCATTTAATAATTACATTAAAAAAAATCAGATAATAAGGCTTGACTAAGAGCTTATAATAAATGAAAAATGAAATCAGTGCATTTAAAATTTCTAAGGCATATTTTAAACATGTTTTTTTAAATACATAAAATGTCCCACCTGAAATTTTCCTGATTTTTAAGATGAGAAACTTATTACTATAGTATATGAGAGTTTATATATATTAAATAATTATTAATTACAGTAATAAGACCCATTTGTGATTTGGGCCAAGGGTAGAATTGATTAACTAAAATATTGAGAAAATAGTGAGAGAGTTGTTTTGGTGATTCATTGTGACAAACCTCAATAATAATTATATCAAAGTAAGGATTACCTCTTGGTACTTAAGGTAGACAAGTTTAGAATTATTTTATTTTATTTTTGAGATAGCGTCTTGCTCTGTTGCCCAGGCTAGAGTGCAGTGATGCAGTCTCAGCTCCCTGCAGCCTCTGCTTCCTGGGTTCAAGCGATTCTCATGTCTCAGCCTCCCTAGCAGCTGGGGCTACAGGTGCCTGCCACCACGCCTGGCTAATTTTTTTGTATTTTTAGTAGAGATGGAGTTTCACCATGTTGGCCTGGCTGATCTCTAACTCCTGACCTCAGGTGATCTGCCCGCCTCAGCCTCCCAAAGTGCTGGGATTACAGGAGTGAGCCACTGCGCCTGGCTGGAATTACTTTATTATTTGATATTCCTCAAGGGGTGCAGAACATATGAATGGACATATGGCACTGTGATGAAAAGATGTAACTACATTCTTGATGGTGTGCTTGTATGTCAGAACTCTCAAAATGGCAGTTACCTGACAAGGATGCATTTTGTCATAGAATTTTAGCACAATTTTCTTGCGGTTATTAGAATAATAGATCACAACTCTATTCCCTACATCTCATGTTAAGAATTTTTTTTTTTTTTTGAGATGGAGTTTCACTCTTGTTGTCCAGGCTGGAGTGCAATGGCGTGATCTTTGCTCACTACAACCTCCGCCTCCTGGGTTCAAGTGATTCTCCTTCCTCAGCCTCCTGAGTAGCTGACAGGCATGTGCCACCATGCCCAGCCAAGAATGTTATATGATGCCTCTTTTTTAAAAACCATTTGATAACGGCAATCATTAAGATACAGTGTTGACCTAAAATTGCCTAATAGACCTTACCATATGGTTGTGTTATATTAAATATTTTGTCCTTTGTCTACAGCTTGTTCTCCGAAAATGGTGTGAATTGATTCCTGGCGCTGAGTTTCGATGTTTTGTCAAGGAAAACAAGCTTATTGGTGAGTTTTTTTTGTTTGTTTTATCCTTGAAAGTCATCTTTAAAAGAAGACAAGCTTTTGTTGGAAGTAAATTTCCAGTAATTAGGACTGGGATGTCAATCTGTTTTCATCTCAGATGCCACCTCTAACCAGTTGGTACTGACTCTCTGGAATGCCGTGTTGACAGGAATCCCGAGCCCAGATTCACTTGCCACAGGAAACGGTGTTGTCAGATAATCATGGCTGGCTGGATTCCAGAGATAAAAGTGGTGGTTGATTTAGGAATCAGGAACTCTGTATGGAATTTTCCTAAACAGTACTTAGCAATAGTCTGCTTATTTTAAGCGTCATAAAAAGTCAAGTTTTGGAACCTTTATTTCTATTATTGGGGCACTATTTATTATTCTAGCAAGAGAAAATATGTGGACAAGTAAGTGTATTCTTCTAAGACACCCATTTTCTTTCCTCTCAGGTTACTATTTTGTTTGCTATGATTTATTTAAGTGAAATATTGAAGATAATTCGTTCTTTATTTTGTTTATGCATGTTTTCCATGAAGTAAAATTTATCTTCAACCGAGAAAAGTGTAATTTGAATGCAATCAAATCAGCAATATTGATTCATTGAATGTGATGTTGAAATGTGTTAACCCACCTGAAAGAAAGTTGGGGTGTTCGCACTTCTCATATTGCTCGATGTTCTTGGGGAAGCTGCAGTGTAGGTGCTCTAAAGAAGGGGGTCCTGTTGGCACATGACTGAGGAATAGGAAGCCCGAATTTCAGAACTGTTTTTCCTAGAGAACTTTTCCCTAGGACCGGAGCAAATTCAGGGAGTTTGTGTAATAGTCCCGTTAGTGTGTTTGGACTCATGTCAGCAAGTCACTCTGAAAAAAGGAATGTTTACTTTTCCATGGCTTGAACGAGCAGGCTGTGAAGGCCAAGTAGCACGTATGAACAAGAAAAACAGACTGCTTCTAGGCGATACAGTCTGAATATGGCAGGCATCTGGTGAAGAATGCTGTTTTCCCGAGGAAAGTGGAAGAGTATACCAATTTGCAGAGACTTCTTTGGAGGAAATCAAAGCAGCAGCAGTCGATTACGTGTGCGGGCTTAGAATTGCTGCTTTAATTTTGTACATAACAAGACTTTTTGTGACTTCGAATTCCTTCCATTTTACTAAATGAAAATAACTCTTTCCATGGGCTAGGTGGTGTGGCTCACACCTGTAATCCCAACAGTTTGAGAGGCCAAGGCTGGAGGATTGCTTAAGGCCAGGAGTTCAAGACCAGCCTGGGCAATGTACTGAGACCCCGTCTCTACAAAAAATAAAACCATGAGCCAGGCATGGTGGCACATGCCTGTAGTCCCGGCTACTCGGGAGACTGAGGTGTGAGGGTCACTTGAGCTCAGGAGGTGGAGGTTGTGATAAGCTATGATTGTGCCACTGTACTCCAGCCTGGGCAACAGAATGAGACCCTGTCTCTAAAAGAAAAAAGAAAAAAAGAAAAAAGGCCGAGTGTGGTGGCTTATACCTGTAATCCCAGCACTTTGAGAGGCCGAGGTGGGTGGATCATGAGATCAAATTCAAGGCCAGCCTGGCCAAGATGGTGAAAGACCGTCTCTGCTAAAAATACCAAAAAAAAAATTAGCCAGGCGCGGTGGCAGGTGTCTGTAATCCCAACTACTCGGGAGGTGAGGCAGGAGAATCGCTTGAACTTGGGCAGCAGAGGTTGCAGTGAGCCGAGATCATGCCACTGCACTCCAGCCTGGGCGATAGAGTGAGACTGTCTCAAAAAAAAAAAAAAACAGTAAATTCTTCCAGAAGTAAGAAGACACGGCAGTGTAGTACTTCAGGATTCCCCTGTTCATATGAATCCTTACAGCTGGGTCGTGTGTAATGCAGTACCCATCCGGGTGATCTTCTAATCTACTTTAATGGTTCTTTCCACAAAATGTTTAAATCACGTATTGATGTTTTTGAAAAGAATATTGTATAATAACAGAATGTAAAATATTTTCTTGTCAGGTATTTCTCAAAGAGACTACACACAATACTATGATCATATTTCTAAACAAAAGGAAGAAATTTGCAGATGTATACAAGACTTTTTCAAGAAACACATACAGTACAAATTCTTAGATGAAGACTGTGAGTATTTTTTTATTGATCCAGTAAAATGAAATGAAATATACAGTGTTGCTGGACCTTATTTACTATGGTGTATATCCTAATAACTAGATTTGAAATACTGTATTTTAAGTATTTTACTATATTATTATTTGTTATTTTTGATAGTTTGTATGTTAATTTCTTCTTATTATTATTATTTTTTTTATCTGGAGACAGTCTCACTCTGTCACCCAGGCTGGAGTGCAGTGGTACGATCTTGGCTCACGCAGCCTGCATCTCTTGGGTTCAGGTGATTCTCCTGCTTCAGTCTCCCAAGTAGCTGGGGCTACAGGTGCACATCACCACACCCGACTAATTTTTTGTATGTTTAGTAGAGATGGAATTTTGCCATGTTTGCCAGGCTGGTCTTGAGCTCCTGGCCTCAAGTGATCCGCCTACTTCAGCCTCCCAGTGTGCTGGGATTACAGGTGTGAGCCACCGCACCAGCCATGTTAATTTCATCTTACTTAACTAAAATTTATTTTTACTGCGAAGTCAGTTCCCCCTCTTATTTTAGATGTTTGACTGTATATTTCAAAGGGGCTGTCTACAGAGAACAAAGTCCCATCTACCTTTCCAGCTTCTCTGAATGATCAAAGACAGCACCAGTTACAAAGTAAACATTTGTGGGTTGTTTTTAGGAATTGAAAGTATATTGTGTGAGAGTTTTCATACATCTGAAAATTATATCTGCTATGATTGACATTTTCTCTACTTGCCAAGACTGGGCTCTGTGGCAGATTTGATTTAAAATAAGATGAATCATGCTTCAGGCCTCATTCGATTTTCTGCTTTCTATTATAAGCTTTGCTCATTGCATTCTCCCGGATCAGTGATTGATGCCCCTTTCACCAGTACTTTGCTCAGTGACTCCTCCCGTCATTCCCATAGAACCGGTCTATGATGGGGAACTGGTTGAGATGATGTTGGTGTTTGGTTTGAATTTTTAAATATAGGGGATTATGGTTGGGGAACAGAGAACAGTAAAGCAAAGTTATATAAATAAAACATGGCAGGATGCCTTTTTATGTTTGAAGTTTTGAGATTTAGAAGCATTAAGTCCTCAGGGTCATTTATATTCTGTTGTCTTTGATTAAAACATACTTTAATTTTCAAAAGGAGATTTACATCATGAAATATTAGTTCATTAATAACGGACTTTTTTTCTCCTTTACAGTTGTGTTCGATATATACAGAGACAGTAGGGTAAGTAAAAACTCTGTCTGATATGCTTTAAAATAAGAGCTGGTTTTATAAGCAGGCAGAGCATGCCTTTGCTATGTGTATGAAGGATCTACTGCTCAAAAAATATTTTGTCTGGGTGCAGCAGCTCACGCCTGTATTCCCAGCACTTTGGGAGGCTGAGGCAGGGACATCATTTGAGCTCAGGAGTTTGAGACTAGCCTGGGCAACATAGTGAGACCTCATCTCTACTAAAAATAAAAAAAAATCAGCCCAGGCCAGGCACAGTGGCTCACCCCTGTAACCCCAGCACTCTGGGAGGCTGAGGCAGGAGGATCACTTGAGGTCACAAGTTCGAGATCAGCTTGGCCAACATGGTGAAACCCCATCTTTACTAAAAATACAAAAAAATGAGCCAGGCATGGTGGTGGGTGCCTATAATCCCAGCTACTCAGGAGGCAGAGGTTGCAGTGAGCCGAGATTGCGCCATTGCGCTCCAGCCTGGGCAACAGAGCGAGACTCTGCCTCAAAAGAGAAAAAAAAAATATCCAGGCCTGGTGGTGTGTGCCTGTAGTCCCAGTTATGCAAGAGGCTGAGCTGGGAGGATCCCTTGAGCCCAGGAATTCACGGCTGCAGTGAGCCTTTGTTGCGCCACTGCTCTCCAGCCTGGGTGGCAGAGTGAGACCCCATCCCCTCCTCAAATTTTTTTTTTTCCCTCACACCAACTAAGGTGTTTGAAATTCACCATGGTCAAAAATCTCCCCTTAAAATATACCTAACATTAGGGGACTTAATACCTGAAATCATTGTGTACCATGATTTAGGGATTCTTTATCGAGCCGGTCGGTAAATGGGCACCTTCCATCCTACTTCTCATTTGTGTCCGAGGTCAGGGCCTGCTTAAAATAGTTCAGTTTGCACACTTAAATGCGGCCAGGAGTTGGCCACTTGATATTTATATAATTATTTTGGCTGGGTGCGGTGGCTCAGGCCTGTAATCCCAGCACTTTGGGAGGCCAAGGCAGGCAGATCACCTGAGATGGGGAGTTCGAAACCCGCCTGACCAATATAGAAAAACCCCATCTCTACTAAAAATACAAAATTAGCCAGGCATGGTGGCGCATGCCTGTAATCCTAGCTACACGGGAAGCTGAGGCAGGAGAATCGCTTGAACCGGGAGGTGGAGGTTGCAGTGAGTCGAGATCGCACCATTGCACTGCAGCCTGGGCAACAAGAGCAAAACGCTATCTCAAAAAATAATAATAATTATTATTATTATTATTTTAAAAGTGACTCAGAGTTTGAGTTAGTTTTATTTTTAGACAGAAGAGGATTAGTTTATTTTTTAAATCTTGAAAGTGATGAAAACTTCTGTAAGGAAAAAGTTAAAGTGACTTATTAGTAAACTTACGTACTGCTGACTTAATGAAGAATTACTAGAGCAGAGATTTCACTGCCCAAGACATGTCATCTTTATTAAGAAGTTTAAGTCACTAAATGCTGTTTGGTGCTGAGTGCTCTTTGACATTGTGAAGAAGCTAGCAGATGCGTTTTCCCGTGTGTCACAACACACGAGCAGAATATTTCTCACTCCCCCTCCGTGCTTAGAGCAGCCTCATTGTAAGTGAGACAGTCATTTGATCTGAATCACCTTTGGACATCTTTTTTTTTTTTTTGAGACGGAGTCTCGCTCTGCCGCCCAGGCTGGAGTGCAGTGGCCGGATCTCAGCTCACTGCAAGCTCCGCCTCCCAGGTTTACGCCATTCTCCTGCCTCAGCCTCCCGAGTAGCTGGGACTACAGGCGCCCGCCACCTCGCCCGGCTAGTTTTTTGTATTTTTTAGTAGAGACGGGGTTTCACCATGTTAGCCAGGATGGTCTCGATCTCCTGACCTCGTGATCCGCCCGTCTCAGCCTCCCAAAGTGCTGGGATTACAGGCTTGAGCCACCGCGCCCGGCCACCTTTGGACATCTTTAAATCATCTTTGGACAAAAAGATATGGCCCATATGGTCATGTCCCAGAATAACTGTTAACTGTTCATTTAACGCTTACGTCAGAAGACATCACTCTATTTTCACCTCATTGTCTTCAAAGATGATGGTGTCAAGAGTTACTAGAAAGAGGGGCTTTAGGCCATTGTGGTGGCTCACGCCTGTATTTTCAGCACTTTGGGAAGCTGAGGTGGGAGGATGGCTTGAGCCCAGGAGTTCGAGATGAGCTGGGCTGAACATAGTGAGACCTCATCTCTACGTAAAAATGAGCCAGGTGTGGTGGTTTGTGCCTCTAGCCCCAGCTCCTCCTGGGAGCTGAGTTGGGAGGATCGCTTGAGACTGGGAGGTTGAGGCTGCAGTGAGCCATGATCATAACTGTCATGCCTATCAGTGTACACCAGGTTGTGTCTGGTCTTCTGCAGACTGCCATGGTGAATAATCCCGTACGTGTGTCATTTCCCACGCTGCAGGTGAATCTACAGGGTGAATTCCTAGAAGCGGGATTGCTGGCTCAAAAGTGAAATGAATTTTAATGTTGACAGATACTGCAGTTTACCCTCCCTAGAGGTTACATCTGACCAGATCCCCCCGGGAATGCATCAGAGTACTTGCAGGCTTCCTCTGAGCTTGCCATTACAATATAGGGTCACACTCTTCAGGGTTTTGGGGTTTCATAGAGAAATGATGTTTCAGTATACTTTCTATTTCTATTTTTCTTAGTAAATGAGGATGAAGTTTATCTTTTCGTATATTTAAGGGTTGTTTCTATGAACCATTGCTTCGTGTCTTTTTCACTTTTTTCTATTATTTTCCTCAAAATAGAGGCACTGTTTAGGTATTACAGAGGCCTTTGTCATTAATCTTTTCCTGCAAACAAGATCACCTATATTATTTGCTTCTTTTCTGGCTTTTGAATTTTAGTCATCATTTAAAAAAATACTTCCCCATGGTTTTTGTCTAGTTCTTTTGTAATTTCTTGTTCTCCATTTCAATATTGGGTCTGTTTGGTGTTCGTTCCTTTGCGTGTTTGGTATGCGGTATGGATCACCCTTAGTCTTTTTGTCTGCACCAATATTTTTATATTTATATTAGACTGTCCTTCAGATTGATGATGATTTCCCAAGTTCTTAGGGCGTTAATCCCTGTTGCGTTTGCAGACTCTCGTTCGGGCTGGTTGTTTCTTTTTTGTTTTGAAAATCAGTTTATTTTACTTTGAGTTCGTCTTCAGTGAGCTTGTCCTTTTTTTAATGAGAATCCCAAAGATCCTAAATTTTGGATTTTTCATTTGCTTCTACCATGTTCCCCAAAACTTATTCAGAGGACAATGTCATTGTCTCCTGCCCCTCCGTTAGAACTGTCTCCTCACACCCCTTTCCTGAGGCTGTGGCCTTCTGGAGTTGGCGTCTGAGTTCTGATTCCCTTCCCGTGACCAGTCTGCTAGAAGACCCTCCCACAGGTTCCCACGGCACTAGAGTTGATTCGTTTAGTTCTGTTCTTCGGGTTCTTCTTGTTTCTGGCCCCTGGGGATTTCCTGGTCTTTCTCATAATCTCAATTACACTTTTAAAGGGCGTGTCATAGCATGTGTTTCATCCTGTTTGGAATAGCAGGCCTTGAGAGTTACCATAGCTGGCTGTGTTTCTGGAGCCCTCACATATCTCACACTCCAGCCAAAATAACCTGTTCCCACAACGGGCGGTCGTGGCGTGGCCTCTGCACATGAGAGCCGCCGTTCTTGTTAAGTAGTCCGCTTTTCCTGCCAACACCACCTTCCTCCCAGAGCATCGCTGTTATCCCTCAGGTGCCCAGGTCCTTTGGGAAGCGTTTCCAGCCTTCCCTCGCACATGTAGGCACACTCTCCTTTGTGCCTCTCCACTCTCACAATTCCCTGTTCTTGCTTCTCTCGAAGCAAAATACCCTGCACATTGCCATTGTTGAATGGTTTTTGGTTCTGTTTTGGGGAGGAGATGTGTGTTCTGCTCAAGCCTGAGCTCTTGGAAGGAATCGATTCTGTGTTACGATCTTCATACCCTAGTGCCTAACACAGTGTCTGGTCCCTACAGCTTGATAGGGATAGGGGGACAGTCAGTTGGTAAAAGGACAGTTAGTCCCACTGCTCTTTGCTTATTGGATTGCCTCAAAGCAGAATTAACTTCTCAGGCTGTTTTTGCTTGAGATGTCATGTGAAAACATGTTATGGCTGGGCGTGGTGGCTCACGCCTGTAATCCCAGCACTTTAGGAGGCTGAGGCAGGCAGATCACCTGAGGTCAGGAGCTCAAGACCAGCCTGGCCAACATGGTGAAACCCCATCTCTACTAAAAATACAGAAATTAGTCAGGCACAGTGGCAGGTGCCTGTAATCCCACCTACTTGGGAGGCTGAGGCAGGAGGATCACTTGAGCCCAGGAGGAGGAGGTTGCAATGAGCTGAGATCACGCGACTGTACTCACAAAAACAGGGCAAGACTCTGTCTCAAAAAAAAAGTTATGGCTGGGCACGGTGGCTCACACCTGTAATCCCAGCACTTTGGGAGGCTGAGGTGGGCGGATCACGAGGTCAGGAGATCGAGACCATCCTGGCTAACACGGTTAAACCCCATCTGTATTTTTTAAAAATGCAAAAAATTAGCCGGGTGTGGCGGCGGGCGCCTGTAGTCCCAGCTACTTGGGAGGCTGAGGCAGGAGAATGGCGTGAACCCAGGAGGCGGAGCTTGCAGTGAGCCGAGATCACGCCACTGCACTCCAGCCTGGGCAACTGAGCAAGATTCCGTCTCAAAAAAAAAAAAGTTATAAAATCTTGATCCTGATCCTCCTACTTTATTAAAGCCTGATTATAGCTGGGTTTTTTTTTACTTCCTCATTTTTTTGTACTAGAGGATAGCTTGTGAGCTACAGAGTACACTGCCAATTAAAGTGGTGGTTTGTTTTCATTTAAAAATGTGTTTTGGGCCGGGCGCGGTGGCTCAAGCCTGTAATCCCAGCACTTTGGGAGGCTGAGACGGGTGGATCACGAGGTCAGGAGATCGAGACCATCCTGGCTAACACAGTGCAACCCCGTCTCTACTAAAAAATACAAAAAACTAGCCGGGCGAGGTGGCAGGCGCCTGTAGTCCCAGCTACTCGGGAGGCTGAGGCAGGAGAATGGCGTGAACCCGGGAGGCGGAGCTTGCAGTGAGCTGAGATCCGGCCACTGCACTCCAGCCTGGGGGGCAGAGCGAGACTCCGTCTCAAAAAAAAAAAAAAAAAAAAAAAAAATGTGTTTTGGGCCGGGTGCAGTGGCTAATGCCTGTAATCTCGGCACTTTAGGAGGCCAAGGTGGGCGGATCACCTGAGTTTAAGAATTGGAGACCAGCCTGACCAACATGGTGACACCCAGTCTCAACCAAAAATAGAAAATTAGCTGGGCATGGTGGCGCATGCCTGTAGTCCCAGCTCCTTGGGAGGTGGAGGCAGGAGAATTGCATGAACCCAGGAAGGGGAAGTTGTGGTGAGGTGAGATCACACCATTGCACTCCTGCCTGGGCCACAAGAGTGAAACTGTGTCTCAGAAAAAAAAAGGAAAAAATGTGTTTTGGTTTTTTGCATTGTGGCATATTCCTATATTAAAGATGTGATAGTTTAAAAAAAAATAATGGGCCGGGCGCGGTGGCTCAAGCCTGTAATCCCAGCACTTTGGGAGGCCGAGACGGGCGGATCACGAGGTCAGGAGATCGAGACCATCCTGGCTAACACAATGAAACCCCGTCTCTACTAAAAATACAAAAAAATTAGCCAGGCGAGGTGGCGGGCGCCTGTAGTCCCAGCTACTCGGGAGGCTGAGGCAGGAGAATGGCGTAGACCCGGGAGGCGGAGCTTGCAGTGAGCCGAGATAGCGCCACTGCACTCCAGCCTGGGCGACAGAGCGAGACTCCGTCTCAAAAAAAAAAATAAATAAATAAAAATAATAATAATAATAATGAGTTCGTTTTACTGATTATAAAAAGCCAAGTAGGGGCTGGGCACAGTGGGTCACACCTGTAATCCCAACACTTTGGGAGACGAAGCCAGGCCGATCATGAGGTCAGGAGATGGAGACCATCCTGACTAACACTGTGAAACCTCATCTCTACTAAAAATACAAAAAATTAGCCAGGTGTGGTGGTGGACGCCTGTAGTCCCAGCTACTCGGGAGGCTGAGGCAGGAGAATCACTTGAACCTGGGAGGCGGAGGTTGCAGTGAGCAGAGATCATGCCACTGCACTCCAGCCTGGGTGACAGAGCGAGACTCTGTCTCAAAATAAATAAATAAATAAATAAATAAGTCAAGTAGAAAGGGTTTGGAAGTTAGAAAATACCCATTTTGTTATCATGACATATATTGAAGACATCTTAGCAGTATTCGCCAAAATGAAGTTGACATCATTACGAAGAAGTTGTTTGATGGCTGATACTGTTTCACATAGTTCCAGGAATGAAGAAGTGGGTGCTAAACGGAGATGAGGAAACAACTCAAGCAGTGAGAGAGATTTGCAGGGCATCTCCTGGGGCTCGTAGAAAACGAGGAACTTACCCAACTGGGTGTGCTGAAAGCATCCTGCGACAGGCTTATGCCACTTACTAGAGGTTCTGGAATTTGAAGCAAGTCCTAATAAGATGTTTCATCTTTCTTAACATTTTGCTCTCGCTCAGCTGAGAAGCAGCACCAGATATTAGGCATGCTGGCTCAGCGGTCTTGGTGCTTGGAATTTCATGCACACACACGCTCAGGACCTGGCGGCAACACATTTATAGAAAAAGAACATTCATTGTTAACCAAACGGCGCAAATGTATGAATGTTTCAGTGGGAAAAGGTTTATCTTTGCTCCATCCACTTCGTGTCAATAGGTGTTTGTGATCAGACGCCGTGGCCGTCATTCCTGGCGGTGTGGCCCATGCGCCTCTGCTCTCTGCGTGTCAGTACTGGCTGTTTTCTGCTCACAGGCCAACCTCCCCTTCATATGCTGTCAAGCTCTATTCTACAGACTTACTACATTCACATAGAAAGAAAACAGCATCTTCAGGCTGGGCAGGGTGGCTCACAGGGAGGCCAAGGCGGGAGGACATTTGAGGTTAGGAGTTTGAGACCAGACCATGGCCAACATGGTAAGACCCTATCTCTAGTAAAAATACAAAAATTAACCAAGCATAGTGGCGCATGCCTGTAATCCCAGCTACTCGGGAGCTGAGGCAGGAGAATCACTTGAACCTAGGAGGCGGAGGTTGCAGTGAGCCAAGATCACACCACTGTACTCCATCCAGCCTGGGCAACAGAGTGAGATTCTCAAAAAAAAAAAAAAAAGAAAGGAAGCAGCGTCTTCATACTTGCATATGGTAAAAAAAAAAAAAAAATCCATTCTTGGCAGCAGACCTTCCTGAGTCAGAAGCGCTGCTCTCTGGAGCCGCAGGCACTGCCTGGCTCTGTCTGGCTGCCCCTGAACGGAGCACTGAAGGCTCCGGGAAGGCGCTTTAGTCAGACACAGACCCTAAGCCTTTGGGTGACCGTTCCCTTTCCTGCTGGAATTTTTTTTTTTTGGGAGACACAGTCTTGCTTTGTCACCCAGGGTAGATGGAGCGCGTGTTGTGATCACGGCTCACAGCAGCCTTGACCTCCTGAGCTCAAGTGATCCTCCTACCTCAGCCCCCTGCGTAGCTGGGACTACAGGCGTGTGCCACCACATTCAGCGAATTTTTTTTTTTTTTTGAGACAGAGTCTCACTCTATTGCCCAGGCTGGAGTTCAGTGGCGCAATCTCGGCTCACTGCAAGCTCCACCTCCCGGGTTCACGCCATTCTCCTGCCTCAGCCTCCCGAGTAGCTGGGACTACAGGCGCCCGCCACCACGCCAGACTAATTTTTTGTATTTTTAGTAGAGACAGGGTTTAACCGTGTTAGCCAGGATGGTCTCAATCTCCTGACCTCGTGATCCACCCGTCTCGGCCTCCCAAAGTGCTGGGATTACAGGCGTGAGCCACCGCACCCAGCCTCAGCTAATTTTTATATATTTTTCTGTAGAGATGGGGTTTCACCATGTTGCCCAGGCTGGTCTTGAACTCCTAAGCTCAAGTGATCTGTCCGCCTCAGGCTCCCAAAGTGCTGGGATTATAGGTGTGAGCCACTGTGCCCGGCCCTGCTAGAATCTTTGACTTAAAATTCCATGTGGCTTGAGGCTGGAGTTGGAACGTATCTCTTAGGCAGAGCTTTTCTGGGTCCCTTCTCTCTAAATTCACAGGGGGCCCTCCCTTTAGATCTCTGTCTACTCTATTCAGACAGGTGGCCCTTTCTCAGATGGGACCTAGAGGGATGATCTTTTGAAATAAGTGAGATTTTTAAGATTACAATAATATGAAGAATATCTTTCTGGCCAGGTGACGTGGCTCATGTCTATAATCCCAGCACTTTGGGAGGCTGAGGTGAGAGGATCGCTTGAACCCAAGAGTTCAAGACCAGCCTGGGCAACATGGCGAGACCCTGTCCTCTAAGAAAACACAAAAATTAGCTGCATGTGGTGGCGCATGCCTGTAGTCCCAGGTACTCAGGAGGCTGAGGCAAGAGGATCCTTTGAGCCCAGGAGGTCGAGGCTGCAGTGAGCTGTGATCACACCACTGCGCTGCAGCCTGGGCAACAGCATGAGAGCCTGTCTCAGAATAAAAACTCGTTTCTTTCTCAGAAGACAGAGTACAGACTGCGTTTGTTTTTGTTTTTTCTCTCTCTGTGCTACAGGGGAAGGTGTGGCTCATTGATTTTAATCCATTTGGCGAAGTCACAGATTCACTGCTGTTCACCTGGGAAGAACTGATATCTGAGAACAACTTAAACGGCGATTTTAGTGAAGTAGATGCTCAAGAGCAGGTAAGACTTTTTTTTTTTTTTTTTTTTTTTTTGAGACGGAGTCTCGCTCTGTCACACAGGCTGGAGTGCAGTGGCCGGATCTCAGCTCACTGCAAGCTCCGCCTCCCGGGTTTACGCCATTCTCCTGCCTCAGCCTCCCGAGTAGCTGGGACTACAGGCGCCTGCCACCTCGCCCGGCTAAGTTTTTGTATTTTTAGTAGAGACGGGGTTTCACTGTGTTACCCAGGATGGTCTCGATCTCCTGACCTCATGATCCGCCCGTCTCGGCCTCCCAAAGTGCTAGGATTACAGGCTTGAGCCACCGCGCCCGGCCTAGACATTTTTAAGATAGATACAACATAAACCTTTTCAGTCTACTGACTGACTGCTTGTTCTGCAGACGCACAGGTAGGCAGAATGGCCAGGACCCTTCGGAAGCGCAGAGTGTAACACAGCTTTCCTGGTAGCTAACTTCCCCGTGGTGGTGGTCAAAGAGGCGGGTACCACTTAACTTTATTACAGAAGTCAGGATCATCTGATCCGTTTTTTCAGTTCCTTTTCTGAGCTGCTTCTGTCACACCCAACCTGGAGGAATCTTGGTCCCAGATCAGCTCATGCATCTGTTCCTTGTGACCTCAGTGCCAGCTGCTGAGGCTGACGGAGAAGTTACATATGTGCAGACCAGCAGGTTCCTGTCAGCTTTCTCCTCCATTTCCACGGTGACTGGTTCATGCCTTGATGCTTCTCAGTCTCCCATCAGTCCTTCCTTCCTCTCAGTGGATGATTTAACATCCTCTTTCCAGGAAAAGGGAACCCACTGATGAGAGAATTCCCTCAGTTGATTTCTCATCACACCTGCAAGCTCGTCCATCCCTTCCTGAGTCTGATCTCCCACTCAGGACACTGTGTCCTCCTCTCTCTCCAGCTGCCCTCTGCTCTTTTTCCAATTCTTCCTCTCCACCAACTCTGTCCGTCCAGATTTAGTCATGTTCAGATACCTCCCATCCGAAAAAAGCAAAACATTGTTCAACCCGGTTTCTTCACCCAGCCACTCTCTCCTTTCCTGTCAGCTTCACAGCCAAACTTTAATCTTTAAACAACTTTGTAGTGCTGTTTTCTGCCCATAAAAGTAACATGCTCATTCTTAAAGAAAATTTTAAAATCACCTATGACTCTACCACCTTGAGAACCAGTGTTTATATTTTGCTATATAATGTGCACATATATAGACCTTTGTAAATAAATGAGATCATACTATATACACAATTACATGTCCTGAGATTTTCACAGTGTTCTCTTGTGAGCATTTTATATCTTTTAAAAAATAGTTTTGGGCCAGACGTAGTGGCTCACACCTATAATCCCAGTACTTTGGGAGGCCGAGACTGGTGGATCACCTGAGGTCGGGAGTTCGAGACCAGCCTGGCCAACATGGTGAAACTCCGTCTCTACTAAAAATACAAAAAATTAGCCGGGCCTGGTGGAGGGTGCCTGTAATCCCAGCTACTTGGGAGGCTGAGGCAGGAGAGTTACTTGAACCTGGAAGGTAGAGGTTGCAGCAGTGAGCCGAGATCACACCATTGCACTCCAGCCTGGGTGACAGAGCGAGACTCCATCTCAAAAAAAAAAAAAAAAAAAAAAAACCGGCTGGGTGCAGTGGCTCACACCTGTAATCCCAGCCCTTTGGGAGGCCGAGGCAGGTGGATCACCTGAGGTTGTGAGTTCGAGACCATCCTGACCAACATGGAAAAACCCGTCTCTACTAAAAATACAAAAAGTAGCCGGGCGTGGTGGCGCATGCCTGTAATCCCAGCTACTCGGGAGGCTGAGGCAGGAGAAACGCTTGAGCCCAGGAGGCACAGGTTGTGGTGAGCCAAGATCACTCCATTGCACTCCAGCCTGGGCAACAAGAGTGGAACTTCGTCTAAAAAAAAAAATTAGTTTTGGCAGCTAGGCATGGTGGTTCATGCCTGTAATCCTAGCACTTTGGGAGACTGAGGCAGGCAGATCACCTGAGGTCAGGAGTTTGAGACCAGCCTGGCCAACATAGTGAAATCCCCATCTCTACTAAAAATACAAAAATTGGCCGGACGTGGTGACGCATCCCTGTAGTCCCAGCTACTCAGGAAGCTAGAGTGGGAGAATCGCTTAAACCCGGGAGGCAGAGGTTGCAGTGAGCAACAGAGACCTGGGTAACAGAGATCGTGCCCCAGCACTGCACTCCAGCCTGAGAGCAGAGCGAGACTTTGCCTCAAAAAAAAAAAAAAAAAAGAAAAAGAAAATAGTTTGGGCTGGGTGCAGCAGCCCACCGAGCCTGTAATCTTAACACTTTGGGAGGCCAAGGCAGGAGGATTGCTTAAGCTCAGGAGATCCAGACCAGCCTGGGCAACATACTGAGACCTTGTCTGTACTAAAATTTTAAAAACTCAGTTAGGTGTGGTGGCGCATGCCTATAGTCTCAGCTACTTGGGAGGCTGAAGTGCGAGGTTCACCTGAGCCCAGGAGGTCGAGGCTGCGGTGAGCCACTGTACTCCAGCTGGAATTACAGACGTGAGCCACCGTGCCCAGCTCATTTTAACTTTAGAATCTTCCTTTCTCCTTACCAGGTACAGAAGAAAACATGGAGTTGAAATTGTTCTGCTAGGTTCTTTTTTAGTTCAGAGAATAGACCTAAAAATAAATGACTGACGTTCTTTCTCCTTTTTCTTCTTTGTACAGGATTCCCCAGCTTTCCGTTGCACCAACAGTGAAGTGACAGTCCAGCCCAGCCCCTATTTGAGTTACCGGCTGCCCAAGGACTTTGTAGACCTGTCTACAGGGGAGGACGCTCACAAGCTAATAGACTTCCTTAAGCTGGTAAAGTCTGTGTGCATTTAGTATGCTGGCCGTCTTTTCAAATAGACCTTCAAATTGGCTTTTATATAATATTTCACTGGAATCCTGTATCACCTAGACTTTGATGCTTATGAATGGAGCCGAGTTAGTGAGTTAGGTCATTTTCTAATTAAATATAAAATAGGAGCTGAAGGCATAATTTATTGATTAGAGTGACAGAAAATGTTTTTATGCTGTATATGCCTTTTGAACATTTTTCAAAATACTTGTAACTGTGAAGAAAGTGTGTATATTGTTAGAGGGCTGCACGGAGAGCAAGTCTCTGCTCTGGTGGTGATTTTACTCAAGAGGGAATGTGAATATTTATACTTCTGTGTGGATTTCTGTGTAGGAGTTTCTGTATGTATGGAAGAAAGAGAAGAAAATACTCAAGTACCTGAGGATAATTTGCTCAGGAGTCAAAGTGATAAACTAGTTTAATGAATTAAAGCATGGTTTTCCATGACAATTTTTAATCACATCTTTGCCAAGACCTCTAGAAAATTACACCTGCTGAGCAGATATCCCAAGGAGCATGTGCTATTTTAATGTCCCCTTGGTTTTCTTTGGCAGAAGAGAAATCAGCAAGAGGACGACTGATGAGCGTGCTGGAGCTGGAGAAGAGGAGGCCCCGCCCCGCCGCTCGGGAGCTGCTCATCAGCGGCAGCTTCCTGCCAACCCTGATGCGGGCGGGCCAGGCAGTGTGGACATCAGCCGCTTTTTATATTCATGTACATCACCTGGGGAAAAAAACAGAGGGACTTTGCTACTTGTAAAAATAACATAATAAATAGATCTTAAGCATAGGAAATCATACTGTTCTGATAATAAAATGCTTTCTATGAAATACGTTGCTTTTCTACCCGGTCGCTTTATTTATTTATTTTTATTTTTATTTTTTGAGACAGTCTCGCTGTGTCGCCCAGGATGGAGTGCACTGGTTCAATCTCAGCTCACTGCAACCTCTACCTCCTGGTTCAAGCGATTCTGCTGCCTCAGCCTCCCGAGTAGCTGGGATTACAGGTGCACACCACCACACCCAGCTGATTTTTGTATTTTTAGTAGAGGCAGGGCTTCACCGTGTTGGCCAGGCTGGTCTGGAACTCCTGATCCTCAAGTGATCTGCCCACCTCAGCCTCCCAAAGTGGTGGGATTATAGGTGTGAGCCACCACGCCCAGCCTGTTTTATTTAGGGACAGAGTCTTGCTCTGTTGCCCAGGCTGGAGTGCAGTGGCACAATCACAGCTCACTGCAGCCTCAATCTCCTGGACTCAGGCAATCCTGCCTCAGCCCCCTGAGTAACTGGGACTGCTGGTGCACACCACCACGCCCAGCTGATTTTTATATTTTTTTTGTAGAGATGGGGTTTTGCCACGTGGCCTTTTTAAAAGGCCACCATGTTGAAGTGATTATATCAATTGTGCCTGATTTACCGAGGCTTTATGATGTGCCAGACATTCTACTAAGAGCTCTTTCTGTATTAGTTGACATCACCAAGCAATTTGAAGGATACAGACATGACCGTTTCCCAGGGTAACTGCCCGACGTGGTATCCAGTGGTAATCTTCGTCCTCAGTACTTTATCTCTGTATTCAGTCCGTCAGATGCCCTTTCTGTTTTCTTTTTTTTAAGTAGTAGAGATGGGGTTTCCCTGTGTTGCCCAGACTGATCTCAAACTCCTGGCCTTAAGTGATCCTCCTGCCTCAGCCTTCCAAACTGCTGGGATTATAGGTGTTGTTTAATGTACAGGTGCTTCAAAAATACTCTTGTTTTTTAAAACTGCTTATAGGTGCCTACCCACCTATGATGGATTTAGTATCAAGGATTGATTTTAAGTTTAGCTCTGGAAGCTGGCTTTGTCAAGATGGCATTTTACCAAGCCAAAGAAAATGTAAATACATTTGATACCAATTGAAAACATTCAGACTAGGCTGGGTGCAGTGGCTCACGCCTGTAATCCCAGCACTTTGGGAGCCTGAGATGGGCGGATCACCTAAGGTCAGGAGTTCAAGACCAGGCTGACCAATATGGTGAAATGCCGTCTCTACTAAAAATACAAAAATTAGCCGGGCGTGGTGGTGGGTGCCTGTAGTCCCAGCTACTTGGGAGGCTGAGGCAGGAGAATCGCTTGAACCTGGGAGGCGGAGGTTGCAGTGAGCTGAGACCGCACCACTGCATTCCAGCCTGGGCGAGAGAGCGAGCCTCTATCCTCCACCAAAAAAGAAAACTATATTAAGACTATATAAAAGACCCAGCAAAATTTGGCAGAGAGTTCATAAACTGTACAATTCTCATTACATTTTTTTACACATTTTCCTGGAGAAACTGGACTTGAACTCTCAGGTCATTTTCTGAAATGTGATTTTTGTACATTGTTTACTTAGTGTATTTAATTTTAGTTGATTTTCCTGATGTTAATATCAAATGTAGGATACTATGAAGGAAATATCCTAAAGCCCAATATAATTTATGCCTGCCTAAAAATTAACTTCTGTTTTGTTTTAAGACAGAGTCTCACTCTGTCTCCCAGGCTGGAGTACAGTGGCACGATCTTGGCTCACTGCAGCCTCCGCCTCTTGGGTTCAAGTGATTCTCCTGCCTCAGCCTCCTGGGTAGCTGAGATTACAGGTGTGCACCACCACACCTGGCTAATTTTTGTATTTTTAGTAGAGATGGGGTTTCACTAAGTCAGGCTGATCTGAAACTCCTGGCCTCAAGAGATCCACCCACCTCGGCCTCCCAAATTGCTAGGATTACAGGCATGAGCCACAGCGCCCAGCTCTTAAGTTTTGAATTGTCCTTTTATTTTACTGGCATTTGTTCTTTCTTTGAGGTACCTCAGGCTTGCGCTTGAATTCAGCAAATGGAAACCTGTGTGCTTCCTCAGCGTGTCCCTGCAGTCCTCCCTTCTGAAGAGAAGACACTGCCGCTGTTGCCTTTGAAGGGCTGGAGTAAATACGTGCTTTGTCCTGCAGGCAGTGTCATGTCCCGTGGGCCTCCTGGAGACAGCTTTGCCAGTTTTGTTTTCGCGAGTCTCATTTGATTTGCATTTTCTGAGTTCGTAAGGTTTTCTCTTCTCAGCCTTTTCTCTTTTTGATGATTGAGGATCATCAAAAAACAAACAGGAACCTTATGTGACAGCTTTTTGACTAAGTTTGTTTCCTGCAAAGTGGAAGAGCAGTTTTCTGCAGTCTGTTAAGTGAGATAACTCATAAACCTGTAGTGTAGTGCACATCGCAGGCCACAGGCAAATGGTAGCTATTGTCACTCTGCGTGGCAGACCTCTGTACAGTATATAAAGGCACATTCTTTTTAACAGAGTCAAGAAAAAATATATATATTTTTTTATATATATTTATATTTATATATTTTTATTTATATATATATATATATTTTTTTTTTTTTTTCCTTTTTTCAGTAGAGACGGGGTTTCGCCATGTTGGCCATGGCTGGTCTCGAACTCCTAACCTCAGGTGATCCATCCACCTTGGCCTCCCAAAGTGCTGGGATTACAGGCGTGAGCCACCACGCCCAGTCCCTTCTTTTCCTTTTTACCAGATGACAAAACTGCTCCCCAAAGATGTTGACTTTTCCAAAACCTTCACTGTAGCAGGATCTAAACATTGTTTTATTCACATGTTGTCCTTGGCTCATGCTAAGGAAAGAATAAATCACAGTAAACTTACCACTCACACACAGTGCAGGTATGTATACACCTTAGAAAGATACGGTCGAGCACGGCAGCTCACGCCTATAATCCCAGCACTTGGAGAGGCGAAGGCAGGCGGATCACAAGGTCAGGAGATCCAGACCATCCTGGCCAACATGGCAAAACCCTGTCTCTACTGAAATACAAAAAATTAACCGGGCACGGTGGTGCATGTGTGTAGTCCCAGCTACTCGGGAGGCTGAGGCAGGCGAATTGCATGAACCCAGGAGACAGAGGTTGCAGCGAGCTGAGATGACACCACTGCGCCCAGCCTGGCGACAGACCGAGACTCTGTCTCAAAAAAAAAAAAAAAAGGTGCTTGAGGACTAGGCCGTGCGTGGTGGCTCATGCCTGTAATCCCAGCACTGTGGGAGACCATGGTGGGTAGTAGATTGCTTGAGGTCAGGAGTTCAAGACCAGCCTGGCGAACATGGTGAAACCCCATCTCTACCAAAAATACAAAAAATTAGCCAGGTGTGGTGGTGCGCACCTGTAATCCCCACTATTTGGGAGGCTGAGGCAGGAGAATCACTTGAACCTGGGAGGCAGAGGTTACAGTGAGTCAAGATTGTGCCCCTGAACTGAAAGAGCAAGATTCCGTCTCAATAAAAAAAGAAAAAAAAGATGATTGAGGAACAGAAATCTAAGACATTGTAACAAAAATGTAGTGAAAAAAATAGCTAAAAGTTATGGGGTTAGGCAATAAGCCTGGCATAAGTGACCTAAAGAGAGAACGCATTCAGGTGTGTCTTTTTTTTTTTTTTTTTTTTTTTAATCAAGAAAACCAAAATAAAATGATACTGGCAACATAGTAAGACCCTGTCTCTAAAAAACGTTCTTTTTCAAAAGACAAATTAGCCAGACATGGTGGTGCATGCCTGTAGCCCTAACTACACAGGAGGCTGAGGCAGGAGGATCACTTGAGCCCAGGGGTTCAAGGCTGCAGGGAGCTATGATCTCACCACTGCACCCCTGACCTCCAAAAAATAAATAAATAAAAAGGAAAGAAAGGAAGAGGCCTGGTGCGGTGGTTCACGCCTATAATCCCAGCACTTTGGGAGGCCAAGGTGGGTGGATCACCTGAGGTCAGGAGTTTGAGACTAGCCTGGCCAACATGGTGAAACTCTGCCTCTACTAAAAATACAAAAAATTAGCCAGGCATGTTGGTGCACGCCTGTAATCCCAGCTACTCAGGTGACTGAGGCAGGAGAATTGCTTGAACTTGCGGGATAGAGGTTGCAGTGAGCTGAGCTCACGCCACTGCACTCCAGCCTGGGCAACAGGCGCACAGCCAGGCTGAAGCCCCAGTGTTCTCCAAACTGTCACCCCAGACTCACAATATGTACTAGATAAATTGCAGGTCGCCTTTTTTTCTTCCTTCCAGCTGAGTTCATTCCCCCACTCTCCCTGCGTTTTCTTCTCCTAAGAAGTCATTTTGTTCAGCCACAGTTTATAAGCAGGGCTCATTGTTTAGGTCTGAGGAACAGGACAGGGTTGTACTAAGCGCTTAGGCAATGATTCTTATCTGGGAAGGGCTGACAGCTTATTCTTTAATGTCTACAAATTGCTTTGAAGATGAAAAGGGCTACAAAAATGTCAAGTGATGTTATTGCTTTTAGGAACATTTGTTTTCCATCTTGTAAAAGGCATATATCTCAGGCCAATGAAAGCCCAAGCTTCCAAACCAGACTGAGTTCCTCTCACTTACAAAAGAAGCATAACCTCTGCATGTATTGGTAATGCTGAGAGCATTGGGGTTCTTAGTTCTTTACCCAAAAAAAAAAAAAAAAAAGTCACCAAAGAAAGAAGATACCGGGAGGCCGGGCACAGTGACTCACACCTGTTATCCCAGCACTTTGGGAAGCCAAGGCAAGTGGATCATGAGGTCAGGAGATCAAGACCATCCTGGCCAACATGGTGAAACCTCGTCTCTACTAAAAATACAAAAATTAGCTGGGCGTGGTGGTGCATGCCTGTAATCCCAGCTACTTGGGACCCTGAGGTAGGAGAATCACTTGAAACAGGGAGTCGGAGGTTGCAGTGAGCCCAGATCGGACCACTGCATTCCAGCCTGGCGACAGAGTGAAATTCCGTCTAAAAAAAGAAAGAGGACACCAGGAGCTGGGCACAATGGCTCAAGCCTGTAATCCCAGCCCTTTGGGAGGCCGAGGCGGGAGGATCACTTGAGGTCAGGAGTTCGAGACCAGCTTGACCAACATGGCAAAACCCCCATCTCTACTAAAAATACAAAAATTAGCCGACCATGGTGCTGGGCTCCTGTAATCCCAACTACTCGGGAAGCTGAGGCAGGAGAATCACTTGAACTTAGGAGGCAGAGGTTGCAGTGAGCCGAGATCACGCCACTTCAGCCTGGGCAACAGAGTGAGACTACCATCTCAAAAAAAAGCTCCAGGTAGGGACATAGGAAAGAAGGAATGGAGAGGAAGGAATACTCTCAAATACTTATTTTTTATTTTTTTTTTTTTGGAGACTGGGTCATGTTCTATTGCCCAGGCTGAAGTAAAATGGCATGATGATAGCCCGCTGCAGCCTCCAACGGCTGCCCTCAAGCGATCTTCCCACCTCAGCCTTGGATGTGGCTGGGACTACAGGCACACACCACCATGCCTGGCTGATTTTACTTTCCTTTTTTTTTATTTCCCAGGCTGGTTTGGAACCCCTAGACTCAAGTGAACCTCCCGTCTCAGCCTCCCAAAGTGCTGGGATTACAGGCATGAGCCACCATGCCTGGCCACTCTCAGATCCTCACAGGGGAATAAATGGAGTATAAATGGATACAACACTGTAAACAGACAAGAGACAGTCCAGTGCAGAGAGAGCACAGGTGCTTCTCAATTAGTTTATAAGTGTGAGGACTGAAAAGGACATCAGATGGCCACCTCTCGTCACCCTTGGTGGCTACAGACTTGTCTTTTTTGAAATCAAAATGAGAATGTCCAAATGAGTCTTTTTTTGGGGTGGTGGGGGTTAGAGGGGGATGGAGTCTTGCTCTTGTAGTCCAGGCTAGGGTGCAATGGCACAATCTCAGCTCACTGCAATCTCCGCCTCCCGCGTTCAAGAAAGTATCCTGTCTCAGCCTCCCTGGTAGCTGGGATTACCGGCGCCCGCCACCACGCCCGGTTAATTTTGTAGTTTTAGTGGAGACGGGGTTTCGCCTCCCAAAGTGTTGGGATTGTAGGCGTGAGCCACGGTGCTAGGCCCGAATGAGTCTTAAGAAAGGAGAGACAAAGATCCCAGGATATGATTTGCTCACTTCTGGATTTTGAATGCAAAACAATGCTCCCCCAAAACTCGAATAATGGGAAGAAGTATGTCCAACCAGTTAAGAAGTTTTGGTTGCAAACAACACAAACTAACTCCGGTTAACGAAAGCATGTACTGGAAGGATGTGAGGTTTCTCAGGAAATTAGCGCAACCCGTGGAAGCTCCACAGAGAGAACAGAGACTGGGAAAATCTTTGGAGATGCAAAAGACACTATCCCAGGACTTAGCTACTAGAGAGACTCCGGCTTCTGTCCTGATGACACCGGGCTCAAGATTCAGTATCTGGCTGGGTGCCATGGCTCATGCTTATAATTCCAGCACTTTGGGAGGCCAAGGCAGGTGGATCACCTGAGGTCAGGAGTTTGAGACCAGCCTGGCCATCACGGTGAAACCCCATCTCTACTAAAAATACGAAAATTAGCCAGGCATGGTGGCGGGTGCCTGTAGTCCCAGCTACTCAGGAGGCTGAGGCAGGAGAATTGCTTGAACCTGGGAGGCAGAAGTTGCAGTGAGCTGAGATTGCCCCATTGCACTCCAGCCTGGGCAACAGAGCAAAACTCCATCTCAAAAAAAAAAAAAATCAAAATTATTTTTTTGTCTCCCAGGCTAGAATGCAGTTGCATGATTACCACTCACTGCAGTATCCATTTCCCAGGCTCAAGCTATCTTCCCACCTCAGCCTCCTGAACAGCTGGGACCATGGGAATACACCACCACATCTGGCTAATTTATTTTTATTTTTTGCAGAAACAAGGTCTTGCCATGTTTCCCAGGCTGGTCTCGAACTCCTGAGCTCCAGCAGATCCTCCTGCCTCAGCCTCCCAAAGTGCTGGGATTACAGGCGTGATCCACAACGCCGGGCCCCTTCCCAATGTTCTCTATGATCCTTTCTGCATCTCCATCCAGTACCCTCAGGACCTCACACCTGTCTGTAGTAACCAACCAGTTGGGCTTGCCAACCTGCTTTCTATCTTCCTTCCGCCTTTCTTGTTGGATGTAGATTCCATATGCCCCACATAATTTCACTCTGACCTGTGTAAACTTATTTTCAACGACCCTTAAAACATCCTCAGCTCCCAGCAAGTCTGCCTTCTCCGTGTTCTTTCAATATCCTGTGGCATTCCTGCTGGCTGCCTCCCCTAGAAGCTTCCTGCTCACCTGGAATATGAATGCCCTCCTTAAGCACATCCGTCCGTTTAGGCCAGCGATTCTGTCTTAGTCAGATATTCTTTTCTTTTCTTTTTTTTTAAACATAGAGACAGGTATGTGTGTGGAGGGGAGCAGGGTGCGGGGGAATCTTGCTGTGTTGCCCAGGCTGGTCTCAAACTCCTGGCCTAAGGATCCTCCCACCTTGGCCTCTCACAGTGCTGAGATTATAGGCATGAGCCACTGCACCCGGCCCCTAGTTGTGTATTCTAATTACCTGGAGAGTATTTTTTTCTTAATCAATGGAAAATACTCACCCAGACCAATTAAACTGAAATCTCTGGGGCCCAGTAGTTTGTTCTTGTTTTTGTTTTTCTTTTTTGTTTCTGAGAGGGAGTCTCCCCTCTGTTGCCCAGGCTGGAGTATAGTGGCGCAATCTCTGCTCACTGCAACCTCCGCCTCCCTGGTTCAAGCGATTCTCGTGCCTCAGCCTCCTGAGTATCTGGGATTACGGGTGCCTGCCACCACACCCGGCTAATTTTTGTATTTTTAGTAGAGATGGAGTTTCACCATGTTGACCATGGTTGGCCAGGCTGGTCTCGAACTCCTGACCTCAGGTGATCCGCCTGCGTTGGCCTCCCAAAGTGCTGGGATTACAGGCGTGAGCCACCAGCTGGGCCCAGTAGTTTGTTGTTTATGTTTGTTTGTTTTGAGACGGAGTTTCACTCTTGTTGCCCAGGCTAGAGTGCAATGGCACAATCTCAGCTCATCACAACCTCTGCCTCCTGGGTTCAAGCGATTCTCCTGCCTCAGCCTCCCGAGTAGCTAAGATTACAGACATGAGCCACCATGCCTGGCTAAATTTTGTATTTTTTAGTAGAGACGGCATTTCCCCAGGTTAGTCAGGCTGGTGTCCAAATCCTGACCTCAGGTGATCCACTTGCTTTGGCCTCCCAAAGTCCTGGAATTACAGGCGTGAGCCACCATGTCCGGCCAAGGGCCCAGTAGTTTTAAACATCTCCCAAATAATTCTGATGTACTGCTAAGGTTTAGAACCTCTATTTAAATATTAGGCCTTATGTGAGCATCTGTTAACCCCTCATGCTCCTGAGGCCCTCCCAGACCAATGTAGCCACTATACCTTTGTCTTCCTTCTTCTTTGAGCTTCCAGAGAGCTACAGTCCACATTATCAAACCAGCAGCTAGTTACCTGCTTTATTGTATTAAACCTAGTTGTCTAGGTGTTTGGTTTATATGAAGCTCCTGAGGCAGGAACGAAATGCTTAGAAGATTAATAAGCTTTTCCAGATAATGAAATATAATACAAAATAGATGGAGACACCCTCAAGAGTATTCCAAGTCACTGTGAGTGGGCAGGAGAGAGGAAATTATCCCTACAAAGTTCATATGTTGAAGTCCTGTAACCTTTATACCTGAGAATGTGACTGTGTTTGGAGATAGGCCCTTTACAGAGGTGATGAAGCTAAAATGAGGCCTTTGAAGTGGGTCCTAATCCAGTATGAGGGTGTTCTTATAAGAAGAGGAAATCTGGACACTAAGATGCCAGGGATGCCCAAGCGCAGAGGAAAGGCCACATCCAGCACACAGCAAGAGGGTGGCCAGCTGCACACTGTGGAGAGAGACCTCAGAAACACACCCTGCCGACACCCTGATCTTGGACTTCCAGCCTCCAGAACTGTGAGACAATCACGTGTTCAAGCCACCCTTAAAATCCTGTCTGTTGTATTTGGTTATGACAGCCCCAGCAAACTAACACATGAAGTAAAGGTGTGGGCAAATTAAAATTATAAGTTTAGGGAAAGTAATCAAAATCATACTTAAGCTCTGAGCTAGCAGATGCCATTTGTTAACAGAATCAGAAACCACTGTAAATTGCCCTCCCAGGCAATACTAGCCTGATGCACTGCTAAATGCCAAACGCATCTTTACAAAGGATATTAGAAACACACAAACACATGGCCGTGCATAGAGCACAGCAGAGGAACACCTACACCTGGCAGACTAGGGTTTTTGGTTTTTTTTGAGACGGAGTGTTGCCCTGTCGCCAGGCTGAAGTGCAGTGGCACGATCTTGGCTCACTGCACTCTCTGTTTCCTGGGTTCAAGTGATTCTTGTGCCTCAGCCTCCCGAGTAGCTGGGACTACAGGTGCGCACCACCACAGTCAGCTAATTTTTGTATTTTTAGCAGAGATGGGGTTTCATCACGTTGGCCAGGCTGATCTAGAACCCCTGACCTCAGGCAATCTGCCTGGCTTGGCCTCCCAAGGTGCTGGGATTACAGGTGTGAGCCACCGTGCCCTTAAAACTGTGGTTTTAAGAGGGCATTTCGCATTGTGAGAGCTGTAGATGCCACCAAACCTGAATCTGTCCTGCAAGATAGAGACACAAAATGATCAGGTGGATGGCACTGCTGCTCTTTATAAACAGATTTTTAAAATTTCAATCTGATTGGGATATAGGAGCTTTTCTAGAATGTACAGTATGATAATAAACTTGTGGCAGACACCTCAAGGTGACTACCAGTGAGGCCTTGTATAACCTCTTACCTGGAGTGCAGGTGAAAAGTATGACTTGATTCTAATCAGCAGATGATGCTTAGAATCCTTGAAGGCTTGACCTCCTGGGATCATATCCTCTTGCCTCGGCCTCCCAAAGTGCTGGGATTACAGGTGTGAGCCACCATACCCGGCCACTACATGACCTTTGATCTCACTGTTCTCCAGCCCTCCAGCCACATCCTGCCTCCATCTCTCACCTGATTCATGCTGCTGTCTGAGGCTTCTCTGTCCCATCTTTTTTATTTATTTTTTTGAAACAGTCTCACTCTGTTGCTTAGGCTGCTGGAGTGCAGTGGCACAATCTTGGCTCACTGCAGCCTCCGCCTCCTGGGTTCAAGCAATTCTCCCACCTCAGTCTCCTGAGTAGCTGGGACTACAGCTACAAACATCCAAACTCTATTAGATGGTTATGAGGTGTCACAATAAACTCTCAGGAAAATAATGGGGGCGCCTGAAACTGACTTTGAGTCTCAGGAAGGTTTCTGACCTCAACTCTCTGGAAGGCAGGTGTGCGCATAGCTCAAAAGATGGGACAGGCTGGGAGCAGTGGTTCACACCTGTAATCCTAGTACTTTGGAAGGCAAAGGTGGGCAGATCACTTGAGGTCAGGAGTTCGAGACCAGCGTGTCCAACAGAGTGAAACCCCGTCTGCTAATTTTTCGTGTTTAGTAGAGACAGGGTTTCACCATGTTGGTCAGGCTGGTCTTGAACTCTTGATCTCAAGTGATCGACCCGCCTCAGCCTCCCAAAGTGCTGGGATTACAGGCATGAGCCACTGTGCCTGGCCAGTTCATTAAATCTTAATCTGAATAAAAGAACTCAAGAGTTTGAGCAGCCAGGCACGGTGGCTCACGCCTATAATCCCAGTATTTTGGGAGGCAGAGGTGGGCGGATTGCCTGAGGTCAGGAGTTCGAGACCAGCCTGGCTAACGTGGTGAACACACAAAAAAACACACACAAAAAATTAGCCAGGCGTGATGGTGCGCGCCTGTAGTCCCAGATACTCCGGAGGCTGAGCCAGGAGAATCGCTTGAACCCAGGAGGCGGAGGTTGCAGTGAGCCAAGATCGCACCATTGCACTCCAGCCTGGGCGACAGAGCAGGAGAGAATTCTGACTTAATTGAAAAAAAAAAAAAAAAAAAAAAGATCAAGCAGGTATTTGTTCAAGGGCCACTATGTCCCAGGCCTTGAGTACTTCTAGCACTGTGATGAGATCAGCCAACCACACAAGACCATTCACTGAGCATCTTCTGTAAACTCGACACTGTGGTATCACCATCCAAAAAGAGAAGAGTGAAAAAAAGAGAGAAGGGTGTTTGAAGCTTTAGGGGGTACTGGTGGATTTGAGGATCCATTTGCTGTAAGACTGTAAAGACACCCAGTGGCTTGGAACTCCAGGGCCACTCCCCACCACTACCCAGCCACAGACCCCCGCTTTGATTTCATAACCTCACAACACACAGACTTCACACCACTCTTAAGCAGTGTGATTTACTCTCTAAACTGAACACTAAGATCTACAGATACGACTGGGGGCCTGAAAACAAGGACACCTTTGTCTCAGCCCTGGTTCTGCAGGTACAGTCAATTGGGTGACCTTTTTCCTAAGTAAATGGGACAGCTGCATCGTTTGCATGTAAGATTCATGCAGACAGCCTGGTTAGTTCTTCCTCAACATGAAAACAGTTAATAGACAAACCCAGACCTCAGGTTCGTTTCAGGTTGTCTGTCTGAAGCCAATCTATCCATGACCTTGTCTGGAAAAATTATCTTCCCTTTAAACCATTCAGACATGAGCTGGTACAACATAGTCTATGGCTTGAATCTCTGGATGAAGGTTTTTTTCCTCAAAGAAAGAAAAGTTGTTTTTATTTTATTATTTATTTATTTATTTATTTATTTATTTATTTATTTATTTTTTGAGACAGGGTCTAGCTCAGTCACCCAGGCTAGAATGCAATGGCACAATCTCAGCTCACTGCAACCTCCACTCCTGGATTCAAGCGATTCTCCTGCCTTAGCCTCCTGAGTAGCTGGGACCAAGAGGTCCACCACCACGTCTGGCTAATTTTTGTATTTTTAGTAGAAATGGGGTTCCACCATGTTGGCCAGGCTGGTCTCCAACTCCTGACCTCAAATGATCAGCCATCTTGGCCTCCCAAAGTGCTGGAATTACAGGCATAAACCACCGTGCCCGTCCATCATTCTCATTTTAAAAAACTTTTTATTTTTTATTTTTGCAGAACTGTCAAACTCCTTCCTCAAATTTTCTTCCTATTTTATGATTGCTGACTTTGGGGTGGGGGAAGTCGCAGTGAATATTTATTAACTCTTAGATCCAATGGAACATGTGTCATGGACTCTTTTTCCAGTAAGAAGTGGAAGCTGAAGCTGTCTTTTTTGATTTGAAAATTTCACGTTTATGTTAGATTCGGAAGTACACGTGCAGGTTTGTGACAAGGGTATATTGTGTGATGCTGAGGTTTAGGGTATGATTGACACCCTCATCCAGGCGGTAAGCACAGTACCCAACAGGTCGTTTTTCATGCCTTCCCCTCTCCCTCCCTCTCCCCTCTGGGAGTCCCCAGTGTCTTGTTCCCCTCCTTCTGCCCATCTGTACCCTATGTTTGGCTGCCACTTAATAAGTAAGAATATGTGGTATTTGATTTTCCGTTTCTGCGTTAATTTGCTAAGCATAATGCTGTTTCCTTTTTTTCTTTTAGACAGAGTTTTGCTCTTGTGTCCAGGCTGTAGTGCAGTGCTGCGATCTCGGCTCACTGCAACCTCCACCTCCCGGGTTCAAGTGATTCTCCTGTCTCAGCCTCCCGACTAGCTGGGATTACAGACGCCTGCCACCACGCCCAGCTAATTTTTGTATTTTTAGTTGAGACGGCGGTTTCCTTATTGATCAGGCTGGTCTCGAACTCCTGACCTCAGGCGATCCACCCGCCTCGGCCTCCCAAAGTGCTGGGATTACAGGCGTGAGCCACCGCGCCTGGCCATGCTGTTTTCTTAAACGAATCAAAAATAGTCTCAATACTGTACTTCACAAAATTTGTAAGGCGGGAAGAATCGGCCTGTGGCTGCTTCCAGCCTGGGAAAGGGATGCGCCACAAGATGGCGCCGCGCGTGCGGCGGTGAAGGCCGAGGCCGGCCGTGCCGGGAGGATGTCCGCCTTCCCCCAGGCCCTCAGGCTACGAGCAGGGGCGGGGGCACGGCTCACAACGCCATTTACACGGAGACAATAGCCTGAATTGCTCCCTGTGCTTTTAGTGACCTAGGCCTTCCTCTCGTGTTCTCTATCACCAAGTCTTTCTAGAAATGCGCCGTGGAGACATCCCCAAGCCAGCAGTTCCTCCCTCATTCTGAGAAGGTGGTTTGGTGCAGCTGGTCTCTGAAGGCGCTGGGTGTTTTCCCCTCAGCTCCGGAGGGACGGCGTGGGAGGGTGGTGCTCTGGGCCTGCTCTCTACTGTGCGTTGTTGTTGCTGATGCGTTTAAGCGCCAAACACTGGGTTTCTTCAACGTACCTGTGGGAAGATCAGCGCAGAACTAGCACAGGCTGTGGCCCGGCGCGGTGGCTCGCGCCTGTCATCCCAGCTACTGGGGAAGCTGAGGCAGGAGAATCGCTTGAGCACTCCAGCCTGGGTGACAGAGCGAGACTCCATCTCAAAAAAAAAAAAGGAAGGAAGGAAGGGAGGGAGGGAGGGAGGGAGGGAGGAAGGAAGGAAGGAAGGAAGGAAGGAAGGGAGGGAGGGAGGAAGGAAGGAAGGAAGGAAGGGCTGTGTTGCTTATGATACTTACTCCTGACAAGGGAAGGATGAACCTGAAAAGGAAGGAAGGAAGGAAGGAAGGAAGGAAGGAAGGAAGGAAGGAAGGGAGGGAGGGAGGGAGGGAGGGAGGGAGGGAGGGAGGGAGGGACGGACGAACTAGCAACAAGCAAAGGCTGTGGTGCTGATGATACTTACTCCTGACAAGGGAAGGATGAACCTGAAATCTTAACTCTAAGGTGTTACCGGAAACAGGTCCCGATCCAGACCCCAAGAGACCCTCGTACAAGAAGGAATCCAGGGTGAGTCCACAGAGTAAAGTGAAAGCAAGTTTATTAAGAAAGTAGAGAAAAGAATGGCTACTCCATAGACAGAGCAGCCCTGGGGGCTGCCGGTTGTCCATTTTTATGGTTATTTCTGGACGATATGCTAAACAAGCGGTGGATTATTCATGCCTCCCCTTTTTAGACCATATAGGGTAATTCCTGATGTGGCCTTGGCATTTGTAAACTGTCATGGCGCTGGTGGGAGTTTAGCAGTGAGGACCACCAGAGGTCACTTGCATCGCCATGTTGATTTTGGCCGGCCAGCTTCTTTACTGCGACCTGTTTTATCAGCAAGGTCTTTATGACCTGTGTTTTATGCCGATCTCCTATCTCATCCTGTGACTGAGAATGCCTTAACCATCTGGGAATGCAGCCCAGTAGGTCTCAGCCTTATTTTACCCAGCTCCTATTCAAGATGGAGTTGCTCTGGTTCAAACGCCTCTGACAGAGGGACAGTCATTTCACCTCACACATGAAAGCAAACCTAAAATTTTCTCCATTGGAAGTTCAATCTTGGCTAAGGGCATGATTTAGAAATCAAAGGAGTCTGACCTTCACATGGTTTTGAACACTTGGAAAGGTAGCCATGGGAAGGGACGTAGCCTTTGTAACGTAAGAGGAGAGAATGGGGTGTGGGATGTGTGGCCCTGAAATGACACAGAACTCTGACAGCACTGCCCGGTTGCCATGTAGCTAGGTAAATATTTGCAAAGCACCTACTGCTTCTCTGGATTCGGGGCAAGTGTCTACTGGGCATGAAAGCATCTCCGTGGGGAAGTGAGCCTGACCCAGTTCTTATCTCCCTCTTGAGGCCAAGTTCACAGACTATGACACAACTTCCAGAGGAAAGGGGGGCCTGCCCTTATCTTTCTCTCTCAGCTGGCAGTGGGACATTTTAGTGGCCAAGACCGATGTGTTATCTGTAGGAGCCCTGGAGACAAGAGGTGGGCCCAGAGGCTCTTTTTTTTTTTGAGATGGACTCTCGCTCTGTTGCCAGGCTGGAGTGTGGTGCGATCTCGGCTCACTGCAAGCTCCGACTCCCTGGTTCAAGGGATTCTCCTGCCTCAGCCTCCTGAGGAGCTGGAATTACAGGCGCACGCACCACCATGCCTAGCTAATTTTTGTATTTTTAGTAGAGATGGGGTTTCACTATGTCGACCAGGATGGTCTCGCTCTCCTGACCTTGTGATCCGCCTGCCTCGGTCTGCCAAAGTGCTGGGATTACAGGTGTAAGCCACCGCGCCCCACCAAGGCTCATCTTCTGGATATGAATTCCCAGAGTTGTTGTTTCCTGAGAGCTCATGATCAAGATGCATTGAGAGTTAGACCAGGGGTGCCAATCTGTAAGGAACGCTACAGTGTCATGGAGCTGCAATGAGATGGAAAATCATATTTCTCAGAGCTCTTCTCAGGTAGACTATTCTTTTTTAAAATTTTCAAATAAAATTTAAAAACAAGTGCATGTTTTAAAATGTCATTTATCTGGCTAACACTGTGAAACCCCGTCTCTACTAAAAATACAAAAAATTAGCCGGGCATGGTGGCGGATGCCTGTAATCCCAGCTACTCGGGAGGCTGAGACAGGAGAATGGCGTGAACCTGGGAGGCGGAGCTTGCAGTGAGCCGAGATCATGCCACTGCACTCCAGCTTGGGCGACAAAAAAAAAAAGAAAAAAAAAAAAGAAAAAAAATGTCATTTATCAAATCAAAAGCCAAACTCATAGAAAGAAAAAATTTTGTAACAAATATGCCAGATCAAAGCTTAATATAGTTAACATGTAAATAAGAGGACTTCAAAATTTAAAAAAAAATAAGATTGGGTTAAGGATGTTATACATGCAATTCATAAAGGAAAAAACACAAATATACAATAAATATATAAAAAGATGCTGAAGACAATAAAAAATGCATATTACACTGTTGTAAAATAATATTTTTATGTAACCAAGTGAGAAATATTTTTAAATGACAATCATAATTGGTGTAGAAATGTAATTCTATATAATTCTGCAATATATATGTTCAAAAGGCTTTTTTTTTCTTTGTAGGAAAGGGCTCTATTACAGATTTGATTAAAAAAGATAAATATAGCCGGGCACAGTGACTCACGCCTGTAATCCCACCACTTTGGGAGGCTGAGTTGGGCGGATCACAAGGTCAGGAGATCAAGACCATCCTGGCTAACATGGTGAAACCCCGTCTCAACTAAAAATACAAAAAAATTAGCCGAGCGTGGTGGCGGGTGCCTGTAGTCCCAGCTCCTTGGGTGGCTGAGGCAGGAGAATGGTATGAACCCGGGAGGTGGAGCTTGCAGTAAGCCAAGATCACGCCACTGCACTCCAGCCTGGGCGACAGAGTGATACTTTGTCTCAAATAAATAAATAAATATAGAACCATTTAGATTTTCTATTTTTGTGTATCTGTTTTGTCTTTTTTTTTTGAGACGGAGTCTCACTCTGTCACCAGGCTGGAGTGCAGTGGCACAATGTTGGCTCACTGCAACCTCTGCCACCCAGGTTCAAGTGAGTCTCCTGCCTCAGCATCCTGAGTAACTGGGACTACAGGCACCCGCCACCATGCCCAGCTAATTTTTGGATTTTTAGGAGAGACGAGGTTTCACCATGTTAGCCAGGATGGCCTCAATCTCTTGACCTCGTGATCCGCCTGCCTAAGCCTCCCAAAGTGCTGGGATTATGGGTATGAGCCACCATACCCAGCCTTTTTTGTTGTTGTTAGACTGTGTCTCACTCACTCTGTTGCTCAGGCTGGAGTGAAGTGGCATGATGTCAGCTCACTTACAACCTCTGCCTCCCAGGTTCAAACAATTCCCCTGCCTGAGCCTCCCAAGTAACTGCGATTACAGGCATGCACCACCACGCCTGGCTAATTTTGTATTTTTAGCAGAGATGGAGTTTCACCATGTTGGCCAGGCTGGTCTCTAACTCCTGACCTCAGGTGATCTGCTGGCCTCGGCCTCCCAAAGTGCTGGGATTATATGCATGAGCCACGGCGCTTGGCCTGTTTTGCAAGTTTTTTTAATTAAATGTGTATTTTCAAAAACTCACATCCAAAAGATTGGTCTCTCCTCCTTTTCCAGCAATTGTGGATATATGAATTACCCTGACCTGATCACTGTACATTATATGTATTGCAACATCACTATCTACCCCGTAAATATGTACAGTTATTATTTGTCAATTAAAATGTGTGTGTCTGTGTGTGTGTTTTTAAATCAGTTAGACTAGGCTGGACATGGTGGCTCATGCCTGTAAGCCCAACACTTTGGGAGGCTGAGGTGGGAGGCTCATTTCAGGCCAGGAATTCAAGACCAGCCTGGACAACGTAGTGAGCCCCTGTCTATACAAAAAATATGTGTATATACATATATATATGTGTGTATATATATATGTTAAAAATTAAAAAATGAAAAATCAGATAGACTGTTCCAAGGGGTAGGAAGAAATACTTTGATAAGTGACTTAAGATGGAGGTAAGACACCCCACTCCCCACCCACCCTACTTGCGAGGACATGCCAGAGTGACAACTCCAAGCTGCTCAGCTGCCTTCCATCTGAAGAACTGGTTCGCTAAGTGGAGCACACAGTGTGGAGTTGGAGTTAAATTGTTAGGGACAAAAAAGGCTGAGTTATCAGACCTGTGCCCCATCTGTCTCAGGCTCTCATCTGCAGAATCAGCGAAAAATCCCTAAAGACTATGGGTTTCAGGGAGTGCCCAGTTGTGAGCCTGTTACAGCACCGTGTGCCTTCACCCCGCCCAGGTGAGGGGGGCCCACAGGTGGGGGATTCCGCTTTGTTGTCTCTGTCCCTGAGGTCCCTGAGGACAATCAAGGTAGCCATACACCCTGAATTTGCAAGGGCTGTCTGGTTTTAAAGTCTCTCCCTTTGATTCAGGAAACTCGATTCTTACTTGTCAGTCTCGTCTTGTGTCCTAACTTTTGGCTCAGAAAATCAGTCACCACAGTCTCAAAAACTTTGAACTCAGCACTTCTCTCTTCTCTGCAGTAGGAAATCCCCTATAAGATGATCAGAGATGGACCCCTTTGGAAACTGCTAGGCCAGGGGCTGGAAATTGCAGGTGTCAACTCCCAGTAGAATCACCATTGTGGATACTTAGGTGACTCAGTACTGTGGAAGATGAGATAGATCAGAGACCAGGATCAAGGGAGATAAATATTTTCTAAGAGTTATTCAAGAAAGGACCCCTCAAATGGACAGGTATGGACCCATAAAAACAGAAATTCAGTCTTCTGGCTTTAGAATTTTGCCGCTTGACAGAAAGCTCCAGACCGCCACCCCCTTCCCCACGCTCCTTCCCCCAGCCCCGCCCCCCATCCCCCACCCCCACCATTACATGCCACATCTTCTGGGTGAGACATGACAATCCTTCTTTTAAAAATTTAATTATTTATGTATTTTTTGAGACAGAGTCTCGCTCTGTCACCCAAGCTGGAGTGCATAATGTGATCTCGGCTCACTGCAACCTCTGCCTCCTGGGTTCAAGCAATTCTTCTGCCTCAGCCTTCTGAGTAGCTGGGATTATAGGTGCCCACCACCACACCCGGCTAATTTTTTGTATTTTTAGTAGAGACAGGGTTTTGCCATGTTGTCCAGGCTGGTCTCCAACTCCTGACCTCAGGTGATCCACCCACCTTGGCCTCCCAAAGTGCTGGGATTACAGGAGTGAATCACCGTGCCCGGCAAATCCTTCTTTTTTAATCCAATTTATTTCCCTTTCTTTAAGTCCTCTTTTGTTTTGCCAAAGTAGTTCCTGAGCAGCTTTTTCATGGTGAGTACTTGGGGAATAAATCTTCCAAGTTCTCATGCGCACATCTTAATAGTCTCTTTGATTGCTTCACATTTGATCGATAATCTGAGTGGGTAGGGAATGCTAAATTCAAAATAGTTTCCCAGCTGGGCGTGGAGGCTCACACTTGTAAGTGTGGGAGGCTGAGGTAGGAGGATTGCTTGAGCCCAGGAGTTTGAGACCAGCCTGGGCAACATAGCAAGACCCTGTCTTTACCAAAAAATAAGAAAAAAAAATTAGCTGGATATGGTGGCACATGTTTGTAGTCCCAGCTACTCGGGAGGCTGAGGCAGGAGGATCATTTGAGCCTGGGATGTCAAGGCTGCAGTGAGATGTGATCGCGTCAGCCTGGGTGACAGAGCGAGATCCTATCTCAAAAAAAAAAGTTTCCCATAAAAATTTCGTATCTATTGTTTATCTTCTAGCAAAATTATTTTACATTTGAAAACTTTAGGCCGGGCTCATGCCTGTAATCCCAGCATGTTGGAAGGCCAAGGTGGGTGGATCACCTGAGGTCAGGAGTTCAAGACGAGCCTGGCCAACATGGTGAAACCCCATCTCTACAAAAAATACAAAAAGTAGTTGGGTGTGGTGGTGAGCACCTGTCATCCAAGCTACTGAGGAGGCTGAGGCAGGAGAATCACTTGAACCTGGGAGGCAGAGGTTGCAGTGAGCCGAGATCGTGCCACTGCACTCCAACCTGGATGACAAGAGGGAAACTCCATCTCAAAGAAAAAAAGAAAAGAAAAGAAAAAGTAAACTTTAAGTAAGTGTTTTCAGCCATCAAGCCTTTCCACCCCCATCTCTACTTCTGCTTGTTAAGCAAAGCATTTCCTCATAACCAGGGTGGAGTAATCTGCTTTTGTTAGAACTCCCTATAAAAATGCAACCACCTCAAGAGGATCAAACACTTACAGTCATCTCTGGTGCCACGGGCTGGAAGTTGGGCCCTACGTGGAATTTGTGACTCATCATCCAAGAGCCTAAAAGATTCACTTGTTCTGGCCGGGCTCCTAATTGCATGGGCTGAGCATCAGCTAGACGCGTGAAATGGAACACCTCGACACCTTTTAACTGACCTGGGAACATATTTCTGACTTGGTGCCAGGAAACAGAATACCTGTTTGGTAAACTGTCAACTTCTAGGTCTGAAAAAAAAATGCCCACAACTTCTGTTGAGACATCATTAAGAGACAGCGAGGACACGTGGATGCCAGGGCAAGATACAGGAATCATTCATTTTCTTAGCAAGAGGAGATATAGGTGATTATAGTTCCTTCCACATAAGCGATGATTGTGAATTAGGAAATAACCCAAGGGAGGCCGGGTGCAGTGGCTCACACCTGTAATCTCAGCACTTTGGGAGGCCAAGGCGGGTGGAACACCTGAGGTCAGGAGTTTGCGACCAGCCTGGCCAACACGGTAAAACCCCGTCTCTACTAAAAATACAAAAAATTAGCCAGGTGTTGTGCCACGTGCCTGTAGTCCCAGTTTCTCTGGAGGCTGAGGCAGGAGAATTGCTTGAATCCGAGAGGCTGAGCTTGCAGTGAACTGAGATCGCGCCATCGCACTCCAGGCTGGGCGACAGAGCGAGACTTGGTGTCAAAAAAAAAAAAAAAATTAACCCAAGGGAGCACTTTCCAACAGTCAGAGCTGAGTAAAAGTAGAATGGGCCGGGCGCGGTGGCTCAAGCCTGTAATCCCAGCACTTTGGGAGGCCGAGACGGGCGGATCACGAGGTCAGGAGATCGAGACCATCCTGGGTAACACAGTGAAACCCCGTCTCTACTAAAAATACAAAAACTTAGCCGGGCGAGGTGGCAGGCGCCTGTAGTCCCAGCTACTGGGGAGGCTGAGGCAGGAGAATGGCGTGAACCCGGGAGGCGGAGCTTGCAGTGAGCTGAGATCCGGCCACTGCACTCCAGCCTGGGTGACAGAGCGAGACTCCGTCTCAAAAAAAAAAAAGTAGAATGGACTGCCGTGGGAATCTGTGGGTTCCTCTCCCTAAGAGTTTTCTTGTTTGTTTGTTTGTTTTCTTGAGACCTAGTCTGTCCCTGTCGCCCAGGCTGGAGTGCAGTGGTGTGATCTTGGCTCACAGCAACCTCCACCTCCCGAGTTCAAGCAATTACTTGTGCTTCAGCCTCCTGAGTAGCTAGGACCACAGGTACATGCCACCACGCTCAACTACTTTTTGTATTTTTTGTAGAGATGGCGTTTCACCATGTCGGCCTGGCTGGCCTTGAACTCCTGGCCTCAAGTGATCCACCCGCCTGGGCCTCCCAAAGTGCTGGGATTACAGGTGTGAGCCGCTGTGCCCGGCCGATGAGTTATTCTTGGTGAAGATATTGTAAATTGGATGCAACAACCTATGGACGGTTGGAATACATGATCTCTACATTCTTTTTCAACTATGAAAATGTATGTTTGCTATACCTGGTATGACACCTGGCACACAGTAGATGGTCAATTTGTACTAAATAACTAAATAACATGTCTGTGGACTTCATTATACCACAGCCACAGAGACAAATGTCATCAGTTTCTACTTGCTATAATTTACAGTAAGAAGGTTTTACTCACAACTACCATTAGTTACTCATATTGAGAAATTACCAGAATATTCTCTTCTGCAAACAGTGGCTGAGTTTGGATCAGGCAGGGACTCCGTCTTGGCAACAACCTCTTTACTGCTTCAAGTAATTGCACCCTCGCAAACTTGTTATCGCACACACGTAAGCAATATGTAGAGGGCAGGAAGCAGTTAAACTGCAAAGCTCCATTGAATCGTCTAGATTAGACACAGGTGGAAGGGCTTTTCAATAATCGGAGAGAGGGTTCCAGGCAACACCTGGCCTGGAAAACACAGCCTTTCTTGTCTGTAAGGGTTGAAGGAGGCGTTCCAGAGCGTGGCCCATCTCCTTTGGCTCCTTCGCCTACCTGCTCATGCAGAGAAGAACAGAATCCATACGGGTGAGAGCAATAGAAACACAGCTGCTGGTGTCCATTTTTGCAGGTAGAAAGCTTAAAAAGATGGGTCAGGCGTGGTGGCTCACGTCTGAAATCCCACTACTTTGGGAGACTGAGGCGGGTGGATCACTTGAGGTCAGGTGGTCAAGAACAGCCTGGCCAACATGGGGAAATCCCATCGCTACTAAAAATATAAAAATTAGCCAGGTGCAGTGGCGTGTGCCTGTAGTCCCACCTACTTGGGAAGCTGAGGCGGGAGAATCACTTGAACCTGGGAAGTGGAGGTTACAGTGAGTCAAAATCTCGCCACTGCACTCCAGCCTGGGTGACAGAGCTAGACCCCGTCTGTCTCCAGAAAAAAAAAAAAAAAGGATGGGCGTGGTGGTAATCCCAGCACTTTGGGAGGTCAAGGTGGGAGGATTGCTTGAGGCCAGGAGTTTGAGATCAGCCTGGCCAACATAGCAAAACCTGTCTCTATTTTATTTGTAAAATAAAAATAATATAATTAATAAAAATACAAATAAGAATGCTTGGCTGGGCTTGGTGGCTCACGTCTGTAATCCCAGCACTTTGGGAGGCTGAGGCAGGTGGATCACAAGGTCAAGAGATCGAGACCATCCTGGCCAACATGGTGAAAACCCATCTCTACTGAAAATACAAAAATTAGGTGAATGTGGTAGCAGGAGCCTGTAGTCCCAGCTACTTAGGAGGCTGAGGCAGGAGAATCGCTTGAACCTGGGTAGTGGAGGTTGCAATGAGCCGAGATCTCACCACTGTACTCCAGCCTGGTGACAGAGTGAGACTCAGTCTCAACAAACAAACAAACAAAAAAAAAAAAAAAAAAAAAAAAAAGAAAAGAAAAAGAAAGAAAAGGAAAAAAAAAAAAAGAAAAGAAAAGAAAAGGAAAGCTTGAAAAACTGGAATATTTTAGATAGGATTCAGAGGTACTCACAGTAAGCGTAACAGTTAGTACCAAGAAGTGACTGCTCCTGGCCAGCTGAGCTGCAGCCAAGGACAGCAAACAAGGAAGGGACCTGGTGGCCCAGGCAAACTGTTCTAGCTGATCTTGATTTCTGAATCAAAAATTGGAACTCATGATCTTGAATTTATTTTATTTTATTTTTTGAGGAAGTGTCTCATTCTATCACCCAGGCTGGCGTGCAGTGGCATGATCTTGGTTCACTGCACCCTCTACCTCCCAGGTTCAAGCAATTCTCCTGCCTCAGCCTGGGATTACAGGCGCCCGCCACCACACCTGGCTAATTTTTGTATTGTTAGTAGCGATGGGGTTTCACTCTGTTGCCCAGGCTGGTCTCGAACTCCTGGGCTCATGTGATCCACCCGCCTCGGCCTCCTAAAGTGCTGAGATTATAGCCGTGAGCCACTGTGCCTGGCTTTGAATTTATTTTTATGTATGAAATGACAAGTTTATGGACAATTACAATAGAAAAAAAAATGTATCTATGACCTTATCACCCTGAACAACTCTGTGGCACTCGTTTGATGACTTCCAAGTTCTCTGTGGTCACATATAGCTATTAGAGATAGACTATTAGAATTATAGTGCAAATATGGCTTGATTTGTGCCAAAAGACTTTGAAAAGAATTATGCCAATTTATAATATGTAAATTATATATAATTATATATCACCTCCATCCATCTGTAATTTGGAATTGGACTTTTTTTTTCCTGTTTAACATATCATAGCGGCTGGGTGCACTTTGGGAGGCCGAGGTGGGTGGATCACCTGAGGTCAGGAGTTCGAGACCAGCCTGACCAACATGGTGAAACCCTGTCTCTGCTAAAAATACAAAATTAGCCGGGCGTGATTGTGCGCGCCTGTAGTTTCAGCTACTCGGGAGGCTGAGGCAGGAAAATTGCTTGAACTCAGGAGGCGGAGGTTGTGGTGAACTGAGATTGCGCCATTGCAATCCAGCCTGGGCAACAAGAGCAAAACTCTGTCTCAAAAAAAAAAATCAAAGTCTGACATGTACTATGTTCGTTGTACGCTAAGTTGAGTGCTGTAGGAGCCCATGCATTAGCTCATTTAATCCCACGACTTTAGGATGCAGGTGATAGCATGATCGTTTTCTCAGATGAGGAATTTCAGAGAGCGATTGGTAACACAGCCTGTGAGTGCCAGGGTGGGGCTTCTCGCCAGGTTTGATTCCAGGTTCTAATCTCATAACCAAGCTGCCTAATCAGTCTTTGTCTGTTTAGACATTGAAATTACTGCCTTTCTGTTGTTTTTATTGTAACAAACCCTATAAGAAACATCACACTGTCACGCATAGGCCGTCTGTATTGTAATGTTGTTGACTCTGTAAACAAGTGAGTTCAAGAGTGTGAACATTTTGATGACTGTTGAGGTCTTGTGCCAAAATGACTTTGAAAAGAATTATGCCAATTTACAATATGTAAGTTATATTCTCCATTTATATGCTCTCCATCTATAAGATCCTTTCTTGCCAGTAAGTTACATATATGTGTATATAGTTATATATAAAAATCTATATAGTTATATAATAAATCTATATAGTTATATATATTTGTATATATATCTATATAGCCATATATATAAATATATATTTGTATATAACTATATATAATTATATATTTATATATCTATATATAGTATTTATATATCTATATATAACTATATATAGATATATAAATATATAATTATATATATATATTTTTTGAGGTGGCTTCTCACTCTCTCACCCAGGCTGGAGTGCAGTGGCGTAATCTCGACTTACTACAACCTTTGCCTCCTGGGTTCCAGTGATTCTCCTGCCTCAGCCTCCCAGGTAGCTGGGACTACAGGCACAGGCCACCATGCCCAGCTAGTTTTATATTTTTAGTAGAGACGGGGTTTCACCATGTTGGCCAGGCTGGTCTCGAACCCTTTTTTTTTTTTTTTTGAGACAGAGTCTTGCTCTGCGGCTCAGGCTGGAGTGCAGTAGCACGATCTCAGCTCACTGCAAGCTCCGCCCTCTGGGTTCAGGCCATTCTCCTGCCTCAGCCTACCTAGTAACTAGGACTACAGGTGCCCGCCACCAAGCCTGGCTAATTTTTTATATTTTTAGTAGAGACAGGGTTTCACCATGTTAGCCAGGATGGTCACGATCTCCTGACCTCATGATCCACCCTCCTCGGCCTCCCAAAGTGCTGGGATTACAGGCGTGAGCCACTGTGCCCAGTCTGGTCTCGAACTCTTGACCTCATGTGATTTGCCTGCCTTGGCCTCCCAAAGTGCTGGGATTACAGGCATGAGTCACTGTGCCTGGCTGTAATAGTTATATTAATTTAAAATTGTGTTTGATTAATTTAGTAGCAAAATGAAAATTTAATATTTTAACTTATTTTCTGATTAGAAAAATTGAGCCTTGACTGGACATGGTGACTCACGCCTGTAATCCCAGCAGTTTGGGAGGCCGAGGCAGACAGATCACAATGTCAGGAGTTCGAGAGCAGTCTAACCAATATGGTGAAACCCCGTCTCTACTAAAAATACAAAAATTAGCTGGGTGTGGTGGCGGGCGCCTGTAGTCCCAGCTACTCGGGAGGCTGAGGCAAGAGGATTGCTTGAACCCGGGAGGTGGAGGTTGCAGTGAGCCGAGATGGCGCTACTGCACTCCAGCCTGGGAGACACAGCGAGACTCTGGCTCAAAAAAAAAAAAAAGAAAAAAGAAAAAGTGAGCCTTATTTCATCTATTTGTCTACTGGTTATAGTTCTTTGAATGATAGCCTTATGTCCTTTTCCCATTTTTTTCATTGGAGTCTTTTCTTTTCCTTTTTTTTTTTTTTTTTTTTTTTTTTTTTGAGACAGGGTCTTGCACTGTAGCTCAGGCTGGGGTGCAGTGGTACAATTATGTCTCACTGCAGCCTTGACCTCCCAGGCTCAGTGGATCCTTCCACTACAGCCTTCCCAGTAGCTGGGAGCACAGGCATATGCCATCATGCCCTGCTAAATTTGCTTTTTTTTTTTTTTGACAGTCTCACTCTGTTGCCCAGGCTGTAGTGCAGTGGCGCGATCACAGCTTACTGCAACCTCCACTTCCCGGGTTCAAATGATTCTCGTGTGTCAGCTTCCCTAGTAGTTGGGATTATAGGAACATGCCACCATACCAAGCTCATTTTTTTGTATTTTTAGTAGAGACAGGGTTTTACCATGTTGGCCAGGCTGATCTTGAACTTCTGGCCTCAAATGATCCTCCCACCTTGGCCTCCCAAAGTTCTGGGATTACAGGTGTGAGCCACAGTGCCTGACCCATTGGAGACTTTTTTTTTGAGACAGAGTTTCGCTCTTGGCGTCCAGGCTGGAGTGCAATGGTGTGATCTTGGCTCACTGCAACCTCTGCCTCCCAGGTTCAAGCAATTCTCCTGCCTCAGCCTCTTGAGTAGCTGGGATTACAGGTGTGTGCCACCACACCCATCTAATTTTTGTACTTTTAGTAGAGATGGGTTTTCACCATGTTGGCCAGGCTGGTCCCAAACTTTTGACCTCAGGTGATTCACCCGACTTGGACTCCCAAAGTGACAGGATTACAGGCATGAGCCGCCATGCCTGGCCTGGAGACATTTTTAAAAAACCAATTAATGGATTTTTCTCATGTAGTGAAGATATTAATGCTTTGGTCAGATTTGGTGCAAATATTTTTCCTGGTCAGTTTGCATTTTAATAGTTTGATTTTTTTATTTTTGACATTTTTAAAAGTTCATATAGTCAGATATACCACTTTTTTCTTTTTCTTTTCTTTTTTTTTTTTTTTTTTTGAGATGGAGTCTCACTCTGTCGCCCAGGCTGGAGTGCAGTGGCACAATCTTGGCTCACTGCAACCTCCGCCTCCTGAGTTCAAGCGATTCTCCTGCCTTACCCTTCTGAGTAGCTGGGATTACAGGCATGTGCCACCACGCCTGGCTAATTTTTGTATTTTTTTAGTAGAGATGGAGTTTCACCATTTGGTCAGGCTGATCTCGAACTCCTGACCCCAAGTGATCCGCCCACCTTGGTCTCCCAGAGTGCTGGGATTATAGACGTGAGCCACTGCTGCAATCACAGCTCACTGTAGTCTCGACCTTCTAGGCTCAAGTGATCCTCCCACCTCAGCCTCCCGTAGCTGGAACTACAGGTGTGCACCACCACACCCGGCTGATTTTTCTATTTTGTGTAGAGATGGGGTTTTGGCATGTTGCCCAGGCTGGTCTTGAACTCATGGCGTCCAGCGATCTGCCTGCCTTGACCTTCCAAAGTGCTAGGATTACAGCTGTGAGCCTGTAATTACCGGCCCTAATTTTTTATTTTATTTTTTTTCCTGCCTGTGTCCCCCTACTCTTTCTCGTTAGTTAAAAAATACTACTGGAAGTGTATATTGATGTTTGCTGTGGCGTCTATGCCGAACGTACTTACGTCTGTTTCATAACCAGCACAATCCATGTCTCACACTCTCGAGTCTTTCACCATCTCCCCACCGCCCACTCACGCCTCCACCGGCTCTAGTGTGGATTCTATCCCAGTTACACCAACAGAACAGCTCTTGCTCTCTCTTGACTCACTATTGGCCTTTCTGTTCTTCAATTCAGTGGATATTTCTCAAATGCATCTTTTTTTTTTTTTTTTGAGATGGAGTTTCACTCTTGTTGCCTAGGCTGGAGTGCAGTGGTATGATCTTGACTATCTGTAACCTCCACCTTCCAGTTTCAAGTGATTTTCCTGCCTCAGCCTCCCGCGTAGCTGGGAGTACAGGCACCTGCCAACAGGTTCAGCTAATTTTTGTATTTTTAGTAGAGACCGGGTTTCACCATGTTGCTCAGGCTGGTCTCGAACTCCTGACCTCGTGATCTGCCTGCCTCGGCCTCCCAAAGTGCAGGGATTACAGGGGTCAGCCACAGTACCTGGCCTAGAATGCATCTTAATTGAAGTACTGGAAGAGTTCAGGCCTTTTGTCAACATCCACCTTCCTATAAATCTCACCAAGACAGGATTTGCAGCTTAATGAGGAGCTTCTTGCAGAATACATACAAAGCTGGCTTTCTAGCTGGTTGAAGGGCTTGGTTAAATTGAGCTCAACACTAAGCCTAGGAGGGAAGAAAAGACATAAGCAATTCTTTCTTTCTACTCTTTTCCAGTACTTAAAAAAAAGAGGCATAATTTTTGTACAATAAAATGCACAGATGTCAAGTGTACAATGGGATGAGTTTTGACATCTGTGTACACCTATGTAATCAACCACCTAATTCAGATAAAGAACATTCCCATCAACCCAAAAAGTTTCTTCATGCCCATTTCTAGTGAATCTTTCCCAGCAGAGGCAACCACTGTTCTGAATTCTATCACAATATTTTAGTTTTGCCTATTTTCGAATATTATAGATGTGGAATCATTTAGTATTTACTTTTTGGTGTCTGTCATCTTTTTGCAACATAATATTTTTGAGATTTATGCATGTTATTGCTTGTATCAGTAATTTTTCTTTTTTATTGCTAAATAGCATTCTAATATATCAACTTTTTTTTTTTTTTTTTTTTCCTTTTTAGAGACAGTCTCCCTCTGTCACTCAGCCTGGAGTGCAGTGGCACCATCTTGGCTCACTGCAACCTCTGCTTCCCAGGTTCAAGTGATTCTCCTGCCTCAGCCTCCCGAGTAGCTGGGATTACAGCTATGCACCACCACACTCAGCAAAGTTTTGTATTTTTAGTAGAGATGGGGTTTCGCTGTATTGGCTAGGCTGGTCTTGAACCCCTGACCTCAGGTGGTCCACCGTCCTCAACTCCCAAAGGGTTGGGGTTATAGGTGTGAGCCGCTATGCCCGGCCTCAACTTTCATTTAGTCAGGCACAGTGGCACAGGCACCTGTAGTCCCAACCACGTGGGAAGCTGAGGCAGGAGGATCACTTGACCGACCTGAAGAGTTTAAGGTCTGCCTGAGCAATGTAGTGAGACCCTGTTCTCTAAAAATAAAATAAATACATAAATTTTATCAATGAAAAATAAGAAATCTTGTTCCATGCTAGTAACACAATGAGAGATTACCATATCTTAAAAAACGTATCTCCTTATCTGGCAATGGAAACTGGATTATCTCTACTTTTGGAATACGGTGCATAAAGCTGATACCTACATGATTGTACTTGTCTTTTTCAGGAAATATGCTTTCACTGTTCTTGGATACATTCCTAGGAATAGAATTGGTGGATCATATAGTCAGTGTGTGTTTAACTATAGTTATGAAATACCACTCAGCTGCTATCCAAAGTAATTGTACCCACTAACACTAGGAAAAGTCCAGTGGCTCTATTTCCTTGCCGATGTTTAATATTGTCAACCTTTTAAATTTAGCCATTCATGGGTATGAAGTGGCATGTCACTCTGGTTTTAATTTGCTTTTGCCTAATGTCTAATGGTTTTTTTTTTGAGCCGAAGTCTCACTCTGTTGCCCAGGCTGCAGTGCAGTGGCACAATCTTGGCTCACTGCAACTTCCACCTTCCAGTTCAAGCAATTTTCCTGCCTCAGCCGGAGTAGCTGGGATTGAAGGTGCCTGCCACCATGCCTGGCTCATTTTTGTATATTTAGTAGAGATGGATTTTCACCGTGTTGGCCAGGCTGGTCTTTATCGCCTGACCTTGTGATCTGCCCACTTCGGCCTCCCAAAGTGCTGGGATTGTGTACAGGCGTGAGCCACCACGCCTGGCCATGTCTAATGATTTTAAACAGTTTTCCATGTGCTGATTCACTATTTGTATATCTTTTTTTTTTTTTTTTTCCATTCAACAGACATTTAGCTAGTCCTCACATGAACTCTCTAGCAAAAGTGTTTGTTACTCTGACTTCATGTATGAGAAAAGAGGTGCCCAGAGAAGTTAGGAAGCTTTCTTAAAGCCACACAGCAGGCAGCAGAGCTTGCACTGGACCTCAGGTCTGTCTGAACCTCCAACCCCTCCAACTAATGAGACACCATTAGTCTCATGCTGCCCAATCTAACACACTAACAATGTGCCCAGACTTCTTGTTCAAAGGGAGAAAATTATGATCTATTCACCTTAAGGCTCTAAACAGGATGACTTTAGTCCTAGCTGTCCAGACATCCTTCTGGAAGTTCTCTGTGCCCTTGCTTTTGCACTGCAACAGCAGTTCCCAGAACACTTTTTATTTTGTAAGAGGCTTTTTTGTTTTTGTTTTTGTTTTTTTAATTTTCACAGGTTTTTGGGGAACAGGTGGTGTTTGGTTACATAAGTAAGTTCTTTAGTGGTGATTTGCGAGATTTTTGCACCCATCACCCAAGCAGTGTACCCTGAACCCAATTTGTAATGTTTTATCCCTCACCTCCATCCCACTCACTCCCCCTGAGTTCCCTAAGTCCATTGTGTCTTTTTTATGCTGTTGCATCCTCATAGCTTAGCTCCCTCTTATGAGTGAGAAATACGATGTTTGGTTTTCCATTCCTGAGTTACTTCACTTAGAATAATAGTCACCAATCTCATCCAGGTCACTGCAAATATATATATATATATATGGATATGTACACCACAGTTTCTTTATCCACTCATTGATTGATGGACATTTGGGCCGGTTCCACTTTTTTTTTTTTTTTTTTTTGAGATGGAGTTTTACTCTGTAGCCGAGGCTGGAGTATAGTGGCACGATCTCGGCTCACTGCAACCTCTGCCTCCCAGGTTCAAGTGATTCTTGAACCTCAGCCTTCCGGGTAGCTGGGATTACAGGCACACACCACCACGCCCAGCTAATTTTTGTATTTTTAGTAGAGATGAGGTTTCAAGATGTTGCTGAGGCTGCTCTTGAACTCCTGAGCTCGAGTGATCCGCCCGCCTTAGTCTCCCAAAGTGCTGAGATTACAGACGTGGGCCACCATGCTCAGCCTGGTTCCACATTTTTAAAATTGTGAATTGTGCTGCTAAAAACATGCATGTGCAAGTATGTTTTTTGTATAACGACTTCTTTTCTTCTGGGTAGGTACCCAGTAGTGGGATTGCTGGATCAAATGGTAGATCTACTTTTAATTCTTTAAGGAATCTCCAACAGTGTTTTCCATAGTGGTTGTACTAGTTTACGTTCCCTCCAGCAGTGTAGAAGTGCTCTGTGTTCACTGCATCCACACCCACATCTATTATTTTTTGATTTTTTGATTATGGCCATTCTTGCAGAAGTCAGCTAGTACCGCACTGTGGTTTTGCTTTACATTTCCCTGATTATTAGTAATATTGGGCATTTTTTCTTTTTCTTTTTTTTTTTTTTTTTTTTTTTGAGATGGAGTCTGGCTCTGTCTCCCAGGCTGGAGTGCAGTGGTGCGATCTCGGCTCGCTGCAAGCTCTGCCTCCCAGGTTCATGCCATTCTCCCGCCTCAGCCTTCTGAGTAGCTGGGACTGCAGGCGCCTGCCACCATGCCCAGCTAAATTTTTGTATTTTTAGTAGAGAAGGGGTTTCACCGTGTTAGCCAGGATGGTCTCTATCTCCTGACCTCGTGATCTGCCTGCCTTGGCCTCCCAAAGTGCTGAGATTACAGGTGTGAGCCACCACAGCCAGCCAATGTTGGGCATTTTTTCATATGTTTGTTGGCCATTTATATATCTTCTCTTGAGAATTATCTATTTACGTCCTTAGCCCATTTTTTGATGGGATTTTTTTTTTCTTGCTAATTTTTTTGAGTTCATTGTAGATTCTGGATATTAGTCCTTTGTCAGAGGTATACTATTTGTGTATCTTTTTTTTTTTTTTTTTTTTTGAGACAGAGTCTCGCTCTGTTGCCCAGGCTGGAGTGCAGTGGCGTGATCTCAGCTCACTGCAACCTCTGCCTCCTGGGTTCAAGCAATTCTATCTCAGCCTCCTGAGTATCTGGGACTATAGGCGCGCACCACCACATCTGGCTAATTTTCTGCTTTTTTAGTAGAGATGGAGTTTCCCCATGTTAGCCAGGTGGTCTCGATCTCCTGACCTCGTGATCTGCCTGCCTCAGTCTGCCTGCATCCCAAAGTGCTGGGATTCCAGGTGTGAGCCATTGCACCCAGCCCTCTTTTTTATTATTAAAAATTTTTGGCCAGGCATGGTGGCTTATACCTGTAATCCCAGTAGTTTGGGAGGTCGAGGCGGGTGGATCACCTGAGGTCAGGAGTCTAGCCAACATGTTGAAACCGTCTCTACTAAAATTACCAAAATTAGCTGGGTGTGGTGGCGCACACCTGTAATCCCACCTACTCAGGAGGCGGAGGCACAAGAATCGCTTGAACTCGGAGGGTGGAGGTTGCCATGACCCGAGATTGCACCACTGCACTCCAGCCTGGGTGACAGAGCAAGAGTCTGTCTCAGAAAATAATAATAATACTTTTTTTTTTGTAGGGGTGGGGTCTTGCTCTGTTGACCAGCCTGGTCTTGAACTCTTGGGCTCAAGTGATCCTCCTGTCTCGGCCTCCCAAAGTGATGGGATTACAGGAAGAAGCCACCGTGCCTGACCATCGGTGGCATTTCTTTGGAGATATTTGGGCTGTTCTGAGAAGACAGTTGAGGCAAGAGCCATGTGGCCCAGGGGTCAGTGTGACTTTCTCTAGCCTTTTCCCCTCCAAACCAAGCTGCTCCTTTGTCCCCTCAGGTCAGAAGCACCTCAGGAAGGCTGTCTTACAACCACAGCGGCTCCTGTGTGGACGAAGGCTCGGTGTTTGGAGTTCCCAGGTAGGAGTTCAGGTTTGTCCCCTTTGTCTCTCATGAAGCTCCTGCCTGAATTTCTATTGGGCTGTGAAGGGTCACCCAACCTACAGGTGGGGCCTGGCCGGTGGTCCTGGGAGCAGTGTGGAAGGCTTGGGTGACATGGCCTGGAGCACACAGCACATACTATGTCTGGGACCACACCAGGTCCTATGGTCTTGTTTCCAAACACAGAAAAAGTGAAGGTGTTTTTCTAGCTGGAGGGACGATGGAGGATTTTTCCATCCAAAGCCAAATTCAGTGGAGCAATTGCAAACCTAGGTGAATTAAGAAAAACAAAAGCAGGGGCTGGGCGTGGTGGCTCACGCCTGTAATCCCAGCTTATTAGGAGGCCAAGGCAAGCGGATCACCTGAGGTAGGGAGTTCAAGACCAGCCTGACCAATATGGAGAAATACCGTCTCTATTAAAAACAAAAAACAAAACAAAACAAAAATTAGCCGGGCATGGTGGTGAATGCCTGTAATCCCAGTTACTTGGGAGGCTGAGGTAGAAGAATCGCTTGAACCTGGGAGGCGGAGGTTGCGGTGAGCCGAGATCGCACCATTGCACTCCAGCCTGGACGACAAGAGCGAAACTCTGTCTCAAAAAAAAAAGAAAGACAAAAGCAGGAAAACTGGTTAATGGTTGGGGGTAAGAAAGAGTCTTTGTTTTAGACAGTTGAAAACCACAAGAGGTAAAGCAGGGAATGCAGGCTCGCCCAGAACAGGGAGGACATGCGCTCATGTGTTTATTGGTTTCCGGGGAATTACCATCTTTAAAACCTTGTTGACGAATTGTGCTAGTGTGTAGAACGTTGCCTTCATCAGGTCCCTCTGTTGCTCAAGACCTCACTCCCACCTGCCATGCGAAGACTGCCTTTTGCTCCAGCCTGAGGCCTGGGCTCTTTCCCAGGCTTTTCACCACCTTCCTTAATTTGGCGCAAACCCATCTTCCTAACCTCCTCTTTGAATTCCTACTGAAAAGAACCTAAGTAGGCCGGGCGCAGTGGCTCACCGCCTATAATCCCAGCACTTTGGAAGGCCAAGATGGGCGGATCATGAGGTCAGGAGATCGAGACCATCCTGGCTAACACGGTGAAACCCCATCTCTGCTAAAAATACAAAAAGTTAGCTGGGCGAGGTGGCGGGCGCCTGTAGTCCCAGCTACTCGGGAAGCTGAGGCAGGAGAATGGCGTGAACCCGGGAGGCGGAGCTTGCAGTGAGCGGAGATCGAGCCACTGTACTCCAGCCTGGGTGACAGAGTGACTCCGTCTTAAACAAAAAAAAAGGAACCTAAGCCTCTTCCAAGGCAGCATCCTCACCTCTCGTTACACACCTCATGTCTCTGCTTGGGCCGTTTGCCAACTTAAAGGGCCTTTCTTTTCCCCAAGAGAAACTGTCCGTCTATCATGACCCAGCACCCCTTCTTGATCATGTCAGTCCACACTGGACTCTATTTGCCTGACTCACCAGCATTTCCAGGCTCTACCACCAACTCAGTGCCTGAATATGCACTGTCTTACATTTTTCACTCATTGGTTCTCTGTCTCGCAGGTTAATTCTATGGGAGTAGGAAGCTTGAGATCAGCTTCCTTGGGATTCTCCATAAAAGCCTGCACAGGGCTGGCTGCAGGGAAAATCAAAACTATGCATTCATTATTTGGTCAAGAAGAGAGTTGGCGTGTTAGGCATTGATGAGCTGAATTCAAGGGGTTTGCAATGGTGTTCTAAGGAACCCTAGTTGGGCATGATGTTCATTGTTCTGTCTGCCATCCCTGATGACTTTTAACATCTCAGACTGTGGGCGTCCCACCCCAGGGGCAACAGCCTCATCTTGCTGAAGGTGACTAGCCCAAGTTCAAACAGGACAGGATAATGAAAGTGTGGTGCATGCAGGAGGGGAAATACGTTCTGTTTTGTTCTTAAAATTTCAACATTTGTCTATTTCAGGGAATATGTAGGGAAATGTGAAGGATAGGCTAATTAAAACCCACTGACTCACATCTGTAATCCCAGCACTTTGGGAGGCCAGGGTGGGCAGATCATGAGGTCAGGAGTTCGAGACCAGTCTGACCAACAGGGTGAAACCCCGTCTCTACTAAAAATTCAAAAATTACCCAGGCATGGTGGCATGAGCCTGTAATCCCAGCTACTCAGGAGGCTGAAGCAGGAGAATCACTTGAACTCGGGAAGCGGAGATTGCAAGGAACCGAGATCATGCCACTGCACTCCAACCTGGGCAACAGAGTGAGACTCCGTCTCAAAAAAAAAGAAGGGGGCTGGGCGCAGTGACTCATGCCTGTAGTCCCAGCACTTTGGGAGGCCAAGGCAGGCAGATCACGTGAGGTCAGGAGTTCAAGACCGGCCTGGCCAACGTGCTAAAACTCCATCTCTACTAAAAATACAAAAATTAGCCAGGTGTGGGGGTGCACCCCTGTAATCCCAGCTACTCGGGAGGCTGAGGCAGGAGAATTGCTTGAACCCGGGAGGTGGAGATTGCAGTGAGCCAAGATCCCACCATTGCACTCCAGCCTGGGTGACAGAGTGAGACTCTGTCTCAAAAAAAAAAAAAACAAACCTGTGGAGAATTTTTCACTTTTATGAGAAGTGGCGTCTGGTATTTCCCCCAATACACAATGGCTGTACAATTTTAAAAGGTTCTCAGTGAACATCACATCTCTTAGACATTAATGAAGTTGCAATGAATAGATTTCACCCATGTCAAGGGGATAGGGGAAGGTGGATGAGACACAAATAGAAACCAGGCCCAGCCCAACATAAAAAAATCTGTGGGCCGGGCACGGTGGCTCACACTTGTAATCCCAGCACTTTGGGAGGCCAAGGCAAGAGGATCACTTGAGCCAAAGTGCTGGGATTACAGATGTGAGTCGGTTCAAGACCAGCCTGGGCAACATAGTTAGACCCCATCTCTACAAAAAAATAAAAAATTTAGCTGGACATGATGGTGTGTGCCTGTAGTCCCAGCTACTCATCAGGCTGAGGTGGAAGGATCATTTGAACCTAGGAGGTCGAGGCTGCAGTGAGCTATGATTGCACCACTGCACTCCTGCCAGGACAACAGAGTGAGACCCTGTCTCCAAAAAGAAAAAAATCTGTGTATCCCAGGAATGACTACTTTTTCTCTGCCACTATTTCCACATCCACACATATCCTTAAATCACCTTTGCTCAACAGAGACAAAAATGACAGCCACATCCATCATCCACGAAGGCTGGTCGTCTGGCCCCACTTTCTTTTTCATTGGCGATGTTCCTTTTCAAAACTCTATGACTTTTACTACGCAAGTAATATATGATAAATGCATAAATACTAGAAAATACAGGTAACAAGAAGAAAGCATTCACTTCAAATCACATCATCCAGACATAACTACTGTTACCATTTTGCCAATTACATTCTTGTTTCTTTTTTCCTGAGTGTATATACAGAAATATGTAAATCTGTAAGAGCAGTATCATAATAAACATACTGTTATAAAGTTTTTCACTCATCGGTATAATTTTGATCATATTTTCTTTTCTTTTCTTTCTTTTTTGATATGAAGTCTTGCTCTGTCACCCAGGCTGGAGTGCAGTGGTGTGATCTCAGCTCACTCCAACCTGTGCTTCCCGGGTTCAAATGATTCTCTGCCTCAGCCTCCTGAGTAGCTGGGATTACAGACACGTGCCACTATGCCCAGCTAATTTTTGTATTTTTAGAAGAGATGGGTTTCACCATGTTGGTCAGGCTGATCTCGAATTCCTGACCTTGTGATCTGCCCACCTCAGCCTCCCGAAGTGCTGAGATTACAGGCATGAGCCACTGTGCCCAGCTCTTTTTTTTTTTTTTTTTTTGAGATGGAGTTTCGCTCTTGTTGCTCAGGCTGGAGTGCAATGGTGCCATCTTGGCTCACCGCAACCTCCACCTCCCGGGTTCAAGTGATTCTCCTGCTTCAGCCTCCCAAGTAGCTGGGTTTACAGGCATGCCCACCATGCCTGCCTAATTTTGTATTTTTAGTAGAGATGGGGTTTCTCCATGTTGGTCAGGCTGGTCTCGAACTCCTGACCTCAGGTGATCCGCCAGCGGCAACCTCCCAAAGTGCTGGGATTACAGGAGTGAGCCACCATGCCCAGCCATGTTTTCGTATCAGTAATCATCTACATAATTTTTTTTTTTTTGATGAGGTCTCGCTTTGTCACCCAGGCTGGGGTGTGGTAGCACTATCTTGGCTCACTGCAACCTCCACCTCCCAGGTTCAAGCGATTCTCCTGTCTCAGCCTCCCGAGTAGCTGGGACTACAGGCACGAGCCACCACACCCGGCTAATTTTTGTAATTTTAGTAGATACAGGGTTTCACCATGTTGGCCAGGATGATCTCAATCTCCTGAACTTGTGGTCCGCCCGCCTCAGCCTCCCAAAATGTTGGGATTACAGGTGTGAGCCACCACGCCTGGCCTCATCTACATCATTTTTAATGGTTAACAATAATTCTTTTGTGTGGAGGTATCATTTTGTGTGTGTTTGTGTGTATGTATAACTGTGGTTATTGTTTTGTTTTGGTTAGGGACAGAGTTTTGTTCTGTTGCCCAGGCTGAAGTGCAGTAGCACTGTTATAGCTTACTGAAACCTCGAACTTCTGGACTCCATTGATCCTCCCACCTCAACCTCCCAAGTAGCTGGGATTACAGGTGTGTGTCTCTACACCTGGATTTTTCCTTGTTTAAATTTTTTTGTAGAGATAGAGATCTCATTTTGTTGCCCAGGTTGGTTGTGAACTCCTGGCCTCAAGTGATCCTCCTGCCTTGGCCTCCCAAAGTGCTGGGATTGCAGGTGTGAGCCACCATGCCCAGCCTACCATAGTATTTTAACCATTTCCTATTGATAGATACTTAGGATTTAAAAATTTCTATAGACATATTTTTTACATATATCTTTGGCTACTTATTTGATCTTCTTAGGATAAATGTTTAGAAGACTTACTGGCTTGGTAAAATGGCCCATGCCTGTAATCCCAGCACTTGGGGAGGCCAAGGCAAGAGGATTGCATAAGGCCAGGAGTTTGAGGCTAGCTTGGACAACACAGCAAGATCCCATCTCTATTTATTTAAAAAAAAAAAAAAAAAAAGGAAGAGGCTTCACAAAGCCCTTTTCTTTTTCTTTTCTTTCTTTCTTTCTTTCTTTCTTTTTTTTTTTTTTGAGACAGAGTCTTGCTCTGTCATCCAGGCTGGAGTGTAGTGGGGTGATCTGGGCTCACTGCCACCTCTGCCTTCCAAATTCAAGCAATTCTCTTGCCTTAGCCTCCCGAGTAGCTAGGTCTACAGGTGCGTGCCACCATGCCTGGCTAATTTTTTTTATCTTTAGTAGAGATGGGATTTCACCTTGTTGGCCAGGCTGGTTTTGAACTCCTGGCCTTAAGTGATCCACCCACTTTGGCCTCCCAAAATGTCATGATTACAGGCGTAAGCCACTGTACCTGGCCCAAAGTATATGCATTGTTTCAAGACTTCTCCAAATTGCCAAATTCTTTCTTTTAGTGTCTTTTCCTCAGATACTTGCCAACATTAGGCGCTAGTCTAATCTTGCCTTTTATCTGATACTTTTTCTGGTTTTGACATAAACTGGTGTTTTTACAGCACTAACAACTAGATCAATGTGTACAGAGTAAACTAGAATTAGTTTTCAGTTCCAGGAGAGAATGTAGCAAGAGCTCCTTCCCCCAGGAGATGCTGGCATAAAACAGAGAACTGCGGTGTGTATTCGTTTTAATTTCTCCTTCTGTGCGCTAAAGACAAGCTTCTTGATCGGATAGGGTCTGGGCATAACGAAGCCATCAGCCACATTTTATCCACATGCCGGCCTCTCGACTCTGCAGCTATCTGATTTCTTGCTGCCCACCTTTCCCTTGCTTTCTTCAGGCCCCAGCTCTCCTGTTGTTTATCCCTTCCTTCTTCCTCTCCAAACTGTCCTCAGGAAAAGATCTGGTATCAGCCATTCCCACCTTGACAGAAACTGGAATCAAAGAGTGCATTCTTCTAGTTGTTTGCATGTAGTTTTTTATTTTTGTTTATTTGTTTGAGATGGAGTCTCTCTGTTGCCCAGGCTGGAGTGCAGTGGTGCGATCTTGGCTCCCTGCAACCTTTGCCTCCAGGGTTCAAGCGATTCTCCTGCCTCAGCCTCCCAAGTAGCTGAGATTATAGGTGTGCGCCACCATTCTTGGCTAGTTTTTTTTGTATTTTCAGTAGAGACAGGTTTTCACCATATTGGCCAGGCTGGTCTCAAACTCCTGACCTCAAGTGACCCACCCGCCTTGGCCTCCCAAAGTGTTGGGATTACAAGCTTGAGCCACTGTGGCCGGCCAAAAGCATTGTTCTTAATGAAAAAAATATATCAGCTGAAGGTTTTTTGTTGTTGTTGTTGTTTAAACAACCCTTATGTATTAAGCCTGGCTTCATAGCATTGAGATGCTCCTGACTACGTGGGGAAGCTCAGCTTTCCACACAGACCATGTTCGAAGTGGCACTGAGCAGAAGATAGGAGGGGTGTCCACGTGGAAAGGGTGTGTGATTCTCCTTGTCAAGGGTTTCAGCGTCATTCTTCAGTCTGCACCCATGGTGCTGGAACCAGCCTAAGAGTCCCAGAGACAGTTCTTTTTGGATAAACATAGAAACGGACCCTTCCACTGTTAAAGCTTGAAACTTGTTTTTTTTGTTGTTGTTGAGACCGAGTCTCGCTCTGTCGCCCAGGCTGGAGTGCAGTGGCGCGATCTCAGCTCACTGCAAGCCCCGCCTCCCGGGTTCACGCCATTCTCCTGCCTCAGCCTCCCGAGTAGCTGGGACTACAGGCGCCCGCCACCTCGCCCGGCTAGTTTTTTTGTATTTTTTTTAGTAGAGACGGGGTTTCACTCTGTTAGCCAGGATGGTCTGGATCTCCTGACCTCGTGATCCGCCCATCTCGGCCTCCCAAAGTGCTGGGATTACAGGCTTGAGCCACCGCGCCCGGCCAAAGCTTGAAACTTGTATTGTTATTATTATTTTTTATCTAAGTTCCTTCCTCGGGAAAACACTTTCAAGTCTCTAAAAAAAGTATCTGCAGGGTCTCTTGGCTCAGGCCTGTAATCCCAGCACTTTGGGAGGCTGAGCTGGGCAGATCACGAAGTCAGATAGAGACTATCCTGGATAACACGGTGAAACCCCGTCTCTACTAAAAATACAACATATTAGCCGGGCATGGTGGCATGCATCTGTAGTCCCAGCTACTTGGGAGGCTGAGGTAGGAGAACTGCTTGAACCCAGGAGGTGGAGGTTGCAGTGAGCCGAGATCATGCCACTGCACTCCAGCCTGGGTGACAAAGCAAGACCTCATCTCAAAAAAAAAAAAGTATTGGCCGGGCGCAGTGGCTCACGCCTGTAATCCAAGCACTTTGGGAGGCTGAGGCAGGCAGATCACGAGGTCAAGAGATCGAGGCCATTCTGGCCAACATGATGAAACCCCATCTCTACTAAAAATACAAAAATTAGCTGGGTGTGGTGGCGCACGCCTGTAGTCCCAGCTACTTGGGAGGCTGAGGCAGGAGAATCACTTGAACCTGGGAGGTAGAGCCAAGATCGAGATCACGCCACTGCACTCCAACCTGGTGACAGAGCCAGACTCGTCTAAAAAATTTTTTAAAAAAGTATCAAAGGACTGAATCTCACAGGCTCAGGGTAGCAGGTGCCTCCTTGGCACTCCCTAGTTCCTGTTTTCTTACACATTGTTACATTTCTTCCCTGCTGTTGTTTTTTTTTTTTTTTTTTTTTTGAGACGGAGTCTTGCTCTGTCGCCCAGGCTGGAGTGCAGTGGCCGGATCTCAGCTCACTGCAAGCTCCGCCTCCCGGGTTTGCACCATCCTAGTCAGTCAGGGAGGTAGATTTGAAACTGAGCTCCCATCTCCTTGGTTGCAGCACCCAATTAAAGCCTTCTTCCTTGGCAATAGATGAAATCTCAGTGAATGGCTTTCTGTGCAGCAAGGAGCAGGACCTGGATGGAACCGTGGTTTCTCAGTAACAGTATGCTGGTCAACCAGTTCTCTGTGGGAAAAATAAGCCCACATTTGTATCATTTGCTGATATTCATGGTGTTAATACATGTGGCAGATTTCAGGCTACCAATAGTGTAACAACTGGCTCATAGTACTCCTGTTTACCAGGCAGGCACGATGGCTCACACCTGTAATCCAGCACTTTGGGAGGCCATGGCAGGAGGATCACTTGAGGTCAGGAGTTCGAGAGCAGCCTGGCCAACAAGGCAAAATCCTACTAAAAATAAAACATTAGCCAGGCATGGTGGCAGGCACCTGTCATCCCAGCTACTTGGGAGGCTGAGGCAGGAGAATCACTTGAACCCAGGAGGCAGAGGTTGCTGTGAGCCAAGATGGCACCATTGCACTCCAGCCTGGGCAACAGACCGAGACTCCATCTGAAAACAAATAAATAAAAAAGTATTCCTGTTTACCAATCAGCTCTTTCATTGAGAAAGTTTTAGTGGTTTCTTTTACAATAGAATCTTCTGTAAAGATGGTATTCAGGGATCACACCCATCTCACCTGTTTATTCTAACAGACGTGACTAGAGGCATTGCTTCTCACTGTTACATATGTGTTAGGAGCCATATGAAATCTTTCTGTGATCATGGTGGCCAGTGGCTAACATGTCTCTGAAATTTAAGCCTACTTTTCTTCCTGAGACAGGGTCTTGCTTTGTAACCCAGGCTGGAATGCAGTGGCATGATCCCAGCTCACAGCAGCATCGAACTCCTGGGCTCAAGCAATCTTCCTGCCTCAGTCTGAGTAGCTTGGACTCCAGATACATGCCTCGTGCCTGGTTAATTTAAAAATTTTTCCTTTTTGCAGGGACAGGGTCCCCTTTGTTGCTCAGGCTCTCTCGTATACTGTATGGTGCATGATATTGGGCTATAATTAGATGCTCATTGAGGCAGGCTCATAATTCGTTGTCAAGAAGAATTTGGATCCTGCAACTTTGGGAATGGTGGCCTTTCTTTGAAAAAGAGAGTCTGGACCTGGTGCAGTGGCTCATGCTTGTAATCCCAACACTTTAGGAGGCCGAGGTGGGCAGATCACCTGAGGTCAGGAGTTCAAGACCAGCCTGGCCAACATGGTGAAACCCCATCTCTACTAAAAATGCAAAAATTAGCTGGGTGTAGTGGTGCAAGCCTGTAATTTCAGCTACTTGGGAGGCTGAGGCAGGAGAATCACTTGAACCCAGAAGGCAGAGGTTGCAGGGAGCCGAGACCGCACCATTGCACTCCAGCCTGTGTGGCAGAGTGAAACTGTCTCAAAAAAAAGTCTGTGTGAGACCCCTTAATTTTATAATAATCTGTCAATTCTAGCTAGTGTCAGATATCTAAAGCACAGGGAATTCTTTCTAACTGACAGTGCGGACAATAAAAAAGAAAATGCCAGCCGGGCGCAGTGGTTCGCGCCTGTAGTCCCAGCACTTTGGGAGGCCAAGGCAGATGAATCACTTGAAGTCTGGAGTTCGAGACCAGCCTGGCCACCATGGTAAAACATGATCTCCACTAAAAATATAAAAATTAGACAGGTGGCCGGGCGCGGTGGCTCAAGCCTGTAATCCCAGCACTGTGGGAGGCTGAGGAGAGGGCGGATCACGAGGTCAGGAGATCCAGACCATCCTGGCTAACACGGTGAAACCCCATCTCTACTGAAAATACAAAACATTAGCCGGGCGTGGTGGCGGGTGCCTGTAGTCCCAGCTACTCGGGGGGCTGAGGCAGGAGAATGGCATGAACCCAGGAGGCGGACCTTGCAGTGAGCCGAGATGGTGCCACTGCACTCCAGGCCGGGGGACAGAGCCAGACTCCATCTCAAAAAAAAAAAAAAAAAAAAAAATTAGACAGGTGTGGCAGCACGCGCCTGTAGTCCCTGCTACTCAGGAGGCTGAGGCAGGAGAATTGCTTGAACCTGGGAGGTGGAGGTTGCAGTGAGTGGTGTTGCAGTGAGCTGGTATTGCGCCACTGCACTCTAGCCTGGGTGACAAAGGAAGACGCCATCTGAAAACAACAACAACAAAGTAATGCGTGTGGGGCCATACACAGTTATTCTTTTCTACGTCACAATGCCTTAAAGTTTAGTAGGCATCAGAATCACCAAGTTGGGACATGGATGCAGCTGGAAACCATAATTCTCAGCAAACTATCACAAGAACAGAAAACCAAACACCACACATTCTCACTCATAAGTGGGAGTTCAACAATGAGAACACATGGATGCAGAGAGGAGAACATCACACACACGGGGGCCTGTCGCGGGGTTGTGGGTTAGGGGAGGGGTAACATTAGGAGAAATACCTAATGTAGGTGATGGGTTGATGGGTGCAGCAAACCACCATGGCACATGTATACCTATGTAACAAACCTGCATGTTCTGCACATGTACCCCAGAACTTAAAGTATAATTTAAAAAAAAAAAGGAAAAAAAAATCACCAAGTTTCAAAAATATAGATTTATGTCCCCTCCTCTCAATATTCTGATTCAAAAGATCTGGGTTGGCTCTAGAATCTATATTTTATGAGCAATTCAGGTGAATCTGATGCAGAGGCACAGGGGACACTGAGAGGCTGGGGTCTAGATCTTCTGAGTCCCACCTTGTATGAAGATTGGTCATCAGACATGAATACATTCGGACCTGTAGAATCACCCTGACTCGGGTGCGGTGGCTCACGCCTGTAATCCCAGCTCTTTGGGAGGCCAAGGCAGGTGGATTACCTGAGGTCGGGAGTTCAAGACCAGCCTGGCCAACATGGTGAAACCCCGTCTCTACCAAAAATACAAAATTAGCTAGGTGTGGTGGCGTGCACCTGTAATCCCAGCTACTTGGGAGCCTGAAGCAGGAGAATTGCTTGAACCTGGGAGGCGGAGGTTGCTGTGAGCCGAGATCGCGCCATTGCACTCCAGCCTGGGCAACAAGAGCGAAACTCCATCTAAAAAAAAAAAAAGAATCACCCTGGCTCAGCCGCAAGTCAGTATTCTCCCCTCCTGGCTTTTATCAAAGGCCAAAACAAGAAAGAGCCAGATAAGGAAATGTAGTGTTTTTACTCATTTTGATTTAATAATAAATTCCTTTTAGAATTTAATTTTATTGTGAAAAAGCTATTATCTGAAAAGAGAGTCATCACATTTTTTTCCCCGTTAGTCCCTACTAACGGATGCTCAAATACTAAAAAATGATGCTCAAAATGAGCTAAATTTAGTGTTCAATAAAAATCTTGTCCCACCCCTGGTTCTTGGTATAATTATGACTGCCTTTTTCTCCGTAGTTTCTGATGCCTCAGCTTTTATTTTAAAGTGCCTTAAATCCTTTTTGGAAATGCGCAATGTGTAACAAAGCAAAAAATAGATAAAACACAGAGAGCTGTGTGAGATATCATTACATTAACAAGGGACTCTCTCTTGGTCCATCCAAGGCTGTGGACTAGTAGGACTCTTTAGAGTTTGACTGTACCATTTCTTCTGCCCTTTAATATCAAATTCCCCTATCTACTACCTTCATTAGCACAGGACTGACCAGACCATCAGTAAACCATAAGCAATGTTCTCAGCTCACTGCAACCTCTGCCTCCTGGCTTCAAGTGATTCTCCTGCCTCAGTCTCCCGACTAGCTGGGATTACAGGCACCTGCCATCACGCTTGGCTAATTTTTGTATTTTTAGTAGAGATGGGGTTTCACCATGTTGGCCAGGCTGGTCTTGAACTCCCGACCTCAAGTGATCTGCCCACCTTGGCCTCCCAAAGTGCTGGGATTACAAGTGTGAGCCACTGTGCCCTGGCCTAGTTTTTTGTTTTTGTGTTTGTTTTTTGAGATGGAATTTCACTCTTGTTGCCCAGGCTGGAGTGCAATGGTGCGATCTTGGCTCACCGCAACCTCCGCCTCCTGGGTTCAAGCAGTTCTCCTGCCTCAACCTCCCAAGTAGCTGGGATTACAGGCATGTGTCACCATGCCTGGCTAATTGTGTATTTTTACTAGAAACGGGGTTTCTCCATATTGGTCAGGCTGGTTCTGAACTCCCGACCTCAGGTGATCCGCCTGCCTCGGCCTCCCAAAGTGCTGGATTATAGGCATGAGCCACCGCTCCTGGCCTAGGTTTTATTTTTCAACCACACTTATATTTTTTGTTTGTTTGTTTTAGAGGCAGGATCTTGCTCTAAAGGAGTTGACGCTGGAGTGCAGTGGCAAGATCCTAGCTCACTGCAGCCTTGGACTCCGGGGCTCAAGCGATCCTCCTGCTTTAGCCTTCTGAGCAGTTGGGACTATGGGTACATGGTACCACAACTGGCTATTTTTATTTTTTGTTGAGAAAGCATGTTGCTATGTTGCTCAGGCTGGTCTCAAACTTCTGGGCTCAAGCAATCCTTTTACTTTGGCCTCCCAAAGTGCTGGGGTTACAAGGGTGAACCACCACCATCAACCTTTAATCACACTTTTAAGAAAGTCTCCGAAAGGTTAGGGAGGGAAGTTGGGGGGAAAGGAAGACATATCTCGAAAGTGAAGGCTTAAAAATAAGTAGGGATTGGCCGGGTGCAGTGGCTTACGCCTGTAATCCCAGTACTTTGGGAGGCTGAGGTGGGTGGATCACCTGAGGTCAGGAGTTTGAGACCAGCCTGGTCAACATAGCAAAACCCTGTCTCTATTAAAAATACAAAAATAAATTAGCCGGGTGTGGTGGCAAGTGCCTGTAAATCCCAGCTACTCAGGAGGCTGAGGCAGGAGAATCGCTTGAACCCAGGAGGCGGAGGTTGCAGTGAGCTGACATCGTGCCATTGCATTCCAGTCTGGGCAATAAGAGTGAAACTCTGTCTCAAAAACAAACAAAAAAAAGTAAGCAGGGGTGATATAGTCACGTAGGTGCAATTTATCACTCATAGGGAGAGCACACCCCTCTCTCATTTGTATTGTCTCTCTTGGTCACTTTGTTCTTTCATCATTTTGACCCGTAGAACTATCTAGAAAATTAGACGAAACTAAGATGGCCAGATTGCCCTGGTTATTTTGGCCACTCCTTTTTTGGGAGACTAAGGGTTCCCTGCATTTTCTGCTGCAGTCCTCCAGGCATCTCAGATAGCTTAGAGTTCCCGATTCCTCCACTGCTCCAGACCCAAGGTTAATGGATGAGGGGAGAACTAATTCATTGATTTAGATGTTGGGTCAGAGCCAGGCTTTTGTTTGTGCTGAACTGCACTTAGGACTCAGAAGTTCTGCCAAAAAACCTGTGGCAATGCCATCCAATGTGAGACTGGGACCAGTAACTGGAAACAAAATAAGCTTTTTTTTTTTTTTTTTTTTTTTTTTTTTTTTTTTTAAGGCAGAGTCTCTTTCTGCTGCCCAAGCTGGAGTGCAGTGGAGCAATCTCGCTCACTGAAGCCTCCCAGGTTCAAGTGATTCTTGTGCCTCAGCTTCCTGAGTAGCTGGGACTACAGGCGCATGCCACCATGCCTGGCTAATTTTTGTATTTTTAGTAGAGATGGGGTTTCACCATGTTAGCCAGGCCGGTCTTGAACTCCTGACCTCAAGTGATCCGCCTGCCTCAACCTCCCAAAGTGCTAGGATTACAGGTATGAGCCACTGCGCCCGGCCAAGCAGCTTTTCTAGAATGTCTCTCAGCTCCATCCATGAGCATGACAGCAGGTCTTCCCCATTATTCAAACTGTAAACACTGAGTGTCTGATGAAAACTGGGCCCTGTGTGATTGTATTAGTCTGTTTTTACACTGCTGCTAAAGATACACCCGAGACTGGGTAATTTATAAAGAAAAAGAGGTTTGGCCGGGATTGGTGGCTCACGCCTGTAATCCCAGAACTTTGGGAGGCTAAGGTGGGTGGATCAGAGGTCAGGAGATCGAGACCCTCCTGGACAACATGGTGAAACTCTGTCTCTACTAAAAATAGAAAAATTAGGTGGGTATGGTGGCACGTGCCTGTGATCCCAGCTACTTGGCAGGCTGAGGCAGGAGAACTGCTTGAACCTGGGAGTCAGAGGTCGCAGTGAGCCAAGATCGTGCCACTCCACTCCAGTCTGGCAACAGAGTGAGACTCTGTCTCAAAAAAAAAAAAAAAAAAAAAAAAAAAAGACGTTTAATGGACTCACAATTCCATGTGGCTGGGGAGGCCTCACAATCATGGTTGAAGGCAAGAAGCACGTCTTACATGGCGGCATGCGAGCAGAGAGTGAAAGCAAAGCAAAAGGGGTTTTCCCTTATAAAATCATCAGCTCTCATGAGACCATGACAGCAGTATGGGAGAAACGGCCCCCATGATTCAACCATCTCCTACCGGGTCCCGCCCACAACATGTGGGAGTTATGGGAGCGACAATTCAAGATGAGATTTGGGTGGGGACACAGCCAAACCATATCAGTAATAATAATCAATATTATAATGGCTATCATTTTATACCATGTTTGACATTTTACAAGCCCTTCTATCTAAATCATCTCATGTGGTCCTGACAAAAATCACTGGAGTCGGTCCTAGTATCCCCTTGTGAAGTTCAGAGTCAATGAGTATTTGCCTAAGAACTCATAGTTAGTCGTTCATCTAAAGTTACAGAAGCAGTGACGGAGCCAGGATTTGAACACTGTGCTTTCAGCCACCCTGGAGAGGAGGTGGTGTGGTGGTTATGAATCCTGTAAGATGTAAGAAGAATTTTTCAGGCTGGGCGACGTGGCTCACGTCTGCAATCTCAGCCGTTTGGGAGGTCAAGGCGGGAAGATCACTTGAAGCCAGGAGTTTGAGACTAGCCTGGGCAACATAGCAAGACCCCATCTCTACCAAAAATACAAAAATTAGCTGGGTGTGGTGGTACACGCCTGTAGTCTCACCTACTTGGGAGGTTGAGGCAGATGATCCCTTGAGCCCAGGAGTTTGAGGCTGCAATCAAACTGTAATTGTGCCACTGCACTGCAGCCTGGCAACTGAGGAAGACCTTGTCGTTAGGAAAAGAAAAAAAGAAGAATTGCTTATGGAAGAGATCTACATATAAAACTACTTGAGTTTTGATTTCTTGTTTGACCTCGCGAATCCATTATGCTGGACCTTTCTCAGGGTTAGGGCCATATGAACTATAAACCTAGCATGGATGTGAATGTGGTCAAGACGGTAAGAACTGTGAGTATCTGTATAATTCACCAAGTGTCCAGCCATTGTCATAGAATCAGGGCCCAGCGCAGACAGAGTGGTTTCCTTTGGTCCCAGTCTACAAAGTGCCAGCTATCTACTGAGAGGGCCTCCCAGGTTCCATAGTGTAAGGCCAGGGATGAGGACGATGGAGACAAGCTCTGGCCAGTGAAGTGGCTTAGTTAGCACAAGAAGCAGTTGGGTTTCCAGGCCCTTCTGTGATGGAGCTGGGCCATGTGGGTAAGAACGTCCCAAGGCAGTTTGAACTCTTAGTCTGCTGGGCAAGGAGCAGGTTGCAGGGACAAGGGGCACCAGTCCTGCTGATCACCAGAGACTTCCAATCTCTTCCTCTTCTGGCCTGGCACCCCTCTTTCCTGCCCAGTATGAAGAAGGAAGGCAGATTTCTTCTCCAAATCCTGCTTTTGTGAGACTGACCTGTGATTGGGTGACATGTGTCATGACTACGTACCTGTTTTCCCTTTTTTTTTTTTTTTTTTTGAGATGGAGTCTCCCTCTGTCGCCCAGGTTGGAGTGCAGTGGCACGATCTCGGCTCACTACAACTTCTACCTCCCAGGTTCAAACAATTCCCCTACCTCAGCCTCCCGAGTAGCTGGGATTACAGGCCTACACCACACCCGGCTAGTTTTTGTATCTTTAGTAGCGCTGGGGTTTCACCATGTTGGCCAGGCCGATCTCGATCTCCTGACCTTAAGTGATCTGTCCTCCTCGGCCTCCGAAAGTGCTGGGATTACAGGAGTGAGCCACCGTGCCCAGCCCAGCCATGTTTTCCCCTCTTTTTTTCTTTTTTTGAGACGGAGTCTTGCTCTGTTGCCCAGGCTGGAGTGCAGTGGCGCGATCTCGGCTTACTGCAAGTTCCATCTCCCGGGTTTGCGCCATTCTCCCACCTCAGCCTTCCAGGTAGCTGGGACTACGGGTGCCCGCCACCACACCTGGCTAATTTTGTTTTTGAATTTTTAGTAGAGACAGGGTTTCACCATGTTAACTAGGATGGTCTTGATCTTCTGACCTTGTGATCTGCCCACCTCAGCCTCCCAAACTGCTGGGATTACAGGCGTGAGCCACCGCGCCTGGCTCCCGTTTGTAATGGATGGGTAATGCGCCCTCAGCACGACATACACAAGAGCTTTCCGATCTACCAGCACCTTCCCTCTTACCCTCATCTCACAATATACCCCAGTGTGCATTATTCCTGGGTACAGTGGGTGCCTGAGCTTCTCCCCAGTGCCATGCTCTCTCATCTGTTCTTTTTTCCTGGTGTTCCCCCTGCCTGGCATGTTGCAATTCCAACCCTGCAGCTATAGAGTTCTCACACATCTATGAAGCCCCTTTCAGAAGATCGCCACGGCCAGGCTCAGTGGCTCATGCCTGTAATCTCAGCACTTTGGAAAGCTGAGGTGGGAGGATGGCTTGAGGCCAGGAGCTTACGACGAGTCCTGGCAACATAGTGAGACCATATCGCTACCAAAAAAATAAAAATAAAAAATTAGCTGGGCATGGCAGTGTGCACCTGTGGTCACAGCTATTCAGGAGGCTGAGGCGGGAGGATCGTTTGAGCCCAGGTGGAGGCTGCAGTGAGCTATGATTGTGGCACTGCACTCCAGCCTTGGTGACAGTGAAACAGTCTCAAAATAAATCAAAAGAAAAAATAAAGACGGTAATCACTTGCTCCCATGCATTCCCATTGAGCTCGGGATACACGCGTATTATAGAACCTATCAAAATTTCACTTTAATTTCCCATTAGCCTCCCCATTCCTAATCAGGGGCTCTGCATCTTTCAGCTTCCTAGCACACTTCTTGCATACAGTAGGTGCCTCTTATTAGCTATAAGGAATTGACAATATGCAACTTACAGCTTCAAATGAAAGCCCCCACGGGAGGAAGTATAAGATAGGCAGACTAAGGAATGCACTGTGACTTAATTCCAACGTCTCCAAGCAGGACATGTCTTTCACTGTCCATGAAGAATAGTAAATAGTCGTCTGGGCGCGGTGACTCACGCCTGTAATCCCAGCGCTTTGAGAGGTCGAGGAGGGCGGATCACCTGAGGTCAGGAGTTCGAGACCAGCCTGGCCAACATGGTGAAACCCTGTCTTTACTTAAAGTACAAGAAATTAGCCGGGCGTGGTGGTACGTGCCTGTAATCCCAGCTACTTGGTAAGCTGAGGGAGGAGAATTGCTTGAATCCGAGAGGTGGAGCTTGCAATGAGCCAAGATTGTGCTGCTGCACTCCAGCCTGGGCGACAGAGTGAGACTCCGTCTCAAAAAAAAAAAAAGTAAATAGTGTCTTTTAGAGAAGTCCTCATAAATACAACGTGCTCTAGAATGTGCCTGTGCTAACATACTGAAGGACTGAGAGGACCACAGCTGTAGGCACCAGGAAGAATGTGCACCAGGGTGGCCCACTATTCCCACCCCAATACCTCCTTCCAGACATTTCTGCGCTCCTGAGGGAACAGAGCTTATTTCCTATTCGAAAGGCCCCAATCTGTAGCATCTTAAATTTGGTCTGCATCTGACTTCCTTTATTTTTATTATTTATTTATTTTGAGATGGAGTCTCGCTCTGTCGCCCGGGCTGGAGTGCAGTGGCGCAATCTCAGCTCACTGCAAGCTCTGCCTCCTGGGTTCATGCCATTCTCCTGCCTCAGCCTCCCTAGTAGCTGGGACTACAGGCGCCCGCCACCACGCCTGGCTAATTTTTTGTATTTTTAGTAGAGACGGGGTTTCACTGTGTTAGCCAGGACAGTCTCGATCTCCTGACCTTGTGATCTGCTCGCCTCGGCCTCCCAAAGTGCTGGGATTACAGGCGTGAGCCACCGTGCCCGGCCCTGCATCAGACTTCCTTTAAGTAGCACTAGGATTTTGGAGAAGGTTTTCATTGAGTGGAAACACCAGGAGGACAGTAAGAGCTTTGGAAAGGTAGACATGGAACCAGCTCTTTGCAGTATGAAGGACTTCTAAGAAGGATGGGGGAAGCTGGTAAGAAAGGAAACCATCTGGCTAGGTGTGGTGGCTCACGCCTGTAATCCCAACACTTTGGGAGGCCCAGGTGGGCAGATAATGAGGTCAAGAGATCGAGACCGTCCTGGCCAACATGATGAAACCCCATCTCTACTCCAAACAACAACAACAACAAAAAATTAGCTGGGCGTGGTGGTGGGCACCTGTAGTCCCAGCTATTCGGGAGGCTGAGGCAGGAGAATTGCTTGAACCCAGAGGCAGAGGTTGCAGTGAGCTGAGATCTCGCCACTGTACTCCAGCCTGGGCGACAGAATGAGACTCTGTCTCAAAAAAAAAAGAAAGAAACCATCTCACCTCTCACCTCACCCCAGTCTCATCTCAGACTCCTGGGCATCTTTCAGATCCATAGCTGACTCTCGGGAGTGGAGAAGAGAAGCTGTTCCAACACTATTCTAGGTATTTCCATGATCACCTCCAACCCCACGACAAACAAGGCCGGCAAAACCCACCCATGGAAACGAGCCATTGGGCTGACTTGTCTCCTGTGAAATCTCCAACGCTCAGCATAGTGCCCAGCCCATCACAGCGCCCAGGAAATGTGAAGTAGATGAATGAATGAATGACAACCAAACAAAATGGCCAGTGGATCCATTTGGTCAAACGACTTTAAGGATCAAATCAATTATAATTTTAAGCCAAATAAGCCTCCTGCTGGTTTTATTATGAAGACTAAATCAAGATTTGATTAGGTCATGTGCTATTTTACCATATTCATTGGAATAGTTTGGGTCCCAAGCACAGAATTTAGATCCTTGAGGGCAAGGATTACACCTTATTTTGCCCTCCTCTTCATCCAAATGCCATAGCTGATGATGCTATGAGGTGATTAGATAGAGTAATCTTGAGATGTCAAATATTTAAATCCAATTTTTCTCTAGTAAATGATCTTTCTCCATTAATTATATTTAACTTAGAGTATTTTGCCAATAGAAATAATCCCAAGTGGACTGAGTGCATAGTTGACGTGACCTTTTCAACGGAAAAAAAGGGCTTCTGTTAGTATTATACACAGAACTTTCAGTGCACTTACGCCTGCAAAACCAATTGTAGTTTTTGTAAAATGCATCTAAGAGTGAGAATTTCTCATTGTAAAGGAAAAAAATCGGCCAGGCACAGTGGCTCACACCTGTAATCCCAGTACTTTGGGAGGCCGAGGTGGGTGGATCACTGGGTCAGGAGTTTGAGACCAGCCTGACCAACGTGGTGAAACTCTGTCTCTACTAAAATTACAAAAGTTAGCTGGGCGTAGTGGTGGGTGCCTGTAATCCCCACTACACAGGAGGCTGAGGCTGGAAAATCACTTGAACAGGGAGGCAGAGGTTGCAGTGAGCTGAGATCGTACCATTGCACATTGTGCTCCAGCCAGGGAGATAATAGCGAAAGTCCGTCTCAAAACAAAAACAAAAAAACAGAAAACAAAAAACAAACAAACAAAAAAAAAAAGGAAAAAAATCATGCAAGAAAGAGGTAGAGGTTTCCTTGTAGGACATAGTAATCTGCCTGGAGAAATTCTCTAGTTTGTGAGGGTGAGTTCTGGTTGGATGCCAGGGGATTCCCCTGACAAATGCTCTTACAATATTCAGGAGGAAAAAGTTTCCTGACTTGACTTTAATTTGATTCTCAAGGATTTAAAGTTGTTTTCTTTGCAACCATGGCAAAGTACAAAACTGGAAACTATGAAAAGGCAAAAGGAAGCCATGAGAAGGAGAGTCATATATTCATGAAGAGCAAAATAATATATTTTTGTCCAAATTTGAGTCACTTCTGGTTGGGTGTGGTGGCTCACGCCTGTAATCCCAGCACTTTGGGAGGTTGAGGAGGGCGGATCACTTGAGGTCAGGGGTTCTAGACCAGCCTGGTCAACATGAAGAAACCTTGTCTCTACTAAAGATACAAAAATTGGCCAGGTGCGGTGGCTCACGCCTGTAATCCCAGCACTTTGGGAGGCCAAAGTGGGCGGATCATGAGGTCAGGAGAATGAGACCATCCTGGCCAACATGGTGAAACCCCATCTCTACTAAAAATACAAAAACTAGCTGGGCGTGGTGGCACGTGCCTGTAATCCCAGGTACTCGGGAGACTGAGACAGGAAAATCGCTTGAACCCCGGAGGCAGAGGTTGCAGTGAGCTGGGATCATGTCACTGCATTCCAGCCTGGTGATATAGCAAGACTCCGTCTCCGGAAAAAAAAAAAAAAAAAAATACAAAAATTAGCCAAGTGTGGTGGCACATGCCTGTAATCCCAGCTACTCAGGAGGCGGAGGCAGGAGAATCGCTTGAACCTGGGAGACAGAGGTTACAGTGAGCCGAGATCACCTTCCTGCACTCTAACCTGGGCGACAGAGGGAGACTCTGTCTTAAAAAAAAAAAAAAAAAAATTGAGTCATTTCAGATTCTGTAGTTTTGCCACCTCCACCCCCAGAACAAAGTCTTGGACTTCGGGCAACCTTGACTGGAGGGGACAGCTCTGTGCCCCTCAGCAGAGCTTGAGTTTAGCTGTCTCAGATGAGTCATTCTACCCAGTGAAGTAGATTCCACCTCTGTCCCAGAATGAAAATGTTTCAGTCAATTGCAGTGTTTACAGCCATGTTCTGGGTCCTTAGTAAATGTTCAATAAATATTTGCTCACTTAGGTAAACCAGATGTCTTGCATGAGACCCAAGAGCTAGGATTTCTGCTTTCTGGACGTTTTGGTCTTCAGTTATTGATGCATTTAGTCCTCAATAATTGGCTGCTTCACTGCCTTTATCCCCATCATCTTCTGTCATCACCTAGAGTCATGCTTTTTTTTTTTTTTTTTTTCTCTTTTTGAGACGGAGTCTTGCTCTTGTTGCCCAGGCTGGAGTGCAATGGCATGATCTCAGCTCACCACAGCCTCCGCCTCCTGGGTTCAAGCGATTCTCCTGCCTCAGCCTCCCGAGTAGCTGGGATTACAGGCATGCGCCACCTTGCCAGGCTAATTTTGAATTTTTTTTTGTTGTTGTTGAGACGGAGTCTCGCTCTGTCACCCAGGCTGGAGTTGGAGTGCAGTGGCGCGATCTGGGCTCACTACAAGCTCCGCCTCCTGGGTTCAAGTGATTGTCCTGCCTCAGCCTCCTGAGTAGCTGCGACTACAGGCCCCCGCCACCATGCCTGGCTAATTTTTTTTTTTTTTTTTTTGTATTTTTAGTAGAGACGGGGTTTCACCGTGTTAGCCAGGATGGTCTCGATCTCATGACCTCGTGATCCACTCACCTTGGCCTCCCAGAGTGCTGGGATTACAGGTATGAACTGAGCTTTTCTTGCTGACATCGAACCTCCTGGGAGAAGCTAAGGCTGGTGTTTCCATTTCCCTATGGATGGTGGGACTTTTCTCCACGCTCAGATAGTCTTGCCTATCTCTCCACCCCAACCCCATTCAACTTTGCTTGATTGAATTTTCCAGTCCTGACAGCTTAAAAGTCACAGGTTGGGCGCGGTAGCTCATGTCTGTAATTCTAGCACTTTTGGAGGATGAGGCGGGTGGATCACTTGAGGTCAGTAGTTTGAGACCAGTCTGGCCAACATGGTGAAACCCCATCTCTACTAAAAGTCCAAGAATTAGCTGGGCATGGTGGCAGGCTCCTGTGATTCCAGCTACTCGGGAGGCTGAGGCAGGAGAATCATTTGAACCCAGGAGGCGGAGGTTGCAGTGAGCCAAGATCATGTCACTGTACTCCAGCCTAGGCGACAGAGCCAAACGCTGTCTCAAAAAATAATACAAGTCATGGTGAACACCCACAGGCACGCCTTTCCTCCTCTCTTTCCAGTATTCAACATTTACCAGGTTTTTTTTTTTTTTTTTTTTTTTGAGATGGAGTCTCACTCTGTTACCCAGGCTGGAGTGCAATGACACGGTCTTGGCTCACTGCAACCTCTGCCTCCCAGATTCAAGCAATTCTCCTGCCTCAGCCTCCCGAGTAGCTGGGATTACAGGCGCCCGCCACCGCACCCGGCTAATTTTTGTATTTTTAGTAGAGACGGGGTTTCACCATGTTGGTCAGGCTGGTCTCGATCTCCTGACTTTGTGATCCACCCGCCTCAGCCTCCCATAGTGCTGGGGTTACAGGCGTGAGCCACCGCGCCTGGCCCTACCAGGCTTTCTCGTTGCCTCTTAGGATAGCAATAATTGATGACTAGTCCCCTGAAAATTTCCTGTGCAATGGAAGCTCCTTCCTTTCTGAATTGTCTTCATCAGTAGGTGCAGACACCAATTTTCACAAACACTAGAAATGCCAGTGCCAGCTTCCCATCCTAGGGCACCCAGGTTAGCCCACCTATGCCCTCTTCGTAGCTTCCACTGCTTTGGGTATAGAAATGGATCCAGGAACTCATGAGATACATGGCAGTAGGCAGAGAATATTCTACTGAAGAAGAGGGCAATTGAGGCTGCTTCATGGGAGATGTTGCCTAATTGCTCTAAGAGCTGGGATTTCGGCCGGGCGTGGTGACTCATGTGTATAATCCCAGCACTTTGGGAGGCCAAGGTGGGCAGATCACGACGTCAGGAGATTGAGAGCACCCTGGCCAACATGGTGAAACCCCATCTCTACTAAACATACAAAAATTAGCTGGGCATGGTGGTGCACGCCTGTAGTACCAGCTACTTGGGAGGCTGAGGCAGGAGAATGGCGTGAACCCGGGAGATGGGGCCACTGCACTCCAGCCTGGGCAACAGAGTGAGACTCTGTCTCAATAAATAAATAAATAGGCCTGGCGCGGTGGCTCGCGCCTGTAATCCCAACACTTTGGGAGGCCGAGGCGGGTGGATCACCTGAGGTCAGGAGTTGGAGACTAGCCTGGCCAACATGGCGAAACCCCGTTTCTACTAAAAATACAAAAATTAGCAGGGCGTGTTGGCACACGGTAATCCCAGCTACTCGGGAGGTTGAGGCAGGAGAATCACTTGAATCTGGGAGGTGGAGATTGCAGTGGGCCAAGATCATGCCACTGCACTCCAGCCTGGGTGACAGAGCAAGGGTCCATCTCAAAAAATAAAAAAATAAAAAAAATAAATTACAATGTCCTTTTTGAGATCATTTAGATTTTCTTTTGGATTTTTTTTTTTTATGGTTTTGTTACTACATCTTACTCTTCATCCATCTTGAATTCATTTTGACGTAGTTTTTATCTCTGATGCTGAAGGTAAACATAACTTGAGACGTCTCTCAGATATTTCATATTCTCTTACCACCATTAATTAAATAATTCATCCCTTTAGCAATGGTTTGTAAAACGCCTTTATCATAAACTCTCATTACATGTTCTGCTTCATGGTTGTCCTCTGTGTTCTATTCATCTACGTTCTACTATTTTTACCACTAACACCCGGCTTTAATCACTGCAATCTTACATATACCTCTAGAACTTTTCATCATTTCAAAGATCTTTCATGCATGTACTTTTTTTTTCTTTTTTGAGACAGAGTCTCACTCTGTTTCCCAGGCTGGAATGCAGTAGTGCGATCTCAGCCCACTGCAACCTCAGGCTCCCAGGTTCAAGCCATTCTCATGCTTCAGCCTCCCAAGTATCTGGGATTACAGGCATGCACCATCACACTATATATATTATATATATGTTTTTAGAGATAGGGTTTCCCCATGTTGCCCAGGCTGGTCTCAAACTCCTAGCCTCAAGTAATCCACCCCTCTCAGCCTCCCAAAATGCTGGGATTACAGGCATAAGCCACTGCCTCTGGCCTCATGCATGTGCTGTTTTTTTTGTTTTGTTTTGTTTTTTGAGACGGAGCCTTACTCTGTTACCAGGCTGGAGTGCGATCTTGGCTCACTGCAATCTCTGCCTCCGGGTTCAAGCAATTCTGCCTCAGCCTCCCAAGCAGCTGGGACTACAGGCACGCACCACCATGCCTGGCTAATTTTTGTATTTTTAGTAGAGACGGGGTTTCACCATGTTGGCCAGGATGGTCTCGATCTCTTGACCTCATGATCCACTCGCCTTGGCCTCCCAAAGTGCTGGGATTACAGGCGTAAGCCATGGCGCCCAGCCTGACATGTACTTTTATTTATTATTCCATGTAAAAAATAAAGATCATTCATTTTTCTCATTTCTTTTGTTCTACTTATTACTCATGTAAAAGCAAATGTTCTGAGAAACATATGTCTGGACTAAATCTAAGAAAAGGATTTTGCAATTCTGGGCCTCTTCTTGGGTGAAAAAAACAAAACAAACAAAATAAAAAGCATGATCTGGTTTTCAAAATGAAACACTACTAAACTGAAGAAACCAAAACAAAACAGTAGTGAAATCTGAGCATAAGCTTGTTTCATTTATTTTTTTTTAATTGAGAAAGGGTGTGTTAATTTTTTTTTTTTTTTTTTTTTTTTTTTTTTTTTTTTTTTTAGACGGAGTCTCACTCTGTTGCCTAGGCTGGAGTGCAGTGGTGCTATCTCAGCTCGCTGCAAGCTTCGCCTCCCGGGTTCATGCCATTCTCCTGCCTCAGCCTCCTGAGTAGCTGGGACTACAGGCGCCTGCCACCGCACCCAGCTAATTTTTTGTGTTTTTAGTAGAGACAGGGTTTCACTGTGCTCTCGATCTCCTGACCTTGTGATCTACCCACCTCGGCCTCCCAAAGTGATGGAATTACAGTTGTGAGCCACCGCGCCCAGCCAGGTGTGTTAATTTCAAGGTAAACCTGAATCTGTAAAGGAAGCCAACGTTATGATCATCTGAGATTTACGTTCCTAAACAGAAACCTTTCCAAATGAGCACAGACTCCATAGAAGTGGAAATAATTTCACTTACTCTATTCTTTTTCTTTCTTTCTTTCTTTTCTTTTTTTTTTTTTTTACATGGAGTCTCACTCTGTTGCCCAGACTGGAGTGCAGTGGTATGATCTTGGCTCACTGCAACCTCCACCTCCTGGGTTCAAGCAATTCTCCTGCCTCAGCCTCTTGAGTAGCTGGGACTACAGATGCCTGCCACCACACCCAGCTAATTTTTGTGTTTTTAGTAGAGACAGGGTTTCGCTATGTTGGCCAGGCTAGTCTCAAACTCCTGACCTCGTGATCCACCTGCCTCAGCCTCCCAAAGTGCTAGCATTACAGGCATGAGCCACGACACCCAGCCCACTTACTCTATTCTTTAGGAGTGACACATGAATCATTGATGGAGTCTACACTGAATGTCATCTACTGGGGCTCACGTTCCCAGAAAGAGGGTCTGTAGTGGTAGGTACCTAACACCTATGCAGTTCCCTCAGTATGGGGTCAACTGTCAGGGACTTAGGGAAGAGAGCTTCATCCAAGTATAAAACTTTGCAAATCAGCTTGACTTGGAACCTTTGTCATCATCACAAGCCACATCACAGCTGAGTCCAACAATCTAACTGATGAGAACATGGCGGCCAGGCGGCCTGGGTCGTTGACTGTCCCTCTACTCTAACAGTCTTCCTTATACCCCTTACTCAACTATCCTTGGGAAATGAGTATCCTGGTTCACAAGCAATCTCTAGGCAAGCTGTGCATCAGGAAAACCCACCACCATCTCTAGAAAGCAACTAGAAGTGTTCATCCTCTTAGGAAGAGGCAAGTCAGTCCGCCTTACCACCTGTGAATGGCACATGACCGTCAGTCCGCACATGCTTGTTGAATGAATGCGTGCATGAATGAATGACACTGGTCTAGGCTGTCCTTCACATGTCTTCATTCTTGTCAAAAACAGCCTAGACCACTACCCGAGGCTAAATAATAGTCAATATCAGGTCATGATCTTAGCAGTTTGGAAATTTTTACATGGCCTGAACATGTGTATAATTTCTTTTCTTTTTTTTGAGATGGAGTCTCGTTTTGTCGCCCAGGCTGGAGTGCAGTGGCATAATCTCAGCTCACTGCAGCCTCTGACTGCCTGGTTCAAGCAATTCTCCTGCCTCAGCCTCTTGAGTAGCTGGGATTACAGGTGCCCGCCATCATGCCCGGCTGATTTTTGTATTTTTAGTAGAGATGGGGTTTTGCCATGTTGGCCTAAAACTCCTGACCTCAGGCAATCCCCCCACCTCGGCCTCCCAAAGTGCTGGGATTACAGACGTGAGCCACTGTGCCTGGCCTGTAATTTATTTTCCCTATCTTGAACAACTCAAAAGAATATTAAAATATATATATATATATGTGCCAAGCAAGCCGCATCACGTCCACGTGTTCCTGGAGCTAGAGAGGCAGCTTTGTGTGTTTTTCTGCAGATGGGTAAATAAGAATGAGATGAAGGAGAGAGAGGGGCCTGTTTATGGGAACAAGTATCAGATGCCCCCATTAAAAACAAGCGCTGGTGACCGGGCATGGTGGCTCACACCTGTAATCCCAGCACTTCGGAGGTTGAGGCGGGGGGATCATGAGGTCAGGAGACCGAGGCCATCCTGGCCAACATGGTGAAACCCCATCTCTACTAAAAATACAAAAATTAGACAGGTGTGGTGGCGCGCGCCTATAATCCCAGCTACTCGGGAGGCTGACACAGGAGAATCACTTGAACCCAGGAGGCAGAGGTTGCAGTGAGCCGAGGTCGCAAGACTGCACTCCAGCCTGATGACGGAGTGAGACTCCGTCTCAAAAAAAAAAAAAAAAAAAAAAAAAGCGCTGGCCCAGGAAGGCACGCAGGCATCTGATTTCCTCTGCATTTTCTTTGGACTGTGTTTTCACGGAAATTGATGTTTCTGAAGAATATCTTGCCCAGGGCAGCTCATCTTTTCCAGAAATGGCCATGAGAAAAAAAGGGGGTCCTGAGCAAGGGAACCCACAATTTGTGTTGCAATTAGTTGGGGTTTTTTCGGTTCACAGTGACATCCTCCCTTCTCTCTATACACACAATAAATACGTGTGTCCCACTGTGGCAAGCCAGGTGTCAGCCGCTGCTAAAGTGTGGCAGGTTTAGGCATGAAACAAATCAAACCTCATTAAATCAGAAGGAAGACTGATCATAATTGGAGAAAATCTTAATCTCAGCATTTTAAAAAGGAGGATGACAATCTGGCCTAACAGAAAGCTGCCTCATAGAGGCGTCCATGGGGACCACATTAATAAACTGGGAATAAGACACATACTTAATAGGGATTGTTGTCTGGAAAGAAGTGCATGTGACCAAGGCACTGAAAATTCCCTCAAAACAGTACAGTCTCCAACATCTTTGTTTACCTTGTTCATTTGTATGATCTTTTTTTTTGGTGGTGGGGTGGGAGATGGGGGGTGCGGACAGAGTCTTGCTCTGCTGCCCAGGCTGGAGTGCAATGGCTCAGTCTTGGCTCACTGAAACCTCGACCTCCCGGGTTCAAGTGATTATCCTGCCTCAGCCTCCTGAGTACCATGGACTACAGGCGCACGCCGCCATGCCCGGCTAATTTTTGAATTTTTAGTAGAGATGGGGTTACACCATATTGGGCAGGCTGGTCTTGAACTCCTGACCTTATGATCTGCCTGCCTCGGCCTCCTAAAGTGCTGGGATTACAGGCATGAGCTACCACACCCAGCGAAAAGAATATATATATATATATATATACATATATACATACACACACACACACACATATATTTATGTTTTTTTTGTTTTTGTTTTTTTTGCTAAGTAAATGCAGAAAGGCTTCAAATCAGCCACTGCTTGGTCGCTGTGAATTTTAAATTAGAAGTGTCTGAACTCAATGAACGTGCATCACAGACTGAAATTCATCATTTCATCATCTACCATAAAACCTGCACACATGGCCAAGCCTCGGTTACCCACTTCTATAACCACTACTTTGTTGGTGCAATGAGGCTTATTTCTAACCTCCGTCTGACTTCTTCCTTGATTCCCTCTCCCAGCTTCCATACCTTGAGCTACTGTAAGCTCACAAAATGCAAATTTATGTCAATATTAACCTAAATAGAACAAGGTAAGTCTCATCAATAATGGATTCCAGAGGCAAACAGGGATTTTTTTTTTTTTTTTTTTGAAGCAGAATTTTGCTTTGTCGCCCAGGCTGGAGTGCAGTGGCACGATCTCAGCTCACTGCAACCTCTGCCTCCCCGGTTCAAGCGATTCTCCTGCCTCACCCTCCCAAGCAGCTGAGACTACAGGTGCACGCCACCATGCCTGGCTAACTTTTGTATTTTTAGTAGAGACAGAGTTTCACCGTGTTAGCCAGGATGGTCTCGATCTCCTGACCTTGTGATCCACCTGCCTCAGCCTCCCAAAGTGCTGGGATTACAGGCGTGAGCCACTGTGCCCAGCCTCAAACAGGGATTTTTCAAAGTCACAACCATTTGGACTAGCCCCACGTGCACCCTCTTGATCCCCACGGAGGACCACAGGCAGCTGGAGGCAGGAGAGTCTGGTGGTGAGGAAAACAGCCTTTGACACTAGACAGAACTAGGGTTCAACCGCAGCTCCACCTAGCACGTAAGTCCTCTGAGCCTCCGTTTCCTCATCTGTGAAATTGATGAGACTGGACATAAAGACCTGAGCACACTGCTGAGGACAAAGAACAGAACCAAGAAACCACAGCTATTATCATCAGTGGCAAAAAAGAATTACTTCTAAGGAGGCACCAACCTCCCCACTTCTAAATAAGAGACTAGGCAGGGCACAGTGGCTCACGCTTGTAATCTCAGCACTTTGGGAGGCCATGGCGGGAAGATCGCCTGAGCCCAGGAGTTTGAGACCAGCCTGGGCAACATGGTGAGACCCTGTCTCTAATTAAATAAAAATAAACATAAAAATTTTAAATTTAAATAAAAATAAACATTAAAATTCAAAATTAAATAAGAGGCAGGGCACACCTGTCATCCCGGAACTTTGGGAGGCCAAGGTGGGCAGATCACTTGAGCACAGGAGTTTGAGACCAGCGTGGCCAACATGGTGAAACCTTGTCTCTACTAAAAACACAAAAATGAGCTGGGCATGGTGGTGTGCTCCTGTGTTCCTAGCTACTCAGGACAGGAGAACTGCTTGAACCTGGGAGACAGAGGTTGCCATGAGCCAAGATCATGCCACTGCACTCCAGTCTGGGGGACAGAGTGAGACTCCGTTAAAAAAAAAAATTGCAGGGTGAATGGCTCACACCTGTAATCCTAGCACTTTGAGAGGCTGAGGTGGGTAGATCATGAGGTCAGCAGTTCAAGACAAGTTTGGCCAACATAGTGAAACCCCATCTCTACTAAAAGATACAAAAATTAACTGGGCATGATGGCAGGCACCTGTAGTCCCAGCTACTTGGGAGGCTGAGGCAGGAGAATCACTTGAACCTGGGAGGCAGAGGTTGCAGTGAGCTGAGACCATGCCATTGCACTCCAGCCTGGGTGATAGAGCAAGACTCCATCTCAAAAAAAAAAAAAAAGAAAAGAAAATTTAAGTAAATAAACAAGGGACAGAAAAGATGAAATCATTCTTCCATCTCCCTGCAGCTAAGGTGTGAAGGGACATGGAAAATGGAAAATGCTTTCATGCAAGTGACAAGTCATAGTGACAGTGAGAGGTGAAGCCAGTTGGGCTTCTGGGCCAGATGGGGACTTTCTGTCTAGCTAGAGGATTGTAAACAGACCAATCAGCACTCTGTGTCTAGCTAAAGGATTGTAAATGCACTAATCAGCACTGTATGTCTAGCTAAAGGACTGTAAATGTGAGTGGCCTTCATAAGCAGGATGTTTATCAGTAACTTCCATGTTAAGAACAGCACTTTGGGAGGCCGAGGCAGCTGGATTGCTGGAGTCAAGGAGTTTGAGACCAGCCTGGGCAACATGGTGAAACCCCATCTCTAAAAAAAAAAATTAGGCCGGGTCATGCCTGTAATCCCAGCACTTTGGGAGGCTGAGGTGGGTGTATCACGAGGTCAGGAGATTGAGACCATCCTGGCTAACACGGTGAAACCCTGTCTCTACTAAAAATACATAAAAAAATTAGCCAGACATGGTGGCGGGCGCCTGTAGTCCCAGCTACTTGGGAGGCTGAGGCAGGAGAATGGTGTGAACCCGAGAGGTGGAGCTTGCAGTGAGCCGAGATCATGCTGCTGCACTCCAGCCTGGGCAACAGAACAAGACTCCGTCTCAAAAAAAAAAAAAAAAAAAATTAGCTGGGTGTTGGGGTGCACAACTGTGGTCCCAGCTCCCAGGGAGGCTGAGATGGGATGATCAATTGAGCCCAGGAGTTTGGGGCTGCAGTGAGCCATGAGTACACCATAGCAATCCAGCTTGGGTGATAGAGCAAGACCTTGTCTCAAAAAAAGAAGAAAAAAAGGCCAAAACATCAGCACCAACAGCCTTCACACACCACAAAAGAGAAAGGCTGAAAACATGAGCCTCGCGAGATCATCCTTGTCTCATTTTGACTCCCCGAGAAATTCCAACTTTTTTTTTTTTTTTTTTGAGACAGAGACTCGGGCTGTTGCCAGGCTGGAGTGCAGTGGCACAATCTCAGCTGACAGCAACCTCCTCCTCCTGGGTTCGAGTGATCCTTCTGCCTCAGCCTCCGTGTAGCTGGGACTACAGGCGTGAACCACCATGCCCTACTAATTTTTGTATTTTTAGTAGAGACAGGGTTTCGCCATGTTGGTCAGGCTGGTCTCCAACTCCTGACCTCAGGCGATCCACCCGCCTCGGCCTCCCAAAGTGTTGGGATTACAGGCGTGAGGCACTGCGCCAGGCCTATTTATTTATTTATTGAGACAGAGTCTCACTCTGTTGCCCAGGCTGGAGTGCAGTGGCCCCATCGCTGCTCACTGCGACCTTCGCCTCCTGGGTTTGAGCAATTCTCATGCTAATTTTTGTATTTTTAGTAGAGATGGGTTTTGAAATGTTGGTCAGGCTGGTCTCAAACTCTTGACCTCAAGCCATCTCTCTGTTTCGGCCTCCCAAAGTGTGAGATTATAGTCACAGGCCACAATGCCTGCCCTATGAGGACATTGTAATTTTAAAAAATGGAAGTAATTAAAAAGCGGAAGACCCTTTAAAAATGTTTTAAAAATGTTTTTAAAATTTAAAAATTAAAGACCCTTTAAAAATGTTTTTAAAACATTTTTTGGTCAAAATATCATAAGAAAAATTAAAACACATATTACAACAAATACCAGTGAAATATATTAAGAGCTTTAAAAATATAGGGGCCAGGCGCGGTGGCTCAAGCCTGTAATCCCAGCACTTTGGGAGGCCGAGACGGGCGGATCACGAGGTCAGGAGATCGAGACCATCCTGGCTAACACGGTGAAACCCCGTCTCTACTAAACATACAAAAAACTAGCCGGTTGCGGTGGCGGCCGCCTGTAATCCCAGCTACTCGGGAGGCTGAGGCAGGAGAATGGCGTGAACCCGGGAGGCGGAGCTTGCAGTGAGCTAAGATCCGGCCACTGCACTCCAGCCTGGGCCACAGAGCGAAACTCCGTCTCAAAAAAAAAAAAAATAAATAAATAAATAAATAAATAAATAAATAAATAAATAAAACGGGCTGGCGCAGTGGTCACATTTGTAATCCCAGTGCTTTGGGAGGCCCAGGTGTGGGGATTGCTTGAGCCCAGGAGTTTGAGACCAGCCTGGGAAACATAGCAACATCCTGTCTCCACAAAAAATGAAAAATTAATCAGGTGTGGTGAAGCATGCCTCTAGTCCTAGCTACTTGTGGGAGAATCACTTCAGCCCAGGAGTTCCAGGATGCGATGAGCTGTGATTGCACCACTGTACTCCAGCCTGGGCAACAGGGTAAAACCCTGTCTCTAAAAAAGAAAAACAAAAAATTTTTTATCTACATATATATGTAATGAGTGCTTTGCACCAAGAGAAAAGTAAAAGTAGGCAAAAATATAATTTATAGAAATACACATTAATGAAAAATATATTTTAGAAAATTCAAACACAAGGAACAAAATGATTATTTAAATGCAGTTCTGTGATTCTAGTTTTCCCTTATCAAATTAGTAAAGATAAGAAGAATATTTAATTCTCAGGTACATTGGCAGGAAAACAAGCCCTTTCATGTACACTTGATGAAGGTGTAAATGGCTAAAATCTTTTTCGAAAACGATTTGTCAATACGCATTAACAGTCCTAAAAATATTTATGCCCTTTGCTCCAGTAATTTCATATCACAAAGTCATTGGAGAGATGCAGACCAATATTTATATCCTGAGATTTCATTGCAGCATTATTTGTAATAATGAACAATTGGAAGCAACTCAAATATTCAACAGAGAGCAATTATAAATAACATATGATACATCAAGAAAATGGAAGATTATATGGCTGGTAAACATCTTGTGCTATGGTTTGTATGTGGTTTGTCTCTGCCAGAACTCATGTTGAAATTTGATACCCAGTGTAGCTGTTTTGGGAGGGAGGGCCTAGTGGGAGGTGTTTGGGAGGGGGACAGATCCCTCATTAATAGATTAGTGCTCTTCTGCTGCCGGGCGTGGTGGCTCACACTTGTAATCACAGCACTTTGGGAGGCCGAGGTGGGTGGATCACAAGGTCAGGAGATCGAGACTATCCTGGCTAACACGGTGAAACCCTGTCTCTACTAAAAATACAAAAAATTAGCCAGGCGTGGTGGTGGGCGCCTGTAGTCCCAGCTACTCAGGAGGCTGAGGCAGGAGAATGGCATGAACCCGGGAGGCAGAGCTTGCAGTGAGCCGAGATGGCGCCACTGCACTCCAGCCTGGGTGACAAAGCAAGACTCCAACTCGATAAATAAATAAACAAACAAACAAACAATACATTAGTGCTTTTCTGCAAGGGTAAATGAGTTCTCCCTTTGGCAGGAATAGATTAGTTCCCTCGAGAGCAGACTGAGATTGTTAAAAAGAAAAAAAAGCCCGGGCGCGGTGGCTCACACCTGTAATCCCAGCACTTTGGGAGGCTGAGGCAGGCGGATCACGAGGTCAGGAAATTGAGACCATCCTGGCTAACATGGTGAAACCCCATCTCTACTAAATATACAAAAAATTAGCCGGGCGAGGTGGCGGGCGCCTGTAGTCCCAGCTACTCAGGAGGCTGAGGCAGGAGAATGGCGTGAACCGGAAGTCGGAGCTTGCAGTGAGCCGAGATGGCGCCCCTGCACTCTAGCCTGGGTGACAGAGCGAGACTCCATCTCAAAAAAAAAAAAAAAAAAAAAAAAAAAAAGTCTGGCTGGACACAGGGCTCACACCTGCAATCCCAGCACTTTGGAGGCTGAGGCAAGAGGATGGCTTGAGTCCAGGAGTTTGAGACCAGCTTGAGCAACATAGCGAGACCTCATCTCTGCAAAAATAAAAATTAAAAAATTAGTCAGGCATGGTGGCATGCGCCTGTAGTTCCAGCTACTCAGGAGGCTAAGGCATAAGTATTGCTTAAGCCTAGGGGTTGGAGGCTGCAGTGAGCCGTGATCATGCCACTGCACTCCAACCTGGGTGACAGTGTGAAACCCTGAAAAAAAAAGTCTGGCTTCCCCAGTTTTTCTTTTTTGCTTCCTTTCTTGCCATGTGATCTTTGCACACCTCCGCTTCCCTCCTGTTTTCTGCCTGGAGTGGAGGCCCTCACCTGATGCCCTTGCCCAGTCTTGGACTTTCCAGCCACCAGCATCATGAGCCAAATACATTTATTTTCTTGATAAATCACCCAGCTTCAGGTCTTCTGTAACAGCAACACAAAACTGACCAAGACATTTTGTTTTCAAAGAATATTTCATGTCACGGAGAAAGTCTCATAATATGGTGTTATGTGAAAATAGATACACTGGTTCTATTTTGAAATAAGTACATATTTAAAATGAAACAGGAAGAAAATATGCCAAAATGTTAACTGGTTCCCTTCAGGAAGAAAATATGCCAAAATGTTAACTGGTTCCCTTCCCTCCCCTCCCTTCCCTTCTCCTCTCCTTTCCTTTCCTTTTTGAGAAAGGATCTTGCTCTGTAACCTCTGATAGAATGCAGTGGTGCGGTCATTGCTCACTGTAGCCTCAAACTCCTGGGCTCAAGCGATCCTCCCATCTCAAGAAGTTGAGACTACAGGTGTGTGCCACCACATCCGGCTAATTAAAAATATACATATATTTTATATATTGATATTGATATTCATAGAGACAGGGTCTCACTGTGTTGCCCAGACTGGTCTTGAATTCCTGGACTCAAGTGATCCTCCTGCCTTGGCCTCCCAAAGCGTTGGGATTACAGGCATAAGCCACTGCACCCAGCCCAGATTTCTACCATAAGCCTGGATTGTATAATGCAGAGCACAAATAATAATCAAATAGGAATAGGTAGCAAAGTTTATTTTCACTAAACTGAAAAGCACTGCCTAAGTGCAATTTTATTATATTTATTGTTCTCTGATACAGACTCTAAGCCCATTATCAATCAATCCAAAGGCCTGTTATCTAGTTAATTCTAGACAATCCAAAGCCCTTCATCTAAAATTGAAGTTCCTTAGAGATCAGTCCCTGGCTACTTTCCTATTCCTGTTATTTACCATAACAGGCCGGCCTCCTCCTGGTCCCCTAAACACTTCTGAGTCTCCTCTGCTCCTTTTTTGTTTTTGTTTTTGAGATGGAGTCTTGTTTTTGTCAACCCGGGCTGGGCTCCCTGCAACCTCCACCTCCCCAGTTTGAGTGATTCTCCTGCCTCAGCCTCCCAAATAGCTGGGATTACAGGCATGTGCCACCATGCCTGGCTAATTTTTGTATTTTTAGGAGAGATGAGGTTTCGCCATTTTGGGTAGGCTGGTCTCAAACTCCTGACCTCAGGTGTCCTGCCTGCCTCAGCCTCCCAAAATGCTGGGATTACAGGCATGAGCCCGGCCCCTCTGCCCCTTTGCATGTGCTATTCTCTCCATCTGGAATTTTCTCAGTCCTTCTCCCTGCCCATCCAGGTCCCCAGGGGTTCAAGTCAAGTCCTTTCTACTCTGGGAACATCTTTCCGCTCAAGCCTCTGAATTCCTACAAGCCTTTGTTATATTAAATAATTATCCATTATCTTTCTCTGAAGGCATCTGTTTCTGCAACTGGATTGCAAACACCTTGTGGTGTCTAGTGTGATCCTTAGTATATAAGAGCAGTGTTAGTACACTGCAGATGCTCAATAAATTACTGCAGATTATCCCCCCCTTTTTTTTTTGAGATGGAGTCTCACTCTGTTGCCCAGGCTGGAGTGCAATGGCATGATCTTGGCTCACTGCAACCTCCGCCTCCCAGGTTCAAGCAATTTTCTGCCTCAGCCTCCCAAATAGCTGGGATTGCAGGCGCCCGCCACCATGCCCGTCTAATTTTTTCGTATTTTTAGTAGAGATGGGGTTTCACCGTGTTGGCCAGGATGGTCTTGAACTCCTGACCTCACGATCCACCCACCTTTGTCTCCCAAAGTGCTGGGATTACAGACGTGAGCCACTGTGCCTGGCCAGATTAGCCCATTTCTAAGCTACTTGTGGCAACATGGTCCTTTATGCATTTAGGAAACTTTTTTTTTCCTTTGCATATTTCCCCTCACCTTCCCCAAACAAAGCCATTTGGAGACCAATGGACCAGACCCTGCATAATCTCAATGAGCCTGTGGGCATCCCTGACTGAACAGAAATTCAGCTGTAGACCTAGCAGATGTTTATTACCTCCTTCCTTCTTTTGTTGCTTTTCACACACCTATGTGCTGGAAAAGAGCCACCTGGTATATGAACTCTACACAGATGCTTGGACTCTTTTGTCCTTTTAACCTAGCAAAGGAAGGAGTTGTAAAGCATAAAGACTTCTTTTTATTACCTTTTAAAATAAATGAAATCGGCCGGGCATGGTGGCTCACATCTGCAATTCCAGCACTTTGGGAGGCCAAAGCAGGCGGTTCACTTGCGGTTAGGAGTTCACGACCAGCTGGACCAACGTGGTGAAATCTCTTCTCTACTAAAAATACAAAAATTAGCCAGGCGTGGTGGCATGTGCCTGTAGTCCCAGATACTTAGGAGGCTGAGGCAGGAGAATTGTTTGAACCCGGGAGGTGGCAGTTGCAGTGAGCCAAGATTGCGCCATTGCACTCCAGCCTGGACGACAGAGCAAGACTCTGTCTACATAAATAAATAAAAATAAAATGGAATCATCTTTCATTTTAGTTATGGAGTTTAAGGAAGGGTGAGGCCTTCCTTACAGAGCTGGGGTCAGCTGTGTTTATAGTGAACATCAGGGCCGGTGCCTAAGAATGGTGACGGGTGTGGGTGGCCACAAGGTTTTGGCAAGAGGTCACAGACTCAGACACCTGCATGGCCAGACATGGGCGTGCAAACTGGGCGGGTGTGAAACAGTAGCCGTGGGTGGGACCAGGGGTGGAAGTACATGATATTTAAGTTTCCTGAGCCCTTACTTGCTCAGGTCTCTGGAGGGACCCTAGCAATTCTGTATTTATAATTTCAATTTATTTTACTTAGAGAAGTCACTCCAACTAATATAAACTTCAGGCCCGATAAAAGCTATCTTTGCCCTTCATGGAACTCTGGTACCCAAAGTGCCCTGGCCTAAATAAGTTGGATCATTCGGCGTTAAGTAATGACAGCTAATTGAAAGTGTTTCTAGGGCTTTTGGTTTTTCCAGAGCAGGAAGAATCCAGACTTTCGTATGAAATCTCTGACATTTTAAATGTTGGTAACTTACAGCCAGGCACAGTGGCTCACACTATAATCCCAGCACTTTGGGAGGCTGAGGCAGGTGGATCATTTGAGGTCTGGAGTTCAGGACCAGCCTGGGCAACATGGTGAAACCCCATCTTTACTACAAATACAAAAATTAGCTGGGCGTGGTGGCATGTTCCTGTAATCCCAGTTACTTGGGAGGCTGAGGCAGGGGAATCACTTGAACCCAGGAGGTGGAGATTGCCGTGAGCTGAGATCATGCCACTGCACTCCAGCCTGTGTGACAGAGTGAGGCTCTGTCTCAGAAAAAAAAAAAATTGGGAACTTACAACAAAACAGAAAACCACTGTGACCAAACAAGTTGTGTGTATATATAGCGGGGAGGGAACTTGTGGGCTTCCAATCTGTGGCTTCTGGTTATTTGAGTTCAGAGGAATTACAGAATTGCCAACTTCTGTCATTTGGCTCCACGGCAGGATCTACCTGCCCTCTGTCCTCTGCCCATTAGAACAGGTTTGGATAGGTCTGTGCCAGGGAGCTTTGATCTTTTCTGTGGCTGTGGCCAACAGCCACACATCCTCTAAATGTCAGCCACTAGTCACAAGGACAGAAAGTCGACTGAGGGTGCGGGTAGACAAATTGGTGTAAATTCATTTCCACAATCGGCAAAGCCAACCAAAGCACGTGGTCCACTGACAGTGATGTGGCAGCAAAGTCACTTGAACATGTGAAGACAACGGGGAGGGGGGTGGCTATTGTTCTTCCCGGGTACTAGTCGTGTAGGTGGGTAACTGTGTGGTGCTCCTCTGGAGGGCTGCAACCAGTGAGTTCAGGGGAGATTTATATAACGGCTCAAACGGAGAGGAAGTCACTTGCCTCTAGCCCCCAAATTCACTTGAGGCCACACACCCAGCCTTTCATAACGACAGGCTTTCCACCATGTGAACACCGCAAAGGCCTCCAATTAAAGGAGTGACTTCTGCATGTCATTTCATGTATAGAACATGGTGGTTCTCCTAAAGCTCCCGGGATGACAGAGGACATCAGATGGGGCCACAGGCTGGTATTTGGGGCAGAATGCAACTGTCAAGGATGTTGGGGAGAGAGACGAGGCTGATAAGAACAAGGGATTGCGAGTGACAGCCTGTGGGCATCCTTCTGTTGTCAGCTCAGATCCGCCATAAAGCTGCTTTGAGTGACTGTGTTTCAGTCACTAATTAGCATGGGAGCTGCTTTGCCATGGAGAGGTTTCAGGGCCTGCTGCATGGCTTATTTTTTTTTTTTTTTTGAGATGGAGAGTCACTCTGTAACCCAGGCTGGAGTGCAGTGGCCCAATCTCGGCTCATTGCAACCTCCCGGGTTCAAGCAGTTCTCCTGCTTCAGCCTCCTGAGTAGCTGGGATTACAGGTGCGCGACCCCACGCCTGGCTAGTTTTTGTATTTTTAGTAGAGACGGGGTTTCACCATGTTGGCCAGGCTGGTCTCCAACTCCTGAACTAAAATGATCCGCCGGCCTAGGCCTCCCAAAGTGCTGGGATTACAGGCATGAGCCCCGATGCCCAGCCTGCTGCTTGGCTTTTAAGTAACTACCAGGATCCGCGGTGGTGGTGAAGCGTGCTTTGCATGAGGCCAGAGCCTAGGGATCTGTTGTATAAATTCCACTTCTGCTTCTCATTGCGGGGGCACAACTGCAGAACATTTAAGGGAGCCTCCCCTCTCCCACCCCCTGATGCATGGGCTTCTTCCGGAAAGGGCCTATCAAAACCGCCCCCTCCACCAGGGGGGCTATTTATTTATTTATTTAGAGACGGAGTCTCGCTCTGCTGCCCTGGCTGGAGTGCAGTGGCACAATGTCAGCTCACTGCAACCTCCGCCTCTCAGGTTCGAGCGATTCTCCTGCCTCAGCCTCCTTAGTAGCTGGGATTACAGGCACACGCCACCACGCCTGGCTATCTTTTTTTTTTGTGTATTTTTAGTAGAGACGGGGTCTCACCGTGTTAGCCAGGATGGCCTCGATCTCCTGACCTCATGATCCGCCCACCTTGGCCTTCTCCCAAAGTGCTGGGATTACAGGCGAGAGCCACTGCACCCAGCCAATTTATTTGTTTTTTTGAGACGGAGTATCGCCCTTGCATCCAGGCTGGAGTGCAGTGGCACCATCTCAGCTCACCGCAACCTCCACCTCCCAGATTCAAGCGATTCTCCTGCCTCAGCCTCCCAAGTAGCTGGGACTACAGGCACCCACCACCACGCCTGGCTAATTTTTGTATTTTTTAGTAGAGACTGGGTTTCGCCATGTTGGCCAGGCTGGTCTCGAACTCCTGACCTCAGGTGATGCACCTGCCTTAATCTCCCAGTGTTCTGGGATTATAGGTGTGAGCCACTGCACGTGGCCAAAAAAATCTATGTAGTTTTAGAAAAAGCTGGCCAGGCACGGTGGCTCAAGCCTGTAATCCCAGCACTTTGGGAGGCCGAGACAGGCGAATCACGAGGTCAGGAGATCGAGACCATCCTGGCTAACACGGTGAAACCCCGTCTCTACTAAAAAATACAAAAAACTAGCTGGGCGTGGTGGCGGGCACCTGTAGTCCCAGCTACTCGGGAGGCTGAGGCAGGAGAATGGCGTGAACCTGGGAGGCGGAGCTTGCAGTGAGCTGAGATCCGGCCACTGCACTCCAGCCTGGGCAACAGAGCGAGACTCCGTCTTAAAAAAAAAAAAAAAAAGAAAAGAAAAAGCTGCAGGCTGAGCTGGGTATGGTGGCGCACACCTGTAGTCCTGGCTACTTAGGAGGCTGAAGCAGGAGGATTACTTGAACCTAGGAGTTAAAGGCCAGCCTGGGCAATATAGCTAGACCCCATCTCTTAAAAAAAATACAGAAGTTAGCCAGGCATGGTGGTGGGTGCCTGTAGACCCAGCTACTTGGGAGGCTGAAGTGTGAGGGTCCCTTGATCTCAGGAGGTCAAGGTGCAGTGAGCTGTGATCATGCCACTGCACTCCAACCTGGGCGATAGAGTGAGACCCAGTCTCTAAAAAAGAAAAATAAGAAAGAAAGAAACTGCGGTAGATAATGTATAATGGGAGACGATAAAAGAAGGAGGCTGAAGCGTTTTTCCCCAGGGAGTTAGACTGTCGGTCTGTCTGTCTGAAACCTTCCCAGTAAGTCAGTCTTTCTGGTGTGTGCCTGGTGGAGTTGCCTTGCTTTGTCGTCTAATTCTTTCAGTCACAGAATAATGTATGAATTCCGATTATAATCCAGGCCCTCGTTCCAATGCTAGGCACATGCGATGAGTGAAACATAGTCCCTGTGATTTGGGGCACCCATAAGGAACAGTATAAAAACTAAACGTCGGCCGGGCGCAGTGGCTCATGCCTCTCATCCCAGCACTTCGGGAGGCCAAGGCAGGTGGATCACCTGAGCTCAGGAGTTCGAGACCAGCCTGGCCAACATGGTGAAACCCTGTCTCTACTACTAATAAAAAAATAAATAAAAAATTAGCCAGCCGGGCACTGTGGCTCTCGCCTGTAATCCCAGCACTTTGGGAGGCCAAGGAGGGCCAATCACCTGAGGTCGGGAGTTCAAGACCAGTCTGACCAACATGGAGAACACCTCATCTCTACTAAAAAAATACAAAACTAGCTGGGCGTGGTGGCGCACGCCTGTAATCCCAGCTACTCAGGAGGCTGAAACAGGAGAATCGCTTGAACCCAGGAGGAGGAGGATGCAGTGAGCCGAGATCGTGCCATTGCATTCCAGCCTGGGCAAAAAGAGCAAAACTCCGTCTCAAAAAAAAAAAAGAAAAAGAAAAAGAAAAAGAAAAACATTAGCCCGGCATGGTGACATGTGCCTGTAATCCCAGCTACGTGGGAGGCTGAGGCAGGAGAATTGCTGGAATCCGGGAGGTGGCGGTTGCAGTGAGCCGAGATTGCACCACTGCACTCCAGCCTGGTGACAGAGCGACACTCTGCCTCAAAAAAAAAAAAAAAAAAAAAAAAGAAAAAGAAAAAGAAATGTCCTAGATTCTAATGAAGAACGATGATATAGTTTGGATTATCTTGGACTTTTTTTTTGTTTTTTATTTTATTTATTTATTTTTTTGAGATGGAGTGTTGCTCTGTCGCCAGGCTAGAGTGCAGTGGCATGATCTTGGCTCACTGCAACCTCCACCCCCCAGGTTCAAGCGATTCTCCTGTGTCAGCCTCCCAAGTATTTGGGACTACAGGTGTGTGCCACCATGCCTGGCTAATTTTTGTATTTTTAGTAGAGACGGGGATTCACCATGCTAGCCAGGATGGTCTCCATCTCCTGACCTTGTGATCCGCCCAGCTCGGACTGCCAAAGTGTTGGGATTACAGGCGTAAGCCACAGCCCCCGGCCTGTCTTCAGTTTTTTACATCGTATCTAAGTGTGGACTTTTACAAATTGATGTTGCTTGGGATTTGCTGGGCCCTTAAAACTGTGAGTTGATGTCTGCCACCAGCTCTGGAGCATTCCTGGCTATTATTTCTCCAGATACTGGCTTTGCTCCAATATATCATTCTTCTTTCTTTCTGTATGTCAATTAAATGTAGGTTAGATCTTTTTAACACACTCTTCTTTTCATATTTTCCTTCATTTTTTTTTTCTTTTCAAGCTGAATCCTGGATAGTTTTATCTGACCTGTCTTCCGGTTCACGAATTCTCACTTCAGCTGAGATGACCTGCTGTGAAGTCAGCCGTTGGCTTTTTAACTTCAATGACTGTATTTTTCAGTTTGAGAATTTCTAGTTGGCCTTTTAAAAAATCTTTTATGTCATTTTCTGTAGTTTCCAGTTGCCATAATTGTCAAGCGCGGCTTTTATGTTTCTGAAGGCAGTAAACAGAATTGTTTTATGGCTTGTGTCTGAGAAGTCTCATTTCTAAAGTCTCTGCAAGTTCGTTTGCTCTCTTGGCTGTTCCTGCCATCCTAGCTCTTAATGTCTTGTTTTCTTTTCTTTCTTTTTTTTTTTTTTTGTGATGGAGTCTTACTCTTTCATCCAGGCTGGAGCGCAGTAGCGTGATTTCTGCTCACTGCAACCTCCACCTGCCCGGTTCAAGCGATTCTCCTACCTTAGCCTCCTGAGTAGCTGGGATTACAGGTGTGTGCCACTACACCCGGCTAATTTTTGTATTTTTAGTGGAGGCGGGGTTTCGCCATGTGGGCCAGGGTGGTCTTGAACTCCTGGCCACAAGTGATCCACCTGCCTCAGCCTCCCAAAATGCTGGGATTACAGGCTTGAGCTACCACGCTGGCCTGTAACGTCCTGCTTTCTTTTTTTTTTTTTTTTTTTTTTTTTGAGACGGAGTCTCGCTCTGCCGCCCAGGCTGGAGTGCAGTGGCCGGATCTCAGCTCACTGCAAGCTCCGCCTCCCGGGTTTTTACGCCATTCTCCTGCCTCAGCCTCCCCAGTAGCTGGGACTACAGGCGCCCGCCACCTCGCCCGGCTAGTTTTTTATATTTTTTAGTAGAGACGGGGTTTCACCATGTTAGCCAGGATGGTCTCGATCTCCCGACCTCGTGATCCGCCCGTCTCGGCCTCCCAAAGTGCTGGGATTACAGGCTTGAGCCACCGCGCCCGGCCATCCTGCTTTCTTGAGTGCCTGAATTCTCTTAGATGGTATTGGCCATTGCATATGTACGAATATATATATATATCTACGAATAATGGTGGAGTCTTCCAGAGAGGTTTTTAGCTGTGTCTGCCAGGCCTTGGGGCACCACCCATCTGGAACCACCTTAATCCAAGTTCAAAGTTTGAGACTCCCGGACCGCCCGGATAATCTGAATTTGTCTATTAGCCTGAGGGCTGCATACTTGCCCTTCTCCCCGACCCTGAGGACCTTGCTTGACATGGGGAGTGGTGTATCTGGATCCCCAACCTTGGCAGGCCCTGGGCTCTGAATTGTGTTCAAAGCCTGTGAGACTATGGAAAGAACAGCTCATTTGCAAAGCTGTTTTTTTTTTTTTTTTTCCAGATTGACAAATGCCTTAGAATAAAAGCTCTGTGGGCTGGGCGAACTCCTTCTGGATTTGTCCTGGCCTTGATTTTGGCAGATGTTTCTTCACTACCTTATTATCATTTGGATGCTCTTAAGAAAATTAAACAAATCTTTCAGCCAGCTTTTTAAGTTGTCTTTCGTAGGAGGGTTGATCTAAATTACTTAACCTGCTATTGGCAAGGAAGAAGTACCAGGTAACCTAGGTTCAAATCCTAGATGTGTCTATCACTTCCAGCTGGCTGATGTCAGCCAAGTTTATTTTGTCATCCATCTGATGCCCACAGTAAACCCCACCTACTTGACTGTGTGGCTGTAAAATTTAAAGGTGAACATTGTTTTTTGTAAAGGGGTATAGTCACAGGTTTGCTTATTGTTTGTGTCCCACACTAGAACGTCAACTCCAAAAGAATAGCACTTCACTGTTATCTCCCCAACAATGCCTGATACGTAGGAGATACTCCATCAACATGGACCACAGGAAGGGTTAACCAAGTACTTACCCAGGCTACATGCTTATAGGCTGGTACAGTCGCTCACGCCTGTATTCCTAGTATTTTGGGAGGCTGTTGTAGGATCACTTGAGGCCAGGAGTCTGAGACCAGACAGGCAACATAGTGAGACCCCATCTCTACAAAAAGAATTTTTTTTTTTTTTTGAGATGGAGTCTTGCTCTGTCACCCGGGCTGGAGTGCAGTGGCCGGATCTCACCTCACTGCAAGCTCCGCCTCCCGGGTTTACGCCATTCTCCTGCCTCAGCCTCCCGAGTAGCTGGGACTACAGGTGCCTGCCACCTCGCCCGGCTAGTTTTTTGTACTTTTTTTTTAGTAGAGACGGGGTTTCACCGTGTTAGCCAGGATGGTCTCGATCTCCTGACCTTGTGACCCGCCCGTCTTGGCCTCCCAGAGTGCTGGGATTACAGGTGTGAGCCACAGGGCCCAGTCTGAAACTTTTTTTTTTTTTGACAGACCCTGCACTGTTGCCCAGGCTGGAGTTCAGTTGTGCGATCTCAGCTCACTGCAAGCTCTGCCTCCTGGGTTCACGCTATTCTCCTGCCTCAGCTTCCTGAGTAGCTGGGACTACAGGCGCCCGCCACCACACCTGGCAATTTTTTTTGTATTTTTAGTAGAGGCGGGGTTTCACCGTGATAGCCAGGATGGTCTCGATCTCCTGACCTTGTGATCCGCCCACCTTGGCCTCCTAAAGTGCTGGGATTACAGGCATGACCGGGCCTAATTTTTTTTTTTAGAGATGGGGTTTCACCATGTTGCCCAGGCTGGTCTCAAACTCCTTGACTCCAGTAATCCAGCTGCCTCGGCCTCCCAAAGTGCTGGGATTACAGGCGTGAGTCACCGTGCCTGGCCGAAACTTTTTTTTTAAACCAAGCTTTGAACTTGGATTAAGGTGGTTCCAGAATGGTGGTGCCCCAAAGCTTGGTAGACACAGCTAAAAAACAAACAAACAAACAAAAAAAACAAAAAAAAAAACCCAAAAAACAAAAATAAAAAAAAATTCCCTCATGTATTTAAAGATAAAACCATATCAGAAAATTGCATTCTTGGGGATCAAGATCAAATCTTCATATCAACATCTACTGTGTAGAAGATCCTGTTCCCCTTTGTTAGTTTCTAAACCTGGTTCTTAGATTAATACAGTCATTGTTACTTCATTTTAATATTTTATTTGATATGATTTTTTTATTTTGTTTTGAGACAGAGTCTTGCTCTGCTGCCCAGGCTGGAGTGCAGTGGCATAATTTCGGCTCCCTACATCCTCCATCTCCCAGGTTCAAGCAATTCTCCCACCTCAGCGTCCTGATTAGCTGGAATTACAGGCACGTGCCACCACACCCAGCTAATTTTTGTATATTTTAGTAGAGACGAGGTTTTGTCATGTTGGCGAGGCTGGTCTTGAACTCCCGACCTCAGGTGATTTGCCTGCCCAGGTCTCCGAAAGTGCTGGGATTACAGGCAAGAGCCACCGCGCCCGGCCCCTTGATATGATTTTGAACAGGATCTTTATCTTCAGTGAAAGGCTGATATTCCATTTCTTTGTGGAAACAGTCTTGACTGGTTGGGCACTTGGGCTGTTTCCAGTTTTGGGCTATTAGAGATAATGCCAGCTTCATTGTCTGCTGACGACAGTGAAAATGGTGAAATGTGACTATTGTCAAACTTTGACACTGTGTTCAGGCTCATTTCGGAAGTATCTTTCGGTGCTTGAAGTTTGGCATCCTCTATAGTATAAACAAGATTAACAAAAATTGATTCCTTTGCCTCCCGAGGGAAAAACTCAGGCTATTTCCAAAGGAAAGCAAAGAAGAAGGATGTTCAATAGGGAATTCAGAGTCACTGTGAAATCTTAATGATAAACTTTGGTATTTCCTTTGACCAAAATTATTTTAATAAATGGTCTAGCAATCATCGCCACTGGTATATATATATATATATAGTTAACCAAGGAGTGATTTAGAAATGGTAAGGTGATTTACCTTAAGCCATAGAAGCTGGGGTGCTGACTGACTCATTCTGTATTCTTCTGCAGCTTTTAAGGTAAAGAATTACCATAAATTTTTTTTTTCTTTTTGAGATGGACTCTCACTCTGTCACCCAGGCAGGAGTGCAGTGGCACCATAATGGCTCACTGCAGCCTTGACTTCCCAGGCTCAAGCAATCCTCCCACCTAAGCCTCCCCAGTAGCTAGGACCAAGGCACATACCCTCACACTCAGCTATTTTTTTTTTTTGCAGTTTTGGTAGAGACGGGGTTTTGTCATGTTGCCCAGGCTGGTATCACTCCTGGCCTCAAGCAATCCTCCCACCTTAACCTCCAAAAGTGCTGGAATTACAGGTGTGAACCACCATGCCTGGCCAAGAATTACCATAATTTTATAATCAGAACAACTAAGTAACCGAAATATGCTTTTATTTCATGCTCAAATAAAGCTGATCAAGTGATCTTATTATTCAAGTGAAAATTCATGACAACAATAGTAGCTACTATTTATTGACTGCCTTTGGTTTAGGTGTTTTATAGTCACCCACCATCTAATGTTCTTAAAACAACCTGGCAAAGTAGATACAGATGCTCCCTGACTTATATGATTGGGCTCTGTGCTGACAAACCATTGTAAGTTGAAAATTCTGTTAAGTTGAAAATGCTTTTAATTAATTAATTAATTAATTAATTATTTGAGACAGAGGCTCTCTCTGTCGCCCAGCTGGAGTGCATCTGCTCACTGCAACCTCTAGCTCCCGGGTTCAAGTGATTGTCCTACTTCAACCTCCTGAGTAGTTGGGATTACAGGTGTGCGTCATTACGCCTGGCTCTGGGCTGGAGTACAATGGTGCTGTCTTGGCTCACTGCAATCTCTGCCTCCCAGGTTCAAGTGATTCTCCTGCCTCAGCCTCCTGAGTAGCTGGGGTTACAGGCAAGTGCCACCACCCCCAGCTAATTTTTGTATTTTTAGTAAAGACGGGGTTTCACCATGTTGGCTAGGCTGGCCTCAAACTCCTGACCTCAGGTGATCTGCCCGCCTCAGCCTCCCAAAATGCTGGGATTACATGTGTGAGCTACTGTGCGCAACCAATTTTTTTAGTTTTAGTAGAGACAGGGTTTCACCATGTTGACCAAGCTGGTCTCAAACTCCTGACCTCAAATGATCTGCCCACCCTGGCATCCCAAAGTGCTGGGATTATTAGGCGTGAGCCACCATGCCCGGCTGAAAATGCATTTAGTATAACTAATCCACCCAACATCACATCTTAGTCTGGCCTACAGTACACATGCTCAGAACACTTACATTAGCCTACACTTGGTCAAAATCATCTCACCCAAAGCTTATTTTAAAATAAAGTATTGATTTGGGAGGCCGAGGTGGGTGGATCATCTGCGGTCAGGAGTTCAAGACCATCCTGGCCAACACGGTGAAACCCCATCTCTACTAAAAATACAAAAAAATTAGCTGGGCATGGTGGCACACACCTGTAATCCCAGCTACTCGGGAGGCTGAGGCAGGAGAATTGCTTGAACCTGGGAGGCAGAGGTTGCAGTGAGCTGAGATCGTGCCATTTCACTCAAGCCTGGGCAACAGAGCAAGACTCCCTCTCAAAAAATAAATAGGCCTGGCACAGTGGCTCATGCCTGTAATCCCAGCACTTTGGGAGGCCAAGATGGGCAGATCATGAGGTTAAGAATTTGAGACTAGCCTGACCAATATGGTGAAACCCCGTCTCTACTCAAAATACAAATATTAGCGGGGTGTGGTGGTGCACGCCTGTAGTCCTGGCTGCTCAGGAGGCTGAGGCGGGAGAATCCCTTGAACCAAGGAGGTGAAGATTGCAGCGAGCCGAGATCGCACCACTGCACTCCAGCTTGGGCAAAAAGAGAGAAACTCTGTCTCAAGAAAGAAAGAAAGAAAGAAAGAAATATATAAATAAAGTGTTGAGTGTCTCATGGAATGTATTGAACACTGTACTGAAAATGAATAGCAAACATTTGTGTAGGTACTTGAAGTATAGTTTCTTTTTTTTTTTTTTTCCTTTCTTTTCTTTCTTTCTTTCTTTTTTTCTCTCTCTTTTTTTTTGGGACAGGATTTCACTCTGTTGCCCAGGCTAGAGTGCAGTGGTGCAATCACGGCTCATTGCAACCTCTGCCTCCCAGGCTCAAATGATTCTCCTGCCTCAGCCTCCTGAGTAGCTGGGACTACAAGCGCTCACCAACATGTCTGACTAAGTTTTGTATTTTTAGTAGAGACAGTGTTTTGCCATGTTACCCAGGCTGGTCTTGAACTCCTGGGCTCAATCGATCTGCCTGCGTTGGCCTCTCAAAGTGCTGTGATTACAGGCATGAGCCACCACACCCGGCCTAAAGGTAGTTTCTACTAAATGCACATTACTTTCACATCATCATAAAGCTGAAAAATTATAAGTTAGGCCGGGCGCGGTGGCTCATGTCTGTAATCCCAGCACTTTGGGAGGCCAAGGTGGGCGGGTCACCTGAGGGCAGGAGTTCATGACCAGCCTGGCCAAAGTGGTGAAACCCTGTCTCTAAAAAATGCAGAAATTAGCTGGGCATGGTGGCATGCATCTGTAATCCCAGCTACTCAGGAGGCTGAGGCAGGAGAGGAGGCTGAGGCATACAGAGGAGACTTTAGCTCAGCTTTTATATCTATAAAATAGAGTTTTACGGCTGGGCGTGGTGGCTCATGTCTGTAATCACAGCATTTTGGGAGGCCGAGGTGGGTGGATCTGAGTTCAGGAGTTTGAAACTAGCCTGCCCAACATGGCAAAACCCCATCTGTACTAAAAAGTACAAAAATTAACTGGATGGAGTCTGCAGTGAGCTGAGATCGCGCATTGCACTCCAGCCTGAAGGACAGAATGAGACGTTATCTCAAAAAAAAAAAAAAAAATTGAGATAAAATCTCCCCTATATGTAAGGATATCAATTGAAATTAGCAACCAAAACCAAAATTGGTATATTTTGTTTTTCTGAGTGTACACAAATAGGTGTATTTTTATGGGTATATTAGCAACCAAAGCCAAAATTGGTGTATTTTGTTTTTCTGAGTGTACAAAACGTGGGTTGGAAAATAAAAGATGTGAAACTACCCTTGGCTAGCATCCATCTGCCCCTTCTCTCAACCATGCGTCATTTGTCACTTGCAGGGAAGGTGGAGGGAAGGACGAGACGGCAGATGGAGGAAGACAGGACTCAGAAACCCTCGTTTCTTCTGGTTTGCTTCTGACTTGAACTGAAGCTCGTGCCTCCGTGAACCTGGGAACCTTTTGATTTCTGGAAGGAGCTGCGTGCAGAAGGTCTGACTGCATCAAATTAAAACTTTGGGTTTTAGGTAGGCACAGCCACAAAAAAGTTGAAGCTGGCATGTCTTGTCCAAGGCTACCTATCATGACAGAAATAGAAGTGGATCTCTGGCCTGGCCGTCTGGGACTGCGATGTCTCACTGTGGGGCCTGCCTGGAACTGAAGGTTTCCCATGAGTCATAGACTTCCCTGGTGCAGGGCAGCAACCCAGGGGCTTGGTAACTGGGTTGAGGGAAAGAGAGAAGTTTTTGTTTATGATCTCATTCCAATCAGAATGTGTCCAGACGCCCAAATATTTGATTTGAGCCTGGTTGCTAAGAGACCTCCCACTGGGACCCAGCTGCCTGCGGGCAGGAGGGCGGTATTGGCATCATTTCAGATTTCTGCCAATTTATTTTGAAACCAGAAAACCTAGAACCTCGGCCTCCTCAAGGCAACCAGGGGGAGAGGAGAGATCTGAGTCAGCCGAACTACAGGGAGAAAACCCCCGCTAACCTTCTGCCAGGGAGCTGTAGGAAGGTTCGGGATAGAACAGAATGATGACATTGTGCTTGTTTACTTCATGGGAAATAGGCTGGTAGGGTAATGAAGAAGAAATTGGAGCTCTGTGCTTAGAAATGCAAGTGTCATCTTGAAGAAACCTCAGGGATTCCAGAACAATGCTGGATTTCCGGGTAATAATTGGGCGTTATGAAGGCTTCCCTGATCGGATCTACACACCCAGCGTCTTGGGTTTTAATTGCCTGGTGACTTAAATGCCTTGGGGAAATGGCATGAGTAACATGGTCCTAGGTAAGCGTGTGCGGGGTCGGTGCACACGGGAGAGGTGGGGAAACCTGCTTCTGGCTTCTCTCCTTTCTCAGCAGAAGGCAGACAGCTAAGGGAAAAGGCTTCGCATCTGTACTGGTATCAAGGAACCCTGGGCATTCCCACGCTAGTAGCAGCAGAACAGAACCTCTAGATGTGATCTCTGTCCCCAGTGCCATTCTCAGGACCAAGCAGTGATAAATACAGACCTAGAAATTTTACAAGGTTTTTTTTTTTTTTTGTCGTTGCCCAGGTTGGAGTGCAGTGGTGCGATCTTGCCTCACTGCAACCTCCAACTCCCGGATTCAAGTGATTCTCGTGCCTCAGCCTCCTATGTAGCTGGGACTGCAGGTGCGTGCCACCACACCTGGCTAGTTTTTGTATTTTTAGTAGATGGGGTTTCACCATGTTGGCCAGGCTGGTCTCGAACTCCTGACCTCAGGGCAGGAGAAATTGGATGTCCCAGCTCAAACAATCAGGCAGGAAGGGGAAAAGGAGCAAATTCCTTTTTCCTCCATCTGTTTGCTCTATTCAGGCCCTCAGTGGATTGGTCGATGCCCTCCCACACTGGGGAGGGTTTTCTACTTCACCGGGACCCCGTGGTGCCGTCAGGTTGACACATGAAATGAACCATCACAGTCTTCATCTCAGTGACATTCTCTGAAGAAGGACAGCACAGTGGGTTTTGCTTTCAGATGGAAACTTACTGCAGGATCCACTATTTTCTGATGAGCCATGTGATCTTGGGCAAGTTCTGATGCCTCAGTTTCCCCATCTGTCAAAAGCTATCTTGATACAGATTGTTAGACCATACAGACATATGCACTCATATGTTCATTGCAGCACTATTCACAAAAGCAAAGACATGGAATCAACCTAGATGCCCATCAATGGCGGATTGGATAAAGAAAATCTGGAACATACACACCATGGAATATTATGCAGCCTTAAAAAGAACAAAATCATGTCCTTCGCGCAACATGAATAGAGCTGGAGGCCATTATTCTAAGTTAATAACACAGCAACAGAAAACCAAATCCTGATTGGGCACGGTGGCTCACGCCTGTAATCCCAACATTTTGGGAGGCTGAGGTAGGTGGATCATTTGAGGTCAGGAGTTCAAGACCAGCCTGGCCAACATAGCAAAACCCCATCTCTACTAAAAATATAAAAATTAGTCGGGTTTAGTGGTGCACACCTGTAATACCAGCTACTCAGGAGGCTGAGGCAGGAGAATCGCTTGAACCTGCGAAGTGGAAGTTGCAGTAAGCTGAGATGTCACCACTGCACTCTAGCCTGGGCCACAGAGTGAGACTCTGTCTCAAAAAAAAAAAAAAAAAAAAAAAAAAGTACTGTATGTTCTCACTCATAAGTGGGAGCTAAACATTGAGTACAGATGGATATAAAGAGAACAACAGACAGCAGGGCCCACTGGAGGGTGGAGGGTAGGCAGAGGGTGAAGATTAAAAAACTACCTATCAGGCCGGCATGGTGGTTCACACCTATAATCCCAGCACATTGGGAGGCCAAAGTGGGCGGATCATTTGAGGCCAGGGGTTCGAGACCAGCCTGGCCAACATGGCAAAACTCTATCTCTACTAAAAAAAAAATACAAAAATTAGGCCGGGCATGGTGGCTCATGCTTGTAATCTCAGCACTTTGGGAATCTGAGGTGGGCAGATCACAAGGTCAGGAGTTTGAGACCAGCCTGACCAACATGGTGAAACCCTGTCTGTACTAAAAATATAAAAATGAGCGGGGTGTGGTGGCGGGTGCCTATAATCCCAGCTACTTAGGAGGCTGAGGCAGGAGAATTGCTTGAACCCAGGAGTCAGAGGTTGCAGTGAGACGAGATTGCACCACTGCACTCCAGCCTGAGTGACAGAATGAGACTCCATCTAAAAAAAAAAAAAGTTAGCTGGGCATGGTGTTGCATGCCTGTAATCCCAGCTACTTGGGAGGCCGAGGCAGGAGAATTGCTTGAACCTGGGAGGCAGAGGTTGCAGTGAGCTGAGATCGTGCCACCGCACTCCAGCCTGGGCGCCAGAATGAGACTCTGTCTCAACCAACAACAACAGCAACTAAAAAAAACTACCTATCAGTTATTATGCTGATTGCCTGGGTGACAAAATTATCTGTACACCAAACCCCTAGAACATGCAACTTAGCCATGTGACACACCTGCACATGTACCACCTGAGCCTAAAAGTTGGAAAGAAAAAGTCCAAGCTATCCTGAAAGAAGTATTTGTTGTGTTTGAAAAGGATGGGTAGTAGTTTGGCGCTTGGGAAAAAAAAAAATCAATGGAGAACTGGAGGGAGTTTTAAATTAAATATGGAAATAGGAGACAGAGGGACAGGGCCTGGGTCCAGCACCATGTGGGCCACACAGGAACTAGTTTGTAAATCCCTCTGGAGTGACTTTATTTGTTTGTTGTTGTTGTTGTTGTTTGTTTGAGAGGGAGTCTTGCTCTGTTGCCCAGGCTGGAGTGCAGTGGCGTGACCTTGGCTCACTGCAACCAACCTCTGCTTCCTGTTGTCCAAGCACTTCTCCTGTCTCAGTCTATCAAGTAGCTGGGATTACAGGCGCATGTCACCATGCCTGGCTAATTTTTTTGTATTTTTAGCAGAGACGGGGTTTCACCATATTGTTCAGGCTGGTCTCGAACTCCTGACCTCAGGTGATCCGCCTGCCTTGGCCTCCCAAAGTGCTGGGATTACAGGCATGAGCCACCGCGTCTGGCCTGGATTGACTTTGAAGGCCTCAAATCAAGTTTGCTTGACTGGAAAAGAAGACGAGAAAGGAGATGCATGCACAGTTCCATGAGCAGGGAAGTCTGGAAGCCTAGAATGAAGAGTTTGAATGTAATACGGAAGGTAATGGAGATTCACCAATGCAGCGCCCAGCTGAGTCTCGTGGTTCCGGAGAGAACCATGCTCTATCAACAGGCTCTATCATTTCCATCTTGCAGACCGGCGAAAGATACCCTCAACAAGTAGAATATACTTACATCCAGGGAGAATGCCCTTCAATAAATAAGCTTTTGTTGGTGAAGTCTGTGTGCCAAGAAACTCTGCAAGACATATTTAAATTTGTTACCCAGTCTTTGGTTAAATAGACTATGTCATCCAAGGTACCAATGACTTGCTTCCACCAAGAAAGCTATGATGTCAGTGGTGTGGCATGATGATGTCATCATGGGATGCCTTAGACTCCAGACCAGACCAAGAGAGAGAGTCTGTTGTTGTGAATGCAGATATCCTTGCTAATGAGGAACGTTGGCAGGGAGGAGAAGGCCACTCCAAATAAGATGAATTGCGGCAGACGGAGGGCCAAATTCTGCATGGAGATCTTGAATATTCCGCAGGCTGTTCAGCCAAAATCTGTCTCTTAGTTTTTCAGTAATGATAGATGACAAAGCCTGGGGTAAAAATAAATCCACTTGCATGTTAGTCGTTTCTGGCTGGTTCAGCGGGAAACAGCATCGTTAACCTTCAGCGGACTGGGGGATGCTGGAGGTCTGGAAGCTGGGGCCTCTTTAGGGGGAATGGCTGGGGAAGGCCGAGGGGCTACAGAGTCACCCTGGGCTAAGTTCCTCCTCACTGTTTTCTTAGTTACTGTGTAAACGTAATTCGGAGAAAGGCTTTTGTCCAGGCTGGTAATTGAAGCAGCTTTCTTAAATCTGTCAGTTTAAGGCCAGCGATCGCGTTAGGTCGGGTCCCTACATCTCATTTCCAGTGCAGTTGTCATCCAGGCACCCCACAGACTGGTTTATGTCCATCTGAGGCGTGAGCAATGGAAAAAGGAGTTGGACCTGGAATGCTGAGGGGCCCTTAGCTTTTGCCCTGTAACATTTTGGATGGGTATTTTCCCTTTACCCCTCCTCCTTTTTCAGAAACACTTGGAGAAGTAGAAAACCCACAGTGGCCCACTAGTGGCAATATCTTAAAAAAAAAATTAAAGAGCTACAAGTCATTCACCTTTATATTGGTCTTTACTTATAGGTCTATAATTTATGTTCTTCTTATTATTTTTTGAGACAGGGTCTCACTCTGTCACCCAGGCTGGAGTGCACTGGTGAGATCTGTCGGCTCACTGCAACCTCTGTTTCCTGGGTTCAAGCAATTCTCCTGCCTCAGCCTCCTAAGTAGCTGGGACTACAGGCACCCGCCACCATGCCCGGCTAATTTTTGTATTTTTAGTAGAGTTGGAGTTTTGCCATGTTGGCCAGGCTGGTCTCAAACTCCTGACCTCAGGTGATCCACGCACCACGGTCTCTCAAAGTGCTGGGATTACAGGTGTGAGCCATTGTGCCCGGCCGGGTCAATAGTTTAAATAAGAAAACTGCTATATGTTTCTGGTGTTAAAGTCCAAAAGTTTGGGTTTAGAAGAGTTAATGTCTACAGTTCCAAGGCATTCATAGGGAATAACATATTGGCAGCATCTTGCTAATTAATAGATTTTCTTCAGCTGGAAAACCCCTGCCAGAAACAAGAATCTTATGATAGTCCAAGATTATTTACATCTAATATAAAATGTGCCCATCTAGTGGAAGTGTTGTGGGTGGATGTGTTTTTAGTAGGATATTTTTTCCTTTGAAACCATTCATTTTATAATCCAGGCAAAGAACAAAGAGCCAGATGTGACAGCTATTAAAAAAAAAAAAAGCATCCTATTAATACCTTATGTTGATCTGCTGTCTTTCTTCTAAGAAGTCCAAAGTGCTTTGCAGATGCTATCTCATCCCTCTCTGATGTTATCACCATCTGAAGAAAGGGCTGGAAAATGCCTGAAGTCAGGGAGTATGTTAGACGTCAGATGAGACCTTGGTTCTTTCATTCTGCACAATGCCTTGCTCTAGTTTGTACTCTATATACAGTGCACCATAGCATCTTGGGACATAGCAAGATGCCTTTCACCTAAGTCATGCTAAAAAAAAAAAAAAAGAAAAAACAAAGAAAAAACAAGAAAACAGAAAATCCCTCTTTTGCACCCACTTAGTTGTTTCACCGTAGCCCTAAGGCAAAAGCCTGAACAAGCAAACAGCTCTCACCAGACTGATTGAGGAAGCCAAATACTTGTTGGTCTGTTTTCTGCATGAGGCTGTCTGCAAAGTCCTTCTGCATGGTGTACCTGCCCACTCACCAGTAACGTGATTCCAGGAAAATTAGATTCCGTGATTCCACGGCTCTACTGAACTGGAGTTAAGATTGGTGAACTCACCCTGACTATCCCTGAGACTAATGCTGGGAGGAATGCCCCCATAGTAGATTGCATTTCAGAATCTTGGCTGATTAGACCATCTTTGGCAAATCCTTTGGACTTGAAGATTTCTTAATGACTAAGGATTGAAATCCATTACTAACATCCGAAGTAGGAAGGGAGGCAACTCTGCAATTTTCTCTTGAGCTATGGGGCTGAATTCCTTCACAGGTTTGCAGAGTTCTACTTTGGCTAAGGCTGTGCCCTGTGGGGATTAGAAAATCAATTCACTACAAGCTGATATGTTTCCTATAGGCGACAGAGCCATTGCTGAAATGGAGGGCAGGGTGTTGCTATGTTTTCAACCCTGATTATTACACTCACTGACGCACTTAACAATAATTTTGGTCCAAAGGAAGGACACCCGAGGCCTTTCACCAATAGATCCTTCCCGTTTTCTCCAACTCCATTGGCTGCTGCCCCTCCAGGCTCACTGCACTGTAACCCTGGTACACGCACCACCACCTCCTGAACACAGAGTTTTAGGTGACGTATTTGTGGGAGTCGTTAGTGCTGTTTGCCAAAGATTTCTGGCTTTCCACCTTCTGGGTATGTGATGGGATTGCACTTCCGTGCCCCTTTGAGTGCAGCTGGCCAACAACTTGTGAGAGGACGTGATGGATATCACTTCCGGGACAGGGCCAATTCAAGTCCTGGATCGAGTTCCTGCCATAGCGACTAGCAGAATTCAAGAGGGCGGCTGCTCTGCCTGCACCTGCCCAACCCATTTTTGATGGCAGTGAGAAACAAATCTTTGGTAGTATAAGCGACTAAGATTTGGTGATTGGAACCAAACCTAGACTATGGTGATGGGTAGACCTTTCTTTGATCTTTATGTCTTTGCACTTGCTTTTTCTTGTGTTTGAAATCCACACCCTCCCTTCTGTGCTTGGCAAATGCTTACTGATCCTTCCAATTTACAAGTAATTTTTTTTTTTTTCTGTGAAGCCTCTTCTGACACCTCCAGGAAGTCGGCCATCTCTAATCTGTGCTTCCCCAAGAATCTCCGTGCAAACCTCCATCATTACCTTAATCGCATTTTATTCTTGCTGTCTACTTACAGGTCTATGTTCCTTTTTCAGATGTTAACATCTTGGGGGCAGATGTTAACATCTTGTGCTTCATTCATTTTTCTGTCCACAGTGTCTACTTCAAGTACAAGCGAAAAAAAGCCTGAGAGAGAAATCAAGGCACTCCAGCAGTTTGGGGGATGCAGGTAAGGTCAGCCCACAGAGTTAGAATTCATAGTCTCAATGACCTCGGATATACCAGCTCGGTAATTTACCACATATTTGAAGATATTTGTTAAAAGATTGGTTTCTCTCCTTGCTATAGCATTATCTGTCTATAGTTCAAATAGTTCAAACTAAACTAAGAACATCTTACAATCAGCCTCCCCTCTCCTAACAATGGCACCTTTTTATAGAAAAAAATTAAAAAAAGAGAGATCTCGGATTTTGGAGAAAACATTCCTGGGCAGTTTTCTTGGGGCCACCTGGTCGTTTAGGTCTGGCTCTGCTTATGTGAGGAAGCACACTTGTTGATTTAATGCCCCAGGTTTTTATAAATGCACTTACACACATCATGACATGCACCTCCCTCAGTTGTTTGAAATATACTATTAAGATGCGATGTAAATTGATAAGATTCTGTTTCAATGTCTGCTGTAGATAAAGTAAAATTCAGTTCAGGGTAGAAAATTAGGGGAGATCCTATTTTTGTTTAGGGCCCATTCCTCACATAAGAGGCAGCATATTTACTGTTGTAGTGTCCTGAATTTTATAAATGCATCTGTGCATATCATGAAATTTGTCTCATTGAGTTGTTAAGAATAGACTCTTAATTCTAATATGAACTGACAAGATTGTGTTTCAATGCGAGTAGTAAAATGTAGGTCTAGGAGAAAGTCTGAACTATTTTCAGGCCTAACGTAGACAGATAGAGGTTAATGTCTTCCACTTAAATATCCAATGGGGTGTGTTCATTTAAAAGTTCCGTGAGGTCTGAGAAAATGAAATGAGAAAAATGATTTGGTTAAGAAAAATATATACATTTGGGGATTTTTAAAAGAAGTCATTTGATTCTCTTATTTTGGTTTTGAACAACACTCCTCTTTCTTCATTAAAAATGATTTGTACAGTCAAGCATGGTGGCTCATGCCTGTAATCCCAGCACTTTGGGAGCTCGAGGTGAGTGGATCGCATGAGATTAGGAGTTCGAGACCAGCCTGGCCAACATGGTGAAAACCTGTCTCTACTAAAAATATAAAAAATTAGCTGGGCGTGGTGGCAGGCGCCTGTAATCCCAGCTACTTGGGAGGCTGAGGCAGGAAGAATCGCTTGAACCCAGTAGGAGGAGGTTGCGGGGACCCAGGCTGGGCCAGGCTGCTTGGGTTTTAATTACTCATGCAGAGTAACCTAGGGTATATTACTTAACTTTTCCAAATCCCACTATAAATGGGACCAATGATATTATCCACCTCATAGGATTAATGTAACGATTAGTAAGTAAAAATGGGCTGGGTGAGGTGGCTCACATCTGTAATCGTAGCACTTTGGGAGGCTGAGGCAGGAGGATTGCTTGAGGCCAGGAGTTTGAAGTTACAGTGAGCTATGATTATGCCACTGATTTTTTTTCACCAATATATGTGACTCATTTTGTTTTCCCTGAGAAAACGGAAGGATTATTTCTTTGGAGATAAGTAGTTTTACTAGGACATGTCTTGATATTAACCATCCATGTATTTGCTGATACATAATGTGTCTCTTCAGTCTGTGGATTTAAGCCTTTATTTCTGGAAGGTTTTCTTGAATAACATCTTTAAATACGTTTTTATTGCATTATTTCAGTTTCTTCATAAGGGATCCCATTTGTGGATAAATTGAGCTTCCTATGTGTTTCATATAATTTTCTAGTTAATCTTGCTCATTCCCATCTTATTTTCACCTCATTCTTGATTTGTGTTCTCTATCCCTTTTGAGTTTTTTTTTTTCAGCAATTCTCCTTTTGCCCTTTTGCCATTTCCAATGTAGTGTTTATATCTATAGTATTTTATTTCTTGCCACTTTTTTTTTTTACTTGCTCTCTCACTGAGGCTGGAGTGTAGTGGCATGTTCATAGCTCACTGCAGCCTTGACTTTCTGGGCTCAAGCAAGCCTCCCAGCTCAGCCTCCCAAGTAGCTGGGACCACAGGCATGTGTCACCACATTTGGCTAATTTTTAAAACGTTTTGTAGGGATGGGGTCTTACTATGTTACCCAGGCTAGTCTTGAACTCTTGGGCTCAAGCAATCTTCCCATCTTGGTCTCTCAAAGTGCTAGGATGACAGGCATGAATGAGCCACTGCACCTGGCTCCTTCTCCTCCTCCTTCTCCTTCTCCTTCTCCTCCTTCTCCTCCTTCTCCTTCTCCTTCTTCTCCTTCTCCTTCTCCTCCTTCTCCTTCTCCTTCTTCTTCTTCTCCTTCTTCTCCTTCTCCTCCTCCTTCTCCTCCTTCTCTTCTCCTTCTTCTCCTTCTTCTCCTTTCTTTCTTCTTCTTCTTCTTCTTCTTCTTCTTCTTCTTCTTCTTCTTCTTCTTCTTCTTCTTCCTCTTCCTCTTCCTCTTCCTCCTCCTCCTCTTCTTCTTCTTCTTGTTCTTCTTCTTCCTCTTCCTCTTCCTCCTCCTCCTCTTCTTCTTCTTCTTGTTCTTCTTTTTTTTTTTTTTTTGAGATTGTCACTCTGTCTGTCACTCCATTGCCTAGGCTGGAATGCAGTGGCATGATCTTGGCTCACTGCAACCTCCACCTCTTGGGATCAAGAGATTCTCCTGCCTCAGCCTCCCTAGTAACTGGGATTACAGGCGTCTGCCACACGCCCTGCTAACTTTTGTATTTTTAGTAGAGACACGGTTTTACCATGTTGGCCAGGCTGGTCTCGAACTCCTGACCTCAGGCCATCTGCCCGCCTCGGACTCCCAAAGTGCTGGGAATACAGGCATGAGCCACCATGCCCGGCCCTTGCTTCTTTCTTGAGCAACTCCAGCTCATGTTCGAATTCCTTCTATTACTTTGCCCTATCTTCCCTGAGCAACTGCATCTTTGCTTTAAATTCAGTATTTTAAGTTAAAATAAATTATCACGTTTGAACACAAATTTTATCTATTCTCTAGCGAAGTTTTTCTTGTGTTGATTCTCCACTGCTTTCCTGTTTCTTTGCCCTTTTTTTCCTTCCTTCTTTCCCTTCTTTTCTTTTCTACTTTGGTTGTGTTTTTTTTTTTTTTTTTTTGAGGCGGAGTCTGGCACTCTTGCCCATACTGGAGTGCAGTGGCCCGATCTCGGCTCACTGCAAGCTCCGCCTCCTGGGTTCACGCCATTCTCCTGCCTCAGCCTCCCGAGTAGCTGGGACTACAGGCGCCCGCCACCTCGCCCGGCTAGTTTTTTTGTATTTTTTTAGTAGAGACGGGGTTTCACCGTGTTAGCCAGGATGGTCTCGATCTCCTGACCTCGTGATCCGCCCGTCTCGGCCTCCCAAAGTGCTGGGATTACAGGCTTGAGTCACCGCGCCCGGCCATTTTTTTTTTTTTTTTTTTTTTTTTTAACAAGGCCTGCATTGCCAGAGCTCCCCTGCCCTTTTTTTTTTTTTTTTTTTTTTTAATTCCTCAATTGGAGGAATTTCATAAAGATTGTGTGCTGGTCCCTCCTTGATTTTTCATCATCTTTGAACTAGATGCGCTCTTGCATGAACAGCTACTTTGAAGAGGTTCATGCTAGGGAGCGGGCCCTGGACATCTAGGCTGGCTGGAATTCTGCTTGGGTCATGCTCAGTTTTCTTATCACCCAGGTCAGAAGATTCCTTTAGTCTTTACCTCTTCCAAAAGAAATCTGAAAACTACAATGCTGAGTTCTTTGTCTTCCTGTTGCCTCATGGACAGACTGCTTTTTGCAAAGGTGGCAGTTTTGTGTGATTCCTTATTTAGTTTTGTGTTTCCTTGGTGTAGATTCTAGTGCACACCATCAACAACTTACATTAACCAGCAGTATATAAGAAATGAGCTCCAGTCACTCTCTACTATTTCTAGGAACTAAGGACACAATTTAAGATGCTAACAGTTTTTACAGCATTTGTGAGAAGAGCCCCACCCACCTCTAACTTAAGAGTGTTGTCAAACAATATACTTAATGGAGAGGATAATGCCCAACTTTTTATTTTATTTTATTTTATTTTATTTTATTTTATTTTATTTTATGAGACGGAGTCTCCCTCTGTCGTCCAGGCTGGAGTGCAGTGGCATGATCTTGGCTTACTGCAACCTCCACCTCCCAGGTTTAGGTGATTCTCGTGCCTCAGCCTCCCGAGTAGCTGGGACTACAGGCATATGCCACCATGCCCGGCTAATTTATTTATTTATTTTTTTGAGATGGAGTCTCACTCTGTCACCAGGTTGGAGTGTAGTGGCGCCATCTCGGCTCATTGCAATCTCTGCCTCCTGGGTTCAAGCGATTCTCCTGCCTTAGCCTCCTGAGTAGCTGGGACTACAGGTGCGTGCCACCACGCCCAGCTTTTTTGTTTTTGAGATGGAGTCTCTCGCTCTGTTGCCCAGGCTGGAGTGCAGTGGCGCGATCTCAGCTCACTGCCAGTTCTGCCTTCTAGGTTCACACCATTCTCCTGTCTCAGCCTCCTGAGTAGCTGGGACTACAGGTGCGGGCCACCATGTCTGGCTAACTTTTTTGTATTATTATTATTATTTTTTAATAGAGACGGGGTTTCACAATGTTAGCCAGGTTAGTCTCGATGTTCTGACCTCATGATCTGCCTGCCTCGGCCTCCCAAAGTGCTGGGATTACAGGCATGAGCCATTGCACCTGGCCATTTTTTTTTTGTATTTTTAGTAGAGACGGGGTTTCACCATGTTGGCCAGGCTGGTCTTGAATTCTTGAGTAGCTGGGATTACGTCTCTACTAAAAACACAAAAAATTAGCCGGGCGTAGTGGCACGCGCCCATAGTCCCAGCTACTCAGGAGGCAGAGGCAGGAGAATTGCTTGAACCCAGGAGGCTGAGGTTGTAGTGAGCCGAGATTGTGCCACTGCACTCCAGCCCGGGTGACAGAGTGAGACTCCGTCTGGACAAAAAAAAAAAGTTTGTGTCTTGGCCAGGTGCAGTGTCTCACCCCTGTAATCCCAGCACTTTAGGAAGTCGAGGTGGGCAGATCACTTGAGGTCGGAAGTTTGAGACCAGCCTGGCCAAAATGGAGAAACCTCACCTCTACTAAAAGTAGAAAAATCAGCCAGTTGTGGTGGTACGTGCCTGTAGTCCCAGCTACTTGGGAGGCTGAGGCAGGAGAATTGCTTGAACCTGGGTGGTGGAGGTTACAGTGAGCTGAGATCGCGCCACTGCACTCCACCCTGGCGACAGAGCAAGACTTTGTCTCAAAAAAAAAAAAAAAACAAAAAACAAAAAACAAAAAAAAGAAAGAAAAAAAAGAAGTGTGCTTTTTCTTGAGGACCTCATCCAACTTAGAATAGCTTGATAATGCCAAATGAACATCATTACAGAAAGTTTGGAAAAGAAATAAAGCGCCCTACAGCAGTTCCACCAGTACAACAAATACCAAACAGCAGTCTTAACTAGATTTCATTTCTCTTTTCTTTTTTTGAACAGAGTCTCACTCTGTTGCCCGGGCTGGCGTGCAGTGGCATGATCTTGGCTCACTGCAACCTCCGCCTACTGGGTTCAAGTGATTCTCCTGCCTCAGCCTCCTGAGTACCTGGGATTACAGGGGTGCACCACCACGCCCGGCTAATTTTTGTAGTTTTAGTAAAGACAGGATTTCACCATGTTGGCCTGGCTGGTCTCAAACTCCTGACCTTAGGTGATCCGTCTGCCTCTGCCTCTCAAAGTGCTGGGATTACAGGTGTGAGCCGCCGTGTCCAGCCTCAATTTCATTTCTTTACCCATTCGACACACATTTTCAGATCAGTCAGTATGGGTGCTGGGAAACAGTGGTGAGAAAGTTAATAGGTGCCTTCCTCTCAAGGAGCTTATAGCCTGCTAAGAAAAATCACGGCCCCAGAGCCACGTGGAACTTCTCCTTTGCTTTCCCTTCATCTTTACTGTTACTGTAAAATTGCCTTCTTTTTTTCTAATGATTATTTTTATGGATTTAGGGGTACAAGTGCAGTTTTGTTACATGGATATATTGCGTAGTGGTGAGGTCTGGGCTTTTAGCTTAACTATCACCGGAATAGGGTACATCGTACCCATTAGTTAATTTCTTATCCCATCCCCTACCCCACTCCTACCCTTCCTAGTCTCCAATGTCATCATTCCACACTGTCTGTCCACATGTACACATTATTTAGCTCCCACTTCCTTCTTTTTTTTTTGAGATGGAGTCTTGCTCTGTCTCCAGGCTGGAGTGCAATGGTGCAATCTTGGCTCACTGCAACCTTCTAGGTTACAGCGATTCTGCTGCCTCAGCCTCCCAAGTAGCTGGGATGACAGGCATGTGCCACCATGCCCAGCTAATTTTTGTTTTTAGCAGTTTCACCATGTTGGCCAGACTGGTCTTGAACTCCTGACCTCAGGTGATCCACTGGCCTAGGCCTCCCAAAGTGCTGGGATTACAGGCGTGAGCCACCACGCCTGGCCTTAGCTCTCACTTCTAAGTGAGAACATGTGGTATTTGACTTTCTGAGTTATTTCACCTAAGATAATGGCCTTCAGTTCCAACCACGTTGCTGCAAGACATGATTTCATTCTTTTTTATGGCCGAGTAGCAGAGAATCAGCGCTTCTTTAGCTGTGGGGATAAAAGCTGAGGAGAATTGTTTCCATGAGCTCTGGAGGCTGTTCCTGAGGCCAGGGAGCAAGGGCAACAAAGGAGAGAACCAGATAGGAAAGGAGGAGAAGGAAACAGAGTGGGAGGAAGGGAAGGAGAAAGAAAGGACAAGAAGATGCTGATGGTGGAGCATGGGATAAGTGTCAGCTGGGATCTTAGTTGACTTATGCCCTGGTTCCCATTGTATGTATTATCTAACCTTTGGTACAAGTAAAATACACGATAGTTTTTCAAATATATTTTTTATTGAAGGGGATGCTGTTTGCCTTGGACCTTGGTAATGTGCCTCAAGTATAAGAGAGGTTCCTTAGTAATTATTCTCACCCATCCCTCTTGGAAATTGGGTTTGTGGATTTATTCTATATCTAACCCGCAAGTAAATCCTCTATTTGCTCTTCTCAGTTTGGAGAACCTTAAGCTAACCGTCTTTGAAAGACGGAAACCAGCATTGAGGTCCTAGGAATGGGGATGCCAGGGTGTCGTCTGACCTCTTTAGGGTCAGGGTAGGGGCTGAGGGAGAGCAGCTGGGCTGCCTCCACTACAGCCAAAGTCAGAACTAGGGAGAAGTTGCTGGATGAAGTTTCCTATTCCGGGAGCATATATATGTATTTTTTCCTTTTACAGTGAAATTGGAACAGTCCTGGGAAAATGGGACAGGTGTCCCCAGTCAAGAGACAGAGCTGTTTACCCAACTACGAGGAGGGGCCCCGAGGGAGGGGAAGTGTTGCTATCTAAAATTTTCCGATCAAGAGGTCGCTCCTGCAGGTTGGGGACCAGGGAACTGGAGCACGTGGGCTGCCCTCTGACAGGTGGACACCAGGAGTGGGGTGGGCAGGCCAAAGTACAGCGGGAGATGGGAGTCCGGAGGGAATTCTCTGGGTTAGTTTTGGCAGTCCATAGGAAAGCAGGTGCCTGCCGCACCACCCGGACACCCTACTAAGCCAGCCGCGGGTGGGCCCCTCCTTTGAGGGGACTGTGGGGCAGACGATCACTTCTTCCCACTGAGTCTCTAGGAGGAGAGGGAGATGCCAGAAGGGGCCAAGCGTGAGCCAGGGCAGCCAGGCCGGCCGGGCCTGCCGGCCGCTCCAGCCCAGCACCAGGGCGCCCGCACGGCCGCCAAACACTCCCGGGAGTTTTGCTAGCAAAGGGACCACGAGGCAGCTGCTGGCGCGTCCTGCGCGTGCCCGCCCAGAGGCTCCCCGGCTTGATCCTCGCGGGTCCGTCCCGAAACTGACGTGAAACCGATTTGGTGCAATGCGAATGAGCTCCCGCCCGCTGCCGCCTCCATCCCAGCCGCCGCCGCCGCCCGTCGCCATAACAACCGGCCCCCACCCGCCCCGCGCCGCGCCCCTCGGGTCCCCCGGGCCACCGGCCACAGCGCGGGAAGGCGCCCCGCCCTCGGCGCCCCGCATCCGGCCGCCGCGCACCCCCGCCCGCCTGGCGCTTCCGAGCCACGCAGAGGCGCCCCCTCCCGCCGGAGACGGGAAAGCCCCGGCGCCCCCAGACTTGACTCGGTTTCCAGCTCCCCGAGGGGCTGGGGCTCTCCCGCGTGCGCCCCGCACCTGCCGGGGGCCCGCACTCGCCCTCGCCGGGGCTCCAGGGGGCACGACGGCCGCGGCCCGGCGCTCCTGGGAGGGGAGCGGGACATCCCCGAAGGCGGCGCGCTGGAGGCGGGGAGCGGCCGGGGCGCACGGGGAGGGCGGGGAGCCCGCGGGAGGGGGAGGAGGGGGAGGAGGGGGAGGAGGCGCGAGGTGGGGGGGAGCGCGGCTGGCGGCAGGGAGGGAGCGGGAGGGAGGCTAAGAAAGTAGCAGAAAGTGAGGCTGGCAGGCGGCGGCAAAGGAGCCGGCGCGCGGCGGCGGCAGGAAGTCTGTGCCCGAGAACAGCAGAAATAAGAGCCAGGGAGGGACCGCGGCGGCGGCGGCGAGAGCGAAAGAGGAAACTGCAGAGGAGGAAGCTGCGCCGCAGCCCGAGCCGCCAGGCATCCCCGCCGCCCCTGCGCCCGCGCCGCGCCCCCGGCGCCCCCTCCCCAGCGCGCCCCCGGCCGCTCCTCCGCGCCGCGCTCGTCGGCCATGGCCCGGGAGAACGGCGAGAGCAGCTCCTCCTGGAAAAAGCAAGCTGAAGATATCAAGAAGATCTTCGAGTTCAAGGAGACCCTCGGAACGTAAGTGGGGACCGGGGAGGCGAGGGTGGAGGTGGCCGCGGCGGGGGCTGCACGGGCAGCTCCAGCTGCCGCCGCCGCCGCCACCACCGCGGCAGGAACCCAGCCTGTCACCGCGTCCTCATTGTCCCGATCTCCGCGCTGCAGAGCCCCCCGAGCGCACCCGACGCGTGGGCCTGCGACCCCCGGGTGGGCGCCGTTCCCGGGAGGGGGAGGGGGCAGCGCCGGGCTGTCAGGGAGCAGCCCACGCGGGCGCGCGACTTCCCACTTCCCCTGCTACCGCCGCCCTCTCCGCTGCCTTCTCCCCACGCGTGACTGTGGGCTGAGCATGGTGGGGATGGCTGTTTACCGGCTGTGTGCGTTTACTCGCCGTGTGCATGGGCGCACCGCGTTGGCGAGACGTGGTCACGAGAAGATCAGCCTCCAGTCATTCCCATTTCTGTCCTTACATCATGTATTCCTGTGGAACTGGCATCTGCACGTACGAGGTGTAGGCAAGACTTTGGGTGGCCACGGGAGGATGGAAGGGAAGGGCTTCGCAGTGCTCAGGGTCACACGTGGGCAGAGCCTCACCTGAGGGTCTGTGCATTTCACGCGGGCTCGGCCGCACGCGCCGGGGAGCGCGTCTCCAAGGGAGGGTCTGTGCGCGTCGCTGCGCGGGCGGTGCTCTCCGGGCTGCATCGAGTCCCATGCTGATGGCTGCGTCTCAAGAAAGCAGAAATAATCCGAAGTCGATGGCAGGAACGCTCCAAGCGTGTGCTGCTCAGCTCAGCTGCTGTTCCCTTTCTGCCCAGGAGTTGGGTCTTGTTTGTTTTGTTTTGGAGTGGCTCAGAATAGGTGGGGAGGCTGATAGTGAAAGAGAATCAGGATCTGCCGAATGAGTCTGAAGTTAAAGTTATTTTCTTCCCTCATACGATCAGTATTTGTTGTGCATCAGTATCGGCCAGTGTATGTGTATTCACGCACAAGTGTGCAGTCTGAAGTGCACATTTTGCAGGGGTTCATGGAGGTGTTGATTAGGCTGGGAAGAGAAAGGAGCTATTTCCTGGGATAAATCAGTGCGTTGTCGGGTGCTCTTTCTTTCCTTCCTCCTTTTTTTTCCGTGTGCTTGTTTTTGTGCTTGGTTTTTTTCCAGCACCACATTACCCAGATTGTCTTCACCTCCAGGCTCGGGGTCTGCTGCTGTTCAGTCATTTCCCCCCATCCCCACGCAGATCTGCAGGAGGTCCCCTGGAGTGAAGTTGTGAGGGTGGCGTTCCCAGCCCTGCTTCTGATTCCCAGGAAGGCGCACGCTGAGGATTAGAGCGGGGTCTCCCTGCTGTGGTTGTTGCCTTTCAGGGAGGGCACCTATTTGCTACCTTTGTTGGAATGAAAACAGAAAAAGATGTAGCTTTTTAATAAATAGGGGTTTGGGGTTGCCTCTCAGTGCAGCCAGGTAAGGGGTTAGTTTGGGTCAAAACTTTTGAAAATTGCCACTGAGGTTTATTTGGGTTTGGGGTTGTGATTCTGAGATGCTCAAGTTACTGAGAGACAAGAAAGCATGGCCTTTGCTTGTCATCCAGGACCCGTGCTGTGGCCGCCGATGAGGGAATGGGAGAGTGTGGGGACCCACCCTGTGTGAATGCCTTCCTGTGCATGGCTTGTTCCCACCCGAGCCCACCCACACTGGCTTCTTGCCTGTAGCCTCGGGGTGACTGATGCCCTGTCCCCTAACTGACTCCTGCAGCTGCACCTCTGCAGTGGCAGGGCTGCTGAGGCTCCGAGCTGTGGCTCCTGCTGGAGCACCGTGTTTGGAGATGACTGCGGGTGGTTTCCACCTTGGGGAAAAATGGGGATTTGCCTTCTGGTGCCAGAGTGCATCTCTGGCAGAACAGCCTCTTGGACTCCAGCCATGTTCGGTGAGCTTTGGGAACAGGTCCCTCTTAGGGTCCCAAAGCATTCCCTTCTGCCTGGGATGGAATTCTTTGCAAAGGAGCTTTCCGCTGTAGCGCCGGCAGGGGACCTAGAAGAATGATAGAGAAACAGTGCGATAATCAAGATGTTTTTACTCGACATAATAATCATGGTAATCATAGATGGTATTCTGAAATGTATACCCAAGATCAGGTCTTATTTTACATGCCTTATGTGTATTAACTTATTTAAATTTCAGAGTAACCTTACGAAGTAGGTATTTACCATTATACCCAATTTGCAGATGAGAAAACTAAGGTGGCAGAGATACTATGTGAGCTGCCACACCTTAGCTAGCTATTAAGTGGCAGAGCTGGTATCTGTGAACAGATAGAGCCACTTTTGATTATCCGTACAGGGTTGACACACTTTGTAGATATTGTAATGGCAAATGTTGAGTAAATAATTTGACTTAACTTTAGTATTTGGAACACGATCTTTAATATTAACGTAAAGAAAACATATTGGGCTGGGCGTGGTGGCTCACACCTGTAATCCCAGAACTTTGGGAGGCTAAGGTGAGCTGATCACTTGAAGTTAGGAGTTTGAGATGAGCCTGGCCAACATGGTGAAACCCTGTCGCTACTAACAATACAAAAATTAGGCGGGTGTGGTGGCGCATGCCTATAATTTCAGCTACTCGGGAGACTGAGGCAGGAGAATCGCTTGAACCTGGGAGGCGGAGGTTTCAGTGAGCCGAGATTACGCCTCTGCCCTCCAGCCTGGGCTACGGAGTGAGACTCGGTCTCAAAAAAAAAAAAAAAAAAAATAAATAAGAAAACATAATGATGGCAATAATGATAGCATAATGTTATCTAAACTTGGAAGCATTTCAGAGCTTTTGGATTGTCATCCTTTTGCCTCTGTGGACTTTCTTTTTTTTTCTTTTTTTTGAGAAGGAGTCTTGCTTCGTTGCCCAGGCTGGAATGCAGTGGCACGACCTCAGCTCACTGCAAGCTCTGCCTCCCGGGTTTACGCTATTCTCCTGCCTCAGCTTCCCGAGTAGCTGGGACTACAGGCACCCGCCACCACGCCCGGCTAATTTTTTTTTGTATTTTTAGTAGAGATGGGGTTACGCCGTATTAGCTAGGATGGTCTCGATCTCCTGACCTCGTGATCCGCCCGCCCCGGCCTCCCACAGTGTTGGGATTACAGGCGTGAGCCACTGCGCCTGGCTGCCTCTGTGTACTTTATAGAAGTGGTCCCCAGTTCGAGATGCCTGCTCCACCCTGGTGACCCTGGCCTGAGTCTTAATGTGGAGTTGACTTCTCCTCCCTTCAGTGTGGATTTTGAGTCTGGTCCCTTCTCTTGTTTTGAATGAAATCTAACACAAATGAAAGGCGTCAACAATTAACCACTGGCATTCATTTCCAAAGTATGCCACAGTTCCAGTCACTTTGTTTGCCCCACTTTCTCCTTTCGTCTTTAAGATACAAAGGCAGGAAAGCCTTGCGAGAAGCAGGGCTGTCAGCTCACAGTGTTCACATGCATTTAAAATGAAGCATTGCAAAGGCTGGAGGAGCACTCACTTTGCCACACTTTGTAATCTGATATCCACTGCCTTATCCAGGTGTCTCACCTCATGGAGCCGAGCATTTACTGTTGGAAGCTAAGGGGTCAAGACAGTCTGTGTGGTTAGAGGGACCTTGCTGGAGAGTGGGGGCCGAATGGGATTGAAAGTTGGCCCAGGAGGGTGGAAAATGAGATTGAGGAAGCAAAGAGCAGCATAAGAGAAAGGACTGGGCTTTCTGGTCTGGCCTGGGTTGTCTGATGCACCTCTGAGTCAGGGCTCAGGGAGAAACCTTTCAACCTGTGTTGCTTCGGTGTAGCCTCCTACCAAAGGGAATCCCAGAACATGATCATATCTCTGAATAAGGTGGTGAGACTTAATTATTGTCTATTAATCGGCATGTTTTCAGACCCTTGGCACACTATGAGAGCAAATAAATGTTATGTAATGGCCAATTAGGAGGGGTACACATTTCTGTTGGTGTATTTGCCAAGGCTGTTCAGGCCATCTCTATCGTAGCTATCTTTCAGTGACTACTGAAGCAAAAAATAAAAAATAAAAAACCCCCTAAAACACTATTCAGAGAAGTATATGGATGGGAGGAAAGCTTCGGTGTGGTGTCTAGGAAACACCCCAGACTCACAGAAGTCACTTCTGCAATTTCCAGGCTGTGAAATGCATGTGAATGGAAAGGCCTGGGTACTTGGCACGTTACAAAATGAGTCTCCTAACAAACCTCTTTTCCCTGGGAGTGCAGAACATGGCATGCCCTAGAAAATGTATCTTCATCTCCACGGGGTATGAATACATGTTTTTCGTATAGGCTGAGCATTTGAAATTGAAGTCATTCCAGTCTGTAGATGGCTGGACAAGGCATCGTGGAGGATTTGAGACTGGGTTTTAGGTCTGGTTCAGCCATGACGGGTTTTGTGGCTTGTAGGCTGCTTGGACATTGACCTACATTACCTTCTCCCTGTCTCAGTTTCTTCATCTATAAAATCAAGGCAGGTTGGGGGTGGGGAACAGGGAACATGAGATAATTTTCTCTTGCTTTCTGGTTTTTTTTTTTTTTTTTTGAGACGGAGTCTTGCTCTGTTGCCAGGATGGAGTGTAGTGGCACGATCTCAGCTCACTGCAACCTCCGCCTCCCGGGTTCAAGTGATTCCCCTGCCTCAGCCTCCCAAGTAGCTGGGATTACAGGCACACGCCACCACACCTGGCTAATTTTTTATATTTTTTAGTAGAGATGGGGTTTCACTGTGTTGACCAAGACGGTCTTGATCTCCTGACCTCGTGATCCGCCTGCCTCGGCCTCCCAAAGTGCTGGGATTACAGACGTGAGCCACCGCGCTCGGCCCATGAGAAAATTTTCAAGTACCCTTGCAACCCTAAGATTTTGTGGGTCCCTGTGTAAGGAGGGCACTTGCTTTTGTTCCCTGGGGGCTTTCCTTGTGTGGCTAGGTGCAGCTCATTTCTGTTTGGAGGAAATTTTTTTTTGTTTTAAAGACAGAACCATGCTCTGTCACCCAGGCTGGTGTGCAGTGGTGTGATCATAGCTCACTGCAGCCTCAAACTCCTGGGCTCAAGTGATTCTCCTTCCTGAACCTCCCGAGTAGCTAGGACTGTAGGTGTGCACCACCACGCCTGGCTAATTTTTTTATTTTTTGTAGAGACAGAGTCTTGCTGTGTTGCCCATCCTGGTCTCAAACTCCTGGCCTTAAGTGATCCTCCCACTTTGGCCTCCCAAAGTGCTGGGATGACAGGCACGTGCCACTGCACTTGGCTCTGGAGGGACATTTTTGTGACTGTACTGGTAGCACAATAAGATCTCAGGACCAGCACCCTGATCCCACTTCGTGTCAATAGCAGTGGGTCTCCTTTTTCATGAAATGAGTGCCTGCTGGGTGCTGCTTTAGGAAGACTATAAATAGAAACTTCCATGGGTCAAGCGCCATCTTTTCCCACTCATCTCATACTACCCTACTTATTCTGAAACTGCCCAATAAATACACCTATTAAGGATACAGATGATTGGTTTGTCTGAAAGTCCAGATGGAAAACAGACTCAAATTTTCTTTTTTGGTATATATGTGTTTATGTGTGTGTGCGCGTGTGTGTGTGTGTGGTGGAGGAGATAACGCATAGACACTCGAGGTGGTTCGTATATTTGACTGGTGGATTTCATAGTCGTTTTCCTGGGGTTACTCAGAATTTGAGAGTCCGTGAGAAGCATTAGGAAGAACATTACTGAGAAAAAAGGAGGGGCGGGAAGCCCCTAGACTTCTCCCCGAGGGTGTCCCCGCTGCAGTCTTCCTTAGATGTTTGGATTCCCCAGTCCTCTTGTTTTAAGGCGTGATATAAATTCAGCCTCTCATACATTTATTTATTTATTTATTTATTTATTTATTTATTTATTTATTTAGTTTTTTGAGGCGGAGTCTCGCTCTGTCGCCCAGGCTGGAGTGCAGTGGCCAGATCTCAGCTCACTGCAAGCTCCGCCTCCCGGGTTCCTGCCATTCTCCTGCCTCAGCCTCCCGAGTAGCTGGGACCACAGGCGCCGCCACCTCGCCCGGCTAATTTTTTGTGTTTTTTTTTTTTTAGTAGAGACGGGGTTTCGCCGTGTTAGCCAGGATGGTCTCGATCTCCTGACCTTGTGATCCGCCCGTCTCGGCCTCCCAAAGTGCTGGGATTACAGGCTTGAGCCACCGCGCCCGGCCCTCTCATACATTTAAAAATATCGGTTGAACACCTGCTATATTCTAGGCACTGAGGAGACGGCAGTGAGCAGACGAGAATGCCTGCTCTCCTGGAGCCACAGAAAATACAAGGAGCAAAGAAGGGAAAGGAACAGCACGTTAGAAGCTGCAGGTTAGGCAGGAACCAAGAGCCACAGGGGATGTGTGGGGTGGGGCGATGGCAGCTTGAGGTGACACTTGAATTCAGATCTGGAAAGAGCCATGGGACTGTCTGAACGTAGACTCTTCCGGTCAAAGGCGGCCACAAGGGCAAGTGCCTGATGTGGGAGCCTGCCTGGAATTTTTTTTTTTTTGAGACAGGGTCTCAATCCGTCACCAGGTCAGAGTGTAGTGGCATAATTATAGCTCACTGCAGCCTCAACTTCCTGGGTTCCAGCGATCCTCCTGCCTTAGCCTCCCGAGTAGCTGGTACGGCAGGTGTGCATCACCACACCTGGCTGATTTTTTTTTATTTTTGTAGAGATAGGATCTTGCCTTGTTGCCCAGGCTGGTCTCTAACTTTTGAGCTCAAGCGATCCTCCCACCTCAGCCTCCCAAAATGCTGGGATTATAGGTGTGAGCCACCACGCCTGGCCATGCCTGGCATTTTTGAGGCCCAGTGGCTTCCAGGAGGCCATGCGGCCAAGGGGGAGGAGTAAGGGGAGCTAAGGTGAGAGAGAGATGGGGGGAGGGTGAGGACAAGGGGGGTGTGGGAGGGCAGGTTGACAGGGGCCTCATAGGCTGCAGTGAAGACTTTGGCTTTAGCTCTAAGAGAAATGGAGAACCTTGGAGGGTTTTGAGCAGAGGAGTGACTTGGTCTGATTTGTGCTTTTAATGATCCCTGGGGTGATTGTGTTGGGAACAGAGGGTTGGGGTTCAAGGGCAGAAGTGGGGAGATCAGTTAGGCTCTTACAGTGATCCAGCTGAGAGGTAATGGTGTTTAGAATTGGGAAGCAGCATGGAGGTGATGAGAAGTGATTGGATTCTGGATGTGTTGTGTTTTTTTTTTTTTTTTTTTTGAGACAGAGTCTCGCCCAGGCTGGAGTCCCAGCTACTAGGGAGGCTGAGGCAGGAGAATGGCATAAACCCGGGAGGTGGAGCTTGTAGTGAGCCGAGATCATGCCACTGCACTCCAGCCTGGGTGACAGAGCGAGACCCCATCTCAAAAAAAAAAAAAATAAAATAAAATAAAGTTAGTCGGGCAGTGGAGTGCAGTGGGCACGATCTTGGCTCACTGCAATCTCTGCCTCCCGGATTCAAGTGATTCTCCTGCCTCAGCCTCCTGAGTAGCGGGGATTACAGGTGTGCACCACCACGCCCAGCTAATTTTTGTATTTTTTTAGTAGAGATGAGGTTTCACCATATTGGCCAGGAAGGTCTCGATCTCCTGACCTCGTGATCCGCCCGCCTCTGCCTCCCAAAGTGCTGGGATTACAGGCGTGAGCCACTGCACCCGGCTGGATTCCGGATGTGTTTTAAAGGTGGACCTGGTAGGAATTGCTGGTAGACTGGATGTGGGGTTTGAGATTCTCCCAGGACTTGAGGTTGGAAGAACAGTTCATTTGGTGGTTTTGTTCGGTTTCACCAAGAATTCTCGGAGCACCTGCTCTGTCTGCCCATTGTGGGTGCCCTTGTGTTGGGAGACTCTGGAAACAGTTTACAGGGGCAGGCTCACAGCCTTGGGCTTCTCAGCTCCCCCGGGGAGGGATTCTGAATTTGAAGATGAAATTCTCGGAGGGACTTCGAGGTACCTCCTCTTTTGTCACAGTAGGAAACGCCTGTGATAGGCTGGAAATGTTAGCAGAGGAAAGAGCTGCTTAATTCTGTGAAAGTGCTGTTTTGTGCCTTTAGAATTATCAATAGGAGGAGCTAAATCAGGCCGGGCGGGGTGGCTCACGCCTGTAATCCCAGCACTTTGGGAGGCTGAGGTGGGTGGATCACCTGAGGTCGGGAGTTCAAGACCAGCTTGACCAACATGGAGAAACCCCGTCTCTACTAATGATACAAAAATTAGCCGGGCGTGATGGCGCATGCCTGTAATCCCAGCTACTCGGGAGACTGAGGCACGAGAATCACTTGAAGCTGGGAGGCGGAGGTTGTGGTGAGCTGAGATTGCGCCATTGCACTCTAGTTTGAGCAACAAGAGCAAAACTCTGTCTCAAAAAAAAAAAAAAAAAAAGAAAAAAGAAAAAAAAAAAGAGCTAGATCACTTTGACAGGTGGGCCTTTAACCTCTAACTGTCCAAGTTGACTTGGGAATTCAAAGCCCAAACGCTTTCAGTGAGAAATATAAAAAATGCGAGAACTCTTACTACTCCTTTTCTTAGACAGGATGTTTTATATTTTGTATTTTTTTTTTTTTTTTTAAACAAGATCTTGCTATGTCTCCCAGGCTGGAATGTAGTGATGTGATCGTAACTCACTGCAGCCTTGAATTTGTGGGTGCACGTGTTCCTCCCACCTCAGCCTCCTGAGTAGCTGCAACTATAGGCCCACACCACTACGCCCGACTAATTTTATTTTAATTTATTTTTATTTTTATTTTTATTTTGAGACAGAGTCTCACTCTGTTGCCCAGGCTGGAGTGCAGTGGCGCCATCTCGGCTCACTGCAAGCTCCACCTCCTGGGTTCACGCCATTCTCCTGCCTCAGCCTCCCTAGTAGCTGGGACTACAGGCGCCCGCCACCACGCCCGGCTAATGTTTTGTATTTTTATTAGAGACGGGGTTTCACTGTGTTAGGCAGGATGGTCTTGATCTATCTGTCTCGGTCCTCCAAAGTGCTGGGATTACAGGCGTGAGCCACTGCGCCCGGCCTAATTTTATTTTTTGTAGAGATGGGGTTGCACCGTGTTGCCCAGACTGGTCTCAAACTCCCGGGCTCAAGCAATCCACCCGCCTCAGTCTTCCTAAGTGCCGGGATTATAGGTGTGAGCCACCATGTCTGGCTTAAAAGTTTTTTTTAATTGAAAAAAGATAACAGGCTGGGTGCTGTAGCTCACGCCTGTAATACCCCAACACTTTGGGAGGCCAAGGTGGGCTGATCTTTTTTTTTTTTTTTGTAGTTAGCTATTTAATGAGGTTCTTAAGACATTTAGAACACCAATTTGTGAGGATAAATTCCATTCGTCAGGGCAAACAGATCGCAGGTAGCCCTGGAGCTGAGGAACAGCTTTGATTTTTGGTAGAATTTGTGAGTCCACAGCTTTCTGATCAATCTTGCGCTGCTCTGTAATCTCGTATTTCTCTTTTTCTGTGTCGAAGATCTCAGCTTCCTGGTGTCTGGGCTTCCGCAGCTGCTGCTGCTTGAAGTAAGCGTCAGTAAGATGTTTTGGGATTTTGACATTGCTGATATCGATTTTGGTTGAGGTGGCAATGACAAATTTCTGGTGTGTTCTTCGTAGAGGAACTCGATTGAGGACCAGAGGTCCAGTCACAAGTAAGCCTCTGTGGAATCCAGTGAGGATGATCAGAATGGCCCCGGGGGTAATGCTGGCTCGCAGTTTTCTCACGTGCTGACTGAAGGTTTTTTGCCGTGGCTCAACAGCTTTCGAGGCACATCTTCAGTAGGATAGTATCTAGGCATTTTGCGAAGTTTAACCACCCGGGTACCGCCGTGCTTGTCACCACCAACTGGTTTTGTAAGAGTTGCAAGAACCTTCTCCTTCTTTTTCTTTTCAACCTTGGATTTAGCAGCTGAGTACTTCCTCTTGTACATGGCCTTTCTGGAATACATGGCAGATCGGGAGTACCTGCCAATTCCTCTGACAAGGACAGGATTGCGCTGCAATGGGGTTTCCCCTTCTTGGGCTTCTTAGCCTTGAGGTGACCCTTTTCCACCTTGCCACCAGCATCAGCCTTCTTGGCTTCGGGTTTCTTCTCTTTAGTATCTGGCTTCTCAACTTTTTCACCCGCCATCTTGCAAGATGGGAAAGAGGTGGGCTGATCATTTGAGGTCAGGATTTCAAGACCAGCCTGGCCAACATGGTGAAACCTTGTCTCTACTGAAAATACAGAAAATTAGCTGGGTGTGGTGCCGTGCACCTGTAGTCCCAGCTACTTGGGAGGCTGAGGCAGGAGAATTGCTTGAACTGGGAGGTGAAGATTTCAGTGAGCCGAGATTGCGCCACTGCACTCCAGCCTGGGTGACAGAGCGGACTCGGTCTCAAAAAAAAAAAAAAAAAAAAAAAGGAAAAAAGGTAAAGATAACCAACTTCAGTGTCCTTATTGATTAGTAACATAAGATCTGGGAAATGGGAGTTTGGGTAGAGTTTGTTCCCAGATAAGCTAATGATGACTGTGTCTCAAGTACAAATTTCTGGTTCAAACTTGGCCACTGAATGGACAGTAACTAGGTTTGGCTGGTGCCAGGTGGACATTTGTGTGCTCTCAGGGGAGGATTTTAGGGGTTAACTTGTGGAGTTTTTCTTTGGCTGGGTCTCTGTAAATCTCTTTAATCTTTCCTTTCCCTGAATAAATCTCCTTAAATCCCCTTCAATCTCTCTCCTCCTGCTTCTCCTCCTCCTCTTTCCTCTGGGAGGGCTTAGGCATTGGTCCAACAGAGAGTTGTCACATTACTGGTCAACTTGCCCACCGGCGGTATGTTTCCTTTTTTAAATTTTTTAATTTAAATTTTATTTATTTATTTATTTTATTTTATTTTATTTTTTTGAGACAGAGTCTCGCTCTGTCGCCCAGGCTGGGGTGCAGTGGCCGGATCTCAGCTCACTGCAAGCTCCGCCTCCCGGGTTTACGCCATTCTCCTGCCTCAGCCTCCCAAGTAGCTGGGACTACAGGCGCCCGCCACCTCGCCCAGCTAGTTTTTTGTATTTTTTTAGTAGAGACGGGGTTTCACCGTGTTAGCCAGGATGGTCTCGATCTCCTGACCTCGCGATCCGCCCGTTTCGGCCGCCCAAAGTGCTGGGATTACAGGCTTGAGCCACCGTGCCCGGCCTAAATTTTATTTTTTGAGATGGAGTCTTGCTCTGTCATCCAGGCTGGAATGCAATGGCGCGATCGTGGCTCACTGCAACCTCCGCCTCCTGGGTTCAAGCGATTCTCCTGCCTCGGTCTCCCAAGTAGGTGGGACTACAGGTACATGCCACCACGCCCGGCTAATTTTTATATTTTTGGTAGAGATGATGTTTCAACATGTTGCCTAGGCTGGTCTAGATTTCCTGACACCAAGTGATCTGCTTGCCTCAGCCTCACAAAGTGGTGGGATTACAGGCAGGAGCCACTCCGCTTGGCCATTATGTTTCTTTAATTAATGAAGGAACTGCTTATAGGCGGCCACCATGAAGCTGGTGCCCGAGTCAGTAGACCCAAGTTATTTTCCTGATGCAAGATGGTCAGTTCCGTGCTTATTTAGTTCAGGAGGGCACATGGACTCCGGGTTCCAGCCTGATCTCGGTTCGTGTTCTCTGTGCGCCTTTGACTTTCTGTGGTGAGGGAGATCTCTTTTTCTTTGGGGTAGTTTTTTATTAGCTCTCACTTGATTTTCTTTTCTTTTCTTTTTCTTTTTGGTTTATTATGCAGTGTATTAATTATTCAGGCTCCAGTTAGATCAAAGGTAACCTCCAAATACATGCCATAGGTCAAGTTCATGACGCCACAGACCAAAGTTCATTTTATATCTTCAGCTATCAGTTCTCCATGTCTTGTGCTGTTTTTCCAAATCTTTCAGCAGGACTTAGAAGTGGAGAGGATTCCAGCCTGGAGTGCTGGCTCACAACTGTCATCCCAGCACTTTGGGAGACTGAGGCAGAAGGATCTCTTGAGGCTGCAGTGAGCTATGATGGTACCACTACACTCCAGCCTGGGTCACAGAGAGAGACCGTGTCCCCACAGAGAAAAAAAAGAAAAAAGAAATGGGGGACCAGGTGCAGTGGCTCATGCCTGTAATCATAGCACTTTGGGAGGCTGAGGTGGGTGGATCACCTGAGGTCAGGAGTTCGAGACCAGCCTGGCCAACATGGTAAAACCCCATCTCTACTAAAAACACAAAAATTAGCTGGCATGGTGTTGCATGCCTGTAATCCCAGCTACTGGGGAGGCTGAGGCATGAGAAACGCTTGAGGTTGCTGCGAGCTGAGATTGTGCCACTACACTCCAGCCTGGGCGACAGAGTGAGCTCTGTCTCAAAAAATAAAAGAAAAAAGAAATGGGGGATTCTTTCTCCTGGTTAACACTGAACCTTGAGAGCAAGCCTTTCATTGGGTATGTCTGCTGAGGCCAGGTAGGGGAGGCAATGGAACGTAATAGAAACATGGTTCTGGTGCAGGCATTTATAGCTGAATGCCTCTGGATCGATTCCTTAATCTCTCTGAGTTTAAGAGATAGGAGTTGCTGCCTGGTGGGATTGTTGTAAGGATTCAGTGATGTATGTGACGTACCTGGCACATAACTGGGATTGAAGGTACAGTAACTGTCATCAAGCTGTAGTTACCTCCAGCAGCTGAGGTTGGCCTCCGTTGGACATTTGGGGCCGGTTCCGGTGGGGAAGAACACGTCAGTGTCTGTTGGAAATCGACTTTTGGAAGCTCTTGTTGCAAATAGGCAGGATGGTGCATATTTACCCTCCCCCAAAATTTATGGTTTCAGAAATCATAAACAATTCTTCAGTCAGCCAGGGAAGACCGATCCACAGTTGTTCTTCCCCGTACAGTGAGTAGCTAACAACGTACTCGGAGGTTACACGGATATGGGTGGAAATCCTGGGTCCACAGCTTCCTAGCTGTATGGCTTTGGGCCAATTATGTTACCATTCTGAGCCTCATGTCCTCATCTGTAAAACAGGATAACACTTGGACCTAATGTGAGGCTTGTGAAGATGAAATGAGGATGCACGCGAACCACTGAGAGCCGTGTGTGGCACGTGGGTGTGTGCGCAGTCAATGCCTGCTCCCTGTCATTTGTCCCCGCTCCTCGGAGGCCATTTCCACAGATTTGGAAGGCCCGCTGAGCCATTCAACATTTGCTCCCAACAGGGGTGATTAGTTCATGTAATGCTAGCATTAAGCAAAAGACTCTGCCTGAAACGTCCTCTGGCCCAGCTCCGGTGCTGGAGTGACCTAGTTAGCTGTGTGTCCCAGGCTCAGCCCTCCCTCTGGGTAGCTTCTCAGCTTTTTTTTTTTTTTTTTTTTTTTTTCTCTGCACCTCTCCCTGCACCCTTAGCTGGTTTTTAAAAACTCTGTCCCTCTCTCCATCAGCCTGGGGAAGAGTCGCTTCTCACTGCACGGAGGTCTGCAGGCAGCCCGTGGGTTCTCTTTGATTCAACATACTTTTCTTTTTGGAAAATTGCTTCAGTCTTTCTGCTTTGTTTCTTATTGAAACTCCTGTTTTGATTTGATGACTCAAGGAACTTCCTTACGGTGTCTAACCATCATGGAGTTTCGTAGTTTAAAGCCTATAGGTACTGAATTTATTTTAATGCTAGAGTATTTAAAAATGGCAGCATACATGTGTATATACCACATAAGAATATGTAACCATTGATTTAAAATATTCTTTTGGGGGATTTTTGCATGGGAGGTGGGAGAAGATCTCAAAAGCTTTAAATGTCCCAGGTCACAGGATGTTAGTGTAACACTTGGGGAGCTAATTTCCAAATCAACCATGATTTCTCCTCTTGACCTGTCCATTTTAGTCCCTGTGGCAGCCAGACAATGTCCGGGATCTTGATTTATTGGTGCCTCTATCACAGGCTGAGCAGAGGAAGAGAAAGCTCCTCCAACTGAAAGTAGTCAATATTTCTAGTTGTTGAGAGGACTTTCTCTGTCTTTCATGACCACAACACAGATCACTGAAATTGGTTTTACAATAAATTGGATTTGGTGCCGTAAATGGAATCCTAAAGGTATTGTGTTAAATAAAACCTCAGACAGTTTCTGTTGTTCAAGTGGCAGTCTTGCCTGCCTCCCCACACAACACTGTCCCTTCGTACAAGGCCCAAAGTGTTGTGAAAAAGAAAAACCCTAAACCTTTGTAGCTTTGGAAAATTTGTGGATGGAGAGAAGAGAAGCTGTACGAAGCCAGGAGGTATCGGAGTGACCAGCCGGCCAGCGTCCCCTGCCCCCAAATGTCCTCCCATTTATGGGCTAACACTTCCTTAACCTTGAAAAAAGACTGCTTCAGATTTGCCTTAAAACTTGAGAAGATATAAATACCTTGAAATAGGTTGAGAGGCTGCCAGTCATTTACTATGTAAGTGATTTTAAGGAAAGAACTTTTTCTCAGTACTTGATTAGCATTTGAATGGGAGGCAGAAGGAAGAAGTAATTTCGTTCCTGGAGGCTCAAATGGGTGGCAAACTGAGGAGTTGAGGGCTGAGTGAGGCAAGGTGGGAATGATGCACTGGGGCTTTGGGGAAAAGACCTTCAAGCCAGCCTACATCAACTATTGCCAAATTGGGTCCTAAACTGTCCTGGGCTCTGGAAAGGGAGGCTGCTGTGTGGCTGCCTCTCCCATATTCCTTTCTTCCAGGGCTGGGCCGGGCCGGGACTGCAGATACCGTCACAGCTCTCCGTGGATGCCAGGGCTTCTTTAGGTGGGAATAGGATCCAGGTCACCATGAAAAATTCCACTTCCGTAAGAAAATACGCCTCAAAACAACAACAACAACAACAACAACAACAAGAAGCTTTCAGTGATCTCTGGGAACAGATTTTGTGTATAAGTTGGGGACAGCCTGTATTTGGCAATAATGTACAAGAATTATGCTCCTTGGATGTTTTGGGTGTGTGTTAGCATGGTCAGCAAAAATGGAGTTTGGGGCCCTAGTCGTGATGGACAGACAATGTTGGCTTTCTATGGCCCTTTCAGCTTATTTGACAAATGGATATAAATTCAATATAATAACAGGACTTCCTATGTGACTTTTTTTTTTTTTTTTTTTTTTGAGAGGGAGTCTTGCTCTGTCGCCCAGGCAGGAGTGCAGTGGTGTGATCTCGGCTCACTGCAATCTCCGCCTCCCGGGTTCAAGCTACTCTCGTGCCTCAGCCTCCCGAGTATATGGGATTACAGGCATGCACCACCACACCCAGCTAATTTTTATACTTTTAGTAGAGACGGGGTTTCACCATGTTGGCCAGGCTGGTCTTGATCTCCTGATCTCAAATGACCCACCCGCCTCGGCCTCCCAAAGTACTGGGATTACAGGCGTGAGCCACCGCGCCTAGCCTATTTGACTGTTTTTTAAAAATTGTGGTTAAACACCTCCTTCAGCCATTGAATATAGCTGACTGATATTACCTAAGTGTGGGGTTCCGTCTCCTGGCTTTGGAGCCCCCCTCCCTCTGTCTCTGTACAGGGAAGCTGCTGCTTTCTTTCTTCCCCCTTCTTTCTTGCTTATTAAACTCTCTGCTCCTTAAAACAAAAAACAAAACCAAAAACAAATTGTGGTTAAAAAATACGTAGTATAAAACTTGCCATCGTAACCATTTTGAAGTGTGCAGTTCTGTGACATTAGTACATTACAGCATTGACCAACCATTGCCACCGTCTATCTCCAGAACCCTTTCATCTTCCCACATTGAACCTCTACTCCACCTATGAAATACTAACTCCCCATTCCCTCCTCCCTGACCCTTGATACACACCTTTCCACCATCTGTCTCAGTGAATTTGGCTACTTTAGGTACCACATAGAAGTAGAACCATGTGATACAGTTATCCCTTGGTATTTCCTGGGGACTGTTTGCAGAATCACCCTGCCGCGGATAACAAAATTTTACGGTGCTCTAGTGTCTGATATAAAATGGTGTAGTATTTGCATATAAATTTTGCACATCCTCCCATGTACTTTTTGTTTTTTGTTTTTTTGTTTGAGATGGAGTCTTGCTCTCTCTCCCAGGCTGGAGTGCAGTGGCGCGATCTCGGCTCACTGCAAGCTCTGCCTCCCGGGTTCACGCCATTCTCCTGCCTCAGCCTCCCAAGTAACTAGGACTACAGGCGCCCGCCACCACGCGCAGCTAATTTTTTGTATTTTTAGTAGAGACAGGGTTACACTGTATTAGCCAGGATGGTCTCAAATCTTTTGACCTCATGATTCACCCACCTCGGCCTCCCAAATTGCTGTGATTACAGGCGTGAGCCACCCCGCGCCCAGCCTTTTTTTTTTTTTTTTTGAGATAGAGTCTCACTCTGTCACTGAGGCTAGAGTGCAGTGGTGTGATTTTGGCTCACTGCAGCCTCTTCCTCGTGGGTACAGGCAATTCCCCTGTCTCAGCCTCCCAAGTAGCTGGGACTTCAGGCGCACGCCAGCACATCCAGCTAATTTTTATATTTTTAGTGAAGATGGTTTCACCTTTTTGGTCAGGCTGGTCTCAAACTGTTGACCTCATGTGATCCACCAACCTCGGCCTCCCAAAGTGCCAGGATTACAGGCGTGAACTGCTGCGCCTGGCCTTTTGTTTTGTTTTGTTTTCTTTTGTTTTGTTTTTGAGATGGAGTCTTGCTCTGTTGCCCTGGCTGGAGTGCAGTGGTACAATCTCGGCTCACTGCAACCTCCCCCTCCCAGGTTTCAGCATTTCTCCTGCCTCAACCTTCCAAGCAGCTGGGATTACAGGTGCCCACCACCATACCCGGCTAATTTTTGTGTTTTTAGTACAGATGGGGGTTTCACCACATTGGCCAGGCTAGTCTCGAACTCCTGGCCTCTAGTGATCTTCCCTCCTTGGCCTCCTCTCTCATGTACTTTAGGTCATCTCTAGATTACTTGTAATACCCAATACAATGTAAATATTATGTAAATAGTTATACTGTATTCTTTAGAGGATACTGACAAAAAAAGGCTATATATATTCAGTTCAGACACAATTTTTGTTTCCTAAGTTTTTTTTTTTTTTTAAGACAGAGTCTCGTTCTGTCGCCCAGGCTGGAGTGCAGTGGCATGATCTTGGCTCACTGCAGCCTCCACCTCCCAGGTTCAAGTGATCCTCCTGCCTCAGCCTCCCCAGTAGCTGGTATCACGGGTGTGCACTACCACACCTGGCTAATTTTTGTTTATCCATTCGTGTGTTAATGGACACAGGTAGCTTCCACCTCTTGGCTGTTGTGAATTGTTCTGCTGTGAACATTGGTGCACAAATGTCTGAGCCCGTGCCTCCAGTTCTTTTGGGTATATAGCCGGAAGTGGAATTGCTGGATTGGACGGTCATTCTGCGTTTCATTTTTTGAGGAACCGCCATGCTGTTTTCCACAGCTGCTTGGCGTTTTACAGTTTGCAGTGTGGTTTTTGCATCCATGATTCCTTCTGACTGTGAGTGAGTGAGCAGCAATTACTGACCTCATTTAACAGACAAGGACATGGAGGGTCAGAGAGGTTAAATGTCTCCGGTGAAGAGGTTGCTAAGAGGCACGTGGAAAGTTAGGAGTCTCCTGACTCCAGTGCCCATTTTTTATTTTTTTGAGGTGGAGACTCACTCTGTTGCCCAGGCTGGAGTGCAGTGGCACAATCTCGGCTCACAGCAACCTCCACCTTCTGGGTTCAAACGATTCTCCTGCCTCAGTCCCCCGAGTAGCTTGGATTACAGGCGCACACCACCACACCTGGCTAATTTTTTGTGTTTTTAGTAGAGATGGGGTTTCATTATGTTGGCCAGGCTGGTCTTGAACTTCTGACTTCAGGTGATCCACCCACCTTGGCCTCCCAAAGTGCTGGGATTACAGGTCTGAGCCGCCACGCCTGGCCATCATTCTCTTTTTATCAGGCTGCTAAGAAGCTGGTTAGTGGAGCTGATGGGATAGAGAAGTACTGACTGATATAAAAAAAAAAAGCAAAACCTCGCCCTCTGTGTGAGCATGTGTTATGGTTTGGGAAGAGAAGGAGGCCATTGGAGTCAGTTGTGTGCTGATAACTGGCTTTGGTGGGACGGCTGTTCTGATTTGTAGCACTTGCTGATTTCTATGGTGTGAATACTCCCACCTGGTCCGATTCCAAGCTCCCCATGGTTTAACAACCTACTTGCAAAATTCCTGATTTAAGCTAGGAGTCGCTGGAAGGTGGCTGCGGCATACCCCTGAAGGAAGCAGAGGTCAGGAGGTGTGAGTTTGAGTCCCAGCTCTGCCATTTAAGAACTATGGAATCTTGGTTTTATCCTGAGTCTTTTTTTTTTTTTTTGAGGCGGAGTCTCACTGTCACCCAGTTTGGAGTTCAGTGGTGTGATCTTGACTCTCTGCAAACTCTGCCTCCCAGGTTCAAGCGATTCTCCTGCTTCAGCCTCCTGAGTAGCTGGGACTACAGGTATACACCACCACGCCCGGCTAATTTTGTATGCTCAATAGAGACGGGGTTTCACCATGTTGGCCGGGCTGGTCGTGGATTCCTGACCTCAAATGATCCACCCACCTCAGCCTCCCAAAGTTCTGAGATTACAGATATGAGCCACGGAGCCGGCCTATCCTCTCTGTGTCCTGATGACCTTGTTTGTCAAATGGGAATAATAATACCTGCTTACGTTATAGACTTTATAGATCCCAAATGAGAGAAAGAATGTGTGATGCTTGGTATATATTATAGTAAAGGCCTAACATTAATACATACAGGAGGAATTATGATGTTACAAAGATTATAGCATTTTTTTTTTTTTTGAGACAGGTCTCGCTCTGTCGCCCAGGCTGGAGTGTGGTGGCGCAATCTCTGCTCACTGCAAGCTCTGCCTCCCGAGTTCACACCATTCTCCTGCCTCAGCCTCCTGAGTAGCTGGGACTACAGGTACCCGCCACCACGCCCGGCTAATTTTTTGTATTTTTAGTAGAGATGGGGTTTCACTGTGTTAGCCAGGATGGTCTTGATCTCCTGATCTCGTGATCTGCCCGCTTCGGCCTCCCAAAGTGCTGGGATTACAGGCGTGAGCCACCGCACCTGGCCTAAAGATTATAGCTTTAAAAATGTTTCCTTCTCGGCTGGCTGGGATGTCTTAAGCCTGTAATCCCAGCACTTTGGAAAGCTGAGGTGGGCCGATCCCTTGAAGTCAGGAGTTCGAGACCAGTCTGGCCAACATGGTGAAACCCTGCCTCTACTAAAAAATACAGAAAAATTAGCCGGGCGTGGTGGCACACACCTGTAATCCCAGCTACTTAGGAGGCTGAGGTGGGAGAATCGCTGGAACCTGGGAGCCGGAGGTTGCAGTGAGCAGAGATCGCACCCCTGTACTCCAGTCTGGGTGACAGAATGAGACTCTGTCTCAAAAAAAAAAAAAAAATGTTTCCTTCTCTCAGCATCAGTGTCACATTCACCTCTTGAAACCTAGCTGGTGTCTTTTGGGCAGGCTTCCTGTAGAAGCTGGGTCATACGTTGATCTTGAATCTGAAAGTTATCAACACAAACCTCAAAGTTTCATAGTTTATTTTCTCTGGCACTATTTCAATGTTGTTGTATTATTTTCATTTTCAGTTTTTAAGTGATTGGTACCGTAAGAAAAACTTAAAATTAGAACAGCAACATGTCATCCTTGTAGAGAATTTGAAAAATATGGAAGAATATAAAGGAGACCGTAAGAATCAGTTGTTGGGCCGGGCGCAGTGGCTCATGCCTGTAATCCTGGCACTTTGGCAGACCAAGGTGAGTGGATCACTTGAGGACAGGAGTTTGAGATGAGCCTGGCCAACATAGTGAAACCCCATGTCTACTAAAAACTAAAAAAAAATTAGCCAGGCCTGGTAGCGCATGCCTGCAATCCTGGCTACTCGGGAGGTTGAGGCAGGAGAATCGCTTGAACCCAGGAGGTGGGGGTTATAGTGAGCTGAGATTACTCACTGCCCTCCAGCCTGGGTAACAGAGTGAGACTCTGTCTTAAAAAAAAAAAAAAAAGGCCAGGCGCGGTGGCTCACGCCTGTAATCCCAGCACTTTGGGAGGCCGAGGCGGGCGGATCCCAAGTTCAGGAGGTTAAGACCTTCCTGGTTAACACGGTGAAACCCCATCTCTACTAAAAATACAAAAAAATTAGCCGGGCGAGGTGGCGGGCGCCTGTGGTCCCAGCTACTCGGGAGGCTGAGGCAGGAGAATGGTGTGAACCCGGGAGGCGGAGCTTGCAGTTAGCTGAGATTACGCCACTGCACTCCAGCCTGGGCGACAGAGCGAGACTCCGTCACAAAAAAAAAAAAAAAAAAGAGTCAGTCATTGGCTGGATGATTGGCAGTCAGTCATTCTGCGGGGTGGGTGGCAGATCTAGGGAGAGACCCCAGAGATGAGTGTTGAGGCTGGACCTGTGGAGGTGGGGCTGTGGTTCTGTACTCACTGGAGGTATTTCAGTGTTTTACCAGGTGGTGTGCCTGAATCACTGTGCACTGGCTGTGGATATAGGGGTGGCTTTATCCCCTATAAGATACAGTCTTTGTGAGCACAGTATGTGTCAGACTTGAAGTGTGTCAGTACTTTGTGTAGCTGGGCAGTGATGGAGGTGGTGATGGCCTTGCTTGGCTTATTCTCATGGTCACTGTCTCTATCCTCATGACCACTTCTAAACACATCCCCAGAATCAGCAGCGGGACAGATCCTGTTGCCAAGATGAGACCCGACTCCACAGACTTCCAGAGAGCTAATTATACTTGTGAGAAAAAGGAGATAAAAAATATTCATATCCAAGTGTGGCTGACTCTCCCTGCTTAGGGTAAGACACAGGAAGCCAGCTTCTCAGTTGCTTCGTGACACAAACACTGTTACACGCACAGTCCTGCTTTCTGCTTAGCTGCAGATGCCCTAAACCTTGAAGCCAACCCCTCTTTAGAACACAGTCTTTGGAAGTTCTTGAGGTTAGATCAGTGGTCCTCAACCTTTTTGGCAGCAGGGATCAGTTTCGTGGAAGAAGTTTTTCCATGGACCAGGGGCAGGGGGATGGTTTCAGGATGATTCAAGTGTATTACATTTATTGTGCATTTTATTCCTATTATTATTACATTGTAATATGTAATGAAACAATTCTACAACTCACCATAATATAGAATCAGTGGGAGCCTGAGCTTGTTTTCCTGCAACTAGACGGTCCCGCCTGGGGGTAATGGGAGACAGTGACGGCTCATCAGGTGTTAGATTCTCATGAGGAACATGCAGTCTAGATCCCTGACACGCACAGTTCACAACAGGGCTTGTGTTCTGATGAGAGTCTAATGCCACTGCTGACTGAATGGGAGGTGGAGCTCAGGCAGCAATGCAAGTGATGGTGGCATCTGTAAGTACTGATGAAGCTTTGCTTGGTTGCCGGCTGCTCACCTCCTGTTTTGCTGCCCAGTTCCTAACAGGCCACCGACTGGTACTGTTCCCATGGCCTGGGGGCTGTGGACCCCTGGCTTAGAAGGTGAGGTCTTGGGGGCTGGGAGCGGTGGCTCACGCCTATAATCCCAGCACTTTGGGAGGCCAAGGCGGGTGGATCACTTGAGGTCAAAAGTTCGAGACCAGCCTGGCCAACATGGTGAAACCCCGTCTTTACTAAAAATACAAAAATTAGCCAGGCATGGTGGCAGGGTCTGTAATCCCAGCTACTCGGGAGGCTGAGGCAGGAGAATCGCTTGAACCCAGGAGGCAGAGGTTGCAATGAGCTGAGATCTCACCACTGCACTCCAGCCTGGGGCAACAGAGCTAGACGGTCTCAGAAAAAAAACAAAAAGAGGGTGAGGTCTTTGTAACTGAGATGATCAGCTAGATTAGCTCTCTCATTTTACGGGCTGTGAAACAGGTGCATTGAGATGATGTGACCTGCCCGGGTCCTACAGTTAATCTCCAACACCCCCAGGCCTTGGGCTTTGGCCAAGTCATCTTCCTGTTGTGTTATCTATAAGGATGTGAACTGTGACCAGTAGGAAGTGTCATGACAGGGCACCAGTGTAGTGGTGGTTACCAGGGAAGACATGGTCTGTGCTGGAGGTTGGGCGGCCTCAGCCATTATCTCTCCATTGCTTTGTCACTCGCTTTGTGGGTGTGAAAGGAGCTTTTGAAGATGTGTCTGGCTCCTGGGGAGTTGGGAGCTGTGGGCAGTTGGTGCCCCTGCCCCTCTGCTTGCCTTCCCCCTGCCTGCTGGGGATCCAGGCCACGTCTCCCTAAGTAGGTGACAGGGAACCAATTCAGGGAGTGGAGAGCAGAGAACAGGCGCCTCTGATCGCCACAGGGTCTCGCTGCAAAGACCTGATTTAAGATTAGCCTGTGCTATGGCCGCCTACAGGCTTTCCCAGGCCCCAGCAGAGCAGGCCTCACACACAGGCAGCGCCTTGCTCAGGCGGGACACCTTTGTGTTTAGTAAATGTTTGTGTCCGGGCATGGTGGCTCACACTTACAATCCGAGCTACCTGGGAAGCTAAGGCAGGACGATCACTTGAGGTCAGGAGTTTGAGACCAGCCTGGCCAACATGGTGAAACCCTGTCTGTACTGAAAATACAAAAATTAGTCAGGTATGGTCACAGATGCCTGTAATCCCAGCTACTCAGAGGCTGAGGCAGGAGAATTGCCTGAGCTCAGGAGGCAGAGGTTGCAGTGAGATCACACCACTGCACTCCAGCCTGGGCAACAGAGCAAGACTGTCTCAAAAAATAAATAAATAAATAAAATAAAAAATAAATAAGTAAAATAAAATAAAATAAAATAAAATGTTTGTTGTCCGGGCACAGTGGCTCATGCCTGTACTCCCACTTACTTGGGAGGCTGAAGCAGGAGGTTCACTGGAGGCCAGGAGTTCTAGGCTCCTAAGAGATGGCACAGTTCCAGGCTATAGTGAGCTGTGATGGCACTGTTGTATTCTAGCCTGGGTCAAACAGCAAGACCCTATTAAAAAAAAAAGTTTGTTGGGTAAATGAACGGATAAGTGGAAGAAAAGGAGCATAGGCTTTGATTAGATTCATGAAGTTCAAATCCTAACTGTGTCATTCAGGACCCATGAAGCCTTGGGCGAGTTACATCATCTTTCTGAGTTTCTCTTCTCTCATATTTAAGTGGGGGTAACAGTACCTACCTTTCCAGCTTGTTGTGAGGTTTTGTTGCAATAATAAGAATAATAATAAGGATTGTAGGCCGGGCACAGTGGTTCACGCCTGTAATCCTAGCACTTTGGGAGGCCCAAATCACTCCACTGCACTCCAGCCTGGGTGGCAGAGTAAGACCCTGCCTCAAAACAAACAAACAGACAAACAAACAAACAAACAAAGATGGTAACACGTGCTGTGTATTACAGGTGCTAAATGAAAGGGCATTGACTTTATTTATTTATTTATTTTTGGAGACTGAGTCTCACTCTGTCTCCCAGGCTGGAGTGCAGTGGCGTGATCTCAGCTCACTGCAACCTCTGCCTCCTGGGTTCAAGCGATTCTCCTGCCTCAGCCTCCCGAGTAGCTGGGACTACAGGCGCACACCACCACACCTGGCTAATTTTTTGTAGTTTAGTAGAGACGGGGTTTCACCATGTTGGCCAGAATGATCTCAATCTCCTGACCTCGTGATCTGCCTGCCTCTATCTCCCGAAGTGCTGGATTGTAGACATGAACCACCGCGCCCGGCTGACTTTAATTATTTAAGCAGATAGGTGTTACACCCCATCAAGTGATTGACGTCAGTAAAAAGACCTTTCTGTGATGCCTTCAGGAATACCATTACAGATTTGTTCCTTTGGCCTACAGCATTTTCTGAAGTATAAAATATTAGACACTACTAGCCATGTATAGATCATTGTAAAGGAATTTATCTTTTGTAAGAATGAGTTGGGAGAAAGAGATGGGAGAAAGATCTGGAAATCACAAAGGGTTGGACTAGAATTAAAGGGTGGTGGCCATGTTGATTGTGCCAAAGAGGAGGTCAGAGGCTGGTAAAGTCAGCCGGAGTCATAGCATTCATTCATTTGTTCGTTTATTCATTGATTCACAGTTTTGAAGGCTTACTATGTGAGAAATGCCGAGAGACTAGTGTGTTCTGTCTCTGATTCTTTTCTTTTTTTTTTTTGAGACTAGATCTCGCTCTGTCACCCAGGCTGGAGTTCAGTGGCGTGATGGTAGCTCACTACAGCCTCGACTTCCTGGGTGATCAAGTGATCCTCCCGCCTCAGCCTCCCTAGTAGCTAACTTTTGTATTTTTAGTAGAGATGGGGTTTCACCATGTTGACCAGGCTGGTCTCAAACTCCTGACCTCATGTGATCCGAACCTCCTCAGCTTCTTAAAGTGCTGGGATTACACGTGTGAGCCACCGCACTCAGCCAGGATTTTGGACAATTGAGAGACAGATTACAGGTTTTGTTATTGCAACAAAACCTCACAACAAGCTGGAAAGGTAGGTACTATTACCCCCACTTAAATATGAGAGACGAGAAACTCAGAAAGATGATGTAACTCGCCCAAGGCTTCATAGGTCCTGAATGACACAGTTAGGATTTGAACTTTAAAAAAAAACCCATCAGATATGATGGGTTGAGTCTACTCCACGCCAGGCACTAAGAAAGTGTTGGTAAACAAAACATTGTTCTTGTTCTGAGGGAACTTTTTGGGGAGACAGAAAGTAATTACAGTTCAGTGTGACTGTGTGTTGGTAGGAAGGTGCACATATGAAGCTGACAAGAGGGTCACCTCATCGGGACGGGGGCTCAGGGACAGTGAGCTGGGCTGTTGCCTGCGAAAGTTCCAGAAGTCGGAAATTACATAGCACTTCTCAGTGAGTATATGATGAGTTGCTGTGTGTCAAAGAGGACGCTGGCTTCTGTAAGATAAAGGAATATATAGTTTTAATAATATATTTAAATAGCGTTATGTTGACCAGGCGTGGCGGCTCACGCCTGTAATCCCAGCACTTTGAGAGGCCTAGGCGGGTGGATCACTTGGGGTCAAGGAGGTCAAGACCAGCCTGGCCAACATGGTGAAACCCCATCTCTACTACACATACAAAAATAAGCTGAGCATGGTGGGGCATGCCTGTAATCCCAGCTACTTGGGAGGCTGAGGCAGGGGAATTGCTTGAATCCGGGAGGCAGAGGTTGCAGTGAGCTGAGATCACGTCTCTGCACTCCAGTCTGAGTAACAGAGTGAGACTGCGTCTTAAAAAAAAGCATGACGTTATTAATATATTAAACATTAAATTATTTTATTATTATTTAATAATAATGGCAAATATTTACTGAGCATTTCTCAGGTGTTACATCCTGTGGCAAGTACAGTATAGTGAGCTGCCACCTGTGACATCGGCAGTGATGCATGGACTGCGTGTATGACAGCGGGGCCCTGGGGTGATGATAATGGAGCTGAAACCTTCCTGTTGCCTCGTTGTCACTGTCATGATGTTGTGGTGCCATGCATTACTCACATGTTTGTGGTGATGCTGGAGTCAACAAACCTGTTGCACTGCCAGTCGCACAAAAGTCCAGCACATACAATTATGTGCAGTATCTAATACTTGATAATTATAATAAACAACTATGTTACTGGCTGCCAGTCGCACAAAAGTCCAGCACATACAATTATGTGCAGTACCTAATACTTGATAATTATAAAATAAACAACAATGTTACTGGTTTATGTATTTGCTGTGCTGTGCTTTTTATTGTTATTTTAGAGTATACTCCTTCTACTTATTAAAAAAAAAAAGTCAGTGGTAGAACAGCCTCAGGCAGGTCCTCCAGGAGGTATCCAGAAAGCATTATTATCATCGGAGATGACAGCTCCATGCCTGATGCTGTACCTGAAGACCTTCAGTGGGACAAGATATCTCCGGAGGCGGAAGACAGTGGTGTTGGTGATCCTGATCCTGCTTCGAACTAGGCTAATGTGTGTGTTTGTGTTCTTTGTTTTCTTTTTTTGAGGTGGAGTCTCACTCTGTTGCCCAGGTTAGAGTGCAGTGGCGTGATCTTGGCTCACTGCAACCTTCACCTCCCCAGGTTCAAGCGATTCTCCTGCCTCAGCCTCCTGAGTAGCTGGGATTGCAGGCATGTGCCACCATGCCCTGCTAATTTTTGCATTTTAGTAGAGACACGGGGTTTCACCATGTTAGCCAGGCTAGTCTCGAACTCCTGACCTCAGGTGATCCACCCACCTTGGACTTGTGTTTTAATTTTTTTTTTTGAGACAGAGTTTTGCTCTTGTTGCCCAGGCTGGAGTGCAATGGCGCTATCTCGGCTCACCACAAGCTCTGCCTCCTGGGTTCAAGCGATTGTCCTGCTTCAGCCTCCTGAGTAGCTGGGATTACAGGCATGCCCGGCTCATTTTGTATTTTTAGTAGAGACAGGGTTTCTCCATGTTGGTCAGGCTGGTCTCGAACTCCTGACCTCAGGTGATCCGCCCGCCTCGGCCTCCCAAAGTGCTGGAGTTACAGGCGTGAGCCACCAAGCCCGGCCGTGTTTTAATTTTTAACAAAATTAAAAAGTTAAAAGAATAGGAAAAAGCTTACAGAATAAGGATGTAAAGAAGATTTATTTTTTTGCAGCTATACAATGTGTGTGTTTTAAGCTGTTATTACAAGAGTCAAAAAATTAAAAAGTTAAATTACAGTAAGTTAACAATTTATCATTGATGAAAAAAATTGAAAAAATAACTTTAGTATAGCCTAAGTGTACAATATTTATAAAGTCTACAGTAGTGTAGAGTAATGCCCTAGGCCTTCTCATTCACTCATCACTCAGTCACTCACCCAGGGTGACTTCTAGACCCGGAAACTGCATTCATGACAAGTGCCCTATACAGGTTCACCATTTAAAAAATCTTTTTTGGCTGGGCGTGGTGGCTCACGACTGTAATCCCAGCACTTTGGGAGGCCGAGGTGGGTGGATCATGAGGTCAGGAGTTCAAGACCAACCTGGCCAAGATGGTGAAACCCTGTCTCTACTAAAAATACAAAAATTAGCTGGGTGTGGTGGTCAAATGATTCTCCTGCCTCACTTGATCTCCTGGGATTACAGGCATGCGCCACCATGCCTGGCTAATTTTTGTATTTTTAGCAGAGATGGGGCTTCACCATGTTAGCCAGACTGGTCTCGAACTCCTCACCTCAGGTGATCCGCCAGCCTTGGCCTCCCAAACTGGTGGGATTACAGGTGTGAGCCACCGTGGCCCTGCCTAGAAAATCTTTTACATTGTATTTTTACTGCACGTTTTCGGTGTCTTGTGTCTTGTTATGTTTAGATATACAACTACTTACTGTCGTGTTATAGTTGCCTGTCGTATCCAGTGCCATCACATGCTGTACAGGTTGGCAGTCTAGGAGCAGTAGCTGTATCATCCAGCCTAGGTGTGTAGTAGGCCATACCTAGGTTTGTGTAAATGCACACTCTGATGTTCGCACAATGACAAAATCTCCTAAAAGATGCATTTCTCAGAAGATACCCGAGACCGTTAAGTGATACGTGGCTGTATGTCACGTGAATTTTCACATTAAATCTGCACAGCCGTTCAGTAAAATAGATACTCTTGTCACTACCATTTTAGAGGTGAGGAAACCGAGGCCCAGAGAGGTTAAGTAACTTGGCCAAGGTCACAAAGACCGATCTGTCTTGAAGAATTGGGATTTGAACCTCAGTAAAGGTACCTGTCTGGGGCCAAAGCCAGTGCTCCCAGCCATTGGTTTTCCTTGCCCTGGTTGGTCAGTTTTGCCCCTTGAGCTCTTAACAGAGAAAATGTGACAGGGACACACGTCCCCACCGTGTCGAGCAGCAGGTGGTAAGGTGATGTCAGCGTGGTATGAAGTGTTTCGGGGGTTCCTAGGGAATGGGAGTAATTTTTATTTTTATTAATCGAGTAGCTGAGAGTACAGGCACATGCCACCACGCTCGGCTAATTTTTTTGTATTTTGAGTAGAGACGGGGTCTCACTGTCTTTCCCAGCTGGTTTTGAACTACTGGGCTCAAGCGATGCACTTGCCCTGGCCTCCCAAAGTGCTGGGATTACAGGTGTCGGTGGCCCAAAGTGGCCTGTAAGCTGGGCTGCATGCCTGGGGTGCTTTCTCTGGAATTAACCATGTGCAAAATCAGAATCTCAAACTAGAATGTTCAACAGCTTGGCTCCTAATACCTTTGGATGTTAACCTAATGCAAGATATAGTTTAAACTCCTTCTTATTGCTGTGAAATTGCCTGTGACAACATGAAAAGGTCATCTTACACGTAAATCTCAAGAGCCACAGAGATTTCCAAACATATCCTAAACAGAAGCAATGAGCAACTCTTCACATCATGCCAGATCATCTTTCTTAAGAGACTGGGTGTTTGAGATTTTTAATTTTCCCATGCACGATCTCCTGGCGTTCTCCCATTATTAAAAATATGAAGAAATCACTGAAGTGCATTCCTATATGATGCGTCCTTTATGACACAGCTTGTTTATAATGACTTCTTAAAATTAACAAGCCCTGAAACAAAGTCAATGTGACCTAATAAACTCCTGAATAATATTTGTAATACATTGTAACAAGAAAAGAAAAATCATTATTTTAGTGCAAGCAGAACAAGGCAGCAACAAAAGCAAAAAATCTTAAGTAAGGGAAGAACATTGAGCTTCAAGTCAAAGAAAATCTGTTCTGCTCACTCACCTGCTTAAGTGACCAGGACAACATCCACTCATATAAGAGGACAAGGACAAAAACATGTTTTAGCCATTTGAGAAAATAAAACTGACTTTGTCTGAATTTCTGGATATCTGACTGAATTTTCTATGACCTTTTGCCAATGGATACCTAAACTATAAAGATCATATACGTTTTTTTAAAAGTTCCAGAGAATGCTACATTTTGTTTGCCAGAACCCTGGGAGGAACATTATGTTTTATTTTTTTAAATTTGTTTGTTTTGTTTTGTTTGCCAACAGCCTGATTCGAAATCTCAGGGTTCTCTGGATGTTTCAAAAATTATTATCTTCATTTGCCAGGAGAGAAATAGCCATGCAATAACAAAATGTGTGCTTGACCTATAAAAATGGTTACTAAGGCTGGGCGCGGTGGCTCACACCTGTAATCCCAGCACTTTGAGAGGCCGAGGCAGGAGGATCACTTGAGGTCAGGAGTTTGTGACCAGCCTGGCCGACATGGTGAAACCTCATCTCTACTAAAAATACAAAAATTAGTAGGGCGTGGTGGCAGGTGCCTGTAATCCCAGCTACTGGGGAGGCTGAGGCAGGAAAATCTCTTGAACCTGGGAGGTGGAGGGTGGAGGTTGCAGTGAGCCGAGATCACGCCCTTGTACTCCTGCCTGGGCGACAGAGGGAGACTGTCTCAAAAAAAAGAAAAGAAAAGAAAATAAATGGTTACTAAGCCCACTCCTCTCTCAGCACAGAGGCTTCTCAGGAGTGTGAGCCAGGTGGGGGAGTCCAGACCCCTGCATCCTCACCTGCAAAGCCTAAGGTGATTTCCAGCTCCAGCCTCCAGGCAAGGCCTCCACTGGGCCTCAGGAGACGCGTGACAGAAGTACAGGTCTGACGACTCAATAATAAACTGACAGAGACTCTTCACACCATCACATGAAGGTCCCCCTGGCAGCACTCCCTGGACCAGTGGCAGGTGGTGGAGTTTCCCAAGACCTGCCTTAGAGGAGGCTCAAAGCCGGCTCTGGAATAGTCTGTTCCGTCTCAATCAGCACAGCCTTCCAGAAGCTGCTTCACACAGATCTGGGTTCAAATCCTGGCCCTGTGACTTATTCTTTTAGTCATGTGACCCGAGGCCAGTCAGTTCTCCTCATGTGTCAAACAGTACTTAAACCACAGGGTTGGTGATGGAGTAAAGCCCCCATCGAGTGTCTAAGGAGGTACCCCGGTGCCAAGCAGAAATCCAAACACCATAAGCATGTTATTCTTTTTATTTGTTTTTCTTTTTTTTTTTGAAACAGAGTCTCCCTCTGTCGCCCAGGCTGGAGTGCAGTGGTATGATGTCAGCTGATTGCAACCTCTACCTCCCAGGTTCAAGCGATTCTCCTGCCTCAGCCTCCCGGGGAGTTGGGACTACAGGTGCCTGCCACCACACCTGGCCGATTTTTGTATTTTTTGTATTTTTAGTAGAGACAGGGTTTCGCTATGTTGGCCAGGCTGGTCTCCAACTCCTGGCCTCAAGTGATCCACCCACTTCAGCCTCCCAAAGTGCTGGGATTGCAGGCGTGAGCCACCGCGCCCACCCGCATGGTCTGGTTTTAGAGAAATCGGCATACAGACTGAAAGTCTTAAAACTGCAAAAGGGTACAATCTGTAAAGGGTAAAAAATGAAAAACGCCAGATACACACTGCTTCCCATAAATCACGCCAAGGCTGCAACAAGCCGTGTTTGAGAGGAGGAAACCCCAACGAAGAAATAATAGAGTAATGGTATTCAGCAGGCATGCCCCTAGGACACAGGCAGCCCGGGATACCCAACGAATGGAAGAATAGAAGAAGCCAAATGTCATTTATGTTCAGCTTGAGGCCATTACTGGGCAAGAATCTGTTTTTGGAGTACCAGCAGCACCAAGGCAGCATCCTAATGACATTTCCCTGACAGCTCACCCTTTCCCGAGCACAGCAATGTGGTAGACAAAGAAAAGGGCATGTAAACAGGCGAGGGGGGAGGCAGGGCAAAGCCCCGTGGTTAAACACTCATTGCAGCTAATCCACACCGTGAGCAATCCTCACACGGAAGGAGGGGGTGATTTACAGAGATGAAATCCAGAGGAAGAAAATAGCGGGGGAACATTCTCAAGGACTTATCAGTAACAAAAACATTTAGAAAAGCAGGTTCTCTAAACCACTGTGGAGACAATTCCATTACTTGGGATTTTTAAAACAGAACCAGATAAACTCTCCATCCATTACTCAGTGTGCTAGGTAGTTTGGAAAATCACGTGTAAGAGATCACATGCAAGAAAGTGTCCCCTGCTCTTATGAAGCTTTCGGCTGCATCAGAGAAAGTTCTCCCAAAAGCGAAACAGGTCAGGTACAGTGAGTGGCTCACCCCTATAACCCCAGAACTTTGGAAGGCCGAGGCAGGAGGATCACTTGAGGCCAGGAGTTCGAGACCAGCCTGGGCAATACATAGTGAGACCCCCCATCTCCACAGAAATATTTCTTTTTTTTTCTTTTTTGAGACGGAGTCTTACCCTGTCGCCCAGGCTGGAGTGCAATGGCGTGATCTCGACTCACTGCAACCTCCACTTCCCGGTACAAGCGATTCTCCTGCCTCAGCCTCCTGAGTAGCTGAGATTACAGGTGTACGCCACCATGCCTGGCTAATTTTTCGTATATTTAGTAGAGAGGAGGTTTTGCCATGTTGGCCAGGCTGGTCTTGAACTCCTGACCTTGTGACCCCACCTGCCTCGGCCTCCCAAAGTGTTGGGATTACAGTTGTGAGCCACCGTGCCTGGCTCGCAAAAATATTTCTAAAAAAACAAAAATATAGGACAACTGACCCTCAAGAGCATGAGTTGAAGACTGAAAGGGTAAAGGCAGAGAAGCCCAAAGTAGGCTGCAAGCATCTGGGAGCAGTGGGTGGCAGAGATCAGATTTGAGTTGGCCCTGAAGAATCAGTGGTGGGCTCTGGAAGCAGGAGATACTACATGAGCAAGGACACAGAGACTGGAGTAAGCCTGTGGGATCTGTAGGACACGGTACCGTGTTTCAGGAGTTCATGAGGAATGGCAGGACACAGGGAATGGCCAGGAGCCAGCTCTCCTAACCATTACTGTAAAGGGGCTTCCTTGCCCTGGTTGGTCAATTTTGCCACCTGGCTCTTTCCTTTCTTTCTTTTTTTTGAGAGTCTCGCTCTGACACGAGGCTGCAGTGCAGTGGTGCCCTCTTGGCTCACTGCAACCTCCGCCTCCTGGGTTTAGCTGATTCTCCTGCCTCAGCCTCCTGAGCAGCTGGGATTACAGATGCCCGCCGTGACACCTGGCTAATTTTTGTATTTTCAGTATGGACGGGGTTTCACCATGTTGGTCAGGCTGGTCCTGAACTCCTGATCTCAAGTGATCTGCCCACCTCAGCCTCCCAAAGTGCTAGGATCACAGGCATGAGTCACTGCACCCAGCCTTTTTATACACACACACACACACACACACACACACACACACACACACACACACAGAGAGAGACACACACAGAGTGTCACTGTGTTGCCCAGCTAATTTTTAAGTTTTTAGTAGAGATGGGATTTCACCATATTGGCCAGCCTGGTCTTGAACTCCTGACCTCAGGTGATCCTCCTGCCTCGGCCTCCGAAAGTGCTGGGATTATAGGAATGAGCCACTGCATCTGGACTGCCCCCTGAGCTCTTAACAGAGAAAATGTGATGCAAACCCATGTCCCGACCATGCAGAGTGGCAGATGGCAGGTGATGTAAGCATGCTATGAAGTGTTTAGGGGTTCATAGGGAATGGGAGGTTTTTAAAATTTTTTTTAAAATTTTTTATTTTTTTGAGATGGAGTCTCCCTCTTTCACCTAGGCTGGAGTACAGTGGTGCAATCTCAGCCCACTGCAACCTCCACCTCCCAGGTTCAAGCGATCCTTCTGCCTCAGCCTCCTAAGTAGCTGGGATTACAGGCGCGCACCACTACGCCCAGCTAAATTTTGTATCTTTAGTAGAGACAAGGCTTCGCCATGTTGGCCAGGCTAGTCTCAAACTCCCGACCTCAGGTGATCCATCCGCGTCAGCTTCCCAAAGTGCTGGGATTACAGATGTGTGCCACAGCACCTGGCCTGTTTTTATTTTTTAATGTCTTTTTTTTTTTTTTTGAGATAAGCTCTCCCTCTGTTGCCCAGGCTGGAGTGCGGTGGCGTGATCATGGCTCACTGCAGCCTTGACTTCCTGGGCTCAGGTGATCCTCCCACCTCAGCCTCCAGAGTAGCTGGGACTATAGGCACGCACCACCACACCCAGCTAATTAGGCATGGACACGGTACCAGTTTCCTGTGAGGCCTCGTTCCTCTGGAGTCCAATGTGACCTCTGGGGGACTAGACACCAGTTATTTCCCGGGCCGGCCTCATGGGCGTTCACGCTGCATGGCTGCCCAGGGGTGCATGTGCAAAGGGCTCCACACTTCATCTAACGCACTGCTCTCTCCGTCTTAAAGCCCTTACTACTTTATGTTTTAATAGATGTACTTTTTAGACGCAGGGTCTCACTCTATTGCCCAGGCTAGAGTCAGGTGGTGTGATCATAGCTAACTGCAGCCTCTAACTCCTGTGCTTAGGTGATCCTCCTGCCTCAGCCTCCCGTGTAACTGGGACCACAGGTGCACACCACCACACTTGGCAAACTTCAATTTTTTTTTTTTTAAGAAATGGGGCCACGCTATATTGCCCATGCTACTCTTGAACTCCTGGCCTTGACCTCCCAAAGTGTTGGGATTATAGGCACGAACCACTGTGACTGGCCCGTTAGTATATACATTTTTTTGAACAAGGGTATCCCCATTTTCATTTCACTCTGGGTCCCACAAATCAGGTAGCTGATCCCAATCCCTTTCAGTTATAAAACCTTCTTCTCTACTCTTTTTAGCCTACTGTCAAAGGCATTTTGGTGACTAAAATTTTCTTAGGGTTAGTGGTTAAAAAAGTTTATTGAGCATTAGAGTTTACTGGATACTTGGAAAAGTTTTTTCTTGTGAGATCTCTATCCAAGTGTGAGCATGCATTTCTTTTTCTATTTTTTTTTTTTTTTTTTTGAGACAGTCTTGCCGGCTGTCACCCGGCTGGAGTGCAGTGGTGTGCTCTCGGCTCACTGCAACCTTCGCCTCCCGGGTTCAAGCGATTCTCCTGTCTCGGCCTCCCAAGTAGCTGGGACTACAGGCGCATACCACCATACCCAGGTAATTTTTGTATTTTTAGTAGAGACGAGGTTTCACCATATTGGTCAGGCTGGTCTCAAACTCCTGATCTCAGGTGATCTGCCTGCCTTGGCCTCCCAAAGTGTTGGGATTAGAGGCCTGAGCCACCGAACCTGGCCAAACATGCATTTCTTTTGGCAGAGCAAGAAAATCTTTGAGGTGCTATTTTGAAAAAAATTTGAGATGTTCTTAAAATATTATGGCCTGCAGGCTTTCTCAGTCAATGGATCTTATAAGTAGACGGTGGTCTCTGGACGAATATAACACTGCTTAGGCCTGAATCTCAGCGTGACTCCTCCCCAGGGACTTGTCTGCATGATGCTGAACCTCTACTTATAGTTCCTAAAATGGGAATCATAATGGTTTATATTATATAGGGTTGTGATGAGGTTTTCGTGAGATAAGTCGTATGAGTTTTTTGTTTATTTAATGCCTGGTGTTTAAGTGCTCAAAAATGTTGGCTAAAACCACTTAATTTGGGGCCAGGCTTGGTGGCTCACATCTGTAATCCCAGCACTTTGGGAGGCTGAGGCTGGTGGATCACCTGAGGTCAGCAGTTCCAGACCATCCTGGACAGCATGGTGAAACCCCGTCTCTACTAAAAATACAAAAATTAGCTGGGCGTGGTGGCACACAGCTGTAATCCCAGCTACTTGGGAGCCTGAGGCAGGAGAATCACTTGACCCTGGAGGCGGAGGTTGCAGTGAGCCGAGATGGCACCACTGCATTTCAGTCTGGGTGGGGAAGCGAAACTTTGTCTCAGTAAATAAATAAATAAATAAAAATAAAATAAAATAACTTAATATGGGACCAGTTTTTACCATTCAGATTCATGGCCAGATACGACTCGACTCCTGTCTAAATATCTTTCAAAAATGTGCCAGAAAGTGGATGGATCAGTGTAAATCTTTTAGGAGAACTTAAAAAAAAAAAGGTATTGTTTTGAGATGTTGCCCTTGCATGTGAAGGGCAAGGATTGCTAAGCTTCCTGATAACTGATAAGTGAAAGCATAGCCACAGATGTTTGATATTTGGTATGTACATGTTTCCATTCTATTACAGGTCAGTGGATAGAAACACAGAAAAGACACAACCTGTTCTCTCCTCAAGGAGCAATTAATAGGGATCCTTTTGGCCAGGTACGGTGGCTCGTGCCTGTAATCCCAATACTTTGGGAGGCTGAGGTGGGCGGGTCACCTGAGGTCAGGAGTTCAGGACTAGGCTGGCCAACATGGCGAAACCCCATCTCTGCTAAAAATACAGCAACAACAACAAAATTTAGCTGGGCGTCGTGGTGGGTGCCTGTAATCCCAGCTGCTTGGGAGGCTGAGGCAGGAGAATTGTTTCAATCGGGGAGGCAGAGGTTGCAGTGAGCCAAGATCGTGCCATTGCACTCCAGCCTGGGTGGATGGAGCGAGACTCTGTGTCAAAAAACAAAACAAAACAAAACAAAAAACCCTTTCATGGTATTTTCTATGTGGTCCTGCAGAGCTAGAAAGAGGGAAGGTATTGACCATGTGTTTTCTTCTTGTCTCTGAAGTTTACAATTCATGGGCCCTGTACCTGTAAAGTTTTGGGGCTCTCATTGCAAGGAATGATGGGAGAGGAACATTAACAACAGTGAATGTTCACCTGGATAAGTATATATGGGTGTGGGGTGGGGACAGTAAAGAAGAGGCGGCCGGGGCGCGGTGGCTCACGCCTGTAATCCCAGCCCTTTGGGAGGCCGAGACGGGCGGATCACGAGGTCAGGAGATCAAGACCATCCTGGCTAACACGGTGAAACCCGTCTCTACTGAAAATGCAGAAAATTAGCCAGGCATGGTAGTGGTCGCCTGTAGTCCCAGCTACTTGGGAGGCTGAGACAGGAGAATGGCGTGAACCCGTGAGCTGAGATTGCACCACTGCACTCTAGCCTGAGTGACAGAGTGAGACTTTGTCTCAAAAAAAAAAAAAAAAAAAAAAAGAGGAGTCATCGCTGATTGATTGAGCATCAGGTGAAACCTTTTTTTCCTTAGTTCTGAATCTAGCAGAGCAATTATTGTGATACTGTGTCACCTTCCAATTAAAAGGATCAATGATTTTAAGTATGAGAGTAAAGGTTTTTAAGGCTACAAGGAATCCGTCACACTTGGAGCCTATGTTTTGTAATGATTATTGAGTTTGACAACACAAAGGAGGCCAAACAAATCCTTCCTTTTATGAAGCTGATAACATAATTGCACTTTGGTTTTTCATGTGATTATTGCTCGGAAAAAAGGGAAAGATTTTTCTTATCATGATACCACCCAAGTCAATATACGTTTAAGAGCATTTCTTGGCCAGGCGTGGTGGCTCACGCCTCTAATCCCAGCACTTTGGGAGGCCAAGGCGGGCAGATCACGAAGTCAAGAGATCGAGACCATCCTGGCTAACACAGTGAAACCCCGTTGCTACTAAAAATACAAAAATTAGCCAGGCGTGGTGGCACATGCCTGTAGTCCCAACTACGCAGGAGGCTGAGGCAGGAGAATCGCTTGAACCCAGGAGGCAGAGATTGCAGTGAGCTGAGATTGCACCACTGCACTCCAACCTGGGCAACAGAGTGAGACTTCTCTAATTAAAAAAAAAAAGCATTTCTCAACTAATTTAAGGCTCACATATTTAGTAATGATATAATTGTCCTGGTCATTTGTCAGGTTGTTTTTGAGTTAAAATGAATGGTTTGAGGTTGAGATGAAATCAATGAAAAGCGTATGCCTGTGTGAAGTAGCTTGTACATTTTTATGACTCTTCCATTTTGATTTAGGTGAAAGCCTGCCTTTTCCCTTTATTGGAAATAAAAAAGGAAGTAGGAATGAAAAGAAGAACTGGTCGTGTCTTGAAAATAATAGCAAAAGGAGGTCAGCTTTGTACATACATTGAGCAGTGACAATGGGCCCCGCATCTTATAAAGTTGTAGAATGAATGCTGTTCCCTTCCTGGGGTCGTCACGGCTTGACTTGGGTGATTGCTTCTGAATCCTGCAAGGAGAAATCTTGGGTAGCGGTTCTTAAAAGATGTCGGAAGGACTAGAAAATCATATTGCTTTCTTTTTTTTTTGAGACGGAGTCTCCCTTTGTCAGCCAGGTGGAGTGCAGTGACACGATCTTGGCTCACTGCAACCTCCGACGCCCAGGTTCAAGCAATTCTCCTGCCTTAGCCTCCCGAGTAGCTGGGATTACAGGCGCACGCCACTGCACCCAGCTAATTTTTGTATTTTTAGTAGAGACGGGTTTCACCTTGTTGGCCAGGCTGGTCTGACGTCAAGTAATCTGCCTGCCTCGGTCTCCCAAATTGCTGAGATTACAGGCTTGAGCCACTGTGCCCGGCCAATTCTCAAGTTTTTGTAAGAAGACAGTGCAAGCTGCTGAGAATCCATGATACAGTCTGAGTTCTCTGACGATTGTGGCGTGGTACACAGAAGCAGTCCGTGTTCACATTCGGAGTCTGGTCCGTGTTCACTGTCTTGCTAATCGGATGATCCCAGATGTGCCAATTAGCTGGTACCAGAGGCATGTTTAATTGGTAGAAATGATGAGTTTGACCGTGCTGTTGCCTGATGAGTTTTCAGAGCAGAGACATGGCCTTTCAGGTGACTTAGGACTATAAAGCAAGAGTAAATCCTTTTAAAAGAAAAAAACTGTTTTACCATATGGTCATGACACTTCTGACACTGCGTGGATTTTTCCATACCAGCCCATTTTCCTTGGAAACTGACTTTAAGCGAAATGATGTAACAAAACCCATTTTTTTCATTTTTTTCATCAGTGTTGTAATGAAATGATGTTGACCAAAATGATGATATTCGAGTATGTTATTTTGCTTCCAGTCAATTTCCAAGAACTGATTGGACATTAAGTGAGGACTTACTGTACCACCTCTTAGGGAGAACAGTTGTAACAATTATCTGAGCTAATATTTGGATTATATTAATGAAAACCATGTTGTAGAATGTGTGCCCAGCCTCTCACTATATAGTCAGTCCTGTGGACACCTTTTATCTGTGTCATATCTTGTAATGATAATGTATGCGAAATCCTTATGGTATGCATCACACTTGTTTATACTAGATGATAAGGTACTTGTGGGTGAGCCTGACACACCTTTTGGTAACTTATATAGGATCTTTCACATGAAATGCTCAGAAATGAAAGGTACAATAGTCTGTTTACTATCATACCCAGACATAAAAATGCTAATACTGTTTAGAAAGATTTTAGCTATAAAAGTTTAAAAACCAGGATGAGCATGGTGGCTCACACCTGTAATCTCAGCACTTTGGGAGGCCAAGGTGGGTAGATCACCTGAGGTCAGGAATTCCAGACCAGCCTGGCAGCATGGTGAAATCCCATCTCTACTAAAAATATAAAATTAGCTGGGCATGGTGGCTGGCATCTGTAATCCCAGCTACTTGGGAGATTGAGGCAGGAGAATCTCTTTAACTCGGGAGGCGGAGGTTGCAGTGAGCTGAGATCACTGCAGTGAGCTGAGATCGTGCCACTGCACTCCAGCCTGGGCAACAGAGTGAGACTTCATCTGAGACAAACAAACAAACAAACAAAAATCTATGACTTCAAGTAATAATAGCACTTTCTGTGTTCCTTCCAAGCACTTTGATTAAATGTGTCGTTTAATCTTTACGACATGCCTGCAAATAGCAGTGGTTTTTTTTTTTTTTTTTGTAATTGGCACATGGAAGAGAAATAACTTGTCCAAGGAAGTACAGCTAGTAATGGACAGATCTGGGATTTGAAGCCAGGTCTTCCAAAGTCCACACGTTTCCCCTGCACTTCTTTCTATGCGTTCTAGCTAACCAAGCTGTTGCTCTAATATAATTTGTTTAGAGCATCAAACCACATAATCCAGGTTTCAGAGTGTAGTTTTTTTATATGAAGTATTTGGTACTAAATAATTAAATTAGCTAAGTGTCAAATCCCTCTTTGTTTTTAAGATTTAAATAAAATTAGAATAGATCTTTCCTTTTTTTTTTTTTTCTTTTTGTTACTGTAAAGAGCTTTTTGTGCTGGAACTAATTTTGGTGAGCAACAGAATGAGAACTCAGGGAATGTCGAAGCAGGAAAATTGATACTGAATTTCGGAACGTGCTCAGAATAAAGCCTTTATTTTCAGCAGTAAATTGAGTGACTTGCAACTTGGGGAAATGTCAAACTGACATGAATGGCCATTGCTTGGACTTTATATTAGCAGCTGTTTATCTCATCACAGACATTGGGTTTTATTAAATAACGCCCATTTCAAGTCTTGAACTTCAGAAATACTCGAGCATGTTATTTTCTCTTACCTAGTGCGAGCATAAAGAATGTTGAAAATCTGTAAGATAACTAAATATTAAGGAAGTTGTGTATTGGGAAAGAAGCATACTTAGGTCCTCTTAGGAATGGACATAACAGCAAAATAACCTTTTAAACAAATAGTTTTAAAAAGTCTACTCACAGAGCTAAAAGCAATGAAAGAATGGAGAAAGAATGAACGCTTTATCTTAACTAACATCAGGAGCAACACAAGAGTGCCTGTTGGCGCCACCCCCGTTCAACTTTGTAGTGGAGGTTCTAGCCAACGTAGTTAGAAAATGAAATAGAAGGTATCCAGATTGTAAAGGAAGAAGTAAAACGATCTCTATTTGCAGATGAGATGATCCTGTAGGGAGAAAATCCTAAGGAATCACCTACATAATTATTCCATTTAATAAATGAGTTCACCAAGACTGCAAGATCCAAGATCAATATGCAAAAATGAATTATATATGTATATGATAGCAAGGAAAAATAAAAAAAGAAATTAAGAGAACAATCCCATTTATAATATCATCAATAAGAATAAGATATTTAGGGCCGGGCACGGTGGCTCATGCCTGTAATCCCAGCACTTTGGGAAGCTGAGGCGGGTGGATCACAAGGTCAGGAGATCGAGACCATGGTGAAACCCCGTCTCTACTAAAAATACAAAAAATTAGCCAGGCGCGGTGGCGGGCGCCTGTAGTCCCAGCTACTCAGGAGGCTGAGGCAGGAGAATGGCGTGAACCGGGGATGCAGAGCTTGCAGTGAGCTGAGATCGCACCACTGCACTCCAGCCTGGGGGACAGAGTAAGACTCCGTCTCAAAAAAAAAAAAAAAATAAAAAATAAAAATAAAAAAAGAATAAGATATTTAGGAGTAAATTTGACCAAAGAAGTTCAAGACTTGTACATTGCAAACTATAAAACATCACTGAAAGAAATTAATGAAGACTTAAACAAATGGAAAGACATCCTGTGTCTATGGATTGGAAGACTTAATGTTGTGGAGTTAGTAGAAATCCCCAAACTGATCTATAGATTAAACAAAATACCTTTCAAAATCTCAGCTTGCCCTTTCTGCAAAAATTGAGACGGTGATCCTAAAATTCATATGGAAAATGCAGGGAACCCAAAATAGCCAAAAGAGTCTTGAAAAAGAAGAGCAAAGTTGGATGACTCACAATTTGATTAAAAACTTACTACAGAGCTACGGTAATCAAGACGGTGTGGTCCTGGTGTATGGATCAGTGGACTAGAGTTGAGAGTCCAGAAATAAACTCTCACGTTTATGGTTTATTTTCTTTTGATTATCTTATTGGTTAAGATAGAATAGTCTTTTGAAAAAATAGTGCCGGAGCAACTAGATATTCATATATAAAAGAATGAATTTAGACCGTTGTCTCACACTGTATGTAAAAATTAACTCAAAATGGATCAGTGACCTAATATAAGAACTAAAACTATAAAACTCTTAGAAGAAAACATAGATGTAAAATTTCATGCCTTGAAAGCACAGGCAACAGAAATAGATACATTGTATTTCATCAGAAATTGTGCATCAAAAGATACCATCAAGACTGTGAAAAGACAACTCACAGAATGGGAAATGTGTTTTGAAAATCTGTAAAGGTTTTGAATCTAAAATATGTTGAAAACTTTTGTAACTCAATAATTAATAGATAACCCAATTAAAAATGGGCCAAGGAGATGAACAGGCATTTCTCCAAAGAAGGTACATGAAAAGATGCCCAACGTTTTTAGCCGTCTGGGAAATGCAAATCAAAACCACAATTAGATGTCACTTCATACCCGCTAGGATGACTGTAATAAAAAGATAGATAATAACAAGCGTTGGTGAAGATGTAGAGAGGCTAGAACTCTCCTAGGCTGCTGGTGTGGATGTAAAATGGTGAAGCTGCTTTGGAAAGCAGTCATTCCTCAAGAGGTTCAATGTGGCATTACTAAATGTGCCATCCATTCTGTTCCTAGGTATACATCCAAGAGAAATGAAAATATGTGCCAATATGAAAACCTGTATATGAATGTTCATGGCAGTGTTATTGATGTAGCCAAAGAGCAGAAACAACTTAAATGTTTATCAGTAGATGAATGGATAAAGAAAGTGTACATATCCTTACAATGATGTGATATTTGGCTGTAAAAATGAATTAAGCATTGATATATGCTGCAACTCATGGCTGAACCTTGAAGACATTTTGCTAAGTGAAAGAAGCCAGTCACGAGAAACTATATATTGTGTGATTCTATTTATATAAAGTATCCAGAGTAGACAAATCTATAGACACAGAAAGTAGATTAGTGGTTGCCCAAGGCTGGGGGTTGGAGGATAGTTGAAGAGTAATGGAAAATGACTGATAAAAGGTACGATGTTTCTTGGGGAGAAAAGATGAAAATGTTCCAGAATTGATTGTGATGGTCATTACACAGTTGTGTAATTGTACTAAGAACCATTGAATTATACTTTTTTTTTTTTTGAGATGGAGATTTGCTCTTGTTGCCCAGGCTGGAGTGCAGTGGTGCAATCTTGGCTCACTGCAACCTCCACCTCCCGGGTTCAAGTGATTGTCTTGCCTCAGGCTCTCAAGTAGCTGGGATTACAGGCAAGCACCACCACACCTGGCTAATTTTGTATTTTTAGTAGGAACTGGGTTTCAGCATGTTGGTCTGGCTGGTCTTGAACTCCTGACCTCAGGTAATCCACCTGCCTTGGCCTCCCAAAATGCTGGGATTACAGGCGTGAGCCACTGTGCCTGGCCTGAATTGTACATTTTAAATTGGTGAATTGTGGATTGTATCTCAATGACGCTTTTACAAAAAAAAGAAATCAATCTGTGGAGTATTTCCTATGGCAACTGAAAGTTCAAATAGAGCTAAGCGTGGTGGCTCCTGTACATAATTCCAGCACTTTGGGAGGCCAAGGTGGACAGATTGCTTGAACTCAGAGGTTCAAGACTAGTCTGGGCAATATAGTGAGACCCTGTCTGTACAAAAAGTACAAAAATTAGTTGGGTATGGTGGTGTGTGCCTATAGTCCCCGCTACTGTGGAGGCTGAGGTAGGAGGATTGCTTGAAGCCCAGAGGTGGAGGTTGCAGTGAGCTGAGATTGTACCACTGCACTCCAGCCTGGGCTACAAACTGACAAACCCTATCTCAATAAATAAATAAATAAATAAATAAATAAATAAATAAAAATAAAAAATAGAAAGTTGAAACTGCTAATATAAAATAAACTATGGCACATCAATATAATGGGATACTCTGCAGACTTTAAGTTGCGATGCAGAATGTTATTGAAGGACGTGGGCAGACAATATACTGCTTAATGTAAAAAATAAGTTAACAAATAATATTATCCCAATCTTGTGGAAGAACATTTGTAATGATATTTGTAGGGAGAAGGCTGGAAGTGTGTGTACATTCATGATATTAACAGCAGTCATCTCAAGGTGTTGAAATGACAGATGACTTTAATTTTCTCCTTCTTGCCTGACTGTATTTCCTAGATTTTCTATAATAATCATACATTAGTTAGCAGAAAAAGAGGTTTAAAGTAAATTCACATACAATATAATGTTTTAATACTTTAATAAAAAAAAATAATGTAGAACTAAGAAGATAACTTTACCCAGCCAGGTGCAGTGGCACACGCCTGTAATCCCAGCACTTTGGGAGGCTAAGGCGGGCGGATCACTTGAGGTGAGGAGTTTGAGACCAGCCTGGCCAACATGGTGAAACCCTGTCTCTACTAAAAATACAAAAAAAATTAGCCAGGTGTGGTGGCGGGCGCTTGTAGTCCCAGCTACTCAGGAGGGTGAGGCAGGAGAATTGCTTAACCCCAGGAGGTGGAGGTTGCAGTGAGCTGAGATTGCACCACTGCCCTCCAGCCTGGGTGACTGAGAGAGACTCCATCTCAAAAAAAAAAAGTTACCCTTACATATTTCATTTTACAATTATTGCTATTCATAGAGTAGTGACATATTCCGTGCTTTGACACACACATTATATGTGTAATATATAATGGCTAACTTTCATTGAGTTTGAGATACGTGTATATATGTAGACGTTGTAAACTCTTAATGAAAGTTATGTGTATCTCATTTTTTTTTTTTTTGAGACAGGGTCTGGCTGCATGGCCCAGGCTGGAGTACAATGGTGCAGTGTCAGTTCACTGCAACTTCCACTGCCAAGACTCAAGCGACCCTCCCACTTCAGCCTCCCGAGTAGCTGGAACCCTGGCTAATTTTTGTATTTTGTTTGGTGGAGATGGGGTCTCGTTATGTTGCTCAGCCTGGTCTCGAACTCCTGGGCTCAAGCGGTCCGCCCACCCCAGCCTCCTAAAATGCTAGCATTATAGGCATGAACTACCACACCTGGCCTGTATGTGTATTTTTATGTCATCATAATTGCTCAAGAAATGCTAACTATCCTGTATTGGGATGTAAGTTCTGAACTATTTTATTCACTGTGAAAGATTGGGCTGGAAAATTTCCCTTTCGCCCCTGCTGGCGCCCCACCAGTGCTTAGTTGCTGTCATGAGTGAGTAAGCAGATGGAGCCCGTTGTGGGAGGGAAGAAACCTCAGCTCTTTTCTCCCCCGGGAACCTCCCTTTCTGTAGGCATCTTGCCAGCCTGGCGTCTTCGCTTGTTCTTTGAGTAGCTTGAGGTGACTCTCAGGAGGCTTCTAGGATCTGCTCCAGAAATGCCTTCACCGGAGAAGACCCTTCCTCCAGTGGCTCCTTCACGGATATTTTGGGAGACTGCCTTGGGCTCTAGGTTATTTTCCCCTCCACTTTGGGAGGGGGGAAATTCCAAGGCGCCCCCCCCCCTTTTTTTTTTTGAGACAGAGCCTTGCCCTGTCACTCACGCTGGAGTGCAGTAGTGGTGCGATCTCATCTCACGGCAACCTGACTTTTGGGTTCAAGCAATTCTCCTGGCTCAGCCTCCCAAGTAGCTGGAACTACAGGCATGTGTGTGCCACCGTGCCTGGCTGGTTTTTGTGTTTTTAGTAGAGATGGGGTTTTGCCATGTTGGCCAGGCTGATCTCGAACTCCTGACCTCAGGTGATCTGCTCACCTTGACCTCCCAAAGTGCTGAGATTACACGTGTGAGCCACTGCTCCGGGCCCAAGCCCTTGTTACTGTTGAATTATCCCCGAATCAACCTTGAAACTTAACCAGTTTTCTCACTTTCATCTTTTCCCCCAGACTCCAGTTTCTAGATTCTCTGTCTGCCAATAAGGGTGTCGAGGTTTAGAGCAGAAAAAAAAAAGCCTTGGTCTACGCTGGTGTGCCTTCTCGGCCTGGGAAATGTTTTTGGCGGTCTGAGTGTTTTGTCTTCTCTGTTGGGGGCAGTTAAGAGGCACAAGAAAATGTACCTGTCTGCTGATTGCAGAGGTTAAAAGGCAAGAGCAAAAACACATCACACGTGACATGCATTCCAAATTAGGAAATAGTTAAAAATGCCTACTTGGGACACATCTGCGGGGGCTCAAAGACAGCTCCGTCATTACCTGGGGCTAGAGGCTCTGGCAGTTTTTCGGATAAGCTGTGCGGCAATGCGAGGTTTGTCTGCTGTAGAAAGACCATCCCACCGCTTAGGAAGTCATGAGATGCGGCATGAATGTGATTTTGTTACCCCCCCCCCCCGGAGGCACATCGTGCTGTTCTAGAAAGCCTGTTGTTGGAGGAAAACACATGATGAGCCTTGGGTAAAGGCGTGGCTTGCGATTTCATGTGGGAAGTACATTGTCGTGACGTCTGTGTGATTGACGTCCCGGAGCTGATGGAGACACCATCACACTCCACGGAAGGTCCTTCCTGTCCGATGCAAGGTCTGGAGGAAGAGGCGAGATGGGTTGACTGTGAGCTTCCATCAGCTTCTGCTTAGAGAGAGACTAATTATTTGGGTTTCTGGTGACTCCACCAGCTCCAGATTTAAGGGTTCTCTGTGCTAGGGTGGCATGGGGGTGTGTGTGGTCAGTTACTGCTTAAACTCCCTGCAGAGGGGGCTGGGGGGCTTAGGTGGCAGGTGGTTGGCAGTGGCGTGTGCCAGCCCTGGGTCTGTGCCTAGACCAAGGCTCGTGTTCTGCCCATTGCTCTTGGGACAGGCTCTTTGGGACGTCAAGGATTCTGGGAACATCCTGACACTGCTGTCCTTGGAGTGTGTGGCCAGGGGTGTCTTAGGCTTCAAGGAGAGATACTCAGTGTGGGAGACTCAGCTTCTGCCCAGCACCATGAGGACGCGGGCTTGGAGCTTGCAGGTGGTTTCATCCAGGCCCGAGTGAGAACGTGACCTAGTTACTGTGCCTCTCTGCACGTTGGCAGAATAACCAGACCTTGCTTCCTCCCCTCCTCACAGCAAGCAGAATTCCGCTGAGCCTCTTGGAGGCTGGAGGGCCGGTTTTAGTAACGTGCCCTTTCCTGGTTGGCGACCGTCCAGTTATTTTGGGTGAATGTTAATGGCCGTGAGTTTGAAAGTTGTCGTTAGATAGAAACGCCCTTTCTGGACACAGTGTCCTTGTCACCTACTGTCTGAACGGTGCTTCCTTTTTGGGGAAGAGGATTGAGAGCAAAATGGTCACAAAATCTGTGGCTTTGGATTGTCATTTGATTTTTTTTTTTTTTTTTTTTTGATGCCTTCCATCTGGATTTAGGTCAGTGGAGGGGGTGAATTCGTCGTAGGCACTTGTCTTAGAAAATCTCCTTGAGCCTCAAAGAGAAGGCCATCTTCCCGTGGGTCATCTTTTTGCTGTGCATGGGAGGCACTGCCCACGGGGCAAGGAGAGTCTAACTTTTGGAGGTGGCTGGTGGTCTTGGGTGGAATTTAATCTGGGGACATGTGCATGGCCAATAAACTGTTCTGGAGAAATGAATAGTCTTGTGTCTCCCATATTTCTACCTTATGTAAAGCGCTTGTACTGCACGGTGTCCTTCCTCCAGGCTGATGCAGAATTTTCACACTGCGTTTGCTGGTGATTTGCCGGAGAACTATAAAGTAGTTGTCTCTATTTTTTAAAAATTAAAAAAGATGGGGTCTTGTTCCACTCATTGCCTAGACTGGTCTCAAACTCCTGGCCACAAGTGATCCTCCTGTCTTAGCTTCCTAGTTGCTGGGATTAGAGGAACGAGCCACTTTGCTCAACCTTAGTTTCTGTTGTATTGAGAATGGAAGGAATTTCTCTTATAAGTAGAATTGTAGAGCTAGAAGAGACACCGTATCTCTATCTCTGTCTCTGTCTTTATGTCTGTCACTATATCTGTGTCCGTGTCTGTCTCTAAACTATCTTTATCCCCTTGTTTTGTGGAGATAAAATAGGCACAGAAAGTTAAGCCCCGTTACTCAAGGTCCTACAACTAGTTGAGGGTAGAATAGGGTCCATTGTGCCCAGACAAAACCCAGGTAAGAGTGCAGAGCCAGGGCTGACCGTGACCTCCTGGACTTCTGCTGCGTGTTTCCGTCTTTCTGTTCCACCTGGGTCATGTCACGTGGGAGCAGAAGCTTCTAGTTTCACGTGTAAAGGACCCAAGAGGAAAGGGGAGCCAGAGGGACTTGCCTGAGATCACACAGCTAATGAGTGAGTCACCCATCCAAGCCTGGAATACAGGTCCAGCTGTCCCCAGGGAGCCATCCTTCTGGCCCACTAGATTCAGAATGATCTCAGGCTCAGCGTGCGTGAATAGAGGATGCTGTGTGTAATCCTGACTTTATGAATCAACTTGATGGGATTCTGTGTGGGGTCAACTAATGTGCTGAGAGTCCAGCATTGAGTGAGTAGGAGGTGGGAAGGGGTCCAAGCTCAGTTCTGGCCAACTCCAGAGCTCAGCGTTGGGCCAACACTGTCTTCTCTCATGAGTGAGGAAAACCCTGTCTCAGGCCATGATATGTTGGTATCTCAGTCTTTCGGCCATGAAGGGTAGAGGGGAAAGATTGAATTTTTAAGATCTTTGCCTGGATTCTTGTTATTCTCAATACAAAATAAAATACTTTAACTTCAAGCTTGTGTGGGGCCCTGGGAACAAGCTGTAGGTGTGCTTTTTTTTTTTCCTCTGATTAAATTGGAATCACTATGTAAATTGACTTTCCAGGGGATTGTCTGTGGGAATTCCTAAAGCAGTCTGAGGTTGGTATGACACGTGAAGAAAATACATCAAGCAATCAATCTGAGAAGCTTATCTTCTATTCCGGGTTTCCACAGGAAGGCAGTTTCACCCCAGCTGGGATCACCGGTTGCGTTTCACATTCTTAATTCTTTTGCCAATTTTCCAGATGCCTTTGGAAATTCATGCTGACCGTTTTTTTACAAAATTCCATTTTAAGTACTGAATATTTTCCTGTCACTACTTAAACTGGCATGAATAAAATATTTCCTTTCAGGAGGATGATTTTCAAATGTTTCTTAAAGAAAAACAAAACACCCTAGTCGGTTAAATTTAGGAGGTCTGTTAAAATGTCCTTACAGTACCAGCAGGTGAATTTGAGAATAAGAATTCTAGCTTCCTCACAGTGACATATACAGTGCACTGCAATAGTAAGCATAAGGAAATTGGGATGACTAGAACCGAATCATCCAGGACTCCAAATAGAGTTTCTCCCTCAGAACAATCTGGGATATCTATACTAAATTTATGGGATAGTTACTGTCATTAACAGCTCATATAACTGAAAATGGTGGAACGATTTGAAAATCAGATAAACAGTAATTGCACTACTGCACTCCAGCCTGGATAGCAGAGCGGGACTTGTCTTTAAAAACAAAAACAAAAACAAAACAGTCCGGGCATGGTGGCTCACACCTGTAATCCTAGCACTTTGGGAGGCCAACACGGTGGATCACCTATGGTCAGGAGTTCGAGACCAGCCTGACCAACATGGTGAAACCCCATTTCTACTAAAAATACAAAATTAGCCAGGCATGGTGGTGTGTGCCTGTAGTCCCAGCTACTCGGGAGGCTGAGGCAGGAGAATCGCTAGAATCTGGGAGGTGGAGGCTGCAGTGAGCTGAGATGGTGCCATTGCACTCCAGCCTGGGTGACAGAGCAAGACTCTGTCTCAAAAAACAAAACAAAACAAAAAAATCAAAAACAAAAAACATAAAAGCCCCACAACTCCTCATCCCCTCTCCCTCCAGCCCCTGACACCTACCATTCGACTTTGTTCCTGAATTTATCTACTCTAAGGACCTCCTAGAAGTGTCATCATACAGTACTTAGCCTTTTGAGATTGCCTTATTCTACTCAGCATAATTTCCTTATGGTTCATCCACATTAGAGCGTTTGTCAGAATTTTCTTCCTTTTTATTTATTATCATGTACCATATGTTATTTGGAAATATGTATACATTGTGGAAAGACTAAATTGATCTAGTTAATATATATATTACTTAACAACTTGTTTTATAGTGAGAACAGTTAAAATCTACCATCTTAGCAATTTTGGAGAACACAATACATTGTTATTAAGCGCAATCACTATGTAGTATAATAGATCTCTTGAACTTTTTCCTCCCAGCTGAAATTTTGTATCCTTTGACAAAAGTCTTCCCAACCCCCTGACCCCCAGGCCCTGATAACCACCCTTTTACATTCTATTTCTTTTCTTTTCTTTTTTTTTTTGAGACGGAGTCTTCCAGGTTGGAGCGCAGTGGTGCGATCTCTGCTCACTGCAATCTCCCGGGTTCACGCCATTCTCCTGCCTCAGCCTCCCGAGTAGCTGGGACTACAGGCATCCGCCACCACGCCCGGCTAATTTTTTGTATTTTTAGTAGAAACGGGGTTTCACCATGTTAGCCAGGATGGTCTCAATCTCCTGACCTCGTGATCCGCCCGCCTCGGCTTCCCAAAGTGCTGGGATTACAGGTGTGAGCCACCGCGCCAGGCCTTTTCTTCCTTTTTTAAGGAATACATTTTCTTTTATCTCCTACTGAATGTAACTCATGGTGCTAGGCTCTTTGAGAGAGGCAAAAACGTTTCACTCAAGGAACTCATAGTGTTATGGGTGAAGAGAACCGAAAACATGACCAGCGTTTTCGATGTGTGTTACCACCATCCATCCTCCTGACCTCAGTGAGATGGGGTCAGACATTTTAATTTTTTTACCCAGGGACATTCAGTGAGTTAAGTGGCTGAGTTGAGCTTCAGGCCCAGCTTTGGGAGACACTCCCTGTGTCCTGTAAGCAGAGACCAAGTCAATGCTGTGTGAGTTTAGCGATGGAGACACCCAACCCACCTGGGGGAAGACATGATGGAACGCGGGAGCATGCGTCCAACCTTGAGGAATGGGGAGGTGTCCTGCTCTGAAGGCGGGGACAGTGGCTGAGCAGACACGGCGGCCAGAACACTATTCTGAAGATGGCAGTGCTGACATCAAGGGCGGGAGGTGAAGGGAAACGGCAGTTTACATTCCACACCGCACACATGTGTGGGTTTTCCCCTCTCATTAAGCAGTTCTCCAATTCTTGGACACCTACTGTGTGTCATGCAATTCACCTGTGACACTGACTGTGCGCAGGTATTGCAGACCCCACAGGTTGAGGGCAGTTCCACGAGACCGCCCCCCACACCCCCTCCACTTCAGACGCCAGTCACAGGTCCTAGGTTGTGGCTTGTGCTTTTGGCCGACTGGCCATACTTTGAGGATTCTCACCACCCTTAACTCACATTTGATCATTTGCGATAATAGCTCACAGAACCCAGGGAGACGCTTTACTTATGTTTACAGTTTTATTATGGCAAGTACAACTCAGGAACAGCCAAATGGAAGAGATGCATAGGGCGAGGTGTAGGGTGGGGTGGGGTGGCAGGGGAGCGTGCATGCCCTCTCCGGGTGCCCCATCTCCCTCTAGCTCCAGGTGTTCCCCCACCAGAAACTCCCCAGACCCCTCCAATTAGAGTTCTTATGGAGATTCCATGATTGATGTAAATCACTAGTCATTGGTGACTAACTCAACCTCCAGTGCCTCTCCCCTTTCTGGACTGGAAAATTCCAGCCCTCTCTAATCACCTAGTTTGTTCTCCTGGTAATCAACCCCCCTTTTCCAAGAGTCACCGCACTGGCATAAACTTAGGTGTGCTTGAAAGGGGCTTATGGTGAATAACAAGAGGTGTTCCTTTCACCCCATCACTCCAAATTCCAAGGGCTTTCGGAGGTCTGTGCTAGGAGCCGGAGGCAGACCCCAAAGATAGATTTCTTACCCTGTCACACCTGGCGAGGTGGTAGAGTTGACATCAGGGGTGGGAGGAGATTAGGAAGCTGGGCATGAACGAACCAGTGGGAAACCAGGTTAGAAAGGGGGGTAGAGGTCAGATCATGATGGGTTTTGAGCTCTAGGCTAAAGTATTAATAGTGTTAGCTTGTGACACATCCAGGATGTGGGAACATGAGCAGAGCCGAGCCTTAGAAAATGACCTTTTTCTAAGGCCCTTTTTCAAAGGGCTGTGATCTGGGCCTGGACTGGTGCGGTAGTGGGCAGGGAAGAGGCGGTGTGCAGGAGGCCTTGGAGGGCAGGGCTGGGACATGGTGCTGACCCAGGTGAGCGCACCCATCTCAGCATGGTGTGTCTCCAACTTGGGGTGCACTTTGTAGCTGCTTATTGAGGGCAAACAGTTAACGTTTATTTTGTTTTTAAATTTTTTTTTTTTTGTAGAGACAGGGTCTCACTCAATTGCCCAGGCTGGAGTACAGTAGTGCGATCATAGCTAACTGCAGCCTCCAACTCTTGGGTTCAAGCAGTCCTCCCACCTCAGTCTCCCAGGAAGCTAGGTGCATACCACCACGCCCAAGTAATTTTTAAAATTAATGAATTTTTTTTTTTTTGTAGAGACCAGGCGGGTCTCAAACCCTTGGCCTCAAGTGATCACTTGACCTGCTGTGCCCGCCTCCCCAGAGGTTTGGGAGTGGGGCTCATATTGCCAACCCTCTAATCCCGCCTTGGTCTTTGAAGTGCTCAGCGCCCATCCTGAAGCCACCTAGGGAATCTCAGCCACCAGTCACCTCATTAGCATACAAAAGACATCACTGTGGAGGTTCCGAGGATTTTAGGAGTTGTATGCCGGGAAGCCTTAAGACAAAATAAATATTTTTTCAGTATCCTGAAGGGCCACCAGGTTCAGGCTGGAATTCAGGGCTTCTGACACCTAGTGCAGCGAGGAATGTTCTGTTAGCTTTTGGGGAAAGCTAATAGAAAAACCAACTCTTACTGTAGAAGAGTTGGTTTTTTGGCCAGGCGAGGTGGGTCATGCCTGTAATCCCAGCATTTTGGGAGGCTGAGGTGGGTGAATTACTTGAGGTAAGGAGTTTGAGACCAGCCTAGCCAACGTGGTAAAACCCCATCTCTACGAAAAATACAAAAACTAGCCGGGCATGATGGTGCGTGCGTGTAGTCCTAGCTACTCGGGAAGCTGAGGCAGGAGAATTGCTTGAATCCAGGAGGCAGAGGTTGCCATGAACCGTGATTGCACCACTGCACTCCAGCCTGGGCAACAGAGTGAGACTCTGTCTCAAGAAACAAAAAACAAAAGAGTTGTTAACCTCCACCTCCTGGGTTCAAGGGATCTCCTGCCTCAGCCTCCCGAGTAGCTGGGATTACCGGTGCCTGCCACCACACCTGGCTAATTTTTGTATTTTTAGTAGAGGCAGGGTTTCATCATGTTGGCCAAGCTGGTCTCGAACTCCTGACCTCACGTGATTCTCCCACCTCGGTCTCCCAAACTGCTGGGATTACAGGCGTGAGCCACTGTGCCCGGTCAAAAGAGTTGGTTTTTAAGTGTTCAGTAGCCCCCAGTCCAGGGCTCCTTAACTCGGAGCAGCAGTGAATTTGGAAGATCAGCCTCTCTCCTGCTGGGCGCTGCTGGTGTCCTGTCTTTACTACTGTGTCCTCATCATTGTCTACCGTCCTCTTGGGGAAGTAAGAACTTGGGGAATGGTTGCCAAAATCATCATCTTTCTGGTGAGTGCTGTTGGGGTTTTCTTCCTCTCAGGGCTTATGCCCAGTGATAATGGGTTCATTCCAACCTGAGTCTTCATGAATCTCTGGCTTAACCTCCTTTTTGTCATGTGCTGTGGGGGAAAAGCAGCCCTCCGCTGGAGAACACTTCTTCCAGGCCCTCTGTGGTGTAAGGGCTATGTAGAAGGTATTTGATCTCTTTTCTGTTTCCTTGCTATCTCAACTTCCTGTCTAGGCTTCAGCTGAGCAGATCCTTGAAACTGGCTTAAACAAGCACTTGCAATCTTCTTTGAGTTAAGATCAAGTATGTTGGCAGCTCCTGCAGGCTGTGCCTCTGCCCTTCTTTCTCCCAGCAGCAGCTGTTGCTGGTTCAGCTTAGCACTTCCAGCCACGTAGGCTCCCCATGGCCATGTCCACGTCCACTGGGCAGGCTCCTTGCCTGGTGTGTCAGAGCCCCACTTTCTGCTGTTCCTGAGGTTTGGGTTTTTAACTCAATCCTAAGGAGCTGAATGAGGGGCCCAGGAAGATGCCGATTTTATGCACCATCTCTGTGTTTGGCCCGCAGCTGTGTTTGTGTGATTTTAAAACAATTTATCGCTCATCTCAACTGGGCCCCGTCGGCTGACCCAGCTCCTCCGCAGCCATTGGTAATCTCCATTTTAATTAATCTTTCAAAGGAGCAGATTAAGTTGATTGCTTCCCAAGCTGAGTTTGGTGTCTGTACCTTTCAGCTGCCTTACAGAAGTGATTAAAATAAGGATTTTTCTATGAGCTTTGGTGCCCAGTTGAGATTATTTTTGGATCTCGTCTCAATGGTTTATTTCCATCATGTGCCTGTTTTTAACATAAGAGCTGAAAATGAGCGGGGCTGGCTTGTGTCTCCTGCGGGTGTTCTGTTCTTTCAAGCGCCCTAGGATGGCCATGACCTTTGGTTCTGTCTGCTTTGTGGGTCCCTTGACCCTTGGAGCCTTCTGAGGTAGCCCTGCTGAGTCACTAACATGGAGTCACACCTTGTTTCTTCCAGTCCTGGCTTCTCTTTCCCCCTACGCCTTTGCAAATAAAACCATTTATTCCTGACCTACCGAAGTGGAGGTCCTGTGGCCACTCTCCCCAGTCCTAACTCTAGCCCTGAATTGAACAGACTGCATTGAAGATGTTGGTTACCTGTCAGTTTCCTCTTCCGCTGTGCCCTCCTTGAGGGCAGGGCTAGTATTTCAGTCACCCCATGACCCTGGGGCCTAGGTGAGTGCCTGGTACACCAGGAAGCGCTCAGTGAAGGTCTCTTGAGTGAGTGAACCTCCTTGAAGTTCACGGAAAAGTTGACTGAAGAGGGTGAGTGTTGCTTAGAGCCAAGGTAGTAGGAAAAATGTTGGCCTAAAGATGTGTTTTGTTTGGCTTGCACGCTGTTGAAAAGTTTTTGAATCAACATACCAGAAAAAAAAAAAAAAAACAAACAAACAGGTAAACTATACATTGAAAATCTAGATTTCCAGCTTCTCTTGAAAAATTTAAAGACCTGGCCTAGCTGGAACTGAGGGGTGGTCTTCTTTTTGAGAGACCCAACTCGGCTTTGTATTCACCGGATTTCTAAAATAATTTTGTAAAGCTGTCTACCCCCTCCCACACTTTGAGTTGATAGCCAAAATTTTTCATCGTAATTTGAGAGAGGCAAAGGATGTTATTTCCAGAGTATTGTAAACATTGGCATCTTGAAATAAAACAGTTACGTCATTATTTTAAGTGTAACCAGTGGAGCTAAATACCACAGAGATTTGATAACCACTGTCATCCATTTAAAAAGAAGCTCATCTTTAATCATCGGAATTTCCACCTCATTCTTTTTTTTTCTTTAGTCATATTCTATTCTCATAGAATTTTATCCTAGGCTATTATGTTTGTTCTTGCCAAAAATATGTATATACATTTAAATTAAGTTTCCTGTGGCTAGAGGGCCTACATATTTTTGAAAATTTTTGTATTTATTTCTTTATTTTTTGAGATGGAGTTTCACTCTTGTTGCCCAGGCTGGAGTGCAGTGGTGCGGTCTCAGCTCACTGAAACTGCTACCTCCCGAGTTCAAGCGATTCTCCTGCCTTAGCCTCCTGAGTAGCTGGGATTACAGGTGTGCATCACCACACCCGGCTAATTTTTGTATTTTTTTTAGTAGAAATGGGTTTCACCATGTTGACCAGGCTGGTCTCGAATTCCTGACCTCAGGTGATCTGCCTGCCTCGGCCTCCCAAAGTGCTGGGATTACAGGCGTGAGCCACCGTGCCCGGCCCAAAAGTTCTTGTATTTAGTTATTGTGATGATGAGTCTACATTTGAACAAAACAAAGATGTTATAAGTTTTGATAACTACATCAAAAGGAGAATATAGAATTTATTTGGAAATATATCTCCTAATACAAATCCGTAGAGTTTTTGTTTTTTTTTCTTTCAGTTGTTTGTTATGGATGAAGATTACTCATTGCTGGGATCGGGAGGTTCCACATTAGTCCTTTTCCTATTTTTGTGTTTTTGTAGATGTCAGTACAAAGAAACCAGATGTAACTGAGTAGATGGGATAGGAGTTTTTCACAGCAGTCCCTCAGTGAGTTCTTTGGACTCTTTCCAATTTCTGTGTCACATTATTTATTCTGCCTGCATCGCAGTTGCTGTGGTCAGCCTTTTCCTTTCTAGCAGGTCTCTCTTGAGGATGTGCCCTGCTGGGAATGATATTGGAATCTGCATGGAGGTGGGCGAAGGTGGTATGGGAGTGCTCTCAGATCGTGGTCTCCTTGAGGCTTACTGGTGTGAGGGAGTGGCAGGTAGTCCCCAAGTGTATCCAGGAAAGTAAAAGATGAGGGCCGGCCGGGTGTGGTGGCTCACACCTGTAATCCAGTACTTTGGGAGGCCAAGGCGGCTGATCACTTGAGGTCAGGAGTTCAAGACCAGCCTGGCCAACATGGTGAAACCCTGTCTCTACTAAAAATACAAAAATTAGCCGGGCGTGGTGGCAGGCACCTGTAATCCCAGCTACTTAGGAGGCTGAGGCAGGAGAGTCACTTGAACTTGGGAGGCAGAGGTTGCAGTGAGCTGAGATCACACCACTGCACTCCCGCCTGGGTGACAGAGCAAGATTCCGGCTCAAAAAAAAAAAAAATAAGTTGAGGGTCATTGCTGGACTGCAGTGTTCCTAAGGATAGGAGCCACACCACAGCGTAGATCTGTTGGGACACCTCCACTGTGACACCTAATAGAGGGGTTTGCACTATGTGCCAGTAACGTCATAAGAATAAAACAGACTATAGTGCTTCCACAGTTTTGTGGATTCTATATTTGCAAATTCACCTATTCACTAAAAGTGATTTTGCTGCTTCAAGTAGCCCCAAGCATAGTGCAGAAGTATCTAGTGTTCCTAAGTGTAGGAAGGCTGTAATGTACCTTGTAGAGAAAATTTGTATGTTAATTTCTTCAGGCATGAGTTGTGCTGCTGATGGTTGTGAGTTCAATATTAATGAATCAACAGTACATGTTAAATGATGTGTCTTTAAACTGAAACACATATAAAGTAAGGTTCTATATTGATGAGTTGATGTGACCAGAGAGGCCTGTAGGAACCTAGTCTTGTTTTTCCCCTAGGAGCAATGGTTCAGTATTGGCTAATTTGGCGTCCACGGCAACTTTTGAAAACATAACTACTGCAAATGATGTGACACGCTGGGATGTCATTTGCGCCTGGATGTTCTGACTTTAGGAATTTAAGAAATAAGTTCAGGATAATGTCTAGGTAGATAGGTTTTTTACTCGGAATTTGAAGGGAGTAACAAGTATTTAATTTTTACAAGACAGTCTTTGGAAGCAATCCCCTAACAGAGCGGCAAGCATTGGAAAGTCTTTTGAGTCCATCCAAAGGAGGATTTCTAATGATGGGAAGTGCCTTTGCCATTTAAACTTCGCTGTGAGCTCACTTCTCGCTGCGTACCTAAAGTCTGAGCAGTCAAGCGAAGTGCTGAGTAAGGAGAATAGCATCTCAGTGACTCTTTTATTATTTGACTACAGCTTGTGTCACCGGAAGATAAAAGACCTCAGAAGAGGAGTGCAGAGTTTGGAAGCTACCCAGGACTCCCAATTTATATTCAGAACCATGATCTATTCTCTGATTTCATGTAGCTTAAACTTTTTTCTTAATAGCCGCTAGCTCTACAAACTTTAATCCCTACTAAATACTATATAAAATGTAATTGTCATGGTTTTGAGAACTTTATACTCTGAGGGACTGAGTGTATTTTGAGATGTGACCTGATTTCTCTGGAATCCCCACTTGAGGGCTTTGCATTTTCACAGATGGAGACTTACAACTGTACCCAGAGTGTGACGTAGGCCTCCAGGAAATGCGTTCTTCTGGTTTAATTCCTCTCCTCCTTCAGGACAGATCTCTAGTCTAGCAGTACCTTTCCTGGGCCAGGCACAGTGGGTCACACCTGTAAACCCAGCACTTTGGGAGACGGAGGTGGGCAGATTGCTTGAGCCCAGGAGCTCAAGATCAACCCGGACAATATAGTGAGGCCCGTGTCTCTACAAAACCAACCAACCAAACAAACCAAAAAGAATACCTTTTCTGTCTTTACCTTTCTTCTTTATAGATTGTTTTATAGTATATAAAGCTCAAATCAGATTCCAGGCCTGATATACCTCCCCAGAGAAATTGTAAAACCACCAGTTACCTTTCCTTCCCATGTATGTTGTCTCTGCGAATAGCTATTTAATTAGTCTGAGCCTCTACTTTGTTCCTGGGCCTGTGTTAGGTGCTGGGGTCACAGAAACAGCCAGTGCTGAGCCCCGGGGTCAGGGAGCACATTCTCTAGGGAGAAGGATCTGTACAGCAGTGTGGAGGGGCTGGCAGATAGGGAGACTCCCACAAGGAGCCTGAGAAGGGGGCCATCAGGGTGCCTCAGTTTGTCTGGGAGACTCAGGGAAGGCTTCACAGAGGAGGTGAGCTGGGCCTGTGGCTTGAGGGATGGGTAGGAGTTTATCAGCTGAGCGAGACAGACAGCTTCCAAGCAGGTAGACCAGCTTTGGTCCTGAGACACAGAAGATGGATGAATGAGAAGAGGGTCTCTTTTGGTGTTCAGGCATGTATAGGGGAGTAGTGAGAGAGAAAGCTGAAAAGAGGCTTTGGTTGTCCGGGAATATGTATATTCCCAGACTATATAAATATATATGGACAGAATCTTGCTCTTGTCACCCAGGCTGGAGTACAGTGGTGCGATCTCCGCTCATTACATCCTCCCGCCTGTCAGGTTCAAGCAATTCTCATGCCTCAGCCTCCCTAGTAGCTGGAATTACAGGTGCGCGCAACTATGCCCAGCTAATTTTTGTATTTTTAATACAGGGACAGGGTTTCACCATGTTGGCCAGGCTGGTGTCTTGAACTCCTGACCTCAAGTGATCTACCTGCCTCGGCTTCCCTAAGTGCCGGGATTACAGGCATGAGCCGCCGCGCCTGACCCGACATTTTTTGAGACAGCCTTTCAGTCTGTTGCTCAGGCTGGAGTGTGGTGATGCGATCATAGCTCACTGCACTCTCTACCTCCCAGGCTCAATTGATCCTCCCACCTCAGCCTCCTGAGTAGCTGGGACTACAGGCAGGCACCACCGTGCCCAGCTAATTTTTGTTTTTTTTTGTAGAGACGGGGTTTTGCTGTGTTACTCAGGCTGGTCTCAAACTCCTGGCCTCAAGTGACCTGGCTGCCTCGGCCTCCCAAGTGGGACTTTTTATGCCACGCTTCGTCATTTGGTTTTTATCCTGTCAGTGAGGAAATTAAAGAGAAACATGATCAGCTTTTTTTGTGTGTTTGAAAGACCACTTTGGAGCTGTCGTTAAAAAGTCTAAGACTGGCCGGGCGCGGTGGCTCAAGCCTGTAATCCCAGCACTTTGGGAGGCCGAGACGGGCGGATCACTAGGTCAGGAGATCGAGACCATCCTGGCTAACAGGGTGAAACCCCGTCTCTACTAAAAAATACAAAAAGCTAGCCGGGCGACGTGGCGGGCGCCTGTAGTCCCAGCTACTCGGGAGGCTGAGGCAGGAGAATGGCGTAAACCTGGGAGGCGGAGCTTGCAGTGAGCTGAGATCCGGCCACTGCACTCCAGCCCGGGGACAGAGCGAGACTCCGTCTCAAAAAAAAAAAAAAAAAAAAAAAAAAGTCTAAGACTGGTGTTAGGGAGACCAGTTAAATTGCTCGTGGAGTCCTGGAACGGGGGAGTCAGGGAGAGGTTAGTGCCTGGAATCAGCACGGGGGCTGGAGGGGCAGGATAGACGAAAGGATCCCTGAGGCAGTCACTTCGTTGGGATCATTTGATTTAGGAGCGTGAGTTGGAAGTGAAGGGCTAACAGGTCTCCTGCTCGGGTAATTGGGTAGATTGGTAATCAGTGCCTTCTGCTGAGGATGTACACAGGACCAGGTTTGTGTGGACGAAAGGTGACGAGTTCTGGATACGCAGAATTGCATGGATTGGAGAGACCTCAGCGTGGAGCTCTCCAGGGCTCGAATAAGATACATCCTTCTGGCAGAAATACGGCTCCAGTATAATAACCTGCAAGCATGTTTCCCCCTCTACCCTTTGGTTTTGCTTGCTTGTTTTGCCTGCATTGTCTACCTAAGCAATTTATGTTGATCTGTGTGTTAGCAGAAAAGGAACAAGCAGGAAATGTGTGGAAGTACTCAGGAGGAAGGCAGAAGCCCTAATGATGTGATCTGAGGACCAGCTTGGACACGTGAAGCCAGATGCAGTGAAAGGTTGTGAGCTGGTGTTTGGAAGTGATTTACAACAAGTTGGCATCAGCTAGCCAGCGTGTGTTCACATGGACATCTGCCCTGCAGAATTGTGGAATGGCTAAGAACACCGGCTCTGGTTGCAGGTGGACGTTGTTCACCCCTTCATGGGTGTGGGACCCTGGGTGAGTCCTCGCTCCATGCCCACCTGTCTTTCTTGGATAAGGGTGAAAATCGATCCCACTTTACTTGTGAGGATTCAGTGGGATGATGGATGGCGTTTCTTAGCTCAGTTCCTGGAAGAATGGACGCTCAAAAAAAGTTGTCTCTTGAAGTATTTACATGAACAGCTATTCTGTAATGACTCAAAATCTACTACTGAACAGAAATCTGGGATTCAAAATTGGTTTTGTAGGTGATTTATTTTTCATTTATGAAGGGGTGCACCATAGGATTCCTGCAGAGAATGGAATAAGAAACCTCCCTGTTAGTGCATGTAAAAATATTTGATTTGCAAAAGATTCAGCATACTTTAAAATAGTCTTATTAATAATAATTTGTAACAACTATAATAAATTGTAACAACTATATTATATAAAGCCTTGAATTTCTAAGTGTATTTTTTTCCCCATCAGCATCTCAACTGTTCTTCCATTAAAGGCCTTGAATAGGGTTCATGTTTTGGCCCTGATGTTACCAGTGCGGACGTGAGACTCACCCATGTCACAGAGCAGGTCCTTGGCTTCCCAGTTCTTGATATCTTGTGGCAGGTGGTAGTGTTGGGGCCAATTGAAAACTTTCCTGTTTCTTTTGAGAAAAAAAAAAAAAAGATACAAGATACAAAAATGGACATCTAGTTATTTGAGCTTTTCTTTTCTTTTTTTTTTTTTGAGATGGAGTTTCACTCTTGTTGCCCCAGCTGGAGTGCAGTGGTGTGATCTTGGCTCACCACAACCTCCACCTCCCAGGTTCAAGTGATTCTCCTGCCTCAGTCTCCCGAGTAGCTGGGATTACAGGTGAGCGCCACCATGCCCAGCTAATTTTGTATTTTTAGTAGAGATGGGGTTTCTCCATGTTGGTTAGGCTGGTCTCAAACTCCTGACCTCAGGTGATCCACCTGCCTCGGTCTCCCAGAGTGCTGAGATTGCAAGTGTGAGCCACTGCGCCCGGCCTTATTTGAGCTTTTCTAAAAGCAAGAAATTGAGGAAGAAACTCCTAACTGGGCAAAGCCAGACCTTTTCTTAATATCTTCAGAGAATATACAGTTGTATCTTATTCTTTTAGGAACTATGGTATGCCTTATAAATAGGTACACCCTTAATTAGTTGCAAAGATTTAAACAAGTGTAGGAAAGCTAGGAGAGAAAGCTGTTATTGTTAGTTACGTATTGTACAGGGCTATGCTGAGATTGAGTTATTCTTGGTATGAATAACTTCCTTTGAAAGTTAGAATCAAAGAGTTTTAGAACATAAGGGACCTTAGATTTTAATCCATAATGACCAAGAAAACTGTCGGGTTTTTTTGTTTGTTTGTTTGTTTTTTGAGGTGGAATCTCACTCTGTTGCCCAGCCTGGAGTACAGTAGCATGATCTCAGCTCACTGCAACCTCCGCCTCCCGGGTGATTCTCGTGCCTCAGCCTCCTGAGAAGCTGGGACTACAGGCAGGCGCCACCACACCCGGCTAATTTTTGTAATTTTAGTAGAGACGGGGTTTCTCCATGTTGGTCAGGTTGGTCTTGAACTCCTGACCTCAGGTGATCCGCCTGCCTTGGCCTCCCAAAGTGCTGGAATTACAGACATGAGCCACTGTGCCTGGCTAGAAAACTGTATTTTTGACCATTAACTACCCAGCTGCCAAAGAGGCTTCTGTTCTGGGGGTAAGACTGGTCACTGCACGTTGAATTGACATCATTCAAGCAAAAGTGGTTTAGCCTGAGCCATCGTATTGTGCGTAAATGTGTAGTTTCTGTTGGGTCTTTGGAAATACTAAAAATAGGCACCCCCATACTTCCTTTTGGGGGCTTCCATACCCGGCTTCAGCCCAGCCAGTTCATTTTGCAGACCTAAAGCGTTTAAGCTCCATGCCCATGGTCAGAGATGTGGGGACTTTGTGAAGTAATATTTCATCTCCAGTGCAGACAAAGTGCCCAGGAAACCGTTGAACCCATCAGCGAGCCTCGAAGTCACGCTCTTTATGGATGACACAGTGATCTAGCTGTAATGTACACCATTTTCAGTCCAGAGACAGGCAGTGAACTAACGAGAAAACTCCACTGTTTGCTTAGACTTTCTGTGTATTGACTCAGTGCCCACATTACTAAGCACCCGTCTTTAAAAATTAGCCACAGTCTAGCAGGTATAAACAGATAGGACATTAACACCTGAAATTGTCTTGTTCTGTGAGTGAAACCAGCGCAACCTCATTAATCAAGACCCTCATACATCGGGAATACCAAGTGACAGTCAACAGGGTGAGACCGAAGTTGGCTGGAGCCAGTACCTATGAGACAGGAGTTTGCTGAGCAAACCTGTGATATCAGCGTGACATGGTCATATTGTTTAATCTGCTTTACAAGAACAAACACTTAGCTTTAATATTGGCATGCATTGTTAAACATTTATTACAAGTACTTCTTGTCAGGATCAACAAGACTTCTGCTCAGCAATAATTTGCCAGCCCTTTAAAGTTGTTTATGAATTTCAGGGCACTTCAGTAGCGTTTTTATGTGAATGTTTTGAAATCAACGGGAGAAAGGGCAAATGCTAGCATCTGATTTGTTTGTACGCAGTGCTGCTGGGAAGAGGACTGGGCTTTGAGGAGACACTCAGCATTTCTTATCGCATGTAGGATTGAATGGGTGCATAAATCAGATGGTGCTGGGATTAGCGGTTAGCTAGTTGGGAAAAATCTCATTGTGTTTCTCAGTGGTGGTTCCATTGGCACCACAGCCAAGATGATCTTTCCTTGCTCAGGTGTGTGCTGTGCGCCTCCGGACATTCAGCTTCCCTGACTCCTACCCCGTGGAAGTTTGTTTCCGACTTGTTTCCAGATCCCCCTGGGGAAACAGCTCCCTCCCTGGTTCAGGACCATCGTGTCACGCCGAACACCAAAACAAACTCCAGATATTAGAAAGTTCACTGTAAAAAACCCATAAAACAAGAAGAAAATACTAGTTAATATCTGGCAAAAGCTTTTTATTTTTATTTCATTTTTTAAAATTAAGCTGTTGGCCGGACGTGGTGGCTCATGCCTGTAATCCCAGCACTTTGGGAGGCTGAGGTGGATCATTTGAGCTCAGGAGTTCGAGACCAGCCTGCGCAACATAGGGAGACCCTGTCTCTACAGAAAACAAAAAGCAAACCCTCCACAAAAATTAGCTGGGCATGGTGGTGCAAGCCTGTAGTCTCAGCTACCTGGGAGGCTGAGACATGAGAACTGCTTGAGCCAGGGAAGTGAAGGTTGCAGTGAGCCGAGATCACGCCACTACACTTCAGCCTGGGTGACAAAATGAGACCCTGTCTCAAAAAACGAAACAAAACAAAAAAACAAGCTGTTGAACTCTCTGTAAAGTCATGCATCCAAATCTCCCTGGGCCTCCTCCGTTGCTGTGTAATAAGTCTCTGCCACCAGTTGTCCTTATGTGGGCTATTCCTGCTCTTTCCCTTACGGTACAGCTTGTTCCCTATTTTCTCTGCCCCTTTGTAGAGGAGATCAAGGCCACCTAGGGTGACGTCACCACTTCACATCTTTATACCACAGACTTGCTTTCTTTCTGGGGAAGGCTCCCTTTGCTCCACTTCCAAGGGTCCTGCTCCTTCAAACCCCACTCCCATGCCAATTTCCATTTTGCCTTCTCTTCTTTCTCTGTCCCTGCTGCCTGTCGCCCTCCTTATACTGTAAAATGCCCCACTCACCTCCATCTTCCTGCACAGCCACCCTCGAGCCTCTCTCATGCCCTGCGTTCATGGCCAGACCTCTCCATGTCTTCTTTCAGCCCAACCTTGAGGAACCTGGGCAGGAGGCCTGGCAGAGTGGGCAGAGCCACCGCGAGGGACTGGACTCAGTTGCCCACGGGCTCCTGTTACCCAAGCCCCAACTTAAAACCCAGAAGCTCCCACTGCCAGGGAAAGGGAACTTCAGGAAATCATACCAGCCTTCCTTTTCACATTTCTTTCCTCACCATTCCCTCCCTCAAGCTAGAAGGTTCCTTCCCACTGAAGCGTCTCTGGGAAGGCCCCCATGGTTGCCTTCTCCCCGATCCCTGTCTGCTCCGGTCGCCACAGTGTTGTCTTCTCTGACTCTGGATCCCTTCTCTCCAGCTCCCTCCTCCATCACTTCATGGTAGCCCCTTCTGGAAGCCTCTCTGAGACCCTGAGGGCAAGGAGGAACCAGCTCCTGCCGCACAGGCTTCATCCAAGGATGGGGAAGGAGCTGGTTGAGCTGGTTGATTGAATATTAAATATAGGAGGAGATTTGCTTCCCCCTTTCCAGCTGTGGTCCAAGTTGACCAGCATCGTCCAAATAGGTGATTTGCTTGAGCATTTTACAATGATTCAAGCTCTAGGTACTTCCCCCCAGAAAACAAATATCCTGGGAAAAATGAAAGCAAATTCCTCCACAAGGATGCGGTTGGCTGACTCATTTTTTTTTTTTTTTTTTTTTTTGGACGGACTCTCACTCTGTCACCCAGGCTGGAGTGCAGTGGTGCAATCTTGGTTCACTGCAACATCTGCCTCCCGTGTTCAAGTGATCCTCCTGCCTCAGCCTCCTGAGTAGCTGGGATTACAGGTGTGCACCACTTCCGGCTAATTTTTATATTTTTGGTAGAGACGTGGTTTCACCATGTTGGCCAGGCTGGTCTCAAACTCCTGACCTCAGGCGATCCACCCACCTCGGCCTCCCAGAGTGCTGGGATTACAGGTGTGAGCCACCACGCCTGGCCTGACTCTTTCATTTTCAATGTTGTGTTTGAGACACCACAACTGTGATTCTGCGTGGCATAGTCGTGAAAATACTGGAACCAAAGATGGGCGCATCTCCAGTCTTTTCCTTGATAATTGTTTCTTTCCAGTGCACGCTGTGTGGATGGTGGTGGTGGGGGTTCAGGTTCAGGTGGGTGTGGCCAGCGGAGGTGTGGGAAAGTTTGCTGACTCTGGTGTTAACAATGTGCAAGGCCCCCTTTCTCCTCTTGGATGCTGCAAACAGTACGTGGTCTGTGATGTGCCCACATGTTGGCATTTTCCTGTATGCCTCCTTGTCAGGTGATACACGTGTGTTTTTCCTCTTTGATGGTTTTCGTCCATTTCTTTCTTTTCTTTTCTTTTTTTGAGTTGGAGTCTCTGTCGCCCAGGCTGAAGCACAGTGGCGTGATCTCAGCTCATTGTAACCTCCACCTCCCGAATTCAAGCAATTCTCCTGCCTCAGCCTCCCGAGTAGTAACTGGGTATATAGGCATGCACCACCATGCCTGGCTAATATTTGTACTCTTAGTAGAGACGGGGTTTCACCATGTTGGCCAGGCTGGTTTTGAACTCCTGACCTCAGATAATCTGCCCACCTCAACCTCCCAAAGTGCTGGTGTTACAGGCGTGAGCCACTGCACCCGGTTTTTGTCCAGTTTTTACCTTCTCCATTCCTTATTTACCTACTTTATCTCCTCGTTCTGTAATCAGGTATTCAGCACCACCTTTGAGCAGGCACCAAGACCCCTAGTGGTCCCTATTACGGTGGACTTGGCGCCTGCACTCGTGATTGGGAAAGGAAGTGGGCTCTGGGCTCTGAAAATGACCACAGATGAATCAGTTACACATTTTGATAACGGCCGTGATAGAGGATAGAGGGGAAGCAGGTGCATGCTGTTCTAGACAGGGCAGTCAGGAAGCCCTCTGCTCTACTTGAAATCTCTTTTTCTTTTTAGTGGCAGGCTCTTGCTATGTGGCCCAGGCTGCTCTTGAACTCTTGGGCTCAGGCCATTCTCCCGCCTTGGCGTCTGTAATAGCTAGGACTACAAGTTGACACCATGACACCTGGCTGAAAAAATTTCTTGAAAATAGCTTTATTGAGGTATAAATTCAGAGATCATACAGTTCACTTCTTTAAAGAGTACCATTCTGTGTTTTTGGTATATTATTAATTCTCCTTAAATTGTGGTAATATATAAAACACCATGTCTGCATTTTAGCCATTTTTACGTGTAGAGTTCAGCGACGTTAAGTATGTTCACACATTGTGCAGTCATCTCCACTGTCTGTTTTCAAAATTTTTTCATCACCCCAAACAGAAACTCTGTACCCATTAAGAAGTAACTCCCCAATCCCTCCTGTCTCACCTTAAATCTGGTGACTTTGAATCTATTTTCTGTCTGTAAATTTGCCTATTCTCGGTTCCTCGGAAATGGGATTGTGCAATATTTGTTCTTTTGTGCCCAACCTCTTTCACTGGTAACCTAATGTCTTCAGAGCTTATCTATGTTATAACATGGCTCAGAACTTCATTCCCTTCTATGGTTGAATAATATTTCATTGTATGGATCTCACACATTTTGTTTATCTGTATTACTTGAAATCTTGATACATACTTTTTATTTTCTTAGCACTTCCCCGTAATTCTCATCAGATTAACTTGCCTGCCTTATTACTGGTAAATAATTTTTTGATTAATTGAATTTACTAGCAGTTTTGTACAAGATGATGGTGGTTACAAGGCAGAAGTGCCATTTCCTGTTCTTTCTCTTTGTCTTTCTGTGTGTGTGTGTAACTCTGTGTATTTTCTTGAGTGTGTTTCTGTGTGTTTTCTAAGTGAGGCCATCCAGTTGGTGCGCTTGTCTGAAGATAATACAGGTGCAGGGGTGAAACTGCAGGGCCTTGGAACTGTTCACCCCCTACCTCCCGAAGGTGTTGACAGGAAAAGCCAGCCCCATGGAGACTGAATACAGCCCTCCGTTACTCTCAGAGTCTGCTCAAGACAGACTCAACTCTGTCTCCTTGTAATAAATGTGTCTCACAGAACTGAAGCAATGCACAGAAAAAAGGACTTCTCTGAAGGCCTGCTCAGTTTATCAGAAAAATTGATCAATTTTTGTTGTTTGTTTCACAAATCAATGGAGGACACATCCAGTGTGATGAGGCACTGGGGTATATATAGAATGTATTTGACAACAGACACTAATTCGTCGTTAGCAGGAATGACACACGTTTAATGTTGTGACCAGAGGCAAAGTCATCCTAGACCTTAGGTGCGACCTGAGCTTTGTGGAGCCTCGGTTTTTGTCTTGAAATATATTCTTCACTCTGCCCTCTTTTATTGATTATTTTTAGGCAATCTCTGCAGATATTTCCAGTGCTCTTGGCTTTTCTTGACTTTGTACTAATTGCCAAAGGTGGCAGAGGATAAGGATTTGTTGGGGTGGTCGTGTGTGCCAGTGATGTTTCTAGAAAGTGCATGGTTAGCCTAAACTCTTCCTGTTTTCACAGATCCCACCTCATATGGAAATAGGTACTCAAAAATCCATTGTACTTCTGTAATTTATTAAGCTTCGAGCCCACCCCATCGGCTCCCATCACATCACATCACCAAACATTGGCTCATGGAGTATCTGTGCCAGCCTGGGTGCCCAGTAACCACCCCTGGGATGGGACGACCTCCACTAGCCCTCCACGTCCTGTGTTCTTATTCCATGGGCATATCTAAGGCATATGTGAGATTCTGAGCTCAGAAGTTTCTGACCTTTCCTTAAAAAAGAACTGAAACATTAGAGCTTTAGGCTGTGCTTCCACGATGTGGATCCACTTTGCACTTCCCGTCTGTGTGGTCCTGCAGAAGCAGCTCTCCGATCACCGTGCAGGTTCCTGTGGCCGAGACGGTCGGTGTGTGGGTCAGGCAGCTCCTAGCACAGGAGTGGGAGCTGGCAGGAGTGCCCTGTGAGTGCCTTAATAAGGTGCTACTGCATTCACCCTTCATTTGCCCTGTGCAAGTGAAAGAAAAAAACCACTGTGGGTTTTCCAGTAGAAATGTACTGTAAATGATTATTCTAAGTTACAGCGATGGCCTACCTGGCTTCTTTTGTTGTTGTTGTTGTTGTTTGTTTTTTTTTGAGACGGAGCCTCACTCTGTCACCCAGGCTGAAGTACAGTGGCGTGATCTTGGCTCACTGCAACCTCCACCTCCCGGGTTCAGGCGATTCTCCTGCCTCAGCCTCCCGAGTATCTGGGATTACAGGCACCCACCACCATGCCCAGCTAATTTTTTTGTATTTTTAGTAGAGACGGGGTTTCGCCATGTTGGGCAGGCTGGTCTCAAACTCCTGACCTCAGGTGATCTGCCCGCCTCAGCCTCCCAAAGTGCTGGGATTACAGGTTTGAGCCACTGTGCCCAGACAAGCCTACCTGGCTTCATATGCCCCTCTTGTTGATAGTAGTTACAAAGTCAAGAATCAAAATAATGACTTCAAACGAAGGATAGAACATCCTCTGATGTCTTTCCACCAGTCTTGCTTGAGGTTTGAGTCTATCAGTGTGGGCTGGTTTCTCAGGTGACAACTGGCCAGAGAGGCAAAGTAGAATATTGAAGACCAGGGCTCTAGTAACACAGAGGTATTTTTTCCCACCATTTTACAGCAAATGGGGCTTTTCTTTTATCACAGTCCTCATCTCCTGGTGCCCCCTGCGACCTCACCTGTAGTGTGAGCTGGTGGCGTTGATGGCTGTCGATGGGATGAGCAGAGAGGATGCCGGCCCTTGTCTCTTCTTCCCCTAGCCTGCTCCAGTGTGCTGGTCGCTCCTCTTTACAGTGACCAGAAGAGAAAATTGGGGCCGGGTACAGTGGCTCACACCTGTAATCCCAGCACTTTGGAAGGCTGAGGTGGGCAGATCACCTGAGATCAGGAGTTTGAGACCAGCCTGGCTAACACGGCAAAACCCTGTCTCTACTAAAAAAAAAAAAAAAAAAAAAAAATTAGCCAGGTGTGGTGGCACATGCCTGTAATCCCAGCTACTTGGGAGGCTGAGGCAGGAGAATCACTTGAATCCGGGAGGCAGAGGTTGCAGTGAGCCGAGATCGTGCCACTGCACTCTAGCCTGGACAATGAGAGCGAAACTCCATCTCAAAAAGAAAAAAAGAGAGAGAGAAGGGTGGAACAGGTGTCCATTAAAAAGGAAACCAGTTGTAAGTTGTAGCAGATGCCTGGGGTGAGGCTGTGGTGAAGTGGGGGGTTCGGTACTGAGTTTTCTAGCCCCCTCCCCTGCTTCTCTCAGGTGAATCACTGGAGCATCTGTGCTTGGCCCTCCCAGGTCCTTTCTGTCCCTGGAAAGGGTTCATGAACACATCCTACTGCTCTTTACCACTTGTCTCGTGGTGGGACTGAGATTCCGCCCTCGCCTACTCTGAGTTTTATTCATATGGGGAGTTTCTGGGAGCCCCAGTGTGGGTCCAGGCAGAATGGTGTGTATATGTTCTTGTGTTGTTATAAATAAATACTGAGACTGGGCAATTGATCAAGAAAAGAGCCTTAATTGGCTCATGGTTCTGCAGGCTGCACAGGAAGCATGGTCTGTCATCAGCTTGGTTTCTAGAGAGGCCTCAGAAGCTTACAATCATGGTGGAGGGGAAAGGGGGAGCAGGCACATTACATGGTGAAAGTAGGAGCAAGCAAGAGAGAGGCGGGAATGGGGGGTGCCACACGCTTGCAAGAACTCACTGTCAGGAAGACAGCACCAAGCTGTGAGGGATCCGCTCCTGTGACCCAGACACCTCCCACCAGGCCCCACCTCCAGCACTGGGGATTACAATTCATCATAACATTTCGGCGGGGACAAATATTCAAACTTTATCAGTCTGTTAGAGAGAAGTCAGGCCCTATTCTCTTCCCTGGGGTATGTATTTTGTGATGATGGTGGTGATGATGACGGTGATGATGATGATGGTGATGATGAAGTGATGATGATGACAATGGTGATAATGGTGATGATGGTGATAATGGTGATGATGATGGTGATGATGATGGTGATAATGGTGGTGATGATGATGGTGATGATGATGGTGATAATGGTGCTGATGATGGTGATGATGGTGATAATGGTGATGATTATGGTGATGATGGTGATAATGGTGCTGATGATGATGATAATGGTGATGATGGTGATGACGGTGATGATGGTGATGATGATGGTGATGGTGATAATGGTGGTCATGATGTCGATGGTGGTGATGGTGATGATGGTGATGATGGTGATGATGATGGTGATGATGGTGATGATGGTGATGATAGTGATGGTGATGATGATGATGCTGTTGATCGTGATGATGGTGATAATGGTGATGATGGTGATGATAGTGATGATGATGGTGATGATGATGCTGATGATCGTGATGATGGTGATAATGGTGATGATGATGTTGACTATGATGGTGACGATGGTGATGACATTGGTGGTGACGATGATGGTATTGGTGGTGGTGATGGTGATGATGATGGTGATGCTAATTATGGAAGGACAGAGAAATGTGGGTTTGAAGGAGAAGTTGCTAATTTGCTGGTGTTTGTGGATATTGAATCTCTGGATTTGGGATAGTTCTCATTTCAAATATTCCATTCCATTGTCATGCCATATATTTCAGACCAAAATTTTGCCATTGTTTGTTTGAAAAAAAGTCTGTTAGCCATATTTTCACAGTCTGGAGATGAGGAGCTTGGGCCTACCTGCCCTGCATTTGTCACTGGTATGCAGTAAAATGAGAAAAATAATGCAGTGGGGTTTTTAGAAATCCAAGTATATTAAATGGAAGGCCTTATCCTTTTTTCCCCTTAAAATCAGGGTCTTTCCTGTTTTCTAATGATGAAGTATCTTTTCTTTCCTGAAATGGTGGTGACAATATGGTAGTTTGGATGTACGGACCTTAACATGAAAAAGTAAGAGTTAGCAACTCTCATCCAGTTCCCTGATAGTTGGGAAAATTGTACAGCTCTCTGAAATCCAAAACTCTGAAAACCATAATCTATGTGTCGTTTCGTTTTTGAATTTTGAAATTTCCTCCCTCTAAAGAGGAGGTAGAAGGAACGGAGGTGGCGAAATAAGAGGCATGCATTTATTTGTTTTGGTAAATCTTGGATGTTTTATAATTTTTTTCTGATGACAATTGCAGTAAACTTTCTGTGTTGCAGAAACCTGGTATCTTGTAGTAAACGGAGTTGACAAAGAAGACAGCATTTGTGTACAGTAGCTATGTTAGTTGTGACATGTTTTATCTTTGAAATTATCTTTTTCCTCTGTGGTTTTAGAGAAAGATAGCTGGGGAGAGTGGTTGGCTGGGAGGAACCTGGCTTGAGTTTCTGATCTGACGTGTTATCTGTTGTGTCTGAATTTCTCATAGTCAGTGGGAGATGTACATTTTGTACAAGCATTTTGCATTTTTCAAACTTTTTACAGGTTTTCTCAGGCCTCGCTGTTGGAATAAATTTAACACTAATGCCTACTTGTAGGCACCTTTCTGAAAACATTCTGATGAGCTTTCCTCATTGTTTTGGAATATTTTAGGCAAAGTGTTGAAGAAAATGTAGCAACTATTCCCCCATTAATTTGAATTTGGATCGTTTCCTTGAGACACACTGTTTCTTAGTCATGGTATCCTAGCTTTTTGCCTTGATTAGTTGAATGATTGATTGCCTTAATTCTCCATTTGGCTTGGTCTGTGTAGACATAGTTTTATTTGAGGTTTTTCAGATCTTGCTTGATGGCCAAATTCAGTTCAAATTAAGGAAATAAATTATGGAGAGTGAGTTTCTCTTCTGTTTTCAAAAGGTTCCATTTAACATTCGTTTGGAATTTCTTCGGAAAAAAAAAATCTAGTTAACTCTCTTTGATTTTCTTTTATAGATCCGTCATGTTTCCCAGTTTCATTCTGTTACCTTCCCATGTTTATAGATTTTCCTCTTGTTTTCATGTGTTTGATTATTATAGTCAGGGCCACCTTTCTTAGTTCATTAACTTTCCTTTTCTTGAAGATTGCAGCTGCCTTTTCCCAAAGGGTTTCCAGGCTATTAATATCACTTAAAATGCATGTGATTTTTCTTTTTAAAAACAAAAAAGTGACTTAGGACGTCCACTAGCCATTTCCTTGAGTATCTTGGAGTATTTGCTGGTGATCTATCTATCTATCTCTATCTATCTATCTATCTATCTATCTATCTATCTATCTATCTATCTATCTATTTATCTATCTGTATTTATTTATTTATTTTGAGACAGAGTCTCTTGTTGCCCAGGCTGGAGTGCAGCAGCATGATCTTGGCTCACTGCAACCTCCGCCTCCAGTGTTCAAGCAATTCTCCTGCCTCAGCCTCCCAAGTAACTGGCATTACAGGCACCCACCACCACACCAGGCTAATTTTTTGTTTTTGAATTTTAGTAGAGACGAGGTTTCACCATGTTGGCCAGGCTGGTCTCAAACTCCTGACCTCAGTTGATCCACCTGCCTTGACCTCCCAAAGTGATGGGATTACAGGCGTGAGCCACCGTGCCTGGCCTCCTGTATTTATATTTTCTGAAAATTGTTTCTTCCATGTTATATGTTCATGACTATTTTTCAGGGTCCTACTTCAATACATTTTGCGTCATTATTCTAATGTCAGTGCTAAGAAATCACTTCCCTACTGAAATACATCAAAATTATGGGATTTTTTTTTGTCTTCTTTTAAAAAAAGGTAGCCATGGTTGATAATGAGATGGCATGTATTTTTTTTTTTTTTTTTTTGAGACAAAGTCTCGCTCTGTTGTCCAGGCTGGAGTGCAGGGGCACAATCACAGCCCATTGGAGCCTTGACTTCCTGGGCTCAAGTGATCCTCCAGCCTCAGTTTGAGTAATTCGGCATATGTTCTGAATCTAAGGTTGATTATTACTCCTTTAGCGCTAGTGTTACTCTGTGACCTGGAAAAAAAGAAAATGAAAAAACATCTGCATTTAACTATGGGCAGAAATATTTATAACTATATGATTGTGGGTTATTCTTGTGCTAAGATGTACAGTATTTCAGAATAAAAGGTGGTATATAGAATTCACTTTTTAGATATTATTCTTTTTTTTTAAGCGTCTACTTTTTTTTTAGGAGATGCAGAATAATCTCTTTAAAAAAAAGCGTTAACTATATTAATGGAGAAGTCTCTGGAAATGTCAAATCAGGTGGAAACGTTTAGTGTGGATTTAACATTCTGTGGAATTATGCATGTAATGCCATTTGCATTTGCTGAGATTTTGTATTATTAATAGAATAGACAAATCAGCATTTTGTCGGTGTATGTAAAACTTTGCTTGTTTTTCCTGTCTTGATTGCTGGTTGCACATAAAATGTAGAGTTGGAAAAAGAGTGTCGTATAGAACGGGGGTTGGATGACTCAAGGCTCCCCGCTCCTGTCTCTGCTCTGCTGCAGTTCTGGCTGGAGGCCTTCATTTATAAACTATTGGATGGGGCCAGGCCAAGAGTCCATGCAGAAAATCCCACAGTTGTGCCCGGGGGAAGCTGCTCACGGTGAAGGGCTTCATTTGCAGAGTGGAATTGCTGTAAGGCCGGGGTCTTGCTGAGCACCAGAGGGAAGGCTCTGACCCGCCCTGGGCGGTGGAAAGAAGCAGAGCTCACTTGCCATACTCTGTGTCGGTTTCCATACTCTGTGTCAGTTTCCAGCGGGAGTGAAGTTCTGGGTTTCCAGTGGGTTTTGCTGCGTTCATGGTGTATTCTGTGCTTTCCGTATTCGTTCAGCTGAGCCTGCTCCAGGGCTTCCCCTTTGCTCCCAGCTTGCCAGGGGATGTTCTGCCAAAAATGAGCTTTCCCTTGGGTGTGTCTGAATGTGGTGTTGGGAGACTCTCTGAAAACCTTCCCGTGCTAGCGATGCTGCAGACAGCTGAGGCCCATGCAGGTGGTTGTTAATGTCACTGGGGGCCCGGGGTCACACTGCTTGGGCCTGCATCCCAGTTTCATGGTGGGACTTTGGACAAGTTCCTTAAGCCCCTGAAACCTCTGTGTCCTCATCTGTAAAATGGGGACAGTGGCAGTACTTGTCTCTCATAGGACATCCATGGGAGGTGCTCAGCTCAGTGCCTGGCATATAGCAAGTTTTCAAAAAATATTAGCTGTCAGTATTATTTTTATTACCTACATGCAGGATGATGGACCCTATGACCTCCTGAGTCTTCTTCCATCTGCGTGTGTATGTAAGACAGAGACAGGGCCGGGCGCGGTGGCTCAAGCCTGTAATCCCAGCACTTTGGGAGGCCGAGATGGGTGGATCACGAGGTCAGGAGATTGAGACCATCCTGGCTAACACGGTGAAACCCTGTCTCTACTAAAAAATACAAAAAACTAGCCGGGCGTGGTGGCGGGCGCCTGTAGTCCCAGCTACTCAGGAGGCTGAGGCAGGAGAATGGCGTGAACTCGGGAGGCGGAACTTGCAGTGAGCTGAGATCTGGCCACTGCACTCCAGCCTGGGCAACAGAGCAAGACTCCGTCTCAAAAAAAAAAAAAAAAAAAAAAAAAAAAAAAAAAAAAAGACAGAGACAGAGAGAGACAAAGAACAGGAGAACTATACTGTGGATTTGGGGGATGTTCCAGGGAGGTTTGAATGGACTGTCAATTTCATGTTTTGAAGAGAGCAAGGAATTTTGGGGGTACTGCTATGCCAGAGAAAACAGGTTCCAGAGAAAGAAAACAGAGGCATGATCCCTTGCAGAGCAGGAGGTGACCAGGAGTTGTTTAGGTGGCATCCAGCCAGGGGAATTGCTCAGGGTTCCGCAGAGGGCAGCCTCTGGGGCTCCGGCTGGGGTGGGGAGATGGCTTGGCCCTGGGCTGTTGGCCTGTGAACTGGGGTTCAGCCACAGTGAGTTCCAAGCCTCCTGGTGTTTCCTCTACCTCCTGGCTCCTTCAGAAATGAGGGCTGGGGGAGGCCCGGGGCTGGCCATCTGGGGAGTGTGTGAGCCAGGAACACAGAGGTCCTGCAACGGAATGGCCACACTCGTATGTGGAAGGCCAATGGGCGGTGGGCATCTCTGGGCTCTTTATTTTTATTATAATAATAATTATTTTTTGCCTTTTTTTTTTTTGAGATAGAGCCTTAGTCTGTCACCCAGGCTGGAGTGTAGTGGTGTGATCTTGGCTCACTGCAACCTCTGCCTCCTGGGTTCAGGTGATTCTCCTGCCTCAGCCTCCTGAGTAGCTGGGATGACAGGTGCCTGCCACCTCGCCCGGCTAATTTTTGTATTTTTAGTAGAGACGGGGTTTCACTATGTTGGCCAGGCTGGTCTTGAACTCCTGACCTCAAGTGATCCGCCTGCCTTGGCCTCCTGAAGTGCTGGGATTACAGGAGTGAGCCACTGTGCCTGGCCTCTATGCTCTTTAAAAGAAGCCCTCGCCCTGCCAGATGATGCAGTGAGCAAGAATGAATACAGATCCCCAGGGTGTGGGAGGAGAATGAATTACTTAGTAGGCCTCAGTCCAGTAGGTCAGATGAGGCAGAGGATATGCCATCGAAACATATGATTGCAACGCGGCCGTGCCTTGTGAAAGAAGAAAGCTTGGCCAGCTGTTGACTGATTAGAGATGGAGATGGGCTGGGCATCTGGCTCATGCCTGTGATCCTAGCACTTTGGGAGGCTGAGATGGGAGGGTCATTTGAGGCCAGGAGCTCAAGAGCAGCCTGGGCAACATAGCCACACCCCCATTTCTATAAAAAATTTTAAAGAATTAGCTGAGTGCTGTGGCACATGCCTGTAGTCCTAGCTACTGGGGAGGCTGAGGTGGGAGGATTGCTTGAACCCAGGAGTTTGAGGCTGCAGTGGGCTAGGATCATGCACTGCATTCCAGCCTGGGTGACACAGCAAGACTCTGTCTCTTATTTAAAAAAAGTTATTTATTGCACTCCTACTGGCAATGTGTGAGTGCGACCTTCTTATGGCATCCTTGCCAGGGATCAGCATTACATTTTTTTTCTAATTTGCTAGTCCAAAATGGAAGCTTTTAAAAAGTATTAAAACGAAGGAAGGTATTACCAGAAAACACTTGATCAGTCAGTTGAGCAAAGGTCCTAATTGCTGGGTGTGTCCAGGAGTTGCAGACCCCCACGTGGTGGGAGATGGGGAGTGGCCGTCCACCCCTTCCGAGGGATGTCCTGCAGAGTGGATGGAAGGCCTCAGCCGAGGGCGTGGTGTGGCCGAAGCCATTGCTCACGGAACACTTGAGAGCAGCTGCCTGTTTCAGCGTTGTTGCTTGACTTTCCCTATTGAATGAATTTCTCTGTCTCTTTTGGACCTCGCATTCGGAAAGGTGTCGGAGAGGTCATCCGTTTCAAACTTCATCATCTCAATGAATGGCAATCCCTCCTGCCTTTTAAAACCCTGGGGACGGGAGATTTTATAAGCTGTAATGACTTTACCATATATTTTCCTCAAAACTCGACAGCCATGATCTCATGAATACTCACGCCTACCTTCTGCCCCTATGAAAAAAAAAAAATAAGGAAAGGCAAAAGTGAGAAAACTAAGCCCAAGGAGGTGAGGTTGGGAGCCTGGGGCCACTGAACTGAAAGTTCCCAGAATAGAACTGGGTTATCCTGACACCTGTGAACACTGGGCAGTAACATTTTCCAATGTCGGGTAGCAACATTTTCCGAGTTACTCTGAAAAATGGGAAAATCCACGAGATAACCAGAGCCAAGTCCTGTTTCCTGACTTTTCCACAGCCTTTCTGGACAACATGCAGGGCACACATTAGACAGGAGTCACAGCTATCGTTTTCTTAGTGCACAAGACTGCACACCTCACTCCCCACCGGGCCTCAGTGGATTCTGAATGAAGCCAGAAAGTGATTCAGTCTTAGATCAAAAGAGAAAATGCGCACGCGCGCGCGCGCGCACACACACACACACACACACACACACACACACACACACACACACACACACACAGCAAAAATAGAGTTCCTGTTAACTTCTAGGTTGCCGAAAATACTGAGGTTAGAAAACCTGGTTTTTCAGCTTCTTAGGACTTTGATTGTATATATTGGGTTTTCTCATCAGGTTTTCTTTTGTAAATAAGTACTTACCACAGTAGCTCTTCCACCAGAAACATGACTCTGGGTGGATCCTGTTGTCATAGTGATTTAATAAACTAAGCTGAGTTTTTAAGAACTTTTAGTAAGCAGTGAAGGATTAGATAGAATACTTTTTTCAGCCTTAGTGAAAAATCACATCTATGTAACTTTTTTTTTCCCTTGAGATGGAGTCTCGCTCTGTCGCCCAGGCTAGAGTGCAACGGCGCGATCTCGGCTCACTGCAAGCTCTGCCTCCTGGGTTCAGGTGATTCTCCTGCCTCAGCCTCCTGAGTAGCTGGGACTACAGGCGCCCGCCACCACGCCTGGCTAATTTTTATACTTTTAGTAGAGACGGGGTTTTATCATGTTGGCCAGGCTGATCTTGGATTCCTGACCTTGTGATCCGCCTGCCTCGGCTTCCCAGAGTGCTGGGATTACAGGTGTGTGAGCCACCACACCTGGCCCGCATCTATGTAACTTTAAAACATATGGTATTTTAGTGATAGAGGTGGTGGTGGTGGCAGCTGATGTAGTAGTAGTCCTTTTCATATTACCCCTTGATGGTCCACTTCAAATGAATGAACTTTAATAATTTTACTTGAATAGTTCTTACTACTTTATGAATTATTTTGTTTTCATAACTCCAACAAGGCATTATTGGCAGTGTATTTTATGGCTTAGTAAGATCTTGAGGTAACTGAGGTTTACTAATTTAACCCTTATTGATTTGTTTGGGACTTTTTGGTGGACATGTTAGTCAAATATATTCTTTTTTTTTTCAGTTGTCCAGAAAGATGGAACGTGCTCCCAAACTACTTAGGGATTCTGCATATTTCCAACAGCCTCTGAGCTGTTGGATAATCTAGGAAGACAGAGATTTCAGGAGAAAACAAAGTATATTACATCAGGGCCACGAAGACCAGTGCCAAGTTACTCACCTGCCTGAGAATGTCTCCACTTTTCTCCTATAAAATAAAGTGTTAGATGTGTTTTGTTGCATTTTTAGAGAGCTGTCATTTTCCCCCTGGGCTCACGTTGGTATCTGGGACACCTGAGGGCTCCGGTACTCAGACAAGGAGGAGGTTGGCTGTGCAGGTGGAGCTGCTGCCGTGTCTGTTCTGTGAGCTCGCCTCTTCCTTTTTTATCTGGGAGAGACAGGTGTATTGCTTTCCCTCATGCCAGAGAAGTCCTTCTTGCTGGTTTGAACAGCCCTCCTCAGAGCCCTGCAGGCTGTATCATATAATCTCCAGCCTTCTACACCTTAGGAGACGGGACAGGCTGAATGGCGTGGGGTTCAGGTGAAGCCAAGTCCAGAATCCATCAAGAAACCTAAGACTAGGCGGGTGTAAGCGTCAGGTGCCCGGGCCTGGTCTCCTTCCCATGTTCACATCCTAGGGTAGGAATCACTTTCTCTCAAGCTCAGATCAGCCTGTGCTTTGCTCTGAGAAGAGCTTTACTGTGAGAGAAAAATCCTATGAATAAAGCATCTAGTTTCTATGGCTAATACCGGCAGTCACAGTGTGTGTGGGCAGGACAAGCCCAGTGTGCTTTCCACGATGATGTCCCGGAGCTCCCAACCCAGGTGTTCCCTAGCCGCAGTGTAGCTGAGTCCAGCCAATACGACCAAACCATAGCCGCTGTTTCCATGTGGCTCTTGCTGTATCCCACTGTCTCCCCTTGGTCACGCTGGGCCATTTATCCAGGATTCTTGTTTTTCTTTTGAGACCAGGTCTCCCTCTGTTGCCCAGGCTGGAGTGCAGTGGCGCAATCTGGGCTCACTACAACCTCTGCCTCCTGAGTTCAAACGATTCTCCTACCTCATCCTCCCAAGTAGCTGGGACTGTAGGCGTGCATCACCACGCCTGGCTAATTTTTATATTTTTAGTGGAGACGGGGTTTTGCAAGGTTGGCCAGACTGGTTACCCGGGACTCTTGGATAGCCCCTGATCATGCCGTTTTGGTTTTTATTCTGTTCCCTTGGGGGCAGACTTTCAGGACTCTTTTTTTTTTTTTTTGAGATGGAGTCTTGCTCTGTTGCCCAGGCTGGAGTGCAATGGTGCGATCTCAGCTCACTGCAAACTCTGCCTCCTGGGTTCAGGCGATTCTCCTGCCTCAGCCTCCTGAATAGCGGGGATTACAGGTGCCCACCACCACACCCGGCTAATTTTTGTGTTTTTAGTAGAGACGGGGGTTTCACCATGTTGGTCAGGCTGGTCTCAAACTCCTGACCTCAGTCGATCCACCCGCCTTGGCCTCCCAAAGTGTTGGGATTACAGGTGTGAGCCACCGCGCCCGACCTCGGGACTCTTTTTGCTAGTTCCTGATCATGCCCGTGTGGTTTTTATTCTATTTCCTTGGGGGCAGGCATTCAGGAGCGATTTTTTTCATTGCTATTTGGTAGTTACGCGGTATGAAAATCCTCCTTGATTCAACTGCTAGCAGGTGCTGAGGGGCAAACAAGTCTGGTGGTGACGACTGTAGTCAGGATGTTAGTCGTGTGTAACAAGAGGAGCAAAGAAGGGAGTCTTGCCTTTCTCCGGTTATTCTTATTTTCAGCGTGTGTTGGTAATGGGATAATTACACAGCGATCAGAAATGAACTCACTAGCTCTGATTGCAGGCGGCCCATGCCCGGGGCATCGCCACCTGAGAACAGGTCTTACGAGGGGATGCGGTCCCTGGATGTGAGTGACTGCTGGATTCCAAGCTGCAGTGTGCCCCCTGAACACCCGGCCAAATGCAAGAGGCCTAGAGCTCTCCCCTCCAAAAGAGAGCTTGCAGAGAAATGGAAAGCAGAATTTGGGCTTATGGAAATATTTGAGAGTCTGAGCTCTCTTTGGGAAATATGTGAGTTAATGTACTTTTTTTCTTTTTTTTTTTTGAAAGACAGAGTCTCAGTCTGTCGCCCAGGCTGGAGTGCAGTGGCACAATCTTGGCTCACTGCAACCTCTTCCCCCTGGGTTCAAGTGATTCTCTTGCATCAGCCTCCTGAGTAGCTGGGACTACAGGCGCCTGCTATCACGCACGGCTAATTTTTGTATTTGTAGTAGAGACTGGGTTTCTCCAGGCTGGACTCGAACTCCTGACCGCAAGTGATTTGCCTGCCTAGGACTCCCAAAGTGCTGGGATTATAGGCGTGAGCCACCGAGCCCAGCTATTGTACTGGGTTTTGTTTGTAATAATTTATACACTATGACTCGTTTCTTTTGCGGGGGTTTGCTCATGTACATGAAACTTGTGCTTGTATCTAGAAAGCACAGGATGTTTTTATGATGCAGAATAAGGGAGGGAAGAAGGGATGTTTATGCTGCCTCTGTGTTCTTCTGGGACTTGGGGATTTCCTTTTGTACTATCCATGGATCTCATCTAATAAGGGTGACCACTTCGCTGTATCATACAGAAAGTCCCCTTTGGCCAGGCGCGGTGGCTCATGCCTGTAATCCAGCACTTTGAGAGAGGTCAAGGTGGGAGGATCATTTAAGACCAGGAGTTCGAGGCCAGCCTGGGCAACATAGTGAGACCCCGTCTGTACAAAAAAGAAGAAAACATTTACTAGGCATGGTGGCTTGTGCTGTGGTCCCAGTTGCCTGGAGGCTGAGGTGGAAGGATCACTTGAGCCCAGGGGGTTGAGGCTGCAGTGAGCTACAATCATGCGACAATGCACCAGCCCAGGGGACAGAGTGAGTCTGTCTCTAAAGAAAAGAAAGAAAGAAAGGCCCCTTCAATTCTACCTCATGACAAATACATTCTGTTACCTCCGGCCCCCGTGTGAGTTGCCTGTGAATTTCCAGAACTCCCAGGTACTGGGAACCTCTGTTGGTCTGGAAGCGTCAGCAGCAGAAATTCAGTCTTCCTTTTTCCCAGTCAGATTCAAGCCAGCTTGAAACGATAGCTTTGAATGTCTCAGAATTGGATACAAGAAGCGTTTCCCCTCAGCGTTGTTCAGACAGCCAGGAATACGTTAGCCTGACTAAGTTGGTTATTTTAGGGTTTGGTGTCTGTGGTGCCAAAATCTAGAAAAAGGCCCTGAATGGTGTGTATCTGAAATGAGAAAAGCCTTGTGGTTGAGCCTCGGTGATTGAGTCTGCCGCTCTTCAAGGGGGTCCTGTGCCTTCCTGGGCAGGGTCTTGAGCTGTGTTTTTCGGTCCCCCTACCCTCCATCAGGTGATATCCTTCAGGGCCACCTGTCTCGCTGTCTTTGGCCTCTTCATCCATGCCGTGCAGCCTGTTGGCCCTAACCGGCCATGGAAACTTCTCCCTGGCATGTCTCCACCACTGCCCAGTCCTGAGACGACTCGGCGGGATAATCTCCAAGTCCCCTTTCCCAGCCCAGGTCCGCTTCTTAAACTCTGGCCCCTAAATCCAGCTGCTCCTGGACACCTCTAAGTCAGCAAGCCCGATGTGAATCTAAGTCAACTCCGTTGTCCCCTCCCTCTCCCCGACAAATGCTCCCACCAAGTCTCTAGCTCCGTGTGGCCCGACATTCTCTTGTCGCCCAAGTTGGACGTCCAGTTACAATTTTGGCTCCTTCCCCAGCCTCTCACCTCTCCTCCCAACCCCCCTTTTCTAATCCATCTTCCCAAGTCTGATTGGTGCAGTTTCTCAGATTTCGATGTAAATCTCTTGACCCTACCTATTTTTAGCAACCTCTTCCCCCACCAAACATGCATACTCACCCCTGAGCCCTCACCGTCTCCTCCTTGAATTTCTCTAACAGCACCTTCGCTGGTCTTGCTTCCTTCCATCTTGGCCCCTGTCCAGTGTATTTTCCACAATGGGCCCAAAGTGATTTTCCTTTTCAGATTAAAGTACAAATCTGACCATGTTACTCCTCTGCTTAAACCCCGTCAGGGCCAGCCATGGTGACTTATGCCTGTAATCCCAGCACTTCAGGAGGCTGAGGTGAGAGGATCACTTGAGCCAGGAGATCAGTCCGGCAGTGAGCCATAATTGTACCATTGCACTCCAGCCTGGGCAGCAGACTGAGACCCCATCTCACACACAAAAACCAAAAACCCATTAGGGACTTCCCATCACCCATGAGGCTTCAACTCCATCTTGTGTCATCTAATAGAAGGTCTGACCATACAACGTCTGGTTTGTCTGATGCGGTCTTGGCATATATAATTTTTCCTGGTGTAAATGTGTCACTCTTAAACTCTTCCTGGTTCAGGTGATGCACTCTGTGGTTTCCCTACTTATAAGGCCTTCCATGATTGATGTGCCACCCACTTCATCTCTACCCGACTCACATTCTGCTCCAGCCACACTGGACGGTGGGGACTGCCTCATCTTCATGTTCACCTCCAGCCTTGACCACGTGGTCCATCTGCTTGGAGTCTGACCCACGGTCCCCTCTCCCCAGCTGGCTCCTGGGCACCCTCTGGGCCTCTGCTTAGATTCCATCCCATCCCATCTGGGAAACCTTCCCATTTTCTCTTCAGCACTAGATAAGGTGCCCCTTTCTTTTTTTTTCTTTTTTTTTTTTTGAGACAGAGTCTTGCTGTCTCCCCTAGGCTAGAGTGTAATGGTGCGGTCTCGGCTCATTGCAACCGTCACCTTCCAGGTTCAAGTGATTCTCCTGTCTCAGGTTCCTGAGTAGCTGAGACTATACACGTGCGCCACCACACCCAGCTAATTCTTGTATTTTTAGTAGAGACGGGGTTTCACCATGTTGGCCAGGCTGGTCTTGAACTCCTGACCTTGGGTGAACCGCCCGCCTCAGCCTCCCAACGTGCTGGGATTACAGGCGTGAGCCACCGCCCTCAGCCAAGGTGCCCCTTTGCGTACGCCCTCTAGAACCTCTTCTTAGCCCTGTGCACCACTTATTGCCTGGGATCTGAATTGCTTATTTATCCCGCTCCTCATCTAGAGAATTTCTTAAGGACAAGGATGAATGTCTTGGGCACAGCTCCCTGAGGTTAGTTGAGTGCCTGCCACATAATCATTGCTTGATACATATTTGTTGAACAAGCGAATGTATGGGCGAGACAAAAATGGGATTCCTCCCAAATAAGAAAATATAATTTATCCGTTATCCCACTTTATATATGATGACAGGCAGCCTTTAAATCCTGTCCCAGGAACATTTTTGCTCGCATTGATGGAAGAACTGAGAATACAGACTAGAAAATTCTCATGCTGCTGTTAAATAATTCAGGCTCGCTGGAGAACAGCCCGTGCCAGGTATGTGTCACCTCCAACATTAGCTAACTTTACCTGATCTTGGTATTATTTTACAGTTTCCTCTTCAGTGCACCGTTCGTGATAAGCTGTTATTTTGAGCGTTGCAACAATTCCTTTTTCATGAGATGTCCTTGGGCCATTCAGTAGTTAGGCTTGACGTGGAGTCAGCTCTGGCAATGGGAAGCTCATCCCCCAGCTCAAGACTTGCCTGTTTAGGCTGTTGTATTTTTGCTGTGAAGGGATTTTTTTCTTTTTTTCTTTCTCTCTCTCTCTTTTTTTTTTTTTTTTTTTTGAGGTGGAGTTTTTCCCTTGTTGTCCAGGCTGGAGTGCAGTGGCGCAATCTCGGCTCACTGCAACCTCCACCTCCCAGGTTCAAGTGATTCTCCTGCCTTAGCCTCTGGAGTAGCTGGGATTACAGGCGTACGCCACCACACCCAGCTAATTTTGTATTTTAAGTAGACACAGGGTTTCTCCGTATTGGTCAGGCTGGTCTTGAACTCCCGACCTCAGCTGATTGCCCGCCTCAGCCTCCCAAAGTGCTGGGATTACAGGCGTGAGCCACCATGCCCGGCTGGGAATGTTTTCTTTTTTTTTTTTTTTTTTTTTTTTTTTTGAGACGGAGTCTTGCTCTGTCACCCAGGCTGGAGTGCAGTGGCCGGATCTCAGCTCACTGCAAGCTCTGCCTCCCGGGTTTACGCCATTCTCCTGCCTCAGCCTCCCGAGTAGCTGGGACTACAGGCGCCCGCCACCTCGCCCGGCTATTTTTTTGTATTTTTTAGTAGAGACGGGGTTTCACCGTGTTAGCCGGGATCGTCTCTCGATCTCCTGACCTCGTGATCCGCCCATCTCGGCCTCCCAAAGTGCTGGGATTACAGGCTTGAGCCACCGCGCCCGGCCAGGAATGTTTTCTTTTTGAGACAGGGTCTTACTCTGTCACCCAGCCCAGGCTGGAGTGCAGTGGTGGGATCAGGGCTCAGTGCAGCATTGAACTCCTGGGCTCAAGTGTTCCTCCCATCTCAACTTCCCAAGTAGCTGGGGCCCCAGGTGTGTGCCACCACACCCAGCTAGTTTTTTTTTTTTTTTTTTTGAGACAGAGTCTCACTCTGTCACTCAGGCTGGAGTGCAGTGGTGCTATCTTGGCTCACTGCAACCTCCACCTCCTGAGTTTAAGCGATTTTCTAGCCTCAGCCTCCTAAGTAGCTGGAACCACAGGTGTATGCCACCACACCCAGATAATTTTTGTAGTTTTAGTAGAGACAGGCTGTCACCATGTTGGCCAGGTTGGTCTTGATCTCCTGACCTCAAGTGATCCACCTGCCTCAACCTCCCAAAGTGCTGGAATTACAGGTGTGAGCCACCGTGCTCAGCCTTAATTTTCTTTTTAATGAGGTCTCCCTATGTTGCCCAGGCTGGTCTCGAACTCCTGGGTTCAAGCGATCCTCCTGCCTTGGCCTCCCAAAGTGCTGGGGTGCTCTAGATGTTTCTCAGGACAACTGGGCATCGCTGGCACTTCAGATGGAGCCCCGGCAGGAAAGGGAACACATTTTAGATGGTGAAGATGAAGAGACTTTGATGGAGGGACTGATTCCAGAGGATGCGTAGGGTTCGGGACCCAAAGACCAGTTCACCCCTAGGCAAAAGGGGCTGGGGGAGGACCCCGGAGAGTCCTGGAGCCATGGCAGGTGGCTGCCCAGAGGGAAGTGGGGTACGGGGACGGCAGAGTCCCAGAGCGTGGAGAGGCTGGGGAAGGATCCACCGATCTTTCTCCTTTTGCCCTCTGCTCTCCTGACAGTGTCTCCCATTAGCGGGCCCCCAAGCTGGAGGACAAGTGGCCTGGCTTGGCCTCCCAGGACAGGGAGGAGGTGGAAGACAGGTCTGGGAAAGGCCCAGCCTGGCTTTCCACTGGCCATCTTGGAGCCTGGAACGTGGTTCTCCTTCATTTGGTTTCAAGCATTTATTCCTGGAGGAATATCATGGGGCTGGAGATACTTTCCTGGCTTCACTGAACTTACTGTTTTTTTTTTTTTTTTTTGGAGATGGAGTCTCACTCTTTCACCCAGGCTGGAGAGCCATGATCTTGGCTCACTGCAACCTCCGCCTCCCGGGTTCAAGCGATTCTCCTGTCTCAGCCTCCGGAGTAGCGGGGATTACCTGGCAGATTTTTCTATTTTTAGTGGGGACTGGGTTTCACCGTGTTAGCCATGATGGTCTCGATCTCCTGACCTCGTGATCCTCTCGCCTCGGCCTCCCAAAGTGCTGGAATTACAGATGTGAGCCACTGTGCCCAGCTGCTCTTTTTTTAAAAAATTAATTAATTAATTAATTATTATACTTTAAGTTCTGGGATACATGTGGAGAACGTGCAGGTTTGTCACATAGGTATACACGTGCCGTGGTGGTTTGCTGCACCCATCAACCCGTCAACTACATTAGGTATTTCTCCTAATGCCACCCCTCCCCTAGTCCCCAGTCCCCCGACAGGCCCCGGTGTGTGATGTTCCCCTCCTGTGTCCATGTGTTCTCATTTGAACTTACTCTTTCTCACAGAAAAGTGTTGGGTTGTGTCCGACCTGCCCAGAATCCCTGCTGGCTTTTCTGAGCCCTCTTGCCTGGGCTCTTTGTGAATTACATGGGGAGCTTTTAGGCCCTTGAATGTAGATACTTCAAGACTATTCTTTCTCACCAATATTTCTTTTCTTTCCCCACTTTCAACATTCTGTCTCATGGTATCCCTCAAGATGCCTGTTTCTCTCTCTGCTAATACCACCTTGGTCTGAGACACCACCTTCTCTTTTCTGGGTGGATCCGATAGCTTTCCCGTGGGGTTCTGCCTTTCATCCCGTTCCTCTTGAACTTCGCTTCCCTGCTGAGCTAGTGCAGCCCCGGGAGGAGGCCAGCGGGATCTAGGTGTTGTCGCATGTCAGGCTTTTGCTGGCTCCCCCTGCCCTTAGAACACAGCCCGGTTTCCTTACTGTTAGGAGCAGAAAGCTTGTGTCCTCATGACATTTCTGTGTTGAAATTCTCACTTCCAATGCGATGATGTTAGGAAGTGGGGCCTTTGGGAGGTGATTCGGTTATAAAGGGGGAGCCCTTCTGAATGGGATTAGTGTGCTTATCAAACAGACCCCAGAGAGCCGCCTTGCCACTGTGTAAGGATACAGCAAGAAGGTGGCCGTGCGTGCCCGGAAGAGGGCGCTCACCAGAACCCAACCCTGCTGGCACCTTGATCTTGGACCTCCAGCCTCCAACTGTGGGAAGTCAACGTGTGGTTTATGAGACACCTGGTCTATGGTACTTTGCTGTAGCAATGTGAATGCAGGACGATACTCACTTTGGCCAGGAAGTGGGGTGTGGTGCGGCCTCTGCCCACCCACTGCCATCTGCCGCGTTGTGCCTCCCTTATCGCCCACCCCTGCCACTTTGGCTTGCCTTGAGTTCCCCAGCACCCAACCCCTCTCCGGTCTCAGGCCTCATGCACGCTCTTTCCTCTTTGCTGACCCCTCCTCCCCTACTCTTCTTTCTCATTCTCCAGCCTGCAATATGAATGCCACCTCTTCCAGGCAGTCTCCCCTGACCACCAAATGTCCCATGCTCTCTTCCCCTTCCCCATTCTCTCTCTCTCTCTCTTTTTTTTTTTTTGAGACAGAGTCTCGCTTTGTCACCCAGGCTGGAGTGCAGTGGTGTGATCTCGGCTCACTGCAACCTCCGCCTCCCAGGCTCAAGCAATTCTCCTGCCTCAGCCTCCTGAGTAGCTGAGATTATAGGTGTGAGCCACCACGCCCAGCTAATTTTTTTTGTATTTTTAGTAGAGATGGGGTTTTACTATATTGGCCAGGCTGGTCTCGAACTCCTGACCTCAGGTGATCCACTTACCTCGGCCTCCCAAAGTGCTGGGATTACAGGTGTGAGTCACCATGCCTGGCCCCCATTCTTTCTTACAATGTCCTGTGACCCTGCACGACCTCCTCAGTCATCCACCTCATTGTGCCTGGCCCTTAGCACATGGGCTGATAAATATGGGGAGTGAGTTCAGGTTCGAGGTGATATGACCGAGACCACCGGGTGCATGTGGGAGACGGGCCCAGGGAGGTTGCTCTGTGCAGCTGCACTCCACGCGAGGTTTCACCTCTGCTGAATCCCTCCACCGTGCGTGTGTGAATGTTTGCATCAATGTACTTGGTAGCATCCTTCGGACACACGGGCTGGGTAAATGCAGTTCTTAGAGCAACACTGCCCCTCCCCACCCCGGGAGTCACTCTCTCCTTTCACTTTGTCTCACACGTTCTCTCCTGCTTGCTTGCTTCTCTCACTGTTTTCCAGCCTTCTGACTTCCTCTGCTTCATGTTCTTTGCCATACATAATGATGAAAACACTCACATCCCGCACTGCCTTGCTGTTCTCTCTTGGACGGAAGTCAATAGCTGGTATAATCATAGAAAACCCCTGTTCCGATCCTGCTCTTTTGGGATTTGTTAGCATTTGGATGGGACCAAGCCCCTGTTGACCTTTGCATGCTCCGTGAAAAGACGGATTGCTCAGCAAAGCCCTGTGATCAGTAATTCCCAAATGAATGCCATCCGCTCTCCCAGAGACCACAGCACCGCAGGGCACCGGCCAACCCTGCTTGTAGATGGTCTTGCACGGAACAGGTCTGTGGGCCCTTTGGCGTCCTGTAGCTGTGAGTTTTTATATCTGACGAACTTGAAGGGGATCAGTGTGCTTCAGAATAGCTAGAGCTTTCATTAAATCAGATTAGTCTTTATCCCAAGTCATTTGAATTAGTTACACGACTTTTTCCTTGTCGTGTCTGTGGGTCACACACCAGTCTGAGAATGAGGAGGTATATGGCTGATTTTGCAAACAAACTGAGACCCGAGAACTGCCCAGGCTGTGAATGACCGCATGCTTCCTTAGGGCAGAGCTGGAGCTAGAATCCACGTGCCGAGTGTTGGATGTCGCTCCATTGCAGCTCTCTGGGGCTTTTCAGGCTTGGAGCTTTGCTGCATACGTGTGATGATGATGATTTTTTAGGGCAGACTCTTGCCCTGTGGCCCCGGCTGGAGCGCAGTGGCGCAATCTCGGCTCACTGCAACCTCTGCCTCCTGAGTTTAAGCGATTCTCTTGCTTCACCCTCCTGAGTAGCTGGGATTACAGGTGCGCACCACCATGCCAGGCTAATTTTTGTGTTTTTAGTAGAGATGGGATTTCGCCATGCTGGCCAGGCTGGTTTCAAACTCCTGACCTCAAGTGATCCACCCGCTTTGGCCTCCCAAAGTGCTGGGGTTACAGGTGTGAACCATACGCCCAGTTGATACATGTGATTATTTTTAAATGCTATTATTTTTTATAATAAATTAGGAGATGAGCCTCATTTTCTTATTTAAAAAAATGATGCTTTCTCCACCTTGTTCTTACTGCCTTATTCTTGTAGTAGAGAAAGGAAGAAAAATTAAAACAATGAACCAAATGTGAAAGGCAGTTTTGTTGGGAGGTTTATCAAACAAATCTCGCCTCCACTGCCGCCCCTTGGAAGCCTGGGGCTGTTTTTCGCCGCTGCGCTGTAATCCCTGGTTATTGAGGGCACAGGTGGAAACGGAGGTCAGCTCATGGCTTAGAAAGGAGCCGGGTGCACAGGTGGGTCTGGGTGAGCGGGAGGCCGTGATCACTCAGAGTCTGAGGAGAAAGACTGGGTGGGGTCAGGAAGAGAGGCTGATTCTCAGACTCCAACACAGCCAGTTACGTTAACTCCCAAGAGGTAGATGCAGTCCCCTCACTTTCCCGAGGAATAACTCATTCAAAAGATAGACTCGTCCTCAGGGGAATGCAGGGAGATCCTTCAGAGCGCCTGCTTGTCGTGGCGCACCCAAGGACCCCGTGGTGGGAGGAGTGCGCTCTTACTCCAGGACCAGAGCTGGGGGCGTCCGTTCCCTGCTTTAATAAAGCCTCTGATCTCACCTGCATGACCTAGTCTGACTTTTTCCCCTTCTTTTCTACTTCCCTGAAGGGATTACTGGGAAAGCTAGAAGTGACGGGTATTATCCAGCTTTTCTATATTACATTTTAAGATTTACAACCCCTTCACGTCTGCAGAGGATTTGAGGACATTCTTGGCAACCTCTGATGGTTCCTGACTTTTCTCCTGGCATCACAGTGCCTCCAGCTGTGACTTCCCTTTCAGCCATGTGGCGGGGTCTGGAGAGACCAGTCACCCCTAGGGAGAGGCCACCAAGAAGGCCCGACCATGTCTCCTTGAGCAGAGGTCACTGTGGCCAGTCTTTGGCTCAGGTATTCTACATTTGGAAGAGGGGTTTTGGATACATCAGAGGAGCAGTGATTTCCAGATTCCATGGGCTGTCTGGAGACCCTGGGCCATGTTTCTCTGAGAGCCTGGGAGCTCTAGTTTGCCTTTGGAGATGGTGATAGGGAGAGGGGGAATCATATGACCCACAGAAGTGGATTGAAACTTGCCTGTAGTGGTGGGGAGACAGCCCCAAAGAGTTTTTCCTCAGTCCCGTGAGACTGTGATTGTCAAGTTTTCTCCCATCACCCCTACCTTCATTTGCAGGAAACTTAGTCCAAGGTTCATTTGTCTGTTGTCTTTGTGTGTGTGTGTCTGGCACATCCAGCTGGGGCCTGGTTTGAAGCCTTTTGTTTCACACCAAAGTGGGAATGAATAAACAAATGAATGAGTGAGTACATGAATAAATGAATGAATGAATAAATAAATGAGTGAATGGATGACTTAATGTGTGAATGGGTGAATGAACAAATGAATGAGTTGAATAAATGAATGAATGAGTGAATGGATGAGTTAATGTGTGAATGGGCAAGTGAACAAATGAATGAGTTGAATAAATGAATAAATGAATGAGCAAATGGATGAGTTAATGTGTGAATGAATGGGTGAATGAACAAATGAGTGATATGAAGCCGGGCACGGTGGCTCACGCCTGTAATCCCCGCACTTTGGGAGGCCGAGATGGGTGGATCATTTGAGGTCAGGAGTTCAAGATCAGCCTGGCCAACATGGTGAAACCCCATCTCTATTAAAAATACAAAACTTACTCAGGTGTGGTGGTGCGTGCCTGTAGTCCCAGCTACTCGGGAGGCTGAGGCAGGAGAATTGCTTGAACCCAGGAGTGGAGGTTGCAGTGAGCTGAAATCGTGCCACTGCATTCCAGCCTGGGAGACGGAACGAGACTCCATCTCAAAAAAAACAAAAAACAAAAAACAAGGGAGTTGAATAAATGAATGACTGGATGAGTTGAATAATGAACGAATGAGTGAACGAATGAACGGTGTCAGGGTGCCAGCACTTGCCTTGCTTGCCCCCTGAAGATTCCCCATTGTCCACCCTCACCGAGTCCTTGTCACTGGTGTTCTGCCCTCATTGCGCCGGCTGGTGCTGGGCACTCTTGAATCCCAGATTCCACCCACCTGCTCCCAAGATGGTGCCGTCTCAGCAGTGGGAGCTGCTGCACAGCACGGGATGACCCTTTGGGAGAGTCATGTACAAGGTCTGTGGGTTTAGAGTAAATGCCAGTGCTGGCTATGCAGGGATTTCACCGTCCCTGAGCCAGCTCACACGGATCATGGAAAAGAGCCACAGACTGTGCCCAGATGTGTTCCGGGCATGGGAGCAGGTGGGGCGTGAATTACGTAAGATCCAGGGAAAGACCCGTAAAGCACACACCAGGTGCTCGGTCAGGTTTCCTCTCACAGCCTCAGAATTGCTCTCTCTCTGCTGTTCTCCTTTGAGAGATTAGAGGAGCTTGGAGATCCCCCATCTCCCTGCTGGAAACCTTTCCCAGTCCCCAGTCCAGCTGCTTTTTTGCCTACCACGTTCATGGAGCTTTGCTGATCATTCTCATCCTACCAGCTGCCCTCCCTCCTGCAGACCCCAGGACTTAATTACCAGTGCCTGATATCTTTCCCTCTGCCCTCATTTCCTGCTGCAGGTACAGAGTCATGTTTTTCTCAGGTGGAAGCGTTTGATTTTTTTAAAAAAATATTTGTTTATTCAAACCAAACAGTCTAGGCTTCCTTAGAGTCTTCTCCCTTAATTTTGCTTGGTTATTTGGTCCACAAAAGAAGGATAAACCGGGGTCGAGGAAAGCAGAATCTGGTGGTCAGAATGCATGGCGTTGTGGAGTGGTTTTTCAGGACTCGCCTGATTTGAAGGGGTCTGGAGCCTGCGATTGGCCATCTCCCCAGTCAGTGCCTTACATCCAGAAAGCTGGTATGCCATTTATGTTTGCTGAATGGAAAACCATAGAAAAGATGGAAAAACAAACTCGTGGATTCAGAGCATTTTTGCAGCAACATTGATGAACCTGCCAAATAGCCACGCGCTTGGGCCCCTGCCCCTGGCCATCGCTCAGCTCTGTGTCTTCTAGGGGCTGCAGTTTGCTAAACGCTCACTTTGTAAAGGGTTATGTTTAGCATCCTAACATACGCAGACTCCCTGTCGTTGGGTGGGGATCTCAGGTCCCCCAGTGTGTCCTTCTGTCTGGATTTAGTTACATCTACAAGTGCCTCCTCTGAAGTGGGATTGGCCCCTCTGAGTTTTATGATGATTGTTGTGGGGAAGGGGTCTTGCTGTTACCCAGGCTGGAGTGCAGTGGTGTGATCATAGCTCACTGCAGCCTTGAACTCCTGGACTCAAGCGATCCTCCTGCCTCAGCCTCCTGAGTTGCTGGGACCGCAGGAGGTATCCATCATACCTGGCTAAGAGCTCCCTTCCTTTCCTATTGCTTTCTTACCTTGAGTAACTAGTCCTAAGATTTTTCTCTTCCAAATTAAAAAAAAAAAAGTCTGTTGATATATTTCTAAATTGTGTCTGGGTACAGGATGATGACATAGAGTGTTTGGGGTTTGGAGTCAGACACGCCCCTGACTTGTGACCCCAGGCAAGCTGCTTGGCCTTCCGAATCTCCTCTGCGAACGAGTGCCCTTCGGCGTTTGAAATTTCCAGATCCTGTGTATAAGGGGTCTGGTGCTGAGCCTTGGTCACGGGTGCCCACGAGATGCCCACTACCCTAGTGACCAGGAACAGGGCTGGATCTAGGCAGAATTGTGAGGTTGGCTTGGCTCCAGGCTCATATAGCCCAGCCGTTGTTTGCGCGAGCTGTGAGCTCTCTCATTACTGGCCTAGCATTAGCTGGTGGCTTTAGGGATAATGACATCCAGCAAGTGACTGCTTAAAGATTCTAAGGATTTAAGGACCTAAATTAGCAAATCTCTTTCCCTAATTGTAAAGTGAAAAACGTCCTTGTGCTGTTTTTTCAAATCCGTTAAATAATACTCTGAACGGTGTGTAAATACCCATCTGACGTTCACCGGGTAACGTTGCTGAGTGGTAGCCCGGACACCTTGATCGCTTTCAGTCTGTGCTGGGTGTTCTGAGACTTGAAGGATGCAGGAATCGTCCCTCTAGAAAAGGCTGGCCCTGGGGCATGATCCTGACCTCCCTGCAGGAGAGTTATCTTTGAGAAAGCAGCCCAGGAGGAGTCAGGATGGGAGGGAAGGCCGGGTGCAGTGGCTCGCACTGGTAATCCCAGCACTTCGGGAGGCTGAGGTGGGTGGATCACCTGAAGTCAGGAGTTTGAGACCAGCCTGACCAACATGGTGAAACACTATCCCTACTAAAAATGCAAAAATTAGCTAGGTGTGGTGGCGGGTGCCTGTAATCCCAGCTACCTGGGAGACTGAGGCAGGAGAATTACTTGAACCTGGGAGGCAGAGGTTGCAGTGAGCTGAGATTGTGCCATTGAACTCCAGCATGGGTGAGGAACGAAACTCTGTCTCAAAAAAAAAAAAAAAAAGAAAAAAGAAAGAAAAAAAAGGGGTGGGTAGTAGGAGGCGGATTGCAGTCCCCAAACAAGAAGCCCCACTAACACTGATGGATCTGCCCTAGGTTTCCATATTCCGAGCCTAACTCCAGGTTCTCTGCTTCTTCCGTGGTTTTCTTACCTCACCTGCTCAGCACCTCATTTCTGTCGATTGCACTTCTCTGCCTGTTTTGGAAGGGCCTCCTGTAGATGCTCACCTTTGTGCAACAGGCTGGAGTTCCTGTTACCTCCAGGTAACACTGGCGGGCGTCCTGTGACCTGCTCGCCCCTTCCACTCCCAAGCAGCCTGTCTATTGGCAGCTCTGAGTCAGAAGGTGAGACCTGCTCTGTGCCCAGCAGGCTGGAGGATGGCTTAGTGGTCATCTCCAGGCTTTTCTGCTGCTTTCCACTCTCCTACCCTTTAATGCCTGCCAGGATTCCAACAAGACCTCTTTTGTTTGCGTTTTTTAACAGATGAGGGATGTAGGTCGCCTGTGGCTGGGGGTATTTTCAGAGGTGACAGGGAATGCAGTTTTAGAGCTCAGTGGTGAGCTCTTTGAATGCTGCTCCAAACCCTTCTTCTTGTCCTGTATTCGTGCTGCCTCCTGGCCGCCATAAATCAGTGCTAAATGCACGAGTGAGTCCCTGCATGCTCCTTTACAGAGTAGGTTAAGAAGGGATCAGATGCTAGAGCTTGCTGAGGCTCCATGCTTGTCTGTAGATGAGCAGAATGGGGAGGTGGGGACAGTTGGGACTGAGTCTTAGGCTGTCCAGTTCTGAGCTGTGATTGCATGATTGCAGGTGGACAGCCTGAGAGGGCTGTACCCGTGTGCCACACGGCTCAGGAAGGACGGTTTGCTTCTAGGGGTGGGAGACTGAGTGCCGATGGCTGCCCGGGCTCCTGCTTCATCTGTGACTCAAGCCTGTCCTTGGCCTGAAAACCATTCTGCTTCCTTGGTCTTCCTCTTCCAAGTACACGCCTCACATGTGCCCAGGGGTTTGCTCTGGTTCCCTGGGCCAGCCTGGGCATCCTGTTGGTAGAGTCTAGAGCCTGCTGTGGACCCAAGGGTTTGTGGAGTGCCTCCTCCTCACAGTCAGTGGAAGCCACACGCCCCTTCTCAGGGACATCCCTCAGCCTCGCTGGATGAAGACTTATCCAAGGAGAGTGAAGAGCAGTGACCCTCGAAGGCAATCTAGGAAGCCGATCAGAGGCTTCATTCTGGATTTTACTGAGGCCTGCCGACTTTGTGTTTTGAAAGAAAAGACAACTTTTGACTTCTGTGGGGTTTATGTTCACTGGTGGCAAGGAGGTGATGGTAAAGCCTTTGGGGGCAGAGGTTTCCCTACCTGGTGGGATGCCTGACATTCTAGTCTCATTAGCTCGAGTGCTGTCGTTAGCCCATCTCAGCCCTCATGGAGGAAGCTGTCCTGGCAGCAGAGCCCCACGGGGGCATCTGTGTGGGCATGCTGGCATGAGGACTTGACACAGAATCCCTGAGACCAACGGGTGATCTTAGTGTGACAGAATCTTTGGTATTTTTAGAGCTTAGTTGATTAGTCACAATACACGTATTAAGTGCCCATGCGTTAGTCCCCAAGGCCACCCCCAGGTTTGATCATTCACTCCATGGACTCACAACTCTCAGCCTATGGTCTTAGTCATGGCTAAGATTTATCACAGCCAAAGGACACAGAACAAATGCGGCACAGGGGAGAGGCTCCAGGAGCAGGGCACAGGTCAGGTGGGCACAAACTTCCCAGCGTCCTCTCCCTGGGGGGTGGGCACACAGGGCAAGCTTAGTTCAGTCAGCAAGGAGTGGTGGTGACATGTGTGAAATGGCATCTACCAGGGAACCTTATTAGACTCAGCAGCCAGATTTTTTTTTTTTTTTCTTAAACAGACTTTATACAGAGTCTCGCTTTGTCACCCAAGCTGGAGTGCAGTGGCACAATCTCAGCTCACTGCAGCCTCCGCCTCCTGGGTTCAAGAGATTCTCCTGCCTCAGTTTCCCAAGTAGCTGGGATTACAGGCATCTGCTACCATGCCCGGCTAATTTTTTGTATTTTCTTAGTAGAGATGGGATTTCACCACGTTGACCAGGCCGGTCTCAAACTCCCGTCCTTAGGTGATCCGCCTGCCTTGACTTCCCAAAGTGTTGGGATTACAGGCGTGAGCCACCGCACCCGGTCCAGACCTTACTTTTTAAAGCATTTTTAGGTTCATAGCAAAACGGAATGGAAGATACGGAGACTTCCTGTATACTCGCTGTCCCCCACACATGCACAGGCTCACCTACTATCAACATCCCCCACCACAGCGGGGCATTTGGTTACAGCTGATGAACCCGCAATCACACGTCACGATCGCCCTGAGCCCATAGTTTACATTAGGGCTCACTCTTGGTGGCGTACATTCTGTGGATTTGGACAAATAGATAATGACGTGGATCCACCACGATCGTATCGTACAGAGTAGTTTCACTGCCCTAAAAATTCTCCCTCTTCTGCATATTTTCCCCTCCCTGTCTCCAGCCCCTGGCAATCACTGACTGTTTTCCTGCCTCCATATTTTGCCTTTTCTAGAATGTCATGTACTTGGAATCCTGCAGTACATATTCACATCAGCTTCTTGTTAGGGTTCTTACTGAGAGCTGGTCACATGGGCACCTGCTGCCTAGCACAGACCCAAATTCCAGAATCTCAGAAGGAAAGCAGATGTTCGGCAAAAACCACTTTGCTTGCATAAACTGTTTAGGTGCAGTGAATTGCTCTTTAGGATGGTGGGAACCCTCCTGAAATCCAGGTTCTCAGGTGCCAGCCAAGGGCCAACCTTGTGAGGGGGCCTTCTGAAGCACGTGGTCTTTTCTGCACACTCCACGATGGACCAGGCTTAGCAAAGCGCATTTCAGGTGCCTGAAGTCATGGATCCTTCACCGTGAGCTTGGGAGCTTTTCCTTTTGTCTTTGACCACTACATCGCTGACCTCCTTGGAGAAGGACCACATGTGAAGCCGCTCTTGCTGCCTTTTTTTTTATTCCATCTCTGATACTTTGCTTCCCCTGTCCTGATGGAATTATTTATGTGGTTATGGTCCCTGCTGAATTGGGAAGATGAAAAAGGTATAATCCCCCATGACATTCATTCACTTTGTTTCTTAAGAAGCTTCTAAGAAAACCCTGATTTTGAAGCACTGGGTATTCTATCAGTTGAATACCCAGTCATAACTTTCTTTAAAAACATTTTTTTTGAGGTCACATTCTTGTCTTTACTGGGACCATTTTTATATGTTGTTTCACTGGTTTGGGAATGAAACATTTTAATGAAATTTGCAACGACTGCTGATCTGTTACCCAGGAGTGGTGGCTGTACCTTTTTGCTGTTGCGCTAGGAATGACTTGAGACTTAGAATTCTCACCATGACTTTTGAAGGCTGAGACATTGCAGTAGAGATGCAGTAACTTATTTCTCCTTAGAGGAAGCCTTTGTTTTTCTTTCCTGCCTCGCTCCATTCTACCACAGAGTTAACGGTCTTGATTTTAGTGAAATAACAGTAACAGCAAACCTGCCTTTGGACGTTAAATACAAACTGCATCCTTGGACAGCACTGTGTTACTTTAAGTTTTTAAGAAATACTTAATATTTCTAATTGATTTTTTGCTTTCTATGGAATTTTCCCCAAACCTCAGCTTTCTGGTGCAGGCTTTTTCCTGTCTCTTCTCCTCTTGTTTATTAAAATAGAGTCATATGCCCGTCACGTGTGGGAGACTGTCGCCAGGGTAGGACAGACGTCAGGCACTAGTGTCTGCGTCTACCGGGGCCTATTATCCCAAGTTCCATTGCGCAGGCTGTCTGAGGACTTTGCCTTGTGTACCACAGACTAACATTATTTTTCTTTTTCATAACTCATATTCAAAGTCATTCTTGACAGGTGCTTTCTGTGGGTGAAAAGGCTGCGTACGTCTCGGAGCCCCGAGCGGTTGTTTGTTATGGTTTAATATTTATCGAAAGCTGTCATCTATGGGGGCACTTATTGACTGGAGGCCAGACAGGGAGAGCCACGTGTTTTTCAAAATTACCCTGTGTGTGTGTATGTCCCTTTATTTTTTTCAGGGAGCATTATTGCTGTTCAGTGAGTGACCAAGTTTAAATGGGCATGACTGAGAGGATGTGCATGTTATTGTTTGCCGGCGTTTTAGGGCTTGGCTGTGGTAACAGCAGTGGGGTTTGCTCTCACCAGTCCCCTCCCTGCTGTAGGTAGTGTCGTCAGTGTGCACATCGGTGAGGGGTCCTGGTTGCAGAGCCGCACTGCTGAATGCTTTGCAGTTGAATTCACTGTCCCTGGAATCCTGAGAGAGGGATGGAGGACTTAATTGTTCGTTCTGCTGTGTCTTTGATATAAGACAATCTGAGGAGATTTTGTTTTTCTAAATAAAATGGGAAAGACGTTAGTGGCCTAGAGTTGTTGTATTAGTCCGTTTTCACGCTGCTGATACAGACATACCCGAGACTGGGTAATTTATAAAGAAAAAGAGGTTTAACAGACTCACAGTTCCATGTGGCTGGGGAGGCCTCTCCATCGTGGTGGAAGGCGAAAGGCACATCTTATATGGCGGCAGGCAAGAGAGAGAATGAGAACCAGGTGAACAGGGAAACCCCTTATCAAACCATCAGATCTCGTAAGAGACCTCCTCACTACCACGAGAATAGTATGGGGGAAACTGCCCCGAGATTCAGTGATCTCCCACTGGGTCCCTCTCATAACATGTGAGAATTATGGGAACTGTAATTCAAGGTGAGATTTGGGTGGGGACACAGCCAAACCCTATCACTTGTCTTACTTTCTAGCAGCAGATTCTCTAAGTCAGAAAAGGCAGATATGGGTTTGGCCTGGGATTCATTTCCTTGAAACTCCTCATAAAAGTCTTACTTGAATTATGACATGATTATGAAATAGTAGGTCTTTTTCCTGCCATTCCTACTATATGTTAGTCTTTAGGTATTTTTTTTTTTTTTTTTTTGAAACGGAGTCTCCCTTTGTCACCCAGGCTGGAGTGCAGTGGCATGGTCTTGGCTCACTACAGCCTCCTTCTCCGGGAGGCAGGAGGCAATTCTCCTGCCTCAGCCTCCTGAGTAGCTGGGGCTACAGGTGGACGCCACCACAGCTGGCTAATTTTGTACTTTTAATAGAGATAGGGTTTCACCACGTTGGCCAGGCTGGTGTCAAACTCCTGACCTCACATGATCCACCCACCTCAGCCTCCCAAAGTCCTGGGATTCCAGGTGTGAGCCACCGTGCCTGGCCAGATACCTATTTTTTTGTTTAATTTGGTGTGACAAAAGTTGAACTCAACGGCACATTTTAAATGAATGCGGTTTATTGCAGATAAATTATACCTCAATAAAGTATATGAGTTGCTGTGTATGCCAGGTGCAGTGCTTAGGCCTTGCAAAACACACAGGTGATAAAACATGGTTTCTGTCCTGTAGGCTTCATAATCGAAAATGATCTGTATATATGATGGGATGCAGGAAATGCTACCTGAAAATACGGCATCTTGGCATACTGACGATTTCAGGCTGAAGGAAATGGAGGAAACTGTAGAAGCAGGAAGGTCACCCTCTAACCTTCTCTCACCCTTTTCCCCTACAGTGGGCCGAAAAGAATTCTCTGGTCTGCCTGAAAGTTGGTCATAAGACCCTCATTCCAGTGGGGTTCTGCCCTGTTGCCAGAGGCCAAGAAGAATTTGAAAAAGCAGGCCTTGCTAAGTTTCTCCTAGTTTATTACCATTAAATGATACCCTTTCATCCTCCAATCATACTTCAGCATGACTGTCCATAAAAATAGACAGTTTTTCCTGGGTTGTTTGGGCTTCATTTCTGAAGGCTCTCATGTCACATATGACTTATATTAATTTTTGTTTTCTTTTGGAGACAGAGTCTCACACTGTGTCACGCGGGCTGGAGTGCAGTGGTACAACCTTGGCTCATTGCAGCCTCCCATCTCTTGGGCTGAAACGATCCTCCTGCCTCAGCCTCCCAGGTAGCTGGGACTACAGGCACAGGCCACATGCCTGGCTAATTTTTGTATATTTTTAGAGATGGGTTTTCACCATCTTGTCCAGGCTGGTCTTGAACTCCTGGGTTCAAGTGATCCAAGCACTTTGGCCTTCCACGGTACTGGGATTATAGGTATAAGCCACTGTGCTTGGCCTTTAAATAAATTTTTAATGTGTTTATTTTGTTAAAAAAAAAAAAAAGTCCTCATACCTGTAATCCCAGCACTTTGGGAGGCTGAGGCGGGTGGATCACTGGAGGCCAGGAGTTCGAGACCAGCCTGGCCAACATGGTGAAACCCTGTCTCTACTAAAAAAAAAAAAAAAAAAATTATCTGGGTGTGGTGGCGCATGCCTGTAATCCCAGCTACTTGGGAGGCCGAGGAACAAGAATCACTTCAACCCAGGAGGTGAAAGTTGCAGTGAGCCGAGATTGTGCCACTGCACTCCAGCAGCCTGGGCAACAGAATGAGACTCTGTCTCAAAACAAACAAACAAACAAACAAACAAAAACAAACAAACACCAAAGTAAAAAGCCAAACTCTTACCCTGACCTCCAAGGCTAAACTTATCTTTTCTTTTTATATTCTATTCTATACTCAAAGATGACAACTAAAACCCCCAGATAAACCGAGAAGCACTTGATTATAGTCAGTTTCCGTCAAATCTCTAGGACACAGAATGGATTGGAAGTTGTATAAAATAAACTTTCTTGCACAAAAATGTGGGGGAAAAAAGGAAATGTGTACTTTATTTTTCAAGTTACAAAAGAGAATCTCTTTGATGGTATAAAATGCAGCAGCAACAATTCTTCAAGTCTTTAATTAAAGAATTCAAATGGACTAAACTCAATAAAATGTAAACTGTAGGCTCAAGGGACATGAAGGTAGTCTTTCTTAGTAACTTATTTTTCTTAAAACTTTGATTTCTCGTAGACGTTATATGGGAATGGACTTTTATTCTGTGAATGTTTTATTTCAGATAGACTTGCAAAGCCCTTCTATATACATGGGCACTGTTTTTAGTTTTTTGTCACCCCAAACCTCAAAAATTCATCTCAGCCTAAAAGACTTTCTAGACTTTCCCTGAGTCCAAAGTCATCCTGCTGATGTCGCGCTTTAGGTTCTGAAAGGTTTTATGTGGAGTGTTTTTTTCTTCTTTCCTAAGAAGGAAAAGATCAGAAAGGAACTTGTAACCATTGTTGAGCATTTTAGGAAACGTGAAAACTGACTTCATCCATTTCATTTGTAGGGAGAAGCATGCTAGATGTGAGTATATTTGGAAATACCCAAATTTTAACCATGACTGGAGACAGCAGTGTGATGGCAAATTTCAGGCCAAAGTCTGGTATTTCTTTGCTTTCTTCCCATTTTATCTTGTCTTCTCATTTCTTTCACTTTTCTACTTCTCTTCTCTCACTATTTCTGTGCTTTCTAATGTTTCCCTTCAATTTTGAGCCATTTTGTTTATTCCCTCTACATATGAACTCACAGCAGTAGCGAAAACACTGAGCGCTCGGAAATATATTTATCCATATATCTAAGAACTCTGGAAAACAGATTCAAAGACGTGAAGCCTCAGTAGTGAAATTGTGACTTGAGTAGGAAAGATGTTTCTGTGCCGCAGATGTCGGGGTTTGCCTGTTTGTAAAATGTATTCAGTATTCATGGAACAGACATGATGGGTGCTCACTCTACACCAGGCACCATGGTCAAACAGAGAGGGCTTACCCAGGTTGCCTCCATTCTGAGGATCTCTGTGATGACACAGAAGGGGACGGAAACAAGGATAGAAGCTTGTAGTTGCAATGTAGTGTCGTAATGACCTTCATGAAGGCACGAACCATGTGTTGTGCTCATATAGTCCTGTTACAGGAAAGAGATCCTGATCCAGACCCCGGGAGAGGGTTCTTGGATCTCACGCAAGAAAGAATTCAGGGCGAGTTTATAAAGTGAAAGCAAGTTTCTTCAGAAAGTAAAGGAATCAAAGAATGGCTATTCCATAGACAGAGCAGCCCTGAGGGCTGCTGGTTTCCTTTTTTTTTTTTTTTTTTTTTGAGACAGAGTCTTGCTCTTTTGCCCAGGCTGGAGTAAAGTGCCGTGATCTTGGCTCACTGCATCCTCCGCTCCCTGGGTTCAAGCGATTCTCCTGCCTCAGCCTCCCGAGTAGCTGGGATTATAGGCGCCTACCATCACGTCCGTGGGTTCAAGCGATTCTCCTGCCTCAGCCTCCCGAGTAGCTGGGATTATAGACGCCTACCACCACGCCTGGCTAATTTTTGTATTTTTAGTAGAGACAAAGTTTCACCATGTTGGCCAGGCTGGTCTCGAGCTCTTGACCTCAGGTGATCCAGCCACCTTGGCCTCCCAAAGTTCTGGGATTATAAGCGTGAGCCACGGTGCCCAGCCTGGTTTCCCATTTTTATGGTTATTTCTGGATGATATGCTAAACAAGGGATGGATTATTCATGCCTCCCCTTTTTAGACCACATAGGGTAACTTCCTGTCGTTACCATGGCATTTGTAAACTGTCATGGCGCTGGCAGAAGTGTAGTAGTGAGGACAACCAGAGGTCATTCTCATCACCATCTTGGTTTTGGTGGGGTGGGGCCGGCCAGCTTCTTTACTCACCCTGTTTTATCAGCAGGGTCGTTATGACCTGTGTTTTGTGCCGATCTCCCGTCTCATTCTGTGACTTGGAATCCCTTAACCATCTGGGAATGCAGCCCAGTAGACCTCAGCCTTATTTTACGCAGTTCCTATTCAAGATGGAGTTGCTCTGGTTCAAACGCCTCTGACATTCAGACTTAAGAACCATCATGGAAACCTCCGTTTCCTTGGCCTCTGAGGCTTTGAGGAGGAGTATATGCTGATGTCGATGAAAAGAGTCAAACTCTGTAAAATATTTAAGGAGGTTTCTTCTAAGTCAAATATGAATGACCAAAGCCTGTGACACAGCCCCAGGACGTCCTGTGAACATGTGCCCAAGGTGGTTGGGGTGCAGCTTGGTTTTATACATTTTAGAGGGACAGAAGTTAGAGGCAGACATCAATCAATATCATATTTAAGGTGTACATTGGTTTGGTCTAGAAAGCCAGAACAACTTGAAGCAGGGATTTCCAAAATCTTTGAATGCAGGTGCATTCAAAGAAAGGGATTTTGGAATAGATTTTGAATGCAGGTGCATTCAAAGATTTTCTGATTAGCAGTTGGTTGAAAGAGTTAAGTTATTATCTAAAGATGTGGAATCCATAGAAAGGAATGTCTGAGTTGAGATAAGGGATTGTGGAGACCAAAGTTTTTGTTATGTAGATGAAGCCTCCAGGTAACAGGCTTCAGAGAGATTAGACAGTAAAGGTGCCAGACTCTTAGTTAGATCTCTCCTGGAACAGGAAAAGATGTGGAAAGGAGATGGGATTCGCTACAGAATGTAGATTTTCCCCACAAGAGACAGCTTCGCAGGGTTGTTTCAAAACATGTCAAAGAAATGTATGTTGGGGTAAAATACTTTGATTTCTTTCAGCGCCTGCTATCTGTCACTTGATGCTATACTAGAGACAGGCTGGAATTTGGTATCTTATTGCTACAAAGTATCTGTTTTCTCAGTCTTAAGATTTCTGTTTTAATGTTAATGCATGTTGGCCAGTGGTGCCTGAATTCCAAAGGGTGGAGGGTAGAATGAGGCGTGTCTGATCCTCCCTTCCCGTCATGCCCTGCGCTAGTCTTTCAGGTTGACTTTGGAATCCCCTTGGCCCAGAGGAGGGTCTTCCATTCAGTCAGTTGGAGGGGGGGGGTTTAGAATTTTATTTTTAGTTTACACTGATTGGAGTTCTTGTGAGAGTTCTGAAATGAAACCTTACCTTGGAGAATGGGTAGAATTTAGTCAGACTTAGCTTTGGTTCTGCCATTTTGTTTTGGCTTCCTTTTGCCTGAAGACGGGCCATTGTTCCTTGGCTGGTTTCAATGTTGGCATTGCCCTTACAGACTGGGCTGCAGAGTAGACAGACTTTTCTTTGAGTATTCAAAATATCACCATCAAGTACTGTTAACATGCTTTTTTAGCCTGGAAACTTTCCCAAGGCCGTTTTCCCTACCCACTGACTTGCCTTTAGCCATGGTAATCATTGCTTTGTACTGTCTGTAAGAATAAAAAGAAAAAGTCCTTTTAATGTAAAAGTCATAAACCATACCCTGACAACTGCAGAGAATTATATTACTCATTTGTTTTTATTGTTAGTATAACATTTAATTGTCTTCCTTATCTTTGTGCCTGACTGTTGTTTGCTGGGCTGAAGTTAACGATGTTTTGAAAGTCAGTTCAGAGGTGAATGAATGGTGAGGTCATAATAGCAGATATAGACATGTTGTTGGCGTTTTTTTTGTTTTTGTTTTTGTTTTTTTTTTTTTGTGAATGTCAAATGCTAATTTTAACAATAACAAATTTTGAAAAAGAATGAAAAGTTCCCAGTGAGGGAAATAAAGGTATTCTGTGTAAGAGGCACCTGTTATTTGCAGATAGTACTGTTCATTTCTTTTGCAGATATGAAATGTAGTCTCTTTGCCTCAATTATTACTTCATCCTTCAGCCTGCTAGTGTTACAAAAAAGGGGTCATGATCCAGACCCCAAGAGACGGTTCTTGGGTCTTGTGCAAGAAAGAATTCAGGGCAAGTCCATAGAGTAAAGTGAAAGCAAGTTGATTAAGAAAGTAAAGGAATCAAGAATGGCTACTCCATAGACAGAGCAGCCCTGAGGGCTGCTGGTTTCCCACTTTTATGGTTATTTCTTGATGATATGCTAAACAAGGGGTGGATTATTCATGCCTCCCCTTTTTAGAGCGTGTAGGGTAACTTCCTGACGTGGCCTTGGCATCTGTAAATTGTCATGACGCTGATGGGAGTGTAGCAGTGAGAACAGGAGGTCACTCTCGTCGCCATCTTGGTTTTAGTGGGTTTTGGCCGCTTCTTTACTGCAGCCTCTTTTATCAACAAGGTCTGTATGACCTGTTTCTTGTGCCGACCTCCTGTCTCATCCTGTGACTTAGCATGCCTTAAGTGTCTGGGAATGCAGCCCAGTAGGTCTCAGCCTCATTTTACCCAGCCCCTACTCAAGATGGAGTTGATCTGGTTCCAATGCCTCTGACACTAGTATTTGAGGAAGCTCAGATGTTTTTAAAGTATGGATAGTAGCCATAATATAAATCCTTTCTCTTTTTGCAGTTGGAGACTTTACAGCAACCTCTATGCCAGTGATTCCCAAGCCCTTTGGAGTTAGAACTCTCTGTCCTTGTGCTGGTTTGAGTCTCCCCTTCCTTCCCTGCTGTCAGATACTGTGTGCTGTATCTTAGTTGGATGTTGACTTCCTTTGAGAATTCTTTGACCTTTTCCAAGATTACATGAGATACCTTAAATTGGACTAAATGTAGGGAAGGGATTTTGGAATAGAACTAGGGAATGTCCCAACTGGCAGCTTCCCCAATTTATCCTAAGACATTTCGGCATTTCTAGGATGGGTTAAGAGAATGTCTCCTTTTCTGGGATCAGTTCTTTGGGTCTAAGTTTTTTCCACCGCGTCTCTCTCTCGCTCTGTCTTTTTTTACTGAGTACATTCTTCTGCAGAATGGTCTGTATCTCATGTTAGCTTCAGAAGGCACCAGTTTCAAGAAGTAATTAAATTATAAAGCTTAGTTCAAAGTCATTATCAATACTGGAGAAGTTGGCAAAGGTACTGGAAGGCCAACTATGATTTATTTCCCGTGTCACTCTTTCTGCAGAAACTCGCCTAGAGTCCTTAAAGGGAGTAACTGGTAACTTTCTGGCATATCATGATGAGAGGCCTCTGCTGGCCACTGGGCAGCCTTTGGATAGTTTTTTCCTTTTTTAAAATGTTTAATTTTTAGGGCTAGGCGTGGTGCCTCATGCCTGTAATCCCAGCACTTTGGAAAGCTGAGACGGAAAGATGGCTTGAGGCCAAGAGTTTGAGAACAGCCTGGGCTACATAGCAAGGCCCTGTCTCTACAAAAAATTTAAAAATTAGCTGAGTGTAGTTGTGCACACCTGGGGTCCCAGCTACTCAAAAGAGTGAGATAGGTGGGAGGATTGCTTGAGCCTGAGAGGTTGGGGCTGCAATAAGCCAAGATTGTACCACTGCATTCCAGCCTTGGTGACAGAGTGAGATCCTATTAAAAAAAAATTAATTTTTAAGTTAATTTTGTGACTCACTGTAGTCTTGAACTCTTGGGCTCAAGCGATCCCCCTGCCTCAGCCTCCTGAGTAACAAGGACTACAGGTGTGTACCACAGTGCTTGGCTAACTTATTTTTTAACTTATTTTTATTATTATTATATTTTGAGATGGAGTTTCGCTCTTGTTGCCCAGGCTGGAGTGCAGTGCCATGATCTCGGCTCACTGCAACCTCTTCCTCTGGATTCAGGTAATTCTCCTGCCTCAGCTTCCCAAGTAGTTGGGATTACAGGTGTGCGCCACTACACCTGGCTAATTTTTTTCTATTTTTAGTAGAGACGGGGTTTCACCATGTTGGTCAGGCTAGTCTCGAACTCCTGACCTCAAGTGATCCTCCTGCCTTGGCCTCCCAAAGTGTTGGGATTACAGATGTGAGCCACCGTGCCTGGCCTTTTTTACTTATTTTTTTAAAAAATATTTTTAGTTTTACTTATTTTTATTTTTATTATTATTATTTTTTTGTTTCTCTATATTTCCCAGGCTGATCTTGAACTCCTGGCCTCAAGTGATCCTCCTGCCTCAGCCTCCCAAAGTGCTCGGATTACAGGTATGGGCCACCATGCCAGGCCCACGGAGTTCTCTGGAGGAGAAACTGTAGAGCCGTCTGGACTTCTTGCCTAGGTGTTTGTAGAGGATGCTATGGACTTCTTGCCTAGGTTTGTGTGGAGATACTATGGACTTCTTGCCTAGGTGTGTGTAGAGGATACTATGGACTTCTTGCCTAGGTTTGTGTGGAGATACTATGGACTTCTTGCCTAGGTTTGTTTGGGGAAGAGAGTCAAGCAGTACTTGAGTGATTTGAATTTTTGTTGAGAAAAACAAAGTGAAAAAAATGTTTTTGACATCAGATATGTTGTTTTAACCTCCGGGGCAGATTTTATTTTTCTCTTTTACTTTTTGTTTTTATCCTTTTGTACTATTTTTAAAGACAGGAATGAGAAGAAATTATCCCTGGACCATTCCTCCCAGTGAAAAACATGAAATGTGACTATCCGGAAATGGAGTGTGATCACAGGGGCATGTATGGCTGAGTCATCCAGAATGCTGACTGTCATGTAGGGCTCTGTGGTTTTGGTGGGTTTCTTACCTTCTCTGTGCTCTGGTTACTTCATCAATGTGATGGAGATGATAATCTCATTGGATGTTGTGATTTACTGAGATCATTCTTGTTAATGCTTAGAATAGTCCCTGGTACACAGCAAGCGGTTCATGATTGTTATTGCGTGATTATATCCAGATTCTATTATGTCATGTTACTATGCTATCAAAGATTCGAGTTCCTTGGTGCACTGATGTGATCTTTGAAACTCAGAGCAAATGTTACCTGGGCCAATGTTACATGAGTATTTGGCCATTAAGGTCAGACAAAGAAGCCAACCTAGCCAGTTACTCTTTCACTGAAGTATGGTTTGTCTGCCATTGTCATTGGGAGCACATAGAACCTCCTCAAGCTGAGTGGGCAGGGCCCGTGTGGCTGTCCGAAGGGCATCTTGTGTAGCTGCTCCCGTGATGAGAATACAGCACTTTGAAAACAGCCTTGGCAAGAACCACCCTTGCTGTTAACCAGCTCGTCCACTAACCAGCTGTGTATACCCTAGGTCAAGCCAGCTGTTTATATATTATAACTCACTCCATTAAAGAAAAGTGAAGATATTTGCTAAGAGAGTAGATCTTAAGTGCCATCATCACACGCACACAAGGGGTGATGATGGCAGGTGATCCATATGTTAATTAGCTTGATCGTGGTGATCATTTCACGGTGTATACATATATCAAAACGTGCTGTATACCCTAAATATATGCCATTTTTATTTGTCAGTCATACCTCAATAAAGCTTAAAAAAAGATACATGTTGGCCGGGCGTGGTGGCCCATACCTATAATCCCAGCACTTTGGGAGGCCCGGGTGGGTGAATCATTGGAGGTCAGGAATTTGAGACTAGCCTGGCCAATGTGGCGAAACCCCAACTCTACTAAAAATATAAAAATTACCTGGGCATGGTGGCAGGTGCCTGTAATCCCAGCTAATTGGGAGGCTGAGGTGGGAGAATCGCTTGACTTGGGAGGCGGAGCTTGCAGTGAGCCGAGATTACACCACTGTACTCCAGACTGGGTGACAGAGCGAGACTCCATCTCAAAAAAAAAGACACGTGTATATGAAAAAAGTAAATTGGAGACATCTTGATGTTACACCCATACTAACAGTAGTGTGAATCTCTGTTCCTTCACCCAAGGAAGGAAAGAAAGAAGGAAGGAAGGGAGGGCCAGGAGGGAGAGAGAAAGAAGGAAGGAGGGAAGGAAAAAGGGAAAGAAGGAAGGAGAAGGAAGTTTCTCTATGTAATTAAAATAGCATTATAACCACTAATACAATTAATACTAATTTCTTAATATCCTCTAATATCCAGTTTATATCCCAGTTTTCCCAGTTACAGTTGGGTTATATACTGAGTTTACAGCTTCACAGTCACTTCCTCTGGGGAATGAGGAGGTGGAACTAACTACATGAGCTCTCAGGTTTCTATAAGCATGACAGTTTTGTGTTTAATACCGTTAGGAAGTGCCATTGTGATTTTGTTAATTTCTTGTTCTTAAAGAGGGATTGAAGCTTTAGAGACATAAACATGGCTCTCTAGCAAGGTAAAATGGAAATCTGGAAATTACTTGGTTGAGAGAATAAATAGGGATGGGTTGGTGGTGTCTCCAGCTGGGCTTGGCCTGTAGATTGGACAGATCACGCATGGACAGTGGTTGGATGACTTGCGTACTGGCCAGAGAGGAGGCCCAGCAGGTTTTGGGTCTTGTATTTTCTGGTCTCCATAAATGTTCCGAATGCCATTTCGAGTTACAGTGAGGACTTGGACAGCCCTTTGGATTTAGTTTTGTTTTGTTATTTGAGACTCTGGTGTTTTCTTCAAGGAGGCTAAGTGCTGGGTCTATTGGGTTACCTATCTAAGGAAACTCCCATTGTTCCAGAATAAGAGAAGAAGGAAAAAGTCATGCCCTGACTGCCTGGTGGCTATCAGGTGCTGCTGGCCCCAGAGGTTATAAGCCACTGGCATGTCCTGCGCCTCGTGCAGGTTCCCACTGTGAGAACCAGCTTTGAAGACTTCCCACCCAAACCTGCCGGCCACGTAAGAGGCGCGGTGCTGGGTGTGTCAGGCATGGGCGAGGGAGTGAGGAGAACCGTTCTTTCCCACATGAGCTCTGAACCAATTGAGAAGTAGGGCTGAGGGGCTAGGCAGGTGGAGATCCCAATGTTAAACTCATTCCTGATAAACGTTCCATTGGAGGACTGGGGCACGTTTTAATAAAGGGCTTTCTCACTCTCAACCTCAGAAGCAGTCCGCCTAGCCCCTGAAGCCTCCTCCCCTGGCCCAGAGGAGAGAAGGAGTCTGTGGGCTTCCAGCAGGTTCCCAAGAGAAAGGAGGGAGAAGGAGCTGGCCTGGTACCCTCCATTCCCTCCTGGCCAGCTAGGTAAGTCCTTTCTCCTGCCTTGGGAGGAGGAAGAGGTAGGACGCCCTCGGAGATTCCGCTGTAGACGCTGGAAATGTGGAATACCCGTTCCTTCTTCACTCTTGCCTTCTTCTTGGGACCTGGTATCCCCAGGGACCCAGCACCCTGGTCCCACTTGTGGATTTCCACCCAGGGCAGCTCTTTTCCTGTCTCAGCTTCACAGACTAATTTATTTAGAGGGGGTGAGAGAAATGATATAAATTCTGATAACAGTGGCACTTAATAGATATTATCATTCGTATACATGATACGCATTTTTTGAACTGGTAAATCTTTTAAAGAATTTATTTTACAATTTCTCTCAAACTCTGAGTATTTGTAGAGTGCATGAATATACCAATCCTTTGTTGCGTTGGGAGGCAGAGACTTGAGGATGGTCGTGTGTTTGTGTGTGTGTTGGAGAGTGGGTCAGAGAGGAAGTGGGGTAGGGAGCTAAGGCTTCTGGAAGATTCCCTGAGGGATGCCCGTATTCTGAGTGTCCCGGGGGCTCCTCTGGCCGATGGACCTTCGACCCCTGGGATCCCGGGAACCGGAGCAACAGAGACATTGGGGCCCCGCAGCAGCACATGTGCTGGGAGCCTCCTCCTTTTCCAAGAGGCCAGTAGTCCCTTCATTGAGGGAGAGGAGCCATCCCGGTTCAGAGACAAAGCCCACGCGAGAGGGAAGGAGGAGAGGCTCGTGGAGCAGGCAAGTCAGGTAGGCCTGTTTTCACTCTTTTTGGGTATGTTCTGAGAGCAGAGTGTGGAAGCCGACAGTGACCTTTGCTCACATTAATGGAGCAGATGATTGCATTGCATATTTTGGGTTCTTAAAAAAATGGTAATATGTATTATTGTAAACTGAATTTACAGTATTTATACAATTATTTATATTAATTTATATTGTATAAATATACAGTGTCCAGTTTCTCTCGCATCTAGCCCCTTCCTTCCTTTCATTTACAAGGAAATCATAAGGAAATTTCTCAGAACATTATGTGGACTGAATAAATATTTATACATTATAAATAATTGTATAAATATACAATGTTGTATACAATACAGTATAATTATTTGTATATTCATCAATATTTGCCTTTTTATGACTGGCTTATTTCACTCAGTCCTCAGGGTCCATCCAGTTTGAAGCATAAGTCAGAATTTTCTTCCTTTTTTTTTTAAATGGAGTTTCGCTCTGTTGCCCAGGCTGGAGTGCAGTGGTGCAATCTCGGCTCACTGCAACCTCCACCTCCCAGGTTCAAGTGCTTCTCCTGCTTCAGCCTCCTGAATAGCTGGGATTACAGGTGCGAGCCACCACGCCTGGCTAATTTTTGTATTTTTTAGTAGAGTCGGGGTTTTACCATGTTGGCCAGGCTGGTCTCAAACTCCTGACCTTCTGATCCACCCACCTCAGCCTTCCAAAGTGCTAGTAATGATTTCAGGCATAAGCCACCGTGCCTGGCCAGAATTTTTTTCCTTTTTAAGGCCAAATAATATTCCATTGTAAGGCTAGAACATATTTTGCTTACCCATTCCTCTGCACGGACTCTCGAAGTAACCTTTTGGTTATTGTGAATCATGCTGCTAGGAACATCAGTGTACGAATATGTTCGCATTTCATTTTTAAAAGGAAACTATTTGTTGAAATATAACACGGGCATTGCATTTTTGGCAACCACAACACACTTGTGACTTACATGGACTTACCTGAACTGCTAGTCATCCAAAACCCCTAAAGTTTGTTATTTTATTTTATTTACTGATTTTCTGAGACGGAGTCTCGCACTGTAGCCCAGGCTGTAGTGCAGTGGCGCGATCTCGGCTCACTGCAGGCTCCGTCTCCCGGGTTCATGCCATTCTCTTGCCCCAAGTCTCCTGGTGGGACTACAGGCGCCCGCCACCACGCCGGGCTAACTTTTTGTATTTTTAGTAGAGACGAGGTTTCACTGTGTTAGCCAGGATGGTCTCAATCTCCTGACCTCGTGATCTGCCTGCCTTGGCCTCCCAAAGTGCTGGGATTACAGGCGTGAGCCACGGAGCCCGGCCCAAACCCCCTAGAGTTTTAAATGTAAAAACTATGATACATTTTTTATCATGGAGCCTTGGCTGTCTTGTTCTGAGCTGTTAATTTTTGTGCACAATCTTGTGAGATCCAGCTCATTATATCAGCCTGTCAAGATCTTTTAGAATTCTGAGTTTGGTTTAATTTTGGGTTGTCCACAGCCATTATGATCATATCCTCTCTCTCTCTACAAGTCACCGGTAAAAATGCTGAAGAGGAAGGGGCCAGAAGCAGAGCTCTGTGGGGGCTGTTGGAACCCTCCCCCTGGTTGGGTCTTGCTGTGCTGTTGTTTATCAGTCCAGTTTTTCTTGCTTCTAGCTCCTTTCTTCATTTCATTTATAAGGAAAATTCTCACTATGTTATGTAGACTGCAGGTTGCCATGCTTTTTTTGAATTTAATTATTATTTTTTTTTTTGAGACGAAGTCGTGCTCTGTCACCCAGGCTGGAGTGCAGTGGCGCAATCTCAGCTCACTGCAACCTTCGCCTCCAGGGTTCAAGCGATTACCCTGCCTGCCTCAGCCTCACGAGTAGCTGGGACTACAGGCCCATGCCACCATTCCTGGCTAATTTTTTGTATTTTTAGTAGAGATGGGGCTTTACTGTGTTGGCCAGGATGGTCTCAATCTCTTGACCTCGTGATCCATCCGCCTTGGCCTCCCAAAGTGCTGGGATTACAGGTGTGAGCCACCGTGCCTGGCCGAATTCTAATTTTTTTTTAGAGACAAGGCTTTACTTTGTCACCTGAGTGAAGAGTGCCATGGCACAGTCATAGCTCAGTGCAGCCTCAGATTCCTGGGCTCAACCGATCCTCGTGCCTTAGCCTCCCAAGTAGCTGGGACTATAGGCATGCGCCTCCATGCCTGGCAGATTTTTAAATTTTTTTTGTAGAGATGGAGTCTCGCTGTGTTGCCTGGGCTGGTCTTGAACTCCTGGACTCAAGTGATCCTCCTGCCTCAGCCCCGAAAAGTGCTGGGATTACAGGTGTGAGCCACTGTGCCTGTGCTATGTTGCCATTCATCTAATAATCTGCAAACGTCTGGAGAATGGAACTAAGTCAGATTGGCTCTCCACGCTCAGGTTTTTTAGTAGGTAAAATTTTAGGTGAATGACAGTTAGCTGTTCTCCTGCATTCTCATTGCCAGGTTATAATGCAAGCAAGTTTCAGACCAAATTCACCTAAGACCCCTTATTCAGGAAATGTGTGAGCAGGCCAGCTGGCCGAGTACAGTCCGGGTGGTGGTTCTGTCATCAGGAGTCCCTGCTCTGTGCCTTCCTATGTGCTCTGAGTGCCACTTTGGATAAAAGCTTCCCTCCAGGCAGATTTTCCAGTATTCCAAAACCATGATTCTCTTACCCTAGGAGAAGCCTCAGGCAGCCAGAAATTTCCCAAACCAATGGCTGGACCTTTTTAGGAATCCCATGTAAGGATAGAGGGTCTTGCTCTGTTGCTTGGGCTGGAGTGTGGTGACATGACCAGGGATCACTGCAGCCTTGACCTCCCAGGCTCAAGTGATCCTCCTGCCTCAGCGTCTGAAGTAGCTGAGACTACAGGTGTGCACCACCACACCCGGCTAATTTTTGTATTTTTTTGTAGAGACAAGGGTTTTGCCATGTTGCCCAGGCTGGTGTCGAACTACTGGGCTCAAGCAGTTCACTTGCCTTGGCCTTCCAAAGTGTTGGGATTACAGGTGTGAGCCACCGTGTCCAGCCTGGTAATCTCTTTTCTGACTGTTGTCACCTTAGACTAGTTTTGTCTGCTTTTAAATTCCATATACATGGAATTGCACTTATGCTTTATGACATTGATTCATGTTGTTGCACGTAACAGTTGTTCATTTTTCCCCATTGCTCTGTAATTCCATCGTATAAAGTTTAGGTTCCTTTCTATAGTTGATGGACATTTGGTTGTTTTCAGTTTGGGACAATATGAAGAAAACAGCTGAAAACATTCTTGTCCATGTCTTTGGTAGATGGAGTATGAGTTATTGATTAGGGTAACTGACTGTCCTTAGAGTTGACATTTACAGCAACTAGCACATGGAGAATATCATGCTGTCCGTGCCAAATGATTTTAAAGTAAATGGAAGATGTTACACAAAACCACATTAAAGGAGTGAATTTAGTCTCGTATGACTTGTATTTAGCCAGTCCGTGCCAGTAGGAAAGCAGATCGTTGCTTTGGTGCACCCTGCCTATAATCAATGTTCCAAGTCCGAAGGTCAGTTTCCTGAAATCTGAGATTCTCGTGTGAAAGTGTATTGTTTCCTCGTGCCTCTCCAGAAGCTTGGGTGGGAAAGAACCCTTTATCGCTTCCGCAGATAGGCACCATTTTCTAATTATAGATTCTCACTGTGAAAAAGTCATGAATTACTAAAACTCCGGGCATATAAACTCGGTTTGGGGATCCCCTGAATTGGAATGAATAGTTTTAAAATATTCATTTACATTTTATTTCCATGTCGTTGTGTGTCTTGTGATGAGAAAAATATTTGCTGCTGATTTAGAATTCCTGAATGCTCTTATAAAAATTTAATTCCACCCATATTAACTAGGCTTTCAAGTCTCTTTGAGAGGGGCTGTTTTCTTCCAATAGGTTGCTAGAGGGGAAACCTGTTAGCCGAAGAGAATTGTTGGATGCAAGTTTAATAGGGAAGGTGAACTCAGACCACCACTGGGGGATGCCGCATTGATTTAAATTTTAAAAGAGCCTGTGTTTTGTGAAAGTAAAGAAATAGGTTAACAGTCCCCATGACAAGAATGGAAAACATTCTCGGGACCTATACCACACATACACATTTAAAGTATCACTCAGTCCACCATGGTGAGGGCCTGTCTCTACAGAAATTTAAATCTTAGCCAGGTGTGGCGGAACGTGCCTGTGGTCCCAGGTTGAGGTGGGAAGATCGCTTGAGCCCAGGAGGTCAAGGCTGCAGTGAGCTATGATCACGTCACTGCACCCCTAGCCTGGGCGACAGAGTGAGACTCTGTCTCAAAAAAAAAAAAAAAAAAAAATTAAAAAAAAAAAAATTCACTACCTCTTTATAGCACCCAGCAGTATTTTTGAACAACCCTACAGGAGGGGAATCTGGTGCCATGAACTAACATTACGGATGCATTTGCCCTTCGACCCCGCAGTCCTGTTTCTGGGAATCTTTACCGCAGATACACCCGCACATGTGATGAAATGACATTTGCTCACAGTTATCATTGAAGCTTTGTAACGCCAGAGTGTTGGAAGCCGCCAAGTGGCCATCGGTCAATAAGGAACTGGTTAAAGGGATGACGGTGTGTATCTACAGTGGAACGCTATGCAGCTGTTAAAGAGAATGATAAAAATCTGTGTTTCTGGCCAGGCGTAGTGGTTTACGCCTGTAATCCCAGCACTATAGGAAGACAAGTCAGGCCGATCCCTTGAGGTCGGGAGTTCGAGACCAGCCTGACCAACCTGGTGAAAGCCCGTCTATACTAATAACACAAAAATTAGCTGGGAGTGGTGGTGCACACCTGTAATCCCAGCTACTTGGGAGGCTGAGGCAGGAGAACCGCTTGAACCCAGAGGATGGAGGATGCGCAGAGCCGAGATTGAGCTACTGCACTCCAGCCTGGGCGACAGAGCGAGACTCTGTCTCAAAAAAAAAAAAGTGTTTTGAAATGGGAAGATTTCCAGGTACATTAACAAGTACAAAACACAAGGTGAAAAACAGTGCATGGAGTATGCTGCCCTTTGTATAAGAAAGCTGGGTGGCTGGGCACTGTGGCTCACACCTGTAATCCCAGCACATTGGGAGGCTGAGATGGGCAGATTATAAGGTCAAGAGATTGAGACCATCCTGGCCAACTTGGTGAAACCCTGTCTCTACTAAAAATACAAAAATTAGCTGGGTGTGGTGGCACGAGCCTGTCGTCCCCAGCTACTTGGGAGGCTGAGGCAGGAGAATTGCTTGCGGAGGTGGCGGAGGTTGCAGTGAGCCGAGATTGTGCCACTGCAGTCCAACCTGGCGACAGAGCAAGATTCCATCTCAAAAAAAAAAAAAAAAAAAGATGGGCATATGAACGTATGTATGTGAATGTACTTATATTTGCATGAAGGAACACTAGAAGGATAAACAAGTTATAATAAATTGCTCTTCTGTCTGAGGTACAGGGCGAGGGAGTGATTGGGAATAGGTGTCGGAATGCCTCCTTTGCATGGGTCTTTTGATGGATTGTGTTGACCTTTGAATTGTGTAGAAAAGCAGGTCAGCAACCAGCAAAAGTGAATCAGCCAGGGAATGCCTTTGACTTTGAACGAGACCAAGAGCAGGTGGTGGAGAGCGAGGGTGGTTGACTGCATTTCTTAGCTCGGAAGCAAAGTCAGTGCATTCATTCATTCATTCATTCAATCAATCAGCAAATGCACACTGAGCCTCTCCCATGCACCGTCTGCTGTTTCACATGCCGAGGATACAGCTGTCAACGGAAGCATGAAGGTCCAGGCTTTCCTGGAACTGGCATTCTTAAGGAGGCAAACACATGACAAAAAGGTGACTAGTGAGGAAGAGAAGGCTCATGCAGCAGGACCTAGAGAGGAAGGCGAGAGGAGTCCATGCTGAGGACAGAGGGGATGTTCATTGCTGGTACATATTCCTATGTGTTCATCATGCATTTGCAAACAGTATTTTTTAAATTTTATTTTTAAAGACAGGGTCTTGCTTGTCACCCAAGCTGGAGTGCAGTAGCACTATCATAGCTCACTGCAGCCTGTACCTCCTGGCCTCAAGTGATCCTCCCACCTCAGCCTCCCAAGTAGCTGGAACTAAAGGTGTGTGCTGTCATGCCCAACTAATTTTACTGTTATTATTAATACTTTTTGTAGAAATGGGGTCTCACTGTGTTGCCCAGGCTAGTCTCTTGAACTCCTGGCCTCAAGCGATCCTCCTGCCTCGGCCTCCTAAAGTGTCAGGATTACATGCGTGAGTCACTGCACTTGGCCCTATGAACAATATTTGCACCTAGATAATAAAGTGGCGTAAAATCTTACATTTAATCTTTTACTACAGCAGTCAGGATTACATTTTATCATCATATCATTATCACTTCTGATAAGTTTCTTTCTTTTTTTTTTGAGATGAAATCTCGCTCTGTTGCCCAGGCTGTAGTGCGGTGGTATGATCTTGGCTCACTGCAACCTCCGCCTCCTGGGTTCAAGCAATTCTCCTGCTTCAGCCTCCTGAGTAGCTGGGATTACAGGGATGCCCCACTACGCCTGGCTAGTTTTTGTATTTTTAGTAGAGACAGGGTTTCGCCATGTTGGCCAGACTGGCCTTAAACTCCTGACCTCAAGTAATCCACCTGCCTTGGTCTCCCAAAGTGTTGGGATTACAGGCGTGAGCCATGGTGCCCGGCCAGGATTACGTTTTGTCGTAATATAATTATCATTTCAGATAAGTTTCAAATAAAGAAAAAAAAATCACATTATGGCAGGTGACTGTACCCCAGTCTGCTACTATGTTGGTGGAAAAATAGAATTTAGTTGAATATATAAAAAATGGATTTGACCACGATAGTTTGCTTTCACAATAGTCAGGTTTTTCTGGGGTTAATGTTATCTAAATGATTTGTGACTATAACCATAGATTATTAGGTGATGAGACATTACTGTGACGAGTCTATCTTTTTTTCTATTCAGGAGTAGTTTAAAAAAATTCCTCTTTACTGTGATATATTAGCTACAGAAAATTGAAAAAAACCCACGCATAGACTCAGATAAATCACATAGCCCTCATATTCCATATGTCTTCATGACAGTCATTGAGAATCCCAGGGCGATGGCTCCACAGTAGATAATGTAGATATTTGAAACATATTTCTCTCGTGTTTATTTATTTATATTTCCTCTTCCTGGTCTTTTTATTGGCAGAGTTATCTGTCATAGTTTCTGAATTCGATGAAAGATTAATATGGTTATTTAAAAAAGTTTTTACGATGAAATGATTAGTTTGCAAGAGAGATTTTTCTCTGTCTCTTTGGGTTCAATTAAATGTTGGTGAAACTTGAGAAATAATGAGGAACATAGATCAAAGCCGTGGGGAGAGGCGGTGTTACTGCTTCCAGCATCTCTAGGTCTGCAACAGCAAGAGTTAAGTTTTGCTCAGAGAATGAAGGAAAAATAACACAGACTGGGCAGCCAGATTTGGGAGTCTGGGCTTTTCCTGACAACCAGTGCAGACTATCGCTCCATCTGACATGGAACCAGCATATTCACAAGCATTGCTAGATCTGTGATCTAGTTTTGAAAGCACCAGAAATCAGATTTGTTTTCAGGGTGAAAAAAAAAAGCAAAGTCATACAGATTTTTATTTCCTAATCATGATCAATTCCACTCTATGGTATATTAAGGAAAAGCTCCAGGAGTTGCAGACATCCTCTGTCATTCTAGGAAATGCACAAAAAGGTGGTAATGGAAGCTTGTTGTTGTATTTCCTATTTCTCTGTTCTTTTTTTTTGAAGAGATGGGGTCCCACTTTCTTGCCCAGGCTGGAGTGCAGTGGTGAGATCATAGCGCCCTGCAGCCTTGAACTCCTGGGCTCAAGCGATCCTACTGCCTCAGCCTGCTGAGTAGTTGGGACTACAGGTTTGCACTGCCATGCCCAGCTTATTTTATTTGATTTTATTTATTTTTTTGAAATGGAGTCTCACACTGTCACACTGGCTGGAATACAATAGTGCCGTCTCAGCTCACTGCAACCTCCTCCTCCCGGGTTCAAGCGATTCTCCTGCCTCAGCGTCCTGAGTAGCTGGGACTACAGGCGCCTGCTACCATGCCTGGCTAATTTTTTGTAGTTTTAGTAGAGATGGGATCTCACTTTGTTGGCCATGCTGGTCTCGAACTCCTGACCTCATGATCCACCCACCTCGGCCTCCCAATGTGCTGAGATTACAGGTGTGAGCCTCCACACTCAACCTATTTTACTTTTAATTTTTGTAGAGATGGAGTCCCACTATGCTGCCCAGGCTTGGCTTGAACTCCTGACTTCAAGTAACCCTCCCACCTCAGCCTCCCAAAGTGCTGGGATTACAGGTGTGAGCCAGCACTCCTGACCTCCCAATGCTTAATTGCTTGAAAGGGTTGGGCTCTCTTTGATGACTAGCCCATTCAGAGCTTTGTCAGATTTGTCCTCTTAGGATCTGAGAGTGGACTCAGGAGGATGTGATGTTTGCTTCCTAGTAGATAAAGGAAAAAAGGTAGGTAGTGACTGCAGAAGGACCTCCACTCTGCCTCCTCGATTCACCTTACAGGAAGCTTGGACAGCATCTCTGGGGCTGGTATGGAGAGTTGCTGCAGCCCGCCTGTGAGGACAGGACCGTTCACATCCACCATTGCTGGCAGAGCGAGACACGCCTGCCAGGGCAGGTTTGATTTGCCGTAAGCAGCTGTACTCAAGGATGTAGAAAGGCTCCTGGCCACCTGAGGATCCATGTTCAGTGCTCTGCGTGTTGCGTTATCTTTCTGAATTTACTTTCCAGACGGGAAATAAGAATAGGGTAGCAAAAGTAAGAAAGGACGAAGGGCAGTTGGGTAGGAGTCGTCTGATTCTTTAACGCTTTTTACTATTTGGGGTAGCAGTTTAAAGAAGAGATGGTTTTGGCCGGGCGCGGTGGCTCAAGCCTGTAATCCCAGCACTTTGGGAGGCCGAGACGGGCGGATCACGAGGTCAGGAGATCGAGACCATCCTGGCTAACACAATGAAACCCCGTCTCCACTAAAAATACAAAAACATTAGCCGGGCGTGGTGGCGGCGCCTGTAGTCCCAGCTACTCGGGAGGCTGAGGCAGGAGAATGGCGGGAACCCGGGAGGCGGAGCTTGCAGTGAGCCGAGATCGCGCCACTGCACTCCAGCCTGGGCGACAGAGCGAGACTCTGCCTCAAAAAAAAAAAAAAAAAAAAAAAAAAGAAGAGATGGTTTTGGCCAGGCGCAGTGCCTCATGCCCGTAATCCCAGCACGTTGGGAAGCCGAGGTGGGCGGATTGTGAAGTTGAGAGATCGAGACCATCCTGGACAACACGGTGAAACCCCGTCTCTACTAAAAATACAAAGATTAGCTGGGTGTGGTGGCGGGCACCTGTAGTCCCAGCGACTCGGGAGGCTGAGGCAGGAGAATTGCTTGAACCCGGGAGGTGGAGGTTGCAGTGAGCTGAGATCCGGCCACTGCACTCCAGCCTGGTGACAGAGCGAGGCTTCATCTCAAAAGAAAAAAAAAAAAAAAAAAAAAAAAAAAGAAGCTTTCAAAGTAAGAATACCCAAAAGTAACCCAACAGTGGTGGAAATATTTCACAGTTGTTTTTAGGGGTTCTTCTTCTATTATGGTAGCCAAGGTATTTCTTAGCGTAGATGCTTTGAGTGGAGACTGTATTGTTTTGCCACTTATCTTTGGAGGAGGAAGTTTGTTTTTCATCACAGAAACCAAACACTGCTTTTCTTGGGAACTGTTCCCTGTTCTCCGAAACAATGAACACGCTTCTCTTGGATCCACTTCACCAGAATATTCCCACCCAGCGCTTCTTACATCTTATACCAAGACCCTTATCTCCCTTGCAACTCAACGAAAGAATGAGTGTATGTTCCCAAGAGTGTTAGTGTACTGTCAAAGTCCAAATTCTGTTAATTTCATGAAGAATTCATTTAGTTTTCATTACTAAATGGATAATTTGAATTTCTGGCCTATTAAGAGTTTTTTTTGTTTTTTGAGACAGGGTCTCCCTCTGTCGCCAGGCTGGAGTGCAGTGGCGTGATCTTGGCTCACTGCACCCTCCGCCTCCTGGGTTCAAGCTATTCTACTGCCTCATTCTCCCTAGTAGCTGGGACTACAGGCACCTACCACCAAGCCCAGCTAATTTTGTATTTTTAGTAGAGATGGGGTTTCACCACGTTAGCCAGGATGGTCTGCATCTCTTGACTTTGTAATCTGCCCACCTTGGCCTCCCAAAGTGCTGGGATTACAGGCATGAGCCATTGCACCTGGCCAGGAGTTTTTTTCTTTTTTGAATAAATGGTTATAAGCATTGGACCATATTTGTGAAGGTCCCGAGACCATCTAACAGAATTGCTGTAAAATATGGCAGTAACAGGAACAACTACAGAAAAGAGAGCTAATATATGTATATTGCTCTGTATAGTATGTATTATTAAACATGAGAAGGGTCAGAGTTCAAGTGTGACATGCCTAGTGGGCTGATATGAGTTGTGGAGCTCTCATTCCCTTTTTTGTTGAGAGATGGGTTCTTGCTCTTTTGCCCAGGCTGGAGTGCAGTGGCACGGTCATAGCTCACTGCAGCCTCGACCTCCTGGGCTCAAGCAATCCTCCCATCTCAGCTCCTGCCTCGAGTAGCTGGGACTACAGGCATGCACCACCGTGCCCAGGTTGAGCTCTTATTTCTAACCCGTTAAGGTAATGGGGTCCTCTAGAGTGAAGCGATGTTAGTGAGAATAGCTTGCAGGGCAGAGCTCAGCGGCATAGACAGAGAGGACTCTATCTGGACTGGAAGAAGAAATGAGCATACGCCAGAGAAGAAACATCTTTCATCAAAATTCTGTTGGGCATCCAGCAGCTGGCACTCATGTCTAGAGTCCAAGACCAATAACAGCAAACTTATTTCCTATTTGGCTTAGAGAAAGAAAATAAGCTCTAAGAGTTTTTTTTTTTCTTCTCCTGAAATGGAATCTTACTCTGTTGTTCAGGCAGGAGTTCAATGGCATGATCTTGGCTCACTGCAACCTCTGCCTCCCGGGTTCAAGCGATTCTCCTGCTTCAGCCTCCTGAGTAGCTGGGATTATAGGCGCACACCACCACACCTGGCTAATTTTTGTATTTTTAGTAGAGACGAGGTTTCACCATGTTGGCCAGGCTGGTCTCGAACTCCTGACCTCGAATAGTTCACCCATCTCAGCTTCCCAAAGTATTGGGATTACAGGTGTGAGCCACTGCACTTGGCCAGCTCTAAGAGTTTTAAAAAATTTATGCATAAATATATCATAGGTTGGGACTTATCAGTATTTTAGTTGTTAGTAAATTTGGTGGTTTGTTTATAATGCAACAACTTATCTTTTTAAGCAAACCTGAATTCATAATCTGCCAGCACATCTGTGTCTATATCAGCCAGTTTTCTCACCTCTGAGATTACTGCTGTTTTATTTTCACTACCAAGTTCTCCGTGCTTTTTTCTCACCTCTCGGTGAGTTGAAGGGGCCGATATGTATTGCCCACTGATATGGGTAGGCTTTGTGTCCCCACCAGATCTCGTCTTGAATTATAATCCCTATAAATCCCCATAATCTGCACATGTCAAGGGAGAGACCAGGTGGAGGTTAATTGAATCATGGGGAAAGGTTTTCCCCATGCTGTTCTCGTGATAGTGAGTTCTCACTAGATCTGATGGTTTTATAAATGTGTGGTAGTGTCTCCTGCATTCCTTCTCCTGCCTGCCGCCTTGTGAAAGAGGTGCCTTGCTTCCCCTTCACTTTCCGCCTTGATTGTAAGTTTCCCGAGGCCTCCCCAGCCATGCTGAACTCTGAGTCAGTTAAATCTCTTCCCTTTATTTTTTTAAAATTATTTTATTTTATTTTTTTGAGACGGAGTCTCGCTCTGTCGCCCAGGCTGGAGTGCAGTGGTGCGATCTCGGCTCACTGCAAGCTCCGCCTCCCGGGTTCATGCCATTCTCCTGCCTCAGCCTCCCGAGTAGCTGGGACTACAGGCGCCCGCCACCTCGCCCGGCTCGTTTTTTTGTATTTTTTAGTAGAGAAGGGGTTTCACCGTGTTAGCCAGGATGGTCTCGATCTCCTGACCTCGTGATCCGCCCGTCTCGGCCTCCCAAAGTGCTGGGATTACAGGCTTGAGCCACCGCGCCCGGCCTCAGGCAGTTCTTTATAGCAGTAGGAAAATGGACTAATACACCCCTGTTTAACTGAGGTCTGAAAACCTGGTTAAAATAGATCTCAAAACAATAAATAAGAGTCACTGGCTGTTTGTACCCTCTTTGTCCCGTGGTTGTTGAATGACTGGGTAAGAAATTAAATGGGACACTCTGCAGACACCTGGCAGAGGCCTCGGTGGGTCTTCCATCAATTGGTATTTCCCCTCTCCTTCAGTAGCGCTTTTCCGATTGCCACAGAGCGCTCCCAGGTGCGGAGAGTAGTCAATAAATGAACCGGCCATCTCCAGAACTTGCAGACTCACGTCGAGCAAGGCTGATGCTCTCAGAAGGTGTACCGTTTGATCTTGTGGCTTTAGCTACCCTCCCCTGCCACGTGTACTGTAATTTGAGAAGTTTAGTGTTAGTGGCTGATGTTAGACAAGGCAGAAAAAAGTGGTCAAGGCCGGGCGCGGTGGCTCACGCCTGTAATTCCAGTACTTTGGGAGGCTGAGACGGGCGGATCACGAGGTCAGGAGATCGAGACCATCCTGGCTACCACGGTGAAACCTTGTCTCTACTAAGAATACAAAAAATTAGCCGGGCGAGGCGGCGGGCGCCTGTAGTTCCAGCTACTCGGGAGACTGAGGCAGGAGAATGGCATGAACCCAGGAGGCGGAGCTTGCAGTGAGCTGAGATCCGGCCACTGCACTCCAGCCTGGGCGACAGAGCGAGACTCCGTCTCAAAAAAAAAAGGAGTGGTCAAATTCATCCCAAATGTGTTTTGTTGTATTTCATATTCTTCTATTCTTCATATTTGAGCACTTAAGAACCATTCACAAGTCAGTTCTCTGAAGTAGAACATCACATTCAACAGCACACACATTCCTTAGACATTCTGGATATCGGGCAAGGAATAATCAATCCTAAATTCCATTATGCCTTTACGGTGGTCATGTTGAAATCTGATGAGAATGGCGGGTGAGAGCTTGGGGTTTGTCCCTCACCCGTAAAGTGTGCAATTTGTACATTTCAGTTATGTGCAGAGGTTTAATGGTAGATAATTGAAGGATAGGATAGTGGGGCAGCATTTCTTTACCAGCTCAGATAAGTGAATATAAAAATCCTGTTCATCTGGGTGCTTCTGTCTCAGCCATTAATTTTAGATAATCCCCAATTACCCCTGAATTCAGAGAGTTTTACATATAATTTAAATTCTCTGATAATTCAAAAATTCCACTTTGGTTGTTAATTCTTACTTCTATTGAGCCAATCTGACATTTTTATTTTATTTGTTGGGATGGAGTCTCACTCTGTTGTCCAGGCTGGAGTGCAGCAGTGCGATCTTGGCTCACTGCAAGCTCCCCCTCCCGGGTTCATGCAATTTTCCTGCCTCAGCCTCCCCAGTAGCTCGGATTACAGGCGCCCACCACCATGCCTATCTCATTTTTGTATTTTTAGTAGAGGTGGTGTTTCACCATGTTGGCCAGGCTGGTCTTGAAGTCCTGACCTCAAGTGATCCACCCACCTTGGCCTCCCAAAGTGCTGGGATTACAGGTGTGAGCCTGTGCACCCAGCCGAGCCAATCTTATTTTTAACAAGCATCAGAGGTAATATTTTGAGCAACCACCTCGTGGTTTATCCAGGTTGTTACATTTAATCATCCCTTTGGTCCTGCAGTGTGGTATTTATTACTCCACGTTACAGATGAAGAGACAGAGGTTCTGGGAGGCTAAATGCAGAGTCATCTGTTGAGTCATGAGCTGGACTGCCACTTCACCTAACTCAAGACCCATACTCTCTCTCTCTCTCTTTAAATTGCTGCCTGCTCACTGGTAGAAGCAGGTAAGAAGAGGCCAGAAAAAGACTGAAATGATCTTAAATCATCAATTTCTGAGTAACCAGGAATTGACAAATATTTGAGAGAGTTAACCTCAGTTTCTTCATTTAAAAAATGAGGTTATGGCCAGATGCCATGACTGACACTTACAATCCCAGCTACTTGGGAGGTCGAGGCAGGAAGACCTCTTCAGGCCAGGAGTTCGAGACTAGCCTGGGCAACCTAGTCAGACACTGTCTCTAAAAAAATTTTTAGGGAGACCGAGGCGGGTAGATCATGAGATCAGAAGATCGAGACCATCCTGGCTAACACAGTGAAACCCTGTCTCTACTAAAAATACAAAAAATTAGCCAGATGTGGTGGCGAGTGCTTGTAGTCCCAGCTACTTGGGAGACTGAGGCAGGAGAATGGTGTGAACCTGGGAGGCAAAGCTTGCAGTGAGCCAAGATCGTGCCACTGCACTCCAGCCTGGGTGACAGAGCAAGACTCTGTCTCAAAACAAACAAACAAACAAAATTTTAAAATTTAGCTAGGAGTGGTGGCACGTGCCTATAGTCCTAGCTACTTGAGAGGCTAAGGCAGGAGAATTGCTTGAGACCAGGAGTTGGAGGCTGCAGTGAACTATGATCACACCACTATCCTTCAGCCTGGGAGACAGAGCAAGACCCTGTCTCTGAATTTTTTTGGTTTTGTTTTAGAAGTCAATAGGTTTTCCTATGGGGAGGTGTTATTTGTAAATAACAGATGAGATAATGCATTAAAAATACTTTGATAAGTGCCATCAGCAATAAATATGCCAAGGAAGATGGTCCCCCTCTCAAGCCTCTGACCTTGGGAAGGATCTGTGCCTGGGAAATGTGTCTTGGGAATGTTTTTTATGGGAAGGTCATGGCGGCAGCTACACAGGGCTTTTTACATGAGCTGAGAGCGACATCTGGTCCAGACAGATGACAGCTGCAAAATGAAGCAGGATGTTTCAGGGATTGTCATGGCTGGGGCACATTTGCTTGTTTAAAATCTCTGGAACTTTCTGGTCAAAAGGCATATAGGGTTTTGATGACTCATTTTGAAGCAAAGCAAACACCCCAGGAGGTTGCCCTTGAACTCAGGTTGAAATTTCGCCTCTCTCTTAGCCCCCTGAGAAACTTGTCATCAATATGTGGCCTGCAGAAGGAGTGGGTAGATGCTGCCATGTGGAACGTATAAAAAATATTGTGACTCCACAATGGGGTTCCACTCCCATGTTTTCTTTTTTATCGACATGGAGTCTCACTCTGTCACCCAGGCTGGAGTGCAGTGGCGCGATCTTGGCTCACTGCAGTCTCTACCTCCCGGATTCAAGCGATTGTCCTGCCTCAGCCCCCTGATTAGCTGGGATTACAGATAGCTGCCACAATGCCTGGCTAATTCTTGTATTTTTAGTAGAGATGGGGTTTTGCCATATTGGCCAGGCTGGTCTCGAACTCCTGGCCTCAAGTGAGCCACCCACCTTGGCCTCCCAAAGTGCTGGGATTGTAAGCATAAGCTGCTGTGCTCAGCTACTCTCATGTTTTCCTGACAGCTGGGACTGGAGTAACTTATGAATTGTGACTTGAGCCATGTCCCGACCTAAATAGAGCAGTTACTTAATGCATTTTCAAATGTATTGCATGCCAAAATATTTTCACCTCTGATTAAAAAAAATGAAATTGTCAGTTATGCCAGGTCTACCTAGAATAGGTAACTTTTCTCTCATCAACACTCATTTTATAAGAGCGTTAGCAGAGATGCACTTCCTAATGCTTGGCATAACGTGTTGTAGGGATGGCAGATGTATTTGTTGAATAAATGGGCTGCAGAAGCACCTGCAAAACCCAGGCTCAGTTTGTATAACCATTTGTAGGTAGGATTATCTCTTGATTGGTCTTTGTTCACATGAGGTTTATAACATATGTTCTTTAGGTTTTTTAAATGGAATTTTTTATTGACCTAATTGTAGATTTACATGAAGTTGTCAGGAATAATAGAGATAGTCTGCATACCCTTTATCCAGTTTCCCCCAATGGTAACATCTTGCAAGTTTACAGTACAGTATCATAACCAGGATATTGAAATTGACACAGTTCATGTCATTCATACGAGCTACTGAGTTTATGCAAGTATGCTTTTTAATTTTTATGTTTTGAGACAGGGTCTCACTCTGTCACCCAGGCTAGAGGGCAGTGGTGCCATCATGGCACACTGCAGCCATGACCTCCTGGGCTTAAGTGATCCTCCCGCCTCAGCTTCCCGAGTTGCTGGGACTACAGGTGCTTAACACTATATCCAGCTAATTTTCCATAAAGACAGGGCTTCACTCTGTTGCCCAGGCTGGCTGGTCTTAAACTCTTGGGCTCAAGCAATCTGCCTCCCTTACCTTCCCAAAGTTCTAGCATTACAGCCATGAGCCACTGAGCCCGGCCTCAAATACAGTTTTTAAAATGGTGAAGTATGACTGGAGAAAATAAAAGCCACGTTGTGGGCCCTCGGGGCAGAGGTGGAACTAGAACTTTCTGGGCATTTGTTGGGATGCTGCTGGTTCCCAGGTGCAGAGGAGAGGTGAGGTTGGAATGATTGGGGGCGTCCCTAGCAGGGGAGGAAAGATTGTCCTGGAGTGGCATGGCGTAGACAGTAGTACAAAGACTCCTTCACAGCCCCGCACAAGGAGCACTGCCTGTGTTCTCTGGGTAGGGACCAGCCCTTTGGTGGGGGCCCTTTGTGCCTATAACCCCCCATGACCTTCCCCTCCAGCCCGTGTGATGGGCGGATGTGGAGTAGTTTAGGCCTGTCAGGGCTCTAAGTCTGACCTGCCCCCAAATCCCTGACCACACCTTCCCCCTTCAGAACTAGAATTTCCAGAAGGTTTGAGAAGAATTAGCCTCTGTCTTTGTCATCCTTTCCTTTCATGGGGTTGTTGTTCTTATTGGATTCAGGCAAGCCAATAATTAGGTCTTGGAGGGCTGGGGGGGCTTCTTTTTATTCATTATTTAACAGCCCCTTTCTGGTCCCAAATCTCATCTGCCCTCAGCAGTCCACATAGCGTCCTACCCGGGTAAGGTGGGGGATTCGCATGGATAGAAACGAAGTGGACGGCTCCACAGGGAGAGATTCTGAGGGGATGGAGAGCTGCAGCTCCCCGGATAAAGAGGAAATGGGGTGAGGAGAGGAGGGGGGCGGTGCTGTGTAGGGCGAGGAGCCTGTTGTATTCTGGGACCCTTGAAGTCCATGCCTGCTGAGCTTAAATGGTCTCCTCTGAATGGGAACATGGCCTTGTTTCTATTTAGGGAAAGAAAAGCCACCCAGCATTTCTATAGTCTTGAATTAGACCCAGCATTCTAGGTTAGAAGGTAGAGGTTCCCCCACCCTCCCCTTTTCATATAGACTTAGAAAATATCTGGATTTCAGCCCATACCAGGTGCTCATGCAATTAACCCTTTCTTCCAAGTGAGGCCTTCCCTTGGAGGTGTGCGGACGGCAATATATTTATGGCTTCCATTTGGGCCTAACCAAGAAAGGGGACATCGGCATCGTCTTCTCTTTCTGGGTTTGCCGCGCTTTATTTCCACAGTCATGGCAAATCAACAAGCCACCTTCCCCAGGAATTACGAATTCATAAACACATAACTACACAGCTACAGCTTATGATGTGGAAACCTGGATCACTTATTTCTGGGAAAAGCTAATATCATAAAAAGCTTTTGTAAACGTGTTGATAGTATACTATTATTTCAGAAGCTTTTAAGAATCCAGTTTTAAGGTGTGCATCTTCTGGAGAAAATAACGTTATATTTTACTTGGAGAACACTTTAGTGGAAATGACCCTTTCAAAGGATTTGGTAAATGCATGTGTTAAATTCTTTTCAGTCATCGTATATAATCGGTTCTTTCAGAAGCTTTTTGCTTCCTGGCTGATTGTTTTTCTTCCTGTTGTCGCTTTTTTGGTGTATTAGGGTACTGTTCTTCTTAAGTATTGAACACTTTCCTCAGGGTATTTTCTGATAGTTATATAAACGGGAGAATACTGGACAGAAGGATAGTAAATATTTGTTTGATTGCTTTAATTTTTCTTTGGATTTGAAGATATGTCTAAATGATTCCAAATGTTCATTTGTTAATAAACAACCAGATCGTTGTCCATGATTATATAAACATAGCTAGCCTCGAGGTCTGCATTTGCCTCCTGGATTTCATAACTATTCTCTATCATGCTTTTGAAAACTTTGACTTTCTATGTGGTATATTTAGGGCAGCTTTTTTAAATTTAGGAAACTGTGCCATGCCATTCCTTTGTATGATATATAAAGACTTGACCAGGAATATAAAAATCAACTCTAATCCCACCACTCAGAAATAACCACTGTGAAATGTTTGATGTATTTTCCAGGCCTTTTCTGTGCATAGTCAACACAATCGGTTTTGTATTGTATGTTGTTTCTTCCCTTTTCCACAGAGTGACATATCTTGGGCATTTACCCATATTGTAATTGTTTTCACTAAAATCCCTAAAATACTGTGTATGCTTCTTCTTCTTCTTCTTTTTTTTTTTTTTTTCCCAACACAGAGTCTTGCTCTGTTGCCCAGGCTAGAGTGCAGTGGCGCGATCTCTGCTCACTGCAACCTCCGCCTCCCGGGTTCAAGTGAGTCTGCTGCCTCAGCCTCCCGAGTGGCTGGGATTATTGGTGCCTGCCACCACATACAGCTACTGTTTGTGTTTTTGGTAGACGGAGTTTCACCATGTTGGCCAGGCTGGTCTTGAACTCCTGGCCTCAAGGGATACGCCCACCTCAGACTCCCAAAGTGCTGGGATTACAGGCGTGAGCCACCTTGCCCAGTCATGTATGGTTTTTGAATCCCAAGAAATCCTAGCTTGAGGTGTGCTTATGGCCCAGTGCACTGCCACCGCCTCTGTACTAAACCAAGCCACATTGTGTGTGTGTGTGTGTGTGTGTGTGTGTGGGTGGGTGGGTGTGTGTGGGTGTGGTGGGGCTCGGCTCCAGGAGCCCTGCTTGATTTGCTTTCTTTTCGTTAGAGCCCCATTATGACTTCTCCTGTTTCTTTTTTGCTCCTTTTCCTCCTCCTTCCTTTTGTGTCTTTTTCCCACATTATTTTCCTCCATGCTTTTTTCTAGTTCTACTTTCTTGTGTGCCTGTATCTGTGTCGATCTGAAGCTTGAAGCTGAGTGGCCACTATTGGTGACTGATTCCCCCGCCCCAGGGCACATGTTCACTGCAGGCTGCAGGAAACAGGCTTTGTCCCACTTTCACAGTGGGAATCAGCCCCTGGTCTGGATCAATGTGTCTGGGTCCACGTGGGAGTGGCTTCCTCTATGGTTGTCTTTCATGTTTACCTTTGGGCGTGAAGCCCAAATGCTGTCTATATTGACTGCTGACTGTAAACAGCACCTCGTTCAAGGTGGTGAACTTGTTTCTTAGTGGCCAGGGTGGGACTGGCTGTGCACATCAGGTGACCATGTGAACCGTGTCCGAGGTCCTTTGACTAGAGCTCAGCAGCCTAAAACCTGAGGAACAGGGCAGGAGCTATCCAGGTTGCCGGGGTACTGGCCAAGTGCCTTTCAGCTCATTCCTTCCTGAGAATCAAGAAAGGCAGGACTAGAATGCCTGCCCCTTCACTCCCACCTCTCCTGGTTCTCCACCCAGCTCCCTGCCTGCAGAATGGATTTGATTTCTTCCTTTCCTGCGAGCACAGTTTATTCCTTTCCTGCTAAGGACAGACATGTTGAAAAAGCTGTCTCTGGCCAGGTGTGGTGGCTCATACCCGTAATCCCAGCACTTTGGGAAGCCGAGATGGGAGGATCGCTTGAGTCCAGGAGTTCAAGACCAGTCTGGGCAACATAGCGAGACTCTCTCTCTACAAAAAATACAAAAAAATTAGCAGGACTTGGTGGTGTGCACCTATTGTCCCAGCTACTCTGGAGGCTGAGGTGGGAGGATCGCTTGAGCCCAGGAATTTGAGGCTGCGTTCGGCTATGATTGCACCATTGCACTCCTGCCTGGGTGACAGAGCAAGACTCTGTCTCAAAGAAAAAGTAAAAAGGAAAAGCTCTCTCTGAGTTTGACTTGATTCCTATTTAATCTGAGATGCCTCCACCCTCAGCCTTCTCCTTTGGCGAGTTCACAGTCACCTGTAACTCTCTTTACTAAGGTGTGAGGACATGCTGAGATACAGTGATGCTCTGCCTTCAGTTCCCCGTTGCCCATCTGTGTATTCATGTCTAAACTTATCACAAGCATGTATAGGTTAGACCTGGGGAGCTCTGTAGACCTCAGATGGTCCCTGTCCCACATTCTGCTTGCTCTTCCTCATGTGCCTTGAGCTTCTCTCCTTCCTGTGATTCAAAACCTTGCTCTGCTTCTTCTCATTTGAGCACATCCCTTCTCCCTCGATGCAGGGAGGCCTTGCTTGTTGGGTTGTTTCTTATTTTTTCCTCTCCCTTCATCCCTAGTCTCTGTCTCACTCTTTCAGTTCAACACTCAATTCATTCAGCTTTTATTTTATTTTATTTTTTGAGATGGAGTCTTGCTCTGTCACCCAGGCTGGAGTACAGTGACGCGATCTTGGCACACTGTAACCTCCGCCTCCTGGGTACAAGCGATTCTCCTGCATCAGCCTCCTGAGTAGCTGGGATTACAGGCATGCGCCACCCCGCCTAGCTAATTTCAGTATTTTTAGTAGAGATGGGGTTTCACCATGTTGACCGGGCTGGTCTTGAACTCCTGACCTCAGATGATCTACCCGCCTCGGCCTCCCAAAGTGCTGGGATTACAGGCATGAGCCACTGCGCCCGGCCTCATTCATTTGACTGTTATTGATCATTTTCTATATGCAGGGCCTTTTGCTTGAGGCTTCGAGTACAGGAATGAGTGGCTCAGTCTTGCCTTGCAGGAACTCGCTGCTCCTTACCCAGGGAGCCAGGGAAGCTGAAATATCCAGGTGCGGATTGCTCTAAGGTGGCTAGGATCAGGAGAAACAGAGGAAAGTGAGCGTATGCCTGACCGGAAGTCAGGAAAGCTGTAGGTGGTAAACAGATGCCTCTTAGAGTTTGCTGGGCCAGTGTGGGGTCGGAGGGGAGAGGGTGCGCCAGGTGGAAGCAATGGCAGATGCGGAAGCTGCAGGCACACACAGGTGTGGCTTGCCGGGGCACAGGCTAGCAGCGATGTCGTGGGAATCCAGGGGGAGAAGTTGCACTTGGAAAAAGTAGGCTGTGGCCGCATCGTGAAGATCTTTGCCTATCAAAATCATAACATTAGTGAACTGAGGCTGGGTGCGGTGGCTTAATTCCAGCTACTCGGAAGGCTGGGGCAGGAGAATTGCTTGAACTCGGGAGGTGGAAGTTGCAGTGAGCTGAGATCACACTACTGCACTCCAGCCTGGGTGACAGAGCGAGACTCTGACTCAAAAAAAAAAAAAAAAAAAAAAACACAAACAAACAAACAAAAAAACCCCAAAAAACTATAACAATAGTGAACCTTTTCATGGTCCTTATTATGTGCAAGGTATTGTCTGGTATTTCGTAGATATTAATTCACTCAATCCTTATAACAACTCTTAAGAGGTAGGAACTGCTATTGTCTCCATTTTACAGATGAAAAAAAGGCCAGAGAGGCTGAGATTTATCTGAGGTCACCCGGCAGCAGGCTGTAGGGCCAGCTGCAAGCCCGGGGAGTCTACACTGGTGACTAGATGGCGGAGTCGGATCTTCCAACCACCCCGCTGCTGCTCTCACACTCTGGAGTTGAACTTGATCCTGCCAGCATTGCAGAATCATGGGGAGGTGTTAAGCAATAGGGAAAAGGATCTCAAATTTGTCAAGGTAATTCCTTATCTTCAGAGACAGATGGAGATTTGAACCAGGGAGACTGCTAGGAGTCCTCTATAGTTTTTGTAGGGGATTCTCATGGAACTTTCTTTTAGAACCTCTTTCTCATAATTATGGGTACTGAAAAGGCAATTCTGGAACCTGTTTTTAAACACAGAATAGTTAATAACAAAACTAATGATATTTAATGTTTGAATTAAGTCATATGCTGATAGGATTTAGAGTCCCCTTGGACTTCCTTTTTACTTCTGGGTCCAGTGGGAGGCTGGCGGTTCCACCAACAGTGCCTTTGGTAGTCAGAGGAAGAGGGGAGGGGCAGGAAGCAATAAGCTAGTCTGTGTCACCGTGTCCCTAACTGCTACCTCTTCAATGAGGATGGTTCTTTTTTTTTTTTTTGAGACGGAGTCTCCCTCTGTTGCCCAGGCTGGAGTGTAGTGGCGTGATCTCGGCTCACTGCAAGCTCCGCCTCCTGGGTTCATGCCATTCTCCTGCCTCAGCGTCCTGAGTAGCTGGGACGACAGGTGCCCGCCACCACGCCCAGCTAATATTTTTTGTATTTTTAGTAGAGACGGGTTTTCACTGTGTTTGCCAGGATGGTCTTGATCTCCTGACCTCAGGATCTGCCCACCTCAGCCTCCCAAAGTGCTGGGATTACAGGCGTGAGCCACCGCACCCTGCACGAGGATGGTTCTTTAACCATCCTATCTATTGTGTTAAAACATGCATAACATAAACTTTACCATTTTTAACCATTTATTCGAGGTATATATTAGTATTATTTTGGTGTTTGAACTTTTATTTATGTTCAGGGATAGCTGTGCAGGTTTGTTATACAGGTAAACTCATATCACGGGGGTTTGCTGTACAGATTATTTTATCACCCAGGTACTAAACATAGTACCTGATAGTTATTTTTTCCGAGTCTCTCCCTCCTCCCACCCTCTACCCTCAAGCAGACCCCAGTATCCATTGTTCCCCTCAGGTGTCCGTGTGTTCTCATGATTTAGCTCCCACTTATGAGTAAGAACATGCAGTATTTGGTTTTCTGTTCCTGCATTTTTTTTTCTAAGGATAATGGCCTCCAGCTCCATCCATGTTCCTGCAAAGGGCATGATCTTGTTCTTTTCTATGGCTGCCTAGTATTCCATGGTGCACATGTAACACATTTTCTTTATCCAGTCTGCCATTGATGGGCATTTAGGTTGATTCCACGTCATGGAATTGCTGGGTCGAATTCATTTTAATCATCTTATAATGTACAGTTCAGTGGCATCGAGTACATTCACAGCATTGTACAACCATCACCACCATCCATGTTTTGAACTCTTTCTGTCTTGCAAAACTGACACTCTGCACCCAATAAACAACAAGTCCCCTGTTCCTTCTCTCCCCAGCACCTGGCAACCACCATTCTGCTTTCTGTCTCTATGAATTTGCTATTCTAGGAATCTCATACAAGTGGAGTCATACTGTGTGTCCTTTGTGTCTGGTCTGTTTCACTTAGCATGATGTCCTCAAGGTTCACCCATGTTGCAGCATGGGTCAGGATTTCCTTCCCCATGAAGGCTGGGTAATATTCCACGGTCTGGCCGTACCACCTTTTGTTTATCCATTCCTGTATCCATGGGTACCCGGGTTGCTTCCACCTGTTGGCGATTGTGGGTAATGCTGTTGTGAACATGAGTGCACAAATACCTGTTTGAGATCCTCCCTGCAGTTCCTTTAGGTCTTCTGAGCTCTTCACCCCTCCTAGGTCTGGGTTTGGGAAGTAGGATTGTTTGTTGATGTACGTGGGAGTTGCTTCCTTGTCCCCCTTTTTCTGCTACTGTGTCACATGAATCATACTGCACACGACATTAGAGATGGACTTCAGAGGGACTGTGTTCTAGAACTGGTTCTCCTCCCACTTGTATTAAATAGGAAGCACAGTGAACATATTTCATGCTAGAGGTGATGGCTTCCTGAGTGAACTGAGCACAGCTTAGGAAATAGACATTATGGGAGTTCATGAGTTTGCATTAAATGGTGGTACATGAGGAAGACAGAAGTCTAGGCCACGCGGGGTGGCTCACACCTGTACACCGGCACTTTGGGAGGCTGCTGTGGATGGATCATTTGAGGTCAAGAGCTTGAGACCAGCCTGGCCAACGTGGTGAAACCCCATCGCTATTCAAACTACAAAAATTAGCCGAATGTGGTGGCACACATCTATAATCCCAGCTACCTGGGAGGCTGAGGTAGGAGAATTGCTTGAACCTGGGAGGCGGAGGTTGCAGTGAACCGAGATCACTCCACTGCACTCCAGCCTGGGCAACAGAATGAGACTCTGTCTCAAAAAAAAAAAAAAAAAAAAAAAAAAGTCTAGAGTGAATCCCCGATTTCTAGCTTGGGTGACTAGATGACCATGAGCTAGGATGTCTGGAAAAGCGGGAGGGTGGGTTGAGAGACCGCAGAGCATGCGTTTATTTTAGGGATCCCCAGAACAGGGGAGGAAGTCCCGTGGGATCTACAGACAATCTTCAGGGTAAAGATAATTACAACGTGACTATAAAATGAAGCTGGAAAAATGAAATAAAGATACCGTATAATGAGTGTAAATTTAGATCCTTACTCAGTGAGGATCATTATATTTCTTTAAAAAAATTTCTCTTACCATGTCAGGATTTTTTTATTTTGGGAATCTGGAGTGGGGAGGGTCATATTGTCCTGGTTTGTTTCGAAGGTGACAGATGAAACTGGGAGGATAATTTGATATTAAATGTGATAAGTATTTCCACCTCTTTTCTTACCCTACTTTGAACTTGAAGTTGGGATTAGTCACTGCAGCTTTTCTCTTGCTAGCCCTTCATCGTCTGGCCCCGTAAGTCCTTTCTCAGCAGGCCTGCCCATCTGTACACTGGAGGAAACCCAGCTCTCCATTCTCTCTGCTCCAGGTCCTGTTATGTGGGACTGGAGTGAAGCCCATAGTTAGAGGAGTGGCTGTTACGGGAAAGACAATGAGTTCACTGGCAGATAACTTTCTCTTGCTGTGCTGTTGGAATATCCAGACAGAGTTAAATAGGCAGTTAGATGGAGAGGCCTGAGGCCTGAGGCCTAGGATGGACCTGAAGCTTGAGGGATTATGGGGTCATCGCCAATGCCCAGGGGCATGGGATTGTTAGAAAGAACGCAAGTCACAAGAAGAAGACAAGTCCAGGCTAGGCGCGGTGGCTCACACCTGTAATCCCAGCACTTTGGGAGGCTGAGGTGGGCAGATCACTGGAGGTCAGGAGTTCGAGACCTGACCAACAGGGTGAAACCCTGTCTCTACTAAAAATACAAAAATTAACTGGGAGATAGTGGCGGGCACCTGTAATCCCAGCTACTTGGGAGGCTGAGGCAGGAGAATGGCATGAACCTGGGAGGCGGAGCTTGCAGTGAGCCAAGATCATACCATGAACTCCAGTCTGGTTCAAAAAAGCAGAAGATTGTCCTCTTTGTTGTCTACTCCTGTGTCCATCTGAGATGACTGGGGAAGACGAAAGGGAAGGCGGGGTCTGCCCTGGAGTGTGGTCCCATTCTACTCTCTTCATAGGCACTACTGCAGACTCCAGAGCAGGAAGAACGGGATTTGGGTAGACAGGTGAAGGGGCTGGAAAAGACAGGATGATGTGTGGTAGTCATGTGGGCCAGGGAATGGGAGCCCACAGAGGAATATGTGGAGGGAGGGGCAGGGTGTTCAGATGAGAACCAGGGCAGACAATGTCTTGGAAGTCAAGGGGGAAGAAGTTGAGGGCGGAGGGAGTGCTCACCTGTGAGATGCCAGAAGGGAAGGGTGATTGACAAACATCACCGTGTTGGCTGCTGGGAAGCCCTTGTGACCTCTGCCATCGTTTCAGGCAGTGGTGGTGTTGGATCCCATGGAATCCCGTGTGCTTTATTCCATTCTTGTAGATGGGATTCTTTCAGCACATTTTCTCCTTAGTTCTTGAATTCTAGATGCTGTTCATCTGGACATTATGCCTCTTTATATCACCTTTTCTTTCTCTCTTTCTTTCTTTCTTTCTTTCTTTCTTTCTTTCTTTCTTTCTTTCTTTCTTTCTTTCTTTCTTTCCTTCCTTCCTTCCTTCCTTCCTTCCTTCCTTCCTTCCTTCCTTCCTTCCTTCCTTCTTTCCTTCTTTCCTTCTTTCCTTCTTTCCTTCTTTCCTTCTTTCCTTCTTTCCTTCTTTCCTTCTTTCCTTCTTTCCTTCTTTCCTTCTTTCTTTCTTTCTTTCTTTCTTTCTTTCTTTCTTTCTTTCCTTCCTTCCTTCCTTCCTTCCTTCCTTCCTTCCTTCCTTCCTTCCTTCCTTCCTTCCTTCCTTCCTTCCTTCCTTCCTTCCTTCCTTCCTTCCTTCCTTCCTTCCTTCCTTCTTTTTGAGACGGAGTCTTGCTCTGTTGCCCAGGCTGGAGTGCAGTGGCGTGATCTTGGCTCACTGCAAGCTCTGCCTCCCAGGTTCATGCCATTCTCCTGCCTCAGCCTCCCGAGTAGCTGGGACTACAGGCACCGCCACCACGCCCGGCTAATTTTTTTGTATTTTTAGTAGGGATGGGGTTTCACCGTATTAGCAAGGATGGTCTCGATCTCCTGACCTCATGATCCGTCCGCCTCGGCCTCCCAAAGTGCTGGGATTACAGGCGTGAGTCACCGCGCCTGGCTCTATATCACCTTTTCTTAATAAAAACCCCCTTCATCAATTTAGTACACTTTTTTTTTTTAAAGGCAGAGTTTCACTCTCGTTGCCCAGGCTACAGTGTAGTGGCCTCATCTCTGCTCACTGCAACCTCCACCTCCCAGGTTCAATCGATTCTCCTGCCTCATCCTCCCAAGAGGCTGGGATTACAGGCATGAGCCACCATGCCCAGTTAGTTTTGTGATTTTAGTAGAAATGGGGTTTCCCCATGTTGGCCAGCTGGTCTTGAACTCCTGACCTCAGGTGATTGACCTGCCCCAGCCTCCCAAAGTGCTGGGATTACAGGCGTGAGCCACCGCATCTGGCTAATTTAGTACACATTCTTAAGATGTCCATTGTTCTTTATGAACGTCTATTTAAATATCAGTAGTTGGGGCACTGTGGCTCTGCCTATAATCCCCCACTTTGGGAACCTGAGGCAGACAGATCGCTTAGGAGTTCGAGCTCAAGAGTTCGAGACCAGCCTAGGCAATATGGCGAAACTCCATCTCTATTAAAAAAAAAAAAAAGTTAATACCAGTACTTGAGCTCAGATATCTCTTGTCCTCTATGGAGGCATCTCCTCAAAACTCATATTATCCTTATTTTATGTGTGTATGTGTGTATGTATTTATGTATGTATTAATTTATTTTTGAGACAGTCTTGCTCTGTCACCCAGGCTAGAGTGCAGTGACTCAATCTCGGCTCACTGCAAGCTCTACCTCTTGGGTTAACGCCATTCTCCTGCCTCAGCCTCCCGAGTAGCTGGGACTACAGGTGCCCTCCACCACACTTGGCTAATTTTTTTGTGTGTATTTAGTAGAGACGAGGTTTCACTGCGTTAGCCAGGATGCTCTCAATCTCCTGACCTCGTGATCCACCTGCCTCGGCCTCCCAAAGTGCTGGCATTACAGGCGTGAGCCACCGCGCCCAGCCTGTACTTATTTTTCGAGACAAGGTCTCGCTCTGTCACCCAGGCTAGAGTGTAGTGGTGTGATCATGGTTTACCGCAGCCTCAACCTTGTGGACTCAAGCAGTCCTCCAACCTCAGCCTCCTCAGTACCTGGGACTACAGACATGTGCCACTATCCTAATTTTTTTTTTTTTCTATTTTTTGTAGAGACAGTGTCTCTTTAGGTTGCCCAGGCTGGTCTCAAACTCTTGGCCCCAACCAGTTCCAGCATTTATAGGCATGAGCCACTGCCCCCGGCCTGTCCTCATTTTAACAGTAATATGGGGTACACTTTTATTTCCTGGAATTCCAAATCCAAGGTACTTGAGTCAGAGTTTGTGGGGATCTCCGTGGATCTTGAAATTGGATCACAGGTAACCTGGACTGGCAGCCCCGAATCCTGGGAAACTCTGAGTTCTCTGTCTCTGGGGCACTGTGCAGTTAGATCTTAGCTTCTCTCTCACACTCTCCTTTAAACTACTTCCCTGTTACAGATTCCATCCTCCCTGCTGTGTCTGAGTTACTGCTGTTTGGTAAATGTGTTCCGCTGACATGGATGATAATAATAGTCATCGCCACAGTGTCCTGAGCGCCTGCCACATTTAGGGCCCTCTACCAAGTGTTTGACGTATCTTCTCCTTTAATTCTTACAATAGCCTTATGAGGTGCATCCAATTAACTCTTTTTTATGAATGAGGGAACTGTGACTCAGAATCATTTTAGTAACTTTTTTGGGAGCCAGTGACTCTCAGACTTGAAGATGCATCAGAGCCTCCTGTGGAGTATGTGAAAACGGCTGCTGGGCCCCGCCCTTAGCGTTGCTGAGCCAGTGGGTCCCTGATGATGCTGGAGAAGCTGCATTTTTTTTTTTTTTTTTTTTCTTTTTGGAGACGGAGTTTCACTTTTGTTGCCCAGGCTGGAGTGCGATGGTGCAATTCTGGCTCACTGCAACCTCTGCCTCTCGGGTTCAAGCGATTCTCCTGCTTCAGCCTCCCGAGTAGCTGGGATTACAGGCGTGCACCACCTCGCCTGGCTAATTTTTTGTATTTGGTCGAGGTGGGATTTCACCATGTTGGGCAGGCTGGTCTTCAACTCCTGACTTCAGGTGATCCATCTGCCTCGACCTCCCAAAGTGCTGGGATTACGGGTGCGAGCCACTGAGCCCAGCCGAGAAGCTGCATTTCTAACAAGTTCCCAGGCAGCACTGCTGCTGCTGTTGCTGCTACTGCTGCTACTGCTGCTGTGGGGACCATGCTTTGAGGGGCATGATGCTGAGTCTTCCACTCAGCCAAGGGGCAGGACAGGGACTGTCCCCTGGGCCTGTCTCTCGCCTAGCAGATGTGCTCTGGCCTTTAGGGTATGTACAGCTCAGGAACCTGCAGCAGAGGGGAGCCTGTCACTACTCAGGAGGCACTGAGGGCTTCCAGTGGTAGGTTCAGGAGAGCGGCTCTTCTTTCTTCTGGCTGGGATCCTGGCATGCACGGGTGTGACAAGGCAAAGGGACGGGGCAGGAGGATCCGAGGGAGTGCATTGTCTACGCAGAACTTAAAGCAACAATAAAATCCACTAAAATGCAGTCAGCTGTTTATTATCACTCTGTGCCCATAGTTCTCAACAATGTCCTGGATACATGCTCTGCTCTCTGCCCCTGCTCAAATGCCACTGCCTGGCAGCCAAAGACTAAAAGACGGCCTAAGCACCCCTTCGTTGTTGGAGCCCTGGTAAGCTCCAAATTCAGCGACCTTGTCTTCTGCTTCTTGTCTGTTTCCCACACATCTCCGGTCACTGGGTAAGGGCTTGGTCCACACCTGCTTGGCAGATCCTACCTGTTTCCTCTAGTTGTTGATACTAAAATAATCTAATTTAAAATAGTTGGCCGGGCTCGGTGGCTCACACCTATAATCCCAGCACTTTGGGAGGCTGAGATGGGCGGTCAGGAGTTTGAGACCAGCCTGGCCAACTGAAATCCTGTCTTTACTAAAAATACAAAAATGAGCTGGACATGGTGGCACATGCCTGCAATCTCAGCTACTCGGGAGGCTGAGGCAGGAGAATCACTGGAACCTGGGAGGCGGAGGTTGCAGTGAGCCGAGATAGCGCCACTGCACTCCATCCTGGGTGACAGAGCAAGACTCCATCTCAAAACAAAAAACAAAAAATAGACAAACAAAAAAAAATTCAAGGAATAAACAAAATACTATAGAGCCGTATATTTGCTAGGTACCTCTAATAGCCATCCCTTCAATAGCACTTGCTGTGTGTCAGTTAGGGTCTAACTACTTGGACTTAGATAATCTTGCTGAATTTTCACAATAACCTCATGGGGTGGGTTCTCTTATCGCCCCTATGTTACATAGGAGGAAAGGGAGGAGCTCAGAGCTTAAGGGACTTGCCCAAGGCCATGTAGCTGATGAGCAGGCAGAACCAGGATCCCCACCAGGCTCCCTAGCCCCAGAGCCCATGCACCCAACTGCTAGATTCCACTGCCTCTCAGGCAGAGAGTTGGTGCTTAATAAGTGCACATTGGATGGCCAGATGGAAATGTATACGTATATGAGATGCAAGCATGAAACTGCCTTTGCAAAAATTGTAACAGTGAGAAAAAATGAGACGGTGAAGGAGATCTGATCTAACCAACCGCCATCTTGCCCTTAACCTCCAACGGCCCTTGGTCATACCTGGGCTTGGGTCAAGCTAACTTTGGGAGAAATTTAGTTTATAGTTTAAATGATAATAGCCTTTTCCCCAAACTAAGCTGCTTTTGTAAAACTCATAATGAAAGGCCACCAGGTTAGGAGGATGAGAGCAGCCTGAATTCTGCTAAGACATGGGCGTAATTAAATGGTTACCAGCCATTATTCCAGAGATCACAAGATTTTCAACTTCCCCAATTACTCCAGTAGATAACATCACTATTGTGATGTTAGAACCTACGATGGGCCTTTTGAGATGTCTTTTCCAGCTTTTGCATTTCTGATGACCAGGTGGCCCTACCTGGACCCTCAACTCTTGGCTCAGCCAGTCCTGTAGCCCCACCTAGAAATGGACTCAGTGCACCAGGACCATTTTCCAAACCCCTATGATTGCATTCCCAGCCAATCAGCAGCACCCATTCCCTTAGACCCTGACGCAGTAAACTATCCTTGAAAAACCGTAATCTCTGAGGTTGATTTGAGTAATAACCTGTCTCCCATGTTGCGTGGCCAGCCTTGTGTCAATTAAACTCTTTCTTTCTTTTTTTTGCAATGGAGTCTCGCTCTGATTCCCAGGCTGGAGTGCAATGGCACGAACTGGCTCACTGCAACCTCCACCTCCCATGTTCCAGTGATTCTCCTGCCTCAGCCTCCTGAGCAGCTGCAATTACAGGCGTGTGCCACCATGCCCAGCTAATTTTTGTATTTTTAGTAGAAACGGGGTTTCATCATGTTGGTCAGGCTGGTCTCGAACTCCTGTCCTGGTGATCTGCCCGCCTGGGCCTCCCAAAGCTCTGGGATTACAGGTATGAGCCACCACGCCTGGCCGAAACTCTCTTTATTGCAATGCCATGTCTCAATGAATTGCTTTTGTCTGTGGAGTGGGCAGGAAGAACCCATTGGGCCATTACAAGCAGCCCAGGGAGCTCGGGCCCCCAGTTGGAGCTGGACACTGTGTGGGTTACTCATGATGCTTACTAGTTACTCTCCATCAGTGTGCTTAGAATGGCAGCAAATCCCTTCGTGATCCATCACATCTTTCTTGCAGGCTGATGCAGCATTTACCTCCACTGTAATGAAATGTGTTTCCCTTGAGGGGGTGGTTATCGGTATTTATAGAGCATCTTATAGCTGAAGAGCTCCAGAAGCAACAATTACCTCTTTAATCCCCTTAGCTTGTCTCTGAAAAGAGGGACGTGAACCTGTAGCATGGCGCTGGCTCCTGCCTCCTCTCCTTTCTTCACCCCACCCCTGCCCACTAGAGTTTGCAGGCTGTGCCCAGCAGCACATTGGGAAGCTGGGGGTGGTTCTGGAGGGAATGAGGCCCTTCCCGCAGGTCACCTTTGGAGCTGGGTGGAGATGTAGGGCCACCTAGGGGACCTCCCGGTCAGCGCTTGCATCCCCACTTGTTTTATAACACCCGAAAGCTGAAATGGAAGTAACTTTCTTCGTGCTGAAGAAATCTCGCTCTTTCTGCTCCAGGAAAGAAAGTGGGAATAATAGATTTTTTTTTTTTTTTTTCTCTTGAAGCAGTGAATTCTTCTGTCTTGGAAGCTAGATTCAGAGGAATAGCAGAGAAAATGCAAAAGGATGAGGCCTGGGAACCTGGGGAACTTTGCCTGAGTGCTAGTGGGTTTTCCCCCCATATGTGTGTATATGTGACACACACATTTGCATGGACACCTACTGGGTCAGCTTGATGAACAGCCTGTGGCTGTGACTATCTTTTGTTGTGCGCATGTGATTGCATTCAGTGGTAGCACCTGAAGATAGACTGCCAGGAGATAGGGCTAATTTTGGTCTCTGAACTCACCAATGGGATGTCACGACAGTGCTGGAGAGCTCCCTGTTCACAGCCGCACTTTCTGTTACTAAGGGTGGAAGAGACCTCCATAAATAACACTGCTGCTGCTGCGGTTCAGGACGTTTTCAGATGGTAGGATCTCATATTTCAGGTGGCTAATAACCTTTCCCTACCCACATCACGGTGCCAGCAAAAGAGATAATACGGTTAGAAAAACACTCATTTCTATTATCCCTGTTCCCGTTTTTCTTCTCATCTCCCGTTCTAATGCCCAGCTTCCTCCCTGCCCTGCACTGCTGTCTAGGTGGACCTGGGTGTAGCCCCTAAATTCCACCCTGTGGGAGACTCCATTCTATGTTAGTGGAGCATCATTCAGTCTCATGCTTTATATTTTAATTTAATTTTTCTTTGAGACAAGGTCTCACTTGGTCAGTCAGGCTGGAGTGCAGTGGCATGATCATAGCTTACTGCAGCCTTAACCTCCCGGGCTCAAGCGATCCTCCACTTCAGCCTCCCAAGTAGCTGAGACTACAGGTGTGCACCACCACGCCTGGCTAACTTTTGCATTTTTTGTAGAGTCGGGGTCTTGCTGTGTTGCCCAGGCTGTTCTTGACCTCCTGGGCTCAAGCAGTCTGCCCGCCTTTGCATCCCAAAGTGCTGGGATTACAGCAGTCTCAAGTTTAAATTTTTTTTTAAATTTCTATTTTTAAAAAATTTATTTATAAATTTATTTTTTGTAGAGACGTGGTCTTGTTATATTGCTTAGGGTCATCTCAGACTCCTGGCCTCAAGTGATCCTCTCGCCTGGGCCTCCCAAAGCATTGGGATTACAGGCCGGAGTCATCACACCTGGCCTCTAAAAACAGAGATCCAATTTTAATTTTTTTTTTTTCTTTTTTTGAGACAGAGTCTCACTCTGTTGCCCAGCCTGGAGTGCAGTGGTGTGATCTCGGCTCACTGCAACCTCCGCCTCCTAGGTTCAAGTGATTCTCCTGCCCTAGCCTTCCAAGTAGCTGAGATTATAGGCATGCACCACCAAGCCCAGCTAATTTTTGTATTTTTAGTAGAGACCAGGTTTTGCCATGTTGGCCATGCTGGTCTCAAACTCCTGACTTCAGGTGATTTACCCACTTTGGCCTCCCAAAGTACTGGGATTACAGGCGTGAACCACTGTGCTCGGCCTCCAATTTTAATGAGCTGATTTCATAGCTGGTGACCCGGTGACTTCATGGAGGTGTGAGGTTGGTGCCCGCAGCCACGATCCACGATCCTGGACCTGTAGAAGGCAGGCTTGGGTGACGTTCCAAATGCTTCACTATGTGCATCCAAGTGTCTGTCACCCATGAGCTTTGCAATAAGGAAGACATGAATATGCACCAGCTGGGCTCTGAGCTCCGGCTCAGCCTCCTCCCTGCTTTCAGCTTCCCACCGGGCATTGCAATCCCTGCTTCCGGCCCCGCCTGCTCTGCAGCTGGCAGCACCAAGTCACCATCTCTCTTCATGTTTCACCTCCAGATAGAGGAAAATGCGTGAACTCTGTGTTCGGAGGCAGGAGGGTCAATTATAGGAGATCCTGGGCTGAAACAGGAAGAAGAAACATGAATTAAGGACTTTAAACACTGATCACACAATCGTTCTTCTGCCTCCTTCCCTGCAGGAAGGCAGAGATCGGAGATGGAGAGCTGTCATTATCCTCCTTAATTATAGGAGAGAGCAGAAGTTCTTGGAAACGTCAGCCAAGTCAGGGAGCCACTGGCAGCTGAACTCACTTGCTCTTCCAAGATGGTGGAAGCCAGGCAGGGAAATAGCTGCAGGGCGGATGAGCTCATTCATGGGGACCACTATGCAGTGGAAGTGATGACGTCCCCTGGCCTCAGATGTGGAAAGCGTCTTCCAGGGGGCGGCTCGTGGAGTAGAGCCTAGCTTGTGGCTCTCTCGAGATGTTCTCCAGGCTTCTAACACGTGGCATGCAACTCCAATGGAGAGGCCACTCTGCAGCTGCTCCTGTGGGCACAGTGACTCTGGGCGGGGCTGGGCTGGGCGTGTCCGCGGGAGGGCAGGTGTGAGGACCAGGAAGCAGGGGTACCCCATGGTGTGCCCCGCAGAAATCTCTGCTCTTACTGGCTTCTTCCCTTCTCCTCCTACCCCAGGCCTTTTCTGTAATGTCACCAATTACCATCCGGTGTGGAAAGATTTGCTTTTCAGATTGGTGTGCCGAGCACAGCTGGACAGAGAGGAGGCTTTCGGGAGGGAAAGTCGCCCTCACGTCTTGCATGTTTTCACTGCTCCCCATACGGGTATTTCTAAGCAAGAATGCAAACAGGCCTGAAATAGAATGCATTAGTAAGTGTAACCGAGAGGCGAAGTGTATTTTTAGCGAACATAGCTAAGGCAGATTATTGCAGCGAGTGAGTGACACCAAGCTAGGGGAGGAGGAGCTACCGGGGTAGAGGGACGTGGCTGCCTCTTGGCTGTCCCTGGGGAGCTGAAGGACTGTGGCCACCGGTGGCTCCTGGGATGGTCAGGGCTTCCTGGGGATTCTGTCTGGCCGTGGAGCTCCTTGTGCCTTCTGTCGTGGGGGAGTGAGTAGAAACAGGCAGCACGATGGTGGTGAAGCTTGGCTCCCAGGTTCAGTGACGAGGTGCCCCCAGCTGCACATGTATCTGCCACCACCTGCCTGTCCCAGGTGAAGGAGAGGGGAGGGCTGGTCACACGGAGCCAGCGGGTCTGCAGGCTGCAGAGGCACTCCTTGTTGGGGCTGTAAGTGCTTCAGGAGTCCCGGAAGGGAGGGTGGGACTTAGATTCTGACTGCCAGATTGTGTTGCCTCTGCCATACTGCTCAAAATTCAGCTTCTTTATCTGCAAACAGGAAATGTTAATGTTTTCTCGAGGAGTCATGAGTTCAGATAGGGTCACCGATAAGGGAAGGTTGGAACTTTCAGAAGAGAATTGCTAAAAATGCCAAGATGTCATATTATTTTTTCCCCTGCAGATTAACTAGGGCTTAACACCTGATAACCCCGTGAGTATGTGTCTGTCTCTTGTAGCAGCGCTATTCGCAGCAGAGCCAAGTTCAGCTGTGTTCAAGTGAGTCCTTGGTATCCATCCTGGGCTCTGGCTACCGTGTCACCCAGAGGGCCTGATTTGAAGGCAGTGTCCCTCCCAGGGACCATGGCAGGGTGCCACAAGACTAGCAGAGAGTCTGGTCTCCAGCTTGTTGACATACGCTGCAGGTCTTGGGATTTGCCAGCATCTTATAATTCCTTGTAATAAATCAAATACCCATGCAGCCGTGCATGTGTGTACGCGTGCACACACACATGCGCGCATGCTATGTATTCTGCGAGTCTTGGGACTTGCCAGTCTCTCTCTCTCTCTCTCCCTTTTTTTTTTTTCTTTTGAGACAGAGTCTTGCTCTTATCGCCCAGTGGCACGATCCCGGCTCACTGCACACTCCACCTCCTGGGTTCTGGCCATTCTCCTGCCTCAGCTTCCTGAGTAGCTGGGACTACAGGCACCCGCCACCACGCCCAGCTAATTTTTTGTATTTTTAGTGGGGATGGGGTTTCACTGTGTTAGCCAGAATGGTCTCGATCTCCTGACCTTGTGATCCACCTGCCTCAGCCTCGCAAAGTGCTGGGATTACAGGCTTGAGCCACCGCGCCTGGCCGGGACTTGCCAGTCTCTTATAATTCCTTATGATAAATCATACACCATGTACCCACGTGTGCATGTGCACGTGCACACACGCACACACACACACACACACACAGACACTATTAGTATTGTTTCTCTGGAGAACCCTAATACAACTATCTGCCGAGTAAACTCCTCCTTTGTAGCCCAGCCAAAATGCCAGCTTCTCTGTTAAAAGATTTTATAAAAAGGCAGCAGTGAAGCAGAGCAGTGAAATTTGGGGTCTCTCTGTATAATCTTTGTGTTACAGGCAGTGAGCCAGAGGCTTACAGCCCTGAGGGGCCCACTTTTAAAACATTTCATGCATTACCAGGCACTGTGGTTCATGCCTGTAGTCCCAGCTACTTGGGAGGCTGAGAAGGGAGGATCACTTGAGCCCAGGAGTTTGAGGCTGCAGTGAGCCATGATTGCACCATTACACCCCAGCCTGGGTGACAGAGTGAGATCCTGTCTCTGAAAATCTAAAAATATTCACACATAAAACTTAAACCTGGGCAAAAGGAGAAATTTAGGAGCTAATTAAAAAAATACGCCTTTTATTTTAGGTTCAGGGATACACGTGTAGGTTTGTTACACAGGTAAACTCATGTCACGGGGGTTTGTTGTACAGATTATTTCATCACCCAGGTACTAAGCCTAGTAACCAATAGTGATTTCTTCTGATCCCCTACCTCCTCCCATCGTCTACCCTGAAGGAGGCCCTGGTGTCTGCTGTCCCTCGCATTATGTTCATATGTTCTCATCATTTTAGGAGCTAAATTTTTACATAAAAATAGGCTTCTCCTCAAGGTCCCTTTAATTATCTGGTTTCCTCTTTTGTATGGAAAATTTTGATTTATATGAACTCTTCCAAGAATACATGGATTATTTCAAATAAACTACCCCACACTGCTTCCAGCCTCTAATTCATCAAATTGAGTGACCGTATTGATCAATTCACAAGACTTATAATTTGATGACTTATTTCAGCGACTGTTCTCTATCAGCTAACATGGACCTGGGAGTTGGCCTGTGGCAGAGACAGCTTGAGTTGATTTGTACTTTTGTTGATTTGAGTTTGATTTTATTGGGTTGACTCCAAAGTCATGCCTGAGTCCTTTTCAAATCAGTGCCTGCAGCGAGCTTAGCTCATCATTGCAGTGCCACAGATCCCAGAAGAAAGGTGTCAAGTAACTGGAATCACTTATTGTGGATCCCACAAGGGGCTTTTGTCTTGAGAAAGATGCTGTCTGTTCTGAGGAGTCACTGGGACTGTGATTTTTCTCTCTGTTCTAACAGAAGAGTGTTGGTTCTCTGCAGACCCTGAGCAGTATTCAGCAAATGTCAATATTAGCTGAAATGGAAAGTGTGGATTTGGGACAGCAAATTACCTGCAGCATAAAAATACCTATTTAATCTACACTTATTAAATAGACATGGGTTGATGGCTCCTCTGGCCTTGTTGAAATAACCTTGGCATTTCAGGGTCTCAACAGGGCGACTTCCTTTAATGAACACAAGCCTGGGAAATCCAATGGTATTTCCTAAGGTCCCAGGAAACCTCTTTTCCAAGCTCCACTCCCTTCATAGCCATCATTCCCTCTAATTCTCCCAACCCCATTCACTCTAAGTAGAAGTGACTGCTAACAGCTTGCTATTGTACTTCATAGAGTTGCAAGTCTGGGTCAGGTTTGCAGGGTTGCCTGTTGAATGGGTACAGATTTTTTTTTTTTTTTTTCCCAGAGAAGCCTTCCAAATCCCCTGAAATCACAGAGATGGGTGCCCAAGTCCTGGATGTGATGGTGATTAACACTCCGTGTTTCCCCTGTGCACCCTGGATGAGTATAGTATGAGGAAATGACTATCTTTAGAGCATCTTCTACAGGGCACAAAATGAGGGGTTGACTCCACGGATCAACTCACTGTGAAGATAAGCAGTGACTCCAGATAGTGCAGATGGCAGAGGAGATTTTCGTGAATACAGACTGTCTCCAGCAGGAGTCCCCAACCTTTTTGGCACCAGGGACTGGTTTCATGGAAGACCATTTTTCTGTGGACCGGATTGGTGGATGATTTTGGGATGATTCAAGCACATGACATTTATTGTGCACTTTACTTCTATTATTATTACATTGTAATATATAATGAGATAATTCTACAACTCACCATCATTGTAGAGCCAGTGGGAGCTCTGAGCTTGTTTTCCTGTAACTAGACAGTCCCATCTGGGGGTAATGGGAGACAGTGACAGATCATCAGGCATTAGATTTTCATAAGGAGCGTGGAACCTGGATCCGACGCATGCGCAGTTCACAATAGGGTTCACGCTCCTATGAGAATCTAATGGTGCCACTGATCTGACGGGAGGAGGAGCTCAGGCGGTGATGCGAGGGATGGGGAGCGACTGTAAAGACAGATGAGGTTTCCCTCACTTGCCGCTCCCTTCCTGCTGTGCAGCCTGGTTTTGTTTGTTTGTTTGTTTTTGTTTTGTTTTGGACATGGAGTCTCACTCTGTCGCCCAGGCTGGTGTGCAGTGGCGCCATCTCAGCTCACTGCAAGCTCCGCCTCCCGGGTTTATGCCATTCTCCTGCCTCAGCCTCCCAAGTAGCTGGGACTACAGGCGCCCGCCACCACGCACGGCTGATTTTTTGTATTTTTTAGTAGAGACGGGGTTTTGCCATGTTAGCCAGGATGGTCTTGATCTCTTGACCTCGTGATCCGCCCGCCTGGGCCTCCCAAAGTGCTGGGATTACAGGCGTGAGCCACCGCGCCGGGCCTGTGCCCCCTGGTTTCTAACAGGCCTGAGACTGGTACTGGTGCATGGCCCGCAGGCTGAGGACCCCTGGTGTCCAGGGCCTGAAAACACGTGCTTAGAAATGAAGAAAAGTCAGCAGTGAGCCCCAGAAGCCAGGCAGGAGAGGAGGCTCAGGAGGGAGGGAAGGATCAGCTCTCAAACCTCCTGGAGAGTTGAAGAAAAATAAACACTAAAAAGTGTCCCTTGGATTTAGTAACAGTGAAGTCCTTTGTGCTTCCATAAGGATCATTTCGATCAAGCGATAAGGAAACAGCCCAGTGGTGTGCTGGTACATGTTTAACAACGGGCTCTTGGGGTGACGTTGGGAGGAGGGAGAAATACAGATGAAGCTTCGCTCGTTTTCTTCCTGCTCACCACTTCTGTGCAGCTCGTTCCTAACCAGAGGTTGGGGATGCCTGGTTTACATGACATAAACGAATGGGATAACTTCCACCTTTGCCTTCACGGTAGTTATGCTGGACGAACCGTTTCTCCCCTCTGTTTAATCTCCTGCACCATCATTTCTGACCTGTTATCTGCAGCTGTCACGGAAGTTTGCCCAAGGTGACCTCTCTGGTGTCAGCGATTGGTTTTAGGTGAAGCTGGTTCTGTGGGACCACGGGCTGATGATGTCCCTGCAGCTGCCAGGTGCCCCGACACCTGGCACCTCCGAATCTGCATTCCAGCATTCAGCCCCAGAGGAATGTGTTGCGGGACGTGATGTTCCCTGGCTCGAGGGAGTGTGGGGCAGGCGTGAACGGGGCAGCCACACTCACAGGTCTGGGCTCTGGAGGTGTCGGTGGCACTTTGGGTGGAGCAGGGGAGGCGTGGGTGCCATGCACGTGTGTCTTTAGCCACTGCTATCGGGAGGGTTTTCCTGGGTGCCGTCTCCGAGGGCCTCTGAGTGACAGCAGCTCGCCTGCTCTACCCAGCCCTGGCCGCTCCTGTGAAGCCTTGCTTGGGCCTGGGCAATCACTTGCAGGTTCTTTCTGTCCTGCCTGAGGACATTGTTTTGGGTGTGATAAGTGTACTGAAATGGTGAGACCGTTCTTGGAACTGTCATTAAAGCCAGCTGCTTGCAGGGTGCCGGGACAAGGTTATTCTGCTGCCTGGGGCTGTTAGGTCCTGTGGTGTGGAGGGGGAATTGGGGGACCGGCTCCTCAGCTTAATGGGAAGACAGGATAGTGATATGGGAGAAGTATTCTGACAGAGGGCGGACAGAGGGAGGGCGCTGAGAAAAAGTAGCAGAACATTATTACTTTCTTAGTGTGATAGAGTTAGGGCAGTCTCACCGATATTCACTCTATAGTGAAATTATTCACTCTATAATGAAAAGGAAAACTACAAAGAGGCCGGGTGCGGCGGCTCATGCCTGTAATCCCAGCACTTTGGGAGGCCGAGGCAGGCTGATCACCTGAGGTCAGTTCAAGACCAGCCTGGCCAACGTGGTGAAACCCTGTCTTTACTAAAAATACAAAAATTAGCCAGGTGTGGTGGCACATGCGTGTAATCGCAGCTACTCAGGAGGCTGAGGCAGGAGAATCGCTTGAATCCGGGAGGCAGAGGTTGCAATGAGCCAAAAAGAAAAAAGAAAAACCACAGAGAAATGGTAAATGTTAGAGCGTGATAGATATCCTAAATACCCTGATTTGGTGATGACATACTGTACGCACACATCAGAATATCACACATGCCCCATAAATATGTCCAACTATTAGGTATCCATAAAAAATTGTTCTTAAAACATTAATGGAACAAAGTGATTTCCAGAAATAAACTCATGTTTAGGTGGGAATTTCTATGAAGGAAAATAAGGAAAATGGTTCTGTGCAGATGCTGGGATTTGAGACATGCTGATTTCTGTGTTTTTGCCAGAATCACCTGGCCCCATGCTCACTTGGTTGTAACTGCGTCACTGGAGGGTATGAGAGTGTGTGTGTGTGCGCGCGTGTGTGTGTGCAGGTGTTTGAAGACGGAACCTCAGGCTTTGCTAGGAAATCCCTGGGAACATTGGCTGTGCTGTTCTGGTGTGTAACTGATGGTGATTAATTGAGTTCATCGGGCTGGATGTGGTGGTCTTCACACCAGTGACAGGGGTTGAACCAGGTGATAGTGCTTCTGCCAGGAGCACTAACCCTTTTTTGTTATTAGAAAATGACTGCTGCCTCATAGGCCAAGGTCATTCAAAAATATTTTTGGAGGTGATACAAAAATAAGGAAATGTATATATTTTTTCTGTTGTGAGGGGATGGGTGGGTGGGAATTTCCTTGTATGAAAGAAAATTCTACCAGAATAAAAGATCCTGTAAGTGAGCCCTTGGTGTCCTGTTGAGCTGCAGGCAGAGTGGGCAGGCTGTACCTGCCTTTCCTCACCTACGAAGTGGGGAAGTACTTCCCAGTATCGCCGAGAGGATGAGCTGAAATCATGAGTGTTTCCTTCAGAGTCTGGCACAGGGAGGCCGGCCCCGGTTGCTAATTGTTGATAAAGTCATTAAAAGCTCTGTAGCAATGATTCTTAGTCTCCTTCTGTTTAAAGAATATCTTTTTTTTGTTTGAGACAGAGTCTCACTCTGTCATCCAGGCTGGAGTTCAGGGGTGCCATCTCGGTCACTGCAGCCTCCGTCTCCCAGGTTCAAGCGATTCTCCTGCCTCAGCCTCCCAAGTAGCTGGGATTACAGGCACCACCACCACGTCTGGCTAATTTTTTATTTTTAGTAGAGATGGGGTTTCACCATGTTGGCCAGGCTGGTCTCGAACTCCTGACCTCAAGTGATCCGCCTGCCTCAGCCTCCCAAAGTGCTGAGATTACAGGTGTGAGCCATCGTGCCTGGCCTGTTTAATGCCTTTCTGACTGGAGGCTTAATTTTTTTCTGTTTTTCACAGGGTGTCTTTGAGAGGATGACAGTGGGAAGCCCCTACCATGGCTGTTGCAGTTGCAGGCCCAGCTCCTTCCACTTTGGGGCTGCCCTTCACAGTGCCGGGTTTGTGGCAGAGCCTGAGCAGCCATCATGGTGAAATTCTGCTATTCCTGCCGTGAACAGAGAAATCAAACCGTGGGGTTGTGCTTACTAGGAAACTGGAGTAACACTTCTTCTCAAAAAAAAAAAAAAAAAGAAAAGAAAAAAAAAAGAAAAGGCTGGGTGCAGTGGCTCATACCTGCCATCCGCTCACATGCTTTTGGGAAGCTCATGTGGGAGGCTTGAGCCCAGGAGTTTAAGACTAGCCTGGGCAATATAGTGAGACCCTGTCTGTACAAAAAATTAGCTAGATGCAGTGGCACACACCTGTAATCCCAGCTACTTGGGAGGTGGAGGTGGGAGGATTGCCTGAGGTCAAGAGTTACAGACCAGCCTGGGCAACACAGTGAGACCTCATCTCAGATGAAATGAAGTGAAACTGTAGTAACAAAAATGCACACACAGCCACTGTGTGACGGTCACAATATCACATGGTGACACTGACCATTTAAGGGCCACAGGACCCAGGGGCAGATCCTCACCACCCCAAGGAGTCATTTGTGGGCTCCTAGCCACACCTGCATGTCTGAGCCTCCGGACTGGTAGCTTGAGGTCCCCTGAGCTGTACACAAGGACGGCTGCTCCTGTTGCTGTAGGTGACTCTCCGTCATTACTTTCTTGGTATAGGATTGTTCATCTTTGGTACCGATTTTAAAGCCGCTCTCCCTCTGTCTCTGGCTGATGGTGGATGCCCGGCTTTCCTGGCTCTGCTCCTGTTCCTGGCAGGTTCAGGGTGCTTTTATTCGTGGATGAAACCCTCGCACACTTGCTTTCTGTATTCTTGTTGATAACAGGGCATTGTGGCATGTTCAGTGAGCCATGTAGGCGAATCTTTTCATGACACAGTTTCTAGAAACAACCTTCCGTGGTCTGCAGTCTGTCCCTTGGGCTACCCCAGGACAGGTCCTGCTGGTGTGTCCTGTAAGAAGTGGTGGCGTGGCTAGCGAATGATTTCTATAAGGGTTGAGGAGCACAGACTGAAGCGTGAGACTGGGCAGGGTTACCTTTGGGGTACTCACAGGGGTCCTGGGGAGATGTGGCCAGCATCAGCAGCCTCCCATCTTTCAGCATGCTGGGGCAGGAAGGAAACTTCCATGATCACTGAGTACATGTTCTTAACCTTTTAACATTGTCTGAAACATTAGGTGGAAGCTGTGCATCTTCTCAGAAGAAAATGCATGTATACACACATACCTGCAATTTTCTTTCTTTTTCTTTTTTTTTTTTTGAGACAGAGTCTCACTCTGTCACCCAGGCTGGAGTGCAGTGGCACAATCTCAGCTCACTGTGACCTCCACCTCCTGGGTTCAAGCGATTCTGCCGCCTCAGCCTCCCAAGTAGCTGGGATTACAGGTGTGCGCCACCACACCTGGCTAATTTTTGTATTTTTAGTAGGGATGGGGTTTCACTGTGTTGACCAGGCTGGTCTCGAACTCCTGACCTCTGGTGATCTGCCTGCTTCAGCCTCCCAAAGTGCTGGGATTACAGGCGTGAGCCACTGTGCCCTGCCTGTGTATCTGTTTTTAGTTATCTAGGTTATGTGGGGTGGGAGTAAGTGGATTGCAGCTGAGCCACCACAGGGAGGTCACAGTGGATTTCTGTTGGAAGCCTCTCCTCTCACCTGAGATTTAGGAGGACAAATGGAAGGTGCATGTTGCTTTAAAATGTGGGGATGCCGTTGGACGGAGGTGAGGGGAAATACGTTGGTGGATGAAGGAAGAGCACAGGATGTTTCTCCTGGGACTTGAGACCTGGGTTAATATGGTGAACATCTCTTGAGCGCAGTGCTGGTGGAGGGGGAAATACTGAGCCTGCTGTGGTTCCCAAAGGAGTCTTGAAAAGCCCAGCACATTTGGGTGTCTCCCGTCTGACAGGTGTTGTGCCATTATTGACAAGAAAAAAATCTTAGCCATTTATAGCACAGTCCATCAGAGGAAGAGAAATGCTAGAAGAAGCTTAAATTTAGTTATAGAGCCAGATTATCTGTGGCGGATTATCTATGAAAAATGCTGAATCCCAAGCCAGGTTCTCTTGGTATATTTTTGGTACACAGCTTATTTTTAGCTATTTTTCTTTATCAAGTGGTGTGTACTTAGGAAATGCATGCTAATTTTTAATATTAGTGTTACATACACACACACAGATATTTATTTTAGGAAATCATAGGTCGGAAGATAAGTCTGATGCCCCCACCCCTGCGTTTCAGTTTAGTGCATCATAAAGCCAGGTATTTTTATGTCCATTTCCTATTTGCTTTTGCCTGGAACTTTCTTTCTTTTTTTAGTTTTTTGAGACAGAGTCTCACTTTGTTGCCCAGGCTGGAGTGCAGTGGGGCGATCTTGGCTCACTGCAACCTCTGCCTTCTGGGTTCAAGCGATTCTCCTGCCTCAGCCTCCCGAGTAGCTGGGACTACAGGCGTGTGCCACCACACCTGGCTAATTTTTTTTTAATTTTTAGTAGAAGCGGGGTTTTTCCATGTTGGCCAGGCTGGTCTCAAACTCCTGACCTCAGGTGATCTGCCCTCCTCGGCCTGCCAAGGGGCTGGGATTACAGGCTTGAGCCACTGTGCCCAGCCTGGCCTTGAATTTTCGTGTGACTTTTCACCATGATTGGTTTGGTTGACTAAGAACTGAGTATCTCATTGTTTCGGATTTGAGATCTAGTAATACAGCTGATTGTAAACGAGATCACTGTGGTCAGAGTGGCTCAAACATGGACTTTCTTCTCATGGAAAACCTTTTTATTGTGAATTAAAAACACCACTATCAAAATCCTTCGATTAAAAAGAAAGGTGGACTGTGAACTTCTGGGCTATGAATTTGTGGGCTGTAAACTTAGAATCTGGTTATTCCAGGTGAATTCTGACGCAAGCACATCTTGTCATTCTTGTGAATTTCTCAGAACAAAAAAAAAAAACAAATGGTAAAGCCCGTACCATTTGTGAAAAAGGAAATGGCTTCAATTTACTTGCTTTTTAAAAAAATTTTCAGATTCAGGTGAACATCTGTTTCTTCTAATGGGTGTGTGTGCAAATGACCTTATAATAATGCAGGATATAGTGATAGCCATTGGAGTGGGTCTTTAGAATGAGCTAAATGTTATCAAGGGATGTTTCCAGTTAGTTATAACCATGATATGCCTTTTCCGATGATCCAAGACACTTCTGTTTTGATAGGCCAGTTTTTTCCAGTTTTTAAAAAATGTAACTGAATTTTTAAATTCGATGACTTTTTTCTCATAAATGGCACAAAACATTTAGCTCTCTGAGAAATGCAGAATCGCAGAATGGCTCATGTTTGTATATTGTTCATTTAACTTTCGACGTCCTTTGGAAAGTTGAGGATTAAACAGCTGGACAATTTGAAAGAACGAAAAGACTCCAACATGTGACACTAATAGACTCAGGAAGAAGAATGTCCAACAGAAGTCATTGTTGTCTGTTGAGGATTTCGTGGGTGAAAGATTAAAAAATTGGAAATACATATTTACCTACTGTTGGTAAAACTTTTTTTCTCAAATATTCCTTTATATGTTTTTTTTTTTTCTTCTTGAGACAGAGTCTCACTCTGTCACCCAGGCTGGAGTGCAGTGGCGCTATCTCAGCTCACTACAACCTATACCTCCTGGATTCAAGCTGTCGTCCCACCTCAGCCTCCTGAGTAGCTGGGGCTACTTGGGTGTGCCACCATGCCCTCTATTTTTTTTTTTTTTGGTAGAGATGGGGTTTCACCATGTTGCCCGGACTGGTCTTGAATTCTTGAGCTTAAGCAGTCCTCCTGCCTCGGCCTCCCAAAGTCCTGGGATCACAAGCATTAGCCTACCATGCCTAGCCTATGTGTGTGTTTTCTTAAATGTTCCGTGGTTCTCTAAGGGATGTAGACAGATGTATTCTCAGTAAATTACCTTGGTTGCTAATGTCTTTATGAAGTTGGTGTTCGGTTTTTAAACCTGAGACACTTAAACTTTAATGATTATATCAGTTAGGGTGAAGATTGCCTGCAAGTCATAGAACTATGACTGCAAATAACTGCGGTCAAACCAGGGTAGGGGCTGTTTCTCTCTAGGGTCGGTGTGGCTCTTCATGGCGTCTGGGACCCGGGCTGTTTCTGTCTTGTTGCTCTGTCTTATGTGGCTTGATTGTGTGGTCCTAAATGGGGGCATCCGCATCCCAGACAGCAGAATGGAGGAGAGGACACAGAAGATGGGGCCAGAGCTGATGTCAATGAAGAGAGACTTGATGGGCAGTAATGTCCAAGCAAAGGTGGAACTATGGCCTCCATTCTGAGGGAGGTGGGTCTAGCCCCAAACCAGGGGCCTTATGCCCTAGAAGAGGGAATAGCTGGTGAAGAACAGCTTGGAGTCTCTGTGACAATACCTAACTTTCGTTAGAAATACAACAGAAACAACCCATTGCTAACAGCATGTATTTATTCATTTAAATTGTATTTTAATTTTAGTTCTGGGGTGCATGCGCAAGATGTGCAGGTTTGTTATATAGAGAAATGTGTGCCCTGGCGGTTTGCTGCACCTGTCAACCCATCACTTAGGTATGAAGCCCGGCGTGCATTAGCTCTTTTCCCTAATGCTCTCCTTCCCCCCGCAGCCAGTCCCGACAGGCGCCAGCGTGTGTTTTCCTCCCTGTGTCTGTGTGTTCTCATTGTTCAGCTCCCACTTATAAGTGAGAACATGCGGTGTTTGGTTTCCTGTTACTGCGTTAGTTTGCTGAGGGTAATGGCTTCCAGCTCTGTTCGTGTCCCTGCAAAGGACATGATCTCGCCCCTTTTTGTGGCTGTGTAGTATTCCATGGTGTATATGTACCACATTTTCTTTATCCAGTCTCTCACTGATGGGCATTTGGGTTGATTCCATGTATTTTGTTAACAGCATTTAAAAACAAGTTGAGCCGGGCACGGTGGCTCATGCCTGTAATCTCAGCATTTTGGGAGGCCGAGGCGGGTGGATCACAAGGTCAAGAGATTGAGACCATCTTGGCCAACATGGTGAAATCCCGTCTCTACTAAAAATACAAAAATTAACAGGATGTGGTAGTGTGTGCCTGTAGTCCCAGCTACTCAGGAGGCTGAGGCAGGAGAATCGCTTGAACCTGGGAGGAGGAAGGTGCAGTGAGCTGAGATTGTGCCACTCTACGTCAGCCTGGTGACAGAGCAAGACTCCATCTCAAAAAAAAAAAAAGGTTGAATTTCTTTTTATGGTTATGATGGGCTTAAATTCTACTAGGTTTAAGATTTGGTGTGTGTTCCCTCACAGCAATACCTAACATAAACTTTACCTGTTTAAAATTATTAAATGCAACTACTCAAACTCTAATATATTTTATTTTAATTTTATGTCTGTATGCCAAATGTCTGGGCTTGAAAAGTCTAATTTTACAAAAGCCTGATTCATGAAAATTGACTAAACTTCAGCCTTGGAAGCAGCAAGAAAGTACAAATTAGGTGATTAGAGTGGAAAGTCCAGAGGCTGGGGACAGTAGATGAAAGGTGTTGTAGGAAGATACTTATTTGGGTGGGATGGAGAAGCGTATTAGTCTATTTTCATACTGCTATGAAGAAATACCTGAGACTGGATAGTTTATAAAGAAAAAAAGGTTTAATGGACTCACAGTTCCACATGGCTGGGGAGGCCTCACAGTCATGGCGGAAGGCGAATGGGGGGAGCAAAGGCACATCTTCCATGGCACCAGGCAAGAGAGCGTGTGCAGGGAAACTGCCCCGTATAAAACCATCAGATCTCATGAGACTTACCCACTATCATGAGAACAGCACGGGAAAAACCCACCCTCACGATTCAGTTACCTCCCAGCGGGTCCTTCCCATGACACATGGGGATTATGGGAGCTATAATTCAAGATGAGATTTGGGTGAGGACACAACCAAACCATAGGAGAAAGGGCGGGAGGAAAGAGGGAAACAGATGAAGGAAGAATGTGAGGGTGATTAGAAACACTAGAGACTTAGTGTGGACCTGGGGCTCCAAGCCGAGGGCCTGAGCCGGACGGAAAGAGCTCATTTGTTCTGTGACTGTGATCTTAGAGTGGGCACCTGGCACCAGGAGAACGACGGAGAAGAATTCTGCGTTATCCAGTAGGTAAGGCCTTAGGGCAGGAGTAGGTGGGTTTGGCACAGAGAGAGGTATTCAGGAACTCTTTGCTAAGATATGGCTGAATCCCACATCCACTGATGTGTTCGATTTTCGGCCGGGATAAAGCTTGGATTCCAAAGAAAAGGAGGAGCACTTCAGGAAGTGTTGAGTTAGCTCTCATCACTGGATGTCATTAGGGAAGGGCTAGGCCACAGCTGCTTGAAGAGTGGAGGTGAAATTGAAAAGAAACTCTGGCTTCCAGAGGGAGCTGGGTGGTGGGGAGTGATGGGGAAGCAGACCTCCAAGGTGAGAGAGGATGGAAAAGTAGCTAATCTTCAGACCTCGGAGCTCCAAGATATCATCAAAGTCGTCGTTGCCATTGAACTCTGTACTTCTTTACATTCAGACTGGTTGGGGGTACAATTTAGTACTTTGCAGATGAAGAGGTAATGACGAGAAGCAATAATAATATTGCCTTGCTTTGTCTATAGAGCTGTTTCTTCCATAGAATGTCATCTCATTAAGGATTTCTGTTCATTTACACAATAGAATTTAGGCAGCAGATACTCATGCACAATTTTAGCAGTGGGTAAATCAAGGCATAGATTGCAAATGGGTCATACCTGAAATCTACTTGCTTGGCTTGTAGATTACAGCTTTTTTTTTTTTTTTTGCATCCATATTGAACTTAGTGCTTTAAAGTTGTGTATGCTATTTGCTGATTAATGAGCTAGAAGCAAGAGGAATGGAAATGAGACCAGGAAAATAAAGGCTTCCTGGGCAGTTCTTTCCTATGTGGTCTTTTTATCAATCTCAGTACTCAGAGGCTGAACTGATGAGTTCACTTAGGGTGACCAGTAACCTCCGTAAGATGCGGATGGACAGTCTTGGGTCTCATTTCATTGCCGGGAGCGGATCCCTCTTTTCTCATTCTGGTAAGAATCCTGCTTTGTCTCTGCTGCCCACAATCCATATCTACATGCATATTTCATGATTTTCTTACCTTCCAGTTCCTTCTGAAAAAAAAATCAAATGAAAAAAGAAAGATGTGTCAGAACCGAAAGCAGAAATAAACACTTTGATGTGGCTGGCCCTGAGGCGTCAGGATTGATTTCCCCCCAGATCCGAATGTTTTCCAAGGAGGCTCGGTGTCTGGGAGGTGGCACACCAGGGTTTTTTGATAGGATTTGGCTGGAAGCACACAAAGGAGGGCTATTTTTCTGCTTTTCTCCAACACAAGGGTTTGAGAGAGGAGGGATTTTCACCTTAGAGCAGACCAAGCAGCGAAGAACTTAAGGTCGTTGGTTGGTTGTCTGCCCTTAGCTGCTTTGAGGAAAGTCTTTCACAAGAGATTGGTGGGAGTTAGCGGCCCCGTTACATAACAGGGTGTCTCTGCCAAGCAGAATTCTGGGACCTTACCATAGCTCTGGGAGAGATTGACACTGGCCATGGTCTATTCAAGGAGAGGGAATTACAGGAAGAGGACCAGTCCACGGATCGTTTAGGACCGTGACAGCACCAGGATGCTCCAAGAAGGCATAGTCTGTGGCTCTGTGAAGTATTTGGAGTTAGAAGAAAGCTGTCTGGGCCACATGTGGTGGCTGTCGCCTGTAATCCCAGCACTTTGGGAGGCCGAGGTGGGCAGATCACTTGAGGTCAGGAGTTCGAGACCAGCCTGGCCAACATGGTGAAACCCCGTCTCTACTAAAAATAGAAAAATTAGCTGGGCATAGTGGAGGGTGCCTGTAATCCCAGCTACTTGGGAGGCTGAGGCAAGAGAATCGCTTGAACCTCGGAGGTGGAGGTTGCAGTGAGCTGAGATCGTGCCACTGCACGCCCCCATGGGCAACAAGAACAAGACTCTGTTTCAAAGACACAAAACAAAAACAAAAAAAAATCCCCCCAAAAAACCTCTGTCTGACTTGTTTCTTTGTCTCCTGGGTCAGAATTAGTCCCTTTGGGGACCTGGCTCACCTCTTCTCAGACCTCACTGAGCCTAGAGGTCAGTGAGACACAGCATTGCCCAGGGTGAATCTGCTCTGGTGGTGACAGGCAGCCAGCACTGGGAACCTCTCCCTGCGGGCATGGAGGGGCCTTTGCTGCCATTGCCGGGGCTGGGTGGCGTGCCATTCCAGAGATTGAGAATTCTCCTGGAAAAGTAAGAAGTTGAGGTATACAGTAGAAAAGATCAGATTCTGAAGCCTGACCCCACCCTTTGCCTTGTGACCTTGGACGAGTCACTGAACCTTTCTGGGCTTCAGTTTAGATAAGATTATCCAGCTAAAGAGGCTTGGGCATTCTGCCAATTTGTCCTTGAATCAACCTTCCTTTTATTAGACACCAAGCGTGGATTCTTTGCAAGGGACTTAGCAGTGAAGTACACAGGTATGTTGTACGCCTCTTATTTGTTGATTAAAAATGACATGATCACATTCTCTTGTTAGCCTGAAGACTGTGCTGTTATTAACTGCCTATTGTGTGAACACTTTCGCGTAGATTGCTTCAATGCAACCTCACAATAACCTCCTGTGGTTGGCGTTATATTTCCTCTTACAGATGAAGAAAGTGAAGCTTCCAGAGGCAGCGTGCCAAAGACCTCTGGGCTAATCATGGGCATATCTGGCACCCAGATCCCTGTCCCCCTGACTCCAAACCCCATTCCCTTTCCCATACTCCACCTTGCCCTCAACTCAATCCATTCTGCTCACAAAGCAATGATGGAAAACACAGGGAAAGGGGAAGTCAGTAGTCCCAGCCTAAGTGGGTCATAGCAGTTTCCCGTTTATTTTAGTTATTTTTTTTCCCCATAAATAGTGCCCTAGGGGCAGAATTTACTTAGCCTTCACATTTTTATTGAGCCCTTGTATATTCAGAGCGCTGTGCACTGGCTGAAACGCACTAAGAGGTGCGGAGATTGAGAAATTCTGGTGCTAGTTTATCGTCTGGTAAGGGGCGGGGGGGACTTCAGGTGTGCAGAAGCCTCAGCTCACCTGGGGCATGAGTGCCTGTGCTCAGCACTGTTCCGCAGGATTGCCGTGTCATGTGCCATTCATGTGTTCGTTCCTTCCAGGTATTTACATAGTGTCTGTTGTATGCACGGCTCTGTGCTAGGTGCTTGGAGGAAATGAAAAGAGAAGAAGAACATGGACTCTGTTCACCAGGAATTCCTGGCTTATCTGCGGAGATAAGTATGTTCCAGCAGTTCTCGACGGAGAGTGATTTTTTCCCCATCAGGGGACATTTGGTGACATCTGGAAACATTTGGGGGTTGTGTGTGCCGCTTCTAGTGTCTGTGGGTGGAGATCAGGGATGTTGCTAAACACCCCTCAGTGCATAGCACAGCCTCCCCACCCTAAAGCATTATCCAACCCGAGTGTCAGGGGTGCCTGGGTTGAGAACTGTGGTATGTCTCAAGGGTATGGTCCCCCAAAAGCCATCTGTTGCTCTTGGGGCAGTGTGTGGAGTTGCTGAGGTGACAGTGCTGCTGTGACCTCCATGGAGGGGTGGCGGCAGAACGGAATGGAAGCGCTCGGAGCTGCAGGCTCTGGGGAGAGTCAGGGAAGCCTGGACTGTGCTGGGCTGGGATAGAACTGAGGCAGCTGCAGGGAGGGCAGGCAGCCGCCAGGGCAGGCACAGGCTCAGGGTCAGGAACGAGTGTGGAGCCGGTGGCATGGTGAGGAGGGCCTGTCATAGGGCAGAGGGCTCTGTGCCGGGAGCAGCAGGCAGTCTGGACCGAAGGAATGGGGCACATCGCAGACTCTGGACTGAGTGATGCTGTGATGGATGCAGAGCTTTAGGAAGGTCCTCAATGGTGCTGGGCAAGATGGGGCAGAGAAAGGCCAATCCAAAGGAAGGAGACCCCAGCCAGGGAATGGAAAATCAGGCGGTGATGTATCGTGCAAGCTGGAGGGAACATTGCCAATGCTGGCCTGTTTCTCAGGTTACCAGTGAGAAAATCAGGTGTGGGGAGATGAGGTGTCTCGGCTCATGGGCAGCACCGGGTTCAAGGCAGGTCCTGGACCACAGGACCCGGCCCCTACTGACCAGCATCCCATGGGAAGCCTCAGCCTGTCCTCTCAGCCGCTCCACAAGGCAGACACCATCATTTACCTCCACATACAGAGGAGAGGACACACACTGCCACCTGCCCTAGGCCTTGTCCTGGAAGTAGCAGTGCCAGGCTTTAGCCCGGGTCCTCAGACACCGGGATGCTTGCTCCTTAGTCATGGCTACTCTCGTTCCAGGTACAAGGCTGCTCAGCCTGCCCCGGGCTGGCAGTGGGAGTGTAGAGAGGGTGAAGCCAGAGCGTTGGGGAGGAGGTGTGTGTAGGACCCGTTGCCTGGCTGGGAGTCGAGTCCCATGGTGTGCCTGCGACCCTGGAAGGTCTGTTACTTGCCATGCTCACTTTCTCCTTGGAGCCCATCTTCACTGCAGGGTGCAGTTCACTGCCTTTGCCAGTCCAGTGTTGCCTTTGCGATGGTGGTGTCTCCACGTTCTCCCCCTTGGCACAGGCTTCGTCCGTTGTGCACTGTTGCCCCTTCAGTGTATTAGCATGCACGTGTGTACATGCATGGGTGTGTGTGTGCATGTGTGCATATTTGTATATATGTGTATATGTATATGTATATGTGTGTGTGCCTATGCATGCATGTGCCTACGTGTGTGTGCATATACATATGCCCACATATGTGCATGTGTATGGATGTGCATGTGTGTATATTTGTGTATACATGTATGTATTTGTGCATATGTGTGCATATGTATGCATGTGTGTGCCTATGTGTGTATGCCTAGACGTGCACATATGTAAAGATATGTGCATGTATGTGTATGCATGTGTTTATGTTTATGCATTGTGTATATGCGTATATATGTACGTGTGTATGCATATATGTGGACATGTAAGTCTGTGTGTGTTGTGTGTGTGCACTTTTGCCACTGGGATTTTGGGAGGAGCATTTGCTCCTTGCCCTGCCCGATGTGGCCAGGTGGCTGCATGTAATATATTTAAATGCATTCAACGAGATGCATGAACCAAAAACTCCTGGTCGCTGGGTTTACAGCTGAGTAGCAGGTCCCCTCTTGGTGTGTGTCACAGCTGTCTGGCAGCCTAAGCTACTTTTAACAAGGGAGGAGAGCGCAGGTGAGGTAAGAGGACGGAAGAAGGGAGAGCAGAGAAGTGGGCTGTGAGAGAGGAGGGAGTGGGCAAGAGCGGGCTCCTGGGGAGAGGGGCGGGACGTTTGTGAGTGGAGATCTTATCACAGAAAATTCCGGTTGGCCCAGACCTAGCCAGCTGACTCCACCCTTATGAATGAATACATGTGATGAGAGGATTGACTGCAGGTGACGGCTGGCTCGGGGGTTTTTTTTGTGATTTTTAACAAAATCATTTTCCCCCTTTTCCATGATGACTGGGCCAACTTTTCAGAGTTAGGTCCATGGGCCCCTGCAAGATAGTGTATAGGATGGAAGATCAGGTTCGAGTATTTTCTCTTGGAGTCCTGCTTTGTGCTGGTATTAAAGTTACAGTGTTAAAAAGTTCGAGTTCTTAGGCAGGGAATATACCAGACTTAGGATAGTGGGTTTTCCTCAAGGAGACTTAGTTCCTTTCTGAGGGCCTCAGCTGGATTTCATATGGATAACAGTCCCACAGGGCACCTGCTTTCCTGGGTCCACTGAGACGTAGATTTCTCCCGTAGAGACCTTGAGCATATTAGCCAAAGAGTTGGGTGCTTGTATTAGTCAAGCTGCTCCAGTAAACATAAACAGAACCAGTAAGATGTGTGTGTGTGTGTGTGTGTGTGATGTATGTAATATGTTCTCAAAAAGTGGATCAGTCTTCTAAATGTCACAAATATGTTCCAAATACACATTTTACACACACGCATGCATGCATACACACACACACACACACACACACACGCACATCTGGGAGCTGGAGACCCAGGAAAGCCAGTAGTGTAATTCAGTCCAAGTCCAGAAGCCGGAGAACTGGGGGGATTTGGAGGAGGTGTTGGTCATGGTGTGAGTCCCAGAGTCCAAAGACCCAAGAATCAGGAGCACCAGTGTCCGAGGTCAGGAGGCTGAAGAAGAGAAAGTGAAGTCGCCCACACTTCCTCTGCCTTTTCATTCCATCCAGGTCCTCAGTGGATTAGGTGATGCCTTTCCACATCGGTGAGGGTGAACCTTCTTGACTCACTAGCAATTCAAATGGTCATCTCTTCCAGAAACGTTCTCATAGACACATCCCGAAATGATGCTTTACCAGCTTTTTGGGAACCTCTTAACCCGGTTAGGTTGACACAAAATTAACCATCATGGTGTTCAACCTAGAAAGGCTGAATTTGAGATTCCCTGGGAACATGTCAAGACCCACTTTGTACCTTTAAGCCACTTTGTACCTTTCTCTTACTACCTCCTGGGACAGGGCTTCTCTCAGGTTTTCCGCTGAGTTCTGCAGTGCACACAGCCTCGGGTTCCATGACCCCTCGCTCTGCTTTCTTGCCCCCTCTGATGCTCTCCTGAGGTGTGGGCCCAGATCCCTTGCAGGCAGCGTCTGAAGCGTTGCTACTTAGGAACTCTCAACTGAAAGAACATTGGTAGCAACAAAGCAACGCTTCGAAGCACAGGCTGCCACTGATTCTTGCTGCTGACTGACAGCAGGGCGGTCAGGCACCATCATCATTTTGTTTTGGTTCTTGGCATTTTCCTCCCTGTATTGCTGTTTATGTTGGAGGTGCTCCGTGATCATTGTTAACCCCATGCTGTCCTGATAGATGCAGAAGCAGTGTGAGCAGTCTAAGAGAAAAGAGGCGTGCGGTTGTAGAGGAGCGAAGTGACACTTGGAGGCCACGTTGGCCATGTGTGTTAAGAACAGATGGCTCCCGGGAGTCTTCAAGAATTGCACTTGTTTGTAGGTAGAGGAGCTTGTTGACCTCTTTTCTCTCAAGGATGCCAAGGAAATGAAAATTCCTCTGCAAAACTCATTGTTGGATAGGAATATAGAGACCCTTAGGCCTGCACTATAATTTTAAAGGCAGTAAAATGGGTATAGAAAGCCTCTCAAAGGAAGATCAGAAGCTTCCCAGTGTGACCAGTGTCAGTGCTGCTTCTCACTCAGAGCTCAGGCCCTCCTTTCTGGAGGGTTCTTTCCTGGGCAGTTGGTCCATCCGGCTCCTTGCTTGGTCTGCAAAATGAGCTTAGATTGTGCTCATTACAAGCAGTGTCTCTCCTTTATTGCTTGTCTGGCACATTTGCACAACAAAGAATAAATAATATTGAAAGCAAATGGTCCAGCCCTCGAATCTGTTTTCTGAGAATTTAATTACGCTTCTCAGAGCAGTCAGATCTCTTCTTTGTGGCTTTATTGCTGTTTAGTCTTTATTAGGGCCAGGACTTGATGCTCTAGCGTGTACCAGATGCTAAAGAAGCCAAGGAGGGCTGATTCAATACACAAATGATTTCGGACAGCTGCCATCTTCCTCCTCCTCCCTTGTTCCAGCCCTCTGCACATCACATGTCAATGGAAATCTACCATTTAGAATTCATCCTTTTGAATGAGAGTCATAGATAAGATGGAAGGAGAATGTAGGTTGATTCCAGGCTCCACCAAGTCCTAGATGTGTGAAGATGGCAAGTCAGTTAACTTCCTGAGCCTTTATTTTCCCGTCCATGTGATGGATGTATGATGCCTGTTCAGCTTGTTTCCTGAGGTTGCTGTGAGGATCAGAAAAGATAGTGTATGAGGCTGGGCAAGGTGGCTCACGCCTGTAATCCGAGCACTTTGGGAGGCCGAGGTGGGAGGATCACTTGAGGCCAAGGAGTTCGAGACCAGCCTGGCCAACATGGCGAAACCCCGTCTCTACTAAAAATACAAAAACTAGCCAAGTGGGATGCCACGTGCCTGTAATTCCAGCTACTCAGGAGGCTGAGGCTGGAGAATTGCTTCAACCTGGGAGACGGAGTTTGCAGTAAGCTGATTGTGCCGCTGCATTCCAGCCTGAGCAACAAAGTGAGACTCTCTCAAAAAGAAAAGATAATGAATTAGACCATTGTTGGGAAATGTAAGTTTCTCTACACACTGTAAAGGAGTAAAGGGAAGATCTGGGCTCTCTCTTTCTTTTTTCTTTTTTTGAGATGGAATCTTGCTCTGTTGCCCAGGCTGGAGTGCAGTGGTGCGATCTTGGCTCACTGCAAGCTCCACCTCCCGGGTTCACGCCATTCTCCTGCCTCAGCCTCCCGAGTAGCTGGGACTATAGGCGCCCGCCCCCACGCCCGGCTAATTTTTTGTATTTTTAGTAGAGACAGGGTTTTACCTTGTTAGTCAGGATGGTCTCAATCTCCTGACCTTGTGATCCACCCGCCTCGGCCTCCCAAAGTGCTGGGATTACAGGCGTGAGCCACCGCGCCCTGCCTGAGCTCTCTCTTTCATGTGCACCCAGCAGTTGGTGTCCCCAAGCCCTAGGGTAGGACCTGCCGACCTCAGGTCACTTCGTGTCCTTGGTTCCTAGCATGATGCTCCATGAATGTGTATGGAATTAATGAAAAAGGAGCAAGAAGATGGACTCTTAATATTTCCCATATAAATATAGAACTGAGAACAGTTTTCAAATTAACTGCAGCAATTAATAGAGGAAATGATGTATTGGGCTGTTCGTTGAAATGCTGAGCAGCTCATTAAAAAATGTAAAGATAGGCAAGGATGAATTTCTGAAAAGTTTGGAGAAGTTTGCAGCTACTGTGCGAACACGACCTGGACTTTTCTTGCAGTCCTCTTTGCCTGTGACCCTTTATTCCCATGGGTCATGTGCAAAATGTATCTCACAAGCTAATACACAGAGTGGAGAAACACAAAGAGGCTAAAAAAGCTCTTGAAGTCTGGGACCTAGTGGCAACAGGTTTCTTATATAAGCTTGGTGCCTGCAGGCTACAGGTTGTTGCTTAGAGGATTCTGTCCTTAGAAACAGGGAACCGGCCAACAGCAGGGAAACACCCTTTTTCTTTTTAATTTCTGTTAATCAGATAGGGGAGTACATTCTGTCAAAGGGGAATTTCACCTCCTAGTTTCTTCTGCTAATTTCCCTGTAATATCAGGAAATCCTATTGTTCCTTTTTTGGGAATGACAGAGGGCGAGTGGGTGAACTAGTAGATTGATTTAGGCCCAGCAACTGCGCCCCTCTGTGTCGGTTTTGGCTGAGGGCCACCCAGAAGAAAGGATGCTTTTTCACATTGCACAGAGGTACTGCAGATGGGCTTGTGGTGGGTTTGTGTTTCTCAAAAACACCAGCCCGGTCCCTCCCCTGTTTCTCAGCTGGGCCCTTCCCATGGGTCCCGATTCTTTATTTTCCCTCGTGTTCATTCCCAGCTGACTGCCTTGCATAATGCTTTTGTCTTTCTCTGTCCCCAGTGGTGGGGAATTTTGGTCCTTGCTTCTTTCCTGTGTCTGTGGCTGCTTCTCGGGGTTGTGTTCTAGAACTCACCCCCTCTTCTCTCATCCCTTTCTTCCCCAAGCCTCTGCACACTGTCCAGGCCACACTGTTCCCAGACCTTAGAATGCCTTGGGGAGCTTGTGAAATGCAGAGTCCTGGGTCCTGTCCCCGGCGTGTTGATGTGGCAGGCCTGGGGCAGGACTGAGATGCTGGTGTTTTTAACAAGCATCCCGAGACACTTGGAGAAACAGCTGTAGGAAGGCGATTCCCAAATCCAGATGCTGCCTGTTCTCAGGGAGAAATCCTGCTTTCCGGCTCCATGCTGTGTATGTCCTTGGCACCTCAGATGAATCCTTCTGAAAGTAAATGCATCGCTATTCACAAAAGCCAAAAGGTGGAAACAACTCAAATTTCCGTTGATGGATGAAAGAGCAACAAAATGTGGTCTTTCCCTACAGTGGAATATTATGCAGCCTTGCAAAAGAAGGAAATTCTGACCCACGCTGCTGCATGGGTGAAACTTGAGAATGCGCTAAGCGAAACAGGCCAGACGCAAAGGACAAATGTCCTATGATTCCACTTACTGAGGTACCCAGAATAGACAACTTCACAGAAGGAACAGTGGTGGTTACCAGGAACTGGGGGGAAGGGAAATGGGGACTTCTTGCTAGTGGGCACAGAGTTTCCATTTGGGGAGGTAAAAAAATTCTGGAGGTGGATGGTGGTGATGGTTTTACAACAATGTGAATACCCGGTACCACTGAACTGTACCTGAAAATGGTAAAAACGGTAAATTTCATGTGACATATATTTTATCACAGTTTTTTAAAAAAGCAAACACATGGGTCTCCTCCCTTTCTCCCTTCCCAGCTAAACTCCCCATCCTGAGGCCTCTCTGCAGTTCACATAACCCTGATAAAGCTGAGGGAAGGACTTGGGGGACCCACTTGACTTATTTTTTGCATTTAAGCTGAAAGTCATGAAAACGTGGTGTCCTTCTTTCCTGGACTCTCTGGAAGAAGATGAAAGGAAACCAGGTTCATAAGCCACATGGACACTCCTGGAAAATTCTCTGACCTGTTCCCCAAATCTTTTCTTCTTCCGTTTGTCCTGTTTGTTGACGGAACCCTGCTGGGAAGGACCGAGGACTGGGCTGGGGTTCTGCTGGTGTAAATCACCTTGGAGAGGGGATGTGGGGAGAGTCCCGGACCATTCACAGCTGATTGCATTTTGTCTTGTGCAGAGGGAGCAGCAGGTGCCCAGACAGAGGCCAGGGGAGAACCTTCCTCTGGATAATTGCATGACTTTCCCTTTAGCAGCCGCCAGTGGGAAGGAGCCCCAGGCAGAGGGCTTGTCACCTGGCTTTGGTGAGGTCTGATCTCTACCCTGCTCCGGGCTTCTAATACAGCCATTCTGTGACATGGAACCCAGCTCTTGTTTGAAAAGCCACTAGAGACCAGATTTGGCCAAACCAGTGTTTCATCATTCCATAAGCTGGCCTGGAATGCCACCTTCCTCTTAGCTGTGAATGTGCTTGTCTGGACACAGGTGGAACGATGCCACTCTTTTCTGCCAGAACCTTGAGGTTTTAGAATGTGACTTCTAGGACTTCTAGGCTGGGTTCAGTGGCTCACGCCTGTAACCCCAGCACTTTGGGAGGCCAAGGCAGATGGCTCACTTGAGCCCAGGAGTTCAAGACCAGCCTGGGAAACATGGTGAAACCCCATTTCTACAAAAACAAAACAAAACGAATATCTGGGTGTGGTGGTGCATGCCTGTCATCTTAGCTACTCAGGAAGCTGAGGTGGGAGAATGGATTGAGCCCGGGAGGTTGAGGCTGCAGTGAGCCGTAATTGCACCACTGCACTCCAGTCTAGGTGACAGAAGGAGACTGTTTCAAAAAGAGTGTGACTTCTAAGTGGTCCTTGTCTGAAACCAGACTCTAGTAAAGTCCTGGTGTTCTACGTAACACATGGTAGCAATTTCTCAGTTCACCCAGGACTTCATTGGTGATTGTGACTCAAAAGTAGCCATGTGGCACTGGGTGAATTTCATGAAGGCCTGAGTTAAACAGACTCCTGGGCTGGGCGCCTGTTTCCTATGTGGGCTGTGATCACTGAAAACAAGATTCTGAGGTGTTACCTGCTTTCATTACCGTAGGAAGGAAAGTCAGGCTTTCAGCCATAAATCATGCAGGCAAATAAGAACCAAACTCAGACTTCAGTATCAATGAATGTGCCCTGTGGGCCCTTAGCTCAAGATACCCCACTGTTCAGTTTAAGAGGGTTTGGGGTGGCTCCCACCTACAATCCCAGCACTTTGGGAAACTAAGGCAGGTGGATCATTTGAGACCAGGAGTTCGAGACCAGCCTGGCCAACAGAGCAAAACCTTGTCTCCACTAAAAAATACAAAAATTAGCTGGGCGTGGTAGCACATACCTGTAATCTGAGTTACTTGGGAGGCTGTGGCAGGAGAATTGCTTGAACCCCGGAGGCGGAGGTTGCAGTGAGCCGAGATTATGCCACTGCCCTCCAGCCTGGGTGACAGAGCAATACTCCATCTAAAACATAATAATAATAAAAAAAGGGTGTAGCCATGTGGGCATTTTGAAGCCAGTTCCAAAGCTGTCTAAAGATCTTGTCGAATCATTTCCTTTTACCTACAACACAAATACTCCTTCAACAACAAGCATATCTGAGAACTGAATATATTTTCACTACCTTGGCTGCACGTAAGTGAGGCAGAATAGTATTGTTTGCCAAGGGGACTTGTGGTCTTGCTGCCAGTGCCACCTCTGGGGCCCCCTCCAAATTAAGTGCTTCCCAAGAGTCACCAATGACAGGAGATTTCATTCTGGCCACTCCTGAATGAATCACAGGAGTGGCTTCTGCAGGATGTGGTGGGGACACAAATGTACAAGCGTGGCATTTTCCGGATTCCTGTGAATTCATTCTGTAGGGAAGACAGTGCCAGTGCATGCAAATGAATGCAGATCGACAAGCCTGGAAAAGCCTTTATTCAGCAGAGCACACACAATTGATTTCTCATTTCTTCAAGGCGGTCCCTGCTCTGCCAAGAAATGGAGACTGGAGGAGGGAAAGGACTCGGCTCTGGGAGGCTGTGCAAAAGATTCAGATTGTCCAGCGGGGCGGTTTGACCTCCACTTTTCATTCTTGCAGCGCTGACACAGGATGCGGAATTTTAGTTTGCATTCGGTGGTCTGCTTTGCTGTAAATATGCTCCCATTTTTTCTTCACTGGTATCTGCCTCACTCCCAATTTAGTATGCTCTGGGTGGCGGGGAATCTGGGGTTGGGCATCGGAACGTCTCTTCCTCTGCCTTTATGGATTATCATGCAGATGTGGGAGTCAGCTCAGTTACTGATGACCTGGTAGGCCTGGAGGCCATTTGCAACTGTGGCTGCAAGTTGGAATCTCCTGGGGGAACTTTAAAAAATAAATATACAAGGCCAGGCGCAGTGCTTATCCCAGCACTTTGGGAGGTTGAGGCTGGACAATCTCTTGAGCCCAGCAATTTGAGACCAGCCTGGGCAACATAGAGAAACCCTGTCTACAAAAAAAAAAGTAAACAAATTGGTCGGGTGTGGTGGTGTGTGCTTGTTGTGGTCCCAGCTACTTGGGAGGCTAAGGCAGGAGGATCGCTGAAGCCCAGGACGTTGAGGCTGTAGTGAGTGGTGATCGCTCCACCACACTCCAGCCTGGGCAACACAGTGAGACCCTGTCTCAAAAAAAAAAAAAAAAAAAAAAAAAAAGCACATATCTGGGTCCTACTCCAATCCAGTTGGATCAGAATCTTTGGGTGATGCCCAGAGATTGTTTGTTTGTTTGCTTTAAATCAGTCCTTTGGGTGATTCAAATGTATCGCAGTATGCAGAACCCACGGGCCACCCAGAAGGATCGGCTCTGCTGGATAGACACAGAGACTTTCTTCCCACTACAGCGATCATGACGATGAACCGTACAACCTCTCGCCAAGCCAGAGGCGTCTGCAGCAGTGGGGAGAACGTGCCCGTCTTGTGAACTTGGAGCTCTCTGGCTCCGTGCCGTGAAGAAGCTGAATGAGTTCACCCACGGAGTGTGTTTTGACTCTCAGTTTCTTCATCTGTGCAATGGGTGTAAAGATAACCTGCCTGGTGTTCCTCATAGAGCTGCCGGAAACGAGAAATGAAACCAGATGTGTTTGGAAAAGCAACTGGAAAATGTAACCAGGCACTACGCTAAAGAGACCTCTGCCATACCCTGGCGTATTAGAGGTGACAGAAAGCCCGGTGCCTGGCGACTTTAGCATGAAAGCACAAATAAATATCAAAATGTGTCAGCTCATCAAAACATTTATAAAACCCCTTCCAAAAGAGGTACCGGAATAAACGGAGCTGCGCTTACACAGGACCTGGAATTTTAGGAATTCTGATTGATTTGGGAGAAGTTAAAGCAGTAGAAAGCACTGCCTTACATTGTTACCGGTTTCAGACAACCCCCGAGGCTCCGTCACCAGCACAAACCTGCTTTATTAATTATTAGTATTATTTTTTTGAGACGGAGTCTTGCTCTGTCACCCAGGCTGGAGTGCAGGGGCGCGATCTCGGCTCACTGCAACCTCCGCCTCCCGGATTCAAGCGATTTTCCTGCCTCAGCAGCTGCCTGTTGGGAGACTCGGAGCTCATTACTGAAGCATTACTAAATGTGGCATGTCTTTATTTTCATAGATAAGGCTTCACTTTGGCTTCCAGGAATTAGACTCCATGGTGGCTACAGGGGCATCGTTTTCTGATTTCCAGGTGCCCCTTTGTAGATGTCATCAAGCCTGCAAGTGTGGCACAGTGGATGGTCAATCTGTGTGTTTTGTCCAGCCAAGGAGAGAGATTGTGCTCATAAAAGCTCACTAAAGCTGGGACGGGTGTTTGCTTATTTCCGAAGGAAGAAAGGTTCCTGGTCCAGGTGATTTCAGCACGTTCTGAGACCGCAGCGGGGAAAGCAAGCCGACCACGAGGGGTAATATTGACAGTTCCTGTAATAGATGGACCGGAGCGAGCACACGTTGTTTAACTTTGCCTCAGCTGTTTTCTTTGTTCGAGCAGAATTAACAGCACACACCTGGAGGAACACGGCGGCTGGGGATGGTGGTGTCTTTCTGTCTCGAGCAGCAGAGGTTTGGATTGACTGCCCAGGCCAGCTCAGAAGAGGAAATTCTGATGGGGACCCGTCTTTGTCATATTCCCCGAATCAAGTGTTTCTGGCTGCAGCTGCCTAGCCAGGTGTTTTGCTGGCTTTATTGCCTGGCCTTTTATTTGTCTGCCTCTTGACCAACAAGAGGCCTTCCTGAATGCGCTCCACGAGATGTGTTAGGATGGGGAGTGAGGACACAGCCACCCTGGACATTGGCAGCTCTGGGGAAGGTATGATGACAGGCTTTTGAGTTCTTTGGACAGACCGTAAATGAATCGTGTGGGTCTGTGGGGAATGAAGCAACGCTATTGTAAACCTGTGGGCTTTTCAGCTTTCGGTGCTGAACCCATAGTTGGTCAAGTCATACAATGTGCAGTGGGCCTATCAAGTAAGGCCTGTTATGAATATGTGAGCTTCTTGAGGGCAGAACCCTTGACTTTATCAAAAGTACTTAATTAGGCCAGGCATGGTGGTTCATGCCTGTAATCCCAGCACTTTGGAGGCCGAGGCAGGCGGATTGCTTGAGTCCAGGAGTTTGAGACCAGCCTGGGCCACATGGTGAAACTACGTCCTACAAAAATCCAAAAAAGAAAAATAAAAAAAAAACGAGCCAGATGTGGTGGCGTGCACCTGTGGCCCCAGGTACTCAGGCGGCTGACTTGGGAGGATCACTTGAGCCTGGGAGGTCGAGGCTGCCGTGGGTCATGATCATGCCACTATACTTCATTCTGGGTGACAGAGCGAGCCCCCGTCTAAAACAAAAGCGAAGTAAAAAACAATGTAATTAGTGTTTGCTGAACTGACAATGCATTATCCTGCGTTTAGAGTGAATTCAGAACTCAAAAGTAGCGAAAGCGCAAGTGATGGATGTGGCTGTATCTCTACATTAATCTGTGTTCACTTCAAACATTTATGCCTCTCTGTTCGCTTGACTGCAGCGGTGGGCTGTGCTGGATACCACTAGGATTATGAATGATGCCATCTGCACACAGGCATTTGTCACTGCCCCCCTGGAGAGAACAGAGTTTCCCTGACTTGCTATGATGAGGTGATGGCATAATGGATCTGAAAGTGCTTTTCAACTGGAGTGCAGCGTGGCAGTGGTGAGATTTCATTAATGTGAATGCTCATAGCAACCAGCTGTTTTATCTCGCTGCTTCCACTATGAGGCAAGAGGGTGATGGAACACATTATAGATTGCTAGCACACGGCTAACCCTGCACACACATATATTGCTTATAATATCATACTACTTATTATTATGCAAATTTGGTAGCAATTCAGGTCTCCTTTGGGCCACGTTTGGAAGGGTGTGCATCAAGTAAATAAAAATTTCTAAGGTACCGCAAAGCACTCACCACCACAATGATGAAAAGAATAATGTCCCTTCAGTTCTAGCCTAAATGCTACACACTGCCCTGTGGGCTCACTCTAGTGAATTCAATTCCCAAAATGACATTTTTATCTGTAAAAAAGCATTATTTCCTCTTTACAGATAAGGCCTAAAGTCAAGAAGTATGTGGAGCAGGCAGGATTTCAGCTTGCAGGTTGTCCTTGCCTCAAAGTCTGTATTATTAATAATTACGTTTTAGTGACAGCTTAGTTCCGTGGGTTCCCTGGTGTAGGTTTTACAGGGTACCAAGCTAGCATAGGCTTCAGTCAAAGCTGTCTTGCAACTTGAGAGAAGAAATGATCTTATTCGCTTTCCCCACTGAATAAGAAGTGTCTAATACAACGTGTGGTACATAGCTAGTGCCATGTATTTACTGGTGTATGTTTATAGCCTTTATTTTATTTTATTTTATTTTATTGTGTTTTATTTTATTTTTGAGACCAAGTCTCACTCTGTTGCCCAGGCTGGAGCTCAGTGGCACGATCTTGGCTCACTGCAACCTCCACCTCCCGGGTTCAAGTGATTCTCCTGCCTCAGCCTCCTGACTAGCTGGGACTACAGGTGTACACCACCACACCTGGCTATTTTTTTTTTTTTTGTATTTTTAGTAGAGATGGGGTTTCACCATGTTGGCCAGGCTGGTCTCAAACTCCTGACCTCAGGTGATCCATCCTTCTCGGCCTCCCAAAGTACTGGGATTATAGCATGAGCCACCACAGCTGGCCTAGCCTTTCTTTTTTAAAAAAGTTTTTAAATATATACACAGTAAAAATGACTCTTATGGCGTGCAGTCTGAATTGTGACACAGGCATGGAATCATGTTTTCATCACCACAATCAAGAGAACATTCCCAGAACTTCTCCAGATTCCCCTGTGTTACTCCTTTGCAGTCCAACTCTCTGTCCAGCCCTAAGCTTTGGCAGCCTTTCTCTATAGTTCTCTTTGCCTGTGGTTTTCCTTTTCTAGAATGTAATACTCTTACAGTATACAGCTTCTTTCTCTTAGCATATTTCATTGGCAATTCATCCATGTTGTTGCATGTATCAACATTTTGTTCCTTTTCGTTGCTGAGTGGTAAGCCATCGTATCATGGCCAAGGGTTTGTCTCACCATTTGCCAGTTGAAGGACTTTGGGGTTGTTTCCAGGTGTTTTTTTTTTGTTTTGCTTTTTGAGACAGAATCTCGCTCTGTCGCCCGGTCTGGAGTGCAGTGGCACGATCTTGGCTCACTGCAACCAACGCCTCCCAGGTACAAGCAATTCTCTGCCTCAGCCTCCTGAGTAGCTGGGATTACAGACGTGCAGCACCACGCCTGGCTGATTTTGGTATTTTTAGTAGAGATGGGGTTTCACCATCCTGGCCAGGCTGGTCTTGAATCCCTGACCTCGTGGTCTATGCACCTCGGCCTCCCAAAGTGCTGGGATTACAGGTGTGAGCCTCCGCGCCCGGCCTCCAGTTTTAATGATTACGAATATAGCTCTTATAAGCATTTGCATATAGGTTTCTATGTGAACATGTATTTTCATTTATCTTGCATAAATACATAGTTAGGAGTGGGATTGCTGGGTCATATGTATTTATTGAACCTTATCAGAAATTGCTAAACTGTTTTCCAAAGCATCTATGCCATTTTATATTTGCACCAGCAGTGTATCATGATGCTCTTGCTCTATGTTCTTGTTAGCTCTTGTTATTGTCAGTTTTGAAAACATTCTAGTCAAATTAATAGACATGTGGTAATATCTCACTATGGTTTGAATTTTCAATTCCCTAGTAACTAATGAGTTTGAGCATCTTTTCATCTGCCTGTTTGCCATCTGTGTATCTTTAACGGAGTGTTTGTTCAAATCATTTACCCATGTTTAAAAGCCACGTTGTTTTTCTTGTTGAATTTTGAGAGTTCTTTGTAGACATTGCCTTTCTATATAAATGTTAGGACTATCTTGTCAACTTCTACAGCAAACTTGCTGAGATTTGGATTGGGATTGCCTTGAATCTGTACATCAACTTTGGAAAAATTAGTGTCTTTGTAGTATTGACCTTCCAGTTCATAGACATGATCTATCCATTTATTTTTGTTTTCTTTGATTTCTTTAATCAGTGTTTTATAGTTTTCAGCATATTGTACTGTATGTACTTCATTAGAGTAATGTTTACGCCCGAGCATTTTATTTTTGCAGCTGTCGTGAATAGTATTATTTTTTAAATTTTTATTTCCGGTTGTTCATTGCTAGTATATAGAAACATAGTTGGTTTTTACGTGTATCCTGTGACCTTGCTAAACTCACTTAATAGTTCTAGATGCTTTTTTTAGGTCAATTCTTTGAGATTTTTAAAAACATAAAAGCATGTTATCTGCCAATAGAGACATAGTTATATTTTGTCCTTTTCAATCTGTATGCCTTGCTTTCTTGTCCTCGCTAGGACTTTTGATTGTAACGTTGAATAGGACATAGGACTGATGAGAGAGCAGGCATCCCTTCTTTACCTTATTCCTGACCTGAACAGAAACCATTCAGGCTTTTACCCTAAAGTATGATGTTAGCTGTAGGAATTTTGTAGATCCTCTTTATCAAGTTAAGGAAGTTTGCTTTCTATTTCTAGTTTGCTGAAATTGTTTTAAGTCTTACGTGGATATTGAATATTATGGAATACTTCTTATGCATCTGTTGAGATGTCCTATGGTTTTTCTTAGTCTGTTAAAATGGCAGATGATATCAGTTGATTTTTGAATGTTGAACCCGCTTTGTATTCTTGAGATGCATATCACATCGTTGTGGGTTTTTTTTTTTTTTATTGCTGGATCCCGTTTGGTAACAGTTAAGAAGTTTTGTGTCTGTGCTTTTGGGGAATATTGGTACTATTTTATATTCCTACCAACAGTGTATAACTTTTAATATCTTTGTCTGATTTTGATATCAAAGAAATCCTTGACTTACAAATGAGTTGCAAAGTATTTCCTTCTCTTCTGTTTTCTAGAAGAAATGGTGTAAAATTGGTAGTATTTTTTACTTAAATTCTTGGTGCAATTCATCAGTGAAATTACTTGAACCTTCAGTTTTCTTTGGAAGTACTTTACAGACTCCATTTCTTTCCTAGATACAGTAGTATATCCAGATTACCTGTTTTTTCCTGAGTGGTAGTTTTGATCTATTAAAGAACTGGTCTTTTTCATCTAAGTTACTCAAAGCTAAGCATTAGCAGACTGAAGCCCACAGGCCAGCCACCTCTTTTTGTGAATAAAGTTTTATTGGAACACAGCCATGCCTGTTCATTTGCTTATTGTCCATGGCTATCTTTGCACTATAATGGCAGACTGGAATAGTTATGACAGAGACCATGTGACCAACAAATTTTAAATATTTGCTGTTTGCCCATTATAAAAATACTTGTTCACATCTGATCTGAGTTGTCACATACCGGGGCTTAGGGTTGTTCATAATGTTCTTTTATCAGCCCTTTAATGTCTATAGGGTCTGTAGTGATATCTCTTCATTCATTCTGAAAATTGGTAATTTGTGTTCTCTTTTTAAAATCAGCTTGGCTAGAGGTTTATCAGTTTTATATATCTTTTTAAAGAGACAGCTTTTGGTATGATTGATTTGCTCTATGGTTTTTCTGTTTTCAATTTCATTGATTCCTGCTCTTATCCTTATATGTTCTTTCCTTCTGCCAAATTTAGGTTTAATTTGCTCTTATTTTTCTAGTTTCTTGAAGTGAAATGTTATATGTTTGATTTTAGTTCTTATTTCTAATATAAGCATTTAATGTCATACATTTCTCTCCAAGCTACATTCCAAAAATTTTTGGTATGTTGTATTTTTACTTCAGTTAATTCAAGATGTTTTCTAACTTGCCTGTCTTTGACTTATGGACGATTTAGAAGTGAGTTGTTTGCTTTCCAAATATTTGAGAATATTCTACATAATCTGATACTGGTTTCTGGTTTAAGTAAATGACAGTCAGATAACTTTGTGATTTTATTTTTTTTTAATTTAAAGTTTGTTTTATGATAAAGTTTGATTTATATATGTAGTATATCTTGTTGAATGTTCCATGTGTACTTAAAAAGACTTTGTGTTTTGCCATTAGTGAGTAGAGTGTAAATTAGGTAAAAGCATAGTATCATTCAGGGCTTCTGCATCCCTGCCAATTTTCTGTCTGCTTATTCTATTTGTTACCGAGAAAGGGGTGCTGAAATAACCATCCAAGTATAATGTTGGATGTGTCCTATTTTTCTTTCAGTTATTGCCTCATATATTTTGAAGCCCTGTTTTTAGATAGGTATACATTTAATATTGTTACTTCTTTGTGGTGAATTTATTCTTTTATCATTATATGACAGCCCTCTTTTTCATGGATGTCCTTGTTCTGAAGTTTACTTTGTCTATTCATATTCTTTTTTTTTTTTGTTTTTTGTTTTTTGTTTTTTGTTTTTGAGACGGAGTCTGGCTCTGTCGCCCAGGCTGGAGTGCAGGGGCGCGATCTCGGCTCACTGCAAGCTCCGCCTCCCGGGTTTGCGTCATTCTCCTGCCTCAGCCTCCCGAGTAGCTGGGACTACAGGCGCCCGCCACCTCGCCCGGCTAGTTTTTTTGTATTTTTTTTTAGTAGAGACGAGGTTTCACCATGTTAGCCAGCATGGTCTCGATTTCCTGACCTCGTGATCCGCCGGATTCGGCCTCCCAAAGTGCTGGGATTACAGGCTTGAGCCACCGCGCCCGGCCAATATTCATTTTTCTTTGGTTAGTATGCATGATACTTCTCCCATCCTTTTAACTGACCTTATATATATCATTATATTTATAGGTGTTTCTTATAGATAGCATATATTTGGACTGTAGCTTTTTGAAATCCAGTCTAATAATCTGTATGCTTTTACTGATATATTTGAACCATTTACATTTACTCTAATTATTAGAGTAAATAGTGGGCCTACTATTTTATTAGTTGCTTTGTGTTGATCTCTTCTGTTTTTTTTTTTTCTCTCTTCACCCTTTTGCTGCCTTCTTTTGTGTTATATGATATATTTAATATTCAATTTAAACTTTTTCTCTGACTCTGTCTACTGACTCTTTCTTTTTTTGTGTTTGTGTGTGTGTTTTTTAGGGATTTATATAATGCCTACCACTTCACAGCCTTTAAGACAGTATTTTATCACTTGAAGAAAATCTGAAATTAAGATAGCATTTTATCACTTGAAGAAAATCTAAAAGTCCTATAACCAAATAGACTTGTTTACTGTCTCCTCTTCATAGTTTTTATATTTATTACATCTACATACATAAAGCATCATTTTAATTTTTGCTTTCAACAGTCATTCTAATTATAAAGAAGTTAAGCAGAGACAAATTATCTGTCATATTTATCCAGATATTTATCATTTCTTTAGCTCTCTCTTTATTCTTAAAGTTCCAAGTTTTCTTTTCCCATCATTTTCCTTCAACCTGAAGGATTTCCTTTAGCATTTATTTTAGAGAACATTTTCTGCTGATAAAGTCTTTTTCTCCCTCTTTTTTCCTTCACTGAGAATGTCTTTATTACCCCTTTATTTCCAAATGGTATTTTATTGGATATAGACTTTCATTGGATAGAATCTAAAATCTTTAAGGATTTCTTTTCCCGTTGTCTTCTGGCTTCCATCGTTCATGATGAGAAATTGGACTCATTTGCGTCGCATTTTCCTATAGAGGGGTCATGTGTTGATTTTCTCCGGCTAGTCTCAAGATTGTTTTTCTTTATTTTTGATTTTTGGCAGTTTCATTATTGTGTGGGTGTTCTTTTCTTTGAGTTTATTTTGCTTGGGATTTGATGAACTTCTATAAGGAAGTTTTCAGCCATTCTTTCTTTAAATATTTTTTTCTGTACCAATCTCTTTCTGTTTCTTCACTCATTGTTTGACTGCAGTGACGTGAATATTAGATCTTTTGATATTGTCCCAGATATCTTTAAGCTCTCTTCACCTATTGTTCATTTTATTTTCTCTACGAGATCATTCTGTCTTCCAGTTTGAGTCTTTTTGCTGTCATCTACATTTTGTTGTTTTTACCCATCTAGTGAATTTTTAAAAAAATTTCAATTATTGTACATTTCAAGTCTAAAATTCCAATTTTTTCCAAAAGTTTTACTTCTAAAAATGTCTGTCTTTTCATTCATTTCAACAGTGTTCCCACTTACTTAGGGAGCTGCTTTACAGTGGTGTCTGGTAATTCCAACATCTGAATCGTCTGGGGGTTGGCATCTATTGATTGTGTCTTTCCTGTTTGTTTAGTATGATAAATAATTTTGGATTGTATCCTGTGTATTTTGTTTGTTTGTTTGTTTGTGTTTTTTTTGAGATAGGGTCTTGCTCTGTTGCCCAGGCTGGAATGCAGTGGCGTGACCTCTGCTCACTGCAACCTCCGCTTCTCAGGTTCAGGCAATTCTCTTGCCTCAGCCTCCCAAGTAGCTGGGATTACAGGTACCTACCACCATGCCTGGCTAATTTTTGTGTTTTTAGTAGAGATGGGGTTTCACCATGTTGGCCAAGCTGGTCTCAGACTCCTTCCTGACCTCCAGTGATCTGCCCGCCTTGGCCTCCCAAAGTGCTGGGATTACAGGTGTGAGCCACTGCGCCTGGCCCTATATCCTATGCATTTTAAACATTATATTGTGAGATTCTGAATCTTGTTAAAATCTACTGGAAAAAGTTGAAAATTTTTTCCTTTCCTTTGCCTTTTGTTTTCTTTAAAAAGCAGATAGTCAACCAAATCAGGCTCAGAGGGCAAGTCTGCCCTGCCTTTTGTGAGTGGTGGTAATGGTATCAGTTTAGTTTTCAAAGCCTTTGCTATGCTGTTTGTATCTGCCCCACATACACACTTTTCAGGAGTTAGTATGGGACTTGCGTGGTTCTTTAAGTTGTAGTTTAATTCTCAAAGCCCTGTTTCTTTGGGTGTGTTTTATGCATGAGCATTTCCTGGGTGAGCCTGGGACTTGTGCTGATGCATACACAGATTTATAAGATCTCTTTTTTTGAACTCTCTTCTCTCTGGGATTTCTTTCACACCCTCGATCTCGGGGGTCCTTTTTCCCAGGTCTCTTCGCAGCAGATGGATATGTCTGAGAGCTTTACCCTCCCACACCACATACGTGATTTTGCTATTTTGCAGTTCTTCATAACTGGGGCTGGCCTCAGAGCAAAGCAAGAGAAAAGGAAGATAAAAATAATCAGAGGCCGGGTGTGGTGGCTCCAGCCTGTAATCCCAGCATTTTGGGAGGCTGAGGTAGGCAGATTGCCTGAGCCCAGGAGTTCAAGACCAGCCTAGGCAATGTGGCGAAACCCCATCTTTACTGAAAATACAAAAATTAGCCAGGTGTGGTGGTGCATGCCTGTCGTCCCAGCTACTTGGGAGGCTGAGGCAGGAGGATTGATTGAGCCTGGAAGGTTGAGGCTGTAGTGAGCCATGATCATATCATTGAGCAAAACCCTATCTCAAAAAAAAAAAAAAAAAAAAAATCAGAACCTCACCTCTAGTCCCAGCTACTCAGAAGGCCGAGGTGGGAGGATCGACTGAGCCCAGGAGTTTGAGAGCAGCCTAGGCAATGTAGCAAGACCCCATTTCTCAAAAATAAATAAACAAATAAAATCTCCCTTACACTTTCTAGACCATAGAACCCTTTTATTCCCACTTTCGTTGACCAGGGAGAAGGGTTATTTCTTGGGATTTTAGGGGCTTATATTGCCTAGCAGTAGTGTAACCTCATGACTAGGGCTGGCCTTAGAGCAGGGCAGGTAGAAAGTAAGAGAGAAAAAAAAAAAATACCTGGGCTTTTCCACCTGACTCTACACTTTCAGGGACTGCTTGTCTCAGTCCTCTGGCCAGAAAAAGGGGATTTTTCTTGGAATTTTGGTGTCTTCTTCTAGGGTGCAGTTCCTTGACTTGACTTGCTTTTTTATTTTATTTTATTTTAATTAATTAATTTATTTATTTATTTATTTTGAGAGGGAGTCTTGCTCTGTTGCTCAGGCGGGAGTGCAGTGGTGTGATCTTGGCTCACTGCAAGCTCTGCCTCCCAGGTTCAAGGGATTCTCTTGCCACAGCCTCCTGAGTAACTGGGACTACAGGTGTGCGCCACCACGCCTGGCTAATTTTGTTTGTTTGTTTGTTTGTATTTTTAGTAGAGTCGGGGTTTCACCATGTTGGTCACACCAGTCTGCAACTCCTGACCTCAAATGATCCGCCTGTCTCGGCCTCCCAAATTGCTGAGATTATAGGCGTGAGCCACTGTACCCGGCTTTGACTTGCTTTTGGATCAAAGTCAAGAGATAAAGGAGGAAAATTAATCCAGGAAACTTACCAATGGATATTTCTTCCACTTTTGACTTCTTTCTCAGTCTCTCTGATACTATTTCCTTTGCAGAACCTCAAGGAGTTGGTTTTTGTATTCTGTGCAGAAATTTAACCTGTAATTAGTGGGCGGCATGGGTTTAGTGGGCTTGCTCCCTCTCGGCTGGTCCTGCATGTCGTATGTCCCCGCTATTTAGAACAAATAGTAGCATAATATTTTTTGGCGCTTGATTTTTAAAAACTTTTTTATTTGGCCGTTAGTAGCAACGACAAGTCAAATAACAGTTATCTAATTCTTACTAAGGGCCAGGCATTGTTCTCAGCATTATCCTTATAGTAACCCATTTAATCATCACAATAACCCTATTAGGTGGGTGGTGTTAGTCACATTTTAGAGATGATGTTACCTCCTTGGAGGAATTAAGTCATTTGCCAGGGTCACATAGCTACTTAGTCAAGGAATGATCTAGGTTGTATGGCTCAGAAGTCCACAGACATAACTACAATGATACAATAAGAGGAAGCATGTTAATATCTTAACACTTGACTGTCACATATTAGCACATGCTAGCTAGAAAAGTGCCTCAGCGATAAATGTACAAGTCACTTTCAGAATGAAGTGCCTAGTTAGTGCCTCACATTGATCGTCCTAAAGTAAGAATCATATTCATTCTGCATGTAGGAAATCTGAGAAAATTCAGGTGGCTTGCGGAAGAGGTGCCAATAGAATTCTATAGTACAGACAAGCGTGATTTCAGTGACTGCTGCTGTCCTTTCTGGAAGGTGTGGTACATTTGTAGGCAGCAAATCTTGGAATAGTAGAATCATAGGCGATCAGAGTTGGAAGAGACTCATGGGGTCTAAGCCCACCTCCTGATTTTAACAATCACACCCCTCATGGGTAGGGAGGCACCATGTCAAAGGTAAAATGATTTGTGAGTGTCAGGTGTTATAGATAAGGAAACAGCTCTAGACAGGTAAAGTGATGAAATCCTCACTTTTTTTTTTTTTTCTTTTTGGAGACAGGGTTCCTTTCTGTCACCCAGGCTGGACTGCAGTGATATGATCATGGTTCGTTGCAACCTCAAACTCCTAGGCTCAAACAATCCTCCTGCTTAAGCCTCCTGAGTAGCTGGGACTACAGGTGCATGCCGTTACACCTGGCTAATTTTCTTATTTTTTGTAGAGATAGTGTCTCACCTTGTTGCCCAAGCTGGTCTTGAACTCCTGGACTTGATAATGTCTCCCCTCGTTGCCCAGGCTGGTCTTGAACTCTTGGTCTCAAGCAGTCCGCCCGTCTTGGCCTCCCGAAGTGCTGAGGTTACAGGTGTGAGCCCCTGTGCTTGCTCTCTGATCTTCACTCTCGTCGTCATAGCTGCCTTTGTAAGGCACAGATGTCCCAAGCGCCCTGCAGGGCACATCTCTGATGTTAAAATCACCCTGCAAAGTAGGTAGCATAATTCTCAGTTTTTTCATAAGAGGGAACAAATACTCAGAGAGGGTGGACCGCCTTCCCAACCAGGGTGGCGCACTGGGGTCAGGGTTCATGGATTCTTCTTTACTGAGGACGTCTTACCTGTGGGTACCTGCCATGTGCGAATGGTATGTGTAATCACCATGGAGTGTCTTGTCCACATTGGCACAGTTTTCTGGGTGCAAAGGGGCACTAGGAATAATTATACTGGGATTGTCCTGGCAAATTGGGACAAAGGGGCTCCCCTCCCTATGAGTCTGTATTTCTGGATGGCATGATTTCTATTGACCATGAGTTTGCTTGATTTAGATGACATACGTGCTGTAGACGGCTGGTGCTCGTGAGTGTTTAGTAGCGGGTCTGTGAGTCTGTCTTCTCAGGTCATAGAGATGAACCACACAATGCCGGGTAGTCCGTTACTCCGTGTACAGTGGCCACACACAAATTTTGCTCGTGCTGGCTGAGCAAGAAAGTCTCTTTTAAGCAAATGTAATTTAAAAATACAAGTGCTGGGAAAAGTCATGAAGAAAGCCCTTAAGGCAATATATATTATAATGAATTTTTTTTCCACGGCTAGATACCCATGAGCCTTTCAGGATGAAAATGATTAAATATGGGCAAGAATAGATAAGAAGCCTTTTTTCCCCATATGACACTGGGATGAATGTGGATCTCTTGTCATGTGCTTCATGGAGGTAAGGTTTTGGAAATGGAAATAAATGTGGATTTTCTCTTATAAACTCATGAAAAAGACATTAAGCCAACTGGCCACCCCGTATGAAGCTCGATGGTGTGCCCGTGATATACGTAAGCACACAGTGTTTACTGTGATTCTAAGGGAGGGAATAGTATCCCTGCTCTGTGTAAGCGGAAGCTGCCATTCAGGGTAGTTAAGTCATTTCCCAAATCTGCACAGCTGATGAGCTCTGGTGTTGGGATTTGGATCAAGGTCTGGCCGGCTCCCAAGGCCACGCATTCCTCAGCGCTGCCCCCGCTGAACCCGGAGGCTGTTGGCATCAGCACAGGAACGCAGTGAGGCTGCTCCCTTCAGACTGTGAGTGGAGAGCCCTAGACAAGCTGAACTCTCAGATGGACATGAATATCTTGTTTGGGGAAAGCACGGGACTGAATTACCTCAGTGTTGTAAGCAACTGGGTCTTAGGCAAGCCCTTCTTCCTTTCTGGGCCTCAGTTTCCTTTTCTGGGAAGTGAGGTGGTTGAATTTCATGATCTCTGAGTCATCCAGGTCTGACAGTTGGTAATCTTCCCATTCAACATGGTAGGTATTTTGGTGGGAACAGACAGCTCGGTAATTGACATGTTAATAGTTTTGGTTTGTGTAGTCTAACCAATGGAGAAGCGCGGAAGTCCTGTTGTGTGTTTTGTGGGGTCTTGGAGAATTGACGGGGGTTCCAGGAAAGTCTTCCCATGGCCTCGGGGTCTGGGGAGGCAGCAGTTCCCCTAGTTTCTGCCAAGAACTAGTTTTGCAGTTTACTTTTTTAGACCCCTTTCTTTCTGTTTCATCATTAAAACTGGAGACTGAGGTAATCAGAAGTTGCAATTAGGCCGGGTGCGGTGGCTCACACCTGTAATCCCAGCACTTTGGGAGGCCGACGTTGGAGGATCACTTGAGGTCAGGAGTTCGAGACCAGCCTGGCCAACATGGTGAAACCCCATCTCTACTAAAAATACAAAAATTAGCCGGGTGTGGTGGCAGGTGCCTGTAATCCCAGCTACTCAGGAGGCTGAGGCAGGAGAATTGTTTGAACCCCGGGAGGTGGAGGTTGCAGTGAGCTGAGATTGTGCCCCTGCACTCCAGCCTGGGCGACAGGTGAGACTCTGCCTCAAAAAAGAAAAAAAAAGAAAAAAAAGGTTGACATTATCCAGGATAAGACAATTAATTTGAGCGCAGGCTTCAAGGACCCTACATGTGAGGCTTCTCCTGTAGAAAATAAAACAGGCAGCAGATGCCTTCACGAAGTTTTTATTCGCATCATTATTCCTGCTTTGAGCATTCACAGAGAGTCCATCACAGTTTGATTATGAAGTGCTGATAACTTGTTTGTCTTCAGAAATATATATTAAGGACCTAGTTAGGCACACAACAAGGCTGGCTCCAAGAGGCTTCCCAGAGTGCATTCATCCCCCTTCTCCCGTCCTGAAATGAGATAGTGGTTGCCAGGGACACATGGAAATTACCAACGTCAGAAGGTTCTAGTGCCTGGAGCTTACTATGTGCATCACATTTGCTTAAACAAACTGTCTGTGAACAAAGTCCAATTATTTGGAACCAAGTTACTGATGATAAACATAATGATTACAGCGTCTACCATCGTGAACCGCCACGGAGCAGGAGAGACTCCAGCGAATCATCGCAGTGGAACGGATCCAAACCACGCCTCCCATTTTGCACAGAAAGAGCGTGGGATGGTGCTCACTCCTTCGAGACCCAACTTACATGCTCCAGTGAGAAATACAAACTGCAAACTAATTATCACTGAGGAAATAAGACGGAAAACTGCCCTCTCCTGACATTGCCTGGCCTTTCTCTGTTTTCTAAGCAATAATGTTCTCATCCAGTTCTCTCCGGGTTGGTCACAAACTGAAAAATTGCTTTTGCTGGTCCTCTTACCTGGGTGGTAGATATGGCAAATAACTGCTAAATGATGAGGCCAGGGAATTGACAGTAAAGTCGAAGGAGATTTTCTGTCTCTAATTACAAAGATTTATAATCTAGGATCAGAGAATTCTCTCGTAGTAAATTTCTAACAGGTCCCTTACCCGGCTCTTCCCAATAAAGGCTTATTAGAAATACTACACAGGGGAGAGTTTTGGCTAGCCTAGCCCATCATTTCCAGTTGACAGCCCTCTCCCTGGGTAGGTTATTGAGCAATTAAATCATTGCTATAACAGAAAAAAAATCTCATTTTTTTCATTTATAATTAGAAAAATTTATAATTGGAAACTGTAATTTCCAATTTATAATTTTCTTAATTTGGGACTTTGTCTCCATCCCTTTACTCAACAGATTCATACTGACCACTTGGCCAAAAGATTCCTGTTTATCTTTTTATTTTCAAGACTGACCTTTCTGGAAATCAGTGTATCAAAGAGGTATTTGCATTCCTGTGTTAGTTGCAGCACTGTTCACAGTAGCCAAGGTTTGGAAGTGACTTAAATGTCTGTCGGCAGATGGATGGATAACGAAAATGCGGCACCTATGCACAGTGGAGTAGTATTCAGCCATGAAAAGAATGCGATCCCGTCATTTTCCACAACGTGGATGGAACTGGAGATCATTGTGTTAAGTGAAATAAGCCAGGCACAGAAAGACAAACATCGCATGTTCTTACCTATTTGTGGGATCTAAAAAGCAAAACAGTCGCACTCATGAAGGTAGAGAGTAGGTGGATGGCTTCTAGAGACTGGGAAAGGTTGGAGAGGGGGGTAGGTGGGAAGTGGGGATGGTTAATTGGTAAAAAAATAGAAAGAATGAATAAGACTGTTTGATGGCACAACAGGGTGACTACAGTCAATAATAATTGTACATTTCAAAACAACTAAAAGACTATAATTGCATTGTTTGTAACACAAAGGGTAATTGCTTGAGGGGATGGATACCCCATTCTCCATGATGGGATTATTACGCATTGCGTGTCGGTATCAAAACGTCTCATGCACTCTGTAAATATATACACCTACTATGTCTCCACAAAAATTAAACATTAAAAACATGTTGAAAGACTGCCCGTTCCAACTGCACCGCTTTGTGTATTGGCAGTGGTTGGTGTTCCTCTGCACTGAATCAGCTTTCCCTTGCATCGTTCATCTGGCTGTGAGATTATCTGAACGGAAGGAGGTGGCTCGTACATCACTCCAAGTACCATCTCCTGGTTATCATTCCATAATGTGCTGCCGTCCTCCTTCGCAGACTGACCCGATCATGAGTTTACCCTTTTTCCTGCCATAAACTTGTGATCTGTTTACTTTCCAGTCTGTACTGTTTTCTGCTTCATGGAAAGTGTTAGATACCAAGTTTTTGTGCTTTTTGAGTCTTTAGTGCCATTATGATAATGACTTTGTGTTATCATGAGCCACCCACCTCCCACTACTCTTCAAATGACACAGCCCCTCCGGTCTAACCGGGTCATCTTTGTGGCCACTTTATTTTTAAAGAGGCAAAATTGGCTGATAGTAACAGAAAACTTGGGAGGAGCAGTTAGTGTTCTGACATGGCATAAATAGATTATGGGTTTATTATTTCATGTAAAATAATTTTAAAAATCGGGTCTGCAAGGCTAGTATGGTGGCTCTGTAAAGATACAAGAAACCCTAGGTTCTTTCTGTTTTATTTCTGGTCCGTCACCGTTAGAAACTTCATCCTCAGGGTCACAAGCTGACTGCTGGAGATCCAGCCATCACATTCTTATTCCAGGACATCTCCTGGGCAAGGGACAAAAGAATCTGCCAGATAGCTGAATCAACCCCTTTGCAGGAGTTCTTCTGCAAGCCTCACGGGGTGGCTTGGCTGGAGTCCCACTGGCTGCCTCCAGCTGGAAGGGAATTTTGGGGATTGTACTTCTGTAATTTGGTGCAATAGGCCAATGTTAGCTCTTGTAACAAACCAACCTCCACATCCATCCATCCATCCATCCATCTATCTATCTATCTATCTATCTATCTATCTATCTATCTATTATCTATCTATCTATCTATCTATCTATCTATCTATCTATCTATCTATCTATTTATCTATCTATCTATTAACCAATCATGGAGTCTCACTTTGTCACCCAGGTTGGAGTGCAGTGGCGCGATCTCAGCTCACTGCAACTGCCTCCCAGGTTCAAGTGATTCTCCTGCCTCAGCTTCCCCAGCTGGGATTATAGGCGCCCACCACCATGTCCAGCTAATTTTTATTTTTTTTAGGTGGAGTCTTGCTCTGTCACCTAGGCTGGAGTGCAGTGGCAAGATCTTGGCTCACTGCTGCCTCTACATCCCGGGTTTAAGCAATTCTCCTGTCTCAGCCTCCCGAGTAGCTGGAATACAGGCATGTGCCACCACGCCCGGCTAAGTTTTGTATTTTTAGTAGAGACAGGCTTTCACCATATTGGCCAGACTGGTCTCGAACTCCTGACCTTGGGTGATCCGCCCACCTCGGCCTCCCAAAGTGCTGAGATTATAGACATGAGCCACCGCGCCTGGCCAAACCTCCACATTTTAATGGCTTAACAAAATAAGCCATTATTTTTCTCTTGTCAGGGATCAGTGCGGATTTTCCTGGTTGGCAGTAGTTCTTCCGCGTGGGGACTGAGACCTAAGCTCCTTGTATCTTGTGCACTGTCCTCCTCCAGGACCTTGGAGTCCTCTGCGTTTAGCAGGCAGGTGGTGAACTAGAGTGGTGAGTCATGTGTGAGAGGTGTTTGTGGGCCAGCCTAGAAGTGCCCATGTCATTCATTTAGGCTCCATTGGCAGAGCCCAGTCATGTGACCACAGATAACTGCAAGGTTGGGAACTAGAGTCTAGCTCTGTGCCTGGGAAGAGAAGGAAACCGGTTTGGTGAGCAGCTAGCCACTGGCCACATTGTTGCCCTGGTGACATCAGGATTCTGTTAGCTGGAAAAGCATTAAGATAAGCTGAGACACAGGAAGTGAGGCACAGTCGCTGCTACAGCCCATCGCGTGCACCTGCTTGCCTTGCCTGTGGGGACTCTGCCTGCTCTCAGTTACCCACCCACCACAGGGCCCTTTGCACATCTGTGCACAGCCAGGCCAGGCCCCGTCTCTCCCAGCTCTGTCTGCTAACACCAGCTCTGGCTCCAACCTCTTAGGATACTACCAGATTTCACTCTTGGTTCTGAAGTGACTTGTTTTTATTTGTTCGGTGTTTTCTGGGTCTTTTTTTTTCCTCCCCTAAGTGTATAAGAGCAGGGACTTTATTCCCTTCTTCCATCGCCATTAGTGGTTAACTCTACCCCATTAAGTGGTGATTCCTCCTCATGAGAATGGCCAATAAGTCCTCCATGAAATCAGCTCCAAGAAATAATGGGGCCAGGAGTGAAGTAAAGTTATTAAAACTGCCTGGCCAGCATCCAGAAGCCGTTCTTAGTACCCCTGGGCCTCCTTAGTTAGGTTCTAACACAGTGTTGGTCCTGTACTCTGCAAACATGGACAGGTTTACTCTGGAAAATTCCCGCTCCTGAAAGATGACTCAAATGTGGCTACTTTGTGAAGGTTTGGTGCTTAATTTTGGCCTGCAAAGTTGAGTTCTCTTGCCTCTGAGTTCTTGTAATGTTTTGTGAATAGTTTCGTGGTAGGGTCTGTTGCCTCATCCATGCGGTTACTGTTTACTCACCGCGCTAAGTAGCGAGGGTAGATTTTTCATCTTCTCACTGAATCTCTTCATAACCCCATGGAGTTGTGGTGGTACCATCTGCATTTCACAGGTGAGGACACAGGCTCAGAGGGGATAAGTACCTTGCCCTGGGCTTCACAGTGTGGCTGTTAACTGCTGTGCTGGGATGCTATACATAAACCTGGACTTTCCACAGGGAGCTGGGACCTACGGTCTCCTTCCATGTGTGTCCTCCCAACTCTGCAGTTTCCTGAAGGCACTATTATGTTTTATGCCCTTGGTTAATTTTTTGAAAATCATGAAAGATTCCAGATTTACCAAAAAGTGTAGAAAAATCAGTGAACAGATTACCATGTACCCACCACCCAGATTGAGCAAATGTTAATTAACATTTTGCCATCTTTGCTTCAGATTTCTGAAAAAAAAAAAAAAGCTATGCATCCAGCCATATTTCATGTCTTTTTTGTTTATTTTAATTTTTGTTTTTTTGAGATGGAGTCTCTGTCTCTTAGACTGGAGTGCAGTGGCGTGATCTCGGCTCACTGCAACCTCCACCTCCTGAGTTCAAGCCATTCTCCTACCTTAGCCTCCAGAGTAGCTGGGATTACAGGTGCACACAACCACACCCAGATAATTTTTGTATTTTTAGTAGAGATGGGGTTTTACCATGTTGACCAGACCGGCCTTGATCTGAGCTCAGGTGATCCACCTACCTTGGCCTCCCACAGTGCTGGGATTACAGGCATGAGCCACTGCGCCTGACCTTCAAACCATTGTAACCCCTCTTTTCTCTCCAGAGGCAACCTTTACTTTAAGCGGGTGGTGTATCCTGATTGTGTTTGTACTTTCACTACCTGTGTATGTATTATATACCCAAACAGTGTAGTGGTTAGTGTTGGTTTGTGTGTATTCTATAGATTGATATAAATTATGTTTTCCAGGTTTATTTCTGTTAATGCATGTAGATCTCATCAGTTAGTTAAACTGCTACAGAGTATTCTGCTGAATGAGGGACTGTCTTAGCTAGCCACGTAATATTCCATAGTACAGATGTACCATTAAACTCTTACTAGGAATCTCTGTTGTTTTCATTGTTTTTCACTTCTTGATTTTTTTTTTTTTTTTTTTTTTTTTGAGACGGAGTCTCACTTTGTTGCCAGGCTGGAGTGCAGTGGCGCCATCTCGGCACATTGTAACCTCCACCTCCCAGGTTCAAGCGATTCTCCTGCCTCAGCCTCCAGAGTAGCTGGGATTACAGGCATGCGCCACCACGCCTGGTTAATTTTTGTATTTTCAGTAGAGACAGGGTTTCACCATGTTGGTCAGACTGGTCTCGAACTCCTGACCTCGTGATTTGTCTGCCTCAGTCACCCAAAATGCTGGGACTACAGGTGTGAGCCACCATGCCCGACCTGTTTTTCACTTCTTATAGAGTTGCAATAAACATCTTTCTTTATACATATACCATTATATAATGCTTTTATTTCTTTTTTTTTTCTTTTCTTTTTTTATTTTTTGAGACAGAGTCTTGCTCTGTTGCCCAGGCTGGAGTGCAGTGGTGTGATCTCAGCTCACTGCAACCTCCACCTCCCAGGATCAAGTGATTCTCCTGCCTCAACCTCCCAAACAGCTGGGATTACACATGGGTACCACCATGCCTGGCTAGTTTTTGTATTTTTAGTAGAGACAGGGTTTTGCCATGTTGGCCAGGCTGGTCTTGAACTCCTGACCTCAAGTGATTCGCCTGCCTTGACCTCCCAAAGTGCTAGGATTACAGGTGTGAGCCACCGCGCCCAGCTTAATGCTTTTATTTGTATAGAAGAGTTCTTAAAATGTAATGTAACAGACATAGCCAGATTAGTTTCCCAAAATGTTGTAGCAGTTTATACTTAGCAGCTCTCCCACATCACTTTACCTTTTCCCAACCTGCTGAGAAGAAATTTGCCTTGCCGAGGTTTTGTTCAGCATTTTGGCGACTGCTAGTGAGCTTTGAGCATCAGTTAATATGCGTGTTGGCCATTCTGTGAATTGTATGTCTGTATCCTTCCCCGCATCTGCAGGCCCACCCAGACCATGTCTGCTGGGCATGATTTCTGTGCACAGTGAGTGCCCCTGGAGTTGTGCACATGGCTGTGTTAGTGGGAAGCCCTTGACGTAACAGGGCTATCATCTCTTTATTAATATTTTACTAACAGGAGTTGAATATTTTCCCCTTTCCCCTGAGACTTTTGAGTTTTGCATCTTGCTTAAGAAGATTAACCTATGTATGCCTTCTAATTCTTTTCCCCTAAAATGTTCCAACGTTTTCGTTGTATTTTTTTTTAATTTAGAAATGTAATCAACCTGAATTCTTCAAGAAACCCAGATTATCTTTCTGTGTAATTAAGCATGGCCAAGGCATTGGAACTGACTGACTAAATATCACTTGCTTGGAGGCCGTATCAAATGCTCGGCCAAAGGACAGTGGCATGACTTGTGTTCCATCTTTTCCTTTTTAAAATGTACTCTCTGATCTTTTCTGTTCCGCGCACTGTGAGGCCCGTGGAAAGGGGAAGGCGCTGTCAGCCACTAGCTGGGAACACACAGGGAAAGTAGACCCGCTTAGTTGAGATTATGCTGGAGTTGGTATTTTTGTTTTAAAATCCAGTAAAGAAACATGGTCTGTATCATTGCCTGTGACATTTACCCTCAGGAAAGATGCCAGGACTGAAGCATCCTGGAGGCTGACAGGTGATCTCTTTAGCTCTGTGACCCTCGCGTTTATAAGAGGTGAGACGTGGTGATTTGTTCCTGCAGGTAAAGGTAAGGGAACAGTGAGTGGAGAAAGGGAGATCATTTTGCTGCTGCTTGTGGGATGTATCTGATTGAACGGTGGAAACGATCTGTGTATCCGGTTTTTAGGTTTAAGACTTTTCAGAAGCGTTGAAGTGTATGGCACGTGGGACAGTGTTAAATCACATTAGTATTACATTTCTGTGCGTGTGGTTTAGATACATTTCCAGAACGTTTTGCTGACATATGCATTGGCTTGCCATGATGAGGATGGAGGGCCAGTTCCAGGAAGGGCCCGAGGAGGTGCAGGGTGCAGGCCAGTTGCTGGGTGTCCAGCAGACTAGTGATTCGATGAAGAAGAACATTAGTATTCTCCCTGCAGCCAGCGCTGTGCAGAAAGCAAACATGCAGACCGTGCGTGGTTAAGGCTTTCCCCACTGGGAGGGTCTCAGGGCAGGTCAGGAGCTCTCCCTGGCAGCTTTCATCTAAAGTGGTGGGCGGGAGGGCAGTGGAACTCATGTCCATTTTGCAGGTGGCAAAACTGAGGCAAAAAAAAAAAAAAAGGAAGAGTGTAGGCAGCCTCATGGGAGAATTGAGACAAGAACAACAGGCCTTTTCGTAGCTTAGTGAGGAACTTTGACTAAATCACTATCAAGTCCACTTTTTTGTTTTTTAAGATGGGGTTTTACTCTTTTTGCCCAGGCTGGAGAGCAATGGTATGATCTTGGCTCACTGCAATCTCAGCCTCGTGGGTTCAAGTGATTCTCCTGCTTCAGTTTCCTGAGTAGCTGGGATTACAGGCACGTGCCACCAAGCGTGGCTAATTCTATATTTTTAGTAGAGATGGGGTTTCATCATGTTGGCCAGGCTGGTCTCGAACTCCTGACCTCAGGTGATCCGCCCACCTTGGCCTCCCAAAGTGTTGGGATTACAGGCGTGAGTCCGCTTTTTAAGGGTGTTCAAGAAAAAAGTGATCCAGTGATACTTGCTAAAGCATGGTAAGGAAGACTTCATTTAGGACGATGGTGATAGGGACCGTTGCAGGGGAATCTTGCAGTGTGGGAGAGAGATCGGGCTCAACTCTGAAAACAGGAGATTTATAATGCCCAGGAGCAGAGCTGCGTGGGGGTGGTCAGTGGATGGAAGATTACTAAGAAGAACATCAGAGGAAAGGGGAATTCTGGCTAAACCCACCTAACAGGACTCTTGCTGAATACAGGCCAAGGTGATCAAGTATCACCTTGGGGGTTTTGGAGGATGACGACCCTCATCAGATCTCAGGGGGGCTCAGATGTCCAAGGTGGTGGAGGCTTCTTGCTAAACTGAGTTAGCAGGGTTCTTGTTGAAACTGAATTTTATAAGGAAGGGCACAGATGGGCCTAGGAGAAAGTTCGGGAGCCTGATTGACATCTGGTCATTATTAATTTAGCTGGAATTATGACATTTGTGTTGCCTATATGGGCTGGCTTTTTTGTGTTTGTTTTTACCTGTCACACAGAAGAAATGCGTGTCCTACGACTTGTGGATTTGCACATCTCTCAGAAGAAAATTGTCAAGTCTTTGCCATGGCCCACAGGCCCTAAAGCCCTGTAGGGATCTTGTGAACCCCATTTTCTCTCTCTTCACACAGCCTCCTGCTCTTCTGTAACCAGAGCCTTGCCAACCCAAAAGGCCTTACGTTTGTGCTTCTGTCTCCCTGGTAGAGGCTTCTACATGCGCCTGGAGTTCTCTCCTCATTCCGTTCGATTCTCAGCAGAGAGACCTGCCCTGGTTACGCGTCTGTAATTGTACAAAAATGCTATCTGTATGTCCATCTATAAATTTATTCATCTGTTTATCTCTATCATCTATTTGTCTGTCCATCCATCCATCCGTCCATCCATCCACCTACCCACCCATCATCCATCTGTCCGTCCATCCATCCACCCACCCACCCATGATCCATCTGTCCGTCCGTCCATCCATCCATCCATCCATCTATCTCACCCATCCCATCCATCCATCCATCCATCCATCCATCCATCCATCCATCCAGTCCATCCGTCCATGCATCCATCCATGCATCCATCCATCCATGCATCCATGCTTCCATCCATCCATCCATCCATCCATCCATCCATCCATCCATCCATCTCACCCACCCATTCATCTACCCATTCATCCATCCATCCATTCATTTATCCATCCATCCATCCATCCATCCATCCATCCATCCATCCATCCATCCATCCATTTCATCCACCCATTCTTTCATTCATCCATCCACCCACCCACCCACCATCTGGCACCCCACAACAGATTGATTAATCTGTGTGTACATGATTGAACAGCAATTAAAGCGTTTTACCATGGCACTAAAGCCTAGGAAGTATGAACTTTTCTTTCTGCTGGAATGTTAATGTGATTATGTTGTAGGGAATGGGAGAAACTGTCAACTATACTTGAAGATTAAGTTGGCTCTGTGAGTCAGGAAGTGAATAAAGAGAGATGGTTGCCATTTCGGAGGAGAAGAAATTAGCAAGTGGGGCAACGTAAGGGTCAGTCTTGCATCTGTGGACTTTGGTCAGTCAGTATTTGCACTTTGGAAAACAGAGAAAAGTAGGATGTAGAATTTTAAGATGTCAAGGCAATTAGATGAGTGCCTAATTCTACAAAGAGTGGTTTAGGAACAGAACCAAAAGTCCAACTTAACAATTCTTCCACTCTCCCCTAATAGAGAGTCTGGGTTCATGGAAGTAGGAGGGAAGAAAATCTCTGTCTTCAGCCCTTGGGGTTGAAGTGGGCAATTGCTGTCAGAAACTGAGAAGGAAGAGAATGTCACTGGGGTTTCCTAGGAGAGGTCTCTGGTTAAGAAAATTTCAATGGATTTGTCTATCCGTTGTAGCCCATTTTGGATGAGAATTTAGACAGTATTTTGGGGGAGGGGCATATGGGAAGAAAACCACTGCACCGCCCTCACTCTTGTTACTCTTTCTAAATTGTAAAATTATACCCAGTGAGGAGGCGTGGTTTAAAAATGAAAGAGCGTGACTTTGGCATCAAACTAGGGTTACAATGTCAGTTTAGTGCCATATTAGCAAAATTTTCGCCTTTTTCAACCTTAGTTTTCTCAGCTGTAAGATGGCCATAATAATGTTATCATGCAGGGTTATTATTAGAATTGGGAAGTAGTTGGCAAATAGTTTTTTAAAAATAAGCTTATGCTCATTTAGACTTGGGAGGCTGAGGCAGGAGGATGGCTTGAGCCCAGGAATGTGAGGTTATAGGGAGCTGTGACCATGCCACTGCACTCCAGCCTGCATGACAGGACAAGACCCTGTCTCTCAAAAAAATTATATACAGTTTTTAATGAGCAGTATTGATGATGGTGATGATGATGACGATGATGATGGTAATGGTGATCGTGATGATGGCGATGATGATGATGACTGTGATGACGATGATGGTGGGGATGATAACTGCGATGATGGTGGTGATGATGGTGGTGATGGAGATGATGGTGATAGTGATGATGATGGTGATGATGACTATGATGATGGCGATGACTGATGGTGATGGTGATGATGGCAATGATGGTGATGATGATGGTGATAGTGATGGTGGCAGTGATGACAAGGATGATGATGATGGTGATAACTCTGATGACTGTGATGATGGTGGTGAAAATGATGATGATAATGACTGTGGTGATGGTGATGATGATGAAGATGATGGTGATTGTGATGGTGATGATGGTGATGATGAAGATGATGGTGATTGTGATGGTGATGATGGTGATGATGATGGAGATGATGGTGATGATGGTGATGATGGTGATGATGATGGTGATGATGGAGGTGATGATGGTGATGGTGATTGTGATGGTGATGATGGAGATAATGGTGATGATGGTGGTGATGATGGTGATGATGGAGATGACGATGGTGATGATGATGGTGATGATGGTGATGGTGATGATGGTGATGATGGAGATGATGGTGATAGCGATGATGATGGTGATGATGACTATGATGATGGCGATGATGACTGACGATGGTGATGGTGATGGCAACGATGGTGATGATGATGGTGATGGTGATGGTGGCAGTGATGGAGATGATGGTGATAACTATGATGATGACTGTGATGATGGCGGCGAAAATGATAATGACTGGTGATGGCGATGATGATGATGATGGTGATGGTGATAATGACTGTGATGATGATGGTGATGATGATCATAATGATGATGATGATTATTTAGGTTAGGGAAGCTTCATTCTTTGCACAATAACCTGTTTTCTCAGGGAAAGGATTTGTTCTCTGTGCTCCAACTTTATATATATGTAAGGAAGCACAGAATAGTTTGCATCTTTTTTTTTTTTTTTTTGAGGCAGAGTCTCGCTCTGTGGCCCAGGCTGGAGTGCAGTGGCCGGATCTCAGCTCACTGCAAGCTCCGCCTCCCGGGTTCACGCCATTCTCCTGCCTCAGCCTCCCGAGTAGCTGGGACTACAGGCGCCCGCCACCTCGCCCGGCTAGATTTTTGTATTTTTTAGTAGAGACGGGGTTTCACCGTGTTAGCCAGGATGGTCTTGATCTCCTGACCTCGTGATCCGCCCGTCTCGGCCTCCCAAAGTGCTGGGATTACAGGCTTGAGCCACTGCGCCCAGCAATAGTTTGCATCTTGACCAAATTCTCTTAACAGCCTTGTTTGTTAAATTGCCCAAGGTGCAGCTCAGTGATCAAAAGACATGCAGGGTGTTTCGGGCTAGTGTAGGGAGATCCAGCCAGTTATGAAGCAAACACTTGCTAGAGCAAGAAATTTTTAAAGGAAAAATAGAGAAGGTATTTTTTATATCATTCAGTAGCATAAATGAAAATGTAGATCATAAATGAATTTTCTGCCTGGCAGAGGCATACCACGTTGTTAGGGAGGATGCTTACCTGTTTCTGTTCAAAAGGATGTCAGAGAACACAAAAATTATCTAAAACACATTTGATGGGATTGAGAATACTACATATCAGTTGGCTCTGTTTGTTTCTGTCATTTATTCAAGGCCTCGTGCCTTCTCACTGCTGGCTGCACTGTGTGGACGCTGTTCATCTGATGTTCAAAATGTCCACAGTGTGGTCCCAGGGTACCTTGCCAGCAGCAGCATTTCATCAACTCGTCACACCGGAGTCAAAATCCCTCCAGACACTAGCTTTGAGATTTAGACAACTTCTTGAACCTTGATGAGTTCAATTTCCACATCTGTAAAATAGGGATAATTAATGGGAATATAAAATACACAATGTTCTGCATCTTTGTTTTTGCATTTAACAGTATATCTTGGGAATAATTCTGTATTATACATGTAAATCTACTTAATTATTTTACATGACTGCATAGTACTCCATTGTATTTTTATTTATCTATTTATTTGTTTATTTTTAGAAATAGGATCTCACTGTGTTGCCCAGACTGGAGGGCAGTGGTGCAATCATAGCTCATTGCAGCCTTGAACTTCTGGGCTCAAGTGATCCTCCTGCCTCAGCCTCTCAAGTAGCTGGGACTACAGGCGCACACCACCACGCTCAGCTAAGTTTTTATTTATTTATTTTTGTAGAGACAGGGTCGCTGCTAAGGGTGGTCTCAAAACTCCTGGCCTCAAGCAATCCTCCTGCCTTGGTCTCCCAAAGTGTTGGGATTACAGGCATGAGCCACCACGCCTGGCCTCCATTGTTTTTTTAGATTGTAACTTACTTAACCAGTCCCCTATTAATGGATATTTAGAATTTTTCCAGTGTTCTGCTATTTCAAACTTTTATTGATTGTTTTAAGCCAGAATATTGATTTTTTTTACACAGACACAGCCAAATGTCCCTTAAATGTAGTAATTATTTTACCTATAAGGACTCTGTGTTTTTTTATGGAATAGCTTGAAGCATACTTAAAGTGTATTGATGTGTGTTTAGTTAGCAGGGAGCTTAAAAGAATTTTCCTTTAAGTTACTTGTTGAGACATCTGCCCTGAATGAGAATGAAAATAAGCTCAAAAGAGTGCCTAAAGTCAGAGGATCTGGCGAGTGGGAATGGCTGGATGAGGGATGGCCTGTTGGGATTAATCATGAACATTCTGTCCCATCGCCACTTCACCATTCAGGTTTTGCCCACCATGTGACAATGGGGCTATGCGGCTGGCATTAGGAGCATGTTGGATTTTTGTAGCAGCCAGAGGGCAGAACATGAGCGTTTGCTAGGTCTGGTTCCCTCACCATCAGGGATGGGAGTGAGAAGGGGGAGTTCGCCTCTGAAGAGCCACCTCTGCAGGGAGAAATCTGTCTCCAGCAGGAGATCTGGGAAGACCACAGTGAGAAGTGCTGGCGAAGAGGTCCGCACAGGTGATGAAGAAAGAGAGTATCCCGGCGGTTGCAGTTTCATCCAAGTCAGTACCTTTGTCATCCATGGAAAATATACCCTGGCAACAAATGCATGCATGGCCCACATGGACACTTTATTTGCCCTTGAGTGTTGCCAGCTTTTTACGCTGTAGCTATAAGGAGATTTTGTAATCTCAAAAGGAACTGAATATTTTTTTAAGAGACAGGGTCTCACTCTGTCACACTGTAGGCTGGAGTGCAATGGTGTGATCATAGCTCATTGTAACTTTGAACTCCTGGGCTCAAGCGATCCACCCACCTCAGCCTCCCAAGGAGATAGGACTACAGGCGTGTGCAACTACACCTAGCCGATTTTTTCTTTTTCTTTTTTTTTTTGTAGAGTTGGGGGTCTCGCTATGTTGTCCAGGCTGGTCTCCAACTCCTGGCCTCAAGTGATCCTCCTGCCTTGGCCTCTCAAACTGTTGGGATTACAGGCATGAGCCACCGTATCTGGCCTGAATATTTTATTCTGCCTCCGTCTCCAAAAAGCAGGCTTCCATGGATGCTCCCTGTTGGTATAAGAAAAAAAAATGATTGACTCACTTCGGTTCCATATCAACCTTTAACAAATGGCATGAAAAGAGCAGAGATAAAACGTGGGAGCCTGTCAGAGAAGTGAAGGAGGAAAGCAAGGAGTGCTATTAAACAAAGCGTGTTTTTAAGAGTGTGGCAGTAAGCTTTCACGTGGAATTTATTTGTCTTCTGCATTTGGATCAGTGAGGCTGTGAACAGCAAAGATTTAGTGCCACAGAAACACCTGCAGAAACCAAAGATGTCACAAGCAATGATTGTGTCAGCATTTTGATGCGTTCTCCCTGTGACAAGTATTGTCATAACCTAGACCTGCCCTGGTGGCAGTTTCAGACATAGGATTGTACTCAGAATGAAAACTGATCTGGACAAAAATTAAGCTAATCGTGTGGGTATTTAAGAATGCCTCATCATGGTTCTTGAAGCTATTATGCAGGGTTGCTTATCATTGAGGAATTTACCAGTTAAAGAGGAAGACGAAAATTTTTCAGTGAGAAAGCGTAGCTGTTTTGAAGGATTCTCTCTGTTCCTAAGCATCTACTTGCTAAAGTTAAGGATATGTTTCTAATTTGAACTGGTTGGTCAGGCACCAGTCCTAGTTAATAAGAACCCGAGTTAGAGTTTTTTTGTTTTTGTTTTTTTCTATTTTTTTTTTTTAAGGAATAGAATTTTAATACTTTTAGCTTAAGCATTAGCATAAACAAATGTAAGGCTTACTATGTAATTGTCAGGTGGAGAGCTTTAAAAGATACATTTTAATGAATAGACATTGTATCTAAGTTGGATATCCATGTTCTTGGACACATTTGTTCTTCAGGCATGTGAAAGCGAGTCTTTTTGCTGTGTTTGCTTGGCAGAACTTTATTTTCCAGATTGGGCCTGGCTTTTCTTAGGTCAATGTGCTGAATTAGCACTACAAAATGTCATTAGTGGTGTGCGATTTAGTAAAGATTTTTAGCTGAAGATTCTATCAGAAGGAGTTAATGTCACTTCTAAAATTGCCAAATTTCTGCCGGGAGAGTTGCGTAGACATTGAACATTGAGACCATTTACTTCACTACTGTCATTCCTTCCTTCCCTCCTTCCCTCCCTCCCTCCCTCCTTCCCTCCCTCCCTTCCTCCTTCCCTCCCTCCCTCCCTCCTTCCGTCCCTCCCTCCTTCCTCATTCCCTCCGTCCTTCCCTCCCTCCCTCCTTCCCTCCTTCCCTCCTTCCCTGCTTCCCCCCTTCTTTCCTTCCCTCCTTCCCTCCTTCCCCCCTTCCTTCCTTCCTTCTCTCTTTTTCTTTTTGATGGAGTCTCGCTCTGTGACCCAGGCTGGAGTGCAGTGATGTGATTTCAGCTCACTGCAACCTCCGCTGCTGGGGTTCAAGCAGTTCTCCTGCCTCAGCCTTATGAGTAGCTAGGATTACAGGCATGTGCCACCATGCCCGGCTAATTTTTGTATTCTTGGAGACGGGGTTTCACCATGTTGGTCAGGCTGGTCTCAAACTCCTGACCTTGTGATTCACCCACCTTGGCACCCGAAAAGTACTGGGATTACAGGCGTGAGTCACTGCGCCCAGCCGACTTCATTACTGTTATGATCCATTCAGATTCTCTGGGGTCTGTAAGGGTTAGGGTTAGCAAACAGGTTTTTCCATTTGAAGAGTTGATTCTAATCTGGAACAATAGGTCTAAAAGGCACCTGTCTACTTCCTAGACGGTCTCAAGCCAAGTACCACCAATTTCATCCCTCCCTCCCTCCCTCCCTCCCTCCCTCCCTCCCTCCCTCCCTCCCTCCCTCCCTCCCTCCCTTCCTTCCTTCCTTCCTTCCTTCCTTCCTTCCTTCCTTCCTTCCTTCCTTCCTTCCTTCCTTCCTTCCTGTCTCTCTTTGTCACCCTGGAGTGCAGTGGTGCAGTCATGGCTTACTGCAGTCTCAGCCACCCAGCCCAAGTGGTCCTCCTACCTCAGCTTCCTGAGTAGCTGGGACCATAGGCACGCACCACCATGGCCGGATCATTTTTGAATTTTTTTTGGTAAAGATGGGGTTTTATCCTGTTGTCCAGGCTGGTCTGGAACTCCTAGTCTTAAGTGATCCTCCTGCCTTGGCCTCCCAAAGTGCTGGGATTACAGGCATGAGCCATGGCACCCCAGCTTTTCAGTGTTTTAAAACCAGCCTTTAATATTGTGCTGACGTGACACTGGGGAAAATAATATGATTAGTAGAAAAGAACATTTTAATTTATGGTCAGAGGCCAGGGGGTAACGTCTACAGACCCAGTTACACAGTCTGGTAAGGGCAGTAGGCTGGAAGCGATGCTGTTCATCAAGTTAATAACACAGTCAGTCTGATTTGTATGTAGAATGACTAAAAAGCATAGAAAGGCAAAGAGCCAATAATAGCTACACTAAGCTAATAGGGCACATCATTTCAGTATCATCTGATTATTTCTTGGTCTAATTTGGGATGGATATAATTTCACCCAGTGGTTGGTTTAGTGAACTGTCATGAATCAAAAAGACAGCTCCCGAATTCCTGATTCTCATTAAAAGTCAGAGGAGTCCTTTCCAGGTTTCAGCAGTTCCGTTTGACCAACAGTTTTGGAGCACCTAAAATGTGCAAGTCACAGCAGATTGGTCGGAGGCTACAATTTTTGACCATTTTGTGATTAAATTGCTCTTGTCCGAGAAAAGAATTTATTTTAAAATAATGTGCACTTATTTATTTATTTATTTATTATTTATTTATTTTTGAGACTGAGTCTCACTCTGTCGCCCAGGCTGGAGTGCAGCAGCATGACCTCGGTTTACTGCAACAACTTCCGCCTCCCGGGTTCGAGCCATTCCCCTGCCTCAGCCTCCCGAGTAGCTGGGACTACAGGCGCCCGCCACCACTCCTGGCTCATTTTTGTATTTTAGGTAGAGACGGGGTTTCACCGTGTTGACCAGGCTGATCTTGAACTCCTCATCTCAGATGATCTGCCCTCCTCGGCATTCCCAAGTATTGGGATTACAGGTGTGAGCCTCCACACCCAGCTATTATTGTTTTTTTTTGTTTTTTGGGTTTTTTTTTTGCTCTTTTTGAGACAGAGTCTTGCTCTGCCACCCAGGCTGGAGTGCAGTGGCGCGATCTTGGCTTACTGCAACCTCTGCCTCCTGGGTTCAAGTGATTCTCCTGTCTCAGCCTCCCGAGTTGCTGTGATTACAGGTGCCCACCACCACGCCCGGCTAATTTTTGTATTTTTTCAGTAAAGACGGGTTTCGCCATGGTGGCCAGGCTGATCTCAAACTCCTGACCTCATGTGATCTACCCGCCTTGGCCTCCCAAAGTGCTAGGATTACAGGTGTTAGCCTCCCACGCCTGGCTGTTGCCCGATTATTCTTAACAACCTTAGGTTAAAGATGAAAGGTATTAGAAACTGGAAAAGATTATGAGAAACTGGGATAGAAACAGATTTCTTGTTTCCATTTTTTACAATAATAATTGGTAGTGAGGAGGGAGTTAGCCAGCGTATCTCTGGGCTTGGCTTGGTTCTGAGTTCTGGGCCCAGCCTAAGCTAAAGGTCTGGAGTTGAGACGACTGGAGTCAGAATGATTCTGATAATTTTTTAACTACAGGTAAGCACATGCCTATCTATAGCACAGGAGAAGGGTAAAAAACCAGTTCACAAGCCCTTAAATGTCTGTTTTTAGCCAAGGCATCCTTAGGGCACATGCATTTTGTGTTGCTTTTTCAGGGAACTCAGGAAGAACATTCCCAGATCCCAGGTCCACTTCTTTTCTTTGCCCTGTCACTCACTGGTCGCTTGGACCTCAGATCATTTCACTCAGAGAGGACTGGGTATACATTTAACAGCATGGAGAGCCAACCATCGTAACACCACAGTCCATTGAAACTGACTAGATAAAGCAAAGCAAAACAGCTTTTATTTTCCAGAGCCATCATTTATGAAGTTAAAAGTCTAAGTAGCCATTTAGAATTCTTTCATCACTATGGAAAATGGGATGGTTTCCTTTAGTCTTGGAAATTTGGTTCTCAAAAGATTATTTCCTCGCAGGCACCTGGCTTATAATCAGGATGAGCTGCCTGTGGGTGATGATTTGATTTTCTTTGAAATGTGGGGAAAAGGAGGAAGGATTCAACTTTTGCAATTTGTACAGCCTATCATCAGGTGAAGAAAACATTTAGCATTTCAAGATTAAATTTTTATTTGACCTTTCCAATAATTTATCACAGAGATTCCTTTTTGATGGAAATTTTGTGTTTTTTAAATAGAATAATGGCTTTCTTTATCATTCAAATAAATGTCTTGTCACAACTTGAAAAAATGCAGTTTTTGAAACACTGAAATTTTTATTTCTCCCACAGTTATGCATTTTCTAAAGTCCTTTCATCTGTATAAAAATCTGCTGTTTCTTTTTACCAAATTTTACTTATTCAACAAGGATGAAGGTTTATAGGGAGAAAATATCATAAATTAACAAATTTAAGACTTTTTCTAGTCAAAACAAACAGTGATCTCTGGATTATTCAACTGTATAATATTACTTAAGCATTCAGGCATGTAAGTGCATGTTTTAAAATAAATCAGGAGGGACTCAAATAATTTTTATGCCTCAAGAGAAACCTTTGAGGTTCTTTCTGCACAGGCTTGCATAGAAACTTAGAGAAACATATTATGGAGGAGAAAAGAGATAGTACTGTTTTCTAGTACTAGTGTTGAGTGGATAGTGCTAGTGCTGAGTGGATGGTACTAGTGTTGAGTGGATAGTGCTAGCGTTGAGTGGATGGTACTAGTGTTGAGTGGATAGTGCTAGTGCTGAGTGGATGGTACTAGTGTTGAGTGGATAGTGCTAGCGTTGAGTGGATGGTACTAGTGTTGAGTGGATAGTGCTAGTGTTGAGTGGATGGTACTAGTGTTGAGTGGATAGTACTGGTGTTGAGTAGAAGGTCATTAGGATACATTACTTACTTTGCAGATCTACAGCACAGGAGAAGAGTGAAGAGCCTGATGGGGAATCAGAGGAGAGCCCCCATTAATGGTCATCATCAGAAGTGTCTTGGGCACCAGTTGACACAAGTATTATTAGGTCTAGAGACACAGAAACAGAATACATGCACCTCCTATTCTCGTATAGGAAGCATGTTAAGGACTGTAATGGGATGTGCACATGGGATAGGTAATGTACGTTTAAGCCACATTTTTCAGAAGGAGAGCATCATTCTGCCTGGGTGAGAAGCAATTGAGAAAACCTTAAGAGAGGAGGAAATAAGAGGTCAAGGTGGGCAGATCACTTGAGGTCAGGAGTTCGAGACCAGCCTGATCAACATGGTGAAAACTCGTCTCTACTAAAAAAAAAAAAAAAAAAAAAAAAAGCTAGCTGGGCATGGTGGTGTGCGCCTGTAGTCTTAGCTATTCAGGAGACTGAGTCAGGAGAATGGCTTGAACCCCAGAGGCGGGGGTTGCAGTGAGCTGAGATGACGCCGCAGCACTCCAGCCTGGGTGACAGAGTGAGACTCTGTCTCACAGTAAAAAACAAAAAAGGAAAAAGGAGGAAATATACCATCTGGGCCTTTGAAAAATACTTGGAATTGGCTGGGCGCAGTGGCTCACACCTATAATCCCAGCACTTTGGGAGGCCGAGGCGGGCAGATCGTGAGGTCAGGAGATCGAGACCATCCTGGCCAACATGGTGAAACCCCGTCTCTACTAAAAATACAAAAATTAGCCTGGCGTGGTGGCATGGGCCTGTAATCCCAGCTACTCGGGAGGCTGAGGCAGGAGAATTGCTTGAACCAGGGATTCGGAGGTTACAGTGAGCCACGATAGCACCACTGTACTCCAGCCTGGGTGACAGAGCGAGACTCTGTCTCAAAAAAAAAAAAAAAAAAAAAAAAGAAAAGAAAGAAAAAGGCATGGAATTTTACCAAGCAGAAAGGAAAAGGAATGAATGACATTCAGGGAAGGAGGGGATGGGCAGAACTTGAACAAAGGCCAGTGGTGTGAAAGGCCATTGTGTGTTCAGGAAACTGCCTGTTGAGTGGTGTGGTTGGGTTGAGGTGACTTGTATATGGTGGGGAGTGTTTGTGTTGGGGACAGTGGCTATAGTGGCAGATGAGCCTGCAAAGTTGTGGTCAGGTTTAGAAAAGCTTCGAGTGGCATGGGTAACTTGCAAAGGGATTTGAACTTGATCCCATAGACACGAAACCTCAACGATTTAAGGAGGGTAATGACATAATCAAATCTTATTTCCAGAAGAGTAATTTCAGTAACAGGAGGTAGCAGGTAGCAGTGGGCTCGCTGGGGGCTACAGGACCAGGAAGGAGTGCGTGGAGGTATTGCAGAATCGAGAGAAGGAGGACATGAACCAGAGGAACAGTGAAGGGATGGAGGAACAGGCGGGCGTTTGAGACTCTTGTCTCAAGCGGAAGACCTGAACGTACTTGGCGATGGAAATGACAGAGACAGAGAGCAGTAAAGTAGACAGGTTTTAGGCCGCATTACTGATTAGTAGAAATGAAAGAGAGAAGTTTTGGGGTAAAGATAACTATGTTTCACTTTGGTTATCGTGCTCTTGAGAGGCTGGGAAGGGCCTTTGTGAGCGGAGAAGGTAAGGTTTGCACATGAGAGAGATTAAAATGTGGATGAAGCTTAGGAGACCATCAAAGGACAGAGGGGGCTGAGACTATGGAAACAGCTGAGATTTCCATGGGGAAGATACAGACTAGGAAGAAGGAAGGGTTGCAAATGAACCCTTGGGGGCCCATTGATGTTTGAAGGGAGGAAGAGGAGATGGAGATGGAGAGGAAATGGACATAGAGGCAGAAGGAGAGGACTATGCTGTAGAACCAAGAAGCAAAGAATTTTAGGAAGAAGGTCAAGGCAAAAACCAGTAGGATGAGCAGTGAGAGGAAGCCATTGGGTTTAGCAACTGGGAGACCCCTGGGGGGCCCTGCCCACGAGGGTGCAGTCAAGTGGTGGTGGAGGAAGAAGGCGGACTGCAGAGAGAAGAGTGGGGCACGGGCTCCAGGCCAGTGACAGCTGTGCCCAGACAATTTTAAGTTGCCAGCATGATTCGGTCTGGCTGGAGTGCCCCATCGTTCAGCTTTAAATGCACAATGCTTGTGTTTTATAGCCTATAGACTGCAACCTGCTTTGACCTCTTTGTATTTTTTAAAACTTTGTCACTCTGTCCCTGCTTTTGTTCCTTGGAATTTATGTTCTTGGGTTGCAGGAAGTCTTTATAGGTTTTCAGATCATTTTCCTTGCTGTAGCCTTTCTTGTCACAAGGACACCCCCCTCCTCTCTCTCTCTCTCTCTCTCTCTCACACACACACACACACACACAGACACACACACACACACCACTGTGTTATATAATATCATAGAAAGTGCTCAAACTGTTCATTCATGAGCTTTGTGTTTGATGTTTCTAATTAAATTTCCTGGAACAGGGGAAGTGTCTTCAAGTGATTTCTGTTTATTGTGGGAACAGTAACAGTTTATGGTAATCTTATATCCCTTAAGAAGGCCAGAGAACTTTGTCTTTCGAAAGCTTAAAGCAGGTAAATGCACATTGTTTGGCTAAATGATAAAGCAGGTGGATTTGCGGGCTTGGAGCGATGGCAGCTCATCTGACAACAGGGTCTTCTAACCCCTCCATCCCTGTCACCTGCAGTGCTTGCCAAGCACACGCCCTGGTAGCCATGGGTATCAGCCCGGCATGACTCATTGAGAAAGGACCTCGGAGAGAATAGGAAACCGAGTTCTATTTTTTGCCCTTTACCACTTGTGTGATGGGACTCAGTATCCTCATCTGTAAAATGGAGATGGCAGTAACTTCTCGTCTGCTTCATGGGGTTGCTGTAAGGAGTGGATTCACTGATAAATGCCAGAGTCCTTTGTAAATATCAAGTTGCTCACTCCAGCTGGCACCCTACAGTTGATAAATTTTTTTCTCCTTTAGGGAGGTATTTAGTGAAAAGGTCTATCTAGTTTTTCCAATGTATCCGTCCTCAGGCAACATCATTGATTAGAAGCAAGCAGACCTTTTATGTTTATCTTTTTATTGCAGTGAAATATACATAACATAAACTTTACCACTTTAACCTCTTTGGGGGGTGGGGTGTGGGGTGCGGCGGGGGACAAGGTCTTGCTCTATGGCCCAGGCTGAAGTACAGTCCCGTGATCATGGCTCACTGCAGCCTTGACCTCCCGGGCCCAAGTGATCCTCCTACCTTAGCCTCCCAAGTAGCTGGTATGACAGGTGTATATCACCGTACTTGGCTAATTTTTAAATTTTTTGTAGAGACAGGGTTTCACTGTGGTGCCCAGGCTGGTCTCGAACTCCTGGGCTCAAGCGATCCTCCCACCTCAGCCTCCCAAAGTGCTGGGATTATAAGCATGAGCTACTGTGCCCGGCCTATTTTAACCATTTGACAGAGTACAGTTTGGTGGCATCAAGTATATTCACATCGTTGTGCAACCATCAACCCCATCCATCTCCAGACCTTTTTTTTTTTTTTTTTTTTTTTTTTTTTTTTTTTTTGAGACAGAGTCTCGCTCTGTCATTGAGGCTGTAGTGCATAGGCGTGATCTCAGCTCACTGCAGCCTCCGCCTCCAGGACCCAAGTGGTTCTCCCACCTCAGCCTCCTGAGTAGCTGGGACTACAGACATGTGCCACCACACACTGCTAATTTTTATATTTTTAGTAGAGACGGGGTTTCACCATATTGGCCAGGCTGGTCTCAAATGACCTCAAGTGATCTGCCTGCCTTGGCCTCCCAAAGTGCTGGGATTACAGGCATGAGCCACCATGCCTGGCCTCCAGATCCTTTTCATCTTCCCAAACGGAAACTCTGTCCCCATTAAACAGAACTCCCCATTGCCTTCTCCCCCTAGTCCCTAGCAACCACAGTTCTACTTTCTTCCTTTATGAATTTGATGACTTTGGACACCTCCTGTAAGTAGAATCATACGGTATTTGGCTTTTTGTATCTGGTTTATTTCCTTTAGCATAAATGTCCTCAGAGTTCATCCGTGTTCCAGCATGGGTCAGAATTCCATTGCTGTTTGTGGCTATTTACTGTTATATATGTAGACCAGATTTTATCCATTTGTCCCCCAGTGGATGCAAGGGTTGTTGCCACCTCGTGGCTGTTGTGAATAATGCCGCTGTGACTGTGGCTGTCGACGCCCCTGTTCATTCCCCGCTTTCACTTCTGGGTATAGACCTAGGCGTGGAGTTGCATGCTGACTTGCATTCGCAGAGAATGGGACTGGAAACTTGGCTCCGTGACTCTACTCAGGATCTTCTGATGGAGACTCCTTGGTCATGTGGCGTCAAGCCTGGGCTGTTTAGCATGTGACTCTCTTGACGTACCTTTGTGCCGCTGTCCTGCCTTCCCCATAGGGGGCCACATAGCCCATCGCCACCTAGCCAGGGACAAAGGCAGAAAAACCCTAGCTCCACGGGCACTACTGCCTCGCCGTGTTGTCAGCTTCCTGCCGTGGCAGTGCTGGCTCTGAGGAGACCCCTCGGTCCCTTCCTCAATCTCTTGTCCCTCGGGCTGAGTCCTGCGGCAACCTCACTTCTCACTCCATTTCCTCCAAGCAAGGAAATGCTTTTCTCTTATAGGCTACCAAGGGTCCGATTGAGCAGGGTGTCCCCTCTGTGTGGGCCGTGGTCATTTCTGATCACAGGGATTCTGTAGAGGAAGGAACACCTGTGGATGGAGAGTGGAGCGAGGGGCAGCCCAGGAGGAGAGGGACCTGATCGCCGTTCCCAGCCCAAGCCCTTGTCCGTGGTCACTGCTGCCAAAGGGCTTTTCCACCTTCCGGAAAATGGACTTAGTAAATCCAACAAACTAAGGAACATTGGGGTGTCATCAGCATTAGGGACTCAAGTGGCCAACAGGGAAACTGACTGACTGACTGAATGAATGAATGAATGAAGTATCTGGTATTAAACGACGTGGCCGGGCGCAGTGGCTCAAGCCTGTAATCCCAGCACTTTGGGAGGCCGAGACGGGTGGATCACGAGGTCAGGAGATCGAGACCATCCTGACTAACACGGTGAAACCCCGTGTCTACTAAAAACACACACACAAAAAACTGGCCGGGTGAGGTGGCGGGTGCCTATAGTCGCAGCTACTAGGGAGGCTGAGGCAGGAGAATGGCATAAACCCGGGAGGCGGAGCTTGCAGTGAGCTGAGATCCGGCCACTGCACTCCAGTGTGGGCGAGACTCCTTCTCAAAAAAAAAAAAAAAAAAAAAAAAAGAAAGAAAAAAGAAAAAAAAAAAACCACCCGTGGTGCTTGAACCTTGGTCTTTCCCCAGTGATTTTTCTCATACTCTAACATAGTTCTTGTTCTACCTCCCAGAGGGTAGTGAGGGGGAACACGTACCTCCTCATTCAGGGTCTTGGCCCACCTAAGAACTCTGTGAGGTGCAGCCACCTGTCTCCCCCTGGCTTAGCGATGAGTGAGGAGGGATGGGCCATGGGCTCAGGGGCCGTCTCTGGAATTGTTATGATTTGAGTTTCCTGGACAAAAGCCATTGGCCATGGCCGGTGTCACTGGGAATGCCTGACTCCGTGTATCCCTCTGTGATAAACCTGTGCTGGGTCTTTATCTGTTTATATTTAATGATGATTGTTCTGGCAGGTTCTAGAAGGTTTGGCTTCTGGGATGTAGTGTTTTGAGGGGAGAATCCTACAGATGAATCATTTGTGGATTTGGGCAGAAGATCCTGCTTCTGATCTTTTTCATCTGGGATATTTTGTGGAAGGACTATGTTCTGCCCCTTGGGTTTGTATAATTTCAAACAGACCTTGAAGCTATAGACAAGCTTGTCTCATGAGCATTCATGGGCCGGTGGGAGCGCTGTCCTGAGGTTAACTGCAGTGAGTGGAAGTGAATTCCTCTCGCTGGATAGGATTTTTAAACATGCATTTACCTTCCCTTGGATTGTGACAGAGTGTGCATTGCTGTCAGGAGGCCAAGGAGAGGAGGAGGAAGGGTGTTCCCTCTGTGCAGGAATCTCTTTGACAGTGACTAAAGTAGGGGTTCCCAACCCCTAGGCCGCAGACCAATACTGGTAGGGTATGTGGCCTGTTAGGAACTTTGCCACACAGCAAGAGGTGAGCAGCGGGCAAGCAAGCACAGCGTCATCTGTACTTAACAGCCACTCCCTGTTGTTCTCGTTACCGCCTGAGCTCCGCCTCCTGTCAGATCAGCAGCAGCACTGGATTCTCATAGGAGCATGAACCCTGTTGTGAACTGTGCACACGAGGGATCCAGGTTCCACGCTCCTTATGAGAATCTCATGCCTGATGAACTGTCACTGTCTCCCATCACCCCCAGATGGGACTGTCTAGTTACAGGAAAACAAGCTCAGGGCTCCCACGGATTCTGCATTATGGCAAGTTGTAGAATTATTTCATTATACATTCGTGTGTAATAATAATAGAAATAAAGTGGCTGGGCATGGTGGTTCACACCTATAATCCCAGCACTTTGGGAGTTCGAGGCGAGTGAATCACTTGAGGTCGGGACTTCGAGAGCAGCCTGGGTAACATGGTGAAACCCCATCTCTACTAAAAATACAAAAATTAGCCAGGAGCGGTGGTGGACACCTGTAACCCCAGCTCCTTAGGAAGCTGAAGCAGGAGAATCGCTTGAACCTGGGAGGCAGAGGTTGCAGTGAGCCAAGATTGTGCCACTGCACTCCAGCCTGGGCAAGAGAGCCAGACTCCGTCTCAAAAAAATGAAATAAAGTGCACAAGAAATGTAATGCACTTGAGTCATCCCCAAACCACCCTGCTCTCCCGGGTCCATGGGAAAACTGGTTTCCATGAAGCTGGTCCCTGATGCCAAAAAGGTTGGGGACCATTGGACTGAAGAAGGTAATGCCTGAAGCCCTGGCATTGCCATAACACTGGGGCTTCCAGTGGTTTCTCTGGACACAGGAACGTTGGTTTCTTGAAGCAGGAGTTGAAAGTCTCGGGACAGAGGATGACTCGGTGGGCTCTGGTACTTCCCTGTGCACAGAGCTGGGATCTGGAGGATCTGGGGATGACGGAGGAGCCTGTTCCATGCCAGGGTTATTAGTGGAGTTCTGCATGCAGGGCTTGCTTGCCGTCAGTGAAGGAGCTGGTCCCGGGGTGCTGGCTCTGGGGCTCCCTGATCACAAGAGGCTCCTCCAGAGAAATGGACTCTCCAGCCCCAGATGTCCTGGTTTTAGTTTGTTGCTCTGCCGTTGCAGAGTGAAATGTGTATTTTCAGGCAGGACAGTCTTCCCCAGTCCATGGCCCTTGTTTGTTAGTTTCTTTGGTTTAAAAAGGATTCAAGCCGGGCGCGGTGGCTCAAGCCTGTAATCCCAGCACTTTGGGAGGCCGAGACGGGCGGATCACGAGGTCAGGAGATCGAGACCATCCTGGCTAACACGGTGAAACCCCGTCTCTACTAAAAAATACAAAAAAATTAGCCGGGCGAGGTGGCGGGCGCCTGTAGTCCCAGCTACTCGGGAGGCTGAGGCAGGAGAATGGCGTAAACCCGGGAGGCGGAGCTTGCAGTGAGCCGAGATAGCGCCACTGCACTCCAGCCTGGGCGACAGAGCGAGACTCCGTCTGAAAAAAAAAAAAAAAAAAAAAGGATTCAAGCTGCTTGGTGAGCACTTGTACCCTCGGACCAATTAATGACCCTGTGTCTGGGCCACCTACAACACTGCTCACACTGCGTCATATCCTTACCCAGCTGGGAGAAGGAGTCCAGTGTTTGCAGAGCGCTCTGAAATTTCCTCTAGATGAAAAAGCCTGTGAGGACCTGGGGGTTTTAGTGTGACTTTCTGGTCCGTGTGGAGGTGCGGAGAGCTGACACCGGCAGAAGGATCCAGTCCTTTTCTGTAGAAGAAACCTCTTGTGGGCTCCAAAGTGACGCCACTGTGCTCTGCAGCAGGTGGTACCGGGAGGTGGCCTCACCATGTCGACCTCCACATCCACATGTCCCTTTGCAGGAAAGCATGCTTGCCCCTGTGTACTTCTTTTTTTAAAAAATTATTATTATTATTATTATTTTTTGAGACAGAGTCTTGCTCTGTCGCCCAGGCTAGAGTGCAGTGGCACGATCTCGGCTCACTGCAACCTCTGCCTCCCGAGTTCAAGCGATTCTCCTGCCTCAGCCTCCCAAGTAGCTGGGATGACAGGTGTGTGCCACCCCGCCTGGCTAATTTTTTGTATTGTTAGTAGAGACGGGGTTTCACCATGTTGGCCAAACTGGTCTTGAACTCCTGACCTCAGGTGATCCGCCTGCCTCAGCCTCCCAAAGTGCTGGGATTACAGGCGTGAGCCACTGTGCCTGGCCGCCCCTGTGTATTTGTTTGCACAAAGATGTTTGGCAAGGAGCCATGGTGGATAAAAGTAACAGTAATGCTTACAATTAAGCCGTCGTTATTGTTTACTTAAACTTTGGTGGTAGGGTGAATAGAGCTATTGCAAAACCAGACTCCTGCATCTAAGTGTTCTTTTTTTCCCTCTTTGTTCACAGCGGGGCCTTTTCGGAAGTGGTTTTAGCTGAAGAGAAGGCAACTGGCAAGCTCTTTGCCGTGAAGTGTATCCCTAAGAAGGCGCTGAAGGGCAAGGAAAGCAGCATAGAGAATGAGATAGCTGTCCTGAGAAAGTAAGTGCTGGAGGGCAGCCCTCCTCCCTTCCTCCTCTCCTCCCCTCCTCCCTCCTTCCCTCCCCAACACCTCCCCTCCTCCCTTCCCTACCTCCTGGCCCCTGTGTCCTGCAGGATGCCTGCCCCGGAGGCAGACTTTCCTCGGGGGCAGAGGGGCCCCCAGAGGACTCTGCAAATGATAACCCACTTTCAAAGCACTTTTCCCATAGATCTCTCGTGTCTTATAACATTCACGGCCATGGTTGGAAGTAGTTCTCAATTCCAAAGAGCACAGCTGTCAGGCAGACTTGCTTGGGAACCGAGACCCTGCCACTCACGATATCCGAGTGACCGTGGGCCGGCTACGGAGCCCTGAGTCTCCTCTGTAAAATGGAGTTACTGGCATCTCCTTGGCAGGGTGTTGTAGGGATTTGGTAAGATGCTGCTTACTACGTTTTTGTGAAGGGCTCACTGCGGCACTCACCACGTAGTAAGTGCTCAGTAAAGGTCTGTGCTGTTGCCACCGCTATGAGTACTGTTGTTGTTGTTGTTGTTGTTGTTACTGTTTTATTTATGATAAGGTGATAAAGCTCATAAAATACAGTCATGTGTCCAAAGCCTTGCAGCTCCAGGGTGGCAGAGCCTGGAATACCAACCCGGCCAGTGGTACTTCCACATGCTCCGATGGTTTCTCCCATTCTCTGCCACAGACGTGGCACCTGGCACCCAGCAGGCTGCATGGAGTTCACTGTTTCAGTGCTTACCTCTTCATTTCTTTCTTTATTTCCTTTCTTTCCCTCCCTCCCTCCCACTTTCCTTTCCTTTCTCTCTCTTTCTTTGTTTCTTTCTCCTTCCTTCCCTCCCTCCTTCCCTCCCTCCTTCCCTCCCTCCCTCCCTCCCTCCCTCCCTCCCTCCCTCCTTTCTTTCTCTTTCTTTCTTTCTTTCTTTCTTTCTTTCTTTCTTTCTTTCTTTCTTTCTTTCTTTCTCTCTCTCTCTCTCTCTCTTTCTTTCTTTCTTTTCTCTCTCTCTCTCTCTCTTTCTTTCTTTCTTCTCCTTCCTACCCTCCCTCCCTCCCTGCCTCCCTTCTCCTCCCTCCCTTCCTTCCTTCCTCCCTCCCTCCTTCCGTACTTGTTGACAGAGTCTTGCTCTGTTGCCCAGGATGGAGTACAATGGCGCAATCTTGGCTCACTGCAACTTCTACCTCCTGGATTCAGGTGATTCTCCCACCTCAGCCTCCCAAGTAGCTGGGATTACAGGCATCTGCCATCATGCCCAGCTAATTTTTGTATTTTTGTAGAGACGAGGTTTCACCATGTTGGCCAGGCTGGTCTTGAACTCCTGACCTCAGGTGATCTGCCCGCCTTGGCCTCCCAAAGTGCTGAGATAACAGGCATGAGCCACTGTGCCTGGCCAAGATTTTCATTTATTTCTATTACACACGGGGAGTGAAAATATAAGAAAGTCCCCTCTTGTATAATGGCACACATAGAACCATTCATTTTTTCTTGTTTTCTCCAGGCAGGATCTTGCTCTGTTGCCCTGTCTGGAGTGCAATGGCATAATCTTGGCTCACTGCAACCTCAACTCCTGGGCTCAAGTGATTTTCCCACCTCTGGCTCCTGAGTAGCTGGGACTGTAGGCACATGCTATCATGCCTGGCTAATTAAAAAACATTTTTTTTTGTTTGTTTTAGAGATGGAGGACTCACTGTGTTGCTCAGGCTGGTCTTGAACTCCTGGCCTCAAGCGGTCCTCCCACCGCAGCCTCCCAGATTGCTGGGATTACAGGCATCAGCCATGGCGCCTGGCTCCCAGAACCATTCTGATGTGTCTGGATGCACCCCAACGATGTTCTTTCATGGGTGTGGTGTCCGCACCGTTCCCCACACTGCCATGATTAAGCCATTTCCCTGTAATGTCAAAAGGTTTGGGGGAGTAAGCCCTTATGTAGTACCTGATTTTGCATGTTTGGAGTGTGTCTGAGCAGGGTGCTACGGAAATTTGTAAGAGTTGCTATGAATAAAAGATGTTCGAAATATCCTTGAAATTTTTGGGGTTTGGAATCAGCACATAGCAAGAATCTCTGTACCGATAAGCAAAGCAGAATGAGAACAAGTCTTCTAGAGCCTCAACACAAAATATCACGCTCCTCACATTGTTTCTGAATAAACATCTTACCCACTCCTCTCTTACTGGGACCAGCAGTGTCCACCGAACAAATAATGGGCCATTATTTGTACAAACCCAGCAGTGCTGAGAGGGCCAGGACAGTCGATCTGTAGTCTTCTGACCTTTGTGAACCTCCCAGAAGAAGCTACAGCATGCGTGATAAGTGTTTGAGAACCAACAGGTCTCTATAACATTGTAGCCTAAGGGGTTTGCTTATTTGTTTGGTAGTTGGACTGTTTCTAGGTGCTCTGGATTGTCTATTAGGAACCCAGTGAGTTTCAGGTTGTCCTGAGGAGGATTGCAGGAGATGATTGTATGGAAGAGAATCTGGGAAAACAAATTAGGTACATTAGCATCTAGCAGGAAAACATGATGTTAATGAGACCTTTATTTAAATTGCTCATTTTCCAATATGAAATCAGTACTTGGAGAAGAAGTTGTTTGCTGGTGACATTAAGTTGCAGGCATATTACAGATATTTGACACTGTAGATGGAATTCTGGGTGGGCCCAGAGCCTTCCAAAGGTTTTACGTTGGGCGCAGGAGCTGTCTGCTGAGGATTGAGAATGGTGACTGTATTTTTGTGTGACTCCCTTAGGGCTGAGAAGTCCAAAAGTGGAGGAAGTCAGTTTCATTTTTTAGCGTTATTTTTCATTTGCATGAGCAGAGGCCATGGAGGTAGGCTTTATAAGCCAGTCCTGTTGATGCTGTGGATGGTCTGTTTTAATTGTCCTCACCCTGTGCCTCACTCAAATAATCACTTCCAGGGAGAGGGCATTGAAAAACCGAGGAGGGCTGGAGGGCTGGAATAACTTGTGATGGTTTCTCAGTATCCGCTGCTGGAGTGCCTGGAAGCCTGACCCGTCTTTTAGGAGTCAAGAACAAAGAAGTGCTTTCTCCAGGGATAAGAAGGTGATCGATAATATCTCCCGCACTGACTTTTTTTTTTTTTTTTTTTGGTCCTCTGCAAATGATTTACATGTGGAATAAGAGGCAGATCCACATCACGAGCAGCTGAAAGCAACGTCAATGAGCTAGAAAGAAAACAGTTTGAAAGCACTCAGAATGTTGTCATGGAGACATTCATTCATTTAACAAATATTTGTTAAATTCTCACTGTGCAGCAGGCAGCACTGGTGGGCGCTGAGTGTAAAAGATAAGGTGCTCTCCTTGCCCTCTGGGAGCTCATAGTTTTGTCACTAAGTACGTGCAGTGGCATTGCAGATGCTGCGTAGGAGCGTGACCAGGGCCTGGAGGGTAGGGGTGCCCTCTTCTTCCTTTGGGGTGGGATGGGAGGAGAGGGTTCACGGAGGAGGAGGGCCCGGACAATGGGCATGGTTTGCAGGGTCGGAAACACAGAGGGACGTTCCATCCATAAGTGGCAGCCCAGACAGAGGTCAGGACATGGGAGACAGAAAGGCTGGTGTGCCGGGGAGCTCTCCAGGGCAGAGGGTTCAGGGGGAGGCCTGGAGACACTAAGGTTGGAGAGGTGGGATTGTGGAGGGCCTTGTGTACCCACTTTGAACTTCATCCTCTAGACCCTGGGGAACCATTGGAGGGTTTTAATGAAAGGAGCAACATGATCCAGATTAATTTTTGGAGATTATTGTGGCAGGACTGAGAAGAATGGACTGGGGGGCCAGGACTCAATGTATGTAGGGAGAATAGTGAGGAGGCCATTGGAAGAATCTGGTGGAGAAATGAAGATGTAACACATGAATGCAGAAGCTCTGGACTTGAGATGGAAGAAACAGGTATGAGGGTGTGAACGCAGTGGAATCTGTAGGACTCAGGAATTTGGAAGGAATGGGGAGAGCAGGGAGGGAGAAGGAGGATTCCAGGAGGGCTGCCAGGTTTCTGACATGGATGCCTGGGTGAGTGATGACCCCATTCACTGAGATCGGAAATACCAGAGCAGGAGGGCTGCCAGGTTTCTGACATGGATGCCTGGGTGAGTGATGACCCCATTCACTGAGATCAGAAATACCAGAGCAGGAGGGCAAGTGGAGAGTCCTGATCTAGACATGCTGAACTTGGGGGCTGGGGAGATGTCCCGGTAGAGAGGTCCAGTTAACTGTCCAGGTCTGGAACTCAACTGTGATCTGGACTTGCTGAATGGTAAAGTTTTTCAGACACAGCATATAAGAAAAAAGTCCTGGCCAGGCGCGGTGGCTCACACCTGTAATCCTAGCACTTTGGGAGGCCGAGGCAGGTGGATCACGAGGTCAGGAGATCAAGACCATCCTGGCTAATACGGTGAAACCCTGTCTCTGCTAAAAATACAAAAAAAAAAAAAAAAAATTAGCCGGGCGTGGTGGCGGGCGCCTGTAGTCCCAGCTACTCGGGAGACTGAGGCAGGAGAACGGTGTGAACCTGGGAGGCGGAGCTTGCTGTGAGCCCAGATCACACCACTGCACTCCAGCCTGGGCGACAGAGCGAGACTCCATCTCAAAAAAAGAAAAAAGAAAACAGAAAAAAGTCTTTTGATGATTTTCATGACTAAGTCATTGTAGACGGGATCCCAAATAGACTGCCTTAAATTCCACCGTCTTTGGTGATTTCCACACTACTTTTGCTTATTTCCTGACCATTTGTTTATTTCCACACTATTTGTGTTTGTTTCCTGGCCGTTTGTTTATTTCCACGCTATTTTCCTTGGAAGTAGGCCCATTTGAATCCTAGCTGCTGGACCACCGGGGAACTGCTAAGCCGGCACATTGAAAAGACTGCCTGTCCCCCTTTATGCTGAGCTTGTTGTAGGCTGAGAAATTTATTTATTTCACTGGACTGAAGTAATGTAGCTAACATGTCCTTAAGGATGTCTTTGTACTTGCTCTGGAAATTGTTCCAAAATGAATTTTCTACTTGATCAGTAGATACTCAACGAAACTCAGAGGGAAACATTCAGATAAACATGGAGGTAGGCTGTTGCTATGCAGCTGTGAGGACCGGCAGCCTCGCTCTGGCATCAGCGGCCGCATCTAGAAAATTCAGCACAAGCTGCTCCAGACAGAACGGTTAGCTGTGATCCCACAACAGAGTATTGTATGCAGTATGGAATAGAACATCATTGGTATTATTCTCCTCGGGCTGGATTACAGAGTTTATGATTTCTGTGGCATTATTTATTTCGAGGGCAGGCACTGCCCAAATCTAATTTCAAAACTTGACCGGTGCAGTGGCTCACGCCTGTAAACCGGCACTTTGGGAGGCTGCTGTGGATGGATCACTTGAGGTCAAGAGCTTGAGACCAGCCTGGCCAACGTGGTGAAACCACATCTCTATTCAAACTACAAAAATTAGCCGAATGTGGTGGCACACATCTGTAATCCCAGCTACTCGGGAAGCTGAGGCAGGAGAATTGCTTGAACCCGGGAGGTGGAGGTTGCAGTGAGCCGAGATTGCGCCATTGCACTCCAGCCTGGGCAACAAGAGCAAAACTCCGTCTCAAAAAATAATAATAATAATAATTTCAAGGCAGCACTTAAAGTACTTTTGCAGGAGTAGAAAGGCAAATATATCAACAGTCTGCATTTAAATGAGTGATGAAGAGAGAGGGGCATGCATAGATTAGAAAGTGGGGGCTGAGAGAAGCAAAGCAGCTATGTCTAGAGCAGCCCATTTACTAATAGTTGGGAAAACTCAGGCTCAGTTTGGTGGAAGGGATACTGTCTGAATGAAACATGGCACCAGAATTCAACATGCTGTTCTGATGGCTTCTTTGTAGACTGCAGAGATTGTCTTGCCTTGGGGAAGAGACCCTGGCTGGAACTGATTTGAATTGGCATGTTTTCGTCTATCTGGGTACACTGGGGAGTCTCAGATGATGGTCTCTGCCTCTTTCTCTCCCCGTCAGTGTGTCTGAGCCCTGGCTGCACTTTAAAATCACCTAGGAAGCTCTTAAGATCATACTGATGGGCCGGGCACAGTGAGTGACTTGTGCTTGTAATTGCAGCATTTTAGGAGGCTGAGGCAGGCGGATTGTCTGAGGCCAGGAGTTCGAGACCAGCCTGGGCAACATAGTGAGACTCTGTCTCTACAAAAAAAAAATTTAAAAACTAGTCCGGTGTGGTGGTTGCCAGTAGTCCCGGCTACTCTGGAGGCTGAGGTGGGAGGATTGCTTGAGCCCAGAAGTTTGAGGCTGTACTCCAGTTTGGGTGACAGACTGAGACGCCATCTCTTAAAAAAAAAAAGAAAAAGAAAAAAATTATACTGATGCCCAGGCCCCATCCAAGACCAATTGAGTCAGAATTGGAGGTAATGGCAGGTGATGGAAAATTGAAAAAGCATCTCCCCCAAACCCCACCTACTGATCCCAACACATAATCAGTGCGATGTCAGAGCCACCCGTCTCCAGCCCTTGCCCCCTGGTTTCACCTGCTAGGGTGGGGCTGCTCTGTGTGATGACCAGGGGTGTGGGCGGATGTGTCCAGATGTGTCCACAGGCAGAAACCCATGCCAGGCAATGTTTCCTTCAGGGCAGAGGCTTCATTGAGAGGAGCAAACTCAAATATGCTGCCTTGGAAGAGCCTAGTTTTGTTATGAGATTGGTGAATTGACTTGAGTCCATCATCCCATCGTTGAGGAGCAGGCACCAGCCACTGACTGGGCTCAGGAGCGCGAACCTCACTTCTCAAAGGTGGCTGAAGAAGTATGGGCAGTCGTGGCAGTGCCAGGCCTTGAGAGGCTGGGGTAGGGTGTGGTCGAGCGAGCACACTGCGGTGCCAAGCACATCAGAAGAGGGTCAGGACTGCTAAAGGCAGCAGGTGACAAAGCCCAGGATGCTGGGCTGGCATCCCTGAAATCCCTGGGGTCAAGGTCAGGATGGATGGCAGGACGTGTGGCAGGAGAGTGAGTTGGCACCTCTGTCGTGGGAAGGGCAGAGCCTCCTCCTCCAGTTACCTGAAGGCAGACACCTTCCTCTCAGTGTGGACCAGAGGGAGGGCAGCTTCTGCAACCAAAGAAAACAACTGCTTTGGGATTAAGGAACAGCCTCCGGAGAAAGGCTTTGACATGGATGAACTCTGGAAGTCTAGCCTGCCCCTGCTCCTGCGGCTTTGTTCTGAAGGGAGGCTGGCCCTGTTCACTTGTTTAAATCACTGCCAAGTGCCAGTCTGTGTGTGTTAGAGAAACTGACACTTGAATAGAAATTCACTGATTGGGGGCCAGGCGCGGTGCATCACGCCTGTAATCCCAGCACTTTGGGAGGCCAAGGCGGGCGGATCACTTGAGGTCAGGAGTTCGAGACCAGCCTGGCCAATGTGGTGAAACCCCGTCTCTACTAAAAATACAAAAATTAGCCGGCCATGGTGGTGGGCACCTGTAATCCCAGCTACTTGGGAGGCTGACAGGAGAATTGCTTGAACGCAAGAGTTGGAAGTTGCAGTAAGCCAAGATCGCACCACTGCACTCTAGCCTGGGCGACAAGAGGGAAACTCCATCTCAAAAAAAAAGAAAAGAAATCCATTGATTGGGGCTGAAGATAACCACTTTTCCAATGACTGAAAATGGCTAAGCTGGTAAAGCTAGTACTTGAATTTCTCAGGCACCAATACAGCTTTTTAAGGATCAATCTGACCTGCTTAGAAGGCGCTGTTCTAAAAGACAGAGAGTTCCTCTCTGGAAAGCTTGCATTGGAATGGAGGACACAAGCAGGAAATGTGAAAAGTAATGGTTGAAAGCCTTGCTTATGGTGACACATAGGGAGGCAGGTGTATATCTTACGATTCTAGACTCTCGGATACCTTGGGAAACCGTATTGAAAGTGACCTTGATTTCTTCTTCTTCTTCTTTTTTTCTTTTGAGACGGAGTCTCGCTCTGTCGCCCAGGCTGGAGTAGAGTGGCGCGATCTTGGCTGACTGTAAGCTCCGCCTCCTGGGTTCATGCCATTCTCCTGCCTCAGCCTCCGGAGTAGCTGAGACTGCAGGTTCCCACCACCACGTCCAGCTAATTGTTTTGTACTTTGTTAGTAGAGACGGGGTTTCACCGTGTTAGCCAGGATGGTCTTGAGCTCCTGACCTTGTGATCCGCCTTCCTCAGCCTCCCAAAGTGCTGGGATTATAGGCGTAAGCCACTGTGCCAGGCTGTTACCTTGATTTCAAATAAAACCAGGCAATCCCCATGAAACAGGCTTTGAGGGATGCAGTAAGTTATTTACTGATGGTGGTGGTGGTGGTGGTGGTGGTGGTGTGTGTGGTTAAAGCCAAAATCTTGCCAAGCTTTGGGCATGCATATGTGAGCCTGTCTGCTGAATGAGCTAAGGCTTTCTGGAATCTTAAACAATGCACCCCGGGCCTGTGAAAACCAGGCTCTGTGAAAGCCATTAATGATTGAGAAGAGTTGACATTGACAGGTCTTCCATAATGATGGCTCTTCTGTAGCAGTTCAGAGTCCTGCCTTATTTAGTGTACTCCCTCCTTTTTGCTCCATATCTATGCTTTCTTATCCTGGGAGCCATGCTGAGCTTCCTTCTAAGTCCGGAGGCTTCCCCTGCCTGGTTGGCAGTAAACTCACCTTCGTTTCTGACCACCGTTTGGTGATCGTTGTTTATTTCATCGTAACTGTGCACGTCTGTAAGAGGAAACAGAAGTGGTCTAATGCTAGTGCCACTTTCTAGCCAAGAGGTAATATATTTGGTCCTTCCAGTGACTTTCTCATGGTGTTTTGTCCGTTGCAAAAATCAAGGACGTTTTACTTTTGATGTGAGATCCAGAATCAATGCATTTCTGTTAATTTCTTAGACATTGCTTATAGTACTCCCTGAATTGAAGGAAAAGACAACTGGCCATATCCCATACTACAAAACAAGGAATTGAACCTATTTTGAGTAGGCATGTTGGTTATCCCTCCAGGGTCCACGTATCTCTGGGGCCTCTTCCTGCCTAGGGTTTCTACTTCCCAAATAGTGCACTAAGTGTGGCTCTTGTGGAAGTTAGTGTCTTATTCCATTTTCTGTTGCTATAACATGATACTTTGATACTAGGTAATTTACAAAGGAAACAGAGTTCTTTAGCTCACAGTTCTGCAGGCTGAGAAGTCCAAGATCGGGTGGCTGCCTCTGGTGAGGATTTTGTGCTGCTTTATGGCATATGGCAGAAAAGCAGAAGGGCAAGTGAGTGTGTGCCAAGAGAGGGGAGGTGACGAGAACACCCCGCCTTATAACAACCTGCTCTTGTTAGTGCTAACCTAGTCCCATGAGAGCTGCATTCACTCCTTCATGACGGCAGATGCCTCATGACCAAAACAATTCCCAGCACTGCTGGATTGAGGATTTACGTTTCCAACACATAAAGTGTCGGAGGACACGCTCAAAGCATGGCAGTTTCCCTTTCTTTAGCTCCTTCTCCCACAGCACTGTGCAAATGAGTATTTAAATGCGTGTCTGATAATCACCCTTACTACCTTAATTCCAGAAAGTCCCCTGCTTGATAGGATCCAAACTCTTTTGCAAACGAGCCCCCCACTTTGTGATCTACCTCTTTAGTTTTCATCTTCCCACCCTTCACCCATGTTTCAGTTGAGTTGTCCTGAAAAGAGCAGATAATTGCTTCTCCCCACCGCCCCCCGCCCCGCATCCTTCCTGCTGCAGTTCGACACACACCTCCTTTGGGACATGTCCCTTGATTTCTGTCTGGACGGGTCCTTCCCTCTGAGATTCCACGGCACCAAGGTTTGCTTCTGTCACTCCTGACTGTGCCGTGGGATCTCTGCTGCTCTAGACTGTGGACTTCCTGAATCTAGCCCTGAACTAAAGGCAACATGGTGGGAATGGAGGCAAGGATTAGGGGAACTCAGGTAAAATTAAGGAGGTTAGAAACCCTGGGACTGGGTGCTGAATAGGCAAAGAAGGTTTGGTGGAAGGGAGGAGTCTATGCTGACTGCCAGTTCTCTCTGGCTTTGGTGACTGTATTAGTCCTCCAAAGAAACAGAAGCAATAGGATATATATATATAGATATATAGAAAGATTTATTGTGAGGGATTGGCTCCTGTCATTCTGGAGGCCGAGAAGTTCCACAGTCTGCCATCTGCAAACTGGAGACCCAGGAAAGCAATGATTTGGTCCAAGGCCAAAGACCTGGGAACCAGGGGAGCCGACCTCCAAGGGCAGGAGATGGATGTCCTGGCTCCAGGAGAGAGAAAAACCAGGTTAGTGGCATGCGCCTGTAGCCACAGCTACCTGGGAGGCTGAGGTGGGAGGATCACTTGAGTCCAGGAATCGAGGCTGCAGTGAGCCGTGATCATACACTGCACACCAGTCTGGGCAACAGAGTAAGACTCTGTCTCTGAAAAAAAAGAAAAAAAAAAAAAAAGGAAGAAGAACAAATTGATTCTTCCTCTGCCTTTTTGTTCTATTCTGGCTCTCGGTGGATTTGAACATACCCGCTTTACACGGGTGAGGATAATCTTTTTACTCAGTCGGCTGATTCAGATGCTAATCTCTTCCAGAAATTCCCTCACAGATACACCAGAAATACTCTTTTACTGGCTGTCTGGATATCCTTTAGGCCGGTCAAGTTCACACATAAAATTATCCGTTACATTGACCAAGCGGATGACAGGTTCCTCAATCAATATGGGGCATTCCAGAAGAGGCGGAAGGTTTGAGAGAGAGAGAGAGAGAGAGAGGAGAGAGAGAGAGAGAGATGGAGAGAGGGAGAGGAGAGAATTCTTTTATGGCAACAGAGTATACTTAAATCTGGTCTGACCTCTCCTGCCACTTTGTGTACTATGTATATTACTCTGTAGATATTTAGAGTAGTTGAAAAAAACAATGTGTTTCATCACACTTTTAAAACCAGTGTTGCATCTTTGCATGTTTATTTCCTTGTGCCATCTCTGTCATCTAATCTGGATATTTACATGGGAGTTCAGCTCATACTTGGTGGCTTAAATTCCTCGAATAATATATCTTGGTAGATCTTTTCCCTTTCTTCTGTAAACTTATTTAGCTAATGATTTATACAAATTCCACTTAAATGATTTCAAGAACAGTCTATCTAGATATCTATCTATATAGGTATCTCTGTTTCTCTCATAGGGTAATATTTTTAAAAAGTCAGAATAGCTTACATTGGAGAACCACACTAATGAAAGATTAAATGCGAGTAGGCCTGAGATAGACTAGGATGGCAGATATAGAAAAAGAAGTAGACACCAAAGATTCATTTTTTTTTTTTCTGTTAAGCTTTAGGTTGTGTCCATTGTGTCTTCTATGTGGTTTTGGCATGATTCATATGGCAAATGAATTATTTTAGTGAAGCTTTATTTATGACTTACTGTGTATTTTAAATTATATGTAATTTGATTAACAAATTTCATTTCACATATGTGAAGTCCAGGGCTATCGTTTGAGTAGTTTGAAGAGTTGTTTACTGTTTTAAAGCTATGTAACTCTTTTTCTCAAAGCTTAAAATTGAGGTCTGAGGCTCTGATGATTGGTCTGAAGGCAGGTTTGGGGGAAGAAATTTTTTCTAAAGTAATAGTTGGATAGAATTTGGTAAATGGATTAATATCCATTTTTTAGCTATTTGCATTTTTTCTTTTATGAATATTTAAAAAACAGTTTTGACTATATGATGTGGATAAGTAGGAGGTATCACTTGGGATACGAACACATACAAGGGTATCTTTTAAGAAATACAGTGCCGTAATAGATGTGGTGTTTTTGGTTCTTATTGAAAGCTGTAGAACTGATGAACTAAGTATACACACACGTAAGTGTACTGTATGTAGGTGTGTAAATAAATATGCAGATACACACATTGTAAATATGTCTTGGAGGCCAATCACAGTGTCTCATGCCTGTAGTCCCAAAACTTTGGGAGGCTGAGATAGAAGAACCATTTGAGGCAAGGAGTTTAAGACCAGCCTGGACAATATAGCAAGACCCTGTCTCTACGAAAAATCGAAGAAAATTAGCCTGGAGTGGTGGCACATGCCTGTAGTCCCAGCTACTCAGGAGGCTGAGGCTGGAGGATCGCTTGAGTCCAGGAGTTTGAGGCTTTAGTGAGCTCTGACTGTGCCACTCCACATCAGCCTGGGTGATAGAGCAAGACCCTGAAAATGAATAAATACATACATACATCTCAGGTTTTTAAATTTTTTTTTTTTTAATTTTGAGATGGCGTCTTACCCCGTCGCTCAGGCTAGAGTGCAGTGGCGCAATCTTGGCCCATTGCAACCTCTTGCCTCCCAGGTTCAAGTGATTCTCCTGCCTCAGCCTCCCAAGTAGCTGGGTTTACAGGTGTCTGCCACCAGGCCTGGGTAGTTTTTGTACTTTTAGTAGAGACGGGGTTTCACCATGTTGGCCAGACTGGTTTTGAACTCCTGACCTCAGGTGATCCACCCGCCTCGGCCTCCCAAAGTGCTGGAATTATAGGCGTGAGCCACCGCGCCTGGCCACATCTCAGTTTTTTATGTCTTTTTATTGAAGAACAAAATGTACTTTTGCTTCATTTAGTAAATGTACCTTCAAGGGTTTTAAAAACAGCCTTCTTCCTGTGTCATGATTTAGAAACTAGTGACTTCTGCAAGCATTGTTTTATTTAATCGTCACCATAAACCTATAAAGTGGATATTATGATTGACATTTCACAGATAAGGAACTTGGACTTATTTAAGACATTTTTTAGGGGCCACATAACTAGTAATATGCGGAGAGGAAGTTACCCAGGTCTGTGTGTCTCTTTCCACTATGATTTGACCCATCTGCTGTCTCTGTGCTCTCTTGTGAAGAACGGGGCCACTTCTCCTTGATACAGGCAATAGCCAACTCTATGTAGGAGGTGTTCATGAATGGTGAAAGAATAAATCCGTAACTGTGACTTCTCAGCTAATAGAAAGGCAGGATGCAGTGTGGTGAAGTCATGAAAATCAGCTCGTCTAAGTTTGCATCAGACTCCTGTTCTTAGAAGCTACTTGACCTTGGGCAAGTCGTTTGAACTCTGAGCCCCCATTTGCAGGATGATGGGGATGATGATAATATCTGCCTCCAATAGTCGTTGTAGAGATCAAACAGTCAATGTGTGCCTGGCACATAGTGTGGGCTCTTCAAATGTTGGCTGTGTACATTATTATTATGTGTAAGGGATATCTTGCTAGACAGTGGGAATAGGGGGAAGGTTCCTTCCCAGAAGCCGTCTCACGCAAGTGTCGCCTCCCTAAGGCCCCCTGTTGAAGCCTAAGGGAGTCCTTCTTGAAATAGGAAACCGAGGCAGCAGCGAGGAGGTGGCCAGCCTTCTTCCAGGGGCGAGGCTGCCGCTGTCATAGACCAACCCTGCTGCAGAGTTGCCAAGGATACATCAGTTTCACCATTTTTCTTGCTGACAAAACTCCTGTGAAAACTCTTGCTTTCCTTGGTTCTCTTACCGTCTGCTTCTCTTAATGTTAGAGTCACCAGAGCATTAGAACTAGAAAAGGAACTTAGACATCTCGGTCCAGTTCTCTTGACTTTCAGATGAGGAAAGAGGTGCAGAGAGGTAAAGTGATTGCCCGAGGTCATGGAGCTAAGCCAGGCAGACGCCGAGCCAGAAGGATGGTTTCTAGCCTCCAAATTCGGAACTCTTTCCACATAACCATACGTGGACAGCGTCTTCCAGGAGAATGCAGGAAAGTAACTCTCCCTTATCTTGTAGAGGTCCTTGGTATGTTGTACAGGACTGAAGAATCTACTCCAGTAGGTTGGCCAGATTCCACAGTGGGATATTGACTCTAGTGTCAGAAATTCCCCTGGTGATGTCAGTTAGATGTGCCGTTCTTTCTGACTTCCCCTCCCTAGCAGCGGTGCAGTGTTTCTTGGAGCTGCTGGGATTGCAGTCGTATTCTGCTCCAGGCTGTCTCCGGCGCCCGGTATTCACTAGAACGGCGCTCAGAGGCCTGCCCCCAAGCCTGCAATACAGGTGGGACGCTGGAGAAGCTTTGCTCTCATTTCAGGTGTGTCTGACGATTCTGGCGCAGTGTGCCAGTGTCTTGGGAATACAGTGAAGCTACTACTTCTCAGAAGTGCAGGGGGAAGAAGCCAGTTACAGATTGTGGAATGATCTAGAAAATATGGAAAATGCTACTCTGGCTTGAGTTCATAATCCAGAAAGACCTTTTCCATCCTCTCCGTCAGCTGCAGGCCTGAGAGCTGTGCTGTTCCTTCTCTGTCCTGTTTGATCCTTTGCTCTCTCTTTTTCCAAGATGTTCTAGAAAAAAAGGGAGGAAGCTTTCCCATGTACCATCATGGACAACAGAGTGAGTTTGGGGGGCATCATCCCCCGGGGTGGCATAGAGTAGGGAAGGCAGGGATGGGGCAGCCGATGAGCTGAAAACCATCTAGAGATGTTCATGGTTTGGGGGATAAGCCAACCTGTCCAAGAGGCCGTGGCTGCTTCCTCCATGACTCATTTCTCTACATGTGTGCACACATTTTTCTAGGTGGAAAAGTAAACTTGCAGAAAGAAGTTTTTACTCAGGTGTTTGCTGTTCTTTCTAATGAGTTCTCACTGGGTTTTAGAGCCAAGTGATAATGCAGCTATTTTCTTTAAAATAGTTTGAATTGTGTATTCACAAATCCACACCTGATTCTCTGTGAGTGTGTGGTTTCTTTTTGTTGATGTTGTCGTCGTTTGTTTAATCCTGGTAGGACCTCGTCCAGGACAAAGCCACTTGATATAGCAACAGGGTGGGCAGCCCTAAAGCATGGCAGAGTGTACATTTCAGAGAGTGCCTTGAATTTCGAGCTTGAATCAGAATGGTCGGTATACCTGGGATTATGTTAAAACTTAGGAGGCAAATCTGTCTGTGGGTCCCATTTTTGATGGGTTCCATGTTCTGTTGGATTCAGAACATGGCACATTGTAGGTGGGGGCCACTTTTACTGAGTTTTCCTTTAAATATGTCTATAGAGTGGTTACAAGTTTGATTTGTTCTGGAACCCACTGTCAGTTAGGCCTGCCCGCCCTCCCACCTTGCCTGCCTGCCTGCCTTCCTTCCCTCCGTTCCCTCCTCTCCCTTCCCCCTTTGCCCCCTTCCTCCCTCCCTCCCTCCCTTCCTTCCTTTCTTCCTTCCTTCCCTCCTCTCCCTTCTTCCCTTCCTTCCTTCCTTCCTCGCCCGCCCGCCCTCCCTCCCTCCCTCCCTTCCTCCCTCCCTTCCTTCCTTCCTTCCTTCCTTCCTTCCTTCCTTCCTTCCTTTCTTCCTTCCTTCTCTCCTTTCTTCCTTTCCTCCCCTCCCTCCCTCCCTCCCTCCCTCCCTCCCTCCCTCCCTTCCTTCCTTCCTTCCTTCCTTCCTTCCTTCCTTCCTTCCTTCCTTCCTTCCTTCCTTCCTTCCTTCTTTCCTTCCCTCTCTCCCTCCCTCCCCCCTCTCTCTCTCCCTCTCTCCTTCCTCTTTCTCTCTACTTTTCTTTCATTTTCTCTCTTTCTCTCCTCTTCCTTCATTCCCTCCCTCCCCTCATCTTTCTTCCTGGTTGCAGAGCAGGGCTAACGCCTAGGCAGTGTGCCCAGATCAGCCTCTTTGTCAATTTTCTTTCTTTTTTTTTAATTCATCTTTTTTTTGTTTTGTTTTGAGTGCTTCTTTTCTTAAAACTTTGGAGAAGATTGTGGGAACAGATCAGCAAGCTGCTTTTGAACCACAAGCAGAATCTATGAATGAGCTGCTTATTGAAATAATTTCCTACAGATATACGTCCAGTAGTGTGGACTTTCTGAAACAGTCAACTAAGTAAGTGATACAGTGTTTCCTTACACAGATATGGGTGCTTTTCCTCCTGTAGGCAATTTGTTTTGGGAATAATCGCCATTATTATTAAGCCCATTATTATTGTTATTCAGTTAATATAACTTTTTCAAAAAGGTAATATGCCTCTTTAAAAGGCGATTTAGAGTGGGACGGTTTTTTCTTCTTTATAAATATCACTGTGTTGAGGAGCGTAATATAAACTTCCAAATGGAAACTGTTCTGAAGAAACTACTTACTCAAGAAATATCCCTGAATATTTCCACAGGATTGTTGCTGAGTCCGATGAACAGATGGTCTACGAGGCAATGAAACTTTTCAGGGTGTATGTTTCAGACTCCTGTCATCTCTGTACTCAATCGTTCAATTAGTGTGGACATTTAATTTCCTTTTTTGGTAGCAAACAACACTCACTTAATTGCATACATTGTAGTTATTTTAAAGAAAACAACAGTCATATCAACATGTCGCTTTAGAATTTTTCATAGTCTTTTTTGGAATGGCATCCTGTACATGGATGACAGAAAATCTTGTCATTTTGAACTCTGTGTACTCGGCATACAGGTCCGATTGAAATTCATCTTTTCTACTACTCTTAAAAATTGTGTGGTGAACATACGATAGAATAAAAAATACTTACGAAGATATTACACAGCTTACCTAGGAAAAGGAATATTTTTAAGGGCTTGACACCAGTGTGTCCCATGGCAGTAATGACCTTGTCACCTAAGTGGATGTGGCAGTGACCCTCCCATAGGTTCAAGATTCTACAAGTACTTGAAATAACTCTTTTTAAAAAAATTTTATAACTCAGACTTTTAAATAATTTAGATTTGTCATCTTCGAATTACTCTGAATCCAAGAGCGCTTAAATCTGTGTAAGAAGGTTGCATCACACCTCCAAGGTAATTGATATTTTTGTAGATGCCTTTAATTTTTTTTCCTCCTCTTCATTTACCTCTTTAAGATCCATGAGGGGCTGGGCACGGTGGCTTACGCCTGTAATCCCAGCACTTTGGGAGGCCAAGATGGGCGGATCACCTGAGGTCAGGAGTTCGAGACCAGCCTGGCCAACATGGTGAAACCCCCATCTCTACTAAAAATACAAAAATTAGCCGGGCACGGTGGCAGGCGCCTGTAATCCCAGCTACTCAGGAGGCTGAGGCAGGAGAATCGTTTGAACCTAGGAGGCGGAAGTTGCAGTGAGCTGAGATCGCACCATCGCACTCCAGCCTGGGTGACAACAGCACAACTGCATCTCAAAAAAACAAAAACAAACAAACAAAACAAAACAAAATCCATGAAGACAGTGACACTTTGGGAGGCTGAGGAGGGCAGATCACTTGAGGCCAGGAGTTCAACACCAGCCTGGCCAACATGGCAAAACCCTGTCTCTACTTAAAAAAAAAAAAAAATTAGCCAGCCGTGGTGGAGCATGCCTGTGGTTCCAGCTACTCAGGAGGCTGAGGCAGGAGAATAGCTTGAACCCAGAGGTGGAGGTTGCAGTGAGCCGAGATTACACCACTCTACTCCAGCCTGGGTGACAAAGTGAGGCTTCATGTCAATTAAAAAAAAAAAAAAAAAAAAAAATCCTTGAGGACAGGAGTGGGCACTGTTGTAGGTCTCGCATCTGGCTGTTTTTCCATCACCTCCTTCCCCAAAATGCAGCTGTTCCCCACTGATGTGGCCTCAGTGTTGGGGTCTAGTCTTTTGGGCCCCTTGCTACTCCGAGTGTGGTCCTTAGACCAGCAGCAGCAGCATCACCTGGGAGCGGATTAGAAATGCTCTCAGGCCCCGCTGCAAACCCACTGAATCAGAGTGTGTGTGGAAGCTGGATCTCCCAGTGATGCGTTTGCTTATTTACCTGTGAAAGGCACTGGTCTAGGAATCCTTGCTTCAGAAATCCAGGATACCCTTGCTACCCCTTCTGTTCCCTGGTAGCATCAGTGTTGCCTCCATTGTAACACTGTCTCCATAACAAGTAACGGTCTGTTTACTTGTCTTTCTTTCCCAGCAAACTTAAAGCTCCCTGTAGGTACGGATGCTGCCTGAGCTCCAAATGGGTTTCTAGTGTCTGGCAAAGTCCTTGCTACATTGTGGGTGTTTGATATCTCTTGGGAGGAGTCAGATTGTGCTATTTTCACAAGAGGAAAGATTAAGGAAAACAACAGGTATTCCCTTCCCTCTAAAAAAATAAAAATGCTTTATTTTATAGAATTGCCAAATACTTTAGATAGTTAACATAAGCACGTGTATCCTAACAAAAAGCTTTTGCGAGTAGTAAATATGTATTCATTTCAGTGATAGAAACCAGCACCCAAAAACAAACAAAAAAAATCTGATAGAATACATGAAATCCCAAGCAGAATTGGTGCCAAATTTTCAATTTTGTTGTCACTTCTTCTCATATGGGAAGTGTAAGATTCTTGATAATGGTCTGACTCTGTGTCCCCACCCAAATCTCATCTCGAATTATAATCCCCACGTGTCAAGGGAGGGACCTGGCGGGAGGTGATTGGATCATGGGGGTGGCTCCCCTGTGCTGTTCTCACAATAGGGAGGGAGTTCTCACAAGATCTGATGGTTTAAAGGTGGCACTTCCTCCTTAACTCTCACTCTCTCCTGCCACCATGTAAGATGCCTTCTTCCCTTTCACCTTCCACCATCATTGTAAGGTTTCTGAGGCCTTTTCAGCCATAAGGAACTGAGTTAATTAAACCTCTTTTGTTTATAAATAACCCAGTCTCAGGTAGTTTTTTATTTTTTATTTTTCTTCCTGGAATGCAGTCGTGCTCTGTCACCCAGGCTGGAGTGCAGTGGTGCAATCTCAGCTCATTGCAGCCTCTGCCTTCTGGGTTCAAGTGATTCTCCTGCCTCAGCCTCCCAAGGAGCTGGGACTGCAGGCATGCACCACCATGCCTGGCTAATTTTTGTATTTTTAGTAGAGACAGGGTTTTGCCATGTTGGCCAGGCTGGTCTCGAACTCCTGACCTCAGGTGATCCACCTGCCTTGGCCTTGCAAAGTGCTGGGATTACAGGTATGAGCTACCATGCCTGGCCTGAAGTAGTATCTTTATAGCAGTGTGAGAAGGGACTAATACAACTCTTTTAAAATACAAATCATAGCAGGGCAAGATGTGTGAATGGTAACCAGAGACCTACTCCTATTGTTGAAAACGTTCTGGCTGGGATTTGTCTTCACAGCTTCTCCAGAGTTTTAAACATAAGAAGACGCTATTAATGGCTCCAAAGTTGCCATGAGTAAACTACCTTCTGGAAAGAAGCTGGCACTGTTTTGAGCTGAATGAACAGATTTCACTTCTTGAGCATTATTAATGACTTAGACACGCTTTTAAAAATGAGTCAAACCCCATCCACGCCTCAAGGAGCTGAGAATTGATATTGGGGGGGTGGGGGTTCCAAGTATACCTTGTAACTGTGCGAGAAAGCAGCCTTAGGACTCTGTAGGAGGGGAGTAGGTGCTTGCAGGGGGTTCAGAAGAGGTACCCATCATAGCCATCTGGCAAATCAGAAGAAGGTGGCATTGGAGGAACTCGAAGACCGAGTGGGCTTTTCCTGGGTGGAGGCAGGAAAAAAGGGCAACAGTTTAGTGGGTGGAACAGCTAGAACAGGTACAGAGATAAAGATGAAAAGTGTTTGAGAAGGTGCGACAGGAAGGATGGGGTTCAGGGAACCGAGGGCAAAGCATGGAGGTGCCTATTCTTGGGCTGGGCGTGGTGGTTCACACCTGTAATGATAGTGATGGGGTTCTCAAGAGATCTGATGGTTTAAAGGTGGCACTTCCTCCTTAGCTCTCTCTCTCTGTCTCTCCTGCCACCATGTAAGACGTGCCTTGCTTCCCTTTGTACTTCATCCTGAAATCATCACAATCTAGGGGTTTGTACTTCATTTGCTAGGCCAAGGGGTAACCATTGAAAAGATTTTTGCATAGCAAAGGATTGCGGAGGAATGCTGGGAAGATGAGGGATGATTCCTGTAGTGGTGTGTGGGTTGGGGATGGACTAGGCAGTTGCAGAATAGAGACCAGTTGGCCACCTGGCATCTGATTGTGAGTGTCCTGGCTGGAGGGGAGGGGCCCCAGGCAAGCCAATTGATCTTTTTTTTAAAGGCTTAATTTTTAGAGATAGCATCTTGCTCTCTCGCCCAGGCTGGAGTGCAGGGGCGAGATCACAGTTCACTGTAGCCTCCAACTCCTGGGCTTAAGTGATCCTCCTGTCTCAGCCTCTGGAATGGCTGGGACTACAGGCATGCCACCATGCATGGCTAATTTTAAAATTTTTTTGTAGAGATGGAGTCTCAGTATGTTGCCCAGGCTGGTCTTGAACTCTTGGGCTCAAGCCATCCTCCCGCTTTTCTTCCCAAAATGCTGGATTGCAGGTGTGAACCACCATGCCCAACCCAAGCAGGTTGACCCTGCTGGATACATTGAGAAGGAAGAATCAGCAGAGCCCTGCAAGTTATAGGAGGTCAACAGGAGGGAGGCAAGTGTTTAAAGTCTCATTTAATATATATATATATATATTTTTTTTTTTTGGTGAAACAGAGTCTTGTTCTGTCGCCTGGGCTGGAGTGCAGTGGTGTAATCTCAGTTTACTGCAACCTCCGCTTCCTAGGTTCAAGCGATGCTCATGCCTCAGCCTCCCAAGTAGCTGAGATTACAGGCGCAGACCACCATGCCTGGCTAATTTTTGTATTTTTTAGTAGAGATGGGGTTTCGCTGTGTTGCCCAGGCTGGTCTCGAACTCCTGGCCTCAAGTGATCCACCTGCCTTGGCTTCCTAAAGTGCTGGGATTGCAGGTGTGAGCCACTGCACCTGGCCTGGGATTCTTTCTTACCTCCTTTGCTGACTTCTTCCTCCTTGTATTAGTCTGTTCTCACACTGCTATAAAGAACTACCTGAGACTGGGTAGCTTATAAGAAAAGAGGTTTAATTGGCTCATGGCTCTGCAGGCTGTACTGGAAGCATCGAGGCTTCTGCTTCTGGGGCCGCCTCAGGATGCTTCCGGTCATGGTGGAAGGAGGAGTAAAGTGTCTCCCCTGCCCCTCAGTAGCAAGAGGGCGAGTGAGGGAGGAGGTGCTGCACACTTCTAACAACCGGATCTCACGAGAACTCACTATCAGGAGACCAGCACCAGTGGCGGGGTGCGAAACCATTCATGAGAAACCGCCCCCCATGGTCCAGTCACCTCCCGCCAGGCCCCTTCTCCAACACTGGGGACCACACTCCAACATGAGATTTGGTGGGGACACAGAGCCAAACCATATCACTCCTATTTCTTTCTTCTTTCCTTCTCTTTTCTCTTTCTCTTTTCTTTTTTTGAGATGGAGTCTCACTCTGTTGCCCAGGCTGGAGTGTAGTGGCACAATCTTGGCTCACTGCAACCACTGCTGCCCGGGTTCAAGCGATTCTCCTGCCTCAGTCTCCCGAGTAGCTGAGATTACAGGTGCCTGCCACCATGCCTGGCTAAGTTTTGTATTTTTGGTAGAGACGGGGTTTCACCATCTTGGCCAGGTTGGTCTTGAGCTCCTGACCTTGTGATCCACGCGTCTCGGCCTCCCAAAGTGCTGGGATTACAGGTGTGAACCACCGCACCCGGCCATCACTCCTGTTTCTTAGCTGGGGACATTTAAAGCAATTTGATACCCTGTCTCCTTTGCTTTCCAAATGTCCATCTGTGGAATCCATCTTGATCTGTCTCTCACTTTAATTTGGAGGATGTCCAGGGCAAAATCTCCAGCCTTCATGTCTCTCTAAAGCAGTGATCTCCAAAGTGGATAGACAAGACGGTCCATTGGGATGCAGAAAAAAAATGTTAACACTCCTACTTATAATTTGATCTTTTAGAATGAGGATGAAGTTAAGAATCATGAGTATTGTTTTGGATTGACAGTTTGTCAGGCAGACAGTCACAAGCCTGTGAGTCATTCCCAGGGACCTGTGAACTCCCCCAGAATTCTTGCTCCTCTGCCTTGAGCTTGAGAAGACAGTGGTGGTTTGCATGTGGCTGGTTAAGTGGATTTGTGAGTTATATGCCCTGGTGTTACCTAAACCAACCTTCACAAAATAGAGCAGGAATTTCAGAAGATTCCTGGAAGGAAACCATGGCTTGAAGGTAATATTGAAAATGCAAGCGCAAGCACACAACAGGATAATGAAAGAGCTCAGATTTCTACTCCTGGGAGTTCTTTGTCAGTCGTGTTACAAGGATAAAACAATTTAGTAACAATACAAATACAAGTGAAATATTCAGTTTCATTGATCTCACTTAAAGTACTCTCTTATTCATAACATTTTTCTAGTGAAAGCAAAAATGTGAATTGCATTGTTCCTAAGTAAAATACAGTTTATTTATGTTGTTTCTTTGATCGAATTATTTAAAGTTTTAAGGCTGTGTAAGTTTTACATTTCCATAAGATATGAGTGCAGTGGTATCTCCGTGATAATTTATAAGTCAGTGTATCCATATTGGGGGTTTTGTACCTGAGTGTTTTGTACTGAAGGGGGCACATAATTAACACAGTTTGGAGACTCTTATTCTAGAGCAGTGGTCCCCAACCCTCTTGGCACCAGGGATTGGCTACATCAATGACAGTTTTTCCACTGACTGGGAGAGGGGGAGGATGATGATATCAGGATGATTCATGTGCATTACATTTGTTGTGTACTTTATTTTTATTATTATTACATTATAATATATAATGAAATAATTCTATGACTCACCATAATGTAGCATCAGTGGGAGCCCTGAGCTTGTTTTCCTGTAACTAGATGGTCCTACTTGGGGGTGATGGGAGATGGTGACAGATCATCAGGCATTAGATTTTCGTAAGGAGCACACAACCTAGGTTCCTCGCATACACAGTTCACAATAGGGTTCACGCTCCTATGAGAATCTGTTGCCACCAATGATCTGACAAGAGGTGGAGCTGAGGCAGGAATGCTCACTTGCCTGCCACTCACCTTCCTGGTGTGCGGCCCGGTTCCACAGCCTGGTACCCCTGTTCTAGAGACTCGGCTCTGTATTTCTAGAGCTTTGTAGACAAATCCATGCTAGCGTCTGGCTTGGTCCTGTGCATGTCAGCCAGTGAGCACGCCTACATGCCGTCTGTCTCAGAATGAAGAGCTGGGGTGTCTGGCAGAAAAGGAACCACATCTCTGTGAGTGACACAGAGCCCCAAAACCCAGCCTGGGGAAAGGGGCCGAGAGAGGCCCTGGAACCAGCTCCAGAACTCTTTTACATGCATCTTGGTTTCTTGCACGAACTGAGGATGCCTTTGTTAATATGTGCCAGGCTGAGGCACTGGCAGGAGGTGACGGCCACCTTGACTCTGCATGCTGAAGCCCTCCTGTCACTCACCCATGTATACTGTGGTCCCCCGGCCCATAACACAAGCCAGGACAAGCCCAGGGGAGGTCCCTGGACACACTGCCAAAATTCCTGGTTGGTTCTGTATGTGCCCTTGCTGGGTTCCCAGCCCAGTTCCAGCTCTAGGCTTGCAGGTCTCTCACTAGGAACCACGCCTCCAGCCCTTTGGTGGATCAACACCTGCCACCTCCAGTTCTGAATCTGACCTCTCCCTCTAGGCCTCCAGCCTGGATCTACCCAGTTCTGGATTCAGATCGTTAAGAGGCACAAAGCACTGAAACATTGCCTTTCTTCTTTATTTAAAGAACTAAATTAAACATTTTAAACCATATAATAAGTGTAAAGAGATCCAACAAAGTTCTGTTTCTGCCATTATTACTATGTCATGGCTATTTCAGAATGATCAAATAGGAGATTTTTTTTTTTTCTCCGAAAAGTCTCCCTCTTTTGTGGTCCCTATTTTGCTTCTAAGCCACCAGTTCTCGACTGGTCCATTCTCTCTTCCTGCTATAGATTATCTTAGGGGTTCTATTCATGAGACTTCTGGAGACCTAACCCCTATCCCGGCCAATGCCCTGAAACAGCGAATGATGCTTGGCTGACATCATTAACTCAGCCCCTCAAAGATTATGCCCATTTTCCTCCTTCCCCACCCACGTGGTGTCCTCCTTGTTACCTTTGCAAATGTCGTTACCAGGATGCCAGTTATCTACATAAAAAATCAAAGATGGAATCTTCACCTATTCATCCAATCATCCATCCAGTCAACAAATTGATATTCAATGCTAACAGTAATGTCGGCTAACATTTATTAGGCAAGCACAGCTGCCAGCTTTTATATTTGCATTATCTTATATCCTCACAGCAATTCTGCAAGGAAGGTATTGTGATAGTCTACTTTTTATTTATTTATTTTTAGACAGGGTCTTGCACTATTGCCCAGGCTGGAGTGTAGTGGCACCATCATGTCTCACTGCAACCTCGACCTCCCGGGCCCAAGCGATCCTCCCACCTCAGCCTTCCAAGTAGCTGGGACTACAGGCATGCTCCAACTTGCCTGGCGAATATTTTAAAAAATGCTTTGTAGGGCCGGGCACAGTGGCTCATGCCTATAATCCCAGCACTTTGGGAGGCTTAGGTGGGCGGATCACCTGAGGTCAGGAGTTCGAGACCAGCCTGACCAACTGGAGAAACCCCATTTCCACTAAAAATACAAAATTAGCCGGGCGTGATGGCTCATGCCTGTAATCCCAGCTACTCGGGAGGCTGAGGCAGGAGAATCGCTTGAACCTGGGAGGTAGAGGTTCCTGTGAGCCGAGATCGCGCCATTGCACTCCAGCCTGGGCAACAAGAGCGAAACTCCATCTCAAAAAAAAAAAAATGTTTTGTAGAGATGAGTCGTAGTCTCCCTATGTCGCCCAGTCTGGTCTTGAACTTCTGGGCTCCAGCGATACTCCTGTCTCAGTTTCCCAAAGTGCTGGGATTACGAGTATGAGCCACTGCACCGAGACTGATGACCCACTTTTAACAGATGAGAAACCTGACCATCGCAGAGGTGAGGTAATTTCCACAGGGCCACCCAGGGAGTGAGTGACCTAGTGGAAGTTACCTTACCTCTGTGATGATTTGCACCAGTTCAGTTTGACTTTAGAGACTGCAAGCTGAAGCTCTACTCTTTGTTGACTGTTTTCAGGTGCTATGTGAATACAGTGGGTAGAGATGAATAGCACATGAGCCCTGTGCTGGGGAATGTGCGGTCTAGTGGGTGCCCAGAGGCACGAGCAGAAGACAGCAGCCCTTTGAGAAGTGCCATATGCTTCAGGGGCATAGGGAAGTGTGCCTGCCCCACGGAAGGGGCTTTCACTGAGAACCTCTTTTAAACTGAGCCTCAAAGACAAGAAACAATTGGCTGGGTGGGTGTGGGAGAGTGAGGAGTCCTGGGAAGGAGCCTGAGTGAGGCTGTGGGGGTGGAACGGCATGGTATGAGCAGGGAACAGCGTTGTGGCTGATGCAGGATGAGGGGAGCATTCCGCTTCTGGTTCCACTTCCCGGGTCTGCAGTTACAGAGTCCGGCACAGCACACCTCACATCTTTCCCTTCCTTTCCTTTCCTTCTTCTGAATCCTGTGTTGGGCCCCCTGGCCTTATCTCTGGACAATTACAGCAGCCTTTTCTCTCCACTTCTCATCCATCATGTATTACTCAAGCCAATTTAATCATGTAACTTTCTTTGATCATCTTGTTCTCTCCATTAAAGAGTGGCTCTCCATTGCCTATGGAATGTGGTCAGACCACTGAGTCCGGAGCTCCAGGCCTTCTGTATTTGGGGGTCAGTCTGCGTTTCCTGATGGATCTTTCATGACATTGTCTGTCTCTTCCCACTGGAGCAAACAAAAAGAACTTTCTCCTCTCTCCATCTACTGCTCTTTTTCCCTGCACCCTTTTCTTTCCCTATGTGTCAAAAATCTTGACCCATCTCTCAGGCTCACTCCAGTGTTACCCAAACATGAAGCCTTCCGGACCAGACCAGTCACAGTTGTCTCTTCGTGCTCTTAGATGCCTTCACTGTCATGGGGGACCGAGGGCTGCACCACCCTTGTCATGGTTCACACTCCTTAAAGCGAGAGGTTGGGTCTCTTCTCTGGATCCGTCTCCGTGAGTTCCCACCAAGATAGGTTGGAGATTCACGGAGTGGCTCTGAGTTTGAAAAGGGCCTGTAAACCTCCTTGTTGCCCTGGCTCAGGTGGAATTCTTTAGAAAAGTGTCTGCTCTGAGCCGGGGTGGAATCCTTTAGAAAAGTGTCTGCTCTAAGCTTTTTCCCCTGGCCTCCCCTTGGGCGTTTTTCCTTCCGCAGAAAACCCAGTGATGCCATCTCCTCTGGGGAGGAAAGTATTGTTTTGTGGAACCTCTCAGGGTCTTTGGGTACAGCCAGTATTCCCTGGTGAGGGATTTCCTAAAGGTTTAGTCATTCAGACCTGGCTGTGTGAGCCAGATCTTTCCTGTCTCGAGATAATTCTTAAGGCTACAATTTGCTCGTCAACATCGTCTGTAACAAACATCTGTTTGACTAACAGATGTTTAGGAATTGGGCATCTAGGCTGTGCCAATGTATTTGGACTAAAATATGCCCCTCCCTCCCTCCCTCCCTCCCTCCCTCCTTCCCTCCCTCCATCCCTCCTTCCCTCTCTCCCTCCCTCCTTCCCTCCCTCCCTCCCTCCTTCCCTCCCTCCCTCCCTCCTTCCCTCCCTCCCTCCCTCCTTCCCTCCCTCCATCCCTCCTTCCCTCCCTCCCTCCCTCCTTCCCTCCCTCCATCCCTCCTTCCCTCCCTCCCTCCCTCCTTCCCTCCCTCCCTCCTTCCCTCCCTCTTTCCCTGCCTTACCTCCCTCCCTCATTCTCCTCCCTCCCTCCCCCCTCCCTCCCCCCTCCCTCCCTTCCTTCCTTCCTTCCTTCCCCTCCCTCCCTCCCTCCCTCCCTTCCCCCCCTCCCTCCCTCCCTTCCCCTCCCTCCCTCCTTCCCTCCCTCCCTCCCTCCTTCCCTCCCTCCCTCATTCCCCTCCCTCCCTCCCTCTTTTCCTTCCTTCCTTTCCCTCCCTCCCTCCCTCCTTTCCTTCCTTCCTTCCTTTTTTTTAAAATATAGCTTTAAGGGGAGACTGGAGCCTGCTGTTTCTGGCCCCTGGTCTCCCAGGTGACAGTATTTGGTGTACAAAGCTAGTGACTCTGCAATTGTTGAATTAGCTACAGATTAACTCCTCTGAGAACTTGGTTTCAGATGAGAGTAGAACGTGTACTTTGTATGCAGAAGTCTTACTGTTCAAACAGGACTTATTAACTAGAACAAGCTTCACTTTGTACTTGAAAAATGCAATGTAAATCATAAAAGATTGTACCATTTAAGCCCCACTAAAAAGAGAAAAGCAAAAGTCACAGAGAGCCACATCGTGTTCATATGAACACCAGCCTAAGAAGAATGTGGGAGTGTGTGGAGAGAGTCCTATGGGGAACCCCAGTAATGGCCAGTGGTGGGAAATTAGGTTCTGGGAAATTTGTGTGTTGTTTTGAAAAGTATAATTTTACCTGGAGAAATTGAACAACTGACATTAGCTAACTATATATATTTATTATTGTATTGCATGGCCAGCATTCTGTGGGGGCATTGTGCTTTTTTTTCTTTATTTTTTCTTTTCATAGGTTTGGGGGAACAGGTGGTATTTTGCTACATGAATAAGTTCTCTAGTGGTGATTTCTGAGATCTTTTTTGGTGCGCTCATCATCTGAGCAGTGTACACTGTACCCACTGTGCAGTCTTTTATCCCTTACCCATCCCCACCCTTTCCCCCAAGTCCCCAAAGTCCATTGTGTCATTCTTATGCCTTTGCATCCTCATAGCTTAGCTCCCACTTATGAGTGAGAACATATGATGTTTGGTTTTCCATTCCTGAGTTACTTCACTTAGTATGATGGTCTCCAGTTCCATCCAGGTTGCTGCAAATGCCATTATTTCATTCCTTTTTATGGCTGAGTAGTATGCCATGGTATATATATACCACAATTTCTTTATCCACTTGTTGATTGATGGGCATTTGGGCTGGTTCCATATTTTTCCAATTGTGAATTGTGCTGCTGTAAATATGCATGTGCAAGTGTCTTTTTTTTTTTTTTGTATGATAACTTCTTTTCCTCTGGGTAGATATCCAGTAGTGGGATTGCTGGCTCAAACAGTAAAACTACTTTTAGTTCTTCAAGGAATCTCCACACTGTTTTCCATAGTGGTTGTACTAGGTTTACATTTCCACCAGCAGTGTAGAAGTGCTCCCTTTTCACCACATCCCCACCAACATCTATTGTTTTTTGATTTTTTGATTATGGCCATTCTTGCAGCAGTGAAGTGGTATCACATTGTGGTTTTGATTTACATTTCCCTGATCATTAATGATGTTGAGCATTTTTTTCCTATGTTTGTTGGCCATTTGTATACCTTCTTTTGAAAATTGTCTATTCACGTCCTTAGCCCACTTTTTGATGGGATTTTTTGTTTGTTTGTTTTTCTTGCTGATTTGTTTGAGATCCTTGTAGATTCTGGATGTTAGTCCTTTGTCAGGTGTATGGATGGTGAAGATTTTCTCCCCCTCTGAGGGTTGTCTGTTTACTCTGCTGATTATTTCTTTTACTGAGCAGAAGCTTTTTAGTTTAATTAAGTCCCATCTATTTATCTTTGTTTTTGTTGCATTTGCTTTTGGGTTCTTGGTCATGAAGTCTTTGCGTAAGCCAATGTCTAGAATGGTTTTTTTGATGTTATTTTCTAGAATTTTTATGGTTTCAGGTCTTAGATGTAAGTTCTTGATCCATCTTGAGTTGCTTTTTGTATAAGGCGAATGATGAGGATCTAGTTTCACTCTTCTCCATGTGGCTAACCAGTTATCCTAGAGCATTTGTTCATTTGTTGAGTAGGCTGTCCTTTCCCTACTTTATGTTTTTGTTTGCTTTGTTGAAGATCAGTGGCTATAAGTATTTGGCTTTATTTCTGGGTTCTCTATTCTGTTTCATTGGTCTGTGTGCCTATTTTTATACCAGTACCATGCTGTTTTGGTGACTCTGGCCTTATAGTATAGTTTGAAGTCGGGTAAAATGATACTTCCAGATTTATTCCTTTTCCTTAGTCTTGCTTTGGCTATGTGGACTGTTTTTTGGTGCCATATGAATTTTAGGATTGTTTTTCTAGTTCTGTGAATAATGATGGTGGTATTTTGATGGGAATTGCATGCTTTTGGCAGTATGATAATTTTCATAATATTGATTCTACCTATCCATGAGCATGGGGATGTTTCCATTTGTTTGTGTCATCTACGATTTCTTTCAGCAGTGTTTCGTAGTTTTTCTTGTGGAAGTCTTTTACCTCCTTGGTTAGGTATATTCCCAAATACTTTATTTTTTTGCAGCTATTGTAAAAGGGGTTGAATTCTTGATTTGATTCTCAGCTTGGTCACTGTTGGTGTATAGCAGAGCTACTGATTTGTGTACATTAATTTCATATCCCGGAACTTTGCTGAATTCATTTATCAGAAGTATGCTTTTTAATTTTAAGTTCTTGAAGAATTCGAACCATAATCCATCTCTTTTACTTTATAGTGAAGACAGTGAGCCCCAGGGAAATTAAACACCCACTGTTGACCACAAAGTCATTGGCTGAGCTGGGATCAGCGCATGGTACTCCAGGACACAGAAGTCCTAGATGAAATTTAAGTTGGATAAAAACAACTTTTTTTTGCTGGGCACAGTGGCTCACGCCTGTAATTTTTTTTTGCTGGGCACAGTGGCTCACGCCTGTAATCCCAGCACTTTGAGAGGCCAAGGCTGGAGGATCACTGGAGCCCAGGAGTTCAAGACCAGCCTAGGCAACATGGCAAGACTCCCATCTGTGAAAGAGCGAGAACTTGTCTCAAAAACAAAACAAAAATGAAAAAACCCAACAATTTGTTATCGGGGAGAATTATCTAGTATTGGAATGAGGAACTATAGTGTCTTGTCTGGAGAACTTGGAAAATACGTCTGTACGGGGACAGTTGTATCTCTCTCTAGAGAAGGCAATGGATGGGCTGATTTCTCAAGCTCTTCTGCTGGGATGGTTCCAATGATATGATTTTGGTTTTTCCTTAGTGTGTGATGTAAAAGAAATTGTCCTGGCAAACATATGGTTTGATACTCGTCATTGTTAAAATAGCATATCCCATTTCTAGTCAGCTATGTTTTAGGATAAACAGCAAAGATGATGCTTTTTTCCGATAGGAAAATCCCTTAAATTTGATCAGACGTTGTCAATGAGTGAATAGGGTTGAGTGTCCCTGTGTGTTTCTGCCACACTCTGTGCTTTGGCCTTGCTCATTCAGGTAGCATTTCCCCTTTGAGGTTTCTTTGGTTTTGTGTGTATTTTTTTGTTGTTGTTGTTATTGTTGTTTTGTTTTTTTTTTGTTTTTTTGAGATGGATTCTCACTCTGTTGTCAAGCTGGAGTGCAGTGGCACGATCTCGGCTCACTGCAACCTCCGCCTCCTGGGTTCAAGCAATTCTCCTGCCTCAGCCTCCCGAGTAGTTGGGATTACAGGTGTGCACCACCATGTCTGGCTAATTTTGTATTTTTAGTAGAGACGGAGTTTCAGCCTGTTGGCCAGGATGGTCTCAATCTCCTGACCTCGTGATCCCCCTGCCTCGGCCTCCCAAAGTGCTAGGATTACAGGTGTGAGCCACTGTGCCCGGCTGTGTTTTAATCTTTCTGAGGCCTGTGTGAGTGTAATTGTACTAGCCAGATTTAGGATAATCAGGACATGATGATAGCCAAGTTGTCTGTCAGCTCTCTAGGATGGTTTTTATGTGTCTTCAGTATAAACAGTTTCTTTACCCTGGGAGCACCTATATTTCTTTTCGTCTTTGCATGCTTAGAGAGCAGGAAGTTGAACTTGATTATCCCAGGTTCTGGTTAGTGTCTTGTGAGTGCAGATTCTTGAAGTGATGCCTGAACCGTAAGTATGTAACTGACAAGCTAACAAGGGTATATTAATTTTATTTGGAAAAGTAGCAATACATTTTAAGTGATAATTAAGGATAAGTAAAATGTGATTCTCTAGGAAGAGAAAATTGGATTTCCTCACTAAAGCCATTGAGGCCATTGTCTGAGAAGTAGGCCATAAATGTGTGATGACTCAGAGGAGGAGAGAGAATGACCTTGCTGGTGATGATGGTGATAATGGTCATAGCATGTTCTGCTTGTTGTCTACACATATTTCTGTTACTGTGCATATTTATTCCCAGACTTTATAATAACACAAAGAGGTGGGTATCGAGTCTCCAATTTACTGAAGAGGGATCTGAGACTCAGAAAGGCCCAGTAGGCCGGGTGTGGTGGCTCTTGCCTGTAATCCCAGCACTTTGGGAAGCCAAGGCAGGCAGATGGCTTGGGTCCTGAAGTTTGAGACCAGCCTGGGCAACATGGCAAAACCACAGCTCTACAAAAAATACAAAAATTAGCCAGGCGTGGTGGCACGCATTTGTGGTCCCAACTATTAGGGAGGCTGAGGTGGGAGGATAGCTTGAGCCCGGGAGGTCAAAGCTGCAGTGAGCAGTGATCATGCTACTGCACTCCAGCCTGGGTGACAGAGCAAGACCTTGTCTCAAAGAAAAAAATAAAAAAAAGAAAGAAAGAAAAAGAAAGGCCCAGTAGCTTGCCAAAACTGAAATTTAAATCGAGGTTTCTTGAATTGAAGCCTTGTTTTGGAATATCACTTTGCTTCCTAATACAAACATGCTTTACAATTCCTGCATTTAAAAAAGCTAGCCAGCAAGGGTATCACATATAGATTTAAAAGACTACCAGGAACATTTGAACTGCTGGGCAGCTAGGTTTTGTCCTGTTCACGTCAGTCATTAGGCTGGGAGCTGATGTTCAGATCCAATGTGTTCCCTCCCCTACAAAGAGGTCCACTGGGGATAAGCCCCCACTGAGAAATTCTTCACAACTCAGCCAGGCTTCTTGGAACTAACTGGAGATTTAAGCTGGTGGTTCCTGAAATTTAAGGTCATCAGAACCACCCAGAGGGCTTGTGAAAATGCAGATTACTGGGCCCCGTCCCCAGATGCTGGGGCCTGAGACTCTGCATTTCTGGCACTCAGTGATACCAGGCCTACTGGTCTGGAGGCCACACATTGAAAAATACGGATTTAAGCTGCCTCCGCCTGGGGTCTCCATTCTGACTCTGCAGCTGTTTCTCAAATGCAATGACCAAGTACAGTTTCTCTGAGGGCTCAGCCGAGACCTTTGTATTTGTCCATTTTCATACTGCTGATAAAAATACACCTGAGACTGGATAATTTATAAAGAAAAAGAGGTTTAATGGACTTACAGTTCCATATGGCTGGAGAGGCCTCACAATCATGGCAGAAGGCGAATGGCACATCTTACATGGCGGTAGACGAGAGAGAATGAGAACCAAGCAAAAGGGGATTTCCCCTATAAAACCGTTAGATCTTACTCAGTACCATGAGAACAGTATGGAGGAAACCGCTCCCATGATTCCGTTATCTCCCGCCGGGTCCCTCCCACAACACACGGGAATTATGGGAGCTACAATTCAAGATGAGATTGGGTGGGGACACAGGCAAACCATATCAATCACTAAAGCCAGTCTTCAGTGACCTGCTGTCTCCATCCTTCGGACGCTCCGTGGAGGCTTCTGGACACAGCATCTGTGCTGCTCAGGGCCGTTCCTCTTCTCATTGGCTGACGTGCTCTGTGGCATCTGTCACAAGTTTTAATTGAAGGTCAGCAGTGGCAGGTAAGCCACCAACATCATCAGCTTCTTTCAGCCTTTTGGAACAAGAGCGAAATTGGCCAAGGTCACTGCTATGACAAAGGGTTGCTTGGATGGAGCCCTTCTGAGCGCGGGTATTTATGCATCCAAACATTTATGGAAGCCCCACCGTGAATTAATAGCACGATGGCTTTCTCCCACCAAACCTGGAGAAAGTCTTCCAGATATTTTTGGAAAATATTTTGAATATTTCCAAATATTTTATTTTTAAAATTGTTTCTATTCTGTTTCTTAGTAATAGCAGTCTAACACAAAGCTATAGCATTTCTGTCATCACTCAAGAGAGTCGATTCCAATCCACTGAAGCTGAAGACATCTGGCCTCCTCAGCTGTCATCCCAGATACTTGGGTGGCTGAGGCAGGAGAATCACTTGAACCTGGGAGGCAGAGGTTGCAGTGAGCCAAGATCACACCACTTGCACTCCAGCCTGGGCGACAGAGCAAGACTTCATCTCAAAAAAAAAAAAATTGAAGAAGGGAGATGGATGCATACACGAAAGGTTTGCTTCATCTGATTAGGAAATCTACTCCCTTGTTAAAAACAATACCCATTCTCCAAAACTAGTACCGAGAGAAGATCCAGGCTTAGCCTGAACCACAGCCCACCTGCAGCCCTGAGAGTAAGTTGCTATGTTCTGTGCTGCAGACAATCATCACCCTTCTGCTGCCCCCTCTCCAGACCCAGGCTGTTGCTCAACTCTTTTGTCTGTTGTTAAAATCATTTCATGAAAGAAAAAAAAATTAACATCATAAAAAAGACTGGATAGATGTAATCTCATAAAAAAGAGCAGTCTTTTAATAAATAAATGAAAACAAACCTCCAGATCCCTCATGTCCCATACTTATTTTTTTTTATTTCATCACTGGCAGGTGAGAACTTGTCTGGCCTGGGAGTGGCTTTGGAGAAGTGCTTTTCTAGGTTGCTTCTCCTGCTGATAAGGACCATGACTCAAGGGAAGGCTGCTCTGAAAGGAGAATGGGGACCATGGTTTTGTTTTCTTGGTTACCTCGCACTTGGGGCGTCTTCCCATTAGCGGTTTTGACTTGATTCACTCTGGGCTTGAGGCTCCTCCTTGGTAAGTTGGATGATTGGAAATGATCTCTGAGTCCCAGGCTCTGGTTTTATGGGTTCCACGGGTTCCTTTCCTTTTAAGGGAAAACAAACTTCTCTGCAATGTTAAGAGAGGTTGTGATAGTAAATAGCTGAAAATTAATAAGCAGTGACTGAGGAGTAGCCAGCCCACGATCGCTTTCCTAAAATACGCTCTGACTCCCAAAATAAGCAGGCACAAACAACAGTGTGGAGCCCCTCTCATCATATCCTGCATACAAAATTCGGGGAGACTTGGAGCTCAAGACGCATTGACTTCTTACTTGTCTCCATTTGTTCTGGGTTAGGTGATGGATCCACAGTGACTTAGCAACTTTGATGACAGCCGGGGCTTCTGGAGACTGGCTGCATATTAAAACCACCTGGGCCTATTCCAGATGGATTAAATCAGACTCTCTGGGACTGGGGTCCGTACATCATTTAAAAAAAAAAAGTCTCCCCAGGTGGCTTCCTATGCAACCAGAGTTGAGATTTATTGGACCAGACTAACAAACACAGCTGGAAGAAGAGGGCAGAGAGGACTCCTTAGGATGTGCAGATGGAGTGGCTCGTTTAGGCTGCAGTGGAATTCCTTTTCTTCTTGTAATAAAACAACTCCTATTTACATATCATTTTAGAAAAATATTTTCCCCCTTCTCTTATTTGATGCTCAAGAGAGAATAATTGAGTTTGCCTTAGCATCTCTTTTGATTTGTTTTTTTAGATGTATGACCTGTCACCAGTAAACCCAGAGAGATAAATTAGGGAATGGCTGTGCTATAGAAAGCACTTACTGATTATTAAAGATTCTGCCTTCAAGCTCTTTTAAATAGTGCCTTTCTCTTGGTGATTTGGATTTAAAAATTTAAGGATATATTTACATGCAGCTTTGCGGGAGCACATGAATATTAAGTGAAGTAGTGCCTAGCTAAGTTGTGTTGAAATGAGTTGGTAGATCGTAGATAATATAAAGTAAGTGAATATTTCTAAGGGAGTGGAAAAATTTGGATGGCTCAGTAATTATGGAAATTGGCAGGGCATTTGGGGACCCCAGCTGCTCTTTGTCCCTTTGTCCCATAAATGGGTGACAGTTTGCAAGGCACGGAGCTCTGCCAGATGTTTGCGATAGTGGTTGGGTGGGGAGAATTTCATAGCTGGCTTGGCCACAGGAAGATGACGAGCTTGTTAAGAATAATGATCGGACACCCTGCATATTCGCTGACTGCATGCTTAGCAAATTTGCAAACTAGCTTCATCCCTAAGGGCTTTTAGTCACAGAATTTAAATAAGAGGCACACCCATGAGAGTTTGCTGGAAAACAAAGAGAAACCCTGCTCTCAGTAAGTGCTTGCTAATTGTTTGGGGATTTGTGACAAATAGGAAGCAAATATTGAGTTGGTACTTGGGTGATTTCTTTCTTTTTCGTTTTTGCGAACTGACCTGGAGCCTTGGTCTCCAGGAACTTTGTGTTCCTGGCAGGCAGATCTCCTGCCCCAGCACCTGCACATGCTCAGCGCTCTCCCCCGTCCTGCATCAAACTCGAGAGAGTTGTGTCAATTTAAAGCGCATGTACACACACACACACGTGCACACACACACGTATAAGCACATACATATATATGTGCTTGTATATATACACATATATGTATATATGTGTATATGTATATATATAACATGCCCCTATATATACATGTATACACATACACATATATAAAAAATATACACATTATATGCATATTTACATGCGTATATATAAAGGGACACATATACACACACATATGTGTGTGTATATATATAAAACGTGCCCCTATGTATACATGTATACACATACACATATAAAAATACATGTTACATACATATATACATATATACATACATATATATAAACAGAAATACACACAGACGTGTGTGTGTGTGTGTGTGTGTGTATTTGAGACAGGGTCTTGCCCTGTCTCCCAGGCTGGAGTGCAGTGGTGCTATCTCAGCTCACTGCAGCCTCCATCTCCCAGGCTCAAGCCATCTTCCTGTCTCCCAGGCTCAATCCATCCGAGTAGCTGGGACCACAGGTGCACAGCATAATGCCTGGGTAACATTTTTTTTTTTTTTTTTTTTTTTTTTTTTGTAGAGATGAGGTTTCACCATGTTGCCCAGGCTGGGCTCAAACTCCTGAGCTCAAATGACCTTCCCGCTTTGGCCTCCCGAAGTGCTGGGATTACAGGCGTGAACCACCGCACACAGCCTATATAATTTTTAAAATAGGGAACAGATTGTGCAAACATACAACATGTGACCCAGAATGGTTTGGTGTCTAAAAGAGGCTGACCACCTCGATGTGGCTGGAGGTGGTCTCAAAACCAAGCCCGCGGGCCATGGTTGAGCTTCACTGACCATGAGTGCTTTGCCTTTTGTGATTTGCATGTCTTTCTCTTAAATGAGAGCAAATGTAAGCATTTTTGGATGATACCAGCAGAGCTGCAGAAATGAAAGAGCAGCTCCCCAGCCAGGAATGAGCAAGTAACAACTCTTCCCTGGCCGTTTGCTTGCCAGTGAAAATGTCTCATGTTCAGAAACTGCTTCTCTTAAAAATCAGCTCCTCCAGCACTGGGAGTAGCTTCAGATAGGGGTGGGCAGGGGGCGCAGGAAGTAGTAATTTTCAGCATGTACCACTTCCTAGGAACAGAGACTTTAAAGAAAATCAGCTTCCTTGGAACATTTGTCCTCCTTCATTGCAGTTCTTTAGTAATTTCTGAGTCTGGGATTTTTCTGAACAGAACATCTTGTGAAATACAGAGTTGCTGGTATTCTGACATAAACCCTCTTTTTAAATGCCCTTTGCAGTAGGGACCTGCTAGGGTAACTCTGATGTGCCAAACCTCAGAGCCAAGGGGAAAGAACAGGAGCAAATGACGCTGAAAGCAAGCTCAAGTTCTTTGCCAATTATAATATGCTAAAAAGCACAACCGCAAGCTGATCCTTCTCGAGAGCCCTTAGGGAGGCTGTGCAGCCTGTACAGACCATTTGCCATTTTCTCCAGCACTTTCTGTCTCATTTTAGGTCACTGAATACTTTATTTCTTGCTGCGGAGTTAATTATGCACGTCTTTACCTCTCAACTGGAGTTCTTTAGGGCTGGGTCTCAGACTTTTATTTTTCATTTTTAGAGGTAGTATCTCACTCTGTCTCCCAGGCTGGAGTGCAGTTGTACCATCACAGCTCACTGCAGCGTCGACCTCCTGGGCTCAAGCGATCCTCCTCCCTCAGCCTTCCCAGTAGCTCGGACTGCAGGTGCACGTCACCATGCCTGGCTACTTTTTAAGTGTTTGCAGAGATGGGTCTACAAAAATCTAGCTATGTTGCCCAGGCCGATCTTGAACTCCTGGCCTCAAGTGATCCTCCCGCCTCGGCCTCACAGAACGTTGGTATCACAGGCGTGAGCCACTGTGCCTGGCCCTGGGTCTCAGGTTTTCTGCTTTCCCCTTAGCACCTAGGAGAGTACTTTATTCATAGTTACTGTTCCATAATTACTGTTGAATGAATGCACTTGAACAAAACACGATGTGATTTGTTTCGTTTTCCAGATCAGCTTATAATGAATTCTGTGTGTCTAACTGGGCAGACATAAAGCTGCCGCCTGTAGAATAAAAGAGCCATCCATGATTAGAATCATAGAAGCAGAAAATTTTAGAACTACAAAGGACTTGAGCTGTTAATTCAGTCTATTTGTTTTGGAGATGAACAATTAGAGTTCACGGAGATCAAGTGACACGCCCAAGGTGGAAGAGCTGGTGACACATGGACCAGCCGTCCACATACTTAGACAATAACTGCTTCCATGAGAGCTGACGTTGCTGACAGTTGTTGTAGCTACCTACTGTGGTGCATTTCAATTTCATCAATCTTTATGCCTCCGATTTTCCTTGGGGAATATAGGTAACCGATTTTTAATTTTATCTTCTCTGATTTTGTGGCTCATTCGTTTCTTTGTTTTTCCTCTGTCTGCTTTCTAAAATTTCTTATGCCACTTTCAAGAAAGCTGACTGGAACAGTCTGTTCTCCCCGTGTTAGACACAGAGGGGTTGGGGACAGAGATTGATGATTCTAGTGGGCAATGGCCAGATCTTATATAAAAGTGGAGTTCTGACTTCCCATCTGCAGCCGCCAGTCCAGGAAACCAACCAATAACCCCTGTAGCAATTGGCCCGGCATGCCCAGGATTTGATCAATTACTGGCAGCTGCCCTAATTTTTGTCGTGACTTCCAACTTAGGACCAAACAGAGAAGGCCAAATACTCTCCCCTAACCGATCACCCGGATGGGCTGCTTTCGTTATCCCCCTACGGCACCCGCCAACAGCCACCACCACCCAGAGCCTTCCCTTCTTTCTACTACAAAGTGTCACACTTCTCGGCCTGCCTTTGAGTCTCTACCGAACGCAGGTGACTTGACTCTGAATAAATAGCTTTGGCTTCCCTCATTTTGGTGGGCTTCACTTATTTCCACGTAGGAAAAGACCCAGGAAGAAGGCCAGCCCTGCTCACTTTACTGTTCTCTCTGTTTATGTTCATGTAGACAGCTCTACATCTAAATACTGGATTTTTGTTTGTTTGTTTGTTTTGAGATGGAGTCTCACCCTGTCACCCAGGCTGGAGTTTAGTGGCAGGATCTCGGCTCACTGCAACCTCTGCCTCCCGGGTTCAAGTGCTTCTCCTGCCTCAGCCTCCCTAGTAGCTAGGAATACAGGCGCGGACCACCCTGCCTGGCTAATTTTTTATATTTTTAGTGGAGACGGGGTTTCACCGTGTTGGCCAGGATGATCTTGAACCCCTGACCTTGTGATCCACCCCTCCTTGGCCTCCCAAAGTGTTAGGATTACAGGTGCGGGCCACCGCACGTGGCCATTTTTTTTGTGTGTGTGCCAATTTGTCTTTTCTTAATTTTAAAAGGAAATATGAAAATGCCCCCGTCGATTGCTTGGCTGAAATTGACCTGCGCTCTGTTGGTGGCGTTCTCCAGACCTGGTCACCCGAGACAGGAAAGGAGGTTGGGCCGGCTTGGAGTCCGCACCTGAGCGTTTTCTAAATGCTCGTAAAACTTTCATTTCATTATCTCCCTGCAATCTCCCAAGGAGGAGGAAGTCAGGCACCTTCTATCTTTCTCCTTTCCGGAATCCATTCTTTTTTCTTATTTTGAAGATGAGGATTTTTCTTATTTTCCAGTATTTCTCAATATAGATAGAAAGTCTGAAAAATTAAGTTTCATGATTTGCCAGCCAAAGGTATTTTTCTTTTAAATGTCAATAATGAACTTTAATTAAAGTGATGACATTGTCTTGTTTTAGAGACTGTTTTATGTGTCAGTAAGAAATGACATGGCCAGCATGATATTTAGAGGGGTAGGGGACAGGGATTTAGGCCTCCCCAAGTGTCTGTCAGCCCACCAACCCCCCATTCTCTGATGTCCCCAGCTGATGTTTTCTCAATTTTAGGTGAAGGCGCCGCAGATGCAGTCTCATGCCCCTTATTTCCAAACATACTGAAATCACAAGTCCCTTTGGTATAAAAGAATTAATGTACGTGAAGTGCTCCGAACACAGCCACAGCCTGGTCCATAGTAATTGTTCAATGCCGGCCCACTGCTACTGTTTCTCCTGTGGTTACTAATACTAACACTACTCATTATTAGGCAGAAATCCTGTAGCAGCTACTTTCTCTCAGTCATGTTTGCCTTAGTCCTTAGAATCCTTTAATATGCCAGTTTCCTTTCTAAGAGTCCTCTGCTTAAAATCTCTCTTGTTCTCTCCTTTTCCTGGCTCCCTCCTCTTCATCTTTCACATACCTCTTAAATGTCACTTTCTCGGGGAAGTCTTCCTAAACTCTAGTCCGAATTAGGGTTCCTATTTTCCTCTTTCAGACCAGGGATCAGTGAATGTTTTCTATAAGGGATCCAACAGTAAATGTTTTAGACTTTACAGGCCACATAGGCGACTACTCAACTCTGATGTAGTCTAAAAGCAGCCAGAGATGATATATAAATGAATGTGTGGGCTGAATTCCAATAAAACTTTATACCAGTTGTAGTTTAACGAACCTGTTTTAGAGCACTCTTTACTTTTTCTGCACAGTGTGATTATGTGATTACGTGATGATCAATCTCCCTCTGGACTGAAGCTTCTTAAAGATAAGACCCAAGGCCTTGTGCACTGGCTCATGCCTGTAATCCCAGCACTTTGGGAGGCCAAGGTGGGTGGATCACTTGAGGTCAGGAGTTTAAGACCAGTCTGGTCAACATGGTGAAACCCTGTCTCTACTGAAAATACAAAAATTAGCCAGGCATGGTGGTGGGCGCCTGTAATCCCAGCTACTCGGGAGGCTGAGGCATGAGAATCTGTTGAACCCGGGAGGCAGAGGTTGCGATGAGCCGAGATTGCGCCATTGCACTCCAGCCTGGGCAATAAGAGCGAAACTCCATCTCAAAAAATAAACAAACAAAAATCAGAATTCACCACTATAAACTTCATCCTGTTTAACCAAAAACCACTTGTACCCCAAAATCTATTGGAATTTTTTTAAATTAATAAATTGTGAATAAACAAAATACCATCCCTCGTGACCTGTGGCCTTTATTCTTCCTCTCCTCTCCACTAAATCTAGTTCTTTCTGGACTTACCTGTCCTCCGAAGTTTGGACTTACCTGTCCTCCCAAGTTTGGGCTTACCTGTCCTCCCAAGTTTGGGCCACTCAACTTGTAATGTCTGCCCTTGGTCAGGCAGTTTTTGTGCTGGATTGGAAGTTGCGTTGCCTTCTTCTCTAATTACACGGCCAAGCGCGGTGGCTCACGCCTGTAATCTCAGTACTTTGGGAGGCCAAGGTGGTGGATCACTTGAGGTCAGGAGTTTGAGACCAGCCTGACCAAAGTGGTGAAACCCCGTCTCTACTAAATATAAAAAATTAGCCTGGTGTGGTGGCACATGCCTGTAATCTCAGCTATTTGGGAGGCCGAGGCAGGAGAATCACTTGAGCCTTGGAGTCTGAGGTTGCAGTGAGCCAAGATCGTGCCGTTGCACTCTAGCCTGGACAACAAGGCGAGACTCCATCTTAAAGACACAATCATGGGAGTGAAGTTCTGTCATTATAAGAGGTGAGCTCAGCTTAAGAGCATAATGACATTCACATTACAGGGAGGAACACTGGACATGTCAAATTCTCATTGCTGTGATTTGGGGAAAGAAAAAATAACAGCCACCACCTAGCAACCCTACCGTATCTCAAGATGTGGTAATTTCTCTTATACAAAACAAGTTTGTTTTGTTCAATCACATTTAAGCCTATAGGTGTGATCCTTGTTTTTATAGGCAGCTAATTTTGAAGTGACATTTTGGGACGGGTTAATTTCACTTGTATTTTTCTTGCTTTTTGAATGCCTTGCAGTTGAGGCTGTCAGTGCTTGGCCTCCACCAGAGCCAAGAGTCAGACAGAATGTGGAACCACCCACCAAGTGGGCCAATGACAATGGGCTCTGCGTGTCTGTCCCTTCTCATTTCCTGCTGTAAACTTTCAGGGAGTCAGTGAACTCAAGCGTTTCTGTCAGATATAGAAACATTTCCCATGGTTGGAAAGTTAAAGGCTAGTTTAGGTTACAGGCAGTTTTTCTGCTGGAAAATACATAGTTTTCAGATACTTCCTTATGTGGTAATAAACAAAAACAAAATCAAGAAACTGTTTCCGGGAGGTTGAACGTGTGGTTCTCATCCCCTCGGCCTCCTCCGGTGTTCAAGTCCCAGGAAGTGGTTGATTTAGGCGGGGCAGCCACGTTGCAGCCAGGCCCAGGCTGCAGGAAGGAATGGAGTATATAGGTCAGCGTCTGCTTGAGGAAAGCAGAAATGATTCCAGCGTGTTTAAGCACAGGGTGATGAGAATTTCAAGTGCTGACACAGACATGGGAAGGAGACTCACTCCATGCTGAGGTTCCAGGAATGATCTTCAAGGTGATTCTGGGGAAGACCGAGTGTGGTGCCTCATGCCTATAATCCCAACACTCTGGGAAGTCGAAGAGGGCAGATCATCTGAGGTCAGGAGTTCAAGACCATCCTGGCCGACATGGTGAAACTCCGTCTCTACTAAAAATACAAAAATTAGCCAGACGTGGTGGCACATGCCTTCAATCCCAGCTACTCTGGAGGTTGAGGCAGGAGAATTGCTTGCATCTGGGAGGCGGAGGTTGTGGTGAGCCGAGATCACACCATTGCACTCCAGCCTGGGCGACAAGAGTGAAACCCCATCTAAAATAAAAAAAGGTGGTTTTAGGAGAGATTCTCTTTTTGCTAAAGCTAGGAACTTGAGGAATTATCAGAATGTGGGCAGTCACTAAGATGCTGCTGGCTTGTGGAATACACCTTCCCCTGATTCTAGACTCATGAACTCGGGTCTGGTCCCTGGGACCTTTGCATCTGAGATGGGGTGATTGGTCCCGGCCCATCTTGAATGTGTTGATTGTACCTTTGCATTTGCATTTTGTAAGTCAAGTCCAATGTGCGTGCTCTGGGCCATGGCTCTTCTGTCTATAGGTGGTTCCATCCCCTACCCCTTGACCATGTTTCCAGGGTGAGTGTTCAGCTGCCCACTTTCTGGTCCCACCCAGAGACCACTGCCACCTGAGGAAGCGTGACATTAGATAGCAAATTTAAAAAATACCGTGACAGGCAAATAAAGAGACCACAGAAGAAAGGGGACAGTATTTCCTCCTGGTTTTTGAACAAGGTGCCTGGCATTTCTGTTTTGCATGGGGCTGTGAAAGCTGTGTAGCCAACTCTGAACGCATCTCATCGCTTCCTACTGTGATAGCAGCTTCTGCCTTCCCTCCTTTTCATGGCTAAGTCTTTGCCTAGAGGAGAGTCGGGCCACACATGGAATCCAGCTACAGGGGAGTCTGGGAGTGGAGTTGTTTGGGTTTTGTCTTCTGGCAAGCAGTAAGACACACTAAAAGGGGTGGAGATGAGAGAGCTCATCAGTCCTAAAAAGGGACACAGCCCAGGAAGGCCCAAGAAGGGGAAGCAAGAAGTGAGGAGAGTGTGGGCGTTTGGAGGAGGGGTTGAGTTGATCCGCCTTTAAAAGAAAAACTGTAGACAAAATGAATGTTGTAGAATTTATTTGAGCATTAAAGGATTCATGAATTGGGCAGCACTCACGACCAGAAGAGGTTCAGAGATCTAGACTTTAGCAGCATGAGCAATGGGCTTCTATAGGCTGAACTTGGCAGCAAAGTAAAGCATTTATTTGATTGGCTCCAGCTAGCAGTTTGCCTTATTTGGGTATGATCTGGTGGGAGGTCCCCAGTTAGAGGTTAGTTGGCAGTTTCTGATTGGTTAGGCTTACATTTCACTTTACCGTTTATATTGGGCTTCAGTTGGCTTACCTAGGAACCCAAGGTTCTGAAGTCATCTCAGCCTAGTGGCTTCCCAGTTAGATATTTTTAACCACCCCAAATCTGTTAGTTTGAGCTACTCCTAGTACTGATTTCTAGGTAGAGAGTTCATCTGAAACCTGTAGATGACAGGTGCTCAAACTTAGGGAGCACTGGAGGAGCTTGTCTAAAATCAACGTTTCTGGGTCCCTACCCTCAAAGATTTGGATGCTGCCTAAATCCCATGGTGGGGTCTAGAATTTAAATGGATAGGTTCCTCTGGAGATACTGTGTTCACTGTGCTTCTGATCACTAGTGTTACTCCTCCTGGCCTCCAGTCCCCCTTTCCCACCCACATTTTTTTTTTAGACCTGGTCATTTTTTTTCCCCTTTTCTGCATTTTTCTTGTGGTTGTTTCAGGTGTCTTTATCAACATTCCCACTGGTTTAGAGATTGCAAGCAAAATTCCTCTCTTTGCTTCGAACACTCTAGTGAAACCTAGAATACTCAAGGTAAATGCTAAGATGAGGCTGTTCAGTTACCTCTGGAGCTCAGGGTCTAATTCATCCAACGTTTATCGAGCCCCTTCAAAGCACCCATCATTGGGGATGGAAAATGAAAGATACACAGCTCCTGCCCTGTAGGAGCATGTGGCCTTGTGGGGGAAGCTTAGCACTTCTGCCTCACTAGGTTTAAGCAGTTGGAGGAGCAGCATCTATTTGGAAAGAAGAAAAACGCTTTTGAAAAGTGCACTTGGTCTGTACGGTGGCTGCTCTTTGATTTCCTGAATGCAAGGGGTTGAACCGAACACACGATGCCCTCCATGGTTGGGGAAGCATCCATCACCCCCTTGGGAACGGAAACTTGACATCGAACTTCCAGGAATTGAGGCCAGGACCTTCTTGAGGCACTGTCTTGTGGTTCAGTTCTGCCTGCCCGGAGTCATTGGCCTTCGGGGCTGACCGTTTCGTCGCTGACTCCCACAGACACGCCGACCATCTGGAGGCTAAAGGATCTTTCTTCCTAGGAGGTCCCTCATGATAGGGTCTCTGAAGCCTCTACCATGGAAGGGAATGGTTGGGATTAGACCCTATGCAGAGGCACGTGCCTTTTCGTAGAGGGGCACATCCATTGGCCCAGTTGTTCCCTCATTAAGGGCAGTGGGGGAAGCTGGTTCCTTCTTGTGGATTGTAGCCTTCCAGACTTTAACTCCTTGCTTTATTCAGATCCTTGGCCAGGTCTTCTGTACTGGTCTCCTGGGCCACCCATCGGGCTGTCTTCACTTCCTACCATCAGCTGTTCACTCTATCCAAAGATGAAGCAGCCCTGTATTTGCTGATGTGAGCTGCTTCCTTTATTTATGCTCTCACCGGATCTCTGGGAGGTGTACTCTACCATCAGAACACTCGGAGACAGTTATCTGGACATAAAGTGTTGGTGCTGGCATCGTTATCAAATAATAACAGAAAACACATCAGCACCAATTGCATCTATCCCTGTGCTAGATGAGATAAGGAAAAAACACATGCACAGTCCTGTCTTTGAAGAGCTGACATTAAAATGGACGATGCCATGAAACACACACATTTGTAAGTTACAGACATCCTCCTATGCAAGCACTCTAGTCACGTTTGTTTGGTAAAGGATAATCACTTATTAGCTTCAGAAAGAACTCATTCATGCCTTGATTTTCAGTGTTGCCACAGGAAAGCAATAGCAGAACCTGGGTCCCTGCTGTGAAAATGAAAGTACTTAAGGATGTTCAATTGCTTTTCTGTTATTCATGTGCATCCGTGGTAGGACATCATGGCAGAGCAGCTGCTCAGAGCGGGTGATTACGTGTGGGTTCCCGCTTCAGCCTGGGATTGTTTCATTATCTACAGCTGTTCTCCAGCATGGTAAAATTCGGACGATGTCGATAATTTTCCCATAAGGGGCTCTCAAGATACATCAGTTTGTGCTATCTAGAGTAGTTTAAACTACTGTTTCTTGAGTACTTACTATGTACTGGGCAACATTTTCCATATCTCAGGAAGCAGTCTCATTTTCAAAGGAGAATGGAATCCGTTTCAGGTCACACCACTTCCTGCAGATTCAGGACACCACACAGATATTTTAAAACGCTGGGTGCTCCTTTCGAATTTGCCAGTCTGACAAGATGCTTGTCATAGAGCACCGCTGTCTGGGCTACAGGGATGCAGAAAGGACCGAAGGTCTGAAGGGAGGGAAAGGGTTCTGTGCTGGTGGGTTCCTGGAAAAGCCTTTACTTTGAGGTTGTCCATTGAGCTTGTGTAACCTGGAGGGGTAGAAGCAAAATTAAATGAACACGGATCAACCTTTTAACGCGTATCTTGCAAATAACATGCTCCTGGCTCTATGTGCAATGCCTGGATATAACAAATCTATTTTTACGAAGCCTACAAAGACCAAAATACCTCGATGTGTGTGATGTGATGTAATCTCTGCATTTGGGGTGGGAGGTGAGTAGGGAAACTACTTTGGAATTAGCACGAATGTACACAATTCTGGGTAATGATACACGAGAATGCTCAGGTATTCATAGAATTCAGACAGGGCGTGTGATCTGCCCAGGATTTAGGAAAGACCTTAGGTGTTTCTGGGAATTGTATGTTCATGTGTTCCTACAACCAATAACTAGCATATAATGATCATCATTATTTATTGAACAGTTATGCTGACTTAGTATCTTTTTTTGGGTTACTTGGAGCAGTCACTCTGTTTTCTTGAGTTGTAAACTTACGGTGAAGGTTTTGGGTTAAAGAGTTGTAATGGAAGTGATTCCCTGCTGCATCTTATTTTGAGAGTCGAGGGGAGAAATTCGGTCCATTCATTGAGGTGGGGTGCGCCTGCCTGTAGGTTCTGGTGGAATAAGGTGTCTCCTGGAGCTGGAGGGGTGGGGTGGGGTGGATGAAGGAAGCATCTGGTTCGCTGGATCCTGGAAGGTTTTGTGACCTCATCGTGCCCACCTGGCATCACAGAGTAGGCAGTGCAGTGCCTCACAGGAGAAACCCTCTGGGCTGAGACAGACATAAAGTAAGAAGAAAAGAGCCAGTCTTTGGTTCAGCAATGCATTCTTGTTGGTTTCTTATTGTCTCCTTTTAGACAAACCTATTCGTGGTAGAAACACAGCAATGTGAACACGATGGGGAGAAGGGGAGGACCAGTCCTACCACTTTGGCCTTTGTGTCCTCTGTGAAGAGATGCTGGTGTTTTATGAGCATTTGTGAGCTCCTGGCATTTGGGTCATAGTACCCCTGCGCATCGGTATTCATGACTTTCCCACATGGGCCTCAGAGGAGGGCTTGCAGCCTCCCCAGTGCCCGCTTCTGGGGATGAGAAGAATTGCAGAATTGTATAAATCCCTTATCATCAGCTAGAGGATTGTTAAATGCACACATTAAGGCAAAAAAGCCTGCTATCAACAATTGGCTTTATTTTTTGAGAAAATACAGCAGAACAAGCAAGATGTGGTGGTGTGTTCCTGTATTCCCAGCTACTCAGGAGGCTGAGGCAGGAGGATCACTTGAGCTCAGGAGTTGGAGGCTGCAGTGAGCTATGATTGTGCCACTGCACTCCAGTCTGGGCAGCAGAGTGGGACCTTGGCTCAAAGTAAAGAGAGAGAGGGAAGGAGGGTGGGAAGACAGAAATAGAACAATAGAAGTTTGTAAAAATACCCAAACTGGAAGAAAGAAAAAACAGGAGAGATGCTCAAGGATATTTGACTCCAGCTCCCTGCTTCTTACATGGGAAGCTGGGTGGGTCCCCCTGTTTCTAGTTCGGCATTCCCTTTGAGACCTCCTCAACTCAAGGGGGACTTCAGAAACAATGGAATGAAACAATAGGCCCTGCATTTTCACTCAGAGCTCATGCTTTCTGTTGCCAGGCAGAACCTAGAAAGAGTTCCTACTCTGTAACCCACTCACACTCGGTTTGTTTTCACAAAATATAGAGGGGTCAGTGAACGCGTGTTTTGATTCCAAGGAAATTCCAAGCGCCTTGGTTTAGCAAATGTCGATTTGGTGACATGTCACTTTTCCTTTTTAGCAACCAAAAAGTCCGATAATGAAAGAAGTTTCTCTTTAATTTACTTAACCCTGCAAAATGTTTGCTCAGATTTTTTGTTTGTTTGTTTTGTATCAATGTAAGGAGTACAAGTACAGTTTTGTTATGTGGATATATTGCCTGATGGTGAATTCTGGGTTCTTAGTGTAACCATCACCCGAATAGTGTACATTGTACCCATTAAGTAATTTCTCCTACCTCATCCCCTCCCATTCTTCTACACTTCTAAGCCTCTAATGTCTGTTACTTCATTCTGTATGTTAACCTGTACACATTATTTAGCTCCCACTTGTGGCTGAGAACATGTGGTATTTAGCTTTCTGTTTCTGAGTTGTTTCACTTAACATAATGGCCTCCACTTCCACCCATGTTGCTGCAAACGACATGACTTCATTCTTTTTTATGGCTGAATAGTATTCCTTAGTATGCATGTACCACATTTTCTTGGTCCAATCTTCTTTTGATGGATGTTTAGGGTGATTCCCTGTCTTTGCAGTTGTGGGTGGTGCTGTGGTAGACATGAGTGCAGGTATCTTTTTGATATAATCATTTCTTTCCTTTGGGTAGACACCCAGTAGTCAGATTGCTGGATACAATTATAGTGTTGTTTTTTTTTTTCTCTCAGAGATTAAGTCTTTTTGGTGTGAGCTTCTATTTACAAGCATTCCAGGTCCTGTAAATAATGTGCGCAAGTTTTCATTGCACAGTAAATTTGGTTTCACTCAGTCTTGCCTGTATCTTATGTGATGGACAAGCATGACGTGAAAATACGTGACCTGAGCTCTCTAGTTCCCATGACCTGGCAGGTGTGTGGCCTGCCACATCACCTGGTATAAGTCTGTCATAGACTTATATGAGAGTCTCAACTCATTTCTTTTTTGAGACGGAGTCTTGCTCTGTTGTCCAGGCTGGAGTGCAATGGCACAATTTCGGCTCACTGCAACCTCCGCCTCCCGGATTCAAGTGATTCTCCTGTCTCAGTCTCCTGAGTAGCTGGGATTATAGGCACCCACCACCACGCCCAGCTGATTTTTGTATTTTTAATAGAGATAGGGTTTCACCTTGTTGGCCAAGCTGGTCTTGAACTCCTAACTTCGTGATCCGCCCGCCTCGGCCTTCCAAAGTTCTGGGATTACAGACATGAGCCATCGTGCCCAGCCTCAGTTCATTTCTCAAAGAGACAAATTCTAAACACAGTGGCAAGTCCTCAGCAGGGCTTTCTTCTCACCCACAGAATCATCTGAGCCTCAGGAGCTCATTTCAGCCCAGCTGGTGTGCATTAGGTACCTGTGCACAAGGCAGCTGAGCTCCTAGGAGGAAACAGGAAGAAGCCCCCTCTACCTGTGTGTCCTGCCCAGGGAAAGGCATCCTGTGGCAGGGGCCCGTTCTGGAACCACTCATAGGAGGTGGGACTTCAGAATCTTCCAGAACAAGGGGAATGCCTGTCTTATGATTTGAAACATCTTCCCCGATGGTTCTGTCTGCCTTCCTCATACTCCCCGAAGAACTATGGTCTTACAAGACCACTACTGAGCCTATCTGAGGCCAAGTTTGATTACCGGGAAGTAATTCAGGAAAGCCCTGTATAAACTCTTTTTTTTTTTTTTTTTTTGAGACAGAGTCTTGCTCTGTCGCCCGGGCTGGAGTGCAGTGGCCAGATCTCAGCTCACTGCAAGCTCCACCTCCCGGGTTTACGCCATTCTCCTGCCTCAGCCTCCCGAGTAGCTGGGACTACAGGCGCCCGCCACCTCGCCCGGCTAGTTTTTTGTATTTTTTAGTAGAGACGGGGTTTCACCGCTCTAGCCAGGATGGTCTCGATCTCCTGACCTCGTGATCCGCCCGTCTCGGCCTCCCAAAGTGCTGGGATTACAGGCTTGAGCCACCGCGCCCGGCCTATAAACTCATTTTATATCTCCACTCACAATCTTTTATTGTATTTTATCTGTTTATTTTTGTAGAGACAGGGTCTCACTATGTTGCCCAGGCTGGTCTCAAACTCCTGGCCTCAAGTGATCCTCCCACTTTGGCCTCCCAAAGTGCTGGGATGACAAGGATGAGCCACAGTGCCCGATCTCCACTCACAGCCTCTCGTTTCACATTCATAGGTGGTCTACGGATAGCAGGAAGTCTCTCACCGAGGACTTTTCCAACCCTGAGAAGATGCAAACAACAACCTGAAGAAAGAAAGATTCCTGGGGGACGGGAGCTATCTTTGTAGGAGCGGGTGCCATTTGGGACAGAGCACAGGGCTTGGGAACATTCTGAATTAGAGAAGAGAGGGGGCAGCTTCACCCCTCCTGGGCAGCAGGTCCATTTTCTCTGGTGTCAATTCCTGACACACCAGAAGTGCCTCTGTTTAGATAGAGGTCAGCATAAAAGGCGATGGCTATTCTTTAAGCACTTAGGAAATGTTTGTTTGGGGAGGACCTGCATCGTTTCGGGTCTGTAATGGCACTGGGCCTGCAGAGACGCGTGGAGGCTCCTCTGCCTGCACACTCCGCCTCTGTGTGGGAAGTGGAAGATGAGGACGTCTCAGCAAAGACCAGTGGTGGTCTTTGATCTGGACCCACAGTGACTCCCATCGGCATCGCATGTCTTTCTAACTGCTTATGATTATGATTTTTATTTTATTTTTTGAGACAGTCTCACTCTGTTGCCCAAGCTGGAGTGCAGTGGTGCGATCTTGGCTCACGGCAACCTCTGCCTCCCGAGTTCAAGTGATTCTTCTGCCTCAGCCTCCTGAGTAGCTGGGATTACAGACACATGTCACTGTGCCTGGCTAATTTTTATATTTTTAGTAGAGACAGAGTTTCGCCATGTTGGCCAGGCTGGTCTCGAACTTATGAGCTCAGTTGATCCACCTCCCACAGTGCTGGGATTACAAGCGTGAGCCCCTGTGCCTGGCCTCTCGCTGCTTGTTAATGTTTCCTGATACGTTTCCTGCAGTGACCTCAAGTCCGCGTTCCGGATTTCTCCTCCCCGCCCAGACTGGCTCTGCCTGCTGCGTCCTGCTGAGACACCAGTTGCGCAGTGCCTAAAGCCAGGAACCTGGGCCTCCTTCCAGGTCACCCCCCCGCCTCCCACCCTGACCCACGCACGCCTGTCCTTGATCATTATATCATATGACTCCAGCCTCTGAAATGTGACTTGTGTGTCATTACCTCTCCAGAACCCATGATCACTGTCACCTTTTACTTCTGCTATTGTAATAGGTCCTTACCTGGCCTTCTCACCTGCCTTCATCCAGTCCATCCTGCGCTATTGGACGGAGTGGAACCTCGGGGTAAGAACACGGCTCCAGGGCAGCCATGAGAAGGGTGCAGAAGGCAGTCAGCCCGCAGCTGGATTCGCACCTGCTGGGGATCAGTCTCCCCTCTTTCCCGCTTGACCCATTCCTCCAATCACACGCCTCCCTTAGTACAACTCTTTGCTTCCCTTGCTTTTTCTCCAGGATAAGGAACAAGCTCCTTAACATCACACCTCAAACCAGTCACGAAGGGGCCTGAGGTGATCTTTGCCGTTTCATCTTTCCCCCATCTCCAGCTCTGAAACACACCTGTCACTCTCTAGCTGTGACTTCCTACGACTTACCATATTCCTTAGAAACGCTGCGCACCCAGACGTCTCTGGGACTTTGGAGCACCTGCCTGAGCTGAGGATGCTCTTGTCCACCTGAAAAATCCGTGCCTGCTTCATAGCCAGCCACTGTGCCAGTGGCCATATCCCTAGGCAGGGCTGGCCTGCTCCTTCTCTGCACTCCAATAGTAGTTAAGTGCCTCTGTCACACTGTGATCGCTCCTGTCACCTTCCATCATAGATACTTATTTATCCGTCTGCGTCTCAGACAGAAGTGAGCCTCTGGAGGCCTGGGACCCGTTCTTATGTGTCTCTAGAATTCTTAGCACCCAGCCAAGCCTGTGCCTGGTACAGAATCATCGCTCATTGTGAATGAATGTCATAGAACACAGCAAAGCAGGCAGGGAGATGGGGGGGGGGGCGCAAACAGTTCAGGTACAAATTCCAAGGATGGTGGAAGTTGGGCACAGGGAGTGGTACAAGTGCCAGCGTCTTTGAAGCTGACAGGTGTTAATAAGGAATCAGATAAACAGAGAAAAAAATGCAGTGAATCTGACTTCTTAGCAGAAGTGTTTGGCTGTGTTGGCCCGTGGGAAGCTGAACTTTTGCGGCACTGGAGATGCCATCAGGGTGCGTGGCTTCGCTGGAGAACTTTCCAGAAGTACTTATTTGATGCTATTCAGAGTTTCAGAAACTTGAGGGCTACTTTTAATGATCTCCAATGGACTCATTCCCAAGAACAGTAGTAATTTACCACCTGCAAGTTGTAGGGAGTTGCTTCAAATGAGCATTTGTAGGGAGTTGCTTCAAATGTTTCAGGTTGCAGTTGACTTTGGAACGTATATCCATCATGTCATGTGTCTGGGGCATACGATTCCCTGTAGTTTCTGGGATCTCCCAAAATAGGAGGAAGGAGTGACTACCTGGGTAGTATGAGGCATCTTTAAACTTAGTTGACCAAAGCACCCTTTTCCTGGAGACTAGTGTGCCATGGAACCTCACTTTGGGAAATGCAGATCCAGTGCAATCCTTTTTTTTTTGAAACGGAGTCTCACTCTGTCGCTGAGGCTAGAATGCAGTGTCGCAATCTCTGCTCACTGCAACCTCTGCCTCCTGGGTTCATGTGATTCTCCTGCCTCAGCCTCCCAAGTAGCTGGGACTACAGGCACCTGCCACCACTCCTGGCTAATTTTTTGTATTTTTAGTAGAGACAGGGTTTCACCATGTTATACAGGACGGTCTCGATCTCCTGACCTCGTGATCTGCCCACCTCGGCCTCCCAAAGTGCTGGGATTACAGGTGTGAGCCACTGTGCCGGGTACCAGTGCAATACTTTTATTTTACAGAGAGAAGAACAGGCCTAGCCCAGTGAAGGCCATGAGGCTAGGAAGGTCTGGCTCCCAGGTCAGGGCACCTCCCTGTGACCATATGGCTTCTGATGTATCGTGTGATGGTGGATAGAAACCATTCAAGTGTGTGTGTGTGTCAAAGAGAGAGACAGACATATATACACCCCTTGGCCAGAACTTCACTGCTGTGGCAGGTAGTATTTGCATCCGTGCCATCTTCCAAAAGCATTCGGCCCCGGCCGCCCACCCTTGCCCAGCACCTGGTGATTCCAGGCCTCTCAGGGGCCCACTCTGACCGTCGGTGTCTCTTCCCACCCTCTTCCCTGTGATCCAAGCCGAAGTTCTGCCGTGCAGTTTCTGCCCACTCACTTCAGAGACACAATACAAAACAGTTCTCAGGAGTGAGCAGGTGACAGTTGGGGAGGAAGGAGGGGAGCCCTGGGGGTTGTGGTGCCACTGGCAGCCCCAGATAACACGGCCTGCATTGCGCAGCTCTGCCTCGGCCCTGGGCTGCCCTTGGACAGGGCCACTGGATGCCACTTGCCTCTCTTTCCCTTTGGCAAAGAGGCCTCGGAAACAGGACTTATTAGGAAACCAAAAGTAAACAGCTCAGCCTCTCCCCAGGGCCCGTGGAGCCTGTTGTCCCGGATGGAAGGGGTTGGTGCCAGCGGCTGCCTAGATGATCTGTGGGGCACGTTCGGGGTGGAGGGGGCTGGGAGCCGCGGGGCAGAATTTGGCAGTGAGAGAAGCACTGCAGAGGTCATCGTAGGCCTGACTTCTGGGGCACATCGTCAGATTGAGGTCGGGGAAAAGGCAAAACTGCAAGCGCCTTCCTCATGCTTGCTTCACAGCCGTGCAGCTTGGAGCTGAAAGCAGCCAGAATAGCCACTTCCTTTGAGTTAACGCAGGTGCCGTCCTCCTCCTGTGAGCCGCGGCTGCTCACGGGACCACAGGGGAGGGACCGCGGGGCCTCTGAATCAGACATCACTTTCTGCTCTGCCGCATTGGCCCCTCACACACAGCACCTAGGGACAGACGGTTCAGGAGTCAGAGACGGGGATGCCAGGCGACCCCGGCACGGAGTCGGTCACGCACGTTTCCTCCACTGTCCTGACCTGCCCACTTCCTCCTAACCCATTTGGCTGAGCTGATACTGATGTTCTTAAGACAGCAAAAATCAGTCAGTGGGGCTTGGGCTCTGAGATCTGCCTAATATTTGTGGGAACCACAGATGGGCCTCCCAGGGCAGGGCTCAGAATGGATGGCCGGGATTTTAACTCGTGGTTTCCTGATGGTTTGGGAAGGACGTGTGAAACATCCTCCTCTGTGGAGTCTCCCTTCGCCCCACCCCTAGAACCAGGGGGTGCACATTTCCCTCCTGCCGTATGTATAATCAGGGCTCCCATGCGTTGATCCCTGTGGTGTCTCAGGCACCACGCCCAACTCTGAAGTCTGTATGTGCCCTTTAATCACTCGGAGGATGCTGGGGATTGGATATGATCATTCACAAGGTGTAGATGAGAAACCTGAGGCTTGTCTTGCCTGTGTTCTCCAGCAAGGAAGTGACAGATAATTTTTTTTGTTTTTTGGAGATGGAGTCTCGCTGTGTCACCAGGCTGGAGTGCAGTGGCATAGTGTCGGCTCACTGAAACCTCCGCCTCCTGGGTTCAAGTGATTCTCCTGCCTCCGCCTCCTGAGTAGCTGGGACTACAGGCGTCCGCCACCATACTCAGCTAATTTTTGTATTTTTAGTAGAGACAGGGTTTCACCATGTTGGCCAGGATGGTCTCGAGCTCTTGACCTCGTGATCCACCTGCCTTGGCCTCCCATAGTGCTGGGATTACAGGCACGAGCCACGGCGCCTGGCCCAGAAGTGACAGATAATTTAAGCCCAGTTCCATCTCTCTCGTCCACACGTGCAGCGCCTTGCCAGTGGAGAAAATGCCCATGTATGCTTCTTTCCCTTCCTGCCTTCCTCCCTTTCTTCTTTCCTTCCTTTCCAACTGGGCTTTAAAGCCAGGTAGAAATCTATCATCTGCCTGTCTCATTTTGTGTGTTAGGGAGGCTAATCCAGGGTTTACTGTATGACTGTATGAGAACCTCCTAGTAAAGTATCTGACAGCATCGCTGTAAAGGATAAATTGGTCATGAGAGGTGTTGTGGGTTCTAGTGAGAGAAATCAGAAAACCACCTAGGCCATTTAGTGAGCATTAATTTTCCAATAACATCTCCCTGCACTGTTCACATCCCTGAGCGGGTTCCGTGTCTGTCTGCTGAAGAAGCGGAAGCATAAACCTTCTGGGAGTTCCTGCACCCTTTAATTGCCTGGAGGATCTAAAACAAGTAACAGCTTTGAAGATGGTTCAAATGTATCCTGGAACTTTCCCACCCAGACGCCAAGATGCTTTTGCCTTTAAAACTAATAAGGCACTTGGTGCAGTGGATCACACTTGTAATCCCAGCACTCTGGGAGGCTCCGGTGGGAGGATCACTTGAGTTTAGGAGTTCCAGACCAGCCTGAGCAACGTGGTAAAACCTTATCTCTACAAAACATACAAAAATTAGCCAACTGTGATGGCAAGCGCCGGTAGTCCCAGCTACTTGAGAGGCTGAGGCTGGAGGATCACTTGAGCCTGGGAGGTGGAGGCCGCAGTGACCCATGATCATGCTACTGCACTCCACCCTAGGTGACAGAGAGAGACCCTGTCTCTCAAATAATAAGTAAATAAAATAAAAGAAAGAAAAGAAAACAGAAGCCCAAATCCAGAAGGTACTTACTATTTTTATATTTTTGGGAAAGTGAGATTGATTGATTGATTGATTGATTGATTTTGAGACGGAGTCTCGCTCTGTTGCCCAGGCTGGAGTGCAGTGGTGCGATCTTGGCTCACTGCAAGCTCCACCTCCTGAGTTCACGCCCTTCTCCTGCCTCAGCCTCCCGAGTAGCTGGGACTATAGGCGCCCGCCACAATGCCCAGCTAACTCTTTGTGTTTTAGTAGAGACGGGGTTTCACCGTGTTAGCCAGGATGGTCTCAATTTCCTGACCTCGTGATGTGCCCACCTTGGCCTCCCAGAGTGCTGGGATTACAGGCGTGAGCCACCGTGCCTGGCCAAAAGTGAGATTTAATAAAAACAGATTCATCAAAGAAAATGTACAGACATGAAGGGAACTATTAACCTATTTACATGGTTTAGGTCAGGCGTGGTGGCTCACACCTGTAATCCTAGCAGTTTGGGAGGCCGAGGTGGGTGGATCACTTGAGGTCATGAGTTTGAGACCAGCCTGGCCAACATGGCGGAACCCCATCTCTATTAAAAATACAAAAATTAGCAGGCATGGTAGCGCACACCTGTAATCTCTGCTATTCGGGAGGCTGAGGCAGGAGAATCACTTGAACCTGGGAGGCGGAGGGTACAGTGAGCCGAGACTGTGCCATTGTACTCCAGCCTGGGCAACAGGAGTGAAACTCTGTCTCAAAAAAAACAAAAAACAAGAAACAACAACCAAAAAAACCAACCATATTTATGTGGTTTAAAGTGTTTAGCTGTGTGTGGAGAGATTTCAGACTGTCAGGTTTTAAGTAGCAGCTTTTCTTCTTCCATGATGCATTAATATTTGTCCCTCAAGCAGTAGCAGGAGGGAACCAGAGGCTGTGTTCTACAATACAAAATCTAGCCCCATGGCCCTGAAAAATGGCCTCTGCAGAGAACCGCCACTACGGGTGAGCAAGATGTTTAAAGTGAGCTGGAATTAGGAACTATCTTATTTCTTCACTGAATATAATAAACAAGGACTTGTATTGAATCTGAAGAACACCAGGTTTTATAAAATCCCCCGTCTCTCCTCTCTTTACTTTTTACTTCAAACATGTTAGATTGCGTTCTGGAGATACACAAACTAGAAAGGGCATTGTAGGAAATGGTTAAGTACGTTGGCCCTTCGGCATTCTTGTTGGTCTGTGTAAACATGGGTGGGTTATTTCAGCCCTGCCAGTGTCAGGAATCTCGTGGGAGAAATCATAGGGGTGGTGTAGGAGTAAATAGAATAATCTATGTAAAGCTCTTGGAATGGTGCCGGGCAGATGGTGCGTGCTGGTAGCAGCTGTTTGTCACTATTGTTTTGCTTATTGTTGCTGTAATTCCAAGTTCTTGCCTTCCAGGTTCTGGTCTTCCTGCCAAGGGGCCATGCATGTGCATAGATACTCAACTGTGATGGATATAAAGGGTACTGTAAAAACGGGCACTACCCAGACCACGTGGGTCAGGGAGGGCTTCCTGGAGGAAGTGATGACCCAGCCTTGTCTCAAAGGACACGTTCAGTGACCAAAGAGAGCTGTGGGGAACACGAACATTTCAGGGCCTGTTGGGGTAAGGCGACTGTGTAGAGCAGTGCTCCTCAATCTTTTGGACGCCAGGACCAGATTCATGGATGACAATTTTTCCATGGATGGGGTGTGGGGAAATGGTTTCGAGATGATTCCAGCGCATTATATTTACTGTGCACTTTATTTCTATTATTATTACATTGGAATACATAATAAAATAATTCTACCACTTATAGTGTAGAGCCAGTGGGAGCCCTGAGCTTGTTTTCCTGCAACTAGACAGTCCCATTTGGGGGTGATGGGAGACAGTGACAGATCATCAGGCATGAGATTCTCATAAGGAACGTGCAACCCGGATCCCTGGCATGCGCAGTTTTCAATACTGTTCACGCTCCTATGAGACTCTAATGCCACCACTGATCTGACAGGAGGCGGAGCTCAGGCGGTGATGCGAGCGATGGGGAGCGGCTGTGAATACAGATGAAGCTTTGCTCGCTTGCTGCTTCCATCCTGCTGTGCAACCTGGTTTCTAACAGGCCCCAGAGTGGTACTAGTGCATGGCCCGCAGGCTGAGGACTCCTGAGAACCTATGCTTAGAAATGAAGAAAAATCAGCAGAGAGCCCTAAAAGCCAGGCAGGAGAGGAGGTTCAAGAGGGAGAGAAGGATCAGCTCTCCAACCTCCTGGAGAATTTAAGAAAAATAAAAAATGTCCCTTGGATTTAGTGACAGTGAAGTCATTTGTGCTTCCATAAGGATCATTTCAATCAAGCGGTAGAGAAACAGCCCAGTGGTGTGCTGGTAAGTGTTTAACAACGGGCTCTTGGGGAGGCGTTGGGAGGAAGAAGAGGTCCTGATCTGTAGCATTTACCCATTTCCATGGTGTAAAGACTGTCCATGTGACTAAAGCCACCAATCGAAGTCACCGAATCCAGATTAGGAAGGGATGTTCATAGACCATGTTCCGGCTGTCTCCAGAGCGTGCCTGAAATAGCCCGATCTCCACAGTCATGGTGGCGGCCAGGTGACAAGGCAGGGATGGGCGGGTAGCTTGATGTTTCAAGTTCGTAAACTTTCTGTGTCATTCATTTAAACAGCATGGTAGTGTATCTGCTGTCCTCTGCGGCATCTCGATGCTGACATTTGTCCCTCGCCTCCTTTCTGTCGGCACATTCTGATTCTATGGTGTTGTCTCCTCCCCATTCTCAGCAGCTGTCTCTGCTTCCATCTGCTTCTCAGAAAAACCCACCATGTTACCGTGAAGAAGCTGACATCCGCCTTGCCCCGTAGTAAATATATAATGGGATGTCAAGAACAGAACGGAAGGCTTTGAGCTTACAGCCTCGTGGGGTTTATCACTGCCACAGTTCAAGGCAGAAGGTGTCCTGACCAAGTGATACGAGTGCTCGGGTCCACTTGTCAGGGACAGTCTTCACAGTGGAAGGTGACTTTTCCTCTCTGGGCCACCCCGATGGGTGATCTGACTTTAGGCTCAAAAAGCAACCTTTTGGTCTTAATCTGGCTCCTCAAGTAGAATTCCCTTACTCGAATGAAAATACATGTACTTTCCAGCCTAACCTGACTTTTCCTGTCTTATTGTTGGTGAAAGGTTTCTATTCAAGATTATGTATGCATTGACTTTCTGGCTAATACATCAGTGTTCTGTGAGTTTAGTTCTGTGAGTTTAACCCCTTAAGGGAAAAGGTAATAGCAGCAAACACTTAAATAACCCTCAGTATATACCAGGCATTCTTAGGAGTACTTTATGTATTCAACCGTGTAGCAAACCTGTGAGCTGTCCATTTTATTGATGAAGAAACTGAGGCACAGAGATGTTTAGTGCTTTGTCCAAGGTCGCATGAGAGAGTGTCAGAACTGAGTTCTGAATGTAGGCCTTCGGGGTTCTGGAGTCTGTTTCCTAATCACCACCTTCTGCTGGTTCCTACCTGGCGAGCCCCAGAGATGAGAATGAGACCCTGGACCCGCGGACCCCATCAAAGTGCAGACAACCCGGGAGACTCCACCTCCACTACTAAACACAGGCCCTGTGCCTATCCCTGGAAGGAAGGGATGCATCCGAAGCCATCCTAGAGCCTCCAAGAGCCCCCTTCCATGTTGACATCCTGACATTCCCAACCCTGCAACTCCTCTACCCTCTCCTGGTTTCTTTGGTTTCCAGGGACTAATCCAGGCATTTTCCAGCTCCAGATCTGCTTCCAGGTGAGGAAGCTCCCCCTGGGCCTGAGAAGACATCTCTGGTTGGGAGGAGCTCTGCTGTGTGGTACTTGCCTGCCCACTGAATGAAACCTGTCCCCTTTGTACCCCCAGTTCCCTGAATGTTTCAGAATGCCTTTTTTTTTTTTTTTTTTTTTTTGAGACAGAGTCTCATTCTGTCACCCAGGCTGGAGTGCAGGGGCGCAATCTCGGCTCACCGCAATCTCCGCCTCCCGGATTCAAGTGATTCTCCTGCCTCAGCCTCCCAAGTAGCTGGGATTACAGATGCGCGCCTCCACGCCCGGCTAATTTTTTGTATTTTTAGTAGAGATGGAGTTTCACCATGTTGACCAAACTGGTCTCGAACTCCTGACCTCAGGTGATCCACCCGCCTTGGCCTCCCAAAGTGCTGGGATTACAGGCGTGAGCCACCGCACCCAGAATGTCGTTCAAGTTTTATTTTTGCCCCAGGTAATCCTACTAATGCCTTATTTCTCCACTTCATGAAGCATTTCATTTCTGAAGCCAGTCCATTAAGGGGCTAATAAAAAGGGAACTTGCTGGACACAGTAGATAAAATAAAAAGCACTCCCTCTTAAGATGTTCCTCCCTGGCTCTGCAGTGCTGTGTGAGAAGAGAAATGAGGCATTTGCTTTCTGTCCTGTCTTTCTCTGGGACCTTAAGGGAATGCTGCTGTGGGTTGTTTCAGAGCTTCCATTTCCAAAACTCCGGCCTGGAACGAAGGTCTACGAGGCACCTTCAAGGGTTATAGAGAGACTTTGTGGAAGCACAGAAATAACTTTGGAGGGGGAGAGGTTTCATATTCTCAGGCATGTTTACACATCTGTTGTCCCAAACTGGGCTTTAATTAATTAATTAATTACTTTTATTTTTTTAGAGGCAGTGTCTCACTCTCTTGCCCAGGCTGGAGTGCAGTGGCATGATCATAACTCACTGCATCCTCGAACTGCTGGGCTTAAGAAATCTTCCTGCCTCAGCCTCCCAAATAGCTGGGATTAAGGCATGAACCACCATGCCTGGCGTCAGATTGGGTTTTGATACTGTGGGTTTAATGGTGTCCTGATGTGCCAGGAAGTTGACAGGATCAGGGCAAGAGTCAGTTGGATTCCCCCCAGCTGTTCCTAGTAGAGGAAGAAGACCTTTGCAAAGAGAGAAGGTCGGTCCTGGATGGGTGTGCAGGTCGCATACGCCTCTCCCGGTGCAGCTTGGTTGGGCAGGTCAGTCTGAGCACGTGTGTGATCATCTACATAAGGAATAGCTGGAACCATATGTTCTTCAAAACACCTAGAGACCTAAAAGTTCCATGATTTTGTTGACAGCGTAAAATTCTAATACCTTTTGTTGTTATTATTGTTGCTTTTTTTTTTTTTTTTTTTTTTTGAGAGGGAGTCTCACTCTGTTGCCCAGGCTGGAGTGCAGTGGCACCATCTCAGCTCACTGCAAGCTCCGCCTCCCGGGTTCAAGCCATTCTCCTGCCTCAGCCTCCCGAGTAGCTGGGACTACAGGTGCCCACCACCACACCTGGCTAATTTTTTGTATTTTTAGTAGAGATGGGGTTTCACCATGTTAGCCAGGATGGTCTCAATCTCCTGACCTCGTGATGCGCCTGCCTCGGCCTCCCGAAGTGCTAGGATTACAGGTGTGAGCCACTGCGCCCAGCCGTATTGTTGCATTTTTTAAAATCCCTCAACTTAGTGTAGTCTTGGCACATGGTGTTATAAAGCAAATACATGACAGGGATCTATCTTTGGAGACTGTATCTTTAAGGAATATGATTGTTAAATAGAATGAGTGTCCGCATCTCTGTCTCAAGACCTGACTAGATGGTGTGTGGAGTGGTGCCTCCGTCCCTCGATCATTGGCAGGAATAAAGGTAGTTGAAGCCAAAGATTGAACCTTCACTTTTCCCTACAGTTGAGGGCTAATTAACTCCAGCCTTGTCCAAGAACTCAATTTATAGCATCCTTAAGCTCTTCTTCTAGCAACCTCAAGACTCCAAGAAACTTTTTAAAAAAGCAAGCTGTTTTCCACAAACAGAAGTTTAGGAATCCACATCCAGAATTTCCACCTTCTAAATTGGCACCTAAGCGTGATACATGGCTCCCTATAATGGGCAGCTCTTGTTCACGACAGCAGCACGCTAGTGGTAATATCACAGCCTGTGGCATTACATGAGACTGTGACAAGCCATTAAGAAAAAAACAGGCCAGCATTATTGAAATTCCTGATTGCATTTCCATCATCTGAAATATGCGAAGCAGCCTTGTAAATGACAAACTTTTTCTATTTTAAAACTTTGGAACCCATTTCAGCACTCTGTCCATACAGTGGTTGAGAGTTGCAAGAAACATTTTTCTTATCGATATCTACTACTTTGCTCTGTTAGCTTTTTTTTTCCCCCCCATCTTTTAGACATGGTCTCTCTCTGTTGCCCAGGCTGGAGTGCAGTGGTGCGATTCCAGTTCATTGCAACCTCTGCCTCCAGGGTTCAAGCGATCCTCCTGCCTCAGCCTCCTGAGTAGCTGGGATTACAGTCATGCGCCACCATGCCCAGCTACTTTTTGTATTTTTAGTAGAGATGGGGTTTCGCCATGTTGGCCAGGCTGGTCTCGAACTCCTGACCTCAGGTGATCTGCCCACCTCAGCCTCCCCTTTAAAGTGCTGGGATTACAGGCACTGTGCCCAGCCTCTGTTAGCTCCTATTCTTCCAAATGGACTGGCTATGACTTTATTATTAAAACAACAATAACAACAAAAGCATTATAAAGTAAATAAAATGAAGAGCCACGAAAGGCATGGTAAGAAGTAATCTTCCCTTGCCTAAACTGTACTGAAGCTGAAGGCGTCAATTGTATTTCATCCCACTGTTATTTCTGTTTACCATTTGTGTATGTGTTTCTACTTGCAATGCTGTAGAATCATTGACTCATAAGAACGTCAGATGAAAGGGTCCTGGACCATCTGAGTGAGCACAGTCTCGACATGGGAATATTATCTGTTGACTCCTAGCTAGACAGGACTATCAGCAGTGGTGCAGTTGCTATCTTCCAAGACAGCACCCTCCATTTGGGGACAACCTAACTATTAGGAAATCCATTTTTGTGTTTGAATCTCTTGCTTTATAAACTTTTCCTGTTGGGACTATGTCATAATGATGACAGTGATGGATAATTTCATGGAGTGCTTCCTGTGAAATACTGTGCTTAGGACTTAAGATAGCACCTCATTTAATCTTTGCAAGAATTTTTCAAGGCAAGCAATAATATCCTGATTGGAGAAAGTGACTTGCCCAGTAAATGTGGGCGTCTGATGGCAGAGACTGTGTAATAATACCATGTTCTGATGCCTCTTGTTTTCTCTGGCCCCTCTTCTTTTTTTTTTTTTTTTTTTTTTTTTTTTTTGGAGACTGAGTCTGGCTCTGTCGCCCAGGCTGGAGTGCAGTGGCCGGATCTCAGCTCACTGCAAGCTCCGCCTCCCGGGTTTACGCCATTCTCCTGCCTCAGCCTCCCGAGTAGCTGGGACCACAGGCGCCCGCCACCTCGCCCGGCTAGGTTTTTGTCTTTTTTAGTAGAGATGGGGTTTCACCGTGTTAGCCAGGATGGTCTTGATCTCCTGACCTAGTGATCCGCCCGTCTCGGCCTCCCAAAGTGCTGGGATTACAGGCTTGAGCCACCGCGCCCGGCCTTCTCTGGCCCCTCTTCTATACTCAGTTTCTTAACCCCCTCTCCCAGTCCCATCAGGTATTGTTCCCAGACCCCTACCTGTCTCTTTCTGATTGTTTTCAGTTTTGTAACATTATTAGAGCTAACTCCCAATACTTTAGATGTGAGCTGATCTTTGTAACAGACAGACAGTGGAACCCTTTCCTGGCTAGTTCTGAACAAAGTGTTCAGTTGGGATCACATTTACTTTTTTTTTTTTTTTTTTTAATTTTGAGACAGAATTTCGCTCTTGTTGCCTGGGCTGGAGTGCAGCGGTACGATCTCGGCTCACTGCAACCTCCACCTCCGGGGTGCAGGCGATTCTCCTGCCTTAGCCTCCCGAGTCGCTGGGATTACAGGCGTCTGACACCACGCCTGGCTAATTTTTTATACTTTTAGTAGAGACGGGGTTTCACCATGTTGGCCAGGCTGGTCTTGAACTCCTGACCTCACAATCCGCCTGCCTTGGCTTCCTAAAGGTCTGGGATTACAGGCATGAGCCACCGCGCCCGGCTAGGATCACATTTCCTTTTGTAGGGGCAGAGTTTTGGGTACAGTTGAGTTTTTTCTTTCTTTTTTTTTTTTTTTCTTCAAGGTAAGCGATAATATCCCAATTATAAAGGGAAGAAAACTGAGAGGTAGAGAAGAGAAAGTGACTTGGCCAGTAAGCGTGGGAGTCTGATGGCAGAGGCGATGTAATAATACCATGTTCTGCCCATCACCTCCATCACACAATCCCTGTTAACTTACAGCTGCCCCATACTCTACTTTTCTCCTTAGTTATTATTTTTTAACCCAGGACAGGTAGGGTAGGGTGATGTTAAAGGAGCCAGACTGCCTTGATTCTCACACCAGATTTTCTACTTTGTAGCTCTTATCACCTAGAGCACTGGACCTCTCTGAGTCTCAGTTTCCTTATCTCCAAAATGGGCTTGGCAACAGGAGTTCCCTGTGTGGGTTGTGAGGATTGAATTAATAAATACTGGGAAGCCCTTCACACACACACTGCCGTGTAGCAAGTATTCACTCGGTGTTGTCACTATGCCCTAGCTTTGCTGTTGTTGTGTGCACATGTAATCCAGATTGCTGACAAAAATAGGCAACTGTGGATTGACATTATATACACATTTAAGCAAATGCAACCATATGCATCTCTTATGAAATTAAAATACTGTACAGTTATATTTTGCATGTGTTCCACATATTGTAATAGCCATAGTTTTATATATTACAAAGTGCTAAATAACTATTCACTTTATGGGGTTGAATGCACAGAAATAGGTGCTCCATACTTGAATGGGCAATTGAAATAATTTTTGAGGGAAATTTTGATGACTGTGTAATAATTGTTGCCTTTCTTGCTGACTTTATATTCTAGCTTCTTTTTAAATTTTGACTAAGTCTGTGTTGAGAGGCCTTGATAAGCCCTTGGAAACCTCCACCCCACCTACCCCAAATTATCTGGTCACCCCTTAGGGTGCGCCCTCACCCTCCACAAGGCTTATTCACCATGTGCACTAGGGCTACCAGCTGTTGTTACACAGGGACTCGGATGTGTCTCATATCCTCTGGTTCTTTGAGTACCAGCCATACCAGCTATTGTGTTAGAACCTGCTGACATGGAGTAATCAGCCCCAAGTCTCCATCCTTAGAAGTGTGTGTTCAAAGAATTACAACCCAGTGTGGCCCAGCAAGCATATTACCAGCTAATCAACTCAGCAGGTGCCTGGACCTGGGGCTTCCCAGTGAAGATGACGTTGGAGATGGGCTTACAGGGTTGGGGGGCTGGGAGCTGGAGGACTGAGAACCGATTCTGAGGAGGAATGGCAGGCAGAACTCCTGAGAGCTCCAGAGGGTTCCTGAGCAAGGAGTCTCCGGGACCAGGGGATGGGCGGGAGGAGGCAGAATTGGTGGAGTTAGATGAGGGGGCCTCCTGGGCCACCCCTAGGAAGGCAGACCCAGGTCCCTCAGGTGATTGGGAGCCATTGGTAGCTTTCAGCAAGAGGAACTCACTATTTTTGAGTCTCGATTAAGATTTGCTGCATTTTGTATTTCATTTCCATCTGAATAAGAAAATATACTGGAGTAATTAATGTATTCAAGTATAGGTTCTGGAGGGAGGTTGTTCAAATTCTTTGCCCCTCTTTGGAAATGGAACTTAGGAAAGGAGTCTGAGTGTGTGTGTGTACGTGTGTGTAGGTGTGAGTGTGTGCACTTGAGTGTAGGTAGGTATGTGTGCATGTGTACATGTAGAGTTATGTGTGTGTGTATATCGGTGTGCATGCATGTGTGTGCATGTTTGTGTGTAGGTGTGTGTGTATTTGCAAGTGTGTGTATAGGTGTGTGTGGTTTGTAGGTGTCTATATGTATAGGTGTGTGTAGGTGTGTAGGTGTGAGTGCATGTGGGTGTGTATAGTGTGCATAGGTGTGTGCATGTGTGTATAGGAGTGTGTAGTGTGTGGATGTGTGTTGTGTGTGCGTGTGTATAGGTATATGTGTGTGCTCGTGTGTGTATAGGTGTGGGTGTGTGTGCATGTATGTGTGTATAGGTGTATGTGTGTTTGCAAGTGTGTTGGTGTGCATATAGGTGTGTGTGCATGTGTGTGTGGGTGTGCGTGTGTGTTGGTGTGTGTATAGGGGGTGTGTGTGAGTGTGCACATGTGGGTGTATGTATAGTGTGTGCTTGTGTTGGTGTGTATAGGTGTGGGTGTGTGCATGTGTGTTGGTTTATGATAGGCGTGTTTGTGTGTGCCTGTGTTGGTGTATATAGGTGTGCGAGCGTGTGTGTATGTGGATGTGTATATGTAGGTGTGTGTATAAATGTGTTAGTGCGTGTGTGAATGTATATGTGTGTAGTTTCATATGAGTGTGCACATGTGTGTTTAAAATATGGTTAAAAGTTGGTAAGGAAATAGGAAGAAATGAAATTAGTTTTCCAAGTGTGGGCAGCCTTGAATATTTTAGTCTTATATAATGTTTCAGAATTGATTGAATAACAAAACGAGTTATCTTGGACAGTAATTGGAGTAGCTAACATTTATCGATGCTACAGGGAGACAGACTGTTCTAAACCCTTTACATGAATTACCGCATTAAATCCTCGAATCAGCCTCTCAAGTAGCTACTGTTTTTACCCACCCTTTACGGAAAAATCCAAACGACAGAGAGGTCAAGTATCTTTTTTGTTTTGTTTTGTTTTTTGAGACGGAGTCTCGCTCTGTCGCCCAGGCTGGAGTGCAGTGGCGCGATCTCAGCTCACTGCAAGCTCCGCCTCCCGGGTTCACGCCATTCTCCTGCCTCAGCCTCCCGAGTAGCTGGGACTACAGGCGCCCCAGGCCACGCCCGGCTAGTTTTTTGTATTTTTTAGTAGAGACGGGGTTTCACCGTGTTAGCCAGGATGGTCTCGATTTCCTGACCTCGTGATCCGCCCGTCTCGGCCTCCCAAAGTGCTGGGATTACAGGCTTGAGCCACCGCGCCCGGCCGAGGCCAAGTATCTTCTCACCAGCTGGAGTAGAGGAGGCAGGACCCAGGTGGTCTCTGTCCTGAGTCCATATTTATTATAACTGTTGAATTATCGGACACCCACTTCAGTGGCATTTATTCAGTGAAATGTTTGGGGTGCGGGGAAGGGGTGGTGGTGACCGGAAGTTTAGCCTGGGGATCGCCTTTTCAATATCCCTGTCTCATCATAAAAATTCAAGGCACATTCTAATCAACTAAGCACTTCACCGGGAACTTCTCGTAAGCAAGGTGAGTGGTAGATTTGTTTTCCTCAAGGATGCAAGCAGCTGATCGAATTGGGAGGAAAGTTATTAGTTGCAAAAGCATTTAAGCTTTGCAGTAAGATGACTAGTGCACCAAAGGAATCGTGACTGTTAAGCCCTGTAGCTGATTAACTGGTGGTATTATTTTATTTTTAAATGTTGTAGTTTTTTCACAACAAACAAAGCAATGTGTATTCCTAGAAGACAAATGAGGAAAAATACATCAGCAAAAAGGGGAAGAACACTCATATAACTCCAATAGCCAGAAATTCCCAGTGTTAACTCCTGGCGTCACCTAGGGTAAATATCCCCATTCGTCTCTTCTTGCCCCCAGAATAAATTAGCAGCAGCTTTTCCTGGAGCAAGGGAACAAGCCACTTGTGTGGTAGGCAGATATGCAGACTGTGATGGCTAGAAAGTGAGGCATCCCAGGGCATGGCAGTTGGTATTTTCTGCTTTATGGGAGAGCCTTTCTTCTCTTTAAGGAGAGAAGTAATTTTCTGTCCCACCTGCACCTGTTTTCTGGCCTTGGGACCAAATGTCAAGATCCCGAGTGGCGAGCACGCCCTTCCTTTGGCTTTTCTAGTTGCTGAGATACCTGCCGGGTTATTTTTTTCTCCTCCAGATTGCGTGTCTCTGATTCACCAGTGACACAAATATGGAACAGTCACATAAGACAGAAATGAGGTGGGGAGAAAAAGCATGTCACTGAAATGCTGGTTTCCACTGGTGAGCTCCTTGAAATCCTGATAGAACATTTTCCACATGAAACGTGAAGTGGTGTGCTTTTCAGAACATTAATTGTATTAAATAGCCAAACAATTGGATTACAGCAGTTTATCTGTACTGATTTTGCATTGCCATTTCAGAATTATCTCTTTAATTGCTACCTCTTCAGTAAGGTTTAGGGTACAATACTGTCACTATTTACATAATCATTTGCATATTTTGTATTAATTCGCATTTGTTTTGGATCTATGTATTGAGAGGTGACTTAATTAGATCCAACGGTTCATGGCTTGTGATCAGCAGCCGATTCAGAGCTTTCTGTTTCTCTCCTTCCTCTTCATTATTTCCTCATTTCCTATTCCTCCCTCCATAGATGTCCACTATAATGGATTGCTAAATCTCTTTGAATACACAGGCATCCTCCTAATTTTTTTTTTCATTTCGTGGTGTGCATGTATGTGTAAATGTATGTATTTTTAATTTGTATTTTTGATTGTATTTTTAATTTTTGAATGGTATTCTTTGATAGATTTCATTCTATTACTTAGCACTTTCAGTGCATCCTCTTCCTAACATCTGTCTGTGCTACTTACTCTGTTTAATCTAGTTCATTGTTTATAGCTGCTTTTACCCCATTTTATCTCCATCTCCCTGGTGATGGATGACCGAACCGTCTTGCACTTGTGTGTCCATAAAGAAGATCATGGATGAAAACCCTTGTTCATGCCCCTTCAAAGACTCACGGGGGAATTTTTTGGGAGCCTCATATTCAGAAGAAGACATACAGTTACTTTTCATTTAAGTATCGGGTAATGCTTAATTTCATTAAGCATTGCCAGAATATTTTATTTTTTACTAAGTATTCATTGAGTACTTTCTATTTTCATCACATTAGGCTTGATGTTTAGAGGGATTCATGAGAGAAAAAAAAGAGACTCTTCTCAAGAAGTTTAAAATTTGCGTAGGAAGAAAGCAACAAAATGAGAGTGTATGGGTAGTAGTAATAATAGTTGCAGTTTATTTGTCATATACCAGTCAGTGACATAAATCATCTTAATATGCATAACCCTGTGAGGGTATATTATTAATTCCATTTTACTGTTAAAGAAAAGGCAGTTCAGAGTGGCTAAGTAAATTGCCTAAGTATGCACAGCAAAGATGGTGGCAGTGCTGAGGTTTAAACCCATATTTCTCTTACTCCAAAGTCTCTGCTCTCTCAGTGCTAGGCAGTACTACTACCTGAGATGTCTGCTTTTAAAGAAGCCATTGAATCTTTGCATATAGCAGGAGCTCAGTAAATACTTTTGAATTACTGGTTGAAATAATCATGGCAAATGCGTTTGAGTGCTATCTGCTAAGCTGTTTAAGTACTTTATGTCTACTAAACTGTTCCAATTTCACAGTAATCCTATAAAGTTGGCATTACTCTTATCCCTGTTTTTCTCCTGAGGAAACTAAAGCAGAGAGAGGGTGAATAATGACCAAATTAACACAGAGCTGGATTTTTTTTTTTTTTTTTTGGAGACAGGGTCTTGCTCTGTTGCCCAGGCTGGAGTGCAGTGGTACAATCATGGCTACTACAGCCTCAACCTGATGGTCTCAAGTAATCCTTCTACCTCAGCCCCTGAGTAGCTGGGACTGCAAATGTGTACCACCATGCCTGGCTAATTTTAGAATTTTTGGTAGAGGAAGGGTTTTACTATGTTGCCCAGACTGGTCTTGAATTCCTGGCCTCAAATGATCCTCCTACTTCAGCCTCCCAAAGTGTTGGGATTATAGGTGTGTGCCACTGTCCCCTGCCTGGATTTTTAAAATTATTAAAAATTACATTTTAATGTGAACATTTTAATTTCAAGATAATTGTAGGTTCACATGTAATTGTAAGAAACAATATACAGCGAGATCTCACATACCTTTTACCAAGTTTCCCCAGATGGTAACATCTTGCGAAACTGTAGTACAATATTACAACCAGGATATTGACATTGACAGAAGCTTCTGGAATTCCCCATGGTGCTGTTTTGTAGCAAACCCACTTCCCTCCTGGCATGATCTCACCCCCTGCCTAACCTCAGGTAACCTGTAATCTCTTCCCCATTTCTATGGTTTTGTCATTTCAAGAATGTTATATAAATTGAATCACATAATATGTAACCTTTTGGGATCTCCTTTTTCACTCAACTTTCACTGGAGATTTATCTAAGTTGTTGCATGTATCAGTAGTTGTTCTATTTGATAACTGAGAAGTATTCCACAGTTTGGGTGTAACTCTTTGTTTAACCATTCACCAGTTGAAAGACACCTGGTTTGTGTCCAGTTTTTGACTATTAAAAAATAAAGCTGCTATAAACGTCCATGTACAGGTTTTTGTGTGAATATAACTTTTTATTTCTCTGGGATAAATGCCAGGAGTTCAATTGCTAGGTTGTATGGTGATTGCGTGTTCCATTTGTAAAGAAACTGTTTGGCACCGAGTGGCTGTGTCATTTTACATTCCCACCAGTAATGTGTGAGTGATCATTTCTCTGCATTCTCCCCAGGATCTGATGTTGACATCGTTTTGTGATTTTAGCTATTCTCATAGGTGTGTGGTAGTGTCTTATTGGAATATTAATTTGCATTTCTCTGATGACCAATAATGTTGTACATCATGTGCCTGCTTGCCATGTGTTTATCTTCTTTGGTGAAATGTCTCTTCATGTCTTTTGCTCGTGTTCTATTTGGGTTGTTCACTTTTTTTGCTATTGAGTTTTGACAGTTCTTTATATAGTCTGAATATTAGTCCCCTGTGGGGTATGTGGTTTGCAGATATTTTCTTCCCCTCTGAGTTTGTCCTTTTGTCCTCTTGATGGGGTCATTCACAGAGCAAAAGTTTCTAATTTTGATGAAGTCCAATTTATCCTTTTTGGAAAAAATGCAGGATGCTTTTGGTTTCAGTTCTAAGAACTCTTTGTCTTGCCTTAGATCCTAAAGATGTTCTCTTATTTTTTCCTGTTTTATACTTCAACTTCTACATTAAACTCCGTGACCCATTTTGAGTTAATTTTTGTATAAGGGGTGAGATTTATACAAACAAAAAGCTTTACTTTTATTGTCTGTTACTCCAATTTGCCTGTTGCTCCAGTTGCTCCAGCACCATGTGTATGAGAGGCTGTCTTTCTCCACTGAATTGCTTCTGCGTCTTTATCAAAACTCATTTGGGCTTGGATATATGGGTTTATTTCTGCGTTCTTTATTCAGTTCCACCAATCTGTGTTCTGTCCCCCTAACAGTACCGCACTGTCTGATTACTGTAGCTATAAATGGGTCCAGTAGTCTTATTCTTCCCACTGTTGTTTTTCAAAGTTGTTTAGCTATGTTCTAGTTCCTTTGCCTGTCATATACATTTTAGAATAATCTCGTTTATGGCTACAAAAATTTTTTGATAGGCATTGTGCTAAACCCGTATTATCAGCTTGGTGAGAATTCGCATCTTTACTATGTTGAGTTTTTGAATCCATGAATATAGTATGTCCCTCCACTTATTTAGATATTTGACTTCTTTCATCAGCATTGTGTGGTTTTCATTATGCAAGTCCTATAAATGTTTGCTTAGATTTATGCCTAAGCATTTTATTTATTTTGAATGATTGTAAATGGTATTTTAAATAGTGGTATCTGTGTGTTCATTGCTAGCATACAGGACTTCAGTGGACTTTTGCAAATTGTTCTTGTATCCTGCAACCTTGCTGAACTTACTTTTTAGGTCTAGTTTGTGTGTGTGTGTGTGTGTGTGTAGATTCCTTGACATTTTTGTGTTATCTTATGAAATCCTGGGTGTTAACCTTCTGTGTTAGATGGCTTTTGCTGACACTGCTCCAGGAGAAGAAGGGAGTGGGTATTGCCTTGTTACTGCCAGGTGGGGTGAAACCCAAGTTTCCCACGAGGCTTCCATGGTCACCTGCCGGGGGAGCTCCTTCCCGCTGTGCAGTGGGCGTAGAATTCTGGCTTCCTCAGTGTCTCCATAGACACTGCATGTGGCAGGGTTAGGCCTTGTTACTAGCCATTAGGGACAGAAGTCTCAGTTTCCTCTTTGGCGTCTTTGACCCCACCGTGGTTGACACCACCAGGCGTGGGGGTCCCCTTGGTACAGCCTTGTGAGGTGGACACCTAGGTCTCTGCTTGGCCCTTGCTGGTGGTGGTGGTGGTGGTGGGGCACATTTTGTTTTTGTGGGATTTGGCTGGAGTTGTGCGGTTATTGTCTGAAAGTTTGTCTTGCTAGGCTGCCTTCCCCTGGTCACTTGGCTAGAGAGAAAATAGGCTTTTGTGAGGGGCTGTTTTTGGTCTGAGCCCATTGGTGTTTCTGGAATGTCACCTTTTCCAGCTCTGTATCTTGGATACAGGAGGCAGAAAGAAAACTCAGGGTTCTCAGCGCCGGCTTCTTCTTTGAATCCCAAGATCCAAAGAATCTCTCCACCTGGCAGCAGCATCTTACATTTGGTGTGCGCGTGTGCGTGTGTGTGTGCGTGTGTGTGTGTGTGCGTGTGTGTATGTGTGTGTGTGCGTGTGTGTGTACGTGTGTGTGCGTGTGTGTGCGTGCGTGTGTGTATGTGTGTGTGTGTAATGTCCAGAGTTTTCAGTTATACTTAGCAGGAAGAATAGAGAAACATACTTCTACTCCTTTTTGCAAGTGGAGGCAGACAGCTGGATTTTGAGCTCCATGGTTTAGCACGCAGGCCCTTGTCCTTAATCCACGTGCTCTTGGTCCCCCTGAAAGGAGACAGACGCTGCCCTGGAGCGGCCAGGGAGGCTTTGGTGGCATCGGTCAGACCTGAGCTCGTCAGAAAACTTCCCAGCTTTTGAAAAGCTGGGGAAGAAGGGGAATTTTTCTTCCTGAAATAGCCTGAGTAGAGGGGAGGGCGTAGGAGTGAGTAGCGTGTTTGAAAGAACAGGAGAGAACTCGGCCCACAACAATCAAGGCTTGTGTGGGGAACAAGCACTGTGGTGGTAAAGCGCCTTGCTTCAGAGATGAGGAGCCCAAGATGGGAGTCACTCCCCTCCCTCCCTCCCTCCCATCATCCCTCCCGTCATCTCATCCTTCCCATCCACCCTTCTCTTCGCCCTTCCCTTCGCCCTTCCCTTCCTCCCTCCTCCTCTCTCTCCCTCTCTTCCTCCCTCCTTTCCTTCTCTCCTTCCTCCCTCCCTCCCTTCCTCCCTTCCTGCTTTTCTTCCTTTCTCCCTCCCTCCCTTCCTTCCTTTCTCCCCCCTCAACATTTTCCACATTTATTGGACCACAGAAACTTTCGTCGTGGAATAATGAATAAAATTCTGAGGAACAAACTTAGGGAAACTGCATCATGAAACAAATGGTTGCCATGGAGAATTTGGGCCTTTACTGGTAGCTTAGACTGAGTGACACACATTTTACACGCATGCTCCCTTTTTTCCCCCAAAATAGCATTTTACTTTATTTTGCAAAAGTGATAAATGTTATTTAGAAGCCCTTTTAAATTGCAGTTAAGGGCGGAATGTGGTGGCTCACACCTGTAATCCCAGCACTTTGGGATGCTGAGGCAGCTGGATCACTTGAGATCAGGAGTTCGAGATCAGACTGGCCAACATGGTGAAACCCCATCTCTACTAAAAATACAAAAATTGGCTAGGCGTACTGGCGCATACCTGTAATCCCAGCTATTCGGGAGGCAGAGGGAGGAGAATTGCTTGAACCCAGGTGGCGGAGGTTGCAGTGAGCTGAGATGTCACCACTGCACTCCAGTCTGGGTGACAGATTGAGACTCCGTCTCAAAAAGCAAAACAAAACAAAAAAATTGCAATTAAGGAAAAGACTAAGAATCACCATGATCCAATGTCTTAGAAAAAAAATCATTCTTAGCATTTTGATCTGTATCATGAGTATATCCCCATATGAGTGTGTGTGTGTAAATTTTCTTATTCTAGTCTGTTTTAGTAAGAACCTGTAATAGATCTACCCTATTAAAATTTTAGATGTGCAATACATTATTATTGACTACAATACAATGTTGTAAGGCTGATCTCTAGAACTTATTCATCTTGCTCAACTAAAACTTTATGATGTTGATTAAGTAACTGCCCAGTTTCCCTCCCCTCAAATCCCTGACAACTGCCTCTCCACTCTTGGATTCTATGAACTGGATTCTTTTAGATACCCTATGTAAGTGGAGTCATACAGTATTTGTCCTTTTGTGACTGGCTAATTTCACTCAGATGATGTCTTCAAGGTTCATCCATGTTGTCACCCTGCAGAATTTCCTTCTTTTTTAAGGGTAAATAGTATTCCACAGTTTACCACTTTTTCTTTCATTCATCTGCCCTTGACATTTATGTTACACCTCTTGGCTACTATGAACCTCCTTCCTTTCTTTTTTACTGGGGAGCCTATCTCATTTAGAGAAATACATTTCATTTTGATCCAGGTGAGGCCAATTCGGCTATAGTGAATTGTACTTAGAGGAGAGAGTGACAGAGATGTTTGCTTCCCATTTCTCTTGAACCCCTTTAAGCCTTCATTTCTTCATTATACTCCTTTTGCGGTTGTTCTGAAAATTAAAGGCACAGCAGGTAGGGTATCCAGGACCATGCCTACACACAATGGGTTGCCCAGGTTTCCTGGCTGACAGAATCTTCACATACCTATGCCCCATTTAGTTCCTCCTCCTTCTCCTCCTTCTCTTCCTTCTTCTCCTTCCTCCTCCTCCTCCTTTCTCCTCCTCCTCCTCCTCCTCCTCCCTTCTTCCTCTTTTGAAACAGAGTTACCTGACCAGGCATGATGGCTCATGCCTGTAATCCCAGCACTTTGGGAGGCCAACGCGGGCAGATCACCTGAGGTCAGGAGTTAGAGACCAGCCTGGCCAACATGTTACAACCCTGTCTACTAAAAATACAAAATTAACTGGGCGTGGTGGTGCACACCTGTAATCCCAGCTATTTAGGAGGCTGAGGCAGGAGAATTGCTTGAACCTGGGAGGCAGAGGTTGCAGTGAGCTGAGATCGCACCATTGTGCTATAGCCTGAGTGACAAGAGCGAAACTCCATGTCAAAAACAAACAAAAAAAGAAACAGTTAACCAGGCTGGAGTGCAGTGGCATTATCGTAACTCACAGTAACCTTGAACTCTTGGGTTCAGGTGATCCTCCTGCCTCAGCCTCCTGAGTAGCTAGGATTACAGGCTTGCACCACCACACCTGACTGATTTTTATTTGTATTTTTGTAGAGACAGGGGTATGCTGCCCAGGCTGGTCTCGAACTCCTGGGCTCAAACAATCCACTAGCCTCCGTCTCCCAGAGTGCTGGAATTACAGGCATGAGCCCCCTCGCCCCGCCCCTCTGCCCCATTTCTTACTGTGTAATAGTGTGTGGTTTGCCTCAACTCCCTGGTTCCAGCCACCCTCAGGGAAATCTGTGCAGGGCTTGCTTTTTTAATGTTTGTATTTAGTCAGTTAGAGTATAGTAGACTCCATAGATGTCTTCACTTGAAGTTTTAAAAGATTGGTGAAGATTAAATTTGGACATGTCTAGGATAAATGTCACATTACAGTAAATCATGGAAGTCTGGACTTCTGAGGCAAAAGCCATGCACTTGTGTAATATTAGAACTGTAGGATCTGTAGAAAACAGCCAGTTTAATCCCTTGGGTTCGATTTTTCTTGTTTTGTTGATTTTTAATAGGAACATTAATATATATTCATCGTAACAAGTCAGATGACACAAATATATATATCAAAAAATTGTATCTGCTGCACCCTCTCTGTAATCTTTCATTCCTCTCCTCTGAGGTATCTGATGTTAACATTTTGTTTGTAACCAGTCTTTTTTTTTATACTCATAATTCATATGCATATGTGATTAGTTTTCTTCTATTTTAAATGAAAGCTTTGTCATACTCATGACACCCAAACTACCTTTTTGTACTTAACAATACATCGTGAACATTCTTGTGAGTCTTTTGCATTAATTTAAATTTTAATTTTATTTTTATCAAATCAATATATATAGTTTTAAAAATCAAATAGTGTCACTCGACTTACAATGAAAAAGAGTTCTTTGCTCCATTCCTTCCCAGCTCTTTGATTCTGTCTCCCCAGAGATTCACTTTGAATTCTTTACATTGTGTCTTCTAGTATTCACCAATTTTCTTTCTTTTTTTTTTTTTTTTTTTTTGAGATGGAGTCTCACTTTGTCTCCTAGGCTGGAGTGCAGTGGTGCGATCTTGGCTCACTGTATGTAACCTTCACCTCTCAGGTTCAAGTGATTCTTCTGCCTCAGCCTCCCAAGCAGCTGGGATTACAGACGCATGCCACAACACCTGGCTAATTTTTTGTATTTTTAGTAGAGACAAAGTTTCACCATGTTGGCCAGGCTGGCCTTGAAATCCTGACCTCAGGTGATCTGCCTGCCTCGGCCTTCCAAAGTGCTGAGATTACCAGTGTGAGTCACCACTCCCATCTTATCATTAAATTTCTTAAAAAATATATTTCTACTAATATTTCTTGATTCACCTGTTTTAGACCATCATCTACTGATGTTGTACTAACTAGAGGATTTAGCTCATTTCTCCAATCAGACACACAGACACACACAGACACACACACACACACGTGTTAACTGGTTAAATCAAAGATCAGCATGTGCATTATTATGACTGTGTAAATAATATTCACAGCAAAATCATAAGATACATTGATTATATTTTCTTGCTTGAACCTCTTTTATTTTCCTTTGTAGTTACTAATTACCTTTGTAAACATTGTAATGACCTCTATGGCTTATAATTTATAGATAAAATATATCTACTTAAAGTACACAGTTGTCTGAATTTTTGGACTGTTACATATTTGCAGATAATCATTACCCTAGTCAAGGTACAGAATTTTTCCATAGCCTCAAAACACTCCTTTGTGTCTCTTATTAGTTAATTCTTTCTACCCACTGTCCAGTCCAACCACTGATCTGATTTTTATCACCATAAATTATTTTTGTCTGTTCTAGACATCATGTAAATGGAATCATAGAGCACAGTTTTGTTTTTTGGTATCTTTCACTCAGCATAATGTTTTTGAGCTTCGTTCATGCTGTTGGCATTGTTCTTTTTCACTGCATGTATGAAATTCCTTTGCATAAATGTAACACGAGGTGTTTATTCATTCACCTGTTGATGAACACAGAAGAAAAACAAGGCTGGGCGCAGTGGCTCACGCCAGTAATCCTGGCATTATGAGAGGCAGAGGCGGGTGGATCACGAGGTCAGGAGATTGAGACCACCCTGGCCAACATGTTGAAACCCCATTTCTACTAAAATAGAAAAAAAATTTAGCTGGGCGTGGTGGCGTGCATCTGTAATCCCAGCTACTCAGGAGGCTGAGGCAGGGGAATCGCTTGAACCCGGGAGGAAGAGGTTGCAGTGAACGGAGATTGTGCCCCTGCACACCAGCCTGGGCAACAGAGCAAGACTCTGTCTCAGAAAACAAACAAACTAACTGGATTTTTCCCAGTTTTAGGCGATTATGTTAAAGCTGTTACGAACATTTGTATTCAAGTCTTTGTGTAGACCTGTGTTTTCGTTTCGTTCAAGTAAATGTCTAGGAATGGAATTGCTGGGTAATTTGGCACATGTGTGTTTAACTGTTTTCCAATGGGTGTACCATTTCATTCCCTCCAGTAGTATAAGATAGTTCTAGTTGCTCATTAGTTCTTGGTGTCGTTGGTCTTTTAAATTTTAGCCATTCTAGTGTATTCTAGTGTGGTCGTGGCTCATTACACATCTGTCTAGTTAATAACTGAATCTGCTATATTCTGGTGTGGTCATGGCTCATTGTGTGTGTTCTAATTAATAACTTTATCTTATTTTTACTTTATCATGGTCTGGCAGTTTTCAGTTTTGAGAAAAATGGAGTGGAAAGTACAGGGAGTTCTCATATACGCCCAACCTAGTTTGCCCTATTATTAACATCTTGAATTAGGGCGGTGCATTTGTTATAATTATAATGAGCCAATGTTGGTATTGATGAGTGGTGCATTTGTTGTCATCGATGAGCTAGAATTGGCACATTATCATTAACTAAAGCCCTTAGTTTACATTAGGGTCCATTCTTTGTGTTGTACATTCTGTGGGTTTTGACAAATATGTGACATGTATCTGCCATCATAGAGGCCTGCAGAATGGTTTCACTGATATACACATCCTGTTTTCCACCTGTTCCTGCCTCCCTTCCCCTTCTCCTTCCAATCTTTGGCTGCCACTGACCTTTTCACCGTCTTCATGGTTTTACCTTTTTATAAGGTCATCATATAATGGGAATCATACAATACGTAGTCTTTCAAGATTGGCTTCATTCACTTAGAAACGCACAGTTAAGTGGCTTGATAGGTCATTTCTTTTTAGCACTGAATTCTAGTCCATTGTCTAGATGTACCCTAGTTTACCTGTTCACCCATTGAGGGACTCTCAGTTGCTTCCAGGTCTGGGCAGTTGTGAATAAAGCTGCTCTAAATGTCTGTGTGTGTTTGTTTAGTGGGGACAGAGACGGGCTGCCAGCATTCTGGGAACTGAGCTTGGGTGAGGAGGGAGCTTTTGTTCAATGGGTTATTTTCTCTGGAGTGCTTTCATCTCCCCTCCCCCGTATGCAGTAATCTTCTTAGAGAGCCAACCTCTGGGCTTGCTTCAGGACAGGAGGGGAATCCGAGGATCCGAAGAGTCCTTTTTAAAGACTGATCCAGTTCTGGTTTTAGCCTTACCTTTTGGTTTCTAAAACTACGGCTTTATGCAATCCACTTTGCACTCGATGTAGTAAAAACACTTCATGCCAAGGTGTTGAAAGGCCAAAATGACAATAAACACATTTACATAAAGATATCATGTGCATCCGGTGAAGCTGCAGAGCTGAAGGTGGGTCCTTTCTTCCAGATTCTTGTGTGTTGTCCCCATGTCGGGGCTGTCAGAATATTACAGGGAACAAAGTCAGAGGCCGCGGTGAGGCTGTTAAGTGAAAAGCTGATAGTGTGGGAGTGTCCTGATTATAGTCATCGCAGACAAGGGCGTGTTCTCCACCTGTGATTTCGTTTCAACCTCTACATTATCTCGCAGAAAAGTGCCAAACTGTAATTCTCACAATATCCAAGCTGATGTTTTTTGGTAGTAAATTTCCTGATAGCATTATAACATTCATTTCTCTGGGCTCAAGCCATTGTTTCCTCGTAGCATCCTCAAAAGCAAGGGGTTCTGGATACAGAAGGAGGCGAACATCCATTAGGACTTTTGAGTGGGTCCTGCCCCTGTGATTATCTTTGAGTGTGTCTGTTGATGCCTCCCAGGGCAGCAAATGAACAGCAGGAGGGGACAGTGATGAGTTCAGTCCAGTGACATATACGATAGATGGCAGTGAATGGAGGCAGGACTGCAGCTCTCTGAGAGATGGTCTGTTCCTGAGAGGCTGAGGTCAGAAGGACAGTGGGGCAGGGAGGCACCTGAGCCTCCTAGGGTGGCCTCTTAGCTTGCTTTTGGGTGTGATTGGACTAGTTGACCTCTGCAGTTCTTTCCAGCCATAACGATGTAGGATACTAAAAATGAAACCCAGTCTCTTCACCCTGATATTTGAAGCCGCTTATAACCTGGTTACTTCTTACCTTTCATGCTCCTTCTTCTTCCCAGCATCTTCTCCCTAGTGAGCGCATCTTTGTCCTCAAGACCTTCTCTCTTTTGTTTCCGCTTGAATTCCCCTGCCCACCACCCACCCCCACTACATATATATTGTGACTTGTTTTCATATCAAAATTCTGCTAAGATTTACTTTCTTTTTCTTTTTCATTCTTTTTTTTTTTTTTAAGACAGGGTCTCACTCAGTTGCCCAGGCTGGAGAACAGTGGCATGATCATAGCTCACTGCAGCCTTGAACTCTTGCACTTGAGTAATCCCCCTGCCTCTGTCTCCTGGGTAGCTGGGACTACAGGCACTCACCACTCTACCTAGCTAATTTATTTTATTTTATTTTATTTTATTTTCTAGAGATGAGGTCTCACTATGTTGCCCAGGCTGGTCTTGAATTCCTGGCCTCAAGTGATCCTCCCACCTTGGCCTCGCCTCCCAAAGTGCTGGGATTCCAGGCGTAAGCCACTGCCCCTGGCCCTTTGCTTTCTTTATCTTACCAGTGGAGCTTTCCCTGTGACCTCACGTCCTCTGTACCTCCCTTCTTTGAGTTGCTATTGGACCTACTTCCTGCACTGCACAATGTAGCAACTTGTAAAATGCCGTTTTTAGGGTGGGAGGCAGTGGACTTCAGAGGATGCGTCCAGGGATTAGTGAGTGAGGGACAGGAGGACCCGGATTGCCTTATGATCCTCAGGATTCCACTTCGGTACTTAGTGATGCATTATTTTATGACATAAACACACAAACAGAAGGTAGGAGAAGCTGTCTCGAGGGTGCAGTCTTTCCTCGGAAAGTATGCAGTGATTTAAATGTTCAGAGATTGGCACAGACCCTTTGAATCTATGCACGGCCATTCTCACAGTGATTTTTGTGTGTATAAAATATTGGCTATGAAACTGGGTAATGGAGTTGAGAATAAATACTTTCAGGAGGGTGGTGCTGCCTAGGAAAAAAAGGTTTCAGACTATTGAGTGTGACTAGAAACGGGAAAGTTCTTCAAAGACTCTAAAAAGTCACAATTTCTTACTGTAAGATTGCTATCCGCTATTAGTACATGTATGTGTATCCCAAATCAGCTGTCCTAGCTTGCTCCAGCATGCCTAGACAGACCTAGACAAGCCCCAGCCCATAGTGCGTGCCATTCCTTGTTTGGAGATGCTTCCTTAACTATCCCTGGGCAACTTCCTTTTCTTTCTTTGTTCTGTTCTGCTTACCTAATTAAGAAAGTTTTAAACTAATAGCCAATCGGGTAAAGTGTAAAATGTGAGGTCCTATTCCAGCCAGGGGAAACTGGACACAGCAGTAGGGTAGACGCGTCAGGTTATAAATAACTCTGTCTCCTTTGTTCAGTGTGCTCTCGTGGCTGGACAGCTATTGAGTGGCACCCTTTCTGCAGAAAGTAAAGCAGCTCTCCTTGCTGAGAGATCATTTGTTCCCACATTAATCCTTTTTTTTTTTTTTTTTTTTTTTTTTGGCGACACCAAAAACTTCATTCCCAACACTTTGAAAAGCCAAGACATGGTCCTTCATCATGTAGGGGCCGTCATTCAGAATTGGGAACAATTCTGATCGTGTAATTACTCCAGGAAAATAAAGCAATGGTGACAGGCTAGAGCTTGAGGAAATGCACTTGCCACTACCTGACAGTTTTTCCAGGAGGCTGCGAACGCATGAGAGCAGACCGTGTTTCCGTCTCTCTTCCCAGCCCTGGCACGCAGGAGGTGCTCAGTGAATATTTGTCGAATGAGTAAGTGAATGACCCAAGCTCTAACGCACCATGCAAAGGCTGGTTGTTGTCAGTCCAGCTAAACCCATCCCTCTGTGCTGAAGGAAGGCCCTCTTGCTTTGGTTGATGGGCAGCGTCTCTACCTAACCAACGTCTTATTGAACTCGCTACAGGCTTCCTGGTTTGCAGACTTTATTGCTAAGATTCACATCCCTCCTTGAAATAGCTGCTCCCAAATCTTTCTCTGCCATTTAACAAGTGATTATTTTAGATGAGGGGAGGGGAGTCAGAGACTGTTTATGAGCAGAAACTGGAAATTCAGGGAGCCAGCCATGCAGGATCTAGAGAATGAGACTTCCAGGTGGGGGAACAGGAATGTCATGGCCCTGAAAGGGCAACAACTTTGGACCCAATTGGAGAACAGCAAGAGGGCCTGTGGCTGGAGCAGAGGGAGGGAGTTGAGTGGCAGAACAGCTGATAGGGTCGGATTCTGGTGGGCCCTTGCAGGCCAAGGATCCAATGGCAGAATATGACCTTTCAGGATCATTGTCTGATTTAGCTGTTTTCTCATATAGGTATTTGAATCTTACAGAAGCCTGGGGTAAATCAGTCAGGGGTATTTATTCCCATTTTAGAGATGAAGAATATGAAACTCCAAGAGTTTGGAAGGCTGGGACCCAGATGTTTAGACTGCCCATGTGTTGAGTGTCTTGTTTTTTTTTTTTTGTTTGTTTGTTTTTTTAAACAGAGTCTTACTCTGTTGCCCAGGCTGGAGTACAGTGGCACGATCTCAGTTCCCTGCAACCTCCAACTCCCTGGTTCAAGTGATTCTCCTGCCTCAGCCTCCCGAGTAACTGGGATTACAGGCACCCACCACCACGCCCGGCTAATTTTTGTATTTTTAGTAGAGACGGGGTTTCACCATGTCGGCCAGGTTGGTCTTGATCTCCTGACCTCATGATCCGCCTGCCTCGGCCTCCCAAAGTGCTGGGATTGCAGGCCTGAGCCACGGCGCCCGGCTGAGTGTCCTCTCTTTATGCTGCCTCATGCTGGGGTTGAAATGCGAGTGTTGCCCGACGTGCTGACCCCGTGAGGCGCCAGCAGGCCGCCCCGCAGTGAATCTGCCATTCCTGCTGTGATAGTTACACAGGAGCTGAGTGTGGCGGAGAAGCCATGCATTTGGATATTGCTTTCATCACTGAAGTGTCATGTTTAGTTGTGGCTGCCACACTTTGGGAGAAGATGGGGAAATTGGAGAGGTACCAGAGAGCAGTGAAAAATAGATGAAAGGATGCATTAGTAGTCCCGTGGGAGGAGGTTAATGGAATCCAGACGTTTGTATTTCTTTTTCCCTGAGAAGCAGCATTGAGCGGTGGGGCAACAGTGCTCCTCAAATAACCGAGGTTTCTGACTGGTTCCGCCTCAGCTCCACGGAAGACTGAACTGGAGAAGGTCAACTCAAGTGCAGTGACAGTAGAGCACCTGGGCATGATGCCCTTGTTAATAGGGAGCATACTCGTATCCCTGAGCAGACCGCTCAGGGTGGCTGTAGACACTCGGTTCCGAGGGCTGCGTGAAAACCGAAGAGTTGCTCTTTTTAAAATTTTTTGAGATAGCATCTCACTCTATTGCCCAGGCTGGAGTGCAGTAGCACAATCATGGCTCACTGCAGCCTCAACCTCCTGGACTCAAGTGATCCACCCACGTCGGCCTCCCCAGTAGCTGGGACCACAGGCACGCACCATCACGCCCAGCTAATTTTTTTTTTTTTTTTTTGGTAGAGATGGGGTCTGTCTATGTTTCCCAGGCTGCTCTCGAACTCCTGGGCTCAAGGCATCCTCCCATCTCTGCCTCCCAAAGTGCTGGGATTACAAGCATGAGCCACCTTTCCCAGCCAGGAGTTACTCTTTTTAAAAGGTAGGCACAGGCCTTTGTGAGGGATGCCCTAACGCTTTTGCGGTGGTTTGACTCTCTGAGGCTGTTGTCCACGGAGTTGGAAGCCTGCACGGAAAGAATGTTGCCCGAGTCTGGCAGCACCTGGCTTTAGTCAGAGGATCACCTGAGCTGCTCCAGTCCTCTCTCAGCGGCTCCTGGGGCACTGGGAGGGGGGCTGATGCGCGCTGGCGAGGTTCATAGTGCGCTGGCATCTGCTCACAGGAGTTTTCTCTTTGTCTCTTCAAGAGTGACTTTCAGTCCCATCCTGGGTGAGAACAGCTGTTTTGCATGTTGCTGAGTAATTTCTTTGCAGGTCCTTGTGTCCTAGCATCGTCCTTTCTCACCTGCCTTTATTCTGTTTCATGCTGCACAGTATGGAGTGTGCAGTGATTCACTGGGGAGAGAAGAAAATAAAACCGAAAAGGCCATCTGCTTTGTCAGGAGACACCTCCAAACACAGATGCTCCCTCATCCCCCTACGGCAGCTGTTTTCAGCCACACCTCTGGGCTCAAGCCATCCTCCTGCCTCTGCCCCCAAGTGATCATCCTGTTGTCCCACCCATTGTCCTGTAAGCAGTGGTTCCACAGGGACAGAGCGTGGGCTGGGAGGCTGCTGGAATCATCCCATAGCTTGGTGGTGTGGGGACTAAGGAACTGTTGTTCCCTCTCCAGCTGGAGCCACATCCGTGTTCTGCTGTCAGATGCCATCCATGTAGGGGACACTCCTTCCAGACGGTCCCCCAGAGCTGCCTGGCTGACCTTCCAGCCCAGAGCCGAGTGTCACTGCCAGTCTTGACTTTCTCGTCATGCTGATGTTTTGCAACCTTGTAGCTAGAGTCCGGTGCAGCTGTTCTTCCTGCCGGCCCCTTGGCTTTCACTTCTCTCTGCTGCTGGGAGGCAACACCTCGGGGTTCTCCAAGGGGAGGTCTCACTTTGAATGAGCCTGACATTTTGAGGTTATGATGGTGGCCGGGATTCTGCCCATGTTCAGTGGGACTTGGGTGGCAGCACAAGCAGATGAGGTTTTGTTTTGTTCCATTCTTTGTTTAGTTGTTCACTCATTCCTTCATTTGGCAGGTGCCACATACTGTGCTGGGAGAGAGGACACAGCAGTGACCCAGACAGACAGAGTCTCTGTTTTGATGGGGTGTGTGTTGGCGAGTGGAGGGGCAGGGACAGCAGATGATCAACAAGATAATTTTGGAAGCCGATAGGAGCTGTGGGGAACATGAGAGAGAGGTTGATGTGAGGTGTGGTGGAGGAGGAGGGTTTGGGGGCTCGGGAGGCCTTCCTGTGAGTGGCATAGTAAGAGCCTGGGTATACCGGCCCTGTGGCTGCCCAGGTCTGGCCCGGAATCCGGTTGTGTTGGATGGCACCATTGAGCATCTTCATTTGCTGGGACTTCCCACCCGCTTTTCTTGAGAAACTCACTGCCCTTTTAAGTTGGCTGTTTGTTTCAGTAAACGTAGTCAATGAGGCGTTGAGGCAGTGCAAAACAGTGCAAAACTGTTCAGACGTCACCAATGGGAAGAGGTTAGATATACAGTTGTATTCGTTCACCAATGGCTTGTTGAGTACCCTCTAAGCCCATGGCGCAGTGCAGGAGCTCTTGGATTCAAAGAACTCTGGTCTAGGGGAGGGTGGAGGTATCAGGATTTCTTTAGGAGAGAAGGGACCCACGGGATCTTCTGGGAGGGAAGAGGCCCCCTGCCTTTCAGATCTATCGGTTCATGGCTCTGCAAATGTCAGTAGTTGCTAAAAATGAGGCCTACAGATTTTAATGTGGCAAAATGGATTTTATTTCTGAATGTTAAACCAAGGTGAGGTTAGGAGTAATGATCTGCAGTGCTAAAAGGGGGTTTTTATCTTATGATGATTAATCCTTTTCTTCCTTCCCTTCTAAAAAAATGTGATTCCTGATAAAACCTGATGTTTCACTTTATATTTAAATGATACTCCATTGAGCATTTTATTAGTAACAATTCAGTACTTAAATTGCATATTTCAGTTATAAGAGACGATTCACTAGGCTTGCAAGAAAACTATCCTATTTAAAGTAGGAGAAATCTCCCTCTTGATTACTGTAGAGGTTTCTTCATCTAGACATTTTAAACACTTTCCAAACAGTCCTTGCAGTTTTTCTTTTGTAATTGTGGCAAAATACACATAACATACAATTTACCGTCTTAGCCATTTTTAAGTATCCGGTTCAGTGGCATTAAGTACATTTCACATTGTTATATGATCCTTACCACTGTCTGTCCGCAGAGTTCTTTTCATCTTGTAAAACATCCTTGGAGGTTTTACAGTTTCTCTTCCTAATAGATATGTTTTAGTTAGTTAAGGCGCTATACCAGGTATTTTACACATAATCTGATTGAATTCTCACCATAATCCTATAAGGGGCATATTATATATGTAGTTTTTGTTTTGTTTTGTTTTGTCGAGACAGTATTTTGCTCTGTCATCTAGGCTAGAGTGCGGTGGCGTGATCATAGCTCACCGCGGCCTCGACCCCCGGGGCTCAAGTGATCCTCCCACTTCAGCTTCCTCAGGAGCTGAGACTACGGGTGTGTGCCACCACACCAGGGTAATTTTTGTATTTTTTGTAGTGACGGGGTCTCATTCTGTTGCCCAGGCTGGCCTCAAACTCCTGGGATCAAACGTTTCTCCCACCTCAGCCTCCCAGAGTGCTGGGATTGCAGGCCTGAGCCACTGTGCCTGGCCTTATATGCAGTTTTTACCAATGAGAAAACAGACTGAGAGGGGTTGAATAACTTGTTTAAAGTTGTACAACCAACAGATGTCAGAATGGGCATTTGGACCCAGCTTTCTCCAAAGCTGAGGCTTTTTCTGTTGTTCCACAGTGATTTTCAGTTAGAAGTTTGGATTCTGGCATCTTGCCTTCTGTCAGTAACTGTTTTCAGCATAGAACAGAATACTGTTCACATCTTCTCCGAATATTGGACGTGCTTCCTGTGCACTTCAGTCTTCTTGCTCAGTAAATCTGAGGAGCCACTGAGCACCAAAAGAACAGGCATCTGAAAAAGCAACTGAGAATTAAGACCATACTTTTTAAAATTTTTTATTTTTATTTTTATTTTTTTGATACAGTCTGTCTGTCATCCAGGCTGGAGTGCAGTGGCTGGATCTCAGCTCACTGCAACCTCCACCTCCTGGGTTCAAGCCATTCTCCTGCCACAGCCTCCCAAGTAGTTGGGATTATAGACGTGCACCACCACGCCCAGCTGATTGTTGTACTTTTAGTAGAGACGGGGTTTTACCATGTTGGCCAGGCTGGTCTCGAACTCCTGGCCTCATGTGATCCACCTGCCTCCGCCTCCCAAAGTGCTGGGATTACAGGTGTGAGCCACTGCACCAGGTCCATACTTTATTTCTGAAGATAATTTGGAAACCTATATTTCTAAAATACGACTCTTGTAGATACTTCTAGAACATTCGGCCTCTCTGGAAAGTCATGAGCTTGTTCTCAGCTCTCACAGAAGGAAGTATGTCGCTTCAGTGTTACAGTTACCTTCCTGCCTGTTGAAGACAGCCTCTGCATCTTTCTTTTATGCAAACGCGTGGACACAGGACATCCATTCACTTCTTTATCTTATCTGTAGCCAGCGGCGTATATAGAGGCAGGTTGCAGAAATGCCAAATATTTTCCAAGGTCCCAGACAGAGTTTCTGGCGGTAGTGCTACTGGATTTGCTAATGTAAAGATGCCCTGATTTTGGGGTGGAGGACAGGGGCGGGAAGTAAGCATACAATTGTGCAAATATTAGTAATCTCTTTTATTCTTAGAAGATACAGTCTGTTGAAGAACATGGTGAGGAATTGGCAGGAAAGCATCCACGATTCCTTTAGCCTTTGTGAGGCTGTGGTGCTATATTGAGGCGGATCACTCAGATGGGAACCACCAACCATATGGTGGAGAAGGGAAGGAAATGTGTTCTTTCTCTAGTTTGTCTTGCAAATAAGAAGGAAAGCGCTGCAGAGGCACAAGCTGGCTTCTCATCTCAGCAAGCAGAGGAAGGCCACCGATGCCCGGCCTTGTAGCCTCCATCCTGTCCACAGCCCAGCCCGGTAGCCTCACCCTATCCCACCCCGACCTGTGCCTCAGCGACCACAGGCAGCTGAATGGTTGAGGATGGGGGGATTCAGAGACTCTTGTGTTAGGAGGGGCCTCAGAGAAGGGGAGGCCGTCTTCTGGGTTTGCTGGAAGTCCTCTCTTCACCCCAGTAACAGCTCACTGTTTGACTGGGAGTACAATGAAAAGGGCTAGGGAGTGGGAGGGGCCAGCTTCTAGCAGATGTTTCCGTTTGCCTCGTGCGGAACCACAGCTTCCACTGCCTGGTCCTCCCAGATCTCTCTAGCAGCTGGGCATGGTCTGGATAAAGTCCATACTCTAAGCCTGCTTGCTCTTCACGCTGCGGCTCTTGTTCTTTACTGTATCCCTCCACATCTACGCAGCCTTCTCCTCCTCTCCCCATCCTTTTATAATCACACCTCACTAAACCACCTACTGTTCCCATTGCACTGAGCTCTCTGCCACCTCGGGCCTTTTACTGAGGCTGTTCCCTCTGCATGGAGGGCTCTGTTCCCTTCACTCCTCACTCTCTTTCCTTGGATAAATCCTGCTTGTTCTCCCTCTCCATCCGGAAGGCTTCCCTTGGCCCCTGACCCTGGCTAGCCTCTGCCTCTGCGAGCTCCTGCAGCACTGCACCCTCAATTGAATGCCACCTCAGTCAGAATAGCCTGGTGGCTGGAGTCTCCTTAGACAACCTCCTGAGGGTTTTAGTCATCGTCATAGCCCCAGAGTGCAGTCGTGTTTGCTGCAGGGCTGGGTGATTGCATCCCACGTGGGCTGTGCAGCCCTCCCTGTCTGCCCCTCACTTTGTGTCATCAAATCCATAAAAGTGGAAGAAGAGTGGGTGCGAGCGAGGCGGTGAGGTTCCCCATCTTCCCTCTGGAAGGGTGGGAAGGCGTTCACCTCCGAAGTCCCCATTGGTGTCCCTATCATTCCCCCACTTCTCTCTGCATCCTTGTCACAGTCAGCGATGGCCCTGCCTGGCTTGCTGTCTTTCTTTCCCTGCTTGGAATCTTGTCTTCATGAGGGCAGGAACCTCATTCCTCTGGTTCCTGCTTTGACTTCAATACATAGCTCATTCCTGGGCTGTGGAAGGTGATCAGGATCTATTTGAATGTGAATGTGAATTCATTCAGTGGGCGGTGATGTACAGGACCTTCCGCCTCAGAAAGAGAAAATCCCCTTTCTGTTTTCCTGCTTTAGCAATATAGAGAAGAAGCTTTTTAAAAAAGACCTAATCAGGCCAGGTGCAGTGGCTCACGCCTGTTAATCCCAGCACTTTGGGAGACCGAGGCAGGTGGATCACTGAGGTCAGGAGTTCAAGACCAGCCTGATCAACATGGTGAAACCCTGTCTCTACTAAAAATACAAAAATTAGCCGGGCATGATGGTGGGCGCCTGTAATCCCAGCTACTCGGGAGGCTGAGGCAGGACAATCGCTTGAACCCAGGAGGCGGAGGGTGCAGTGAGCCAAGATTACGCCATTGCATTCCACCTTGGGCGATAGAGCAAGACTCTGTCTCCAAACAAACAAACCTAATGAGAACCAGAAAGGTCTTTAAGCTCATCCCTGCTTAAGTTTTTTTTTTTTAATTTTTCCCCCCAAACCCAAGGAAGCCTCAGGAGAATTTTCGTCTGCATTTTCTCTAGCATGCAATCACGTGTAACCTTGTTTTCAAGGAGAGCCTAATGTTGGCTTACTTTATCATTAACATTTTGTGTTTTGGTATCTATTATTTGTTTAGTGATATTGATTTGCATACCATTGCTTTAATTGCTTGATAATTTAAGCCCTTAGGTGCCTCTCATGATAATGCTTCTGGAAACTGATTGTTATTTAACAAATGACTAAGTGGATATATATTTTTTTATTCGGGAATTCTTTTTGTGTCTCTCGAGTTCAAGGGGGAAGCTTCTATGCACCTGGAATTCTGCGTGAAAACTCTTGGAGCTCTACTAGCACAATTGCTGATTTCTGATAGCACCAGCATCTCACATTCTGTGACTTTAATGAGAGGGAAAAAACTTGTAATGTCATGTTCTACGAAGCTCCCCTTTTGGAAGACAAAAACTGACAGATGTCCTTATTTTTATTCTGCAAAATAGCTCCTTCCTCTCGAAGAATCAGCGCTCCTAGCCCCAGCAATTTCTCCTCTTAGAAAACTCTTTTCATTTGCTTTGCTTGAGAGACTCCAGCTTGGGAGTCTGTTTCTCCAAATTTCTGATTTTGTTTGCTGGCAGCTTGCCCCCACCCCTTCTGGTTCAGCAGAGCTTTGCCCAAGTTGCAGGTTTTGTCAGCAGGAGTGGGGAGGAGAAGGAGTTTAGAATCCCAAAATCCTGGCTCTGTGGTATTCAGCAAGTTAATGAACCACTGTCTGTGCCCAGGTTGCCTCACTGCAAGAATAGGAATTGTAATATCTTTGTCACAGGTAGGCCCTTGAGAAGCTAGCATGGTGCTTTCAACACATTAAGTACTCTGTGTATGTTGTATGGATGGAAATGAGCCTCATTTGGGGATCTTATCTGCAAGCCTATTGAACAAGTCACAGCTATGAAATTTCAGAAGCAAACGGTCCTTTATTTTCTCTGTGGAAACCTTGAAGGAAATGGGTAAACAGATACTTTTTTTTTCTTACGTGAGCTCTAAGTAGACTATTTGCATCTCCCTGTAACTAGTAAAAAGAACATTTTACACATTACACAGTCTCAGAGAATATTCCTGACTGAAGCTGTCATCTGTGCTGTGCTGTATGACGTGCTGTGACCGAATTTGCTGTGGGAGGCCTGCCTCAGCCTTTACCCCAGTGAATTCTGCAAACATGATTGTTTTTTTTTTTCAGTGTGTGGAAACAGGAAATAGATTGGGAATCTCTGCTCTCAACTGCATATTCTAAGCAAATTCTTTCTTTCAAATCAATTATGAAGAATAATTTATCGGTAATTACAGATGGCCTTTGGCTTAAAATACATTTTGTTTGTTTGTTTGTTTGGAGACAGAATCCCACTCTGTTGCCCAGGCTGGAGTGCAGTGGTGCGATCTCAGCTCGCTGCAACCTCCACCTCCCTTGAACTTCCCGGGTTCAAGCGATTCTCCTGCCTCAGCCTCCCGAGTAGTTGGGATTATTGGAATGCGCCACCATACCCTGCTAATTTTTGTATTTTTAGTAGAGATAGGGTTTCACCATTTTGGCCAGGCTTGTCTCAAACACCTGACCTCAGGTGATCCACCTGCCTTGGTCTCCCACAGTGCTGGGATTACCGACATGAGCTACTGTGCCCAGCTTTAAAATACAGTTTTGATAAACTATTTTGACTTTTTAAAAAATTAGTGAATGTTTAAAGTAATAGAAATGTGGCTGGGCATGGTGACTCATGCCTGTAATCCCAGCACTTTAGGAGACTGAGGCAGGAGGATGGCTCGAGCCCAGGAATTCGAGACCACTCTGGGCAACATAATGAGACCCCATCTGTACTAAAAATACAAAAATTAGCTGGGTGTGGTGGTGCACACCCGTAGCTGGGTGTGCTGGTGCGTACCTGTAGCTGGGTGTGCTGGTGCGCACCTGTAGTCCCGGGTGGAAAACTGAGGTGGGAGGAACACCTGAGCCTGGGGAGGTCAAGGCTGCAGTGAGCCATGGTCTTGCCACTGCATTCCAGCCTGGGTGACGGAGTGAGATCCCCATCTCAAAAAAAAAAAGCAAAGAAAAGAGAAACATTTAAACTGATGACAAAGTTATGATGGTAAGAAATAAGTTGGTCCTTGACAGATACTAGAAGCGTGTCACTGAAGAGATGAGTGTTCAACACCTTAAGAAAGGGATGCAGGGGGCAGGTGCAGTGGCTCACGTCTGTAATCCCAATACTTTGGGAGGCCAAGTCAGGCAGATCAGTTGAGGCCAGGAATTCGAGACCAACCTGGCCAACATGGTGAGACTCCATCTCTACTAAAAATACAAAAATTAGCAGGGCATGGTGGCGGGCGCCTGTAGTCCCAGCTACTCGGGAGGCTGAGGCAGGAGAATCGCTTGAACCCAGGAGGCAGAGGTTGCAGTGAGCCAAGATCATGCTACTGCACTCCAGCCAGGGCGACAGAGTGAGACCGTTTCTCAGAAAAAAAAAAAAAAAAAAAGAAAAAAGGAAAGGCCACAGGTTTTTGCTTTTTTACGGGCTAATTAGATTGCTAAATCCAGAAAAATAATGGGCATGCAGTTATATTGAATTTCCAGCAAAAGGCGGCGCAGGTGAAATCTCATGGGCTGTGCAATGCTGCGTCTTGCTGCATTCCTCACATTTGTGTAATAATTATTTGCTGGCCTGTGGATGGGTTCAGAGTGATTTCCTGGAAGTCAGGGCCAAATGCCATTTATTCCAGCACTTTCAGGGCCTGGCATGTAATTATTCAGTGGATGATTCTTGAATGAACCACTGACTGTCCTTGTAGATGAGAGAGGAAAATAGGGACTAAATAGCGCTGCAATTAAACAGATGGATGATAGCTGAGCAACCACACACCAGGGCTGCTGGGCAGTGGATTGTGGCAGGGTTGGGGGGTGGCAGATAAACCCAAAAGGAAATTTCTTGGAATTTCCCCGGGACTGGGTCAGAACATATTCTTTCCAACATTGAAAGAAAATAGCTTGGATGAACCCATGGAAGACCTGCTTATTAACTTTACATACAGCCAGAAGGTGGATCCAAAAATTTCTACCAATAATGAGAGATACCATAAATGACATTTGATCTAATACTGATTTTTTCCACATTTTTATGCTTTTATTTTAATTTTACCACTCACCCTCTTTTTAGTTTATTTTAGGGTTTGTAATTCTGATTGGGTCTTGACAGTGTAGGAGAATGTTCTAGAGTCATTTCCAGTGAGTGTCAGGGAATATTCTGTAAAGAAAACCTAAAAGTTTTTCCTAGTATACTGTAGATAAAATATATGTAAAAATGATGAGTTAAAAGTAGTCCTGGGAGGATCAGTTACAGACCTTTTTTTTTCTTAAATGACTATGAAAATTGGGGATAACTTCTTTATTGTCCTGACTAAATAACATTTTGGTTTTTTGTTGTTGTTTATTTGTTTGTTTGAGACGAAGTTGTACTCTGTTCCCTGGGCTGGAGTGCAGTGGTGCGATCTCAGCTCACTGCAACCTCCGCCTCCCGGGTTCAAGCAATTCTCCTGCCTCAGCATCCCAAGTAGCTGGGATTACAGCCGTGCACCACCACACCTGGCTAATTTTTTGTATTTTTAGTAGAGATGGGGTTTCACCATGTTGGTCAGGCTGGTCTCGAACTCCTGATCTCATGATTCATCCGCTTCACCCTCCCAAAGTGCTGGGATTACAGGCGTGAGCCATCGTGCCCGGCCACATTTTGTTTGCATGCAGTCTGTGTGAGCTCGCCTTCTTGGGCCATAGCAGGGGTCCCTAACCCCCAAAACCCCATCTGTTGGCTATTAAGAATGGGGGCCGCACAGCAGGAGGCGAGCGGCAGGTGAGTGAGCGAAGCTGCGTTTGTATTTACAGCCACTCCCCATCCATCACCCACATTCCCACCTGAGCCCCGCTTCCTGTCCGATCAGCGGCGGCCTTAGAGTCTCACTGGAGCGCGAGCCCTGTGGTGAACTGCGCATGCGAGGGATCTAGGTTGCGTGCTCCTGATGAGACTCTAATGCCTGGGGCCGGGCGTGGTGGCTCACGTCTGCAATCCCAGCGCTTTGGGAGGCCGAGCGGGTGGATCACTTGAGGTCAGGAGTTCGAGGCCAGCCTGGCCAACACAGCAAAACCCCATCTCTACTAAAAATACAAAAATTAGCCAGGCATGGTGGTGCACGCCTGTAATCCCAGCTACTTGGGAGGCTGAGGCACGAGAATTGCTTGAACCTGGGAGGCGGAGGTTGCAGTGAGCTGAGATTGAGCTACTACACTCCAGCCTGGGCGACAGAGTGAGACTCTGTCTCCAAAAAAAAAAAAAAAAAAAGAATCTAATGCGTGATGGTCTGTCACCGTCTCCCATCACCCCCAGGTGAGACTGTCTAGTTGCAGGAAAACAAGCTCAGAGCTCTTCCTGATTCTACATGATGGTGAGTTGTAGAATTATTTCATTATACATTACAATGTAATAATAATAGAAATAAAGTGCACGATAAATGTAATGTGCTGGAATCATCCCGAAACCATCTTCCCCCGAGCCCTCTCCTGGTCCATGGAAAAATTATCTTCTGTGAAACTGGTTTCTGGTCCCAGAAATGTTGGGAACCACTGGGCTGTTGGAGTTCCCCGTGAACTTCCCGGCCTGTGGTCCCTCGCACTGTAGCTGTCTGAGTAAAACAAGCAGGGCAGAGTTAGCTCTCTCAGTTTCCCAACAAAAACAAATGTTCCTTTTTCCATTAATGTGAGTCAAATAAATAAATACAACCTAAACCCAAGGATTATGTCAAGTGACTAAGCCTTTGACACCAAAAGTCAATTCCTTTCATTTTTTGCAACCCATCACAGAACTCACAGCATCTTAAGATGCCATCAAAATTAATCTTTCCTTGCCCACAACGCTTGACCCATATACTGAAAACCTCCATGCCTCTTCTCAGAGGTTGGCTTTTCTTAGTTTTCTCTCCCTGGTCACTGCACCTGCCGATGCTTAGTTTGTGGTTAGCGCGTTCCTGCTGAGCCGCAAGATCCCCAGCTCTTAGTCATCTGGGCTTTGGAGCTTCCTCTAGAGCTTCAGTAACCTCCAATATGGAGGCTTCCCTCTGCTTCTGAAAGGGCTTCTAGCCTTTTATACTGAATTATACATTTTCCTTACTGGCGGTGCAAGCTGTGATTCCTATCTTATGTAACTCCACAGAGAAAATGACTTTCAACATTATTTTTTCATAAGCCATTACAAGTTAATATTAATATCATGTTAATATTCCTATAAAGCTATGTTAAAAGGATCTCTTCTTTATGTCCAAAGAAAGTAGAAATGTGTGTCCGGTGGCTCACTTAGAAATTTCATATTAGGAATAGACAACTAATATACAGAAATCTAAATGGGTTTGTTTGAAGGTTAGGTAACCTTCACGGTGGTTTAAATTTGTGACTTTTTTTTGCAAAGCAGTTGCTTTCTTAGCATATCTGATCTTTCCCATTTACCTCAGATGTCTTAGAATCACTCCAGAATTCATATCCTCCTCTGCCTTCTTTGTTCTCTTCACATTTTTAAGTGGTTGAATGTTTCCATGAAGTATATGAGGCTCAGTGAACATATTCCCACACTTTGTGCTTGACAGGAGCGATCATTTATCCTCTACTATTTTTAGTCAGGATTAATAATGACATTCATTATTGAGCTATTATTTAAAAATTTTTTTTCTAAGCCCACATTAGAAATACACTTCTATTTTTGTTTATACTTATGGAACAATGTAAGAAGCGTGTAAACGTTTTCACTTGCTGTCTGTATCCATTAGGATGTCTTTGATCATAAGCAACAAAGTACAAAGGTCAAATCAGCTTCAGTGATATGTGGGATTCACTGGTTGATGTATCTGGTCTCCCAGAGATAGAGTGGGCTTACGTTAGAATTGATTCAGTAAAACAACAGTGAGATGAAGAGCTGGGTCTCAGCCCTGATGTTTGCCTGCTCTCCACAGCTTCCGTTACATAGTCACTTCCTTCTTGGGGTCACAAGATGGCTGCCAGTGACGTCCAGACCCATTGCTTTCTTATTTAAGGCTGGTGCCAAGTGCTCTAGTCCTACACAGAGGTAGAGTTAGCGTTCCCCAAAGCACAAGTTGCGTGGGGGCAATGTGGCTCACCAAATGAAAATCAAGAATTTACCAAAGGAGAGAGAGTTGGACGGCTGATGGGCAGCACCGTCATGTCTGCCACACCATCTGAGTATTTAAAAAATAACTTAGCAGCGATGCATCTAAAAATGCTGCCTGTGAGATCAATGTTCCTAAGAAAACGTAAAAGCTTATTTCTCTTCTTTCACCATGAGGCTGTCTGACTTTAAACTATTTTCATACTACTGGAAGAATTTCTGTAATTTCTCATAAATGGCTAGTTTTTTAAGTAACTGAAACATTGTAAATAGTATTTCTGTTTAGAATCTTCTGCTGAACAAAAAATAAATTGCTATGGGAGGAATTACTTACTTTAAAAAATTCTGTCAATCCTTTTTATGCGGAAGCTGGATAAAAACTCGAATCCTTAGCATAGGAGGTAATTTCTGAAGGAAAATATTCTTATAGTTGATTTTAAAAGATTTTTCCCTAGAAAGTTATGTTAGCATAACAGTTTCCTGAAATGTTAGCAAGCATTTTAATATTCTTTCATCTTAATGATTCATGGCTTCTATCTCACTTCTGTGGCTCCAGAGAGAACCCTCTCTGACCACAATTACAAATACAGTAGAAATTTTTTAAAGTCTTGTTACATAGCTTGTATTATTATAATATTACAGAAATAGTAAAAGTTTTTTTTCTGAAAGACAAGTACTCATCTTAAAGAAATGTAGAGAAATATATCCACATTTCATTTCAGAGGCAGTTGATGGGGCCAGAAAGAAGTGAGCTTAAGAATGAGACAGTCATAGGTTTCTAAGATGTGCCACAGAGAGAGCAAACGGTGAGACCTTGAGAATACCGAACCTCCTTGCATCTCAGTTCCTCCTTGTAAAACAGGGATAATAGCCCCCTCCCCTAGGGTTTCCAGTTGTCCACATAAGATATTGAAATGAAACGTGATTAGCCTGGTATCCTGCTCATACTAAGCTCTAAGTAAATGATAGTTATTACCAAAAACATAGGACTGAACAAGAAAAGAAATAGCAGAATCCAACTCAATTATAAGACATTACTCTATTACCTAAAAACTCTTTATCATTCAGTTGTTGTGTTGCAGTCTTTTAATTTGTTTATTTTTATTTTTAATTGTAATTTTTAAATTTTGTTTGCAGACGGAGTATCACTCTGTCACCCAGGCCGGAGTGCAGTGGCACGATTTCGGCTCACTGCAGTTTCTGCCTCCCGGGCTCAAGCAATTTTCCTACCTCAGCCTCCTGAGTAGCTGGGATTGTAGGCATGTGTCACCATGCCTGGCTAAGTCTTATAGTTTTAGTAGAGATGGGGTTTCACCATGTTGGCCAGGCTGGTCTCAAACTCCTGACCTCAGGTGATCCTCCCGCCTCGGCCTCCCAAATTGCCGGGAATACAGGCATGAACCACTGCACCTGGCCCCCCGGTCTGGTCTTTTACTTTAGAAACACATTACGGTTTTATTAAAAATTTTCTGTATACCAATGCTTTGCAGAAAAGCCATTGTTGTAAAAATATATGTACGTATTTCCATCTATGAATATATATTGAAAGGGAGAGAGGCTGATTTTCAATTAGGTGGGAATTGTTCTGTGTTCCAGAAGAATGTTTCATTCTTAGACCTGGGTAAGAGGAGACCCTGCTTTAGGAGATTCTGTCCGGGCCATGAGCCAGCCATGCCCTTCCCATGGAGTGAGATGTCTGCAGGGTGAAGGACATGGGGCCAAGGACGTATTTCCACCCAGTGCTTGTGGGTGGGTACTTCCCAGAAATTCTTGACCCCAGAAATTCTTCTGAAGGGACTTTGAATGCACTTCTGGGGCGCATATGGACTGCTTCCTGGGTCCCTCCTCCTGAGAGCTGGCAGCACTGCTGGTGGGATGTCCTTAGGCCAAGGCAGGTCTGTGGGCAGGTGTGCAAATGGAGCTTGGATCTGCAGGCCAAAGTTCTGGACAGAGATAGGATGTGAAGCGCTGAGAAGTCCACTTTCCCCATGACGCCATCTTGAGAAGAGTCCAAGAATTCAAAATTCCAACCTGGTAGGGGACAGAACATTCTTTATTGAATCATTTGTTGTTTTGATTTATAGCTTTATTAAAAAGCTACTTTTTATAGACTAGAAAGACATTATGTTCCAGGACATACAGCCATTGTGACTAGCTAAGAGTTCGTGGAGCACTCACTACATTCTTCATTTACATTCTCCCATCTGTAAGTGAAGGGCTGGCTAGAATATTGGCTTCCAATTTTGCCTAATCATTAGAGTTACTACAGACTTTTAAAAAAGTTCATGATTCCCAGGTTCCCCCTGCCTGGCGATGGGATTTCAGTAGGACTGGGTAAGAGCTGGTAATGGTTGTGTTTTCAGTGTTCTGTGGGGATACTGATGATCAGTAATGGCCACTCTGCTAGATGGACTTCAGTGTCATTCGCTTGCTAGCCATCCATTCATGCATGTATCTGTGCATGCATCCATGCATCTATCCATCCATCCATCCATCCATCCATCCGTGCGTCCATGCATGCATGCATGCATGCATCCATCCATCCATCCATCCATCCATCCATCCATCCATCCATCCATGCATCCATCCATGCATCCATCCATGCATCCATCCATCCATCCATCCATTCATCCGTCCATCCGTCCATGCGTCCATGCGTCCATCCATCCATCCATGCATCCATACATCCATGCATCCATCCATCCATCCATCCATTCATTCATCCATCCATCCATCCATCCATCCATCCATGCATCCATCCATCCATCCATCCATCCATCCATCCATGCATCCATCCATCCATCCATCCATCCATCCATCCATCCATCCATGCATCCATGCATCCATGCATCCATCCATGCATCCATCCATCCATGCATCCATCCATCTATCCATCCATCCATGCATCCATCCATCCATGCATCCATCCATCTATCCATCCATCCATCCATCCATCCATCCATCCATCCATCCATGCATCCATCCATGCATCCATCCATCCATACGTCCATACATGCATGCATGCATGCATCCATCCATCCATCCATCCATCCATCCATCCATCCATCCGTCCGTCCATCCATTCGTCCATCCACTTACTTACTTACTTACTTTTTTGAGAGGAAGTTTTGCTCTTTTGTCCAGACTGGAGTGAAGTGGTATGGTCTTAGCTCACTGCAATCTCTGCCCCCCAGATTCAAGTGATTCCCCTGCCTCAGCCTCCCGAGTAGCTGGGATTACAGGTGTGTGCCACCACACCTGGCTAATTTTTGTATTTTTAGTAGAGAAGGGGTTACACTATGTTGGCTAGGCTGGTCTCAAACTCATGACCTCAGGTGTTCCACCCACCTCAGCCTCCCAAAGTGCTGTGATTACAAGTGTCAGCCACCACACCTGGCCTCTCTTTTTATTTAATCTTCACTTCAAAGATCCTTTTTTAGTATGTGTGGAGATCAGGGGCTAGTGTTCATCTGAAGGCATTTTGTATAACAGGCATCTGTTCGAATTTATTTTTTAATTTTTTAGAGACAGGGTCTTGCTCTGTTGCCCAGACTGGAGTGCAGTGGTGCAGTCATAGCCTTGACCTCCTGGGCTCAAGTCATCCACCTGCCTCAGCCTTCTGAGTAGCTGAAACTACAGACACCCTCCACCATGCTCAGCTAATTTTTAAAAATGTTTTTACAGACCAGGTTTTACTATGTTGCCCAGGCTGGTCTTGACCTCCTGGCTTCAAACAGGCCTCTCACTTTGCCTGTTGAGTAACTGGGATGACAGGCACGTACTGCCACATCCAGCAACTCGATATCTTTTACAGTCTGTGCTTTGCCAAGGTGGGGTACACACTAACACAAAGAGGCAGTTTACACAAAGAGTTCATTACCTTGACTCTGCGCTGTGTTGTCAGGTTCCAAGTGTGAGTGAATGTTAACATAGGAAGAAGAGAGCCGGCAGGTAGATGGACATGTGTCTGAAAGAAAGGGGAGGCCAGCTGGCAAATGGCCAGGAGCTGGGTGCGGGAGGAGCCCATGGGAGCTCGATATGGGTTGAGGCCGATCCCCTCTGCATCCACAGAAGTTCCAGCAAGTAGCTGGTGCATTCTGCATTCAAGGTGTTTGTTGTTGAAGAGGAGAACATCTTTCAGACATGTACAGGATATTTCCTGAAGACACAGGTATTCAGTCAATGGTATTCTAATTCTGGAGCTATAGGAATACGCCAAAGAAAGAGACCCCAGATAATGACAGATCATGGTTTGTTTGTTTGTTTGTTTGTTTGTTTTCCTCTGACAGTCTCCCTTTTCTTTAAAAAAAAAAAAAAATGTTGGTGAAAAGAGTAATGAAGTTGACATTTTGCAGGATGCGTTTTGCCATCATTACCTCTGAAGAGCTCCTAACTCCAACTCATTCTCCAAGGAGATCTCGGCATTTACACTCTGGTCAAATCGACTTTCTCCACTTGTTCATGATGAAAGAGAAAACTGTCTATGAACTTGTCACTTGGGAAATTAAAAGTGGAGTAAAGTGAAGTTCCAAGTCTCAAGTGACCCCATGAGTGGGAGCAAGAGGGTCAGGGCTCCAAGCAGAGTTTCCCAGGAACAATTTCATAGTGTTCAGCTTCGGCATCCCTGCAAGACAAAATACCACCTTTAGTTTTTCTGTAGCTGAAGTTTTACACTTGGCATATTACTTTTTAGTTCCTTTAGCGTAAAACCCGCACAGGTGGCCTTGGTGACGAAGCCCCTCACGGTAGTCCCTCCTCTACCCTTGGAGGGGCTGCCATCCACCTGAGTGTTGTGTTTGGCTGCAGCCCCCTCATGCTTCTCTGCCCTAGCTGATGCGGTTCCCTCTCTCTGACGTGCTCTGTTCCTTTGCCTTCCTGTGCGGGGCTCACCGGTCCAGACCAGAGTGTAGACTGATCCTGGGGTACAGCCTGACCAGCGCACCCAGGGCAGGGCCAGATGCCAGGGCAGGGCTGTGCCTGCATAGCCCTGTGTCTGGCTCTCTGGCAGGACATTGGTCGTGCCGTGTCATGATGTTTACGTACACCTCTGTCTTCTCACACTGGCCTGGGAGCCACCTGGTTTCAGGGACTGTGTTTTATCTATCTTCAGGGCCCTGCTGCCTAGCCTCATGCCTGGCACTCCTGGGTCCCCTCTCTGTTTTATGAAGCCTAGCTTTGTGAGTTTTCTGTGAGCTGTCTGCACACAACATGCCGCGATGCCGCTCAAGGGGCTCTCACGTGCAGTGGACATGGCGAAAGGGCAGCAGGGATCATAACAGACTGTGTCCTCCCTGCCCCTCCCCTGCCCACTCCACTCGCTTCAATCTGCAGTGCAGCTGGAGCCTCCTTGTGCCGCGTTCTCTTGTGATGTCCAAGCGGCTGTTGTATTAAGCAGAGCTTCGATGTGTTTATTTGTTATCAAAAACATTAGCTCTGCAGACACTTAGTCCACCAGCAGCATCATCGCTCACCCAATAAGGATTAAAAGAGAGGGGAAAAGGATGCATGGGAGAAAAAAACCCATCAGGGGGTTCATCTCGCCCCACACCCTTACTGTAGGGTCCTTCACCTGCCAGTCTTCCTTCCCCAGATTCGAGTTTGCTTCCCCTAAGGCTCCCTGGATTAACCGTCACACATCCCCACGGGGCTTCATGATACTGGGAATGAATCTGGACACAGGCTTTTGCCGGCTTTTTAGGAGGCACCGCAGTTTGCTCCCACCTCCACCTTCCTCCCACTGTTTCTTTACCCCTCCACTATTCTCAGCATCCTCCCCCTGAGATAAATCATTCTGCCAGGTTCTCTGCCTGCCTAGTAAGTTAAACAGTGCTGGCTGTGCCCCCCGAGTCCCACCTGTGATGAGATAGCAACTTCAACACTGTGGGACTTTAAACTGGGCTTAAGGAGGGCGGCCAGACATATATGCCTACGTACAGACAGATTTGTGTGTGCACACATCTCCACCATTGGCACACCGTTGGCTTCTTCCTGATTTTAACACAGCTTTTATTTTATTTATGTTTTTGAAATGGGGTCTCACTCTGTCACCCAGGCTGGAGGGCAGTGGTGCAGTCATGATTCATTGCAGCCTCAACTTCCCAGTCTCAGGCGATCCTCCCACTTTAGCCTCCTGGGTAGCTGGGACCACAGGCATGTGCCACCACACCCAGCTGATTTTTGTGTGTGTGTGTGTATGTATGTATGTATGTATGTATGTATGTATGTATGTATGTATGTTTTGGAGAGAGAGGATTTCACCATGTTGTCCAGGCTGGTCTCAAACTCCTGGGTTCAAGTGATCCTCCAGCCTTGGCCTTGCAAAGTGCTGGGATTACAGGTGTGAGCCATACTGCCTAGACAACTTCGTTTTTGTTTTTAAAGAAACTGTAAAGAGGCCAAAGATTTAGGACAAAGGAGCTCATTACCATTTTTGGAAATAACTTTTTGAGGGAAGATCTTCCCTTTGTATTTGAAAATGTGTCGGTAATAGTCTTCACTAGTTGGAGTGGGGAATTTTAATTTCACTTTTGAATTGTTGATTACACTGGTTCCCTCCACTCCCTTGCCCCCACCTTTATTCTGTTTTTTTGTTTGTTTGTTTGTTTGTTTACCTTCACTTTTCAGTGGTAGAATCTTCTTTAACAATAAATTCTTAGGTAGAACCCAGTACATACACGGTAAGAATTCTAGCATGAATTTATAATTTCAATTTTATAACATTTATTCTAAATTGTGTCAGTGAGAACACACGTTAACATATTGCTGTTCACGTTGGGTATTGATTGCAGTGGGGCCTGGGCAGATTGTATTTCATTACATTTTCCAAGTAGTGGTTGAGAATCTGGAGGAGTTGGGGTGAACCAGACGGAAAAAGCACTGGTCAGAAGTGACCTTAATGGAATCCAGCCACAGGACTAATATGATCTGATGCTTGGAGGAAAAGATCTTTATGCCTGGCACTGCCTACAAGATACTCAGTGGCCCCTGTGTGATCTCAGCCTGGCCCAGCCCTCCCTGCTCTTTGGCTTGCAGACTGCGGCCACCACCTGGGCACATCGGCTGTGCTGCTGAACGCAGGAGAGCAGCAATGGCCACACTCTGTCTCCCCGGCTACTCTTGGGTCATTGTCAGGGACATTCCATGTGGCTGGATTTCTTCTGGCCCCTCATCCTTCTTGACACAATTGCTTTTGTAAATTCCCTTTAAACTCTGGGATAGAAAACTTTATTAGCCACAACCTATTTGTAATGTCATTCCTGAGAATTTGCAAATAGCCCTGGAGGTCACACTGGGAAGTTTCTTGAGTTGACATCCTTGATCATAATCTTTTATTAGCAGGATATAATAAAAGTATAAGCTCAGACCACGTCAGCATTTAACACTGATCTATCATAAAACTGCAATTTGGAGAGGTGGATGTGTATTACACACCCCTCGTTTAAAAAAAAATCAACGAAGCAAAACATGCTGCTCTTTCTAATTGTGACTCTAATCTCAGTTATGAAGAAATTCATTCTTTCTTAAGAAAGAATACAGTGTCTTAGTTCGTTTTCCATAACTTGTAACAAAATAACTGAAACTGGGTAATTTATAAAGAACCTTTTCTTTATTTCTTACAGCTATGGAGGCTGGGAAGTCCAAGGTGGAGGGGCTGCATCTAGTGAGAACCTTCTTGCTGTGGGGGACTCTTTCTGCAGAGTCCTGAGGCATTGTGGGTCATCACATGGCTGGGGGGCTGAGTGTGCTCATATGCTAGCTAGGTCTCCCTTCCTCTTAAAAAACCACCAACCCACTCCTGTGATGACCCATTAATCCACAAATGGGTTAATCTATTCATAAGGGCAGAACCCTCACTATTCAGTCACCTCTAAAAGGCCCCACCTCCCGATGCTGCCACATTAGGGATTGCATTTCAATGTGAGTGTTGGCAGAAACAAATATTCAAACCAAAGCACAGAGTTGTTCTTACTATGCACACTGATAGAGATGATCAGAAGATAAGATACTATATTTAAAAACACGCATACAATGAACCACAAACACCCTCATTCATTCTCAACATATGAGTACTTGAAAGATGTTTTCTTCCATTGGGATGTGCCTGGTTATCTGAAGTCTGAGTGTGATCTGAGCCAACCATGTGACAGTGTTAATTACTGATGTGCGAAAATTAAAGAACACTCAATTCTGCACCATCATCTCTGAATGTGGGCACTTTCCTAGAATGATGAGGAACATTTTACAGTAAAAGTTCAATCCCCCTAAGTCTGACAGTGAACTGATATTAGATGGTTGTTCAAAACAGACTTCCCTCTCTCTTCTTCGTCTTACTATTTTCATTTCATCTTTTTCTTTTACAATTGGCTTCCCACTTTCTAAGTAAATGTTGCCATACCCCAGTAGCTTTAGTGCGATGCCCAGAATCATTTTGGCCTGTGTTCCTGATGTTTCATTATCTAGTTTGAATAAAAGAGCAGCCCTGGGTCCTCCGATTTCAGTAGGGGGTATTCAGGGCACCTGTTGGCTTGGCGTAGTCATGGGTTTGAGTTGTGAAATATGGACCCTTCCATGTGGGTATCAGCACAGAGAAAGCACAGGACATTAGTGGTAGGAAAGAAAAAAGAAACGATACCTTTCCCCTAGATTCCAGTGCATTATTTTGGTTCCCTTCCACTGACTTATCCTCATACAGATGCAAGTGTTCACAGCTAGAAGCCTCGAAGATGCTTCCTGAATTCAAGCCCAGCATCTTCAGTCTGGGGTACAGAGTATGTGAGGAAGCTGCAGGATACACCTCAGCAGTTCTGTGTCATTAACAGTATTTCATACAGGAATAGCTTCTAAATTCACATTGTAAGCATCCACAGTGAATCTGAAACAAGCTTTCTGAGATTTCCCTTTCTAAGGTGATTTTGGGTGTGTGTGTTCTCACATCAGTGAAGCTAGGAAATCCAAGCTACGAGAGTTAATCTATGTTCCAAGGTGGATAAGCACCTTAATGTTTTCCAAGACACTTGGTGCTCATTCTCATGTTTAAAATGTCCACAGAAATATATATTACCCTTTGACAAAAAGTTACCAAAAGGTTAAAAGAAGGAAATGATAATATTCCTTTAAATGTGTTAGTGTTTCAAAGCCTTACTAAGAAATAGTAGAACAAATACTACTAATACTACTTGATAAGAAATATTAGTTGCTAATACTATGATACTTGCTAAGAAATGTTATTTTTTCATAGTCTTATCCTGAGAGGAGTAATGGGTTGACCATGTAGCCTTAAATCTTTATCCTTAGGACACCCTGGATCGTACCTTTAAAAATCAGACTTATTATCAAATAAATGTATTCAACCTAGATAAATTTAAAATGGGCATGGAAGCCATGAAATTACCAACTCTGAAGTATCTAAAGTTGAATCCTTTCCCATGACCTAAGGTTCTCCGTAATTTAGTAATAAATGATTTACCAGTGGTTCTCAAACTTCGCTGCACATTTGAATCATTGGAGAAACTATTGTTATGCCTAGGCCACACCGCAGGCCAGTTAAATCATAATCTCCAGAAGTGGTCCAGTTATTAGTATATTTGGAACTCCTCAGATAATTCTAGCATGTATCTGAGCCTGAGACCCACTGGATTAGGCTATTCTTGCATTGCTATAAAGAAATACCTGGCCAGGTGTGGTGGCTCACGCCTATAATCCCAGCACTTTGGGAAGCCGAGGTGGGCAGATCATGAAGTCAGGAGATCGAGACCATCCTGGTTAACGTGGTGAAACCACGTCTCTACTAAAAATACAAAAAATTAGCCGGGCGTGGTGGCGGACACCTATAGTCCCAGCTACTTGGGAGGCTGAGGCAGGAGAATGGCATGAACCCGGGAGGCGGAGATTGCAGTAAGCTGAGATCGCACCACTGTACTCCAGCCTGCGCTACAGAGCGAGACTCTGTCTCAAAAAAAAAAAAAAAAGAAATAACTGAGACTGGGTAATTTGTAAGAAAAGACGTTTAATTGGCTCATGGTTCTGCAGTCTGTACAGGAAGCACCGTGTTTCCTGTACGTACAGACTGCAGAACCTGCATCTGCTCGGCTTTTAGGGAGACCTCAGGGAACTTACACTCATGGTGGAAGACAGAGGGGGAGCAGGCATGTCACACGGCGAAAGCAGGAACATGAGAGAGTGGGAGGGGGAGGTGCCACACAAGAAGCCACTGTCTCAAAGACAGCACCAAGTCATGAGGGATCCACCCCCATGACTTGAACACTGCCCTCCAGACCCCACCTTCAAGCATTGTTGATTAAAATTTAAGATGAGATTTGGGCAAGAACAAATATTCAGACCATATCACCTATTCACTGGTAACTTTTCATGGATGGTAACAGAAATAGGAAAGAAATATACAGTCAAATCTTAGAACCTTTTTCCCTACCAGTATGTAGCTTTGGAATGTCTGTAGTCTGTACGACTTTTGGAAGGCGAGAATTAATTGTTCATTCGTTCATTCATTCATTCATTCATTCATTCTTTCTTTCTTTCATGAACATTCCTTGAGTATTGGTATGTACCAAGCACTAGATTTTTCACACTGAATTGGACCTAACTTATCTCTCCTTTGGTCTAAAGACCACCAAGCCTCAGCTGGACCTCTAGAACCGTTCTAGACAAGAGCAAATAAATCACTTGGGCATTTCTGTATTGGTCCAGACATTGTGGATGCTGATGTGGGAAAAGGAAAAGCAGGTCTTTTCTGTGTAAACAACTTCATGTCTCAAGCAATTCTGTTCTGTGTCCAGCTGACAAACTTGTCTGTGCAGATGAAGAACCTATTGACGCACAAGTTGTCACCAGGTTCTGTATAGCAAGGACTATTCCAGACAACACTGAATATGGGCTTATATATACCTTATATATATATATATATATAATGATGGTTCTCATATATACCTTAGTGCAAGCTGCCTCATTATAAGTTTAGATTCATTGATTGTTAGAGTTGGAAAAGACCTTGGAGACTTTCCGGTCTGGCTGGTTAATTTCCAGACAAGAAAACTGAGACCCAGAAAGGTGGTGTGGCCAGAACGTGGTCATAGGGTCAGCGACAGAACCGGCTCGTTGATGCCCCTCCTGTGGGACCATTACAGGCTCTAGCCCTGCATCCCTACACATATGAGTGCTGGCTATGCCCCCACACTGGGTACCTGCATTGTACTAAGGAGGCCTGCGGTGCTCTTAAGAAAATACCTCAGGACCAGCCTGGGTAAGGTGGTGAAATCCCGTCTCTGCAAAAAGATACCGAAGTTAGCTGGGTGTGGTGGCAAATGCCTGTGGTCCCAGCTGCTTGGGAGACTGAGGTGGGAGGATCACTTGAGCCCAGGAGGCCGAGGTTTGCAGTGAACTGAAACCATACCACTGCCCTCCAGCCTGGGTGACAGAGAGACCCTGTCTCAAAGAGAAAACTGCCATTTGTGCACAAGGGTTTTTATTGTCATTTGTTGGTTTATAAGGATTCAAGGAAAAATGCACTTCACAGCGAGTATCAACATGTAGTACTTAATCTTTAAAAAATAACAACAAAACTAGCTTACAGACTTAAGAGCTTAGTTGATTTAGGTATCATAGTCTTGGCTCGTTAGTTGCCCATTGAGTATAGCTCCATCTTCTGGCAGCAAAGAGAGGTGATTTGAAGCTTAGGATTTTGAATTCTGCTCATTTCCTGAAGCGGCCTATTGTCTATAACACAAGATCTCTAACTATACAGTAATATGTTACATATGTGTGTGTGTATATATAACATATTTTTATATAAACACATGTATATAAATGTGGATAGAAAAATAACAAGATGACATATTTCGATGTTCATTTAACAAATGAGGAAGTCAAATCAGAAAGTATTTAACGACTTGTTCAAAGTCTTGTAGTTAGATGTATCAGAGCTAAGATGCAAGCTAATCTCTTGATTGCTTGTGCAATTCCACTAATCAGTATGCATTTCTTTTTGTGTGCACTTTTATGCATATATTTTGGTAAACTTGGTGAACTTTGTTAATGATTTTCATCAAGAACTTTTTAAAAGCACCTTTCTGGCCAGGCACAGTGGTCACGCCTATAATCCCGGCACCTTGGGAGGCTGAGGCAGGCTGATCACGAGGTCAAGAGATTGAGACCATCCTGGTCAACATGGTGAAACCCCACCTCTACCAAAAATACAAAACCCGGGTGACAGAACGAGACTCTGTCTCAAAAAAAACAAAGAACTGGGGTGGCCCAGAGGAAAGGTGATTGGTGCTGCAAGCTGTGAGAAACAGCAAAGGGTTCTCAGTGGAGGTGATAGAGCACTGAGTCTTAAAGGATGAGTATTTTCATAAGAAGATAGGAGAGTGATGAGCACACTCAGAGAAGAAGGTGTACATGGTTGGGGAGGGCGGGGTGTGCGAGAGCTGCCTGGGTTCAGTAAAATGTTGGTGTGGGGCAGGGGTGGAAGATGATGTGGGATGGGCAAGTAAAGACCAAATGATAGGGGATGGGGGGAGGGAAGTGCTGGGGAGGGAAGGGCATGGTCCGTGCCTAGGACTCCACCCCCAGGCCCGTGCCCACGGAACTAGGTGAGGACAGGCATTTCTGTTTTTGTGCCCAAATGTTGCATTCCCAAGACTACCCTGGCCCACTATGTCCCCATCCTGTGGCTATAAAAACTCTGAGACCCTAGTGGGCACGCACACAAGTGGCTGGACATCAAGAGGAATGCACCAGCAGACACACAGGCACCAGAAGATGCCATCAGGCCATCAACAGGCAGAACGACGTGGAGTTTGGCTAGGGCAGTCAGAGGAGAGCCCAGCTGCTGGGCAGCACGACTGCAGGAGAAAAACACCTTCCCACTCCATCCCCCTTCTGCCCTCCCCATCCACCTCACTGAGAGCTACCACTCCATAAAAAACTTTGCACTTATTCTCCAAGCCCACATGTGATCCGGTTTTCCAGTACACCAAGGCAGGAACCCCAGGATACAGAAAGCCCTCTGTCCTTGTGATAAGGCAGAGGGTCTAATAGAGCTGATTAACACAAGCCGCTTACAGATGACAAAACTAAAAGAGCACCCTGTAACACACGCCCATGGGGGCTTGTGGAGCAGTAAGCATTCACCCCTAGATTCTGCTATGGGATCGGAGACCCACAACCTGCCCATCTGCATGCTTCCCTAGGGGTATCAACAGCTGGCACTGAGGAAGTGAGCCACTCCCCCTGTCGCACGCCCTGCGAGTGGGATAGGGGAACTTTTCCCATTTCACAAGTAACAAGTGACTTATAAGCCATGCCGTTGTTTGAACTTTCTCCTATACTACAGGGAGCAGGTGGATTTCAAGCTAAGAAGTTTTATCAGTTCTATATTTTGGAGAGATCACTCGGGAGACAGCATGGGAATGGATAGGAAGAGAGTGAGACCAGAGGGAGCTGAGGAGAACAATTAAGTGGTTATAAACTGTGAATGATCGTCTGTGAGATAGAAATAATAATGCCTACTTTATAAGGCTATTGCAGAATGAAATAACACCTGCGAATGTACCTGTTTATTAAAATGAAAGGTATTGCTTTTAATACCATCTGGCCAATATTTCAGTGCCGTCACTGCTCTTGTGACTGACGATATCCCAGTTTTCTCAGCATTATTTCCCACACTGCTTATAATGTGAGAAAACAAGAATTTGACCCTAGTAAGGAGGAAATGATTTTTTTTCAATTTCGAAAAAACATAAATGTTTACTTAGACAAACAGGAGTGTTTGCCAAGACCCCACAATAACCTTCAGATACTTTTGAGGCAATTTCATGCCAGGGAACCATAGCCTCTCTTTTTGTGTGAATAAAATTTCAACTTTCTGGGCTGCTTAGAGTGACAGTGGTGGGTGGTGAAAGACCTAGTCCTCTATGGCCGTTGCCTGTGGAGAGAGGCCTTTCACAGACTAGACTGTGAACCCGGAAGTGCCTGAAAAACGGACCGGAAGCTGATTGCGGCACATTGAAGTAAATTCCTCCTTGCACATTGCAGGGCAATCAATGCCTCGCTATCCCCACCTCATCCTCTCTTATAATCAGTTTCACTCTTGTCTCTCCCTTCCGATTATATTTTCTTCCATCCCTTGTCTTCATCTAGCGTCCATAATGTAGGTGGGTCAATGCCCGTTACTAGAGAATAGCAATACCAAGGAAAGGGATTTTGTGATCTTTTCCTTCCTCTGAATACCTCATAATGGCTGCCATGGATGCCCTGGAGCTCAGTAAAATGATGGAATGGAAAAAGTGAGAAATGCTGAACTTTTTTTCTCCTCTCCTCTTTTGTGCTTTTCTTTTTCTTTTTCTTTTTTTAAAAATTTTCCACATTTGCCATGGAGTTAAAATTGTAGATCCTTGAACTGGGGAACATGAGGGTGGAGGGGAAGATGTTACTCTCACTCCACAGAAGCACATGTCGTCAGTAGCAGGCTGACCCTTTGGGTCCTGATGTTCCCTTACAAAGCCTGGGGGCTTTGTAACAGGGTCTGCTTGTACATTTGGTATCAGTTATTATTTATGCATGAATTAATTTGAAAATGTTTTATTGGCTTTTTCTGGAGTTTTCTTGCTTGGCTGTCAGTTACTGTATGGGCAGAAGTCTGCTTCAGTGCCCATGTGCTATTTTCCCATTCAACTTGACTCTCTCTGCCTGGACCCACTTCCCTCTATCCATTTCTGTGCATTATTGGAGATTATGGAGGTTTTCACGTAGGTTACCATATAAACCATTTTCTTTCTGTATATAGATGTGTCAGCTCATGCTTACTTTGGGCCTGGTAAATGATAAGTGATGAAAGTTAAGTTGAGGTTCTTTTTATCACCTGAAGTTGTTTTCAGTGACATTATTATGGCTTTGAATTATGCACATTTCAGGACATTTTGCTGTTTCAGAGTCAACATCCCTTATGGATGAAGATCCTCTTGGCCATACTTTGGAAAGAGTGTTGACCTCTGGGATTTAACTGTGCAAGTTGACAGAATCTCCATTTTCGATTTGCCTATAACTGACATCTCTGCCTCTTTTCTCTGTTCACTTGATTCTCTTTTTTGATGACACTGGCAGATATGGGCTAAGGAGAGGCTCTTTCTCATTACTCTGGACTTCTCCCTATTCCTTCTGCTTTTCAACATCTCTTTTTCTGGTTCAGTTTGACCTACTAGAATTTCATCTGTTAGGATGTTTACAACCGAGTATCTTGAGCACATCCACTGGATTCAAGATAATTCAAGAAATCTCTGCACCCACAGAAGTGGATATTATATTGTTAATGATGGCATATTAATACTTTGACTTTAGATGTTATAATTTTATAGAAATAACTGAATTTATATGAGCTCTTGGATATTCTCATAACTTAAGTTATAGCGTAATTGCTTTAACATGGGCTTGGGAGTGAGAATAGACTTAGATTGAATCTCAGCAATGACAATTATGAATTCTGTGATCTTGGAATACTTACTTAGCCTCGTGGGATCTTAGTCTCCTTCCTCATTTTCTCCTCTTTTAAAAATTGAGAAAGTAATACCTACTTCATAGACTTGTTGTTAATAGTAAATGAAATAATTAAAAATACTTAACATAGTCTTAACACATAGTTAACAATAAATGGTGTAATACAACAGCAATGTAAGCAAGGCCTAACAAAAGTTATAAAACTAGCTCATCACTAGGTTTAGATTTGTGACATCCCAGGGGACTGAGGAAATTGCACTTATCACAGAAAAGTCACAGCTGAAATGTTTAAGAAAACAATGTAAGAGAGGTTGTCAAAATTCCCAAACATATAAAGGGTAGAAGATGAGCTCTATAGACTGGAAAGCTTGACTTCAATGCACAGCAAAATTCTGGAACAAAAAATTAAGCAGATGGTTTGTGATCATTTAGTAAAGACTGTAGTGGTTGCTAGGAGCTAACATGGGTTTACTAAGAACAAATCTTCCCAAACATCCCATTTCCCTTTTAAATAGTATTATGTGATGTGTAGGGCTGAGGAATTCTACTTCTGCAAAGCATCTAATTGTCTCCTTATGGATGGCATGGTAAAACACAGGCTAGATGATAGTACTGCTAGGTTTGCAGCTAGACAGCAATCGAAGCCAGCTGATAAATGTCATGGTTATCTTGATGGGGTCTCTGGTGGAATACCATGGAGCTCTGACATGTAACCTTCCATTTAAAATTTTAATTAGGAATTTGAATGAAGACACATGGGATGGATATGTACCAAATACACAGATGGCCCAAAGTTGGGAGGGATAATAAGAGCAATAGATGAGTCAATCAGCATTCAGAACACTGCTGATCATCTGAAACGCTGCATGGAATCCAGAATGATTGGATTTAATGAAGCTAAAGGTGAAGACATTAAGCTCTCACAATATCAACCCGAGTAAGAAAGGAGATTGTGTTTGCTAGAAGTTCAAATTAAAATGATCTGGCGATTTAATTGGCCCTAAACTGGATGTTCAGTAATTAACTATGTGCCATGCTCTTTGTTTGGCACTGGGGTGACAGTAGTGAAATAGTCAAAAATCCCTAGCTACCTGGAGTTTGTATTCTGTGTGTGCCAGTGGTTGTGCAGTGGTTCAAAACTACAACAATGAACTTGTTAGGTTTTATTGGTAGAAGTGTAATATCCAACTCGTGATGGTTACTAGTTCTACTTTCCTTTTTTTTTTGAGACAGAGTTTTGCTCCTGTTGCCCAGGCTGGAGTGCAATGGCACGATCTCGGCTCACTGCAGCCTCCGCCTCCCAGGTTCAAACGATTGTCCTGCCTCAGCCTCCAAGTAGCTGGGATTACAGGCACGTACCACCATGCCCAGCTAATTTTTGTAGTTTTAGTAGGGTTGGGGTTTTCACCGTGTTGACCAGGCTGGTCTCGGACTCCTGACATCAAGTGACCTGCCCACCTCGGCCTCCCAGAGTGCTGGGATTACAGCCGTGAGCCACGGTGCCTGGCCTCTACTTTACTATTTAATACCAGATTCATGATACTGTGTTTTATCCTGGGATCGGTATTTCCAGATCTGAATGCTAGAGTCTGGACAAGTGAGTGACGATAGAGCAATGAGAAGAATATAAACCATATTGTAGGAAGATTGGTCAGCGATGAGAACACTAAGCAGAGGCATTATGTCCCTCAAATCTGTGCAGGATATGTGGAAAGAAGGTGGAAGCTAGTTCTCTGTTGGTCCTAGGAGTCATTACTAATGACCAGGAAGCTGATCTCTGGTAAACGTGAGACAGACTGCCTGAGAAGTGTTCTAGCTCCAGCCTCTGCATGAGCACCAGGAGGACTGAGGCTGCCTTTCTTGTGTCTCGCTCTCCACCAAATTCAGAGTACCTAGGACCGTGCCTGGTACAGGGCAGGCACCCAACAGATATTTATTGAATGAATGATGAAAAGAGGGAATTGAACATGAAGTGAGCCTTTGCATGGAATAGGCCCTCAGTTGGTGCTTGTGCCCTAGTCCTCAATGCATGGATAGTCATATGGCATTTTTTGAAAATAACTCATGCACTGAAATAATGTTAAAACTTTACGTTCAGCTTTGCATATTGTAAGGAATGTGAGGGTGGAATAAAGTACCTGAGAACAGATGTGGGAGGCCAGAATAATTTTTTTTAACCACGTTTGAACAGCTCCAAGTTAATTAAACCACTTTTCTTAAGAGACATTAAGAGGCCATTTTTGGATTTATTTGAAATTTCTCAAGTATGCTTATTCAAACATTACTCATTCCAGCTCAACTCCCATCATCTTCTTGAGGCCTTCTTCATAATTCTGACCCATTCAGGGCTTTGCTTTCTGTGAACTTAAAGGCAATTCTACAGATTTTAGCATTTGATTCTTTTCTAATTTCTTCCTGAGTTTCTCTGCCTAGATGATAAGCTTTTTGATAGCAAAACTTTATTTTTTATTTTTCTTTTCTTCCAGACACATAGCAGAAACGCAGCAAATGACAATTGCTTGATTGGTCGATGGAGAGATATTAATAAAGTGTCTTTCCAGCCACTGTGAAACTGCTATTTTGATTGTCCCTGCTGTGTGCAATACTTCTTTGGAACGCTGCAATGAATTAAAAGCAATTTCTAGTCAGCACTCATGTAAGACATAGCGGGTTAAATAGGCTTTAATTCTCTGTCCCATATATCAAAGGAGGGGACTGTAGTCCTAATTTATTGGGGTCTGCCGCGTTGGCTAGGCAAGTGCTTTGTACAGACTTAATTCTTTGTGTTATTGTTGAATCTGAATGAATGACTGAACTCTGGGGCTCAGACAGCCTTCTTGACTCAACCTCCAAGGCAAGCTAGGGCTGCAGGTGCCAATCTCTAAACCCAATTTAGAGATTGAGTGATGTAAGCAGAGTGATTGGATTTAGCACATGAAAATGCAGCTTGCCCAGTTACATCTGAATTTCAGATAAACAACCATGCAGTACTTGGGACATACTTAAACTGCAGAAGTATTCACCATGTTGCTACAATTCAGATGTAACTGTGTGCCAGGCATTTTCTCTGGCCACTCTTCATATAATCCCATTCCTCCTATTTCTCCAGAAATCTAGGCTCTTCATTAACTCTCAAATGAGCTGGACTAAAAGAAAATGTTTATGACCATGTGATTGATTCCAATGGCAAATTACAACAATTTTTCCAAAAAGGGAAAATCTACATAATGCCTACTTTTTGTGGGCATATTCTTTTAGGTATATCCAGTAGTGATAATGCCATGATTTGTAGCATCTTGATAGTCTCAAGTTAAGCTCTCTTGGTTTCGTTGGTGGCATAGTTTATTTGGTTCATATGCTATATGGCTGATAGTATCTTGCTCAGGCTGTGTAGAAACTATGGCTGACAAATAATTAGACTCTATTCTTTGGAATCAGGTGGAATGTGAATTTAGTATAATCTATTGTTTTAGCTCCTACAAAACAACTGCATTAACTACTACGAGCTATAGAATTCAAAGGAAAGCCTTAGCAGCCTTTGTTAATTATCTTGTTCTCTTTCATCTCAAAAGGAAGATAATAGTCTTGTTTGTTTTCCACCTTATAAACTTCTTTTTGCAGGGAAGGCATCACACATTTAGGAAAATGGTTTCCCTTTTTCCTAACTAAATAAGGTTTCTTGCTGTTTAGTGGCAACAGCCTTTCAATATCATTCATTCATTCAGCAAGCATTTATTAAGCAGATTTGTGCTAGGCACCAGGAGCAACCAAAATGAATAATGTAGTTCTAGCTTTCAAGAGGGTCACAAGAATCCGCATGTTATGTGCTTGTCTTTAAATGGTTCAGCAGTCATTTCAATGAGAGGCTTATGGTAAGAGCTAATTATCTCCTTGAGTAATGAAATATTTTTTTTTCTGTCCAGTGCTTTAAATAATATCAAGCCTTACATTCTGAGCAGAAACTGCTCTTCATGGATAGTGCCAAGGGCTAGAATTCGGCTGTTTCCTTCTGCCCTGGTTCTTTAGTTAGGACGTAGTTGTTCAGAGTGGGGTCTGCAGGTCAGCAGCACCGGTATCTCCTGGGAGCTGGTTGGAAACGCAGGCTCCAAGGCCCCAACCAAACCTGCTGACTCAGGGCCTGCAGTGGAGCCAGATCCCCAGGCGATTCATTTGCACGTTGAAGTTTGAGCAGCGCTGGTCTAATATGGTATTTCTCCAGCTCCAGTTTGCACGTGTAGATTATCTCAGCATCTTATTACAATACTGATTTCTGGGCTCTGCCCTCAACTTGTATACTCTGTGCTTGTCGTAGGGCCTGAGAATTTGCATTTCTACTAAGCTCTTTGGAGATAGTGGTGCTGCCTGTTTGAGAACCACACTTTGAGTAGCACTGATCTAGTTTGCTTGGGAAGCTGAAGTGACATTTGGTAGTGGGGTGGAGTGGGGGGACATGAACCCCAATGAGGGAGTCAGGTTGGTTTTTTTTCCTTACACTGGACCCGTGAACATGCCAGAGAAACTGTTCCCTAGAACATATATATTCTCCAGTGTCTTACCAGGTCTCCCTGCTCCCTGACATATGCCTGTCATGGGGGACAGATTTTCATATGATTAAGTGGTCAGGCAAGTCCATAATGGCCACTGGGAGACAACACAAGAGGGAACGATTCTGCGCAGCAGCCCAGCCCTCTGAGTTGGGCCCTACAAGATAATAGGATGTGGGCAGGTTTGGCCCGTTTCTGGGATTCATGTGAAGCAACAATAGTTAATCCACTCTTGCTAAACTGTAGGGTATTGAGCCTTAGGAACGAAGAGGAGTGGAGATCAGGGAAGAACTGTTAGGAAATGGGTCTGGAAAAAGTTTGGGGACAAGATCCTGAAGTCTGAAATGTTTTTGTTCGGGAGTTTGGATTCTGTTTTGTAACTTTTTGCTACAATGCTGTCTGTTCTGAAACGTTTTCCTATCTAACTGTACTTACTATTTTGTGTGTCTATTTTTTTTTTCAGGATTAAGCATGAAAATATTGTTGCCCTGGAAGACATTTATGAAAGCCCAAATCACTTGTACTTGGTCATGCAGCTGTAAGTACCTTGTTTGACTGATGAGTTTTGAACCAATTTGCAAACTCCAATGTCTAAAGCGATCAGGTGGGAAAAGAAATGACTGAAGTGGGCCAGGTAAGGCAGTAGGGAGCAGGCCTGTGGGATAGTAGAGAGGCCCGTATCCAACTAAAGATGGTGGGCTGCCCACAGGAGTCTACAGGCCTCCCTTGAACCAGCCTACAGCTGCTGGGCTGGACTAATAACCTAGAGCCTCAGCAGTGAATGTGATGTTCCTGCTGCAGGATGTCTGTATTGCCTTCTAATATGTCAGGGCCAAATGTGGCTGCCTGAAGACACTTCAGTGGGCCCACTGTAAGGTACACTTTGCTCCTGTCTCTAGGAGAAACTCCCACCCTTGTCATCCTTTCCAGGGATGCCGGGGGAGGGAAGCAGATGGTAACTGTGTATACCCATTTCTTCCCTTGTACTCTTCCTTTGACAGATAAGAGCACATGTGATTGAAAAGGGAATTTGCGCCAGACATAAGAGAAGTATAATTGGCGTCAGACCATGACATTATCCCCCTCATTAGGTTATTTTTGCTTTCCATTAACACTGGAGATTACCAAAAGAGGGAAGAAATCAGAAAGCCAGATATTCGAATAGAGACTTTACTTGAACATGTATTTTTAAAAATTTAAACTGAAATTAGCCTCCCTGCCTGCATAAGTGCTTTACTCTAAGCAATATGGTTCCTAGGAATATCCCAGGGCTGCATTGAGTAGAATTAACTGATAGAAACTGTGTCAGAATATTATGCTTTAACCATTACCTGAATGAATAAATGCTGGAACATCATATGATTAAGTTTACCAACTGAGGAGATTTTTGTTGAAGATTAGAATATAGACTTAATTTCATGATTTATTAATGATTTTCAGACTTGGGATTGTCAAGGGTGTGTAGAATTCGTGATTAGGCTCACAATTTCTTTTCCATAGATTCTTATTTTCCTTATGAATGTTTAAACAACACAGTAACTTGGGATCATGTTAGGATGCAAATAAGTGTTCATCGGTGCATTTAGTTAACCTTTCATGATCTTCAAAATATTTTTGTAGGTTATGATATTTTTGTATAAATATTTTAAAGCTGTCTATGCCAGAAGCATATGTATTATTGCTCTCTGTCAAATGGCAGTTCTAGGTGGTGACTAGCAGTTTTAGAGATTTATACGTTATAGTCAGCCGTGATATAAGTCAAAGAAGTTTTTTGACTGGTTGGTTCCATGTTAACTCGAGTTACCTTTTCTAGTTCCTTGTTCTTTTCTAGTTCCTTGTTCTTCTCTTTGTGTTACAATTTGCTGTATTTCTGGTTTTTCCTAGAGAGCACTAGTTCTCCCCAAATTTGGGAGCACGCCCTAGAAGTTCTTGTGACTTTGCTTTATGCAAAGTCTGCTCTATAAAGATGCAAGTGCATCACTTTCTCATCAAATATCATTGCATAATTGGAAGATTATGAGATTTCAGTGGCGACCAAATGCCCCGCAAAATGTTAGCTGTGTATTTAAATGTGTGCTTTGTCACTGGTAATGCAAAAACTGCTAATACTCAAATCCAAAGTTATATGGATCTACTTGGTTAAGTTTTGTGTTTGTGGAACTATAACCAAATATCAGTTAAAGCACCTCAAATGTGTCCACCTCGGCTCTGCCTCTTATTAGCCGGGTGAACTGGGGCAAATAACTGGGCTTCTCTGAGTATCAGTTTCCATAATGGGAAAATGGGGATAATATTTTCGTTAGAGGATTATAGTGAGTAGTGAAGGAGAAAAGTGTAGTAAGTAATCTCACAATAATAGGTCTTCAGTATATGTGGTTTCTCTATGGATATCTGTATCATTTCATCACTGTGTCTCTACAGATGGTCTTTAATTTTATAAGGTAATGTTCAAGCTGATTTAGAATTTGCCTTTCTAAGCAACTTGGGGTTGTATACTACCAACAAAAGTTATCGTAAATATGGGTTGACATAAAAACATAAGAATGTCTGGAGCAAAACCAACCTTAGAACAAAGCCTGGAAGTCATATGAGGACACCGCTATCCCTGCCCCTCCCTGAGCTTTTCTGTCAAGGAATTCCTCCCTCTTTTGTGTTACAAAAAAAAAAACCTCATTGGCCCAGCATGGTGGCTCACACCTGTAATCCCCGCACTTTGGGAGGCCAGAGGCAGGCAGATCATTTGAAGTCAGGAGTTCAAGACCAGCTTGGCCAACATGGTGAAACCCCATCTCTACTAAAAATATAAAAATTAGCTGTGCATGGTGTCAGGCACCTGTAGTCGCAGCTACTCAAGAGAAAGAGACTGAGGCAGGAAAATCGTTTGAGCCTGAAAGGCAGAGGTTGCAATGAGGCTGAGGTCGTGCCACTGCACTCCAGCCTGGGTGACAAAGCGCAAGACTCTGTCTCGAAACAAAAAACAAAACACCTCATTAATGTGAACCACACTCATTAAGAATTTTTAGTAATTCAGAGAGGAATTAGGGTGGGATTAACTGTTGGGGGGCACTGTATGAGATTTGTCAGGCAAATTAATCACAAAATCCAGTTTAGAGGCAATGAATGTTTGAATTACCTAAGTAAAAAAATTATGCACAGCAGTAAGCAGTTCAGAAGCTGTGTTTACACAAAAAAATTAGATATGCTAATTTTTAAGTGTTAAATTGTATTCTTTTTTCATTGGTTCTCATTACTTTATAAAAATCAACTTTTTGGGGGTATCATTTACATACAAGTTACTGTATCCATTTAAATGGACAATTCAGATGAACATGACAGAATTATACCCATAAAGCCACCACCACAGTCAAGAGACAGAAAATTTCCATGCCACTCAAGACTCCTTGGGCCCCTTTGAAGTCTTCTCTTCCTCATTCATGACCCTAGTCAACCAGTGACCTACTTTACTTACTAGAGGTTATTTTATATTTTATAAAATATCGTATAAATTGACTTATATAGTATATACCCTTTTGTGTCTGGCTTATTTCATTAATTATTATTTTGACATTCATCCATGTAGCATGTCTCAGTGGTTCATTCCTTTCTATTACTGAGTAGTATTCCATTGTTATGAATATTACACATGTTTTAAACTTTTGTATTTATCGACACTTGGGTGGTTTCCAGTTTGGGGACTCTGATGGGTGAAGTTGCTGTGGACATTCATGTACAGGTCTTTGCGTGCATGCATGTTTGAGTAAAGACCTAGGAGTGGAATGAGTGCGTCATCTGGTAGATATTGTGTTCAACTTTTTAATAAACTGCCTGACAGTTTTCCAAAGTGGTTGTACCATCTTGCCTTCTTTTTTTGGCCAGCAGTATATGTCAGTTCCTAATGCTCTGCATTCTTGCTAGTCCTTGAGATTTTCACTTTTAGCCATGCTAATGGGGTGTAGTGATATCGCAGGGTGGTTTTAATTTGCATTTCTCAATGATGAATCATGTTGATCATCTTTTTATGCCCTGATTGGCCACTTGTATATCTTCTTTTATAAAGTATCTGTTCAGATCTTTCGCTCAGTCTTTATTGGATTATCCTCACATTATTGGGTTGAAAGTGTTCTTTATGTAGTCCATAGTTTGTCAGATACACGTAATACGAATATTTTCTTCCATTTTGTAGCTTGCTTTGCTGTTTTTTTTAATGGTTCCTTTTTAAAAAATTCATTGAAATATAATTTACATACTACACAATTCACCCATAAGGTGTACGATGAATTTTTTTTTTTTTTTTAGACGGATTCTTGTCATTTTGCCCAGGCGTAGTGCAGTGGCATGATCTTGGCTCACTGCAACCTCTGCCTCCCGGGTTCAAGCAATTCTAGCTCAGCCTCCAGAGTTGCTGGGATTATGGGCACCCGCCACCATGCCCAGCTATTTTTTGTATTTTTTGGTAGAGATGGGGTTTCACCATGTTGGTTAGGCTGGTCTTGAACTCCTGATCTCAGGTGATCCACCCACCTTAGCCTCCCAAAGTGCTGGGATTACAGGCGTGAGCCACCGCACCCGGCCCGAAATGTTTTTTAGTATAGTCACAGGGTTATGCAACCATCACTGCAACCTAATTTTAGGGACATTTTTGTCCCTCTAAAAGAAACCCTATACTCATTAGCAGTCACTCTCAATTCCTCACTCCCTCAGTCTCTTGTGACTACTTATTTTTGGTCCCTATGGATTTGCCTATTTTAGACTTTTCATATGAATGGAATTATACAATATGTGATCTTTTCGTGACTGGATTCTCTCTCTCAGCTTATTGATTGCAAGATTAATCCATATTGTGTTGTGTATCAGTACTTCATTCCTTTTTATTACCAAATAATATTTTATTATCTGGATATATCACATTTTGTTTCTCTATTTTTCAGTTGATGGACATTTAGGTTATCTCACTTTTTGGCTAATATGGATAATGATGCAGGCATTTTCATGTACAGGTTTTTTTGTGGACTTGCTTTCATTTCCCTTGGGTATATACCTAGGAGTGAAATTGCCGGGTCGAATGACAGCTCTTGTTTTAACATTCTGAGGAGTCATCAAACTATTTTCCAAAATGACTGTACCATTTCACAATCCCATGAGCAACGTATGGGGATTCCAACTTCTCTACATCCTTATTAACACTTACTCTCTGTCTTTTTGATGATAGCCATCCTGTGGGTGTGAAGTGGCATCTTGAGATTTCGGTTTGTATTTTCCTGATAACTAATGATTTTGAACATCTTTTCCCATGTTAGCCACTTACATATCTTCTTTGGAGATATATAGATATTCAAATCCTTTATCCTTTGTAAAACTGATTTTTCTTTTATTGTTGTATTGTAAGACTGCCTTATATATTTTATATACAAATGTCTTACCAGACATATGATTTGCAAATGTATTCCCCTATTCTGTAGATTGTCTTTGTACTTTCTTGATAGTATCATTTACAGCACAAAAGTTTTTTAACTTTGAGGTGGTCTTGTTTATTTTTTCTTTTGTTGCTTATGTTTTTGGTGTTATACTAAGAAGCTATCACCTAATTCTTTTTATCTTCTTTTTTTTTTTTTTTTTTTTTTTGAGATGGAGTCTCACTCTGTCGCCCAGGCTGGAGTGCAGTGGTGCAATCTTGGCTTACTGCAAGCTCTGCCTCCCTGGTTCATGCCATTCTCCTGCCTCAGCCTCCTGAGTAACTGGGACTTCAGGGGCCTGCCACCATGCCTGGCTAATTTTTTGTACTTTTAGTAGAGACGGGTTTCACCATGTTGGCCAGGATGGTCTCGGTCTCCTGACCTCGTGATCCGCCCATCTTGGCCTCCCAAAGTGCTGGGATTACAGGTGTGAGCTACCACACCTGACCACTATCACCTAATTCGTAATGGTACTTTTTGAAAAGGAAAGTGGTGATAATGTTCTTTTTTTTGGTGGTGATAATGTTCATTTTTTTAATGGCTTGTGCTTTTTGTGTCCTGTGTTAAAAGTCTTTGCCTGTGCAAATAATTTTTTCCTCTGGACATTACATAATTTTAGCTTTTCTTTTCTTTTCTTGAGATGGTGTCTTGCTCTGTTGCCCGTGCCTGAGTACAGTGGCGCAATCTCGGCTCACTGCAACCTCTGCCTCCTGGGTTCAAGTGATTCTCCTGCCTCAGCTTCCCAAGTAGCTGGGGTTACAGGTGTGCACCACCATGCCCAGCTAATTTTTTTTGTGTGTGTTTTTAGTGGAGGCGGGGTTTCACCATGTTGGCCAGGCTGGTCCTGAGCTCTTGACCTCAAGTGATCCGGCCGCCTTGGCCTCCCAAAGTGCTGGGATTACAGACGTGAGCCACTGTGCCTGGTCAACTTTTCTACCTAGGTATATTTCATGATCAATTTCAGGTTAATTTATATATATATAGTATGAAGTAATGACAGTATTCATTTTTGTCATAGGGCTATCCAGTTTTCAGCATCATTTGTTGTAAGTTCTTCAACTTTTTATTTTTTTTTCCTTACAATTGCTTTGGCTATTCTAGAGTATTTGTATTTTCATGTAAGTTTTAGAATAGACTTGCCTTTTTTTTTTTTTTCTTAGAGTTTAGCTTTATTGTCCAGGCTCGGATGCAGTGGCACAATATTGGCTCACTGCAACTTCTGCCTCCTGGGTTCACGCAATTCTCATGCCTCAGCCACCTGAGTAGCTGAGATTACAGGCGCCCGCAACCACGCCCAGGTGATTTTCTGTATTTTAGTAGAGATTTGGTTTCACCATCTTGCCCAGGCTCGTCTCGAACTCCTGAGCTCAGGCAATCCACCTGTCTTGGCCTCCCAAAGTGCTAAGATTATAGGTGTGAGCCACCGTGCCCAGCTGCCTTTTTTAATGCTTGTGGGAATTTTGTTTGGTCTTACAATGAATCTGTATATCAATTTGAGAACAGTTGACAGCTTAAAACACGTAGCCTTTTGATTAATCAACGTAAGTGTTTTCATTTTATTTAGGTTTTTTATTGCTCTCAGTGACATTTTATAGTTTTCAGGATGTAGGTCTTCATATACTTGTTCAATTTATTTTGAAGTATTTTTTATTCTATTGTAAATGGATTTTTATTTCATTTTTCTGGTTGCTTGCTGCTAGCATATAAAAATATAATTGATTTTTGTGCATTAGTCTCTGACCTTGCTGAATTCACTTACTAGTTCTAGTGTTGTTTTGTGGATTTCTTACCATTTTCTATCTCAATAATCATGTCATCTGAAATTTACATTGATTCTAGTTGTTCCCTAAAGGAATCCTATTTGGTAAAACTTTGACAGTTTAGTTCTAAATATTAAGTGTATTTTAATGACGTAATAATATGTCTTTAAAATATTTTATGTTAGATATTTTGAAAATTCAAATTAGTCTCTCTTACTCCCTTTTTGCCTCCATTAGTTGTCTGAATGAGTATGAAAAGAAAAAAGCAATGACAGAAAGCCCTGGATATATCAGAATATAACACTACTAGGAAAAATCTTTAGTTTGGTTTGAGGATTTTGTATCCTGTATTATTTTTGGTTGTTGTATTTTTTGTTTTTGTTTGGCAAGGCTCAGTGGTTTATGCTCCTGATAATCCATCTGTTTTTCTTTTATTATTAAAAATTTTTTTTCAGTAGTTGAGGTCTCACTCTGTCACCCAGGCTGGAAGGCACTGGTGTTATCATATATCACTGCAGCCTCCAACTCCTGGGCTCAAGCGATTCTCCCACCTTAGCATCCTGAGTAGCTGGGACTGCAGGCATGTGCCACCATGCCTGGCTAATTATTTTTACTTTTGTAGAGATGAGTCTTGCTGTGTTGTCCAGGCTGATCTCAAACCCCTGACCTCAAGCAGTCCTCCCAGTCTCCCAAAGTGTTGGGATTACACACGTGAGCCACTGCCCCTGGCCCCCATCTTTTCTGTCTGGGTCAGTGAGAAAGTGGAAAGAGTTTTTGTTTTTATTTTGTTTTTGTTTGACTAAAGAGCTTAGAAAGTCTTTAGCTTCTAAATATATGGGGAGGATCTAAAACACAACATTTTGGAGGACGGTATTTTACAATGTTTGTGCCTCGGAAAGTTTTAGTTTCCTAGGAAACAGCATCGTGGGCACTGAGAGACAACAGGGGATGCGCTAGCACCTCAATATTATTACCTGTCTAATTGCTATTTCAGTTCTGAGTATTGCAGTAGATTTGTTCCCGTACTGCTGCAGCATGGGACTTAATTGTTTCCAGAAGTCTATATTTAAATTTTATTTGGGTTTTTGGAAAAATGCTTTTTTTTTTTTTTTTTTTTTTTTCAGAATTCTGTTTTTGGAACATTCTGCTTTAGATAGGAGGAAGTCATTATGACATTGGGAGAAGTGATAGATGGAAAGTCAGTTCATTCAGAATTTGTTTCTCATCTGACTTGACTTGTAGAATATTAATCCAGGGCGAGGCGCTGTGGCTCACGCCTGTAATCCCAGCATTTTGGGAGGCGGAGGCGGGTGGATCACGAGGTCAGGAGTTCAAGACTAGCCTGGTCAAGATGGTGAAACCCTGTCTCTACTAAAAATACAAAAATTAGCTAGGCGTGGTAGCAGGCGCCTGTAATCCCAGCTACTCAGGAGGCTGAGGTAGGGAACTGCTTGAACCTGGGAGGTGGAGGTTGCAGTGAGCCGAGATCACGCCTCTGCACTCCAGCCTGGGCGACACAGCGAGACTTTGTCTCAAAAAAAAGAAAGAAGAATATTAGTCCTTACATTTGGAGATGAGAAAGGACACCGCCTCAACTCCTCCCCCTTCACAACTGTAACAACTTAGGAAGTAAAATAAACTTCAGGCTGATACAATGCAAAGGATAGATCAGAAATATTTTTTAAATGAAATAGATTATATTGCTGTGGAATTAGAACATATTTCCAATAAGACTTACATTTCCATATGTGGGTAACTCCTCAATTTGTACCTCCAGCCTGGAGCCCTGTCCAGAACTCTAAGCTTGTATATCCAACTGTCTTCTCAGCAGTTCCACTTGGCCAGGTAATAAGCATCACTCACATACCAGATCCAAAATAAACTCTTGAATTTTCCACAAAATCTGCTTCTCCTGCTGTCTATCTCATCTTAGCAAATGGCAACACCATTCTTCCAGTTGCCCAGGCCAAAAATCTGGAGTCATCCTTGACTTATCCTTTTCTCTTATACCCAACAATCCCATCCCTTGGCAAATCCTGTGGCCACCAGCTTCAGAATATACAACAAATGCAACCACTTCTCCTCATCTCTATGCCTACCACCCTGTTCCAAACTGCCATATAAAACATCTTTCTTCCCCCAATCCTACCCCCACTGTGCTGTTCCTTTTTAGTATGTTAGCCAGATCTTATCATGCCTTTGTTGAAAAACTCCCATTGGCTTCTCATCTTTGAGTCAAAGACAAAGTCATTATGGTGGCCTCCAGGGCCCTATGTGTCCTGGCTTCTGGAAACCTCTCTGACTTCCTGTCCCACCTTTCTCTCTCTCTTTCATTCGGCTGCAGCCTGTCTGGCTTCCTTGCAATTCCTCAAACATGCCAGACCTGCACTGCCATGGGGCCCTTGTTTCTGATATTCTTTCTGCTGGAATCACTTATTTTTTTAATGTTTTTTGTTTGTTTGTTTGTTTGTTTGTTTTGAGTTGGAGTTTCGCTCTTGTTGCCCAGGCTGGAGTGCAGTGGCGTGATCTTGGCTCACTGCAACCTCTGTCTCCCGGGTTCAAGCAATTCTCCTGTCTCAGCCTCCTGAGTAGCTGGAATTACAGGCACCTGCCACTACACCTGGCAAATTTTTGGTATTTTTAGTACAGACAGGGTTTCACCATGTTGGCCAGGCTGGTCTCAATTCCTGACCTCAGGTAATCCTCTCACCTTGGCCTCCCAAAGTGCTGGGTTTACAGGTGTGCGCCACCACCCCCAGCCAGAATCACTTACCTTAATGCCATCATGGAATAACGGAAATACGAGAATTTCTGCCAGGTGTCGCCTGTTCATTGAGATATACCCCAAGCTCCCCTGTATAAAATAGCAACTCCCACCACCACCTTGTGCCACACATACATTAATTCCTTATCCCCCTCCCCAGCTTTCTTTCTCTCTGTAGCACTTGTCACCATCAGAAGAGTTGTCTCTGCTTTCTTGTCTGCTGGAACAGTGCTTTCACGTTATGCTGGGCGCTTGACAAATGCTTAATTGATATGATCACATAGGAATGTAATAATGGTTAACATATTTCTTTACTCATTTAGTCCTTACAGTAAACTCAGGAGTTACTGTAATCCCAGTTTTCGATGAGGAACCTGAGCAGAGAGGTTGGATCATTTACCCAAATCAGTAAGCAACCCAGTGTTTGCCCTTGACCAGCCTAATACAATACACTGATAGCATTTTCTAGGAAACAAAGAACCTTGTAGGCACCATTAATGTGAATAGTTCAGTTTACCTGGAAAATGTTACTCGTTATGATTCAGGAAGTATTTTAAAAGCAGAGCTAACTAGAAAATATCTTATATTTTGTGGTGGTTTGTGAGGGGAAAAAAGTTTACTCAGCAATATCACAGGAATTCACTAGAACAATCTCGTTCCATTTACAACAATCATTATGTTTATTTCTTACATAATTTTTTTACCAATGTTGTGAGTTTTTTTACCAGTGTTGTGATTTTTTGCCAGTGTTGTGATTCCCTGCTGAGCTTGAAAAGCTAAGGACGAAACACACATTCTTTAAAGAATATTAATTTGGTTCCTGGTACCCCCAAGGCATGAAAATAGATCAGCTTCCAAGACAAAATATGGTTTCTCTACTCTGTTGGCTTGTGCAGTAAGCTGTTTGCACAGTTCCCTGTTTGTGGGGGTCACGGCTGTTAGCTGTCGTGTGGATATTGTATTCATAATTCATACTCTGTGTTCCCAGAAACAGTTTTAATTAGAACACAAATTATTACTCCCAATAAAAAGCCTTCTGTGAGTAGCCAAGCATAATAATGAAGAAAAAAAATGTTTCTGAATATGACACCTTAATATATTTACATATAAATTACCAAAATCTTATCTTTGTTCACAGCAGATGCTAATTGAACACCTAACAGACCTGTGGTTTCTGTTCAGCATTGTGGGGGTTGGAAGGGGCTTGGGGGATACAGACAAGACACAGCCGATGCTCCTCAGTAGTGCTCCTTGTAAAGAAGAGATTATAAACCTCGGAGGTTGCTTTCCTTGAGGATGGTGCCAGGCACTCCGGGAGGAGACACCTTAAATGGAGGGTGATTAAGAGTCAGCCAGATGGAGGTGCAGCCACGAGATAGGTAGCTGGGCTCCAGGCCGAAGGGCAGGTACTACCAGAAAGGTTAAGGAGCCTGGGAGGGAGGAAGAGTCTGTGAGGGGCTAGTCTATGGGGGCTTTGTCTGAGAGGAGGGCTGAGTCTGTGAGGGGCTTTGTGAGGAGGGCTCAGTCTGTGAGGGTTTGGTCTGTGGGGGATTTAATCTATGAGGGGTTTTGTCTTGTAGGAGTTCAGTCTGGCTGGGGTCGGGGGGTAATGTGGCATCTTGGTGGGAGTTATGGCTGGAGATGCCAGCAGAGGCTAATTCAATACCTCTGGTTGCTGCTGCTGCTGCTTAGTCCTTCTCCAGACTAACGATTGAATATGCTTTGTTATTTATTTTTTCTGCTACTGGAAAACCCGCTGATATAGAAAAGATTTAGAGAGTTAAGAAGATCAAGAGAAAAAACAGACATATTGTGGAGCCAATCTTACTAGGTTCAACTGTATGAAATTGCCAATGCATAATCATGTTTTTTGAGGTCTTCTTTTTTAATGTAAGCATTTATAGCTATAAATTTTCCTCTGAGCACTGCTTTTGTAGGATTCCATACATTTTGGTATGTTGTGTTTCTATTTGAATTTATCTTAAGATGTTTTCCCTTGTGATTTCTTCTTTGAATCACAGTGGTTGTATAATAGTGTGTTAATTTCTGGGTGTCCATGAATTGTTTAGTTTTCTTTCTAAGGTTGATTTCTAGTTTCCTTTTATTGTGCTTGGAAAGATACTTTGTATGATTTCAGTCTTTTAAATTTTATTATCACTTATTTTGTGGCCTAACATGGTCTACCCTGGAGAATGTTCCACATGAACTTGAGAACAGTGTGTATTCTGCTGTTGTTGGATGAAGTGCTCTGCATATATCTGTTAGGTCCAGTTTTTCTCCAGTGTCATGCAGGTCTTCTGTTCCCTCATTGGTCTTGTGTTTGGTTGTTCCATCCATTACTGAAAGTGGGGTACTGAAGTCTTGTAGAGATATTTCTCCCTTCAATTCTGTCAATGTTTGCTTCATATATTTTGGAGCTTTGATGTTTGATGCACGTATAGTTATATTTGTTACGTCTACTTGGTGAATTAACAATTTTATCCGTATATAATAGCTTTCCTTGTCTCTTATCACAGTTTTTGACTTTTTATAATCATGTTTTTAATCCAGTGATTTTTTTTTTTTTTTTGACAAAGTCTTACACTGTCACCCAGGCTGGAGTGCAGTGGTATGATCTTGGCTCGTTGCAACCTCCATGTCCCAGGTTCAAGTGATTCTCCTACCTCAGACTTTCGAGTAGCTGGGATTATAGGCATGCACCACCATGCACAGCTAATTTTTGTATTTTTAGTAGAGACAGGTTTCACTATGTTGGCCAGGTTGGTCTTGAACTGCTGACCTCATCATCTGCCCACCTCAGCCTCCCAAAGTACTGGGATTACAGGTGTGAACCACTGCACCCGGCCCAATAATTTTTGACTTGAACATTTTCATACACTTTTCTAAATACCATCTTATCCATTTTAGCCAATACGCGTGACAGTCAACATCTTTCATCCAACATCTAATAAGTTCTTAAAGTATGTACAGTTTAAAAATCCCATACGTTATATGAACAACTGTAACCTTTTTGAAAAGTTAGATCTGGTCACTAATATTCAAATTTAAGAAGTCATAGAAAGTACATTAAGAGTCTGTTCATCCTTAGAATATAAAGCATCAATTTCTGAAACTATCCATTTATTTACTTATACATTATATAGATATTTATTTGATTTAAGGATATATGTAATGTCACAAAGTCAGTAAGATGGGGCTAGTAAAATAAAAAAAAAATACAGATAGTATCACCATGGACTTCATTGCTTCTGACTCCCTAGTAGATAAAAACTTGGGCTTATAAAAAGAGCATAGATGCACTAATAAATTTCAGAGTATATCAGATTAGGCTTTTGAGTTTGAGAGGCGCTTGAGTTGCATTTCTGTTTGATGACTTATTAAAGAAATAGCACTCTACCCCAGCCAAACTAATTTCCTCATGCCCTGCAAATGCAATGTAGCCATTCCTGCTTTGGGTTTTCCCTCATGTCTCCCAATTTCCATAATGCTCCTTCTACTCCCTTCAGTCATCTAGAACCTCTCTTTTCTTTTACAGCAGCACAACAGACTAAATCCCTCATAATCCAACCCAGGCTTCTGAGTACCCGTCTGCCTGGAGCACAGCCCCGCCCGGCACCCCAGCATATCCCCCTGGCTAATTCTTCATCATCCTCTCCTCAAGGGTGTCTTTTCCACCAGGGCTTTCCCTGTGATACCAAAGCATGCTGCATAATCCCCAAGGAAAGCGATCATTGTGAGTTACACGGCTCCTCTCTAAAATGTAAGCTACACATCCTCTCTCATCCGAGAAGCCCCAGCCACAGAAATTTTCTCTTTCCTAAAATTCTGTAACATCTTAAATCTGTACTAATCATTATGCATCATCATATTCATTCATTCACTCAACAAGTATTTATGGAGCCCCCCCACCATGGGAGAGTTGAGGCTGGAGGTGTAAACTTCCTGGTGTTCCCATTTGGAAGATTTTTGCCGGGCATCTGGAAAGAGTTTGGGGGAGATCTTGCAGAGTTTATATAGGAAATTAATTTAGGAATGTTGTTAATTGGTAAGAGCATTGAATGGACTGGAATAGAGAGTCTGGGCTTCCATCTGCCTCTCATGAGGTATGTGATAGCTCAGCACCTGGCCTCTCTGGGTCTGCTTATAAAGTAGAGGGTTTTTAGTTGTTGTTTGTTTATTTGTTTTAAATAGGTTTAAATGGTTTAAAAAGGTTTCAGGTCTAAAATTCCGTGGTCTCATGTTGTCGTCCCCTTTTTCTCAGTGTAAATCTCCATGAAACAAGCACAGATGTTAGAAATCCAGTTGTTGGGTTTGCTAGCAAAGTCTGTTTCCTGAGATGGTATTTCTAAAACCGATCTCATCTCTTTGAATCCTTGGAGGTTTATGAATAATGCATGTTGGTGATGATGCTGGCACGGCAGTCCCAATGAATGTGCGAAATTTGATGTTTCCTACGAGGAAGAAGGGGAGTGGCTGGGATTATTGAAAGGCTCTCTGGTTCTGGGTTTGAAGGAGGCATTTAGAATTCTGCTGGATCCCCTTTTGCTACATCCAGATGATTAATTTTACATCTTAAATCCTTGCTTGTGATCGCTTGCACCCAGGAATTACAGTGAGCTACGATGGCACCTCTTCACTCCAGCCTGGGTGACAGAGTGAGACCCTGTCTCAAAAAAAAAAAAAAAAAAAAAAAAAAAAAAAAAAAAAATTTTTTTTTTTCACTCTACTGTGGCTCAGGCCTCATGCTCTGTTCCTGGCCTGCCTGCTTTATTTCTGCCTCTCCTGACCTCTGACCACTCACTTTCTTACATTGAGGGCTTTGGTGATCGACTGATAGATTTCAACTCCTTCCCCAGCTGTGCAACCAGGAGGATCAAGTGTCCACAGGACAACCCACATCATAACCTCTGTGTCCTTAATCATTTTCTCTCCTAAAACTCCATGTTTAAGCAGCACACCCCCATGGCCACGCACTAGAGTGGCGTTCCCCAGAGCTGCTACAGGTCTATCATCCTGATCACCACCACTCCGTGTCTGCCTTCAGCCTAGTTGACAACAACCCCTTCATTTCTTATTTTGATGCCTGTTCTCTGATGCTTTGAGAACTCCTAGTGCCTCCGCTAATCCTGGGCTTCCCTATCTAGCCAAACCCCTTGCAGCTTCCCCACGATCACTCTCCTGCCGGCATCTTTCCTTCTTTGCCTGCTGCACTCACTCTGCAGATTCAACACCTGACCGCAGTGCAGCTGCCTGCATCCCCCGTTCCTGCAACAGGGCTGCTGGGTCCCGTGGAGGAAACCACGTCGTCGGATGAGTGGCAGCTGCTGAAAACTGAATGAAATGAAATCTCAGCCCGTTCCTCAGCACCATTGTGCTCTCTTCTGCCGTGATCCTAGTTAGATGTTCTTCCTTTCTCCTTTATTTCATTTATTCCAAATATTTGTCATTCATTCTAAGCTAGCTGCCCCATAGTCTTTCAAGAAGTACACTGGAAATCAGTCTAGGCAGACTAACATGGTATCAAACTTACTGGTGAACAATTCCCCCATATTTTGGTATGTTGGTTAAAAAACAGTTGGAAATCTTTAATCAAAGTATTCAACAAATTAAATGCTCCAGACAGTAGGTTTTGAAGGTTGTAGCGAATAGTAATTATTGAAAACAAAACTTGAAATACATTCCTACAAAAGAGAGAAAGAAAACAAATTAGGTGATGAGAGCTTAAATGATGTGTAAGAGTTAGTTTTGACATTCTGTAATTGTGCCTTGTGGAAAGTGTCTTTGTGGTGCCCCTGTTTTTAATTGGATAATTTTATATCTGTACAGCCATGGAAGGAGATTGAGAAAGCTGACTGTTTTGCAGTATCCACATTTGGGGAAACATTAAATCATTAATTGGAGAAAGTTTATGTTTTAAAATTATTTACTTGTTAAAAGGTAGCCAAATAGGTGTACCTATAAAAATATTTTGAAGGCTGAACTACTTATATACTTGGATTAAAAATTTGCAATTTAGAATTTGCTCATTTAGCAAGATTTCCTGTCAATATAGATACTGTAGCAGTTGTAGAGAGAATATTTTCCAAGTTAAAAATATGATCAGTAGAGAAGAATGAATTGAAGAAGGTATGAACAATTTAAAGCTTAGTAATCATCAAATGCAAGTTTGAAGAAGATTAAAGAAAGTTTTATGAAAAAATGAAAATAATACATGTTAAAAAAAATGAATTCCCAGATACGGGTTTAGAAACATAGAAATTAAAAATCTGATTAAAATATGTGGGGGGTATGTGCCAAATCTAATTATTCTGCTTATGTTATTTTCTGATGTTTACTTAGTCTACACAAAGAAGTTAAAAAATTTTTTTGCTTTAACGGAAAGTTATTTTAATTTTTGGAAATTTTCTATTTTTAAAAATAATGATTAAGTAAAATTCTTTTTTTTTTTTTTTTTTTTTTTTTTCTGGAGACGGAGTCTCTCTGTCCCCTAGGCTGGAGTTGCAGTGGTGCGATCTCGGCTCACTGCACCCTCCGCCTGCCAGGTTCAAGCTATTCTCCAGCCTCAGCCTCCTGAGTAGCTGGGATTACAGGTGCATGCCACCACACCCAGCTAATTTCTGTTTTTTTTTGTTTCTTGTGTTTTTTTTGAGATGGAGTCGTGCTTTGTTGCCCAGGCTGGAGTGCAGTGGTATGATCTTGGCTCACCATAACCTCCACCTCCCGAGTTGAAGCGTCACTCTTGCCCTAGCCTCCCGAGTAGCTGGGATTACAGGTGCACACCACCACGCCCAGCTAATTTTTGTATTTTTAGTAGAGATGGGGTTTCACCATATTGGCCAGGCTGGCCTCAAACTCCTGACTTAGGTGATTCGCCCTTCTCGGCCTCCCAAAGTGCTAGGTTTACAGATGTAAGCCACCAGGCCTGGTCATAAAATTATTTTTATAAGCCTACCCATATGATAAAAACCAATTTATCAATTCATAAATTAGAATTTCAGATATATGGTGTTGTTAACTTCAGTGGCACGTTTTACTGTCAGGATGGACCGATGGATAACGTTACGCTGTTGTTCTGTGATAGCCCTTCCCGTCTTTTTTCACTGTGCTCCTTATGTGGTTTTGTCATGATTTATTTTGCTCCCATTTAGTCTGTCTCTTCTGACTATGAGCTTCTTGAAAACAGGATCATTGTTTTAGTATTTTTGCATCCTTAAGGCCCACGATGCACAATGCCTGGTATGTAATAGGTTCATAATAAAGTATTATGAAGTAAATTAATTTAGGAATCCAGGTGTGTGTGTGTGTGTGTGTGTGTGTGTGTGTGTAACATGAACTAATCTATCAATACAGTTTTTAAATTCAACATTATACCTTTCTTTTCATCAACCCCTCCAGTAACCACTTATTCAGACCCCTAGTGACTAAGCAAATGAGGCTGAAAACATTTCAGGGCAACTAGACATGATATTTTTCATTCATCATAGATGCATGAGTGCACTCTGAAAATGACGAGGTTTCATTGCATACAAATGTGACATTTAATGCCGTTAAAACAAACAAATTAGGCCATAAGGAATAGCAAAAATTAAGGGACAGGGAATTTCTTGTCTTTGAGAGTAGTGATGTATACAGACATCACTAGTATACACTTGCTGCAGAGCCCAGCGACCAGTTTGTGCTGCTTAAGACAAGTCAGAGAGGGCTGTGTGCAGGGACCCGGTGGCAGCAGTGTTTTCTAACATCTTAGTATTTTAAGAAGCTTACATTCTCCCTAGAAGAGGGGAGAACTTTGAATTTTGTGACATTGAGAACTTTGACGTTTTTGGTGGATGGATCAGTGATGTCCAACGGCATCTCTATAGGGTCAGATGTGCTAAGAAAGGAGAGAAGCTGTGTTAGGTCGGAGAAGGGGGTATCTCGGAAGTAGCCACAACCAGGATATTTTCTGCTGAATTATGCCAAGTCCTTTGGAAGAAAAGGCTCCAGGTATTTTAGGTTGTAAGCCCTTGTTAAGGCTCCTCAAAGAAGATAACTAATTTTTTAAAAAACATTCCTCAGTATAGAAGAAGATGATTGATTTGTGGTCTAAATACTAAAAGACATCCAAATCATGGGACTATTTTAACATAATTTTTAAGTGATCTCTTATTTTTAAAAATCACAGCACGGAATGAATTGAACAGGTTCCTATAGCCATGGTTGGTAAAGACGATGTGATTGGTCAGCTTCTTGTGTAAATATGTATTATACATCCCTATTTATAATTCTTGTAATGACAAGAAAAAACTAAGAATATATTCAGAAGATATTGGGAGTTTGGCCAATTTTTTTTTTGTTTTAATCATCGTGCTATTTATTTAGTGTCAAGATCTTTAAACTCTACAAAGTTTACTGTATAAAACAGGCAAACATTTATCCAGGGTGGTTCATATGTAATGCTCCAACTAGAATCGGAGGAGAGTAGCTGCCTCCCGAGAGTTCAACAAGGTCTGTAAGTAAATAATGTTTTTCAAAGGTTCCTAAAGAGTTAAGCCTTGTCTTCCAAAGGTCTTTAAGAATAGCCATTAGTGGCTGGGCGCTGTGGCTCACTCCTGTAATCTCAGCACTTTGGGAGGCCAAGGTGGGTGAATCATTTGAGATCAGGAGTTCGAGACCAGTATGGCCAACATGATGAAAACCCGTCTCTCCTAAAAATACAAAAATTAGCCAGGCGTGATGGTGCATGCCTGTAGTCCCAGCTACTCAGGAGGCTGAGGCAGGAGAATAGCTTGAACCAGAGAGGAGGAGCTTGCCGTGAGCCGAGATCACACCACTGCACTCCAGCCTGGGTAGCAGAATGAGACTGTGTCTCAAAAACAAACAAACAAACAAAAGCAATGGTCGTTACTAACTCTGCTATACTAGAACCTTTAGTGACGTTTAGTTGTAGATATGTGTTAGAACTATTTAGAAACACCACGTGTACCTGAGTTTCTGCATCTTTTACAAGGACTCAGTACTGAGTGACTGTGCCTCTCAGGTTTAGAAGAGCCACCAGGACTCAATCATAGCTACAGTATTAAGCTGGGTCAAAGATATGCCTTCCTAAGAAGTACGACTTGCTTAACCAGTAGGAAATTGACCCCAGCCCTTTATAAAGAGCCTGGGCTGTTCACCATCTGTTTCCAGGAATAGTTCTCCAGCCGCTGAATTATGCATATTTTTATTCAGAAAAGTCACCCCAGGCCTTCTCGTTGGTGATTCACTGTCTCCCTGTTCTCAATCATCCTGGGCTGGAGAGATTGAGAGAGAAAGGATGGCATTTTCGAGCGGAAACAAGTCATGGAAGATTAAGGACTGGCGAGCGCCTGGAGACAGACAGACTCTCACTTTCAGAACAGATGAGTGGGCAGTAATGGGAATTTTCGGCTCTTCAGGAAAGTTGTACAGGAGATTATGAGGATTAGGTGGGACTTCTCTGCTTTTTCTGCTCTGCCCTTCAAGTACATCTTATTTTGTTCCAGCACTTCCAGACTGCAGCTGCCCCCTCTGCTATGGCCCAGAGAGCTGATACATTCACTGGGTAGATAAAGACACACAGTTTTCTGGATTCGAATCGCAATGGCTACAGTGAGAGCCTTGAAATGTACGACTACCAGCTGGAACAGCAGTAATTACAGGAGTTCAGGATGTTTCTGAGGCTCTTTGCTGCTCACTTTAGCCTGTTTGGAAGTTAACATTGTTCACACATGGACACTCACATTATCCATGCCATATACATATTTGGGAATATGCCCTGGATGAGGTTACTTTGTACATGTTGATACAGAACCATTGTGAAGATACGATGTTAATGAATAAGCGCTGTGCATGATATTGTAGCAGTATATACTTTTTTTTTTTTTTTTTTTTTGAGATGGAGTTTCGCTCCTGTTGCCCAGACTAGAGTGCAGTGGTGTGATCTCGGCTCACTGCCACCTCCGCCTCCCAGGTTCAAGCGATTCTTTTACCTCAGTGTCCCAAGTAGCTGGGATCACAGGCGTGCACCACCATGTCCAGCTAATTTTTTATTTTTAATAGAGACAGGGTTTCACCATGTTGGTCAGGCTAGTCTCGAACTCCTGACCTCAAATGATCCACCCACCTGGGCCTCCCAAAGTGCTGGGATTACCGGCATTAGCCACCGCACCTGGCCATATATACTTTCATTTATGGCTTAAAACAGAGTTACATAGAAACATACTGCTTATTTATACAGGAAGTGTCTGGAATATGTAGAAAACTGCTAAGGCTTAATTATCAGAGGGAAGATTGGGTGTTTGGAGTGGGAAGCAAACATTTTTTACTGTATACTCTTGTACTGTTTGAATTTTGTACCATGTTTAAAAAATTAAACAGGCTCTATTTGTACTTCTTCCCATGGCTTTAAGACTTAATTGTAAAAATCACTTTCCAGATCCATAAAAACCTTTGGGTTCCCTCCAGCAGACTGGATCTTTTACTACCAACCTCAAATAGTAATTATTTTCCTACCACTGATAATTCTCACAGCAGTGAGAGTCACTTATCAATATGACAAAAAAAATTCATTTTGCTGGCATAATCGGAGCCTAAAATCTTCCTCTGTAGAGAGAGATGATTGAGAGAAGGAGGTAGCTACAGGGATGTGTAATACACTTGAAATAGGGAGAGACCTGAAGTGGTCCACTCTCAGAGCACATTCATTTTTAATATCAGCCTTCGTACTGAGCCCTTAATGGCTTGGGTCTTTAATTATCTCACTGAACAATTTATGTTGATTCAGGACCAGCCGTTCTCTTTGATTTATTGATACTATGCTCAGGAAAAAAAAAATAAAATTACGCAGCTTGTTTTGACAAAGCACCTTTCAACGCAATGCCTCCTGCGTTGTGCCCCAAAACCATGTGCCAGAAATGTTTTACATCTGCTTTCTCCCTACTGGGTTTTACATTTGTAGTAGATGAAAAGATGCAGTTTGATTCCCGTTATGACTTTAATATATGAGTGTGGAATCTCTGTGAGTTGATGAGCTCCTAATTTTGTTGTAATGTGAGGTGGCTGATGGATGGTCGTGATTGGCGTCTGAATTCTAACTAAATTATATTATCACATGATCAAGTCTTGAAACCAAAGGCACATGATCAAATCATTAAACCAGAGGAATATGTACAGCTCAGAAGTATCCGAGACAAAGGTGGAAGGCATCACACTAGGACAGGAGGCTCCATTTGCCCCAGTGCAAACAAGAGAACCATGACTGAAAGCAAAGCCACATCTCTTAATTCCGGAGACAAATCAAAAAGAGGGGATGCTGAAGTTCACAGCTGCTACAGGCTACAGTGTCAGGAATTTTCCTTCCCATTGATGAGCTCTAAGGCTGTAATAGATTGTGCTTTCTTGCCAGTATGCCTCCTGTTCCTTCCTCCCGAGGTTCTCAAGGTCTCAGGAACATCTTGACTCATAAGTCTAAGAACAACTTGTTTCAGTGATCAATAGACTTGAGTATAGCCATAAATACAGCTGATTAATGACCTATATCTCTGATGTAGGTGTTAAAGTTAGTTGAAAACAATCCCTGCCTACTGAAAATGGGCATGACACAAAACAGGAGGGAATTAAGGTGAATGAAATATCCATTTAATGCAGGCGCTGCTGACAAAGTATTTCATGTTCTACTTTGTTTGTAAGGTTAGGCAATATCCCTGTGACACCTGTCATTACATTTTCCAGTCTACCCTTTAAAGACCTGCTTAGTTCTTTCTTGGCCTAAAATCTGTCCTGGGTACTGGGTGAATACGTGGCTTATAGTTACACCTGGGTGGCTCAGTTGGCAAAGCTCTGCTTAGTGTGAAGGACTGAATCTTAGTGTAATGGCATCTGGAACATAGTTCTGCTTTCATCCCCAAAAAACTAAATCAGTTATTGAAATATGAATCAATAGAAACCAATCTAATTACTAACTTCTATTTAGCCTCTGGAAAAAAGGTACATATAGGAGAGAAAGATTTAAAGAATTACAAACAGCTCAATAGAATTTGGGGCCTTAATTTTACCAGCTTTTTCTTGCCATGTTTGTGGAGAAAACTGCGTCTGAACCCTAAGGTCCACAAAGGAGGTGGTGACATTGTGCAGATCCTTCAGGGGCCATGAATTCCTTTAATTTCCCAAACACTGGCAGCATTCGTTTAGCCTCCAATATCTCTGAAATGAGTTACATTATTTTAGTTTATTAATTTTTTTTTTTGAGACAGAGTTTTGCTCTTGTCGCCCAGGCTGGAGTGCAATGGCATGATCTCGGCTCATCGCAACCTCTGCCTCCTGAGTTCAAGAGATTCTGCTACCTTGGCCTCCTGAGTGGTTGAGATTACAGGTGCCCACCACCACGCCTGATTTTTGTATTTTAGTAGAGCAGGGTTTCACCATATTGGTCAGGCTGATCTCGAATTCCTGACCTCAGGGGATCCACCAGCCTCAGCCTCCCAAAGTGCCGGGATTACAGGCATGAGGCACCACACCCGGCCCATTCTTTCAGATTTGTGAGAAGGCGATTCAGGCTTCTGAGGGAGAAAATATTAGGTTCCCTTCCTTCAGTTCCATAGAATGCTTAGCAGCGGGAGGATGGCGTTCTACCCGTTGCCTTCCTGCTTCATACAACTTGGACTAAACTGAAAGGAGGGAGATGATGCTCACTTTGTTGGGGGGAGTCTCTGTTGTCTTAGGAGGTTTCCCTAAGCAACCAGCTTAGGGAACCAGCTTTAGTCACTTACTCAGTTCTCTCCTCCTGCGCCCCGCTGCTCTTTCAAACACAGCTGAATCGCTGTTAATTGGTTAAGTGTACATAATATCTAAACTAGGTATACTCTTTAGTAACCTGTTTCTCCTTTTAGTAGTTCGACCACCTGCTTCATAAAGAAGTTGTATTTCTCTCTCACCCTCATCCCACATTTGAAGTGTATTTGAACAGAAAACTCATGTAAAAGTACCCATAAAGTGATTTTCTCCCAAGAGTAGATATTAAGAATTGGTTTGAACTGGCCGGGCGCGGTGGTGACACCTGTAATCCCAGCACTTTGGGAGGCCGAGGCGGGCGGATCACCTGAGGTTGGGAGTTCGAGACCAGCCTGACCAACATGGTGAAACACCGTCTCTATTAAAAATACAAAATTAGCCAGGCCTGGTGGCGCACGCCTGTAATCCCAGATACTTGGGAGGCTGAGGCAAGAGAATTGCTTGAACCCAGGAGGTGGAGGTTGCGGTGGGCCGAGATCGCGCCATTGCACTCCAGCCTGGGTGACAAGGCAGGACTCCATCTCAAAAAAAAAAAAAAAAAGGAAATAAAGAAAAAGAATTGGTTTGAACTGAGCCTACTGTTTATAATTTAAAATCTCTCTATATTCAGCTTATTATTAAGTGGGGGGAAAAATGAGGTCTAAGTTGGGTGAATTCATTTTTATGGTTCATTCTGATTTGGAGTTCAACTTTTGATTGAAAGGTTTATACAAAGTAAACAAGACATTAACATACGGAGGGCTGTCATGTACAGAGATTGTCGGTGCTGGCAAATATTTATATTGTTTTGTGACTTGATGTTGACAGTAGCAGTGTCCTGTGACCTGAGTACGGCCTCGTGCTCTGTGGCTGGTCATTTCTCTTCCATCTCCATGTGGACCTGATAGCTTCACTCGGGCCTTGTGTTGAATACCTATCTCACATGACTGTAGACTTGATGACCCGGAGAACTGCCAAAAATATGCGTAACCGCCATTTATGGAGTACTTCCTGTGCCAGCCATTGTTCTGTACACTGTGTCTTGACTCATTTCATATTTCAGTATCTATTATGGAGGTTGTTAATAAAAGACTTTGAGATTTATAGAGAAAAAGAGTTATTTTCTATAAGAAACAATCTACAGGCCGGTCACGGTGGCTCACGCCTGTAATCCCAGCACTTTGGGAGGCCAAGGTGGGCGAATCACGAGGTCAGGAGTTCGAGACCCTCCTGGCTAACACGGTGAGACCCCATCTCTACTAAAACTACAAAAAAATTAGCTGGGAGTGGTGGTGGGAGCCTGTAGTCCCAGCTACTCGGGAGGCTGAGGCAGGAGAATGGCTTGAACCCAGGAGGCAGAGGTTGCAGTGAGCCGAGATTGCGCCGTTGCACTCCAGCCTGGGTGACAGAGCCAGACTCCGTCTCAAAAAAAAAAAAAGAAATCTGTAGATTGGAGAGATGCAGCCTTCAATGTAAAACAGAAGCACAGCCTATAGAAGGGAGGGCAAAGCTGGTATTTATGCCTTACGAGACCTGTCTTATATACGTATTTAGTAGATTTGGGAGAAATCTATGAATATTTATGAGGGAGGTCAAGTGTCCATGTAGTAGATAAATGTGTATGTAACACGCATCTCATATTCACTTTTAGGCTGGGTTTTAGCATCACAATGAGGTAGAATTTGGCTCCTATGTCAAAAGATGAACTGCAGACACACAGTTTGTGTGCAGTCTCTCTAAGCTGGCTGACACTGGCTTAAGGTCTGCGGCTGTTTATGAGGAAAGATTGTTTGTAAAACCATGAGGCCAGTCCTCTGAGTTGTTGCAGGACTGCGCGGTGCGGGGGTGAGGGTGGTGGGGATTGGGGAAGCTGGTGTCAGGCAGTCTGTTGGGGTCAGTTGGAAAAATTTTCTCCGTGCTTGTTTTGACGATGGTTTTTAGTAGCTGGTTTCTGTTTAATGACAGGAAGGAAAGCCGTGTGGCACTTAGTAACACAGGATTCGTGTCCACCCCCTCACCCTGTTATGGCCACTAGGTGTTGTTTTCATGTGTCATTTTAGCCACAGGGAGCCCTTTCTGTCTGTTGGCTGGGGGCATTGTTTGACAAAGTCAAGTCAGAGATGACAGGTCAACACCGTAGTTTTGTAATGCAAGCCATCACACCTGCATGACTGAACCATGAATCCCTGAAACAACAAAGAACGCATCTGGAAACTTGCCCTTTCTTTCCCTCAGCGTACTGAAGACTAACTGTAAAGGGATGCTTGAAACAGAAGAAAGACTGGGGTAGGTGGGCTTTCTAGAAATTGGACTGCTACATGAAATAGTAGGAAATAGGAAGGCAGCCTCCAATGACGGTATGAGCTGGCACTTGTTCATGGGGAGGGAAACTGTGGACAAGAGAGGCTGGATATCTGCCACAGGGCTGAAGTTTTATATATATATATATATATATATATATCTTTTTTTTTTTTTGAGTCAGAGTCTCACTCTGTCGCCCAGGCTGGAGTGCAGTGGCGGGATCTCGGTTCACTGCAACCTCCGCCTCCGGGATTCAAGCAATTCTCCTGCGTCAGCCTCCCAAGTAGCTGACGTTACAGGTGCCTGCCAGCACGTCCGGCTAATATCTTTTGTATTGTTAGTAGAGACGGGGTTTCACCATATTGGCGAGATCGTCTCTTGGCTAGGCTGGTCTCAAACTCCTGACCTTGTGACCCGCCCGCCGCGGCCTCCCAAAGTGCTGGGATTACAGGCATGAGCCACTGTGCCCGCCCCCTCTGTATTTTAATATGCAATATTTGTGGTGCATCCCCTCTGTGAATAAAGTGAAGAGGAGGAGGGGGAGAAAGCCTTGAATAGCCAACATTTACATGTAAATTTATGTGTATTTGCATTACATTTATGTGCATGTTATTACATGTAAATTACATCCCATGGTATAAATGTTGAGGTGGCCAGCAACAATGAAGGCAAGTGATACTGATTCTTCTGCAGCTGTGGGACCACCTCTGACCTTCCTGTCTAGCCCACTTTGGCTTTTATGACTGACAGAGTTTAATGATGTCAGGTTTGATTCCAAAGAGAGACGGGTACAAATCTGGCAGCTTCTGTTTTGCTCATGATTTTTTTTTAAAGGTAAAATTATTTAAGCCAAATGGTTGAATTGTTTTTCTCTGTCACAAAAGGCTCTATTAAGAGCACCTGTTTGATTTCACACAGCAGGCATTGGATGGCCCCTTCATAGTTGATTTCAGCTGCAAAATCAGCCTATTGAATAATCTGGTCATAGAATGTCACCTGCTTCTTCTGTTGTGCTATTGATGTAAGACAAATAAGACAAAGGAAAGAGTTCAGAAATAGATGCTCCTTCTCAATTACACAAGAATACACACATATACACAATTTGTTATATGTTAATGAAAATATTTCAGGCCAGTAGGAAAGGTAGATTGTTTAATAAATAGTGCAAGTAATTTAGGAAAAACAGATGTTTACCTTGCTTTTTCATACAAAAAGATATACCTAAGATGTAACTATAAAATAATAAAATATGAAATGTCATAACATTGTTTATTATATGGAGTTGCAAAACTCTTTCTAAGCATGACATAAACTCAGAAGCCATAAACAATAATATTGATAACCTTGACTTCATAAAAATAAAAGAAAAAGCTTCTTCATAGCCAAAACACTTTAAAAATAAGGGGAAGCAAGAAATATGTTGCAAAAACATTTAACTGACCAAGTGTTACTTTTTATTTTAATTAAAGTGTTCTTTAGAAATCAGTAAGGAAAGTATAAGCTATTTAAGTAGGAAAGTCAGACAAGGGACATAAACAGTTCCCAGGAAGGAAATTCATTGATTCTCTGAGCACACAAAAATGGAGCATCTTCTAATGTTGTAGGTAATAGGAATTAGCAATGAATAAGCAGGAGGGGTCCTGCTTGAAGAAGCTGTCATGGCAAATTTTATGTGAAAACGTGGCTGAGGTATGGTGCCCACTTGTTGGGTCAGATGTTAGGCTAGATACTGCTGTGGTTAACATTTCAATCAGTAGACTCTGAGTAAAGCAGGTCATCCTCTATAATATGCGTGGACCTAATCCTATCAGTTGAGGCCTTGAGAGCAAAGACCGGCCAGGCTTGGTGGCTCACACCTGTAATCCCAGCCCTTTGGGAGGCCGAGGCGGGCAGGTCACTTGAGGTCAGCAGTTCAAGACAAGCCTGGCCCACATGGTGAAACCCCATCTTTATTAAAAATACAAAAGATTAGCCAGGCATGGTGGCGTGCACCTGTAGTCTAAGCTACTTGGGAGGCTGAAGGAGGAGAATTGCTTGAACACGGTAGGCAGAGGTTGCACTGAGCTGAGATTGCACCACTGTACTCCAGCCTGGGCAACAGAGTGAGACTCCATCTCTGAAAAAAGAACAAAGACTGAGGTTTTCCCAAAGAAGACAGAATTTGGCCTCCGGCCTGGGCAATGTAGCAAAACCCCATCTCTACAAAAAATACCAAAAACAACAACAACAACAACAACAACAAATAACAAAAAAAACCCTAGGTGGACATGCTGATGCCCCCTCAGGAGGCTGAGGTGGGAGGATCACCTGAGCATGGACGTCGAGGCTGCAGTGAGCTATAATTGTACCACTGCACTCCAGGCAGTGACAAGGGGTGAGACCTTGTCCCCGTCTAAAAAAGAAACTCTGCCTGAGTTTCCAGCCTACCTGGCCCGCTCTGTTGATTTCAAACACAAAACTGTAATATTTACAGCCTACTGGCTTATCCTAGAGGTCTTGGACTTGACAGCCCTTACAATTATGCAAGCCAATTCCTTAAAATAAATGCTCGATTGAATGGACCAGTTCCTTAAAATAAATTGATAGATAGATAGATAGATAGATAGATAGATAGATAGATAGATAGATGGATGATAGATCGATCCTATTGGTTCTGTTTTCTGGAGTCTGGAGAACCTTAATATCGGAGCTTATATTGTAGTACAGATGATAAAGCAGGACGTGGTGATACATTAACAAGAAAAGATCCCATTAAAATACATGGGATGGTAGGACAGATAGGGAATGACTTGGAGTTTCTTTTAGGACTGTTGATCAGAAAGGCTTCTGTGAAGAAGTGACCTTCACGTAGAGGGGGAACATAAGTCCCCGCCCCTCCAATATGGGCTGCACGTTGTGACTTCCCAAAGAGCCATGTCCTGCCTCCACAGCCTCTGTCCCCAAGGCCTGCCCTTCACAGGCCGGCTCCTTGAGCTTCAGCACTGCCCACTCCCAGCTTGACTTCCTCCCTTCTCCTCCCTGGCCCTGTAGCCACCGCATTATAACAAGCGCATGATGGTGGAATAAAGTCTGACATGGTTAAGTATTTTAAGTAAAAGATACTATTTCACATCATATAAAAGTGTGTGGTGCTCTAGTCACGGTGGGATGCAGTGCCATGAAAAAGTGCCCACAGACCTCCTGAGGGGTCCTTTGGGCTGTCTCCTTTTTGTTACTAATGACTGTGTTTTGGTTACCCTGGATTGAGGTGTTGAAGTCCCACCCAGCTTTTAAATTTAATGGTTCTATGATACTCCATGCATAATGTAGTCAGTTAAAAAATGAAGGAATATTGGCTGGGCGTGGTGGCTCACACCTGTAATCCCAGCACTTTGGGAGGCTGAGGCGGGTGGATTGCTTGAGCTCAGGAGTTCAAGACCAGCCAGGCCAACATAGTGAAACCCCATCTCTACTAAAAATACAAAAAATTAGATGGGCGCGGTGGTGGGCACCTGCAGTCCCAGCTACTTGGGAGGCTGAGGCAGGAGAATCGCTTGAACCCGGGAGGCGGAGGTTGCAGCGGGTTGAGATCTCGCCACTGCACTCCAGCCTGGGCACCAAGAGTCAAACTCCACCTCAAAAACAAAATAAAATAAAATAAACGAATATTATTTGACCTCTTTGGAAATCTTGCCATACTTTTGTCTTGTAAGTAGACATATGAGCCTGAGTATTCACCAGATTTTTCAATAATTGTCCTGAGGTGAAAAAACTCAAAAATCATTGCTTTAAAATTATTTCAATTGGCCGAGCCTGGTGGCTCATGCCCGTAATCCCAGTAATTTGAGAGGCTGAGGTGGGAGGATCACTTGAGTTCAGAAGTTTGAGATCAGCCTGGCCAATAAAGCAAAACCCCATCTCTACTAAAAACACAAAAATTATCTGGGCTTGGTGGCGTGCACCCATCAAGGCTGAGGCGGGGTAATTGCTCGAACCCAGGGGGCGGAGGTTGCAGTGAGCCTATATCCAGCCTGGGCGACAGAGCAAGACTCAATCTTAAAAAAAAAAAAAAATCCCAAGACTCGGAATGCTTTCACAAATAGCCATCTCCTTCAGTTGTATATTCATATTCATGTTCAACAGTAATTGTATTAATAGATGAAAATGTCATTCTCTAATAGCTGCCATTACTGGCAGAATTCTACCTGTCATTCTTGAGGTTCTTCTTCTTTGTATTTGGAAGGCTCAGAATTTTCTACTCAATAAAATAAGTAGTTCTAGTAATAAATTTCAAATTCTTGCTTTCATAGGAAAATGGGACCGTCGAAGAAAGTAGCTCATGAAGATGTGTCAGTTTTCTATAAATACACACAGTTCATGCTTAGAAACTTCTCCATCTTGGCAGTCTGCTTTAATATTCTAGGATATTTATCTGCCTGAATCCTTTCAAAGTGGATCAGAGAGTTCCCAGCTAAGCAGTGTTTGCTGTCACAGTTGTATGACTTCTCACTGAACTTAGAAAGGAGAAAAAAATGACACTAAATTCGATATGAATTGCATTAAAAGAATAGCCTGCCTTAGGGGCAATCCCTGGAAGGTTTGGGTCACAGTAGGGTGTATTTATAATAAACAGATTCACCCAGAACTTAGAGGGAAATGTGGAGTCAAATTTGAGTTAAATAGTCCTAAAATCTCCCAAAATTATTCAGCCTTTCATATGTCCAAGAACCAGAGCTAGAAACAGACTAGAATTTGTCTACGGATTCTCTAGGGACCAGAAAATGTTTCTCTACTTTTAACCTCCTGGCTTGTTACTTCATTGCTAAACGTAAAGCAACAAAGACTGAGAATAGGAGACTAGGTTCAACTTCAGCAGCAGAGCTGCTAAGTATTTTGAGAATGCACATTTTTTTTTCTTTGGCAATGGAGTCTCTGTCTGTCACCCAGGCTGGAGTGCAATGACTTGATCTCAGCTCACTGCAACCTCCGCCTTCCCAGTTCAAGCGATTCTCCTGCCTCAGCCTCCAGAGTAGCTGGGATTACAGGGGCCCACTGTTATGCCCGGCTAATTTTTGTATTTTTAGGAGAAACAGGGTTTCACCATGTTGGCCAGGTTGGTCTCAAACTCCTGACCCCAGGTGATCCACCCGCCTTGGCCTCCCAAAGTGCTGGAATTACAGGCGTGAGCCGCTGCACCCAGCCAAATGCAAAGATGTTTTTTTAAAATCAAGGACAAGTGGAAGACCCTTGACACGGGCACTTTTCCTGCATTTCACCGAAGTTCCCGTACCTCTGCCGTGAGTCTGGATTTTGGCCAGGCTTTGCTGAGGGTCTGGAGTAGAGGCTGTGGGCTGTGTCCATGTCATGGCCATGGGGAGTGAAAGGTCAGTAGGCTTTGCGGGCAGTGGAAGGCAGCCTTCTGCAGGAAATGGCTCCTGTAATTTTCGGCAGTTGATTACTAAATCCTACGAAGTCCATTCAGTTTACTTGGCAAGAATTGTTGGTTTGACAGGAAAGCTGTGTGGCCTTGGAATGGCTGCCGTTTACTGAAATAGTGATACTGGCTGGGCCAAGTTTTCTAAAAGTAGTGGCATTATAAATACTACTCTGTTGTCAGGCTTAATGCAGTTTTTCAGTGTGCCTAAACTGCAGAAACATCATACTTGCCCGAGAGTTTTACGTGGTGTTATTTGATGCATAAACTCATGATGTCATTTGATGCATAATAGTTGTTCATGAAATTTAAAAATAGTCTCATCCTCTGGAATGTTTAAGATATTTAAAGTTACCATGTATACTGGATTAATGAATACTGAACTATCGCTTCTAGGGGAAATACAGGGTTAGTTCCCTTCCAGCCTCTGGGAACACACTTTTATAACCTTAGTGTTTTATATATGTCAGTACATAACCTGTTTTGTGTGTGTTTCTGTTTAAAGATACCTCCTTTAATATATGAGGAGACTTCACAAAGTTCATGGGAAAATGGAATTAACAGGTAAAAAATTTAAATACAAGCTTTATTTCTCAACATAAGCTCCTTCAAGGTCAAGAGACTTGTAAATGCTGATAGCAACCATTTAGTTCATCCCTAAAGAACTAAGGGTCCTGGGAACTTAATCATGTCAGTGTGGTGTTTTTTACATTATTAGCTGAAGAAAAATGATGCCCTTTAAAGATTTTTTTTTTTTTTTTTTTTTTGAGACGGAGTCTTGCTTTGTCACCAGAGCGAGGAGTGTAGTGGCGCCATCTCGGCTCACTGCAACCTCCGCCTCCCAGGTTCAAGCAGTTCTCCTGCCTCAGGCTCCCTAGTAGCTGGGACTACAGGCGCCCGCCACCACGCCCAGCTAATTTTTGTATTTTTAGTAGAGACAGGGTTTCACCATGTTGGCAGGATAGTCTCGATCTCTTGACCTCGTGATCCGCCCTCCTCAGCCTCCCAAAATGCTGGGATTACAGACGTGAGCCACCGCACCCAACCTAGAGATTTTTTTTTCTTTTTTTTTTTTTTTTGAGACGGAGTCTCGCTCTGTCGCCCAGGCTGGAGTGCAGTGGCCAGATCTCAGCTCACTGCAAGCTCCACCTCCCGGGTTCACGCCATTCTCCTGCCTCAGCCTCCCAAGTAGCTGGGACTACAGGCGCCCGCCACCTTGCCCGGCTAGTTTTTTGTACTTTTTAGTAGAGACGGGGTTTCACCGTATTAACCAGGATGGTCTCGATCTCCTGACCTCGTGATCCGCCCGTCTCGGCCTCCCAAAGTGCTGGGATTACAGGCTTGAGCCACCGCGCCCGGCCGAGATTTTTTTTTCTTAAGATAAGGAAGTAAAAAGAAATCCGAAGGAGCCAAATCAGAGCTGTAAGGGGGATTCCTAATGATTTCCTACTGAAATTCTCCCCTAATTGCCCTTGTGGGATGAGAGGAATGCGCAGGAGCCTTGTTGTGGTGGTGAAGGACTGTCCGGTGACCCTATCTCAGGCATTTTTCTCCTAAGGCTTTGGTTAACTTTCTCAAAACACTTTCATAATAAGCAGATGTTCTTATTTGGCCTTCCAGAAAGTCAACAAGCAAAATGCCTTGAGTGTCCCCAAAAAACTGTGATTGTGACTTTTGCTGTTGACCGATCTGTGTTTGCTGTAACTGGACCTCTTCCACTTCTTGGTAGCCATTGCTCTGATTGTGTGTTTTCTGGGAAAAAGCATTGTACTAGGAAAGCCGTGTTTTGTTTCCTGTTACAACTCTTCAAGGAAATGCTTCAGGATCCTGATCCTACTTGTTGAAAATTTCCATTGAGATCTCTGCTCTTGTCCGAAGCTGAGCTGAGCTCAGTGGTTTTGGCACCCATAGAGTGGAAAGTTCACTCCGCTTTAATTTTTCGGTCAGCATTGTGTAAGCTGAACCAGTTGAGATGTCTGTGGTGTTGGTTGTTGCTTTTGCTATTAATCATCAGTCCTCTACAGTTAGGGCACAAACAAAATGATTTTTCTTCCTTACAAATTGATGTGGATGGTCTGCCGCTGTGAACTTCATCTTCCACATCAACTTCTTACAGCAAGTTATTCATTTGGAAACTGCTGATTTCTTTGGGGCATTGTCCACATAAACTTTTCATAAAGCATCCATGATTTCACCATCCTTCCACCCAAGTGTCACCATTAATTTGCAGGTTGTTCTTGCTTCAATTTTAGCAGAATTCATGTTGCTCTGATGGGGTTCTTTTCAAAATGACGTCTTTTCCTTCTTACTGTCTCAAACTAGATCCTGTCTAAACGTGTTGTAGCAAGCTAGTACACATTTATTTTGGGGCAAAAAAAATTGAAATTCATGCATAGTTTTTTCCTAATACTCATTTTCCACAAGCTTTTGAAGTCCCTTCGTATATTATTGATTCATTTAGCATTGAGTTCACAGCCAACAGCGCTATATAACACACATCTGAACAAAGTTTACATAACACACATATTTTCTCTGTAAGGCATCGTATATTAGTCCATTCTCCTGCTGCTAATAAAGACATACCAGAGACTAGCTAATTTATAAAGGAAAGAGGTTTAATTGACTCCCAGTTCCGCAGGGCTGGGAAGGCCTCAGGAAACTTAGAATTATGGGAAAAGGGGAAGCAAACATGTTCTTCTTCACATGGTGGCAGGAAGAAGTGCTGCGCAAAAGAGGGAGAAGCTTCTTATAAAAACCATCAGATCTTGTGACAACTCAGTATCATGAGAACAGCAGCATGGGGGTAACCGCCCCCATGACTCAATTACCACCCACTGGGCCCTCCCACCACATGTGGGAATTAAAGGAAACTATAGTTCAAGATGGGATTTGGGTGGGGCCACAGCCAACCAATATTACCCAGCCTTTCTGAGCTTAGGGAATGTGCATGTCCAGTAACTCGAATTTTCTCCCCTCTGCTCCCATGTCCAGGAATGACCACAGAATTGCCACATGTGTTGATTTCTAAGTTTCAAAGAAATTTAGCCAGCAGGTGAATTTGTAAATACAGATCGGTGAATAATGAGGACTGACCATACTAACATTCTAATTTTCTTTACTGAATATCTTTCTCCACATATATATAAAGCATAATATTTTCTCCTTTCCAATCTGAAGGTCAATGTCTAAAGGAGTGAAATGGTGAGAAGGGGCTGGATCCAAGCTGTTACTGGGTGTGATTGAAAATGTACTGCTATTGAAAAGTGCGTATTTCCACTTTTAAGTTGCCCATAGATTTTTTTTTTTTTTTTTTTTGAGATGGAGTTTCACTCTTGTCACCCAGGCTGGAGTGCAATGGTGTGATCTCAGCTCACTGCAGCCTCCGCCTCCCAGGTTCAAGCGATTCTCCTGCCTCAGTCTCCTGAGTAGCTGGAATCTCATAGATTATTCTTTAGTGGCCAAAGGGTTTTTACTTCCAATGGCTTATTTGTGGAATTTATAAATGGAAATGATTTGCAAACAGCCAACAAAAAGCACACCAAAATAACCTGCACAAAGATTACAAAGACTTTAATAAATTAATTACAGTTACTTGTCATCATTTCCCTGTTTTAAGTACACCCCTGAACAGGCCTCAGGTTTCTTCCAGTAGGGGCTGGGCTGGGGATGGGGGGGACGAAGGTCTACCCCAGCCCTCTCTAGCCACAGAGGCTGCATTGCCCCCTCTCTTTCAGTTCAATTTTGTTTAAGGCAGTGTGGCTTCTTAAGTGACATGTCTGTGATGATCACCCCAGGCTTTCCACTTCCAAATGTTTAAGTATCTATCTTCCAATGACCTTCCTGTCATTTCCCAGTATTCTTTTTAAGAGACTGCCATAAATTCAGGCAGTTTGAGCATTCTCCAAACATACTCATTTGCTCCTAGAAAGGAAATCTATGGTTCTTTTCTCTGAGAGTGGATACATTCCAGATCTTAGGGGCTGAACGTGACAGAAGCGGATTTCTTATCCATGAGCTATTGGAAGCTTGGCTGGGGGCCAGTGGTTCTTCTCCAGTCATGCATTCGGAGCCCTAGGCAGGTGAGATCCTGCCATATTCCACACATAGGTGTAGATATCTCTAGCCAGCAGAAAGGAAAAGGAAATGAGTAGAATCAGGTGTAGGGGGGGCGCTGTTATGAAGCCCCTGGAAGCAATGTACGTCACTTCTCCCCACATTCCTTGGCCAGAGCTCATTTGTGTGGCTTCCCATTGGACGCACAGGGCAGGGAGTGGGGGTGCTGGAAATGTATGCACAGATTGGGAACGCACTTTCTAGAAGCAGCATTCTGTTCCATCATAGAAGAGCAGGAATTGTGCAGGGACAGCTGGCCGTCCCTGGCACACAACGGAAGACAGTGGAGGACGCTGCTTTTGGTGCCAAGGAAGTGAAATTTGTCTAAGCTCTGAGGTCAGCATTGAGGAGGTGAGGTTGTTGGAAACATTTCTGTCAAATCATTCTCATATTCTAGCTAAGCCCTTATTAAATATGCCACACCTCGAAGACTTAGAAGCCTTTAAAGTTTCAGGCAAACACAGTACAGGGTGTGGGATCTGTTTCTGACACCTGTTTCTGACACTCTTGGGAGCTACTTGAAGACGGGCTCCATCTGTGCCTCTTGCAACAAAGACACTCGATAAAGGCACGTTGAACAAACAATAATGCAAAAATGCACGTTCCTAGGAATAGCAGTAGCTAACTTTTCCCATGAAAGCAGTGTGGGCCACAACTGCGCCTAGCGCTTTATGTGTTTATCTCTTAAATCCCCGATACGAGGTAGGTTCAGTTATGATGATCCCAGTTTTACAAGAGAGGGAACCATGTGCACAGAAGCACGTATGTTGCTTATAGCCTCGTGGCCATGAGCAGCAGAGCTGGTATTTAAGTCCAGGCCGTCTGTGAGCTGGGGAGAGAGAGGTAAAGAAGATGGGTAGCACTGGGGATGAGAGGGGCACATAGTCCCGTTTTGGTACTTCCTGAAGATTCCAGTGTGTTTCCCAGGGGCTGAAGGTCATCAGGAGTACACATGATCTGAGATTCTTGCCAGAGAGCAATGTTCCTCTCAGATTATAATGCCAGTAACTGGGGCCAATGGGGATTTTATAATCATACAGTCCCCATTACAGAAAAACTGAAGCTTAGTATGTAAAAGCAATGCCCAGTGTTACATTACAGTAGGTCAGAGTTTCCAAAAAAGTTCATCTGATTTTTTTTTTTTGGTTCCATCCAAGCAATAGCTGGTCACTATTAAGAAGATAGCTAACTAACTAGTTCTCAAATACACCTGAGGTTTTTCTAAAGTTTAACCATTTAAAAAATAAATCTGTCATTTGTCACATATTTGTATAATGAGCAGCTTTAGTCAATATCATAACCTATCTTGACAGAAGTTAACACAACTGTGGTGCCATTCCTATTGGACCTCCACACTCCACCACAGAGTGGAGTCGGGTGAAAGATTGGGTGACTGGACTGGCCATTTCACTGAGTTCTATGAATGAGTCTTACTCGGAAGGCTCAGAACAGAAGCCACCAGACCCACAGGCCATGGGAATCTAGTCCCGCAGCTGTCTTGGCTCCTGGCGAGTTAGGTCACCTGCTCATACCTTAGCAATAGACCCTGCCATTGCACAGATCAGGCAGTGAGGCGTAGTTAACGGCTCTGTCAAACAGCAGCAGCACTTTTCATGTGTTGCCCAGATACTTTTAAAGACAAATTTGAGTGAGCCGGGTGTGGTGGCTTATGCCTGTGAACCCAGAACTTTGGGAGGCCAAGGTGGGTGGATCACCTGAGGTCAGGAGTTTGAGACCAGCCTGGCCAATATGGTGAAACCCTGTCTTTACTGAAAATACAAAAATTACCCAGGCGTGGTGGCGTGTGCCTGTAGTCCCAGCTACTCAGGCGGCTGAGAGAGGAGAACTGCTTAAACCTGGGAGGCGGAGGTTGCAGTGAGCCGAGGTCATGCCACTACACTCCCGCCTGGGTGACAGAGTGAGACTCCATCCCCCCCCCAAAAAAAGACAAATTTAAGTTCAATAAAGGAGAAATGAAAAGCTGTCACAAAGTAAACTTCCGTATTTATTCAAACGTTTGCATTCCATAGATGAATCATGCAGGGTTGGATAGTTGAGTCACTCTCTTGGTGAGCCAAAAGTCACCCAATACTGGGAAGAATTTCCCAGCTTTTTGAAACGCATGTGTGTGTGTAAATGCGCAAAGGGTAAGTTATTCAAAAGACCCAATGAGTGAAGTTTATTAACTCTTACTGCAGGTATGTCCACAGCTGTGCTATAGTCATCCTCTTTTTTCCGGCCTTTTAAATACAGTTTTAAGAAGAAGCCTCATAAGGGCAAAGTTAAAAAGTAGAATATTGTTTATGTAAAACTCTTGGCTGTTATCAGCATTTCATATAAATGTACTTAATTACAGTCAGCAGGCTGCCATCATTGCTGGAATAGAAATACGACTTCATTGTAATCATGATCATTATTATCTTAGTTACCTTAGTACCTTATTACCTTAGTAGGAGACATTGAGTGAAAATGGCTAGGGACCAATAACAGTGTGGGCATTTTGAGACACTTATCTGCTATAGCTGGCCCTCCCAGATGATACCCTGTTTTCAAGAGTCTCATGTTTTCCATCTCTAAGGTGATAACATTCAAAAAGAAGAGATTGTTTGATGTTATTGTGTTGTATTTTTTAAAAAGAGGGAAAAAAAGAGAAATTACTCCAAGAATGATTCATCAAGTTTTAAAACTCAAGGGAAGTGGATATTATGGATGATTGACAGTTTATAAAATGACAACTGGAAATAAAATGGGTTTTGTCAAGCTTTGTGAATGGAGCGTGGAGTGGTGCATTGCGATCCGCGATGGCAAGCATTGTGGCTTCTGTCATTCCTTTAAATGTTTTGAGAACAACCATTTAATGCATCTCCCATGGAAAGTCTATTTCTTATTGTATGTGTATAATGCAAGTTAAATATCACTTATTTTTCTTTTTGTTCTATTAAAGTATTCCCCTGCAGTGGTGGTATTGGCAATAATATTGGTTCTAGGAACATGAAATAAAACCTGGTAAATATCATTGGACAGAATCAAAATATAGAGGCAGTGGCTAGGCTCTCTCTCATAGTCTAGTGTTCCTTCTCCGTATTGATCAGGGATCAGTTAAGTTAGTTGACATACACATTGCTTATTTAATGGGTTTTACACTATAGGTTTCTTCATGCCTGGATCTTGACCCATCATTGGATACTGAAATCAATTTGACGAGTTATGACTGGCTTAAAAAGAAAACAGAACAGAATAGAAAATAATAGGCTGGGCCTGGTGGCTCACCCCTATAATCCCAGCATGCTGGGAGGCTGAGACAGGCGGATCACCTGAGGTCAGGAGTTTGAGACCATCCTGCCAACGTGGTGAAACCTCGTCTCTATTAAAAATACAAAAAATTAGCTGGGCATGATGGTGAATGCCTGTAATCCCAGCTACTCAGGAGGCTGAGGCAGGAGAATCACTTGAACCGAGGGGGGCAGAGGTTGCAGTGAGCCGAGATTGTACCACTGCACTCCAACCTGGGTGACAGAGCGAGACTCCATCTCAAAAAAATAAAAAATAAAAAATAAAAAGAAAATAATAGAATAATAGTGTACCATGCATTATAACAATAATAAAATCTTGTTTTATGCACCTCTTATTTCACTTCCATGAACAGTGTGTTTGTATAAAGTATGCTGGTTTAGGGAGACCAGCCTGGTCTTCAGTTGTGAGTATGGCTCCGTGTGGACAATGCTACTCAAAGTAAATGCAACCAGCAATGAAGGACATTGTTCCTAACAAGGACTTGAGCCAGAATTCTCTTGTTCAGCCTTCTTGCCAAGGGCTTAGACATGCTTTCTGCCAGTGTCATCAAAGTATGATGGATGGTTTCTGCTAGTCTAAAAGTAGCGATATCTCATGTCGCTGGAGTGTCTAGGGACAAGAATGCTTTTATTAATCATGCAGCCGCATTAACTAAAAGTGATGCTCACTGTTAACCACTGGTTTCATGATGCCAGGTAGTACTTGAACATCTTCATGGGATGTATCATAATAACTTAGCATCCTTATTTAGCCCTCAGTTATACTGAATTCATTTCATATTTATCCATTTAGATAATTACAGTGCAGTAGTCCTCCCTTATTTGAGGGGGGTGTGTCCCAAGACCCCAGTGGATGTAGAAATGGCAGATAGTAGATATACACTAAGGGTTTTTAATCTGATAACTGAGATGGCTTCTAAGTGACTAACTGGCAGGTAGTATAGACAGCGTGTGGATGGTTGGGCTGGACAAAGGGATGTTTCATGTCCTGGGTGAGACAGAGTGGGTTGGCACAAGATTTCATAGCTACTTGGAATGGCTCACAATTTAAAATGTGTTAATTTTTTTATGTGGAATTTTCCATTTAATATTTTCAGACCACAGTTGACGGCAGGTAACTGAAACCGAGGCTAAGGGGGCTACCATATCATCCTTCTGAAATTCAGCCCCACAGCACAGCAGTGTAGATGGAGATAGAATGTGGAAAGGGCTGGGCATGGTGGCTCATACCTGCAATCCCAGCACTTTGGGAGGTCAAGGCAGGAAGATTGCTTGAGCCCAAGAAGTCAAGACCAGCCTGGGCAATATAGTGAGACCTCATCTCTATAAAAAATTTTTCAAACCCTTAGCCAAGTATAGTGGCATGCGCCTGGAGTCCCAGCTACTTGGGAGGCTGAGGTGGGAGGATTATAATCATGTGTTTTTGTTTTAAACAGCCTAAGTCTGGGAGGCAGAGGTTATAGGGACCCAAGATTGTGCTACTGCACTCCAGCTTGGGCAACAGAGTGAGACCCTGTCTCAAAAAAAAAAAGTGTAGAAAAGATCTCTGTTTTCTATTCATTCTCTCAATTATTCTTTGAAACAAGCAATCTTTAAGCACCTGCTTTGTGCTGTGCTCTTAGAACACAAAAGTAGGTGATACCTTGGCCGTTGGCCCAGAGGAAGAAACAGATAGATCCGCATCATGGCCATTTAGGGTGGGATGCACTAGAATAGAGGGAGATGCATATGAAGGTATCTGAGATTTTAAAGGAAGATGGACAAACTGCATGGTTTGGGAAGACATTACCCATCACAAAGATATTTAAAATACAACTTAACAGGCACATAAAAGAGTTTTCCAGCTGGAGAGAGATAGGGGTTACGGAAGGAGTGGGGGACAGTTCCCAGCCCCAGGACATAGCCTGGAATTTGCTCCTTTCAGCCAGCAGTGGATGTACTTTAGCTGTCTGTTGCTTGTTTTGCTTAAAAATAGAATTCAGAAAAAAATTAATTCCGGAGGCCTGGCTAATTAAGGTTTCACTGTAAGTTTGGCATATCAGAAGCAGTATTACCATCACGTGTGTTTGTTTTAAATATGTTAAGTTTTTGTTACTGTATTTGTGTTGACTGGGGTAAAATGTGTCTGTGTCATTTTGATTTTGAGTTCTCACTTACTAATCCATATCCTTTTGGCATCCCATATCCTCTTCCCAACAAGAATTTAAAGTGTTTATTAAAAAGGAGAGGAGAGGTAGAGGGTCAAATAAAACATCGGCAGCAAGGCAGGTGGCCAAAGCCTGTGGAGGAAGGACAGGAAATGTCTGCTGGAGCTTGTTATAGAGCAGACGCAGAGTGAGCACAGTCAGAAAATAGAGAGATAGGGAAGGGAAGACTTGCTCGGCTCTGGGGAATTCCAGAACGTAGAGGGCAGAGGCCAATTTATTCAACATGATAGTTTCTTGTCTCTAATCTGTCTTGGATTCTTTGAGTATGAGGAGGACAAGTAAATGTTTTGAGGAAGCATGGCATAGCAAGAACACCAGGGGGCCTCGCCTACCTGCCTTTGAAGTTCATGACGTTAGGCAAGACCCTCTCAGAGCCTACGTTCATAGCCGTAAAATTAGCCATAAACATGCTCCCTCCAAGGCCTTCTGTTGGGAGGATTTATAAGGATTTATGCTTAGCACAGAGTGCAGGCCATAGGAGATACTCAGTAAATGGGTTCCCCTCCGGCCCGACCTCTAACCCCACGTGGATTCCTGTGTTAGACTTTGACTAAGAGTGACCCACGCGGCATTGTCATTGCCACGGCTAGAACCCCCATTGTATTTAGTTTAACCTTCACTCTGTAAAGGTCAGAATGCATTTCTACAACACAGTACATTTTAGTGCTGCACACACGGTACAGTCATTTTACTGAGGGTCTTGGTAGTCCCCCCAGAGGTTCATATGTGCCGCTTGCACTCTGCCACCTGTGCTATGGGGCTAGTGTCCCGCAATGACAGTGCATTCCCAGCTTACGCCTGGGAGACGTTGTTAAAGTCCCAGTGGCGGCTGCTATGTTTACATGCTGTTTATGAAAGAGATGGAGTTTGGGTGGTGACGGGAGGGAAGGAGAAGAAGGAAGCGCTGTAACTCCATCTGACGGGCACAGAAACAGAGGAAGAGTAACACGGGTGCTGTGCGTACCCCCTTCCCTTCTTGCTACCCAATCCCTGATCCCGGTTGGATCTCAATGTAGAGTAATAAAACTATGATCAAGATCATGTAAACACAATTTAGTTTTTTGTTAAGCTCCATAGTATACTTCTGCACTTGTTTCTATAAAGCTTCAGATGACCTCAGCAAAAGAGTTGACACTTTGCCTGTAATATAATTTGCATGTCCCTATCCTCTTTAAAAGTGCCGGTTTCCTTGAATCATTTTACAGATATTAACTCCCAAGACAGTGTAAGCATCATGGCCTTTTGGACACGTGGGCTGTTGTCTTCTATTCATTTTGAGGTTGTTAGGGACTCTCTGGGTAATAGACTCTAATCTACGCTATTATTGGTTATTAAATATGGATGACTTGTTTGATGTCGTGGGGCTTGTTTTAAATGACCCCGTTAGGCCAGGCGTGGTGGCTCACACCTGTAATCCTAGCACTTTGAGAGGCCAAGGCGGGAGGATCACCTGAAGTCAGAGAGCCACTGCGCCCGACCCGGAGTTGTACCGCTTCACAGCATCCCAGTTCGAGTCTCAGCCGTGGAACAGGCATCCATGCCCTGGGGCCTGAACTGTGGCGTGGGATTGGGGGGCACAGATCTTTTGGCAGAAGGTGGCCGCCCAGATCCAAGCCTCAGACATCTTTCTTCCCTGTTAGACCTTCCTCCTGGATGAGTCACCTGTGGGGGGGCGGGTGAGAACCTCCTTGTGGAGGCTTTGGGAAAGCCGACGTGGAGCTTGGAGCCTCCACAGTTATATAAATGGAAAGTTAGAAAAAACCAAAAAGGCCTTGTGGGCTTGTAAAGATGGAATACATTGTAGCTGAGGAAATTCTTGGCTGAGAAAATGTGAGGAGTGCTAAGGCGGTGGTTGGAGGATTTTTTTTTTTTTTTCTTGGTAAAGGGAGACAGTGGCTGCAGAAGGCACCAGCTGTCCCCACCTCTTTCCCGTTGTTGAAACAAACATGAAAATGGAAAGGACTTTGCAATGCAGAGTCTAAGGAGGGAAAATGAAAATATGACAGATAGAACTGAATGCATTCCGAAATCTTAGGGGAATAAAAATATGTAGTATCGAGACAGCCCAAAGCTAAGAGTCTGCAAACTCAGAAACAGCAAGAAGCTTTTTCACAAGAAAAGGAAACTCAGTGCTCTAGGTACATAGAGGTGGAGAGGAGGGCCTGTGTATTTTAATCTGTCACTTGATGTCTTGCATAGCTGTAAGATTATCGAGTGATTCAGTTTCCTCTCTGTAGCAACATCCATGAAAATATCTGTTTACTTAATGCCTCCGGAAAACATTCAAATTTATGATTTAATCAGTTTCAAAGTATTTCTGCTGGGTTTTGTTACTTTAATTTAACTTTTTTATTATGTGGTAGCTGGTGGATTATAGGCATATTTAGCGGCTGGGAAATGTCTAAGAAAAGATTACCTTTGATAAAAAGCCAGTAGGAAGGGAACTGAAGGACGCAGAGTCAATGCCTGCAATTTCTTGTTTTCATTTCCCCGGCCCTGGAGTCAGACTGCATAGGTTTGCATCCTGACTCTTCAAGTTACCATGTGACTTTGAGCAACCTTCTTAACTTCTCTGTGCCTCAGTGTCCTCTAAAATGTGATCATAATAGTATTTACCTCATAGATTGTTATGAGGATTAAATTAAATACTATCTAAATGCTTAGAGCAGTATACTATCTTTCAAAAGAAAATTAAGTGTTACCATTTGTAACTACCAGCCTCAAAGACACTTAATTTCTTCTTTGGTTTTCCCACTTAGAACCCAAAGTATATTTCTGTAAATGGGCACAATAGCTGGATCCAGATGTAATGACATTGATTTACATTGTAAGTAACACGCTACTGCCACCAGAGTATTTCTGGACCATGTCTTGATAACTTTCAGTAATTTGGCTGTACCCTGTCCTTCATTCCATACATGTTTATGGAGCATATATTATATGCTAGAAATGACAACAGCTATGGAAAATATAAACATGAAAAATAAAGAGCCCACAGATTAGTGACAAAGACAGAGAAGAAACAAATGCCTTTGATACAGTATTTTGTACATCAAAGTTTTTAGCCCTCTTGACAGTGGCTTGAGAGACCGGGTGCACAGACTTCTTTTGTGCTCAGGTCCTGCAAGTTGTGGGATGGGGGCCGGGATAATTTGCCACCAGCAAGCTTGGGTTAAGCCACCTGCTGCTGCCCAGAATGTGATCCAACCTTTCCCCGTGAAAATGCAACTTTAGGAGTCAGGACCCAGGCAAGAGGGGGAGTGTGTAAAGAACTACAGTGTATTCCACTAAAAACAAATAACTAATCACAAGCAAAACCTCTAGTATATAAACAGAGGCATCCGGGCTGAACACAACCCCACCAGTGACATGTGTACACCAGGGTATAAAAAGTCATACAAATGTCTGTTGTGTTTGACATTTGATCAATCACTATTGGAGTTTTCATCAACTTGTTCAGACTGTAACATAGATCTTTGCTGGGTGGATTAAGGTTTTGAATGTATTGCTTATCTATTTCATCATGCAGTCAAAATCCATCTCCCATGTAAGCCTGTTGTTGGATAGAGCTCCCAGTCATGAAAGTCTGTCCTCTTTTTCTCCCCTTCTATTTCTTGGTATTAATTTCAGCTTAATCAAGCCTTCTGGCCCTGTGATTCCAGGAACAGTTCGGTTCTGGCTAAAAGCAAAAGAGAAAACCGCCTGTTTTAGTCGCATAAGGTGATGTGGCAAGAACTTGTTTCTGAAGAATCCAAGATCTAGCCATTTTCAGCAGCGGTCATAGTGGACTGGAACGGGGGCGCCACCTGCAGGCTAAGGGGAAAAACACAGAACGAGAAACACCCTTGCTTTACAGGGCAGGCATTTAAAGGCAAGGGAAATTCAGTCCCTCTGTGATAGACAGTAAAGAACTCAGCAAGCTCTCTCGTAGATAAATATGCATGAGAATGCATCGTTGGAAGAGCTCTCACGTATTCACTTCATTCCTGCCTTTGGAGTTTCAGAATGTTTTACATTTTATGTTCATTTATATTTTTGTCAGAGTATGGAGATCCTCAAATCATCTCCCAGGGTGCTTGCTGCTGCTTGGTACTGCTTGCTGCTCTTTTCAGAGATAGCAGTGCCAGGCAAAGTATTCTGCACTCTCATAAGAAGAGGTGAATGTCATTGTGTTCCCTGTGAATATGAGGCAGGGAAGGACTCTCTGGCCCTGAGCCAGAGTCCTCACACTGCTTTGGTGTCTGGCCTTTCCAACAGGTCTAAATATCTGCTCCATCTACACCCTAGTTTTACAGAAACAACAGTGCTAATCTAGAATGAAGGCAATATTGACAGCAATGATGATCAAACGTTCGTTTTTTCAGTATGCCGTGAAAAATAGCTTGGTCCAAAATAAAATTCTGTCCATATATTTCTATTTAGATGCATACCTCCCATAAAGGTAAAATGTTTTTCTCGGACGTAATTTCAGATTCTCTGTGTGCCCTACCAACAGATCAGATTTCTCCTAAGTTTTTCAGTGGAGAATGTGATCGGCAAATGTATCAGCTTTTCCTCTGTTAGCTTTGTTGATTGATGCTTTTGAGGGACAGAGTAGGTTTATGTGCTGATTTGTGCATTTTATCAGGCAAAAGGGACATGGCAGATGTGGAAGATGCTTTTAAGAACTTCACCAAGAAGCTTGAGGGCCACCCTAAGGGAAGCTCTGCTCTCCTTCAGCTGAAGCTCTCCAGGGACAGTAGGAGCTGATGTTTTCAGAAGCATCGTGCTGCATGGGGTCAGCGTTGCAAGTTCAGGAATGTCAGGATGCAGCCCTGTGTCTAGAGTACTTACGGCTAGGACAGGCGCACATGTAACTATAATAACAAGCCAGCTTGGAGCAGCACTGTGGAGGGGCACACAGGATGAAGAAGGGTGTCTTAGCTGGAGTTGCTACAACAGAACGCTGTAGACTGGGCAGCTTAAATGCGGATGTATGTTTCTCACAGTTCTGGAGGCTGGAAGTCCAAGAGGAAGGCGGCGGCTGATTCAGTTCCTGGTGAGGGCTCTCTTCCTGGTTTGCAGACGGCCTCCTTCTCACTGTGTTCTTGCATGGTGGACAAAAAGAGGGCTCTAGCGTCTCTTCTTATAGGGACACTAATTGCATCATGGGGGCCCCACTTGTTTGATATCATATAATCTGATCATCTCCCAAAGGCTCCACCTCCTAGTACCATCACACTGGGGATTAGGATTTCAATATGTGAATTTGGGGGTAGGGGAGACTAACATTCAATCCATAACAGAGGGGAAGATTCAGCTGTAGGATTATCAGGCTGAGAGAATTAGACTCTATTACCTTCCCCGCCTACACAAACCCCCATGTACTGATGAGAAAAGTAAAGCAGCAAAGGGGAGGGTACTGAGCTTAGCAGCAGCTGGCTTCATTGTCAGTTCCATACCTGGGAGAGCCTCAGAGCCCACCCTCTGTGAAAGGAGGAAGGCATGAGCATGTAAAAAATATATACTTCTCCATGGAAAAGATGGTTTTGACATTCCTGGAGGCATGGTACCTATTTCAGATCTCCTTAGAGCTTCTGTTAAGTGGGTGCCTCTCTTTTTTTTTGAGACGGAGTTTCGCTCTTGTTGCCCAAGCTGGAGTGCAATGGCACTATCTCGGCTCACTGCAACCTCTGCCTCCCAGGTTCAAGCAATTCTCTTGCCTCAGCCTCTGAGTAGCTGGGAGTACAAGTGCACACCACCATGACCGGCTAATTTTTTGTATTTTTAGTAGAAACAGAGTTTCACCAAGTGAGTGCCGCTTTTAAGAAGTCAAACAATAGGCAACGTGTGGACGATGCTTTTAGTTTATCTAAGTCCTGTTTTGGCTTTGGGGTTTCCATGAGATGCATTTTATCCTGAGGTTGGCGAAGTGCAGCATTAGGGTAACTTTGCTCCCACGAATTCCAGGGGTGTCCCTTGCTAACTGGCTTCTCACAGCAATGACATTTGAGGCTGGAATGGTCTGTCTGTCAGCACAGTACACAGTTGTGCACTGGTGGCTTATTGGTTAAAACAAAAACCAAAAAGAAACAGGGAGGGAACGCAGACTTGGATCCATGTTTGTAGAAATCTGAGCAGGGAGAAGGGAAGAAAGGAGAGTTGGGGCACCCCTACGTGTCCTCCCTTCAGTTGCAGCCCAGCGTCTAGACCTCAGCTGGTTTGTCAACACACCAAGTGTGGATCCTTTTGTCAGAACAGAATCCCTCAACTGAGACAGAATGCCAGTATGATTGATTCATAATAAAATGTGTAATTATCCAGTGGGCTCATGTTGACTAAGTAGCATCATCTTTCCCCTTTAGGCAAAAATACTTAGAAAGGCAAACTATAATCAGAAGATCGCTTGGATGGATGGGATCAGAGCAGGAGGAGGGAATGGGGTTATGTTGACAGCTGGTGCCATCAGGCTATGATAGATGGTCTGGAACCCTCACCTCCACTGCGAGGACATCCCTGCCACAGCCCGTGGTCACGGCGTGTAGCCAGGACTCTGCTTTCCCCGTGTGGCCCTACGGAGCGGCTGCTGACTGGGAAGGGGTGGGCTTCTCTAAGTCTCTTATCTATGATCCCCCTGCTGACCAACCCCACTGTCACCCCCCCACCCCCGTAGGCATAGGCATGTTATATCTTTAGAATATGAATCCAGGGCCGGGCGCGGTGGCTCAAATCTGTAATCCCAGCACTTTGGGAGGCCAAGGCAGGTGGATCACGAAGTCAGGAGTTAGAAACCAGTCTGGCCAACAGGGCAATACCCTGTCTCACTAAAAATACAAAAAACTAGCTGGGCTTGTTGGCAGGTGCCTGTAATCCCGTCTACTCAGGAGGCTGAGGCAAGAGAATCGCTTTAACCCAGGAGGCAGTGGTTGCAGTGAGCCAAGATCACACCACTGCACTCCAGCCTGGGCAACAGAGCAAGACTCTGTCTCAAAAAAAAATGAATAAATAAATCAATAAATACATAAAAATAAATAGGTACATTAAATTATACACACACACACATACACACACAGAGTATCTAATTATCCCTAGTTTTTTAGTTACCGGTTTTTATTGATACATAATGCTTGTACCTATTTATGGGGTGTACATGATGTGTTACTCGCATACAATGTGTAATGATCAAGTATCATTACTTCAAATATTTGTCTCTTCTATGTTGGGAACACCTCAAGTCCTCTCTTCTAGCTATTTTGGAATATACAATGCAGTGCTATTAACTAAAGTCCCCCTACTCTGCTGTGGAACATTAGAACTATTCCTTCTATCTAACTGTATGTTTGTATCCATTCACCAACCCCCCTCAGATGCCCCCAACACCCTTCCAGCCTCTGGTATCTATCATTCTACTCTCCACCTCCATGAGATCCACTTTCTCAGCTACCACATATGAGTCATCACAGTTCTTGATGATGTATTTCCCTATGCCTATAGCTTTTTGCTTTTTCATTCTTTTATAACTAAATCTGAACATTGGCCTACCTAGAGTCCAGTGACCATCCAGTTGGTCACTTCTGTTCTATGTGATCAGTTCCCTCTTTGTCTCTTCTCAGATGCACGACTACTGCGATATCTTCATTTCTTATCACTGGCTGCTTCAGAGGCATTTTATCATTTTCTTCTTTTAAAATAAATAATAGCAAAATGCCCCAAATATTCAACAGACAGTTGAACAAATACTGCTCTGTAGATGGATACAGCGATTCTGTGCAAACTTAACTTTTAGCTTGAAGTGGTTGGCACACTACAAGGCGTAAATTATTTGTGGGAAAATCTAGCTTTTGCATAGAAAAGGTGATGTCACCATGTGATATAACATAGTATGCTGTGTTTTCAGAAAGTAAATATACAAAAGTTAGGGAAGCTGCTAACCACAATCAGATGATACTTGGATCTCAGGCGGAGAAGCGTGGGATGGCATTTGGCTTTTTTTTTTTTTTTTTGAGACGCAGTCTCTCTCACCCAGGCTGAGTGAGCGTGGTGCAGTCTCAGCTCATCGCAACCTCCGCCTCCCGGGTTCAAGCGTCAGCCTCCCATTACAGGCGCGCGCCATGACACCCTACTGATTTTTGTATTTTTAGTAGAGACAAGGTTTCACCATGTTGTCCAGGCTGGTCTCGAACTCCTAACCTCAAGTGATCCACCCGCCCCAGCCTCCCAAAGTGCTAGGATTACAGGTGTGAGCCCCTGCGCCCGGCCCATTTTGCCTACTTTAATAAATTTAGTAAATAGTTATTGAATGCCTGCTGTGTCAGGCACAGTCCTAAGCATCTGTCATCAAGTTCTAACAAGGGGGAGCATGAGGGGACACCTTCCTGGTGCCCTTATGATACCGCCTCACACTTTATCTCTCTGAAGTGGTTTTGAAATCCCTTAGACCAGGGACTCTCAGCCTTGGCGCAGTTGACATTTGGGGCTGGAGAATTCTTTGCTGCAGAGGATGTCTTGTGTATTGTAGGATGTTTAGCAGCACCCCTGGCTTCCACCCACTAGATGCCAATAGCATCCCCAGTCTCCAAACATTGCCATATGTCCCCTGTGGGGCAGAATCACCCCAGCTTGAAAACCATTGCATCAGACCCTCCAGCTTTCTTGACTTTGCCAGAAAAATTTGCATTGGGCCTGCCTACTGTTCCATCTCAGTGCTGTATGTGTTGAGCCAATTTGTTCAAAAGCCTCAGAGTGGTGCATGGGAGACGGGCTCTGGGAGTGAAAATGCGGCTGGTTCATAGCAATAAGTATGTGCTGTGTCATGAGAACTTGTCACACCTAGTGTTTTGCACACCCAGCACCCTGCACCTTCTTTGCCCCATTTCCATCCCCCGAGATGAAGGCTGCGACTGCATCATGTGAACTGGAACAATTCAACTAAATTAACAGTACGGCATCATGCAGAGAGTGGGCCTGGAACATTGGCTGAATGTTTTTAAACTATATTTCTGGAATTGAACTGGTATCTTGACCCAGTGTGCACACTTAGCATGGTGTTCACTGCAATTCAAGATGGGAGTAGAGGCCAGGCTGCTACCATCAACCACGGCCCAGCTGTCAGGACTCTCTCATTAGAGCAAGGAGGGTAGCAAGGGAGTGGACTGGCAACACCAGATCCCGTCCGTGAGCAATGCTTCTACCCAGATAAATCAGGGTATATGTATTCACTGGGGATACACCGTGACGTTTTCTCATTTTAAATGTATTGGTCAGTGTTAAAAACAGAATGCCATTACCTGAGAAGTAGGCCAGTGATAATGTACATTTCGTAGTCTTTTATTACATTTGGTTTAAAGTATTATTCAGCAGACATAACATCTTTTTAGAAGCAGTCTTTGTATTGGTTTTGTAAGTAATTTTAAAAATTACATTTTGATTTTCAACATTTACTCCAATTTTTTGGTACATTTTTACAGCCAAGTTACGCTTTCACAGTGAACTATAAGGGAAATAATGAGGAGCTCTTAGCTGCTTGTTCCTCGTGGTCGCCAGGAAAATCAGTATAATTAGGCTTCCGTGAAAGCCACTGGATAGTCCTCATAAAAAATAATCACCAGTATTCCCAGTAATATATTCAGTGCCGGGCAGCTTGGAGTAATGGAGACATCAGAAGAAAAATTGGTGAAGTTATTGTTAGCAGAACCACCTCTTACTCAAGGCAACTATCTGAAGTTTTGAAGTGGTCTTTTCTCCTTCCTAATGAGAACAGTACATGTACATTCTTCTCCATAAAAAAAAAAGATTTTGACCAGCCCAGGCAACATAGACCCCGTCGCTCCAAAAGTAAAAACAATTAGCCAGGTTTACTGGTACATGCCTGTGGTCTTAGCTACTCGGGAGGCTGAAGTGAGAGGATCACTTAAGGCCAGGAGTTCAAGACCAACCTGGACAACATAGAGAGGCTTCGTCTCTACTAAAAATTAAAAAAAAAAAAAAAAAAAAAAAAGCTGGATGTGGTGGTGCACACCTGTGGTCCCAGCTACTTGGGAGACTGAGGTGGGAGGATCGTTTGAGCCCAGGTGTTTGAGGCTGCAGTGAGCCACGATTGCATCACTGCACTCCACCCTGGGCAACAGAGTGAGACCCTGTAAAAAAAAAAAAAAATTGCAAAGAAAGAAATTTCAGCATTGAAAGATATAGATACTATACTGAAATTATTAACAAGTGCAGTGTGTCATTATAGACCTGAAAGAAAGGGTGTATTTCATACTAAATTATCTGTATTCACAATGCTGAGGAGTTGAAAATTTCTTTTTCCCAGTAGGAGCTTCTCTTCTCCCGTTCTCCACTGACCCCTTACAAAGTAAGAGCAGGATCCAAAGCTCATCAAACCCGTGTGTCATTTCAGCAAGCCGTTGACTCGTGGTTTTTTGGTTTGATTTCTAGTTTTGTAATGATTGGGCTGTCTCCTATTATATTGAAACATGCAGTCTTGAAATAGGGTTCAAAAGACAACTTTTAATGATTCACAGACATTATTTGGTTTCTTTTAAGCAGGTAGAGAAAATACCAGCATTACCACTTACCTTGAATTTTGGCTTGATTTTGTCTAAATTGCAATATTTGATTTTTTATACAGCATAAGAAAGTTTCTCGTCAACTCTGGTTTATCTTATGCCTTTGCTTCAGTAATGGTACCCACACGGTGGGAATCTTATGCCTGAAAGAGGGATTTTAATTAGTAGACACTCAAGCCACCAGATGGCTCCCTTTGGTTTAAAAATCTCCACTTGGGGGAAATAAATGGACTTTTCCCAAGTAAATTTAGAATAATGCCCTAAAGTTGTAACGTGAGCAGGTCTTCAGAGTTTCAAGCTGAAGTTACAGGTTTAGAGTTGTCCGTTGGAGGTTTTGGTTTCTTCGTTTAATGATCTAAAAACAGGTTATGACACAAGATCTTCACGACGGTTTTACCACACGCATCATGACTTGGAATCTTCGTTGGCTCTTCTTGTTTTTTTCATTCAAAGTTGAAACGCCTCACCTCTTCTTTCTTTTTCTCTCTACTAACCATTTTCTGCTAAGCACACCATACCTTATCAGTCTCATAACTGGGCCGCCTAACTCTCCCTAAGATAGCACTGGGAGTTGACAGCCAGAGTAATTGTAAGTCATGTGCTGCTCATCTGACTAACAGTCCCTGCTAGCCTTGCCTGCTTCTTTTGCATAGACCCCACTCTTGGGCACTTTCACATCTGCTAAGTCACTGAAACCCAGTGGGGTAGATTCATCTTATCGAAAAGAAATAGAGACAAGGTATGATAGTTACAAGGTATGAACTTCCCAAAGGTTCTCATGGGAAGTTCCCCATTAAAATTGTTGAAGAGGCCGGGAGCAGTGGCTCACGTCTGTAATCCCAGCACTTTGGGAGGCCAAGGCGGGTGGATCACCTGAGGTCAGGAGTTCAAGACCAGCCTGGTCAACATGATGAAACCCTGTCTCTACTAAAAATACAAAAATTAGCCAGGCGTGGTGGTGCATGCCTGTGATCCCAGCTACTTGGGAGACTGAGGCAGGAGGATCACTTGAACCTGGGAGGTGGAGGTTGCAGTGAGCCGAGATCACACCACTGCACTCCAGCCTGGGTGACAGAGTGAGACTGTGCCAAAAAAAAGAAAAAAAGAAAAAGAAAACTGTAAAAGAGTTTCCCTCTTTTCATGAATGTACCACAATAGGTCTCTTTTGCAGACTCTCCTTGTATCAAAAGAAATCTGGGAGGGAACAGTCCCCTGGCTCCTGTGGGCAGGGGTGAGGCAGGCAGGGGAGTAAGTAGGCTGGATTCAGCAGCCTGCAACAGAATCCTTTTTTGCTTTTTAGGGTTAGAGCCACTTTGCACTAACCTTTCCACTGACAGAACCACTCACCAGGAAACTGAAGGAAGTCAAGAATAACCCAATGCCAGCACTGAACCACTGCGTCCCTGCCAGTCTTACTCCTTCTTCAGGGAGCACTTTTTACCTGGCAAGACTGTTTCACAGTTATCCCAGGGTGAAACCTATGGATAACCCTCTTTTAGCAGGTGTAGGGGCTAGAAAATAATTGCTCATCGCATCCCAGCCTTTAGATTCCAGTCCTCTGGGAAGTGTGGCTGAGAAGTCAGTATGGGGGGACAGTTGCGAGCAATCCAGCTGAAGTTTTAGCAACAGAGGAATCACCTGAGGATATCACTGAAACAAAGGATGCTGGGCCCTGCCTTCAGAGATGCTGATTCATGAGTCTGGGTGGGAAAGGGGGCGTGAATTTGCATCTAGAACAAGCTCCCAGGTGATACCAAGGACTGGTCCAAGGACAACCCTTTGAGTAGCAAGACCTTTAAGAACTTGCTCCTAATCCCCAGCTCTTGTCACTGGGAAGGAGGGATGCCTTTGGAGGTGAACAACAGAGCCACTCAAACCATTTTCCATCTGAACCACAGAGGATTGGATGTCACTCGGGACTCATGACTTGAATTAGGGTGTAAAAGAACCCAGCCTGGTCCGTCTGCAGAATTCCTAGTGAAGAGTCACTGTTGGGGTATCAATGAGAGAAGAGGCTGTGCATTGGAGCAGCATGGAGACAATGCACCTCTGGTTTTAGGCCTTCATTTATGGATGATTTTAGACAGTCCCATTAAAGACACAGTTCCCTTGAACTTCACAGGCATGCTGAGTGATGACAAACCTTGGCAGGTCTGTGACCAGTCTCTTCCAACAAGTTGCTTTAAGGCATTCCTACTAATCTTTCAACCCACCCATTGCTTAAGGGTAATAAGATCTAGAGGTGACATGATAGATAAGACTGTTGACACATTCTTTAATCTCAACTAAGCAAACAGAGACTCATTGTCCCAAGCCAGTGACTGGCCCAATGCCCTGAATGTCTTAACAGAGTTTGACAGGGAAATAGGAGCCCTTCAACCCTTTTTTGAGAATGAAACTACATTAGTGAGAAGATTATTCTTCCCTCTCAAATGACCCCGAAGAATCAATAAGGATTCAAGGGTTTTCCTCTCCACGGTAAGGAGGTTGTTCTTGGCAAGTTACTCTGAGAAGCCTGTTGTATGCCTTGTCCTCCCTCAAGTCATTTCAGCCTTAAAATTGAATTAACTGCAGGCCAAGGACATACATGAACCACTTGAGTCATTTTTCAAAAGCAAATGACAGGGCACCTGTCTTCTGGAATTGGTGAATCCGTTCAGCGGAGACTCTTGGCAAGGCTTAGTGTGAGATGATATAAATAGGCCCTGACCTGAGGGGCTTGTTGTCCTTGGGTGAGGTAGAGGCATTTGTACACAAAAAAATCACAAACTGGCTAAACTGTGCCACATGATTAGCAAACACGCTCATGCCCAATCAGCAAGATCTTCATCGTCAAGGGACTAATGTCTGGAGAAGCTTGGCTGTATGGAATAGCATGGCCATTAGTCTCATAGCCTGTTGTGGTTCCCCGCACATTTCAATTACTCGGTAAGTAATTCGAGACCAGTCACAGGCTTTTTTCTCACATAATGGACAGCCTTGATGAGGGCTAGCAATTTCTTCGCTTCTTATTCCAAATACATCCCACTTATAAAAACACCTTCTGGAACTCTACACAGGGAAGAATAGGATTTAATCACAGGAAATGTATCGGCAGGCTGTGCATTACTCAATTTCGCACTGTTGGGAGCAGGTTAAAATCTGGGATCCATGGTATTAGATGGCTCCAAGCTTCAAAATTTTGTGTTGCTTTCATTGGCTGCCATCCACCATCCATCCATCCATCCATCCATCCATCCATCCATCCATCCATCCATTCATCCATCCATCCATCCATCCATCCATCCAAAAATATTTACTGAGCATCTACTAGGTGCCAGGGCCTTTGTAGGCATCAGGAATATAGTAGTGAACAAAATAGACCAGGACCCTGTGCTCACATAGCTTATTACCTAGCGGAGGGTAACCCGTAGTAACAGGTGCACACATGCATGAACTAGGTGCCTCCAGATAGTAATCATTAGGCCACGTGGCTCAATGGGAAATGACTGAGGGGAGATGAGGGTCACGTGGACCAGTGCCTCCTTTGATAGACAAGCACTGGTTACGGACATGGCCCTAGACTCCAGGTGTCAGAATTGCCACTGTAGACCTACTGTCTGTAACAGAGAGTTTTTGTAGGAGTTACTGAAACCCCTCACTGCCTCCTAAGTGCAGCAGGCTCTATAGCTAGAGGGGGCTGTTTCCCTGAGTGAGGTAGCTTTCTGAGGTCTCTTTTATAAGGGCATTAATCCCATTCACAATGGCTCCACCCTCATGACCTAATCACCTCCACAGGCCCCCGCTCCTAGCACCATCACCTTGGGTATTAGAATTTCAGTACTAGCATTTTGGGAGACAGTCCATGGTAGACTTTTTAAAGATAACATCAGGCCAGGTGCGGTGGCTCACACCTGTAATCCCAGCACTTTGGGAGGCCGAGGCGGGTGGATTATGAGGTCAGGAGTTCGAGACCATCCTGGCAACACAGTGAAACCCCATCTCTACTAAAAATACAAAACAATTAGCCGGGCATGGTGGCGGGTGCCTGTAGTCCCAGCTACTCGGGAGGCTGAGACAGGAGAATGGCGTGAACCCAGGAGGCGGAGCTTGCAGTGAGCCGAGATCGTGCCATTGCACTCCAGCCTGGGTGACAGAGCGAGACTCCATCTCACAAAAAAAAAAAAAAAAGATAACTCCAAATAATTTGAAAAGGAGTATAAGTTTTAAAGTTATCCCCAGAAGTTATAGAAATTTGCCCTTCAGCATCCTCATCTGTAAATGGAGAAAATGATACTTCATAGAGAAGTTACGAGGAATTCTTAGCCAAGCCCTGGGCACACGATAACCATCTGGCAAATGTTGGTTTCTTCCCCCCTGGCCTACCAAAGGATTTGGACCAGGTCAGGTCAAAGGTCCTTACCATTTACACTTGAAGCTGTAAGATTAAAATCCCTGTCCTAACAGAGTTTCTAGCATTAAGGCAGAAACAAAAGAAATGTAAGGCATGGATGGCCCTGATCACTAAAAGGGATGTGATCTGTTGGGAACTGCTTGGAACAAGAGTGAGAAGTAGAAAAGAGTAAACAGTCAGGAAATGTGATTTAATAAGTATGTGATGGAATACTGAAAGTGATAATTAGTATATCTCTGATGGAGGCATAATCGGTGCTCTCGGGGCAGGTGGAAGATGGTGTGGGCTGGAATTTGAGTGTAGATGGGAAAAGGTAGAAAGGAGGGTGTTCCCAATTCCACATGGGAGGAAGAACTGTATGAACACAGCATGGGGAAAAGAAGAAATGGACATGAAAAGGCTAAAGTCCCAGGTGTCAGGCGGTGGGTTTGTGTATTGCAGGCCCACACGTCTTAAAGCAATCTCATTGAGTCACACTTAATTAATTTAGAATTTATCATTATTTAGAAGGAGACAAACTACAGTTTGGGAGAATTGAGATTTATTAGGTGTTTGAACGGCCTGGACGGGAGAATTGTAGAATTTTTGCTTTAAAAGGAAAAGATGTCCGACCTCTCCCGCGTAACAGATGAGGCGTCAGCAGCTCACAAGGTTAGGTAGCTTCCCTGACCTCACACAGCTGGTTAACGACAGAACCCAAACTAATTAAATCCTGCATTTCCCTGCATCATTTTCGGGGCATCTCATCTCAGAAAAGGAGAGGAAGGTCATCTACTTAAGGAAATAAACTATTGAAAATACCACAGTAGTATTGATTACATAAAGGCAACATGGTACAGATGAACCTGCATCTTTTGCTACTGTGTAAGCTCATCACTAATGAATGAAAGCAAGACCTCCAAGAGGCACAATAGTTACTATGTAAATTGAAAGGAATTTTTTTCTATTAAAATACATAATTAATAATTGTGTTTATATCCTTGCAGTAGTTTAAAACTCCATTAGCAGATATTTTTTATTTTTTTACTTTTATTTTTTTTGTTGTTGTTGTTTTGACACTCTGTCACCCAGGCTGGAGTGCAGTGGCATGATCTCAGCTCACTGCTACCTCCACCTCCCAAGTTCAAGCAATTCTCATGCCTCAGCCTCTCGAGTAGCTGGGATTAGAGGCGCGGGCCACCATGCCCAGCTAATGTTTGTATTTGTAGTAGAGACGAGGTTTCACCGTGTTGGCCAGGTTGATCTCAAACTTTGACCTCGAGTGATCCACCCACCACGTCCTCCCAAAGTGCTGGGATTACAGGTGTGAGCCACTGCACCCAGCCTCCATTAGCAGGTTTTTAAATGTATTTCTATCTGTTTGTCTTGGGCTGCCTTCTGTTTTAACAGAGTGAGGAAAATGGCATCCCTGTGCATGGAGAAGGGTTTGTGTTCTGGGGCTCTCCAAGTCCTTGAGCGGGTTCTGGAGTCACTAAGGATAGGAGTCACCTCACTTAGAGGAGCTTTGCTTGTGCAGAGGTCTCATCTGCTTTGGATTTACTACACCCATCACTCTGTGTCCTCTGGTAGAAGAATGGAATGTGATTGCTGGACAGAAGCAAAACCTTGTAAATCCACTTTAAAGAAAGCAAACGAATATATCCCTGTTGTCCTAAACAATGAGAAGTCCTCACATTTAAATGGCTCTTTGGGAAAATATTCATACTTTGAAGAGCTAGACACGAGGCAACCGCTGTCTGAGCTTCATAGGAAGGAGATGCTTCTTCTGTGTGAATGAAATAAAACTCAGCTCAGGGCAGCCTGACTTCTATGGGCCTTCACTTGGGTCTAGGCAGCCAACAGAATGTGATCCATCTGAGTTGGAGGCTGCAGTGAGCTATGGTCACACTGCTGCACTCCAGCCTGGGTGACAGAGCCAGACCCCATCTCTTAAAAAAACAAACAAAAATGTAATCCATCTGTGTCCCAGTGGCTGCCACCTGAGATGTTTGATGTAATTGGGGGAAAAAAAAAAAAAAAAAAGGCACGTTTCTTTCAGCCATATCTCTTTCAACAATCTAAACTCCACAAATGGTAACAAATGGTAACCAGGCACATCTGTCTAGTATTTTGCAGCAGAAGCAATGGGGCCACTGTGTTTCTGCTTAGCCGTGTGGACTGGGGACAGCTGGGGAACCCTCAGATACGCAGTCCTCTGTAGGCTCAGCTTGCAGATCCCTGCCTGGTGCCCGGTCACATTGCCACAGGAGCCAGTAAGAAAATAACAGCAGGGGCACGTTGTCTGCCATGGAACTCGGCACCCATGGAATGCATTCATATTAGGCTGGTGCAAAAGTAATCGTGGTTTTGCCATTACTTTTAATGGCAAAAATTAAAAGTAATGGCAAAAACCGCAATTACTTCTGCACCAGCCTAATATATTCTTATGTGTGAAAGTATTTGTAGCTTCTTTCCATTAAACTCAAAAGTAGGGGGTTTTCTTCCTCAACAATAAAGGACATCAAAGAGGTAATTTTCAAGAGAAAGTGCAATGTCAACTCAAATATATGAATCCAAACATCATTTTTTAAAAGATGATTTAGCCAGAACAGCTAGTAATCTAACAAACTTTAACAGCTTTCTTAAAAAGTCATAAGTACAGTGAAACCCCGTCTCTACTAAAAATACAAAAAACTTAGCCGGGTATGGTAGCGGGCGCCTGTAGTACCAGCTACTTAGGAGGCTGAGGCAGGAGAATGGTGTGAACCTGGGAGGTGGAGCTTGCAGTGAACCAAGATCGTGCCACTGCACTCCAGCCTGGGTGACAGAGCGAGACTCCGTCTCAAAAAATAAAATGAATAAATAAATGTTAAAAATAAAAAATAAAAAATAAAAATAATGTTAGCTATGCAGGATTCCCACAATCCCATTTTGTTCCACAGCCATTGGCCATAACAATAAAATTTTGGTATCAAATGTTGCACATATTTAAAATTGATATTCCCCCAGAAAGAATGTTTTTCATTTGTTTTTCTTTAAATCTCATAGTTTTCTTAACGGATTTACAGGCAGCACTTGAAGTTTTTAAAATATAATGAATACTAACTTTTCTACTCTCCCCACACATCCTAAACACATTGAGAAGAAATTCTCATAGGCAGGCCTTTTAGTATTTCAGCCTTAGCCATGTGTCATATGCCTTTGACAAGCACCATTGTTGGGATGATAAGACATTCGGAGACATTAAGTTGCAACAGACAAGAGTGTCTTGTGGGCACAATCTTTCATATCATGGAGGTTCCTGGAAAAACACCACAGCTTGAAACACAACCTTGGCAAAAGTGGAAACCCCTGGTAAACCCATCAGATCTTGTGAGACTCATTCACCATCATAAGAATAGCACAGGAAAGACGGGCACCCATTATTCAATTACCTGCCCCCTACCCGAGTCCCTCCCACAACACATGGGAATTCTGGGAAATACAATTCGAGTTGAGATTTGGGTGGGGACATAGCCAAACCCTACCAAACCCTCACAGCAACAGTGAGGGGCCGTGGGACTAGCATCCAATAGGTTCATCTAGAGCCTATGATTACAGTGCAGGCGGCGGAGGGCCCTCATTTGGGATCTTCACTCCAACACTTACATCTGACAAGCCACTAAGCCCCCTCCTTCTCAATTTCCTCGTCTGTTGAATGGAGACAATAGTTCATGCCTCAAAGATGGAGCAGTTCTGAGGGTTAAATGAGATAATGTACAAAAACATGTTAAGCATGCTTCCCGGCATATAGCGATTACAATATACACGATGTCACTCCCTGGTCCAAATCTTTGTGTGAGACCCTGTGCCTCCAGTCTGGAGCAAAGTGGCAGTTTACCTTTCTATTCTTATATGGCACGATTTGTTTTCTAAATAAGGTTTATTTGCCACCTTTTCTGAGCCTTTGTTCCATAGTAGTATGAAGGTAAATTGGAGGAGGATGAGTCATTCAGGGTGAAGCTAGACAGATATTCTAACAGCTGAGAGAAACCGAGAAGACGTCTTCCTTAGTAGCAGTGAAGATGGAGATAGAAGGAGAGAATGGTAATATTTTAAGAGAGAAATTGCAGAATGAAAAATGCGAGTTAATGTTGGGTGGGGAGTCATAGACAATCTCCTAGGTTTCTGGCTTTGCTGACCAGGTGGGTGACACTGAAAGCACAGCAGGAAATTTTCAACACTTCTTGGCATAGAGCAACTTCTTTAATTAATTGGATTTCCATCAGACTTGGCAATAATCAGATCATGGGCTCATTTCATCAATCCTCAGTGTTACTCAGGATTAACCATTCCACAGCGTGTACAGCCACAGAAGAATTATAACTCCAGGTAACGTTCTAGAAACATCAGAATTAAAATGCCAGCCAGTGACTCTTCATTCAGTAAATTTCATTTATGTTATGCCATACACCCGAATCCAATTTGTTTTGAATGAGTGTGCGTGTTAGCATTTCTTTGAGCTATTTGGCTCAAATGCTTCAATGGTTCCTGAATTGAATTCGCTTTTTTTGGCCAAAGAATTGAAAATGTTCATTTTATTGTAAATTTCAAAACCATACTTATCTATTATATATACAGTCATTGTATGTATACTCATTTTCTAAATTATTTAGCAGTTCTTGAAAGACCAGAGATTTCAAGGCGAGATGATCACATCGTAAGCATCTCCAAGACTGTGGATGAAGCCCCCTCTGGTGGGCTAAATCCTAGATCTCTTGCGCTTCACCTGAGCAGTGGTTTGTGTTAAATTATAGACACAGGCCGGGTGCAGGGGCTCCTACCTGTAATCCCAGCACATGGGGAGGCTGAGGCGGGTGGATCACTTGAGGTCAGGAGTTCAAGACCACCCTGGCCAACATGGTGAAACTCTATCTCTACTAAAAATACAAAAACGGTAGCCTGGTGCATGCCTGTAATCCCAGCTACTCGGAAGGCTGAGGCAGGAGAATCACTTGAACCCGGGAGTTGGAGGTTGCAATGAGCCAAGATCACGCCACTGCACTCCAGCCTGGGCGACAGAGCGAGACTCCATCTCAAAAAAATAAAATAAGATTAGACACAAACCTCTTTGACTTGGCTGTATCCCTCTTTGACTCGGATACTAGAAAAATCTCAGAACTGTGTTTGTGACCTGCTTTCACCAAGTCCAGAGAACTTCATGGCCTGGCTTTGGGCACCAGCCTCTCCCTACTTCTCATCTTAGATTTAATCCTCTCCTTAGCCCAATTGTTCTTACTTGTATCGAATTTGCTTTCTCTTTCTGTGTTGTCTGCATCCTTTCAAGCCGCCTTTCAGGCCTGCTCTTTGGAACAGAATTGGGCGGAAAAAGTAGCTCATTATTGGTGGATTTGGGCATTTGGACAGGTCTCTCCTCACACCTCGAAGAGTCGCTGCCACAGAATAAACATTCAGTAAGCATTTGTTAAAATGGTAAACATTTACTTGTTTCCATCTGTGCAATGGAGGTGTGATTCCAAGCGTTTACCTTGCCTGAAGTGCCTTAGAATAACAGGATGTGAATAGTAACAATAATGGCTAGCCTTTGTCAAGTCCTTTCCCTGTGTCCGCTTTTCATAGGTCTTATTCAGTCCCCGATGATCCTGAGAGATAAGTGCAATAATTATGCCCATTTTACAGGTGTGAGTTTAAGAAAGGAAAGTATCTTTTTTTCAATTCGCGCAGCAAGAAGCGAAGGAGCAAACCTTCAGTCTCTTCACCCCTGCCCTGCGATGCCGTGTCCAAGGGGCAGCGATGGCAGAAGCCTGGCTCTCCAAAAGGAGCTGGTCACTCTCGCCTCTAGTGGTACCAACCCTCTCTCTGTACCAGACCCGATTCTGAATGTCCTGCCGTGACCTTGACGTAAGGAACAGCAGGCTGAGATGTGGAGCTGGCAGCCTGGCAGGTTCTAATCCCCAAAGAGTTATGGGGTGGCACAGTCAGCATCTTTTTTTTTTTTTTTTTTAAGAAATAAGAAATTAAGAAGCTGTAACCCCTCCTCGCCCTCCAGATACTCCATTGCTATGGGGTTGAGAGATGGCTGGCACCACACTCGGATTGCAAAGGAAAGAGAAGGATAAGCTGATTTTGATTGAAATTCCACTGTAGGCACATGGAGGAATTTGAACGTAGCGCTGAGCCAGTGGATACTGTGGCTTCCTCTGGTTGAGACTTGGCACTGGCTGCAAGGCCCTGCTGGCAGAGGGAGCTCATGCAGGGGACAGCCAGATCTGCAGCAAGTTTTGAAATGTGGCCTTTCTTCATCCAGAAATTGCCATCATGGCGCCAAACGCCAGGACTTCCAGAGAGCCTCTGATGCTTGCTCCAAGCAGTCTATGAGTTTCTTCCCCAGTGAAGAAGACCACGCTCACTTTCCTCCTCTCTCACCTCCCCTCAACTTCTCCTCTTCTCTCTTATGGCACGGCCCTGCCCATGTGTCCTGTCTCCTGACACCACCTTCCCCTCCGCGTCCCCAAGGAGTGCTATAAGAGCAACATGTACCGCCAAGTGGCCTTGCCCCAGAGGCGCGGGTCTCTGGCTGTTGACTGGAGAAGCATCGTAATTGTGTTCAGCTGGATAATTCTATTCGGCGAGTTCTAGTAACAGTAATGTTGAGATTTTTTTAAAAGCAATTTATTTCTAGAAGTGCAAAACAGATTATAATATCATTAAAAGTTTTCTGGCACTTCTTGAATACGATTTGTGTTTTACAATTTTGGAAAATATTTACAAAACCCAACAGAGAATACATGAAAAATGAATAAAAAATCAAGTTCATATGCTTAGATAGAAGTGCCTGCTGTATGCATTTACTGGGATATGTTGACACGATGTGCCTCCAAACTTTTTTTCTTCCTCCAAAACATTTTCTTGCTCCTGTATTGCTTCTCTTGATGAATAGCACCATCATCTTCCTGGCCGCTCTCGCCAGAGCCAGCGTGGTATTTAATTTAGTCAAGACTCCTTTGGTTGCCAGTGAGAGAAAACCCATCAGGAACTGGCAGAACTGAGCATCTGCGTCAGGGACAAACAGCTCCTGTGTTTCTCTCTCCCCATCACTCTCTGGATCTCTGGTCTTCTCCTCTCTGCCTGTTAGTTCCTTCCCTGCTCCCTTGGAGGAGCTGGACCGCGGCCACGAGTTGCTTCAAGGTTGATTCATTCTAGCTTAGGGACCCCACAGCGAGCGTCCCTTGACCAATCTCAGTGCGAGCAGCTGCAGGGGAAGGCATGAGGGTGCATAGCCTGAGTCCCAGGGGCCGGGGGCTGGACAGACACACATCGGCGTCTCTAACACTGCCTCTGGGCCTTCCTCCTACCCTTGCCCCCATCCATCAGCTACTGCCTCTGACCTCTCTCTCCTCAGGGTCTTCGCTTTCTTTCCCTCCCTGTTGTTCCTGTCCTGGACTGGCCTTGACTCTCTTTCTGCTGGCCGGGGGCAGCAGCCTCTTGACAATTTCCATGCCCCCATTATTTCCCCTAACCTATGCTTCACATCAGAAGGATCATCCTAGACAGAAATTGAACATGGGATATTTCTGCCCAAAGTGCTGTGTCTCTGTCATCATTAGAATGAAGTTCTGAGTCAGGCCCCTTCCTGGCCACCTCAGGCTGCACTGCCCGGTGACACAGGCTATCTGGTATTCCCCAGACCCCTGCCCTCTTTCCTCTGAGCTTTGGAGTCTGCTGTCCTCTCAGCTTGCAAAGCCCCACCGCACTTTCCCCAGGTCCCGGCTGAAACCTTCCTTGGCCTGGCCTCTTTCTTCTGTGACCTTTCCACCTTACTGCTCTGCTGTCCCATCCCTTTAACACTTCTGTTCTTGGCATTGTGTATTGGAAATGTTCATTTGTATCATTGTTGAAAATGATCAATAATTGTGATATGACTAAATCCTAGATTCTACAGTCTCTACTCACTTTGGGGCAAAGGGGGCATAAGCTACAAGATAAACACAAGTAAATATAAAATACTCTTAAGAATGCCTGCTGTAGCACCTAAAATAAACATGAGTTTATTGAACTCACATTCCAGCTGTATAACATGAGACTACTGTACCATACATCAAAATAAATTCTAGATGGATTAAAGAATAGTCATAAATTCACAAAATGTATAATAAGGTAATAAAATTTTAAAATAATATACGAGTTAGTGTAAAATCAAAAATTAAATCACAAAGTCTTTGGGAAGAAATATTTGTAAGGTCTTTGAAATAAAGACACCTTCCTCAAGAAAATAAATAGTGAAGGAATGTGTGGACAAATCTCAATACCCAATAAAATAAAAAGCCTCTGTAGGTGACAATGCGTGGAAAATACAATTAAAAGATAAATATCGAACTATGAAAAATATGTCAGAAATTATGATAGACCCCAGGATTAATATCCTTATACCATAGTAAGAGCTCATAAGAATTTCTGTCAATACGAGGACATTTTAATCTTGTGTAACTAGTGAATAAGAGATGCAAAGAGTGTCATAGGTTAATCAGAAATGAAGACTAAAATAAAGCGAATGGATTCTCTGTTGGACTGTTGGTGGGAGTGAAGGACACACAGGCCCTTTCCTATCAGTCATTTGTCCAGTGCTAGAATTCTTTTTCTAGGAAGGGCATCATTCAAAATGTAAACAAAGATATTTATGCCAACTTGATCTGTTCATTTTTATTTATGATAACAAATATCCACAGGGAATATATCATTAAAAATAAATTATTCTGGCCGGGCATGGTGGCTCACACCCATAATCCCAGCACTTTGGGAGTCTGCAGTGGGTGTATCACGAGGTCAGGAGATCGAGACCATCCTGGCCAACACAGTGAAACCCCATCTCTACTAAAAATGCAAAAAATAAACCAGGCGTGTTGGCTTACACCTGTAGTCCCAGCTACTCGGGAGGCTGAGGCAGGAGAATCGCTTGAAGCCAGGAAGCAGAGGCTGCAATGAGCCAAGATCGCACCCCTGCACTCCAACCTGGGCAACAGAGCGAGACTCCGTCTCTAAATAAATAAATAAATAAAAATAAATTATTTTAACCACACGTAAGATTATGCAAACTTCAAAATTACCTTAAGAGAGGTATCTATGAATGTTGGGAAACATTTGTAATATAACATTACTTGAAAAGTTTGGCTGGGTGCAGTGGTTCACACCTGTAATCCCAGCACTTTGGAAGGCGGTGGATCGCTTGAACCGAGAAGTTTGAGACCAGGTTGGACAATATGGCGAAACCTTGTTTCTGCAAAAAATACAAATATTAGCCAGGCGTGGCGGTGCATACTTGTGGTCTCAGCTACTCAGGAGGTTGAGGCAGGAGGATCGCATAAGCCCAGAAGGCGGCGATTGCAGTGAGCCATGATTGCGTCCCTGCACTCCAGCCTGGGCGACAGAGAGAAACGCTGTCTCAGAAAAAGAAAAAAGGTTAATCTAAAATGAGATAGATAGATACTGCCCCCTGCCGCCGAGACAGAGTCTTGCTCTGTTGCTCTGGGCCGTGGAGCACCGTGGCGCCATCTTGGCTCACTGTAACCTCCGCGTCTCCGGGTTAAGCAGTTTTCCTGCCTCAGCCTCCGGAGTAGCTGGGATTACAGGCGCATGCCACCACACCCAGCTAATTTTGTATTTTGTATTTTGTATTTTCTGTAGAGACGGTGTTTCACCATGTTGGCCAGGCTGGTCTTGAACTCCTGACCTCGTGGTCCACCTGCCTCGGCCTCCCAAAATGCTGGGATTACATGAGTGAGCTACCACACCCGGCTGAGATATATAATTTGATCTCAATATAACTTAGAAAAAAGAAAAGAAAAAAAGATTGAGAGGATAAAGGTCAAATATTAATTCTGGGTGCCCTTTGGTGGTAGAGTTGGGGATGACATTTTAGTTTCGTGTACTTTGTATACATTCCATATTCTCTGTACTGAGCATGTGCTATTTGTAATCGGAAATTTTAAAAGACCACTAATTGTATGGTGCTCTCTCGGTCTCAGTTCACTACAGCTCAGCTACTCACCCATTGAATCATTTTTCCTTCCTGTAACCTGGTTGCCTTATCCTTAAAATGAGACTAGCAATAGCTTTCCTGTGAGAAGCAAGTGGAATTTGTACAGTTGCACCAATATTTTTGAAAAGGCAAAGATTGACAGCAGTAATGAGTCGGACGATGGTACTACTTATGCCAAATATATTTCCTAACTTGTAAAAATAGTATCTGAAGTAGGAACCGAGTGTGCTGTTTCATCCCGTCATCTGGGATATTATTTCTTTTTTTTTTTTTTTTTTTTTGAGACAGAGTCTCGCTCTATCGCCCAGGCTGGAGTGCAGTGGCGGGATCTCAGCTCACTGCAAGCTCCGCCTCCCGGGTTCACGCCGTTTTCCTGCCGCAGCCTCCCGAGTAGCTGGGACTACAGAGGCCCGCCACCTCGCCCAGCTAGTTTTTTGTATTTTTTAGTAGAGACGGGGTTTCACCGTGTTACCCAGGATGGTCTCGATCTTCTGACCTCGTGATCCGCCCGTCTCGGCCTCCCAAAGTGCTGGGATTACAGGCTTGAGCCACCGCGCCTGGCCTGGGATATTATTTCTCTGCCTTCCTTTTGTGAATCTGTCTGTCTGTGCTCAGCTCCTCCCTGGGGCCTCACCTCTGCCCTCTGTTTGTGCAGCCCTCCCCGACATCCCCTGGCGTGGCCGCATGGAAAGGCACCCAGAGGCCACCCCATGAAGGAAATGCACAGAGCTTGTTTTGTAAATAAATGACTGTTTCGTGGAGGTACCACATCAAGGGAGAGAGACAAGACCAGAAACCGGGAGATGGACCAGGCACAGTGGCTCACGCCTGTAATCCTAGCACTTTGGGAGGTGGAGGCAGGTGAATCACCTGAGGGCAGGAGTTTGAGACCAGTCTGGGCAACATGGTGAAACTCCATCTCTACTAAAAGTACAAAAATTAGCCAGGCGTGGTGGCGAGTGCCTGTAGTCCCAGGTACTCGGGAGGCTGAGACAGGAGAAGTGTTTGAACCTGGGAGGTGGAGATTCCAGTGAACTGAGATCATGCCACTGCAATCCAGCCTGGGCAACAGAGGGATAATCCATCTCAAAAAAAAAAGAAAGAAAGAAAAGAAACGAAACTAGGAGATGGAACCAGAAAGGCGGTAGGATGGACCAATGAGGCTAGAGAAGCTGAGAGTTTGAACAAGACACAAATAGCTGAGCCAAGGCAGTTCAAGATTTTGGGAGGCATTGCCTCTTTTGGAGAGATCTCTGTTTTTGGTTTGTTTGTTTGTTTTGTTTTGTTTCATTTTTTGCACAGGACAACACATTCCCTAGTACTGGGTACTGAGTTGAACCTCGCATAACAGAAGTGGTCACTCGCATCCCTTTGGTTGAGAACTTGTTAGTGCACTAACAATATTCACCTCATGTGCCAGTGGGAGTTAATAATCATGAGCTAACCTGAAATTTCGAATGACATTTGGAATTTTCTTAAGCAAGGCAATTTCAGATCATTGGTGGTTCCTGGACTGCCTAAAGGAAGGGGATTTTCCACATCATCCTTTTGATGGAAGAGACTGAAAATGTTGAATGCACTCAAATTCTCCTGTATCTGTGACTTTCAATCATTTAATCACCAAAATCTTATTATCCTTCTGCCTCCAGGCTTCCTAGCAGAGGGTGCAAGTGTATTAAATGAAGGAAACACATGGATTCTAAATTCAAATGTGGGTACAGACCTTCCTGGCTTCTCATTACCTCTCTGAGAGCCTGGGTACGCTCAGATTTTCCCATCTTCCTTTCTTCGTGCTTAGCAGAGACCACGTGCTCTTAGAACAGTTACGAACCACCGGGTTAGACCTAAGTTCAACAAATCGCTCTGCACAGATGGGTAAATACATCTCACAGTCCTTACAGGGCAGCCAGGAAGGCACTGATCACGCTGAACCAGGCTCCTGACCCCGAGATTCAGGGGCAGTGAGGGGCACCCTCTTGGTTTGCCTTGCTCTGTTTCTACCATGGACAACAAATTTTGTATTGGCTACAGGCTGTGAAACATCAGATATGTTTTCCCTAGAGTTTGTGGTGCTTCTGTTCAGGGAACTTTTTGGTTTTCTTATTTCTTATGAAAAACGTTCAGCATTTACAGATGTAAAGAGAGTATGTCACAAGCCTCTGTCTTAAGTCGGTTTCCCTGGAAACAGCCTCTGAAGCAGAGGTTTGGGAGCAGGTGGTTTTCTGTGGAGAGTCCCCATCTGCTGGGAAGGGAGGGAAGCAGGAGAGGGCTGGGGAAGGAATTGGGCCACAGAGCAGGCTCAGCAAGGACTCAGCCATCCCAGAATTTTGGAACTGAGATGGCCCTGCAGGGATTTCTCCTGCTTTGGGACAAGGAGAGAAGATGGACGTTTACATCCTCTCGTTGTCTGGATGTGAGCTGTCCCTAGAGAGGGATCTTTAGCTATCATATGCTAAAGGTGAGGGATTCAGCTAAGAGCTGGCCTCAGCCAACAGTGCCAGCATCTGGGGTGTCCTTACGGGGAGAGCAAGGCCACACCCAGCAGCATCCCCTCCACTGAGGGGACAATGTGCACACGAGGCCCATCTTGCCCTCTCTCTGCCTACACCCACTGCTCCCCTTTGTTTTTGTGTTTTAACACATTTTTGAAGTGTGTATATATTTTTAGACAGGGTCTCACTCTGTTGCCCAGGCTGGAGTGCAGTGATGCAATCATAGCTCACCACAACTTCGAACTCCTGGGCTCAAACCATCCTTCCACCTCAGCCCTCAAATAGCTGGGACTGCAGGCATGCGCCACCAAGCCCAGCTAATTTTTAAATTTTTAGTAGAGACAGGGTCTCACCGTGTTGTCCAGGCTGATTTCCAACTCTTGGGCTCAGGCAATCCACCTGCCTTGGCTTCCCAAAGTGCTGGGATTACAGGCGTGAGCCACCGTGCACAGCAGAAGTGTAATTTATGTACCGTAAAATCCACTCATTTCGAATGTACAATCGAATGATTTTCAGTAAATTGGCCGAGTTGTGCAACCATCACCTGAATCCAGTTTTAGAACATTTTCATCACCCTAATGGCACACACACTCTTTTTAAAATTATGTCTGGTAGATTTTGAAGCAAATCACGTTTAGTGAGGTTTCAGCTCAATGAAGTTCTTAGCTAGAAGATCTTGGCAGATGTAACTAACTAAAAGCTATTTCCAAAGAGAATGACTCCAGCTCCCTGTGTTAAGTGGTTTATTCCCTGAGGTCGTCTAAGAATACCACATCTGACAAAGGGCTGCATGCTTTAGAGTTCTTCCACTTTATTCTTCAAGAGGAGAACCCGTGTCAGAGACGGGGACTGTTTAAACAGATATGGATGTGCGCGAGACAGCAGGTGTTAAAAGAGGAAGGGTGTGTGGAAAAGGAGGCATGGCCCTGATGAGAGGTCATCTTGGTATGTCACCAGAAAATAGGAAGAGTAAAGACAAAGATTGAACAAGTAACCAAGACAAGACCGGGCGTGGTGGCTCACGCCTATAATCCCAGCACTTTGGGAGGCCGAGGCAGGCAGATCGCTTAAGGTCAGGAGTTTGAGACCAGCCTGGTTGGCCAACATGATGAAACCCCGTCTCTACTAAAAATACAAAAATTAGCTGGGCATGGTGGCAGGCACCTGTAATCTTAGCTACTTGGGAGGCTGAGGCAGGAGAATCACTCGAACCCAGGAGGCGGAGGTTGCAGTGAGCCAAGATCACGCCATTGTCCTCCAGCCTGGGTGACAGGGTGAGACCCTGTCTCAAAAAAAAAAAAAAAAAAAAAAAAGAAAAGAAAAAGGAAACAAACAAAGACAAGGGAAAACTGGGCTATTTCTAAGGTTGTGTAAAAATCTGCCTTCATTTGGCACATTTCTGCTCCTGTTGATGAAATAATGGGCTATAAAAAAAGAGAAGAATGCACTTAAAAAATAGGAATAGATCACATACCATAAAATTCGTCCTTTCAAGTTGTACAACTCAGTGGTTTTTAGTATGTTCATAGAGTTGGACAACCATCACCACTACAGAACTTCAGAACATTCCTATCACCCCCAAAACGACCTCTAAACTCACTAGCAGTCCCTATTCCTCTTTCCTTCCCAGCATCTGGCAGCCGTGAATCTACATTCTCTCTAAAGATTTGCCTGTTCTGGGCGGGGCACAGTGGCTTACGCCTGTAATCTCAGCACTTTGGGAGGCCAAGGCAGGCAGATCACTTGAGGTCAGGAGTTCAAGACCAGACTGGTCAACATGGTGAAACCCCGTCTCTACTAAAAATATAAAAATTAGCTAGATGTGGTAGCGCGGGCCTGTAATCCTAGCTACTCCGGAGGCTGAGACAGGAGAATGGCTTGAACCTGGGAGGCGGAGGTTGCAGTGAGCTGAGATCGCACCACTGCACTCCAGCCTGGGTGACAGAGTGAGACTCCGTTTCAAAAAAAAAATTTTTTTGCCTGTTCTGGATATTTCATATAAATGGGATCATATAATATGTGGCCTTTTGTGTCTGGTTCCTTCCCTTAGCGTAATGTTTTCAATGTGTTTCTCATGCTGTCGTTTGTATCGGTACTGCATTTCTTTTTATGGCTAAAATATGCCATATATGGATGATGTAAATATACCACATTTTGTTTTTCCATTCATCAATTGATAGACATTTGGGTTGTTTCTACTTTTTGGCTATTATGAACAATTCTGCTATGAACGTTGATACACAAGTTTTTGTATGAATGTGTGTTTTCAGATCACACAGGTATATACTTAAGGAATGAAATTGCTAGGTCATCCCATAATGCTGTAGTTTCACTTCTTGAGAAATTGCTAAACTGTTTTCCATCGTGGCTGCCCCATTTTACATTTCCACCAGCAGTGGGTGAGGTTCCACTTTCTCTACATTCTTATTGCCAACACTCGTTATTTTCCTTTTTGCTGTTTTGGTTTTAAATTGTAGCTCTACTAGTGTGTGTGAGGCAGAAAGGCATATGTTAAAAAACACACTGACAGCAAAGAAAGGCGAAGCTTAAAAACAAAAGTCAGGGCACAGTGGCTCACACCTGTAATCCCAGCACTTTGGGAGGCTGAAGTGGGAGGATCACTTGAGACCAGGAATTCAAGAGCAGCCTGGGCGACATTGTGAGAGCTGGTCTCTACAAAAATAAAAAATTAAAAAAATTAGCCAGGCATGGCAGCTCATGCCTGTAATCCCAGCTACTCATGCGGATAAGGGAGAAGGATCGCTTGAACCCAGGAGTTCAAGGCTGTGGTTAGCTGTGGTCACGCCACTGTACTCCAGCCTGGGCAACACAGCGCGTCCCTGTCTCTAAAAACAACAAAACAAGTCAGGTTCTTGCTTGAGGCTCTCAGTTCCATGCCCACGAAACTTCATTCTTTGTGCTCAGGGATCAGGTGTAATGGTCGTGGCTGCTGAGAGCCACTGTCATTCATAGAACCATGGGAATGTCCATTCTGGACTCCCTCATTGAACAGGCTCTGCTGTATTTTTTAAGACCCAGATTGACCAAAGCTTATAGTTATTTTCAAATAACATAAACACATGCGCGCATGAACACGTGCGCATGTGCGCGCGCACACACACGCAAACTAGAATACTAGAAACAGAATGTGCTGAGGGGAATCAGACAGGTCAACAATTCTGGTAGCACTGAAGAAAGCATCTCTATCTAAGGTCCCTTTCGTGAGTTTTTCAAGTGTTGCTACATATGGATTCTTGTTGTAGTTTTGTTTTTCCAAATGCAAGAACTCTTGACAATTTTCTATTTTTTCTTTTTTGAGACGGAGTTTCACTCTTGTTGACCAGGCTGGAGTGCAATGGTAATGGTATAATCTCAGCTCACCACAACCTCCGCCACCCGGGTTCAAGAGATTCTTCTGCCTCAGCCTCCCAAGTAATTGGGGTTACAGGTGCCTGCCACCACGCCCGGCTAATTTTTGGTATTTTTAGTAGAGATGGGGTTTTACCATGTTGGCCAGGCTGGTCTCAAACTCCTGACCTCAGTCGATCCATGCGCTTCGGCCTCCCAAAGTGCTGGGATCACAGGCGTGAGCTACTGTGCCTGGCCAGTGAAATCTGACAACTTTCTTCCAGAATACCACAACTCAAGAACAGTCACTTAGTTGAAAGTATGTCCCAGGACCCCTTTGGTATTTAGACAACATCTTAGGCTTCTAATTGGTTTTGCATCAAAGTGTTTTTGTCATCAAAGATACATTTAATATTTGTCCTGATGCCGACTGTATTTGTCCCGATGCCTATGTTACCTGTAAAGCTATTAAAAAGTTACTGAATCTCAAATCTGTCCACTTGAGGCTAACATGTTTTAGAAGAGCTTGACAGAAACTGGGGGGACATGGGAACGTTAGGCTTATTGTTTAGAAATGTGAGTTTTCGGCCGGGCGCGGTGGCTCAAGCCTGTAATCTCAGCACTTTGGGAGGCCAAGACGGGTGGATCACGGGGTCAGGAGATTGAGACCATCCTGGCTAACAAGGTGAAACCCTGTCTCTACTAAAAAAAAACAAAAAAAAAACAAAAAAAAACAAAAAAAAAACTAGCCAGGTGTGGTGACAGTGAGCCGCAATCCGGCCACTGCACTCCAGCCTGGGCAACAGAGCGAGACTGCATCTCAAAAAAAAAAAAAAAAAAAAAGAAATGTGAGTTTTCTATGCTGTACATTTCCATCCACATTACAGGAAAATATTTCGGGGGTCTCTGAGCAGACTGCTTCTGGAACACCTTCTCTTTCATGCTTCCCTGACCTTGCCGTCTCAGATCCTGTTCTACTTCTCGTTCCTGTTCTCTTTCCACATTATTTTTTCTGCCATCTGCTTTCCCTTCTGTAATCGTGACCAGAGCTACTGAGGAAAGGAGTGTTTCACAGGAAACAGCATGAGGCCATGTCCTTGTGCCACACGGAACTGTGTGACGGGGGCGGGGGTGAGCCACACCACAGCTGAAGGCATCGCTTTCCTCATCTTGACATGGGGGGTTTAACTAAAAGGCGTCTGAGGTTCCTACATTTTAGAGAACAGATCAGTTTATCCTTCTGATACTACAACAGTGTCATTAGTTGGGGTTAAAGGAACCCTAGAAGCAGAAAGCCCCTGTTTTATGGTTCTCCAAAGAAACAGCCAATAGGATATATAGAGATAGACAAATAGATGGAGAAAGAGTTTTTTTTTGTTGTTTAATTCTTTTTGTTAATTAGTTTGTTTTTTGAGATGGAGTCTCACTTTGTTACCCAGGCTGGAGTGGGCCCGATCTCGGCTCACTGCAACCTCCGCCTCCCGGGTTCAAGCGATTCTCCTGCCTCAGCCTCCTGAGTAGCTGAGACTACAGGCACACACCACCACGCCCAGCTAATTTTTGTATTTTTAGTAGAGACGGGGTTTCACCATGTTGGCCAGGATGGTCTTGATCTCCTGACCTCGTGTTCCACCCGCCTCCGCCTCCCAAAGTGCTGGGATTACAGGCGTTTGTTTTTTTAAGAGACAAGGTCTCACTCTGTCACCCAGGCTGGAGTGCAGTGGTGTAATCATAGCTCATTACAGCCTTGAACTCCTGGGTGCAAACAATCCTCCTGTCTCAGTGTCTTGAAGAGCTGGGACTACAGGTGTGCACCACCACATCTGGCCAATTATTTTTATTTTTTGAAGAGACGGTGGAGGGGAGCAGGGACTGGTCTTGCTATGTTGCCCAGGCTGGTCTTGAACTCCTGGCTTCAAGCGATCCTCTTGCCTTGGCTTCCCAGAGTGCTAGGATTATAGGCATGTGCCACTGCACCTAGCCAGAAAGAGATTTACTAATATAAACAATGGTGACAGAGGTTGGTGGGTCCCGAGATCTGCAGTTGGCAAGCTGGACATCCCAGAGAGCTGATGGTGTGAGTTTTAGTCTGAAAGCCTTGAGTCCTGGGAAGAGCGCTTATTTCAGTTCAAGTCTAAAGGCAGGAAGAATCCAGTGTCCCAGCTTTAAAGTAGTCAAGCAGGAGGGGTCCCCTCATATTTGGGGTGGGGGATACCCTTTTATGTTCCGTCCAGGTCTTTGAATGAGGCCCACTCTCATTAGGGAAGTTAAATCTGCTATACTTTGTCTACCGATTTAAATGTTAATCTCATCCATAAAGCAGACACACTCATCCAGAATAATGTGTGACCAAATATTTGACCACTGTGGCCTATTCAAGTTCCATAAAATTAACGCTCACGGCCCCAGCCAGGATGCAGCGAAGGGATGCTAAGAAGCCATTCCGGATTTTGGTCTGGCCAGAACAATGCGATTTTATTCCTCTCTTCCCCCTCCACAGCTCATGGTGTTTAAATTCTTCCTGTTCTTTGTGTTAAAAATTGTTCAAAAGCAAGCATGCTTAGTGTCCTTCAGAATAGTCTCAATCAGAAATAAATTTGTCAAGGGTCTCTTGTAAAACCTCAGTGGCAGGGAGCCATCATGTGCTAAGACATTGAGAATAAAGAAGGGGAAGAATGCATGAAACTCATGCGGTTGCAGGCATGAACCAGGGACTTGGACTCTGGCTGGAGGGATGCTGAGGGTTGGGAGGAGCCCACGGGCAGGGATGGGGGCACTGGTGTTTGACTCAGAGTTTTCCTTGAGCACCGTTGAAAAACTTGAAAAGACAAGAGTTCCTGGAAAAGGCTTGCTTTGTGGAACCAGAAAAAAACACTGGTAGCTGCTGTAAGCTTTGGGTTTTGGGGTCCTCAGTTGACCAGAGTAACTCATCTGTTGAGAAGGACAGTAGCTAGTCCCACAGCTCACCAGAAGATGCTTTTTACCGTGTCCTGCCTGGAAAGCTCCTGCTGACAAGTGTACATAGCAGGGAGAGCCCCGAAATGTCCATCAGTCCATCAGCGAGGACTGATAATAAGCAAAGCAAAATTAGCCAGTCGTGGTGGTGCACACCTGTAGTCCCAGCTATTCGAGAGGCTGAGACAGGAGGATCGCTTGAGCCTAGGAGTTCAAGGCTGCAGTGAGCTATGATTGTAGCACTGCATGGCAGCCTGAGTGACAGAGTGTTCTGATGAAAACAGAGGAAGAAATCTTAAGGGGTTGAGGAGGCTGCAAATTCTTTCTATGGCTTCTGTTTCTCTGTTCAATTTGATTGTAATGAATGAGTGTTTCTACAATTACTTTAATTAGTGATTGGTTTTTATAGAGAGACAGTTGCAAGTGTAAAAGCATGAACTTTAGGTCTAACCATGCTCCACACCTTGACTGACCGTCTTTGCTGGAGGGCAGCTCCTAAATTTTGGGCGTGATGCCCAGGAGGTATTCAAAATTACAACCTAAATTTCAGGACAGCAACATGGTTGCTGTTCATTCTTTGGGAACCGTGCTATCCATCCTTAGTAAACCTTATAAATATTGGGGGAGAAAACTTTGTCATTTTTTTAACATTAAGGCTAGTGCATACTATTAATTAATACAAACATAATGTGGTTTTATAGGTTGTTAAAAATGTTGTCTTTGATCATGTTGCAGTGTTCTCATTTGGTGTCACGTCGTGTCTTATTTTCCTCTATACTAAATGTGGAGGATGAATGTGTAGGTGCTAGAAAGTTAAAAAAGAAAAAAATCCATTGTAAGAATGGCTTTTGTCCAATAAGGGGACTGGAACACATGAAAAGTGTGGTTTGTTTTTTTTCATGGAGTCTCGCTCTGTCGCCCAGGCTGGAGCGCAGTGGCACAATCTCTGCTCACTGCACCTTCTGCCTCCTGGGCTCCAGCAATTCTCCTGTCTCAGCCTCCCGAGTAGCTGGGATTACACGTGCCCACCACCACACTAAATTTTGTATTACAGGTACCACCAACACGTGGCTAATTTTTGTGTTTTCAATAGAAAATACAAAAAAAAAGTTTCACCGTGTTGGCCAGGCTGTTCTCAAACTCCTGACCGCAAATGAGCCACCTGCTTCGGCCTCCCAAAGTGCTGGGATGACAAGTGTGAGCCACTGCGCCCGGCCAGAAAGTGTGTTTTAAAAGCTGCCTACACCATAGCCATGAGTAGAGGTTTTGTTCTATTCTCAGGTTGCAGCCATTTGAGCTGAGTGAGAAGGAGCCAAGGACCGTGGATGCTTACCTGGAATGTCTGGCAGCTGGTCTGTTTCCTCATCTTAATTCTAAAAGAGCACGTCAATTGACAAAGCCATTTCAGCACATACTGTACATTTGTGCAATAACAAGGGAAGGCTTTAGAACTGTTAGCTGTCAAAATTCACAACTGACAAATTGCCATGGTTTAATTGCTTTTTTTCCCCCAGGCACTGATTATGTGTGTTTTGATTACCCCACCCTGTCCATGTGGCACAGATTGGGCTATGCCATTGCCAGCCAGTTGTCCCCACCCAGGGGTCACCCCATGCGCACATGCTGTGCCGTATCACTCACTCACTTACCCTTTAGCAGACCATTCTAAATGGTTTTCTGGCATGATTTTTGACATGGATGATTATTAAAATGTGCTGACGGGTTCTTTTGTTTAGATGTGACCTTTGATTGCAGAGGGAAGTCACCAAATCTTGTCTGCTCGGGGTCCCTGCACAAAGCCAGGACCAGCCAGGTGGGACAGCCGTTCCCTGGGAGGGCTGGGGGCTCCAGAATGTTCTTCTGAGTGTGGGGCGCGCACTCCAAGCTAAAAGGCCAAACTCAGAGCAGAAGAGGCCAGGAGGAGAGACCATTGGTGAAATAAGGGTACAACATGCAAACCACTATCAAGGTTAAGGGGTGGGGAAAGTCAAGAATGAATGAATGAATGAATGAATGATGAATGAAGTAGAAGTTGAGGGAGGATTGTCTCAGCAGCCAGTCAACTAAAGGAAGTAGGCAGGCCAGATGCCGTGGCTCACACCTGTAATCCCAACACTTTGGGAGTCCGAGGTGGGCAAATCACCTGAGGTCAGAAATTTGAGACCAGCCTGGCCAACATGACAAAACCCCGTCTCTACTAAAAATACAAAAGCTGGCTGGGCATGGTGGCACATGCCTGTAATTCCAGCTACTCAGGATGCTGAGGCTGGAGAATTGCCGGAGCCCGGGAAGTGGAGGTAGCAGTGAGTCGAGAGATCACGCCACTGCCTTCCATCCTGGGTGATGGAGTGAGACTCTGTCTCCTCCAATAAAATAAAATAAAGGAGGTAGGCTTCAGAAGGCTTCTGTCGTGAGCTTCATGCTGCATGCTTTGAGAATTTACATGGCTGCTTAAGGTCACTATACCCAGCTAGACCACACCCCACTCACTATGCAGTTTTGTGCAAAATATTTATTCATTTGTTTATTATTCTAGAGACAGAGTCTTGCTCTGTCACCCATGCTGGAGTGAGTGGCACGATCATAGTTCACTGCAGCCTCCAACTCCTACCTCAAATGATCCTTCCATCTCAGCCTCCCAAAGTGCTAGGATTATAGGAACACCACCCTGCTCAGCCATCATCTTTCTTTAGTCAGCAAATACGTGGTTCACTTATTCTCTGTGTAAGGACCATGTCAGGCTCTGGGTAAATAGTGGTAAATGAGGCAGGCATGGCCCTGCCTTCCTGGAGTTCACAGTCTGGGATAGGGTGGGACAGGAGGAGCCTGACCCAAGTAACTCTGCTAACACCTAAGTATAACTGGTGTGTGCTATGCAGAAAGACAGGTGCTAAGAGCGAATGTATTGAGGGGTCTGATCTGATCTAGGGGTCAGGAAAGGCATCTCTGTACTAACGACCTTCAAGCTAGGACCTAAGCAATGAGTACGGGTAGAAAGACAAAAATGTGTGAGGGCTCTGCAGGTCCCAGCCTGAGCAGCCGGCACGGAGCCGGGGAGCCATGCAGTGGGCGGCTGGGGCCATGCGCCTTTGTCAGTGCTACCGATAGAAAGTAAACCCAGAAGCCACTGAGACTTCACCAACAAAGGCAGTGAGTCAAGTTTTGCAAGGCTGAGCAATAGACAGGCAATCTTTGTTTCATCTTTGCTCTTTCAAAGGCATTGTTAGGTCTTTCTTGGATTATCTTTTTTTTTTTTTTTTTTTTTTTTTTTGAGATGAAGTCTTGCTCTGTCACCCAGGCTGGAGTGCGGTGGCACAATCTCGGCTCACTGCAATCGCCGCCTCCCAGGTTTTCAAGCGATTCTCCCACCTCAGCCTCCCGAGTAGCTGGGATTACAGGCACCCACCGTCATGCCTGGCTAACTTTTGTATTTTTGCAGAGACAGGGTTTCACCATATTGGCCAGTCTGGTCTCGAACTCGTGACTTCAGGTGATCTGTCCACCTCGGCCTTCCAGAGTGCTAGGATTACAGGCGTGAGCCACCGTGCTGGCCAGATTGTCTAAATGCATGTGCCTACCCACACTTGCGCTAGAGGAGTTTCAGTGAGATCCCCATTGGCTGAGAAACACTAGAACAAATGTAAATACTATAAATAATGTGTACACATGGACCTAGCATGTGGGAGACTCGGGAGGGTAGAAGGGGGACGAAGGATGAGAAATTACCTAATGGGGACAAGGCACACTCTTTGAGTGATGGTTACACTAAAAGTCAGACTTCACCACTACAGTATTTCCATGTAACAAGCTGCACTTGTCCCCCTTATATTTGTCCAAATAAAAAAATATATACACATACTAAACATACACATAATAAACTCCCATTAAAACTGAACAAAGGAATTAAAGGCATCTTTTAGGCTTGTCATAGAATCAGGGTCCTATCAATTTGTCTTCACATTCTGAATCTTTCGAGCATATGTAATTGCATAATTGTTCTCCATAAGTTTTTAGTAGAGTCACTGACCCAAGAGAGACCAGGATGTGCCTACAGCCACTGGCAGTTTCCTTCCCCGGGAGCCACTGGTCTTATGAACTGTCTGTAACCAAGTCATATTCCGAGGCCTATGACAGCCATCTCCTGTCTCTTCCACTTGTCATCTACTCAAGGAATATCAAATGACTTTAGTATCAAAAAAAGTATAATTGAAAAACAATTGGCCGGGCATGGTGGCTCACGCCTGTAATCCCAGCACTTTGGGAGGCTGAGGCGAGCAGATCGCAAGGTCAAGAGATCGAGATCATCCTGGCCGACATGGTGAAACCCCATCTCGACTAAAAATTAGCTGGGCGTGGTGGCGCGCGCCTATAGTCCCACATACTCGGGAGACTGAGGCTGGAGAATCACTTGAACCTGGGAGGCGGAGGTTGCAGTGAGCAGAGGTCGCGCCATACCGCATGCCAAGTACAATCTTCCTAACTGGACTAATTGTAGAACGGCCAATATGTGACCATCAAAGAGCTAATTACAAAATATTTTCAAAACTTCATACATTCAAGAACATCTGTTAGTATAAAGCTCATGCTGGCTGTGTGCTACCAGAAGGTCACTAGCTGGGGCTATGCCATGTCAGTGACTGGTTTATTAACCTAGGACATTTCATGCTAGGTTGATAGCTCTGACCCTCATCTTACAAGTCCTCATTAAACTAAAAGGTTATAGAGCGATACCTAATTAATGCAGACATCACAATACTCAGCTGTGAGATTTTTTCCAAATACCATCCCACCTGTGTGGTCCTTGGGATCTTAGAACCGGCTGCTTCACCCTTCTCTCTGGAATGCTGTTCCCCGAGCACACGTGGCTGCCTCGTTCATGTCGTTCAGAGGAGCCGTTACTGAGTGCACTAAACAGTGACTGTACCAGCCGCCCACTAGACTGTTTCACCTCTCCACCCAGCATTTCTAACCCTCTGGCACTTTCAAATGTATCTATTTGTTCATTAATCTACTCATTTTCTTTCTCTCCCTCTCCTACTGGAATAGAAAAGTTGTATGTGTTGGCGATTCAACGTGAATAAATGTGGTTTACCCTCTTGGAATACAAAAAAATTAAAATGACTTGTCATTAACTTATCATCTTTGGAATGTGAACAGGTGCTTTGAGTTAGATGGGATTAGCTATTTTCTGTTGAAATCTTGATCACGCTAATGATTTCTTGACAAATCCTTTAACTCTTTTTTTATAAGTAATGCAGAAGTAGAATTTCTTTATCAGTCTTGACAAGCAAGTCTCCCAAGGAAAATTAAAGTGTCTTTAGTGCTTTCTTATGCACTGTTTTGGTTTTGTTTGAGACTGAGTTTTGCTCTGTCGCCTAGGCTGGAATGCAGTGGCATGATCTGGGCTCACTGCAACCTCTGCTTCCCGGGTTCAAGTGATTCTCGTGCCTCAGCCTCCTGAGTAGGTGGGATTACAGGCAAACACCGCCACACCCAGCTAATTTTTTTATGTTTTGTAGAGATGGGATTTCGCCATGTTGCCCAGGCTGGTCTCAAACTCCTGACCTCAGGTGATTCTCCCGCCTCGGCCTCCCAAAGTGCTGGGATTGCAGGTATGAGCCACCGCGCCCAGCCTGTGCACTGTTTTGGACATAACCACACTCTTCCTGGCCAGCTTTGAAGGGCGGCCGGCTGGAAACTGAGAGGGTAGAGTTAGAAGCAGGTGATAGTAACGAGTCACTGAGGTCCCATCCAGGGCAATTCAAGCTTCTGCCTGGATGGCTAGAAAATCAGTGTCCACCACAGAGCTGGCCGATGTGGATGTGTTGTGTGGAGCAAACCTGAGAGAAGAAAACAGAGAGGAACACAGCAGGGAGCTTGTGACAGCAGCTGCAGACCTCTGTTGAAAGACAGTGGACATATCGAGGAACGGGCCCTTATTCCATGATGCCTCCACCCCAGACCCACTCCACAGATCATAACCCCTCTCGGTGGCATCTCTTTCGGAAATGGGAAACTTTAGGACACCAGCAGCTTAGCATTGACCGTCATCTGAGGCAGCACATCCAGCCTCCACTGCTTGAGTTTCAAAACTCTTCCTGACTCGACTTCATCCTCAACCAGTTGCGTTTTCTAGATACATCAGGCCTCTTCCCGTATCCGCTTCCTCCCTGCCTCTCATGCTCTTCTCCCTAACTCCTGTCTCTCTCAGCCTCCTCTTGCTTTGAGAATCAGCTGCAACGTCTGCAGTTCAACAAGTGCTCTGCTGGACTCCAGAGACACAAAGGTAGTGGAGACACCTCCTCCAGGAAACCTTTCCTCAGCCTTCAGTTTCTCCCTTCTGCCATGTCCAGCCCTGCATCCTGCTAGGGTCACAGGTGGCAAGTCATTTGTCACTGGTGTCTTGACTGTAAACTAGAGCAGCTTCTGTGGCTCCCCAGACAGAACAGTCCTGCACCTCAGGTGGCGGGGTTCTACTGTGTGTGCGTTTAACCCTTCTCTCATGGCCTGTGTTCTCCAAAAGAGTGAGTTCTGGCTGCTTTCACTGGTTCCCCTTTTTCAGTATAATTCCATTTAATGGGCCTTGGCTGCCCTCTGGGCTTCTCTTCACTTAACTAAATACTGCTCCTCCTCTTTAGTTTTATTTCTTATTTTTTTGAGATGGAGTTTCGCTCTTGTTGCCCAGGCTGGAATGCAGTGGTATGATCTTGGCTCACCGCATCCTCCATCTCCCTGGTTCTAGTGATTCTCCTGCCTCGGCCTCCCGAGTAGCTGGGATTACAGGAGTGCGCCACCACACCTGGCTGGTTTTTGTATTTTTAGTAGAGATGGGGTTTCACCGTGTTGTCCAGGCTGGTCTTGAACTCCTGACCTCAGGTGATTCACCCACCTCAGCTGCCCAAAATGCTGGGATTACAGGTGTGAGCCACCATGCCCAGCCTGCTCCTCCTTTTAAGACAGCTCAGATCGCCCCCTCCTGCCTCTTCCCAGGGGTCCCTTCCGGGTGCTCTTTTGAAGTCTTCCAGAGCACCTTCACCACTCTGCCTCCCTCCACCGTCAAAGCCATTCACTCCCTGGTTTACTTGGCTGTGTGTGAGTGTGCCGCACTGGACTATGCACCCATTGGAAACAGAGACAGCATACTGTCTGGTTCTGAAAAGGATCATTCCGTGATGTGGTGAAGAAACAAAGCACAATAAGTAGCGAACATGGTGGGTGGGTTTCCCCCAATAAACCTGGAAAAAATGTATAAAGAGAATGTATATTCAAAGACACTTCGCGTGAGTATGGAAGACCCTTTACGTTGCCTGGTGTATTTGTTTGGGCTAATGGAACAGAATACCACAGACTGGGTGGCTTAAACAACAGGCACGTATTTTCTCACAGTTCTGGAGGCTGGAAGTGTAAGATGAGGGTGTCAGCAGGGTTGATTTCTCTTGAGGCCTCTTTCCTTGGCTTGCAGACAGCTGTCTCCTTGCTGAGTCCTGACGTGGTCGTCCTTGTGTGCATGGAATTCCCAGTGTCTCTTCCTCTTTGTGTAAGGACACTGGTCCTATTGGATTAGGGCCCATCCATACGACCTCGTTAAACCTCAGTTACCTCTTCAAAGGCCCTATCTCCAAACACAGTCCGATTCTGAGGTGTACTGGGGGGTCAGAACTTCGCCATATGGATTTTAGGGGTACTCAGTTCAGTCCATAACACCCAGATATGGAGAAGGCAGAATGCCCAGAATCAGAGTGTAACCAAATACATGTGGTTAAATATAGCCAGTCTATTAGATGGAAAGGCGTGTGTTTGTATTTTGGAAACTTCTGAACAGATTGAGGCCTGGAAGATACTGTGAAATGGAATTCTAAGAATAAAGATTTTTAAAAATTATTAAAGTAGGATTTGTTGAAGGAAGAAAATATTGAGGGGAGAGTTGCATGAAATGAAACCTTAATCTCCCAGAAGTGGGTGAGGGAGTCCCCCCAGGAGCAGGGAGTGTGTGTGGGTGGGCACCAAACCTAATGAAGTTATGACGATTATAGGCAGCAGTGTGGGATGATGGACAGCTGCCTTTAGTGGAAAGAGGGAAATCTCAGGTTCAGCCAAGGTGGATCTTGATTGAGGAAAAGATCGAGAAGATGGAAACTAACTTTCTCCAAGCCAGGTTAAAAATGTAAATATCTGCCTTCCGGACCTTGGGGTTTCTCAGTTGAAAAATGCTTTGTTTGTTTGTAGCCTTTCTTCATCACGGCCTACAGATTTCAAGAGTATCTCCCTCTTAGGACTAAATATAAGGAAGAGAGATGCTGCTTAGAAAACACATTTATAACCAGCCTTGCTCTGGGGCCCATTGAGACCGCACAGCCCTTGCAGCGTGCCCCTGTGTCTTCTCCACTCCCCCGGCCTTGTCATAGGGCAGACTTTGTGAATTTCAAAGGTATTTCAAAGGTGAATTTCAAATATTTGATGTGCCACTACTTTCTATTACCCTAGCATCATGGCTAGTATTTCTCAGACTGCTCTCACAGCATTGTACTATTTGGCCTTCTTCATATTATTTTATTACATCTCGCTTCCATACTAGAGTAGAATGGATTGTTGGAGGCTGCTTCCAGCAGTAGCAGAAGTGCTCCCTTTTAATGAATGTGTGGTTGATACTGTTCGAAGACATAAAATACTTTAAATTACAATTAGCAGTAAATTGTAAGATAACAGGATATCTACCAAAATCAGATGGAGAAGTTTTGAATGCATGTAAACAACAGCATGGTTGGCCGAGGACTAACAAGGGATACATTGCATACTGACTCGATTAGACTGCATTGCAGTATACCACTGTGTCATCAGAGCTGAGTTTACTCGGTCCAGCAACTTCAAAATGATGTTATGTTTTTTGACAATTGCTTCTTAATTTGAAAGGATTTGGATCGTGTAAAATTTGGCAGACATACTGAAATTTTACCGAGATTATTATATCAAACGATTTCATATTTGCATATTTAAAATTTGCACACAATACAATAGCATTATACTGTCTTAGGCAAGGAAGATTAGAAACTGAACAAACCCTGCTGGGCGCGGTGACTCACGCCTGTAATCCCAGCACTTTGGGAGGCTGAGGCGGGCGGATCACGAGGTCAGAAGATCGAGACCATCCTGGTTAACACGGTGAAACCCCATCTCTACTAAAAATAGAAAAAATTAGCTGGGCGTGGTGGCAGGCGCCTGTAGTCCCAGCTACTAGGGAGGCTGAGGCAGGAGAATGGTGTGAACCTGGGAGGCGGAGCTTGCAGTGAGCCGAGATCATGCCACTGCACTCCAGCCTGGGCAACAGAGCGAGACTCTGTCTCAAAAAAAAGAAAAAGAGAAAAAAAAAAGAAACTGAACAAACCCAAGTTCAATGCAGAGGCAGGTTATTCTAAATAAACTTCAAAGTTGGAATTCAGAAGAGTAGAGAATTTTCGACTATCTCTTCTGTCTTCTCCTTCCTTAATCTTTGCCAGCCTGTTTACCTTTCCAGATCTGCATCCTATGAAGCTGAGCCTCTCTCCTAATAGGTATTATGCCATTGATTCACTGTATTTTTTTTTTTTTTTGAGACAGGGTCTTGGTCCTTCACCCAGACTGGAGCGCAGTGTTGCGATCATAGCTCACTGCAGTCTCAACCACCCTGGCCTCCCAAAGTGCTGGGATTACAGGCATGAGCTACTATGCCCGGCCTCATTTATTCATTTTAATGTATTGATATATTACTATGGTTCTACTCCTTTTCCCCAATCACCTGACCCCTGTCCCTTCTAACTTCATTCTGATGCTTTGCATGTTTTAATTGGGGAACTTCATTTCTGATGTGGAGCTTTCAAACATGCACACAGGAGGCTTGACATAGAAGGTGTCTGACTCAAAAAAAATCTCACAGTCAATCAACTCAGCAACCAAACAGCCAACCTAAGCATGGTCTGCAAGCCTGAAAATGAGACGTGCAGCTTGCCATGTTGCCAAACTTATTTCCCCAGCAGTGATTCTGGGACAGTGTCTACCTCACAACTAGTTTTGTGAATAAGTCAGTGCTGGCTGCCACAACAAAATACCATAGAGATTGGGTTAAACAACAGAAATTTATTTTCTCACCGTTCTGGAGGCCGCAAGTCTAAGATCAAGGTGCTAGCATGGAAAGATTATAGCGAGGGCTCCATTCCTGCCTTGGAGGCAGCTGCCTTCTTGTGTCCTCACATGGTAAAGAGAGAGTTCTGGTCTCCTTCTTCTTACAGGGACACTGATCCCAGCATGGGGCCCCACCCTCTTTTTTTTTTTTTGAGATGGAGTCTTGCTCTGTTGCCCAGGCTAGAATGCAATGGCATGATCTCAGCTCACTGCAACCTCTGCCTCCCAGTTCAAGCACTTCTCCTGCTTCAGCCTCAGGATTACCGGCATCTGCCATCATGCTCAGCTAATTTTTGTATTTTTGTAGAGATGGGTTTTCACCATGTTGGCCAGGCTGGTCTCGAACTCCTGACCTCAGGTGATCTGCCCTCCTCAGCCTCCCAAAGTGCTGGGATTACAGGTATGAGCCACTGTACCCGGCTGCATCCTTTTGACTTCATCTAAACCTAATCACCTCCCAAAGACCCCAGCTCCAAACGCCATCATCACATTGGGAATTAAGTCTTCAGTATATAAATTCTGGGGGACATAAACATTCAGTTCATAACAGTACCATAGGTGTTTGAAATGCAGGCTTAAGGAGAATTTTGAAAAGTACAAAGAGATTTGCAGATTGAAGATATTTTTATTAGTCATAAAAATATATGACAATATCATATTATCGTATTTCTTTATTGGCAGGATTCTAAACTTTCCCCTTGTGCCTCGGTTTCTAAGGAGACCAAATTCTTTCCAAGCAATGTTCAGAAAAATAGAGCCCTGGTGCAATTTGAAATGTAAGAAGCAGAATATTAAATGTGCAGAGCATTGAGACTCTGCAACAGTACATACTACCCTTTGATGCTTTGGTTTTCACTGCATTGCTGACCTATGGCACTGCTGTAAGACAGAAAATATATGCAGATATTTTTATTCAGTAGAATTTATCCATACCTTATATATCACATAATGGGGAAAAAGAGGACCTTGATAGAATGGGAAGCAAGACAGGTAGGTTTTGAGGAAGGCAGAGGGTCGGGCAAGGTTTGGATCATGGGGTCCTAAGGGCAGAAGGTGGTGGGAGCAGTGGAAGGGGTAAGCATTCTTGCCAGAGGTCCTCCAGCAGCTGCAGAGGAGAGGAGACAGTAGCAGGCAGAACGGTGAGAAGTGAGCCCTGGAGACAGCAGTTAGGGAGGCCGCTAATGGAGGGGGGCCTATGTGGAAGGGCACAATCGAAACAGAGCAGAAACAGACATCCCTCCTTCATAGCGAAAGCTGCTTCAATTGCCTCCCACTGGGCATGCTCTCTGGCATGTAATGGGCACCCAGGAAATGTTGAGTGAGTGGTTGAATAAATAATTAAGTGAATGCAGGCTGGGTGCAGTGGCGCATGCCTGTAATCCCAGCACTTGGGGAGGCCAAGGCGGGAGGATCTCTTCAGCCCAGGAGTTTGAGACCAGCCTGAGCAATGTGGTGAAACGCCGTCTCTACTAAAAATACAAAAATTAGCCGGGCGTGGTGGCGCATACCTGTGGTCCCAGCTCCTCAGGAAGCTGAGGTAGGTGGGAGGATCGCTTAAGCCCTGTAGGTCAAGGCTGCAGAGAGCTGTGAGCATGCCACTGCATTCCAGCCTGGGCTGCAGAATGAGACCCTGTCTCAGAAAAAAGAAGAAGAAGAAGTGAATGCCTCCAGGGCACCCAGACTCCCTTTGTCCCTAACAGCAGTCTACCTCTTGTGGTACTTTCTCGAGCTCTGCAAAGTTTCAAATGTTGAAACTTATTGGGGGAAGGTTCTGAGAAATGACAAGTGGAGAGAAGTTGGTGTCAGGAGGAATATCTTGGGCTTTTGGCTTACCTAAGCATGGATCATTTAGACAACATGGTTGTCAAAGTGTAGTTTCTCCCAGTCGTTTCCATTTCTTTTCACTCTTTGAATTGCTTTTTCATTTCTCCTGAGCACCTTTTCTTTCTTATCTAGATTGTCAGTTTGCCTTGGGAATGAAACAGTATCCGAGCGCAATGTTGCCTGCTATGACTCTAGGTAATGGAAGAGACTAGCACATAGGCCTTTCACAGCTGCAGTGGTTGTTTGTTTAGTTTTTTTAGAAGAAGGTTTCGGTGGATCAGTTATTGCACATAAATTATTGTGCCTTGTGGAAAATGAATCCTATCTTTGTGTGTTTGTGTATGAGTGTGTGTTACCCTAGGGCTTGTCTTTTGTTGTATCTATGAAAGCTTTAAGGGTTGTTTTTTAAGCTGCTTTTTGATTTTAGTATTTCAAATCCGTCTCATCTTGTTTTTGAAAAATGTTTCTTTTTTTTTTTTCAGTAGTGTTAATAAATCCCTTGAAATTTATTTCCAAGATGGCTTACTGATTTGGAGAACACTAGTTGAGTTTGTATTCTAGCTCGTACACTTCGATTATTTTGTTGAACTCAGAGCAGCATAAAATATCAGAGCTGAAAGGTTCCAGAAAGGTTGCCTCCCCAGGGCTTCTTGACCCTTGCCAACCTAGTCCCATGTTGAAAAATGTTTAAAAACGTTAAATGTAATCTGAAATGCAAAGCAAATAAAAAGGATACAGCATCACTAAAATCAAAGCAAAGCGATGAAATACCGTGTTGATTTTTTGCCTGCTTTTTCGTAAATCAGAAGCAGCTTTGAGGTTCTGATCATTCCAAGGGCATGGTCCCACTCACTGCTGACATTGTTGACCAGATTCATCCCCTAATTTTACACATGAAAACATCAAGGTCCAGGGATTCAGGGAGTGTTCATAGCTCAGTATATTAGGAGCAGAACTTGGTCAAAAACCCAGACATCCCGTTGGCAGGCCAGTGTTTTGCCCTCAACACTCTCGGTCATTTAAGGATACTGTCTCATGCAAAGGACACATCTTATTCAGGGTCATCTGCCTGTATCTGAGGATGCTGGTATTCAGGAAGGGTTTTTTTTAAAAAACTTTTTACATCATCACAGCAGAACCGAGGCAAAGGCCTGGACAGACCCCAGGTGTGGCGGGTCCTTGGACCCTGTTTTTTAAAATTTCCTTTACGTTGTTCCAAACATTTGCACTGCTGTGACATGGAAACATTTCCTGGCTATACCCTCTGAGGAATAGGGGGACAACATCTCAATCTGAAAATGGATTCATTTTTGCAATAAAGTTTGGGTCTTTTATTACATTGGAAGCTTTCCCTTCACAACTCAACAGATCCTCTCGAACTTCTAATATGTTCTTTTTTGCCAGGGTGTCTGGTGGCGAGCTGTTTGACCGGATAGTGGAGAAGGGGTTTTATACGGAGAAGGATGCCAGCACTCTGATCCGCCAAGTCTTGGACGCCGTGTACTATCTCCACAGAATGGGCATCGTCCACAGGGACCTCAAGGTGAGGCCACTGCTGAACAACGTCCCGCAGCCACTCTGCAGCCCGCGATGCACCCGTCCAAGAGGGCTGATGCCAGTGGGGGCCTGTGGCTGCTCTGATGTGGAGTGGGTGCAACAGATGGTGGGCGTTTGTGTACTTTCATTTGTCAGGGCCTTTGGGATCCAGACCCAGAAGTATCTTGAAAGAAGATGAAGATTCACATGGCTGGCCACTGTTCATGAGATTTTTACAACTATTATGTAGCCAAAGGGTTACAGGGAGGTGGGTTATATATTGCTTCAAGCCCATGTAAGAGATGATTTTGCTCAAGACATGTAGGCTGCAGAAACTCTTCTCTTGGTGCCGTTCCGCAGTACCTTTGCCAATTCCAGTCCCATTTCAGCACAACACACCGTATAAAAGAGAGAGAGCAGTGGTCAGACACCGCGAGAGGAAAGTGAAAGGAAACAGAAGGTAAGCAGATATAGAAGAGGGAGAAGAGAAATAGAAGGGGAAAAGACAGGTTAAAAGAGCTATGACTGGCCAGGCGTGGTGGCCCATGCCTGTAATCCCAGCACTTTGGGAGGCCGAGGCAGGCAGATCACGAGGTCAAGAGATCGGGACCATCCTGGCCAACATGGTGAAACCCTGTCTCTACAAAAATACAATTAGCTGGGCGTGGTGGTGCATGCCAGTAGTCCCAGCTACTCGGGAGGCCGAGGCAGGAGAATCACTTGAACCTGGGAGGTGAAGGTTGCAGTGAGCCGAGATCGCGCTACTGCACTCCAGTCTGGGCGACAGAGCAAAACTCTGGCTCAAAATAAATAAATAATAAAAATAGTGTCCTGCAGGTTCTTTTCTTACAGTTTCTTAATGAGGTTTTGGTATATTGACCCTTTATCCCTTGGCACAGAAGGATCTGGGCCTTATATGGGCATATATGCCCCTCCCTAGCAGGTCTATGTAGACACTGAAGGACAGAGGTCAAACATACGGTTCTGAAGGGTGAATGTCACACATGTGGTACCAAAGGTAGGTATCAGACATATTCACTTGAGAAACAGTGGAAAGCAGTGCAGTTGACCCAAAGCTGCAGTGTGGCGTGATTCTAGGATATTTACAGGTCCAGCCCCCAGAGCTTACTGCACCAGTCAAGACAAAAATTCCACCCCAGCACACATACCCACCACTCATTATAAACACGAAGATCATATTATCTGGAAGCTGTGCTGTACGCAACTGTGGGAAATCAAAATCAGTTTAAAGAACCAGTCATAAACATTTGTATAAACAGAGTTTCCACACCTGGCCATTATCTGCTACTGGGAACCAAGGAATAAAGTGGTGTAGCTTTTTCTTTCATAAAGACTCAGTACCATGGTTTTTCTGCATGTTGTCATGTTCCATTGACCCAGTCAGTGTTTCCCAAATGTTCGCCCATATCAGAATTGTCCGGAGGGCTATGAAAATAGAGACTGCTGCCCCATCCCCAGTGGTCTGATTCCCCCCACTGGTAGGTCTCCAGTGGGGCCTGAAAAGTTGGGTTTCTAACAGGTCTGCCCGTGATGAGGATGCTGGTCTGGGAGCTGTTCTTGGAAAACCACTGGGCGAGGATATTTGGGAATCTTAGTGGATCCCTTTGAGTCTTCATCCTCTGCAGGCTTCTTGACATCTGAAATGGCTGTGGGCATGGTCAGCTCATGTTCAGGGCCTGGAGATACTTCAGAGGGCTAGGTAGGGGCTAGCTCAGCCGACCTGGCACCTCTGTGCCAGGCCTCCAGGCCTTCTCTGATCTCTTGTGCCCCCACAAATGCCAATTCTGTGCTTCCAGAACACCAGAGGCAGCTCTCTCTGAACACGTTCGTGTGGTGACCACAGGGATGTGCGGTGATGGGCTAGCTGTCTGTACTTACTAGAAAAATAATTTCTAAGCAAATAAGGCATATCCAGGAGGGGCAATGTTTATCTCTCCCTTAGAAAGGCTGACTGGCTGTACGGGAATTAATGTTTTTAGTTAACCCACGTAATGCTTTTGGAGAAGTACTTGCAGCTTCCATCCTGTGGAGCCTTGAGATCACTGGGCCTGTCGTTATGTAAAGAACACTGCAATTTAAGGACCTTTCTGTGATCACTTTTCAGAGGCACAAAGGAGTTTGAGCTATGAGGAGGAAGTTGAAATTGGACTACTAAATTTGCATAAACAGCTAAGAAAATTAAACTTAAAACCACCTATATAACCAAGCCCAGAGCAATAGAGAGAGGATGATCGTGTTAATTTAAGCTTAGCGCAGCAATCGGAATACTGCCCCAGCCTACCTGCAGATGCAAATGTACCTTATAGAAAGCTATGTGATGTCTTGTTGCCCCAGGAAGCTATTAGAGACAGTTGCTCTTTTTGCAAAATGAAGTGACTGAGACTGGAAGTGCCTGCTCCTGCCTCAGTGGATTAGGATCGGGTTTCTCAGCCCCTGCACTTGGGCACTGTGGGATTTAGAACTGCATCCTTGGCTTCTGCTCATGGATACCAGTACCACGTCTGGAATTGTTAACAGCTACCAGTGTCCCTAGGCATTGCCGGATATCCATCCCCTGGGGGACAAAATTGCCCCTAGTTGAGAATCACTGGAGTAGGAATGTGATTATGGATAACATTAACGTTACCAGAAGTGTGTTGATTCCGATCTTTTTAAAGCTTATTATGTAGATTACTATAAAGGGTTGGAGTTGATATTCCAACTCAGGTATTGGCCACCAGTTGTCTTTCTAAGATGCCATCATATGCAGAAAACTTAATTTTTGCTGTGAGTCCTGGACCTCTTTGGACACCAGGAGGAACTGTGATGCAATGTGGGCCAGACCCTCTCCCTGTGGCCACCACCCCTACAGCCCTCCTGCTGGGGACCGGGGCCTCCCACCCAGATGATACCTGAGCCTGCCTCTCCCCCACAGTCTTCCCTCTTCCCCCACTCCCATCCCACAGGAAAAGCCCTGCTGTCCTTACTAAGTCTTGGGCCAATTAAAAGTATTGATCGTCTGCGCATGGGGGCCCACGCCTGTAATCCCAGCACTTTGGGAGGCCGAGGCAGGTGGATTGCCTGAGGTCAGGAGTTCAAGACCAGCCTGACCAACATGGTGAAACCCCACCTCTACTAAAAATACAAAAATTAGTCGGGTGTGGTGGCGAGTGCCTGTAATCCCAGCTACTCAGGAGGCTGAGGCAGGAGAATCGCTTGAAGCGGGGAGGCAGAAGTTGCAGTGAGCCGAGATCGTGCCATTGCACTCCAGCCTGGGCAACAAGAGTGACGCTTCATCTCAAAAAGAAAAAAAAAAAAGTATTGATCTAAACTGTGAATGACCAGTTGATTTAACCCTCCTTGGGCGTAATTGGTCTTCAAAAGAGCATTTTATTGACCCAGATGAATCTTTTTTTTTTTTTTTTTTTTTTTTTTTTTTTTTTTTTTTCGAGACGGAGTCTTGCTCTGTCGCCCAGGCTGGAGTGCAGTGGCGCGATCTCGGCTCACTGCAAGCTCCGCCTCCCGGGTTCACGCCATTCTCCTGCCTCAGCCTCCCGAGTAGCTTTTATAGGAGGGATGTGTGGATGCTCTGGGCCCTTTGGCCACCCCTTGCCTGGATTATGCCTTGTTTGGCAGTGTGAAATCACTTATTCTCCGCTCCTTATCACCTCCTGGACAAGGAAGATAAAAAGTCAGAAACAACAGCATTGTCCTCTCTCAGCACCCATGATCGGATCCTTATTGTTTAGTAAAGGATAATCCCTAAACATCCAGAGAAAACAGGAACCACATGGACTTTATGATTCGAGCATTCCCACCCCTTTTCTAAGCGTGAGAGTATTCTTGTTTTAACTGATTGGCCACTTTACTTTCTTTTAAAACTCACTGGGGCCAGCGCGGTGGGCTCACGCATGTAGTCCCAATACTTTGGGAGGCCAAGGTGGATGGATCGCCTAAGGTTAGGAGTTTGAGACCAGGCTGGTCAACAGGATGAATCCCTGTCTCTACTAAAAATACAAAATTAGCCGGCTGTGGTGGCACACGCCTGTGATCCCAGCTACTCAGGAGGCTGAGGCAGGAGAATTGCTTGAACCCAAGAGGTGGAGGTTGCAGTGAGCTGAGATTGCACCACTGCACTCTAGCCTGGGTGACAGAGCGAGACTCCATCTCAAAATAAATAAATAAAACCTCATTGGAAACATCCTTCAGTGCACAGTTGATTTTCTTCTAATTTCCTGCTTCATCCACAAAATTAATGTCACAATGACTCTTAACTGCCATCCCTTTGTGTATTATTTGGGGTGAAGGATAGTATTTATTCTTTAGGTTCTGTTAAAGAACAGAATTCTTTAGACGCTACTTGAAATGGTAAGGAAGGCTTTATTCGAGACCATTGCAATGTCATTGAGCTCAACTTGGAATACAGCAAGACGAGCAGGGATTGATAGCCAAAGAAGAGAGGGGATGGGGTAGTGGTTGGGAAATTGGGGGATTTTTGCTAACCTGACCTGGCAGGATTCCTGCTAAAGGCAGGCTGAGGACTTAGACGTTGACAAAGGCCCCTTTGAGTCCTCTTTCTGACTAGGACCTGCTCTCTGGCTGTCCAGTAGGTCCAGTTTTCAGCAAGAATCCTGCTGAATCAGTTGAGCTGAAATCTTCCACCCTTGTTATCTCATCAGATCCCTAATGCCCCTGAAGTGGCCTCGTTGTCGGGGGTGATACCCGAGATTCATTCTCTCATGCCAAGGAAATCAAGGATGCAGACACACAAGGCGTGAGCTTAAGAGCGGAAATTTAATAGGTGAAGGAAAGAGAAGAGCTCTGTCCTGCAGAGAGAGGGGTCCCAAGTGGGTTTCCAGTCTGCGGTGAAATGCAGGGGGTTTTATAGCTGAGCTTGAGGAGGTGGTGTCTGACTTACATAGGGCACAAAAGATTGGTTGGACCAGGTGTGCCATTTGTATAGAACACAAAAAACTAGTTAGGGCTAGGTGTGCCATTTCCATAGGGCATGAAAGCTGGCCGCCCCCACCCTAGTCTTTTTTTTTTTTTTTTTTTTTTTTTTGAGACGGAGTTTTGCTCTTGTTGCCCAGGCTGGAGTGCAATGGCGTGATCTCGGCTCACCACAACCTCGGCCTCCCAAGTTCAAGTGATTCTCCTGCCTCAGCCTCCCTAGTTGCTGGGATTACAGGCATGTGCCACCACGCCCAGCTAATTTTGTTTTTAGTAGAAATGGGGTTTCTCCATGTAGGCCAGGCTGGTCTCAAACTCCCGACCTCAGGTGATCCACCCGCCTTGGCCTCCGAAAGTGCTGGGAATAAAGGTGTGAGCCACCATGCCCAGTCATCCCCACCCTAATCTTTTATGATGCAGATGGGTTCTCTGCCTGGCCAGCCCCATGTTGCCTGTTTCTTTTGTTTGTTTGTTTTGAGTGTTGCCTCTGTCCCCAGGCTGGAGTGCAGTGGCGTACACGTGGCTGACAAAGAAAAGGGAAGATGGAGCCTCCATGTTGGACATGCCTGGCCCCCAGGTGGCCCTTTTCTATTGGCACAGCTGCCACATTTCACCGGTGAAAGCTTCCAGCTTGCCTGTTTATGTTTGCAGCTTGATTTTTCAGGCTGTTCTTTGTTAGAAAAAAAATAATAATAATTTATAGGGCTGCTTTTTGTTAGAAGGGAAGCCTTGCTGAGGACTCTTTTTTTTTTTTTTTTTTGAGACAGAGCCTTGCTGGAGTGCAGTGGCGCGATCTCAGCTCACTGCAAGCTCCGCCTCCAGGGTTCACGCTATTCTCCAGCCTCAGCCTCCCGAGTAGCTGGGACTACAGGCACCCGCCACCTCGCCCGGCTAGTGTTTTGTATTTTTTAGTAGAGACGGGGTTTCACCGGGTTAGCCAGGAGCCGAGAACTCTTTTACCCTCGCTATCTGCCTGAATTTCTTTCTAGCTCCTGTATCACCCCAATCTCAATAGCGAATCACCCTGGCCTGGAGTCCTGTCAGTGGGGGTGGGGTGAGTGAAGAACTTGATCAGATACCCGTCGTGGGGGATTCTCCGACCTAGGAGACTCTCGCTAAGAGAGGGCTGTGCAGGCCTGGCAGGGGCAGGATAGACAAGGCTAAGGTCAAGGCCGAGGAAAGCAAGGGACTCAGAGGAGCCTGCCTCAAGTTTGGTCAAGGAGGGAGCCTTGGTGAGTTCTGAAAATTTCTTCACTGCCATGGTGACATATCAGAATGCTGCTTGTGGAGCTCGAAATCCAGAGCCCTGGGCCCCATCTCAGCCCCACTGAAGGGCAAGATCTCCGGCCAGTGAATACCCTCACAGGTGCCTCTGCCACACAGCAGGCCGAGAACCACTTTTCTAAACAAGTCTGGTCACTCTTGTGAACCCACAAATATCCGAGACAGGCCTCAGTCAATTTATTTATTTTTTAAATTTATTTTTGAGACAGCGTTTTGCTCTTTTTGCCCAGGCTGGAGTGCAATGGTGAAATATCGGCTCACTGCAACCTGCGCCTCCCAGGTTCAAGTGATTCTCCTGCCTCAGCCTCCTAAGTAGCTGGGATTACAGGCGCCTGCCACCATGCCTGGGTAATTTTGTATTTTTAGTAGTGATGAGGTTTCACCATGTTGGCCAGGCTGGTCTCCTGACCTCAGGTGATCCACTCGCCTCAGTCTCCCAAAGTGCTGGGATTACAGACATGAGCCACTGTGCCCGGCCAGGTCTCAGTCAATTTAGAAAGTTTATTTTGCCAAGTTTAAGGATGTGCCCCTGACACAGCCTCAGGAGGTCCTGATGACATGTGCCCAAGGTGGTCAGGGCACAGCTTGGTTTTACACATTGTAGGGAGACATGAGATAGCAATCAATATGTGTACGATGTCCATTGGCTCGGTCAAGACATCAATCAATATGTGTAAGATGTACATTGGCTAGGTCTGAAAAGGCGGGACAACTCAAAGCAGAAGCTTCCAGGTCTTAGGTAGATAAAAGACAAAGGGTTGGTTTCTTTTGAGTCTCTGATCAGCTCTTCACTGAATACATCATTTACAGGAATAGTCACTCACACATTAGTCTGGCTCAGTGAAACAATAGGGCAGAGGAAGCAATCAGGTATGCTTTTGTCTACCTTGAGGAGAGGGAGGACTTTGAGTGAGTGAGTGAGTTAGTTATTTTGAGACGAAGTTTCACTCTCATTGTCCAGGCTGGAGTGCAATGGCGCAATCTTGGCTCACTGCAACCTCCGCCTCCTGGGTTCAAGCAATCCTCCTGCCTCAGCCTCCCAGGTAGCCGGGATTACAGGCATGTGCCACCACACCCGGCTAATTTTTGTATTTTTAGTAGAGATGGGGTTTCGCCATGTTGGTCAGGCTGGTCTTGAACTCCTGACCTCAGGTGATCCGCCTGCCTCGGCCTCCCAAAGTGCTTGGATTACAGGTGTGAACCACCATGCCTGGCCATACTTTGAGTTTTGTCTGTCTTTTGCCCACAAGGAATTTCCTTATCGGCGAATCGTGAGGGAGGAATGTGGCATTTTATCTTTGTAGTTTCGTTATTTAGAAATAAAATGGGAGGCAGGTTTGCGTAGTTCCCAGCTTGACTTTTCCCTCTGGCTTAGTGATTTTGGGGTCCTGAGATTTATTTTCCTTTCACACTCTACATAAGAATAGTTTCTAAAGTCCAACCCTTAGGAACCCAAGATTCACCACAAACCCCTGAGAGAGAGAATGTGGCTCGCCACTGGGACTGGGGAGGAGAGCTGGATGGGAAGTGCTGTGGATTCTTCATGCTGCGCTCCGTTTAAGGTTTGGTGTAAATGACGGAAACGATTCCTCATTCACTGGGTGAGGATTATCCTGAAGGGTGGACTTTCCCGGACAGCAGCAGAAATGACAGTCCTTGACATTGTGTCCGCCAGTGATAAATCGTCACCGTGATGATGAATCCAGGAGTCATCAAGTCCAGCAACTCTTGAGAAAAAAAAAAAAAAAATGCAGGCTCCTCTCTGTGTTCAAGGTCCACCCAGCAGTGCAGGGACAAGCTCCCAGGCTGTAGCTTCTCAGCCTCCATAAGCCCCACCTCCCTTCCTTGCTAGGAACAATGAGATTCCCGAGTTCTGCATAAAACACTATGCAAATGATACTTCATTGGCTCCCATGCCAACCCCAGGACTGCCACTCTCAGCCCCTCCTGTATGTTGCAGAACTGGAGTGAAGACGGGAACACGGGGGCCATAAGAAATGGAAGAAGGCCTTTGCTGTGCATTCCTGCTGCCCGAGCACTGTTCAGAGGAGCAGACAAAGGATGAAATCAACACATGCTTCACAGAAAGGCGAACAGAAGTGCGAACCCCTTAAGGGTACACGGCTGGAGAGTGCTACATCTTCAATTCCAGATTCATTTATTCCAGGATGGCATCCCTCTGCTTCCCTGGCAGAGGAACGAGCAGGGCTCAGCTGGCCTTCGTGAAGGGCGCAGTGCAGTACATCTCCCAGAACTGCAGAGCACCAGGGCATGTTACTGAGGGCAGAAACAGAGACCCTTGGACTCAAGAAAAATCACTCTATAAAAAGGAGCAGAGAGGCACCTGCAAGAGTGATTTCATTTCCTGGAATCTCCCTTCCCTAACCCCAGCCCTGAATCCACAAGTCTGCACAGCAGTCAGCTTTCTCGATTGTCTCAGAATATGGTGAGCTTTTTTAAAGTAGACAAAATATGAGTAAAGGACAGAGACTAACGTAGATTGAAAGCCTGTCTGTGCCAGCCACTGTGCCGGGCTCTCTGCACTGTTTCTATTGTCCGCTGCTTTAGCTGATGCGTCTACTATGTCCGAAGGTCAAGGACATCCTGACGTTGCGAATAGCTTTTGCAGTTGAATGGGTCTTCCACAATTAACCCAGCTTTACATGTAGTTTGTAATGTTTTTTTCTTATTTTCGTTGTAGCCTGAAAATCTCTTATACTACAGTCAAGATGAGGAGTCCAAAATCATGATCAGTGACTTTGGATTGTCAAAAATGGAGGGCAAAGGAGACGTGATGTCCACTGCCTGTGGAACTCCAGGCTATGTTGGTAAGGACAGTGCGTGTGCACACATGTGCCCGTGTGTGTGTGATGTTCTCATGTGTGGTGTCACCATGTGTCAACTCATCAGTTGTCTGAAGCATATGAGCTTGGCATGTAATCACAGCTGCCTTCACTTCCCTTGGGGGAAAGAATAAAAAGATTGAGGAACACTGGAATGAGTAATTCATAGCGGGGAAGTGACTTCCCCTGAAAACTTTTGCTCAGTTGGGTAGAAATCACATTTGATTTGGTTGTGGGCCTGATGGGAGGCTGGTAGTTAATTTGGATGAATCCCAGATTCCATTTCCAGAGATCCTGCATGCATCTGTTTCTGAGTGATTTACAGTGAGACACTGAGATAACAGTAAGTTGCACACACAAGAAAACATTCCAATTGCTGAGATAGGAACATTGATGGAGGAACCTGGTTCAGACCTTGACCAAGTCACTCTCATCTATCAGTCAACCCTGATCTGTACTGTGATGCTAGGCGTTCAAGTTTTTCCCTAAATCCCAACCCCCAGTTCTTTGTACTAAACATCCAAAATGCAGAGAAGACTACTGACAGATCTGAACACTTGGATTCTGATGTTCATCTTTTGACTTCTGGGGTCCTGGAGAAACGCCATTAGAATACTTGTGACTGTTCTGCGACCTTCACCGACATCAGTGTATTCATTCATTCATTCATTCATTCAGCAAATGTATGTAAAGTTGCTACTATGTACCTGATGCTGTACCAGGCACCGGGGTTAAGGCAATGAATGACACAGACATGGTACCTGCCCTCATGGAGCTTACGTTTTAGTTGGAACAAATAAGCAAACAGGGCCATTTCAGATCATAAGTGCTATGAAGAAACTAAACCTGGGGACCTGCCAAGGAGTGACAAGGAATCAGGACTGGGCTGAGAGGACAGGGAGGAGACTTGGGCCTTGGTCTCAGTGGCAAGAAGCAGCCAGCCATGTGGGAGTTACAGGATAGCATCCCAGGAAGAGTAACCAGTTTGTGTGAAAGCCCAAAGGCTGGGAGAGGGTACGAGCTAGGGACGTCTGAGAGCAAGAAAAAAGATGAGGTTGGAAAAGAGTTACGGAAAATGGAGTCTGAGGCTGAATTTTTTTTTTTTTTTTTGAGGCGGGGTGTGGTAGGGTACTGAATCTAGCTCTGTCGCAAGGTTGGAGTGCATTGGCGCAATGTCAACTCACTGCAACCTCCGCTTCCTGGGTTCAAGTGAGTCTCCTGCCTCAGCCTCCCGAGTAGCTGGGATTGCAGGCACCTGCCACCATGTCCGGCTAATTTTTGTATTTTTAGTAGAGACAGGGTTTTGCCATGTTGGCCAGGCTGGTCTCAAACTCCTGGACCTCAGGTGATCCGCCCGCCTCAGCCTCCCAAAGTGCTAGGATTACAGGCATGAGCCACCGTGCCCGACTGAAGCTAAGTTCTTGTCATGCAAAGTGTGGTGACCTTTCTTTGTGAGAACAGCTGGTGAACCCACCTGAGAGAGGAGGTATGTTATGTGACCAGCATCATCCCTGTGGGTCTTTGGGGACATCCACAGAACCTTCCCAGGCAGGCCGAGGAGAGTTGGCCTGAAACTAAAGGGGTTACAAGGGGCATTGTGGGAAACTCCAGATGACCTTGGGACCACTTTGTGGCTTTTCAAGTTCTTGCATATAATTACAGAGCCATGTCAAGCTCGAGTGTCATAGCTGTTCATTTTCAGAGTAACTCAGAGGAGGAAAGACACGAGCAGGCTAAGCCGGCTAGAGAACAAAATAAGGGGAAGGGAAAAAAGCAGCAGGGTTTAGAAGCAGGGAGATGCAGGTGGTGGAAATGTGGCTGGGGAGGAGCTGTGTGGATACTGTCGCAGGGGGGCTCAATTCCCTGGATCGTGTGTATGCAGAAGGCACAGAAGAGGCTGCTCTGCTCGTTTTTGAAAGGTCCAGTGCATGGCCGGGTACAGTGGCTAACACCTGTAATCCCAGCACTTTGGGAGGCCAAGGCGGGTGGGTCAGTTGAGTCCAGGAATTCAAGATCAGTCTGGCCAACATGGCAAAACCCCATCTCTACTAAAAATACAAAAATTAGCCGTGCGTGATGGCGCACGCCTGTAGTCCCAGCTACCTGGGAGGCTGAGGCAAGAGAATTGCTTGAACCTGGGGGGCGGAAGTTGCAGTGGGGCTGAGATTGTGCCACTGCACTCCAGCCTGGGTGACAGAGCGAGACCCTGTCTCAAAAAACAAACAAACAAACAAAAGCCAGTGCAGGCTTTGATAGAGATTAACAGCATGGTCAGCAATCGTCTCTTTTAGGATAGTGTGATAATGGTTGCAGGAATAGCCTGGTCCCTGGCGGGGGGACATGTGCCTGGGGTGGCAGCGGGAGGAAAGAGTGTGTGTGGAATACGCATGGAATTTCTCCAGCTCAGTCTGAGCCATCAGGGAAGCCGTGAATCCATGAGGCGAGACAAGCTGAGTGGGGGAGCCTGTTCCAACTACCCGGAATCCCAGACATTAGAAAATGAAAAGGTCTGTTAGGTCTTGGTGCTGGTCCTCTTTTCAGCTGTCTCCCCTGGTGAGAAGGTGCTGTTACTGTGACCTGCCCAGCTGTTCCGTTCAGGAAGTTGACTCTTGGGCTGTGATTTAAATGCTCTGACAACCAGTGAAGCTACGTATGCATCACGTGCTTCTCATGTTTGGCTGGAAAACTCCAGCACTTTCTAAATTGAGTTTTACTTCTCTGTGTTTTGGCAAAGCCCACGGAATGGCAGTTTTTCTGGTTTCTAAGTGGCTGCCGTCTGCGGGGTCTCGGTCTGTTGATTGCTGTGTCTGGCGCTGATGAGTCAGGAATGGTGTTGAGAAGAGTCTGTTGCTCTTGCTACTCTAAATGACAGCCAGTGGGAGCCATTGGCTATTGATGTTGTGAGATACCAGGTTGTCCTGGAGGAGGCTGGGGGAGAGGAGGACTGTAGCAGTGGCGCTCTTCTGTTGGTTTGTGTTGACTGAGCACTGAAACTCCACCAAGAGAGCGCCTCTGGAGTGAGTCTTGTGGAGGGGACACAACTTCAGAGGAGGGAAGGGGCTGCTTTGAAGAGCTTGTGTCTAGAGGACATCCCTTAGGCAGTTACCAGCTGAACTTGGGCTGTTTCCTCCCTTGTCTGTGTGGCAAGCTCCTATTCAGCTGCCAAATCCCAATTTAAATGTTACCTCCTTTGACTGCTTTCATATCACCTTGTTCTGTCTTTTGACATCCTGGTTCTTTCTATGAGCCTTTTCTCGTCATGGTCTGATCACATTCGCATTAGGGTTCGTATCAATCTGTGTCTCTCATTTCACTGTGAGTCTCATTAAATCTTTGTGCAGACACTACTGCATTTAGTAAAAACACACAGCTCATGAATCTTAGCCATGTTTTCTTTCTCTCTTCCCGTGCCATTCACTCAGTATGCATGTATTGAGTTCCTGCTGTGTACTGTGTGCAGTCATCCCTTGGTATCCACGGGGGCTGGGTTCCAAGATACTCCACGCCCTGCAGATAGCAGCATCCTCAGATGGTCGAGTTCCTCATATGAAATGGCATAGTGTTGGCATATAACCTAGGCGTGGCCTCTGTGTGCTGTCATCGCGAGATTACTTAGAATACCTGATGCAGATAGCTATTGTTTTCATTTGTATTACCTTTATTATTTTTTCAAATATTTTTGATCTGTGGATCCACACATTTTGAATCCATGGATACGAGGGCCAAGTGTACAGCGTTTGGTCTGAGAATACAAATATGGGCTGGGCGCGGTGGCTCATGCCTGTAATCCCAGCTCCTTGGGAGGCCACGGCAGGCTGATCACCTGAGGTCAGGAGTTCCAGACCAGCCTGGCCAATATGGTGAAACCCCGTCTCTACTAAAAATACAAAAAATTAGCCAGGCAAGGTGGCGGGCACCTGTAATCCCAGCTACTCAGGAGGCTGAGGCAGGAGAATCGCTTAAACCTGGGAGGCAGAGGTTGCAGTGAGCTGAGATTGCGCCATTGCACTCCAGTGTGGGCAACAGAGCGAGACTCCATCTCAAAAAAAAAAAAAGAGAGAGAGAGAGAATACAAATGTGAATAAGGTACAAACTCTGACCTCAAAACATTCAGCAGTATTGTGAGAGAGAAAGCAAACAGGTCAGCTTAATGTATGCTCAGGTCAGCTTAATGTATGCTCAGGGCTACATCATTCAGCCCTTCAAGAATTATTTATTTATTGTCTACCTTCTGTTCTGGGCACTGGGTGGGTACCTCAATAGAAATAGAAGAAAAAAAGATAAAAATTCCCTCCCTAGTGGCACTTACATCTGAGTGGGAGAGACACGGGATATAAAGCAAATATTGATAGCTAAGTTCATTCATGTGTTAGGTGGCCTTAGTACTATGGAGAAAAGTGAAGCAGAAAAGATGATAAGAAGTGCGTGTGTTCAGAGGGTGGTGGCAATTTTAACTACAGTGTGCAGGCAGCCCTCACTAAGAGGGTGGCCGTGGGTAAAGATTTGATAGGAGCGAGAGAACTGACCATACAAGTATCTGGAGGGCATTCCAGGCGCAGTGCGGAGGCCTGAAGGCAGGAGAATGTGGGCAAGCGGCAGGGAGCAGAGGGAGCAGGAAGGAGAGGAGTAGGAGAGGCAGTCGGAGAAGTCCTGAGCAGGGGTATGTGGACCAGGACTTGAAAATCGTTGTATAGACCTTAGCTTTTACTTGGTGATAGGATGCCGTCCAGAGGCTTCTGTGTTAAGGCAGTGACACACTGTTTTTAACAGGATCCCTCTAGGACAGGGGTTCCTAACCCCCGGGCCTTGGACCGATACTGATTCAGGGCCTGTTAGGAGCCGAGCTGCACAGCAGGAAGTGAGAGTCTGGCTGGCGAGCATTCCTGCCTGAGCTCCACCTCCTATCAGATCAGCGGCAGTAGCTTCTCGTAGGAGCTCGAACCCTATTGTCAGCTGGGCCTGCAAGGGATCTAGGTTGCGCACTCGTTTTGAGAGCTCTAATGCCTGATGATCTGAGGTGGAACAGTTTCATCCCGAAACCATCCCCAGTCCCATATCCATGAAACAATTGTCTTCCATAAAACTGGTCCTTTGTGCCAAAAAGGTTGGCGATTGCTGCTCTAGGACACAAGCTGGGATCAGGATAGATGGCGGGGGTGGGGTGGAGGAAGGAGGCCGTGGGAAGATTCTGGCATTGATCAGGTGAGACCGTGAGAAGCCTCAGGCATCGATCAGCAAGGGTTTAGTCCAGATTGGTTGCAGCAGAAGTGACAAGAAGCTATCAGATGTCAGGTATATTTCAAAGGCGCTGTCCTCAAGGTTTTCTGAAAGGTTGAAAGTAGGGTTTGAGAGAAAGAGAGAAGGCATGGATAATTCAGAGGTTTGTGGGCCTGAGTGCCCCAGGAGGGTGCAGTTGTCTTTACTGGAGGTGGAAGAGCCTGGGGGAGGAATAGATTGCAGATGCCTTAGGAGGAGCTTGGTTTCAGTTTGTTAAAGTTGACTAGGCCAAGAGGGCAGTTGGAACGTGACCCTGGAACTATGCGCAGTCGATTCTCGCTGTTCACAGTCATCATGTTCTATTATAGAAAATAGCTGGAAGCACTGAATTAACCAATACTGAACCATTGCTCCTAAGGGAAACACAGGCTGGGTTCCTGTGAGCCTCTGGTCACATTTTCATGAACCGATCAGTACAACATTTTCAGAGTGTGTGTTTCTGTTTAAAGACAGCTTATTGAATATGTATTGTTGAATCATTAACTTTGGTTTGCAGCCCACAGCACCGTAACTCCCGCCTGAAGGAAGCTTCTCTAACCCACCGATTTTCTCTGAAAGGCACGTCGCAGCCTCTTTGCTGTTAGGAAAGCTAGACAGACTTCAGCACTATGCTTGGGGCTGTTGTAAACAGGGAGATCTCCAGTAAAACCCAAAAATGTGAAAAACATGACACCAGATAGAGGGTGAGAAAAGACCGTTGTTTACAGTCGGAGCTGAAACATGAAGGAAGAGCACCGCCTCATTCCGCCTCAGCTTGAAACTTGCCATCGGGCAACTCAAGTCTTTGGTCACTCTACGCATGTCCACAAATGACCACAAAGTATTGATTTGGGGGTTGCGAATAACTTTTAGCCAGTAGGCACATTTGCAGATACAGAATCCTTGAGTAATGAGGATCACCTAGATTTGGGAGATGTTAATTTATGGCTGCGTTTTAAAGCCGTGAACCAGGATAGGCAATGAAGGAGAGGAAAGGTCCCGGAGCCGAGTCCTGGGGACGTCAGGGTGGAGAGGTCAGGAGGACAAGCTGGAGCCCACAGAAGAGACCAAAACAGGGAAGGGGCAGTGGGTGAAGTAGAAAGAGCGCTGGCAGAGAGTGGCGTGCTCCCCGTCACCACGTGGAGAAAGTGCTCCATGCAGAAAGTATCACATGTCAGTTGCTGCTACTGAGTCAAGTAAGATGAGGATTTGGTTGAATTTTTTTTTTTTTTGAGATGGAGTCTTGCTCTCATTGCCCAGGCTGGAGTGCAATGGCATGATCTCAGCTCACTGCAACCTCTGCCTCCCGGGTTCAAGCAATTGTCGTGCCTCAGCCTCCCAAGTAGCTGGGATTACAGGCATGTGCCACCACGCCTGGCCAATTTTGTATTTTTATTAGAGATAGGTTTTCTCCCATATTGGTCAGGCTGGTCTCGAACTCCCAACCTCAGGTGATCCACCCACCTCGGCCTCCCAAGGTGCTGGGATTACAGGCATGAGCCACCATTCCTGACCCTGGCTGAACTATTAATTAAGTGTGGTAGCACTGTGGTCAGAGGAATGGCAGGAAGAAGGCAAAACGGGTCTTGGTAAGTGCACCAGCATGGTGTCCACTGTGGGGCTCACCCCAACCACCCACCTCCTTCACCAGCCATGGCTTCTCCCTGCGAGGCTCTTGGGGCACCATTTTGAATCTTGAGCAAAGAAACTGCAGCTTCATCCCTGCTGGAAAGTTTTCCATTTGAACAGAGCAGAGCCCAGCCCCATTTGGCAGCTGTGAGGAAGGAGGGAGAGCGAGCTGCCACTTCTGATTCAGGGACCACACTATCCCCTGGGCCCAAGCCAGGGGTTGCTGTCTGCTCCCAGCCTAGCGTGGTGTCTTTGTATTTTGAAAGAAATATGTGAATACGGATGAGGAAAATCTTCCATGCCCCCCAGGGCAATCTATAGGTTTATAGCTTGAGTTCAGACTTTTGATAGGTAGAAGTGTTGGTTTCAATTTGTGAATCACCGTTTTATTATTATCTAAGTGACTATTCAGCTGAATAGTTAATTCTGCCAACATGAAGCTATTACTTCAATTTAAATGAGCTCTCTAACAATGAAACCGAAAATGGTGCTTTTTCCCCAAGTATCCCAATGCACAAGGTGCCTTAGGAGGAGGCAGGAGGACTAAGCACTTTGAGCTTCACCCTTTTACATGTGGCGGCTGCCTGGACCGTACATACCCTTCGCAAGGACCGTGGCCTGTGGAGGCAGCGCATCACTTCACTGATAGCGGGAGATGGTGGGCACCCCCATCCATATCACTGGGTTGTGGGCAGCTCATAGGGCTGGCTCTGCCAACACCCACAGGTTCTCCAGTAGATTGTGGCAGATGGGCCATACAGATTCATGTGAGGCAGTGTATTTCAGAAGCAACATTAAAATACAGGTATGAAAGCTGGGCACATTGGCTCATGCCTGTAATCCCAGCTCCTTGGGAGGCCAGGGTGAGAGGATCAATTGAGTCCAGGAGTTTAAGACCAGCCTGGGCAACATAGTAAGACCCCTATCTCTTTTAAAAAATAGTAGCTGGGTGTGGTCAATTGAGTCCAGGAGTTTAAGACCAGCCTGGGCAACATAGTAAGACCCCTATCTCTTTTAAAAAAATAGTAGCTGGGTGTGGTGGCACACACTTGTAGTCCCAGCTATTCAGGAGGCTGACGCAGGGGGATCCCTTGAGCCCAGGACTCTGAGGCCATGGCAAACTATGAGCACACCACTGCACTCCAGCCTGGGCAACAGAGTGAGACCCCATCTCTAAAAAATACAGGAATGAGAGGGATCATTAAGGGTTGCAATGACCAGGGGAAAACTCCGGGAGGACGTGGATTTGAAGGAAGGGTAGGACTTGAGCAAAAGTAAGGAGAGTCACAGGTGCAGAGCAGGCAGGGGGAGCAGAGGCCCAGAGTCACGGGCTCCTTCTTGGAGGATCTGGGAGAAATGAACAGACTCACTGGGCTTGGAGAGAGGGCTGGTGGAATTGTACTCGGTGATGATTGAGGAGAAACGATGGGCCCATCTGATAGAAAGTGGCTCCTTGGGAGCCCGTGGTGGCTGTCAGTATGGTATTGACCGGGATTGGGAGTCCACTTAATTAAGTCAAGTATAACATTCCCCTTGGTCTCGGCAATAAAAGTCAGAGCTAAGGAAGTTAGTAAAATTATGTGTATTGCCTGCTCAGCTGCGTTAATTAAAATACCTGAATCACCGAACATCAGTAGTAAGTGACAGAAAACATCCATATCAATCACATAATTGACGAGACAGATGATAAACTTCTATTTGGTGGATGACGGCCTGTTTTCCATCTTTATCTTTTCTTTTTTTTAAGAGACAGGGTCTCGCTGTGTCCCCCAGGCTGGAGTGTCGTGGCATGATCATAGCCCACTACAGCCTCGATCCCCCAGGCTCAGGTGATCCTCCCACCTCAGCCTCCTGCAGAGCTGGGACTACAGGTGCACACCACCACACCTGGCTAATTTAAAATTGTTTTTGTAGAGACAGGGTCTCACTTTGTTGCTCAGGCTGGTCTTGAACTCCTGGGCTCAAGTGATCCTCCAGCCTCATCCTCCCAAAGTGCTGAGATTACAGATATTAGCCACTGTGCCTAGTTGAGATTTTTTTTTTTTTTTTTTTTTTTGGAGCCTTATTCAGTGACAGTTCACCACCTAGCAATATTTTATGTGGAGCGCACAACCACAGCCACACTATTCCATTACGGATGTCACTCAGAAATAAGAAGGAACATTTACAGCTGGTCCATCGTTCTGTCTAGAAGCAGAACTGCACCTTGATGCTTTAGATGGTGGCTGACTGTTATGTTCCTGAGGCTGTCGGGGAAGAAATCATTCATTTCCTTCTGGAACTTAGTTGCAGTGTTGGCTGGAAGGCCACGATAGACATCTTTGGTCTAGCTTGGTCTTAACTTGCCTAAAATAGTTTAAACGTGTTTCGTCTTGTTCTTCTCTAAAAAGAGATGGAGAACAGTTGGTCAACATTCTCGATGTATTTTTTCACTGAGTTAGAGGATTGGTGTTAATTCGGGGATCACTGCACTTCTAGAAGTTGATATGGGGCTGGGGATTATGATGAGCTCTTGGAAACCACGGGTTCCAGCCAGCACAGTGTTGGGGCGAGGACCTCTGTCCTCAAAGCCACCCAGCCTATAGTTGGTGGCAGTCACAGCAGAGGACTTGAATGTAAGCATCTTCCTTTGTCTGCCATTGGTTAGATATGAAGGAGGCCTGTGCCTTTCACTGAAACTTGGGGATTCTCAGTTTCTTGTATATAAAATAAATGTGCTGGGCTAAACATCTCCTGTGTTTTTTTTTTCTGGTTTGAACATTGTACGTTTTTGTAGGCTTGTGATTTGGTATCCTTTAAGTATGTAAATATCTACGTGTCAAGGATACTGGCCATCGTTTTTCCCATCTTCACTCCCAATAGCCAAGAAGAAGGATTCAGCCGACCGACCTCCCCACCTCTATCTTCTGAGTGGTCTCGATTCTTTTCGTCTTTCCCCGCAGCGCCTCTGTTCCCAGTCCTTTCATCTCCACTCCTCTATGTGGCTGCTCCCCAAGAGAGCTTAATTTTTATTTGTTTCTCACTTAAATACCATATTTTGGTCCGTGACTATAAGCATTACATCATTGTTCCCATCCTCTCCGACTGTTAGTGTCGAAACAGGGTTTTATGTAACTGAGAAATTGTCATACAGGGCACAGATGAGTAGGCGGAACATCCAGATGAGAATTTTCTCTCTTTCTCAACAGCTACTCGGTGACAGCCCACAGTGAACATTTTATCACACCGTGGGTTGCAGCCAGACCCCCTGTGTCGGAGAGGACAGGGCCCCCTAAGTGGGGAGACTTGTAGGGCCTGCTGCTCTTCATGGATCTGACTCATTGCATGTGGGCAACGTAAACCCAGCCCAGCTTTGAGGAGCCCCATCCCACACATGGCAGCCCCACAGTCACTCTGAACACAGTGTTTTTAAGGCACTTGTCTTCCATCTGGAATTGCTTCTTTAGATACTTGATGTGGGATGGAGGTCACGTTTTGTCGTGGTGGGAAAGAGGGGGATGGCAGCATTGTGTAGCTCCGTTTTTTTCTTTGTCTTGATTAAAAACCAAAACCCTAGAATGGCTCTAGCAGTCTTCTTAATCAGGTTTCACAAGAAAGGCTTGACTTCAGTACAGAGTAGGCGTCATGCCGTGATCACACACCAGGTAGGCCCCCGTGGGAGACCCTAGAGGGCCACACAGCAGTGCCATTTGTGGCCACTTTGCTTTGAAGTGCCTTCCTTGGCACAGTTGACTTCCTCCATCCCGTGGAGTTTCAAGGCCCTCCCACATTTCAAACGCCCAGCAGCCCCAGCTTCTACTCCCTCCCCGTTCCTTAGCCTCACTCCTCCATGATTGGCTTTGGGAGCATCTGAACAGCAGTCCCTGTTCAGATGAGAATGGTAATTACACACCAGTACGGTGCTTTCATGGGGACTTCTCATGCCTGTGGTGAAACTCGAGGCTACTGGAAAAATCAGGGTAAGCTGCTCTTTGGCGATACTTTTTTTTTTTTTTTTTTTGAAACGGAGTCTTGCTGTGTTGCCCAGGCTGGCATGCAGTAGCACGATCTCAGCTCACTGCAACCTCTGTCTCCCAGGTTCAAGCGATTCTCTTGCCTCATCCTCCCGAGAACCTGGGATTACAGGCATGCACGACTGCACCTGGCTTTTACATTTTTAGTAGAGACAGGGTTTCACCATGTTGGCCAGGCTGGTCTCAAACTCCTGACCTCAGGTGATCTGCCGGCCTCGGCTTCCCAAAGTGCTGGGATTACAGGCATGAGCCACCATACCTGGCCTGGTGAGATGATTTTAATTAATTTATTTATTTACTTATTTTTTTGCCATCCTGATCTATTGCTAGAGGCAATACATTCCTCATGAATGACAGCTCTAGGTGAAGGATAATAGAGACTAGTGGAGGAGGCTATACCAACAGAAAGATCGGAGCTGTCCCAAAAGCCTTCTGCTCATCTTCTGTGACTTTGGGCAGAAAACAAACTTTAGGCAGAGAACGATCCTGTGTTTCAGCCTGATTTTTACCTGCCAACAATCTGATTGCAATACTAGAAACCCGGGTGAAGCAACAGCTGTTTATTAAGATGCTCCTGGTAAAAGTCCCTCATCGTCTAATTTTTTCTTTTTTAATACCCCTGCTGCTGCAAATTCCACTACTGACAGGAAGCCAACCTGACCAAGCACATTCAGTATTACCTCCTTGTCTTGATGTCATTCTTACTGAGGCCAAATTCTCCCCTGAAGTGTATGTCTGGGGTTTTAACAGCATGAAGCTTAATTTTATTTTTCCTGATCTTTAAGTTCCATTTAGCATCTCTGAAAAGGCCACTGCTGGGTAGAAATGTCATCTTTCTCTCTCACTGTTTGAAAGAAATCTCACCTCTTCTCTGATGCGCAGTATCACAAACTCTTAGAAACTCGATGGCAATTTGATTTAGTAGCTGGTGTTCCCTCCCCCACCAGCAGGGGAGCATCGCGTCTTCCCACTTCCTAGTGGAAGTTCCTCAAAGACCGGAAGACCAGCTGTGATCTGAGCATCTAGCCGTGGACACAGATACCTCCTGGCGTTGTTTTACAATAAGGGGCCACATGCAACTCTTCCAAGTTGAGCTCCAGTTCATTTCCTTGCAGGCATAACTCTAGGACAGAGTGGCAGGTGCCCATCAAGACAGGAAACTGAGGCATAGGTGAGATAATGAATCCTGTAGTTTACCATGGCACAGAGCCGAGTCTATAATCCTGTCCTCTGATTCCGTGCTGGATCTGAGATAACAGACTTGTATTTAGAGTAAATTCAGTATTTTCAGTTTTTTTGGTTTTTGTTTTTGTTTTTGTTTTTTTGTTTTTGTTTTGTTTTGTTTGTTTTTTTTGTTGAGACAGAGTCTTGCTCTGTCGCACAGGCTAGGGTGCAGCGGCACAATCTTGGCTCACTGCAGCCTCCACCTCCTCAGTCCAAGCAATTATCCTGCCTCAGCCTCCCAAGTAGCTGGGACTACAGGTATGCACCACCACGCCTGCCTAATTTTTGTATTTTTAGTAGAGACGGGGTTTCACCATGTTGGCCAGGCTGGTCTCGAACTCCTGACCTCAAATGATCAGCCCACCTCAGCCTCCCGAAGTGCTGGGATTGCAGGCGTGAGCCACCGTGCGCCCAGCCTGGTTCTGGACTGTTGGCTTTTAACTTCTGGCATCGAGGAGTGCCCCTGTCCCCCACAGGCTGCTCCCTCCTGATGTGTCACCATCCTCTGCCCACTGGAGGGGTCGTGTGTGACGGACAGAGAGGAGAGGCCACACAGACATCCATGGATGTGAACAAAGCACCCTGAACGTGGGTGTCCTGGGAGGGTGAAGGCCTCACCGTTTCCTCCACCCTCTCGGCAGAAACTGCTTCTTGGCACATCCTCGGGGCTTGGGAAGGGGAAAATTCTTCTCTATTTCAGAAGAGCATGAAGATTGATTACCGCGAACCCCACACCCACAAGACAGCTGCTGTCTTAGTTTTCAGTCCACTTGGTTACGCCTTGTTCTTCTCTCTTCTTTGGTAAGGAAAATGGGCAGTTTAATTGTTTTTAAAACAAGATGAAAGGTTTCTAAAACTCTTTTTTTGTTTTTTTGAAGTCTCCCGAGTCTTTCCGTTTGCCAGGAATACTTGCTCTAAATCAATATGAAGTAGCTTGGTTTATAGAAGACGTTTCCCGCAAAGCGGAATTTTCCATAAGTGGGCTGGTGGTGAATCTCACGGTAGTAAATCCAATTATTTTGAATTCTCAACCTAGTTTTATAAAGAGCATGAGTTAATCGTGGTCTCTGCGAAGGACCACATCTGTCCACGGAGGTCTCTGATGGCTCCTGGGACACTCTAGTGAGGCTGAGTAGTTTACATGGAGCTTGACTTTTATTTACCGGTATAAACTTAATAAGCTGATGGGATACTCTTGTCAGGAATAGCAAAGAAAGCTGAGTTAATAGCACCCAAGATCTGACCAGGAGGAGGTTCTGAGAGATCGTGTAACAAAGTATTTCTTTCTGCCCTTTACCCCTAAACCGGGTAGTCCCGAACTTCCTTGGGGAAAAGTTTTTTGTTGTTGTTGTTGTTTTTTTTGAGACGGAGTTTCACTCTTGTTGCCCAGGCTGCAGTGCAATGGCAGTCTTGGCTCACTGCAACCTCCACCTCCCAGGTTCAAGCAATTCTCTTGCCTCAGCCTCCAGAGTAGCTGGAATTACAGGCGCCCTCCACCACGTCCAGCTAATTTTTGTATTTTTAGTAGAGACAGTATTTCACCATGTTGGTCAGGCTGGTCTCGAACTCCTGACCTCAGGTGATTCACCCTCCTCGGCCTCCCAAAGTGCTGGAATTACAGGTGTGAGCCACAGCGCCTGGCAGAGAAAAGGTCTTAAAGGGAGAGTAATGTGAGGTACAAACACATTCACACACTGAGAGTTAGGGTGAATTCTGCCTCCTTTCTCCTCAAAGGTCCTGTATGAAATCATGTGTTCGTGGAAAGGTATTTGGCAACTGCTCGTGCTTTTACCTAATACAGGTACTTGCCAATTGGCAGTAGCTTCCATTCCCAAATTCATTTGTTCCCTGCCCCCGCCCATCCTGTGTTATTTTTTCTTGTACCTACTCACCAAAAATATTTCAGGCAGCAAAGTTGACTTGTAGCCCGGTTGTGTGGAATTTGGAAGACATTTTTCCGCAGAAATAATCGTGTGTGGCAACTAGGTTGGGTTCAGTTGAATCAACAAGTGCCGACCAATCAGGACGTACAGAGATGAGAGCTCTGGCCTGCCCTCAGCAGCGTGAAGTCTGATTTGACAGTGGGATTTATGCATCTGTAAAGGGACACTGGAGGTACAGAGGGAGTCACAGGAGGCCATTGTGTTACAGGATTGTGGTAATGCACCTGGGAACCCACCCGTTGTGCCCAATGTGTGTCGACTGAGTACAGCCGCCCCCACGCTAACCCCACTCTCTGCAGCTCCAAAATGCTAGCTTTGGGCAAGCCTAAGTGATGTCCTGAAGGCTGGACCTGCCGACTGGCTTGTGTAGGTCCCTTTCAATACCTCCTGGGGAGTGGGTTTCCCTACAGCCACTGACAGAGCCCCCAGGGACTTTGCCTTGTCATTTGAGAGGATGTCCCTTCTGTCATGGCTGGGCCAGGAGAATAGGCCCTTTCCTGCTTTTTATGGAGGCTGGGGACCATCTTACACAAGCCATGGAGCCTTTCAGTGACTGCCTGTCTTTGTCAGTAGCTCCAAATAAGCAAGAACTCAAAGCATCCCTCTTGCAGGAGGCGTGGGAGCAGCAAGGAGTCGTTATCAGGTTCCCCCATCACACTTGAGTTCTGGTGCTTATGATTAGAAGAGAATACTATTTTTCCTTGACTAGAAGCTGTCGGGTATCTCCAGGCAGCTTGGGCCAGGAGATGGAACTGTGGCTGCATAGTTCAGAGCCCTCATCACTTTCCGAGGCTCCAGAGGGACTGTGCTCAGCACCTCATGGGTGTGGAAGCTCGTTGGTCTTCTGCAAGTTTGTAAGTTGGACGCTGTGATTTTTTGGAATTACAACAGAGTTCCTGCCACGCGGCGTTAGGTCTGGTAACATAATACTGGACGGTTCGGCTGATTCTCAGGCAGGAAAACTGGCGTCGGAAAAGATCAGAGTGAGAAGTGGACTCTCTCAGGGCTATGTGCCTCACCACAGCTGAAATAGGAAAATGGGTGGGTGGGGGGCTATGCCAGAAAGGCCAGGTGAATTCAGCAGGTTGGTGAAACAGTACAGCCGACTGCCGATCGCAGGAGGCGAGCAGGAGAGAAAACATCCTCTTGGATCTCCACAGTTTAGCCACCATATCAAATTGTCAGGAGGGTTTTGAAAATTGCCCGAGAATGTTATCTTTTCCATGAATTTCTGTGAGATGAAAAATAGCTATTTGAAGTGATCTTGGTGGGCTTTTTCAAACAATGTTTCAAAGGACCCTTGATTCCAGCAATCACAAGTGAAATTAGAATTTAGGCTATGGGTGTGTGTGCCATTTTGCAATTTTAAAAATATTTCATGTCGGTGTAAATGTTATTTCCAAATCAGTTTGCTTTGTTTTGTTTGCTGGGTGACATGACACTTCTATCTTCACCCCCTGGGTTTGTTTCCAAGCACAATTAAGACGGTCACCAGAAGACAAATAGTTTACCCACCTCTCATTGGCTAAAAAATATTTGTATTTTGTTGGTCGATATAAGATAAGACACAACACCAAAAAGTGCAAGAAATGTACATTCTTGTTCAAATTCTTGACACAAATATGTATATTTCCATCACCAGTTTTGTCATCCTGATATTTACTTGTTTATAATTTAGAACTTTTCCCCCATAACAACCTTGGTGTTATCCAAAGCAGAAATCTTATTTATTTATTTATTTATTTATTTTAGAGGCAGGATCTCACTCTGTTACCCAGGCTGGAGTGCAATGGTGCAGTCATAGCTCACTGCAGCCTCCAACTCTGGGTTCAAGTGATCCTCCTGCCTTAGCCTCCCAAAATGCTGGATTATAGACATGAGCCACTACATGTGGCCCAGGAATCTTTTCTTAACCATATGCTTTATGTCATAAACTTTACCATTTAAGCAGTCTCATGTTCTAAAAATGTTTTAAGTGTAGTTAGTCTGTGGCTTCAAGAATCTAAACATCTCGGCCGGGCACGGTGGCTCACGTCTGTAATCCCAGCACTTTGGGAGGCCAAGGCAGGTGGATCACCTGAGGTCAGGAGTTAGAGACCAGCTTGGCCAACATGACGAAACCCCTTCTCTACTAAAAATACAAAAAGTAGTCAGGCATGGTGGCACACATCTGTAATCCCAGCTGCTCGGGAGACTGAGGCAGGAGAATTGCTGGGACCTGGGAGGCGAGGTTGCAGTGAGTTGAGATCGTGCCATTGCACTCCAGCCTGGGTGACAGAATGGATTCCTTCTCAAAGAAAAAGAAGAAGAAGAAGAAGAAGAAGAATCTAAACATCTCAAGGAACCTCCAAGCATAAAAATTAGCCCCTTGCTTTCCCAGCCTGTACATGCCTTGCACAACGGCCCAGTATGTTGACAGATTTGCCAGATTGAGGGTGAAATGTGTCCTGTGCCAGTTTCCCTTGATGTGTGGATTTCTAGAAGAAAACCATGTTCTTTATTCTTTCTTTTTCTGAATAATGGATCATGGCCAGTATGCTCCTCATTCTAACAGATGATGAAGACGAGGAGGAGGTTGTTCTTTTAAAGAATCCTGCCTCCCACCATCCACAATGCTGGAGAACTGTGAGCATAGGGCACTCATGAGAACACAGTCCACACTTCCTAGGCGGGAAGCCTGCTCTGCAGTGGCTGTGGCCTCGTATTCCTGCTGTCTTCCTTGGCTAGGGCATCGGCCGGGTCTTTGCTCAGAGGCTGTGTAAGCAGCTGTTGGAGGCACCACAGCTTCGTTGTCTGTGCTCCTTTCTCATATGTCTGTTGCTTTGGGCTTCTTTCTTTACCCCATGTGTTTGTTTCCAAGTGCAGTTAAGGTCACCAGAAGACAAATAGTTTACCCATCTCTGGTTGGTGTGGTGGCTCACTCCTGTAATCCCAGCACTTTGGGAGGTCAAGGCGGGTGGATCACCAGGTCAGGAGTTCAAGACCACCCTGACCAACATGGTGAAACCCCCGTCTCTACTAAAAATACAAAAATTAGCTGGATGTGGTGGTGCATGCCTGTAATCCCAGCTACTTGGGAGGCTGAGGCAGGAGAATGGCTTGAACCCGGGAGGTGGAGGTTGCAGTGAGCTGAGATCACGTCACTGCACTCTAGCCTGGATGGCAGAGTGAGACTCCATCTCAAAAAAAATAATAATAATAATGTGTTTTGTTGGTTGATGTGACACAGAAAAGACACAACACCAAAAAGAACAAGAAATGTACATTCTTGTTCAAATTCTTGACACAAATATGTAAATCTCCATCCCCAATATTGTCATCCTGACATTTACTTGTTAATAATTTAAAACTTTTCCCCCATAACAACCACGCTGTTATCCAAAGCAGAAACCTTTTATTTTCGTTTATGTATTTATTTTAGAGATGGGGCCTCACTCTGTTGCCTAGACTGGAGTGCAATGGCATGATCATAGCTCACTGCAGCCTCCAACTCTGAGCACCTGGCACAGGGCATGAGGTTGTGCCCTGAAGTTTGCCGTGAGCTCCCAGCACCTCTGTGCTGTTTGACATCTGGTTCTGTGGAGTGGCCAGGCCAGGCTGCCACGCCATCTCGCTGAAGAGGTTTGCAGATTCTTGTGATCTGGAACCCAGTGCCTCCATCCCCAGCTTGGCTCTGCCCTCCTGACACACGCTGTCAGCTCTGCAGGAGGGGAAGCTGGTCCACCGTTGCTCTAGGAGCCTTCTCTGCCTCGTGGACACTTTCCATCAGGCCGCGAGGCCGGCCCTGGAGGGTCCTTGCAGATGTTGTTGCTTCTCACGCCTTCTGTGTTCGTTTGGCCACTGGGACCAGAGTGCCAGCGTGGGGAGAACATGCCTCCTACATCAGGAAGACATTAACTGTGGTAAATGGCACCCTTTTGTCAGTTCCCATAAGACAAGAGCCTTGAGAAATATACTCTTAGCAGTCACGGCAGAGTCAGCTATCGCCCAGCCATCCGAGGGCGGCCCCTCCCAGGTGTGAGTTTCCTCTGTAGTTCTGTCTCTCATTTTGCTGCCACGTTGACGGTGAACAGAGTGAAGAAAGGATGTGCAGATTTATTTATTTTGCTCTTGTTTTGAAAAAATAACAATCTGATAGGAAGTCTGGGGGAGTTGGAGACTAAAGCCAGTGTGGAGGATTATCTGTGGAGCGCATCCCGCACTGCCATAAGCAGAGGCACTCGGCCGTGGTTTGTCTGCCTTCCTGTTCTTGCTCAGGAATATGTTTATTGTCAACAGGATGAAAGAGAGGATTTCCCAGTTCATTTTTCTACAAAAGAACTTTTCATTTCCAAGTTTGTCCAACCCCCAGAGGACAGCTTTGAATGCGACCCAACACAAATTTGTAAATCTTCTTAAAACATTATGAGATTTTTTGGCGATTTTTGTTTTTTAGCTCATCAGCTATTATTAGTGTTAGTGTATTTTATGTGTGGCCCAACACAATTCTTCTTCTTCCATTGCGGCCCAGGGAAATGAAGATTGGACACCCATGTAAACCTCAACTGAAGATGCTCTCACCTTAGCAAACAGTATGTTTGAGTGAAAAGAGCTGGAACAAGGATCAGATTGAGCTGGTTTCAAATCTCAGCTCTTTCCTGTCTAGCTGTGTGATGTGGGACAAGTTAATTAACCTCTCTGAGGCTCATTTTTCTGACCTATCAGGTGCCCATCATGATAGTTGTCAGAGTTCAAAGGATTGCAGTAGAAAACATTTATAAATGACTCACCCAAGACCCAATTCATGGCAGTCACTTAATATAAGTGAAGTCTTTTCTGAAAGGAAGTTCGTGTAGACGCCACATTCCCACTGGGTAACACTGACTAACTTACCTGACCTCTCATACCTCTGCGTCCTCCCCTGTAATTTGGGAATAATAGTGATCATGCTACTAGCACTTCCCATCAACTATTGTTGGGGTGAGTGAGTTAATACATCATAAAAGAAGACCTAACTCAGCATCTAACAGGCACCTTCTCAGCTCTAGCTATTTTTCTCTATCCTTAAAAATTTGCGGGAAAGTCTATGCTAAAGACACTGCCATCAGATGTGTTTGGGGGCAAAGGATATTTTACTCAGATTCACTGCCTCTTCTTGTATTTATCTACTCTTTGTACTAACATATACTGAGTGTCAGCTATGCCAGATGCGGCTGGTTGCCAGAATGGGTGGGTAGCCAATGCTGGGCGATGGCCATAGGCGAGGAAGAGGGAGTCAGGATCAGTATAGAACAAGCCTCAAGGCCAGAAACAGGGAGTCAGGATCAGTATAGAACAAGCCCTAAGGCCAAGAACAGGGAGTCAGGATCAGTATAGAACAAGCCTCAAGGCCAGGAACAGGGAGTCAGGATCAGTATAGAACAGGCCCCAAGGCCAGGAACAGGGAGTCAGGATCAGTATAGAACAGGCCCCAAGGCCAGGAACAGGGAGTCAGATCAGTATAGAACAAGCCCCAAGGCCAGGAACAGGGAGTCAGGATCAGTATAGAACAAGCCCCAAGGCCAGGAAAAGAGAGAATCGGTATAGAACAAGCCCCAAGGCCAGGAACAGGGAGTTAGGATCAGTACAGAGCAAGTCCAAGCCCCCAGCATGGATAACTCTTGATGAAGAGTGCTTTAGAACCAAGAATGCACGGTTGAATTGCAGTTTTCCTGTTTCACAGATGAGATGGGAAAATGCAGTGAGCATGCTGACGCCCTCCCCAAACCCTGGAGAAGGAATTAGGAGCAGGCCTGAAGCAGGATTTTCAGAGGGTTGGCCTCAACTCTGAGCTCCATGGCACCATTAGCTCCAGGAAGGCCCCGGGAGGGGCTTCACCTTTATGGCCCCACAGCACCCAGCAAGGCCTACACAGAGGCCAGAAATGTTGCCTTGAGGTGACTTGAGGTGACGTCACAGACTCCAGACCCCAAAATAAGTATTTCTTTTTACATCAGGCTGATCTAAGTTACAGTGCTTAGTACAGCACTGCCATAAAATAGCCATGTATTATGTGTTTGTTGACTGACTGAGTTCCATCAGTAATCTCGCATCACACACACACACACACACACACACACACACACACACAAGCACACCCCTCTTCATTATGTTTTTATTTACATTCTTTAGATACTGTAGTGTCTTCATATTTCTTCTGTTGAGTGCAGCGACTCATTTCTATAATCCCAGCATTTGGGGAGGCTGATGTGGGAGGATTGCTTGAGGCCAGGAGTTCAAGACCAGGCTAGGCAATATCGGAGACTTCATCTCCTAAAAGAAAAAACTTAGCTGGGCATGGTGGCATGCACCTGTGTTCCCAACTACTTAGGAAGCTGAGGTGGGAGATTTGCTGGAGCCCAGGAAGGAGGTCAAGACTTCAGGGAGCCATGATTGTGCCACTGTACCCCAGCCTGGGCAACAGAGCAAGACCCTATCTTCCTTCCTTTAAAAAAAAAAAAAAAAAAACGAGCAAAAAAAATGGGTCAAGTCTCTCTACTCAGTTTTTATACTCACTGAAAGTTCAGGCCAAATAGCAGACCCCCAAAAACTGTCTTCAGTCTGAGGCATGTAAATTGTCAGGCTGTTTCTTGTCTTTGTCTTTCCGCAGCTCCTGAAGTCCTTGCCCAGAAGCCTTACAGCAAAGCTGTTGACTGCTGGTCCATCGGGGTGATTGCCTATATCTTGTAAGTACCACCTGCCGCCTTGGGTTCTTCCTCTACTGGCCAGTTTTTGTTTGTCTGGCAAAATATACATGAAACAGAATTTACCTTTTTTTTTTTTTTTTTTTTTTTGAGACGGAGTCTTGCTGTGTCGCCCAGGCTGGAGTGCAGTGGCCGGATCTCAGCTCACTGCAAGCTCCGCCTCCCGGGTTCACGCCATTCTCCGGCCTCAGCCTCCCAAGTAGCTGGGACTACAGGCGCCCGCCACCTCGCCCGGCTAGTTTTTTGTATTTTTAGTAGAGACGGGGTTTCACCATGTTAGCCAGGATAGTCTCGATCTCCTGACCTCGTGATCCACCTGTCTCGGCCTCCCAAAGTGCTGGGATTACAGGCTTGAGCCACCGCGCCCGGCCTACCATTTTTAAGGGTACAGTTTAAGGGTACAGTTCAGGGCTGTGTTGAAGGGTAATTTCAGTGGCATTAAGTCCATTCACAGTGTTGCACAACCAACACTGCTGTTCACTTCCAGAACTTTTCCATCACCCCAAACTGAAACTGCACCCCTGACATAAAAACTCCTTTTCTCTTCTCCCCTAGCCCCTGGGAACTTCTGCACTACTCTCTGTCTCTGTGAACTTGACTCTTCTGGGGACCTCATATAAGTGGAATCACACAGTGTCTGTCCTTTGATGTCAGGTGTATTTCACTTAGCAGAACATCTTCGAGGCCCATCCGTAGTGTAGCACGGGTCAGAATTTCCTTTCATTTTAAAAGCTGAGTAATATTCCGTTGTGTGGTTAGACCATGTTTTCTTTATCCCCTTGGTCCATTGATAGACATTTGGCTTGTTTCCACCTTTTGGCATCATGAATAATGCTGCTGTGAACACAGGTGTAGAAATACCTGTTTGAATCCCTGCTTTCACTTCTTTGGGGTTTCTGTCTAGAAGTGGAATTGCTGGGCCATGTGGTAGTTCTACGTTGAATTTTTGAGGAGCCGCCATACAGTTTTCTGTAGCAGCAGCACCAGCAATTTACATTCCCAGCAGCAAACACAAGGGTTCCAGTTTTGCCACATCTGCACCAACGGTTGCCATTTTCCTTTTTTTCGGTAATAGCCCCCAATGGGTGTGAAGTGGTGTCTCCTTGGGGGTTTCAATTTGCATATTTCTAATAGCTAATTAAGCCTCTTTTCATGTGCCATTTTGGCTTTTTAGTGGACACAAACCACCATGGAAATAGTACATCTCCCAAAGAAATCATGAGAAAAAAATGCAATGAAAATCTCAATTTAGGCTTTAGATTTTTCATTTCTTCTCAGACGTCTTATCTCCATAACCCAGGAAATGCAATTCTAGGCCATAGGCTTGTTGCAGTTATTTCAGGATCATCAGTTTTGTTTCTTATTTGTTTTATTTGTTTTGCTTAAGTCTACTGTAAAGTTATTTTAAAATTACAATTTCTTTTAGAAGTTATACTTTCAAACACTTATTATGGAACATACTTTTAGGGTAGGCTTAGGCCAACTTGTTTCTGCTATTGCTAGGAAATGAATTTCCCCATTTCATCATCCCCAAGGAGGGAGCATTTCCTTGCAGAAAGAGCCCCCTGCACACAATGAGAGACTGCAGGGGATGGTGACTGGAGAAAGTTCTGGCAGTGTGTGGCATCCTCTCCTCCTCCAGGAATGCTGGAAACATCCCTCCACCACCACCACGTTGGCTCTGGTGCAGCATCTGAGCAGCAGATGGCCTTTCTCCAGCATTCAAGTGGGCTGCGTTTGTAGTTTAGTGTGAGTTTAGGTAACAGTGCCTGTAGATTCTTGCCATTATCACAGGAGAATTTCATCCATTGTGATATACCTGGCCTAAAGGACTCTCCTTTATGGAAATTGGCAAAGGGCCGATTCGTCTGAGCTTTAAAACTAACATATTGCACTTACAGAATGCTTTCCCTTTCAAAGGACATTGATCACCTTTTGCAGTTTTATCCTTTTGAGGTGTGTTTCACAGCCTTTTGAGAATCTAATGAAAGTTGTGGATTCTATCCCCTAATAAGATCACATGTGCACGCACACATACGCACACAACACACACACACACACAACACACGCACACACACACAACACACGTGCGCACACACCACGCACACGTGCACGCAACGTACACCACACACACAACGCACACCACACACGCACACGCACAACACACACATGCACATACAAAACACACACACCACACACGCACACACACCATACACACACAATGCGCACACACACAACACACCACACACGCACACACACGCACACAACACACATGAATGTATGCACACGCATATACACGCGCACACATGCGCACGCACACAACACACGCATACGCGTACACACAGCACATGCACACAACACACACACAACAAACGCACACAGCACATGAACACAACACGCACACACATGCATACAACACACAACGCATGGGCGCACACACACACATGCACACACATGCGCACGCACGCACGTGCCCACACATGCGCGTGCACACAGGCACCCACACACATGCACACACTCACACACACACACACACAATTTTGCATACCATTTTCTCGGGGGATGTGGTCATTGTCCTGGTAAGCAGACACTGGACAGGAGCCCCATGTTATTCACCCTGGCTCTAAGTCCTCAGTTAGAAATCTTATCAGAGGTTCTGCCTTACCCAGCTTAACTATGGAAGGCTTAAGGAAATAAATGCTAGGCCATTCTTCCCGCAAAGAACTGAAGCTAGTATCAGTCATCTAGAGAAACCTTCCCTGGGGCTGGGGAAAGTAGCCCTTTTTCTGACCTTCTGGTTATTTGTTCCTTTATGTCTATCTGAACGTTGAACCATGAGTTGGTCTGCATGAATGTCTGTGGACTCCCTTTGAGTTTGTTTGTATAATTATTTCCCTGAAGTCACAGCCGTGGGAGTGGGGCATTGGTACAGCTCTGGGAAGGCACATATTGACAGATATTGGCAGATGTTTCTTAGAATGACTGGGACACGCAATTTAAAACTGAGCAATGATGTCTTAGTCAGATCAGGCTGCTACAAAAATATGCCACGTGGTTTAAACAACAGATATTTATTTCTCACAGTCTGGAGGCTGAAAGTCCAAGATCAAGGTGTCAACCAATTCTTTCCTGGTTAGGGCTCTTTTCCTGACTTGCAGACAGCCACCTTCTTGCTGTGGCCTCACATGCTGTAGAGAAAGTACAGAAGAGCAAGCTCTCTGGTATCTTTCCTAAACCAGTCACTGGCAAAGAAAACAGGATCATGATGGTTGGCCAAGTGGAGCAGTTGACAGTGGGGAGAAGCCTTGAGTGAAAGCAGAGTTCTTCTAGGCAACTAACCATGTCTGCCATGGACCATAGGTAGGATGACGTTGGAAAGAGGGCCAGCATGGCTAAAGATAGTATCAAGACAGGACATCAGAAGGTGACATGCAAGAAGTAACCTAGTGCCAGAACAAAGAGAGACTGGGTAAAAGTTTGGATTTTAACCCAAGGGCATTGGGAAGGGTTTTGAGCAGTGTTGTGATCCAGTCTGATTCACATTCAAGTATTATTCCAGCCACTCTGAAGAAAGCATTGGAAGGAAAATGTGGAAGGTGAAGATTGAGTGGGAAGCTCTGGGCAGAGGAGTGGTGAGAGGTGCTTCTCCTGGGGAGGCAGTGATTATGGAGAGAGTGGAGAGATCTCAGATTTATTTTGGGTGTGGAGGATGAAGGAGAGGGAGTCTTTAAGTCTCAATCCAAGGAGTTTGCTTAAATAACTGTGTTGATGGTTAAGAAAAAAGAGAGAGGAATGGAAGAGGAGCCGATTTAGGAGGGTGGGTGAGATCAATAGTTTGGTTTTGGATATGTTAAGCTTGAGACCCTTGGGAGATACCCACTGAGTAGTGTATGCACGTGTAGTGTTCAGGAAAGGTCTGGGATAGAGATACTGGCACGTACTTCTGAGTATGATTTGACAAGTGGTGCACCCAAACCCTTATGATTTCCATATACATTGCAGTATTTGCCAGGGTTCAAGTGTAGTATTAAGCAAACACATGCCATATATCTTTGAGTATAAATTTGGTAAGTTTCCACTTGATGGTTTCCTGGTCACAATAGCTTTGCCCCAGAGACTAGTCCCAGATCAATTTCATGACTGTGTCAGATTTCAAGATGGCAGCCTGGGCTTCTGTTTTTTCAGGTGCCTTCTAGAGCTCTGTGAGTCCCAAGCAGAGAATGAATGGACTCTTGGCATCTCAGTTGTATTCTGTAAGATGTTCAGACTCCTATGGGTGATAGGTCAAATCCTGGGTATGATTGAGTACATAACACGGCTGTAGTTGGAGAACCACCAGCCTCAACTTTATTTTCAGTAGATTAATCTCCTTACAAATTCATCTTTTCTCACCATACAGATGGTTGGTACTCTGTTGAGAGGCATCGAGTCTGTATCATCTTTCCATGTTTCACCCTTTGCACGGTGCCTGGAATAGAGAAGGCAATTAATAAATGCTGGTTGTTGACACTAAGAATGATAAGTTTGTGGCTGGGGGTCTGATGTACAGGGAGGCCCGTGCACAGCTATGGTAGGTCACAGAATGCAGTGGTCACTGAGGACAAGGAAAAGCACCATCAAGGTGGGTCTAGAAGGTTGGATAAGCAGAGAGATAAGAGCATCAGACAGGATGGGGAGGGAGGCAAGGACCAGAGCAAAGTGCTGCGGCCTGCGTGAGGGCTCATGAAGCTATCCTCTGACCATTCTGTAGCCTGAGTTTGTGTCGATGTCAGAGATAGGCACTGGATTTAAGCAGCGTTAGACATCAGAACTCGTGTGTCTCATTCTCAGACTCTCTCCTTCCCGTGGGTCCTCCATGCCTGGTCTCCCATTCCCATCTAAAGACTTACGCACCAGGCCACTGAGCGGTCCATGACCAACAGGCAGCATGCCAGGGAGGCCGCCTCCCCCGGGGAAGGCACGGAGCACCTCATTCTTCCCAGCTGCTGTAATGGAAAAGAGGTCAGCCCCTGCAGTGTTTTGGAGCGTAGCACTCTTATTTTTGTTTGATAAACCTGTCACGCTGAGATATCAGACTGCAGCCAAAGTGGCCGTGACAGGCCACGGCACCAAGTTTTCTCCTCTTGCACGCCATGTAAACATTCCTCCTTTTGCTGGTGTGTGCACTTGATAAATTGGCCCTCTTTTGGTCTCCATTTATCTACTATTCATCATTTGGAAGGAGAAATATTTTTTCCTACCAAGGACACTCATTTTTAAAAACTCATGTGATGGGTTCTTATCCTGCCAGGAATCTTGCTTTGGGGATTAGGACTTGCAAAAAACATCTTTGCTCGAATAGCTTATGTTGCTGGGAAGGACTGAGGATGGCGTGGGTTGGGCTTTGTGATAAGCGTGTTGTGTCCAGTATGACAGGCTTGGCTCAGCCAAGATAGCATAAGGTCCAAGGCACAAATTTCCTCAATCGAGATGAAGCTCGGCATCTCACAGGTCAATCTTGATTTTGTGATAACATCTAGCTCGCCTTTCTTCTCAGAACTTGAAGAATACTCATTTTTTTAAATGATTATTTAATGATCACTTGCCTAAATTATGTTCAAGGACGCTGTGTATTGTGAGGAGACACCGTGAATGTGGGCTAACAGTGGAGAAGGATCCTAAAGAGATTCCCACTCCCAAATTGGAACAGGCATTTCAGAGGCACAGGAGCAGGCTGGACAGGTGGGCTGAACTTGGCCATGGGTGGGGAGACCTCAGACCTCTCTGCCTAGAAGAAACTCTAGGCAAAACCCTGGTGGTACCCCGCTTTCTTTAGTGGGCCTCCACATTGCTCACTTTTTAAAATTTGCTCACATAAATGTCGATTTGCCTGTGCATGCAGCTGAATTAGCTTTGGAAGAATGGAACAGGGAAGGCCTAGTCTGCATGCTTATATCCGTGTTCTGAAACAAAAGATGATCCTCGCCAAGGCAGTTCCCATCCCTTTGAACAACTGACAGCTGACTCTTGATGGAATACATATGTTCCAAGGAGAACTTGAGCCCAAGCATCCCCCGAAGAGAATGCAGCGTGGTCACCGAGCCCCAGCCCCAAGCCCTGGGGGGTCGTGATGGCTGTTACTCCTATCAGTATGAGGAGTGCTGACTTTAATAGGGACTGTTCACTGACGTGGCCAGCGGGCAACAGTCACCTGGTTATATTCATGAGCTTTGTGACGTGGGGCACAGTGCCTCATTCCGGCCACTGTGGGCCCACGGTCTGGATTTTGGCTTTAGAAATTTGGAAACTCAGTTTGATCTGTTTGTTCATCTTGTTCAGACATCTTTGTGAATTGATTCACAGTAACTAGACTCAGGAAAAAAAAAAAAAAAAAGACTGGACTGTCCATTGACTAAATCATAATGCAGTTCCTGCTTCAAAAGGTAATTGGATATGCGTGTCAACAAACAAACATGTTCTCTCCCCTATAGGAAACGCTCCGTGAGAAATCAAATGAAAAGCAGAAGCTTTCTTTCTTTTGGAACAGGGTATCAGAGCAGTGGAGGCGGGTGGCCTTAGATACGTTCATGAAGCCTGTGCTGGTCTCCAGGCCACCTTCTCCACAGAAGGATGATTCCGCTGAGCAGCTCTTTCTATTGGCTGGTGAGCACAGCTGACCAGTTCTTGTTTTTTGTTTTTTTTTTGTTGTTTTTTTTTTTAGAGACAGGGTCTTGCTTTGTCACCCAGGCTGGAGTGCAGTGGCGCAATCATAGCTCACTGCAGCCTTGACCTCCTGGGTTCAAGTCATCTTCCCACCTCAGCCTCCGAGAAGCTGGGACCATAGGAGTGTGCCATTATGCCCAGCTAATTCAAAACAAAACAAAACATAGAGACAGGGTCTCACTATGTTGCCCAGGCTAGTCTTGAACTCCTGGCCTCAAGTAATCCTCCCAAAGTGCTGGCATTACAGGTATGAGCCACCATGCCCAGCCCCTAGTGACCAGTTCTTATGACCCCTCCTTTCTTCTGCTTTAAAGACCAGCCACCGGCCACCCACCCTTTCCCATGATCACTCCCGCATTGTTGTTTGATTTCAGCAGGCATTGATTGATTGTTATGATTCCCGGGTGACCGATTTTAGTTCATGGATTGCATTTCGGTTTGGCTGCTTTCCAAGGGTTTTCAGAAAGGACCTCGTCTCCCCATCATGTTCTCTGCTGGGTACATCCTGGGGATGGCTAAATGCCACCTGTGGGTTGTGACTCCCTGCAGCTTTAGTTGGAGACAGAAGTTGGGCCATATTTCAGCTTTGTTAAGCTGAGGCAAGGGACTTGAGTCATTGTCTGTGACAGTTGGTTTACTCTACCTCTAACCCCTCAAAATACTCTGGTGTCAAAGAGCAGGTGCAGGAGGCACACAACAGTGATGGGGGAAACTTCACAAGCAGTGCAATTGAGGGAAATCGGGCATTTAGATGGTGAGGAGAGCAGCTCCCTGCCAATGACCTCAGGCTGTGTGGAATGCACCAACTTCTGTGGTTTTGCCTTCAAAGGCCGTGAGGTAGAGAGGGCACCACAGAGCGAGAAGTCGGAAGGTTGTGACTCACAGCCATCACTTTTGTGCCCTGAATGGCGTGGCTTCACGCCAGACGGAGAAACATTTTACTTCCTGTGCCCTCTTGTTTTCATCTTAGCCCCATCTCCTAGAAGCTGTCATTTACATAGCAGCTAAATGCTCTGGGATATTTAGCCTGAAGAATGGAAGGCAGGAGATTGACATCCATTCACGTAACTCACATTTATCGAGCCTAAAATGTGTCAGGCAGGTTGATGGGGATGCAGAGATGGATTTATCACCAGCCTGGCCTAGGAGGCACTTACTGTCTGCTGGAGGTGACAGACAGTAAACAGATAAATTACAGTCTAGTCTTCCAGCTGTCTGAAATGGGAGGGAGGTGGTGGGCAGCTCCTAGAACAGAGCCGGGACTCTGCTCTGCCTGAGGAAGCCTTCCCAGGACAGGTGACAGCGACCTGGGTTTGGAAAGATGGGTGAGAATCTGCCAGGAGAGAGGTAGTCCAGGCCGAGGGAAGGGCTCTGTCTTCAGTATCTGCCTAGAGAGATTGATGGTTCTATCCTCTCAAGACCCAGTTATCTGAAAATAAAAAGTGCTGTTTGTGTATGAGAAAAGAGGTGCCATTCAATTAGAAAGATAGTGTTTAAAATAGAGTTTGAAGGACTTTATCGAGCTTTAAAATTTTAATATCTCAAACTTGGGGATGGGGAAAATATAATCTCTGAATTATCAGGATTTTTTCATTCCCCTACAGGATACTGTGCACACGGGAAGAATCAGGGGCTCTTTATTATGGTTTTAAGTATGTGTTGGATTTGCATAGCAGCAGCACTCAGCAGGACAGCGGCAGGGCATAGACGGTGAAAAGAACAAAGAACACGCACAGGGGAAAATGCCCAGCTCCACGGTGGGTGGCACGATAGCAAGCAGGTGGATTCGGGCCCCATTTGTGACGAAGAGAGCAGGGATGGAGGCTGGGAGGGGAGGGATTCCACCGCACACCAGCAAGTCAGGGAAACCCTGGAGGACATGGGTGGGAGGATCCTTGGAAGAGTTGATCAGAAGCCCACGACTCAACGCGACACCGTGTAATGTGGTGCACGGTGCCACCTTCCCGCGTCTGGTCTCCTTGCCGTCCACGTTCCAAGGGCTTATTTTCTAGACCATCTCAGAAGTGCATTGTGAGCATTCAGCGAAGAGGACACGCCGAAAGTGCAGTGCAAGGCCTCAGCCAGTGGGATGGAGGGAGCAAGACATTGCCCAGGTGCCATTGTCAGCCTATGCAGATGCGTAACTGCTTACCCATCCAAACTGGGAGGCGGGGAGGGAAAGAGGGAGAAAAAGGAGAGAAGGAAGGAAGCCAGGGAGGGAGGAAGGGAGGAAGGAAGAGCCTAACCACCAAGTAAGCAAAGTCAAGCTGCAGAAATCAAACTTGGAAATCCTCCATGCATTCCGCATCATTGGTTAGCACTTGGTGCTAATCGCCTCCAGATTGGATGTCTGCAGTCTTCGTGCTTTGGTGTGAAATCCACCCCTCATGAGAACTAACTCATCTGCTTTGTCCCCGGTGTGCACTCAGTTTCACTGTTAGCATGAGCTGCGCTGAAAGTGGCTTTTTCCCAACTTCCTGCAGATGTGTTTTGCCCTTTAGGAGGAGGCTGGTGCTCTGCACAGATGCGCCGCGCTTTCTTGAGGTGGTGTCCATTTGACTAACGCAGGAATCAAAACGTGGATTTTGCTGCTCGCTAGTCATGCTTGGAGATGTATTTTGTTCTCCCTCCCCTCCTCCCCGCCAGTGTTCAATTTCAGTCGTGCATAAACTTTCTAAGGAATGGGTTTCCTTTTTCCTCTCCAGTATTCCCTTTCCTTTTTCCCCTAAATCTTTTCCTAATCTGCTTACTCCTTCTCAGTTTGCAAGACATTATCTAAACCTCAGGGGGTGCAGCAGGCATTTATCCTCCTTGCATTTTCATCACCAGTACTTTGCTGGAGTCACCCTCTGCATGGTTTAATATGTGAACTGTTCCTAGTTTCCCCGGCCTGCTCTCTTGTAAGTTTGCAAGGAGGAAGCTCTGGAAATGCGCACAGTCAAATATACAGTTACTGAAATAATTAGATTACATTTTTATAACGATTCAGGCCTCATTGGCCATTAAATGTTATAAATCCAAATAATATGCTGAAACCTGTTTTGATTACTAGGTCGGCCTTGCAAATAAGTACAAAAGATTTATCAGCTTTTAAAAGCTTTGCTTTATTTTATTATTTCTTAAAGTCTGTCATATTATACAGAGTAAGATTAATACAATTCAGATTTCTTCCTACAGGGTGCAGACATTCATTCAATAAATATTTGTTAAATATTGACCGAGTGCCAAGGCAGAGGACAGACAGTGGCCACCCAGTGGTCGCTACATGTGGACACACTCTGATGTCCAAAGGAGCGATGCCCAGAGTGGATTGATTTTGCTTGTGTTTTTCAGACCCCTATTGGGCCTGGGTTGGCCTTGAAGCCTGCCTAGTGTGTAATATACCTGGGGATTTGTTGTTTCGGTCATTTTTATGGCAGCTTGGCCTCACTGTATAAAAAAAATTCCTTAAACAAATATGCCTTTGAGCAAGCATTCTCAGGAAAGCTGGTGCTGTTCTTAGAATTGAGGGTTCCTTGGCTAAGTGTTCAGAAATACTGGCATACAAAGATCAGACTTCTAAAGCAGGTCGAGTGCATTCTGTCATCATGTTCATAATACAGCGCTCAGAATAATGACCAGAGGCAGCGTCTCCCTCTGTCCCTTCCGTAACGGCTTAGAAGGTTCTGTCAGGGTGTACGGTTGTTAGTGGGTGGTTCTGAGATGTTGCCCAAAATTTTAAAATATGTTGCTTCGTTTTGATGGGTAGAGTGTGGGACATTGGGGTAAGTCCTCAGGGCTCATCTGCTTCTCTCTCCACCTCAACATTGCTCTTCCCCATGCTGTGTGGCTGCCCTTGCACTTCAGCGTCTTTCAGCTGGAGGAACCTGAGAAGGAGGAGATGGAGTTGGGATAAAAAGGAGAACAGGGGGATAAGGGTGTGGGAACCAGCATTTAATGCTCACTATGTCACTGGAACTTTCAGATGTTACATCTCTAGCATCGATCCATCCATCCATCCATCCATCCATCCATCCATCCATCCATCCATCCATATTTCTGTCTATCTAGCTATCTGTCTGTCAATCCATCCATCCATCCATCCATCCATCCATCCCATCCATCCATCTATCCATCCATCCATCTCATCCATCCGTCCATTCATCTCATCCATCCGTCCATCTCATCCATCTATCCATCCATCCATCCCATCCATCCATCCATCTTTCTCATCCATCTGTCCATTCATCTTTCTATCTGTCGTCTATCTGTCTATCCATTCATCCATCCATCCTTCCATCCATCCATCTTCTGTTTATCCATCCATCCACCCATCCATCCATTCATGAATCCATTCATCTTTCTATCTGTCATCTATCCGTCTATCCATTCATCCATCCTTCCATCTATCTATCCATCCATCTCATCTATCTTTCTATCTATATCTATCTTCATTATCATTATCTATCATCTGTCTCTATCTATATCTATCCATCACCTGTCTGTATATCTGTGTGTTTTATATATCATACATATTAGCATATGGAATACATGATATATGTTCCAATATTTATATAAGGTGGGTGTTGTTATCCCCATTCACAGAATAAACTGAACTCAGTGAGGGTGACTTTTTTTCCCAGTGTCACTCACACAGTTCCTGATGGAGCCAGGCTCCACACCTGTGTCTCCTTTCCTCTGACTTGCTGGCTGAGGAAAACTTTCCACACAAGGCAAAAGTCGCCCTTTTTCCTTGAAAAAATGACTTCTATTCTCCTTCATGGCCTTTTCTTCCAGTTGGACTAAAACAGAGAGTCCTGGGTTACCATTAACTGATGATTATTCAGTTATCAGTGTGAACTGTTGTGTTCAAATATTTTTTCAGAAAATAAAATAAGTCTCAGCACTTTCACAGGTGTTTAGAAAATTCACTTATATCTGTGAACTTTATTTCCCAATTTCTCCCAGTCAGCGAGGCACTCCTGTGCCCTGGCCAGCCTCACAGAGCCCTGCAAGGCCTCGCCAGAGGGAACTCTTTGCTTTTGTATCCTCTTGCAGCTTTGCATGGGAGCGTAGCGCTGGCAAAAGGCTTCTCCGTCCTGTTGGGATTTGCTCAGTACAGACGCACCCTCATTTTTCTCCAGGCCCTCTCTCCACAGACAGGGCCATCATGATCCTGGCCATTCTCCTCCCATCTGTCTTCAGGAACACAGACTGGGTAGAACATTCCACGTTGATTTTGGAACTGCAAGACCTCTGGGCTGTTCTTCATTTCTTTCTCTTTTTTTTTGAGACACAGTCTTGCTCTGTCACCCAGGCTGGAGTGCAGTGGCACGATCTCAGTTCAGTGCAACCTCTGCCTCCTAGGTTCAAGCAATTCTCCTGCCTCTCCTGAGTAGCTGGTATTACAGCCGCGCACCACCACGCCCAGCTAGTTTTTTGTATTTTTAGTAGAGACGGGATTTCACCATGTTGGCCAGGCCGGTCTTGAACTCCTGACCTCATGATCTGTCCACTGCGACCTCCCAAAGTGCTGGGATTACAGGCGTGAGCCACTGCGCCCGGCCTGTTCTTCATGTCTTTGGCAGGTCACATGACCTTGTCTCTGGCTCTGTTTTCAAAAGTATAGTATAGAAAAATCGTGGCAGTCTGACTGCAGAGGTAGGTTCTGAAAGAGAACATGCGGATATGGTGTTTCCCCAGCTTTGCAGTGCTACATCTGGATGGAGGTCCCAAAGGTTAATATGACCTGGCTCTGGAGTTGCACAAATAGAGTAAAATTCTGTGCTGTCTCTTAGATGTAAGCAAGTGGTCTAATCTTTCATGCATTTACTTCCTCATCTGGAAATTGAAGATTGAAAAAGTTAGCTTAGAACTGCATTAAATGAGACAATAATATATGTAAATTGCATAACCCAGTGTCTGGCATGGTGACAGCTCCGTACATGGTAGCTGTGGTTATTAACATTTACAGGAGCCGGGCGCGGTGGCTCAAGCCTGTAATCCCAGCACTTTGGGAGGCCAAGACGGGTGGATCACAAGGTCAGGAGATCGAGACCATCCTGGCTAACACGGTGAAACCCCGTCTCTACTAAAAAAATACAAAAAACTAGCCGGGCGAGGTGGCGGGTGCCTGTAGTCCCAGCTACTCGGGAGGCTGAGGCAGGAGAATGGCGTGAACCCGGGAGGCAGAGCTTGCAGTGAGCCAAGATCGCGCCACTGCACTCCAGCCTGGGCGACAGAGCGAGACTCCACCTCAAAAAAAAAAAACAAAAACATTTACAGGACACATTCTCTAGAAGTGGTTTCTCTACTGTAGAAAAGTAAACGTTCCACTGTCCCATTTAAATAAGGCTGGACTGTGGAACCCTGAGGGGCAAGACCTGGGTCTGTCTTACTACTCCATGATCAGCATTTCACACAATGCCAGTGCTCTATCAGTATCTGTAGAATTGGCCAAGCATGGGTGTGGCTCACACCTGTAATCCCAGCACTTTGGGAGGCTGAGGCAGGCAGGTCACTTGAGGTCAGGAGTTCGAGACCAGCCTGGCCAACACAATGAAACCCCATCTCTACTAAAAATACAAAAATTAGCCCAGCTACTCGGGAGGCTGAGGCAGGAGAATCACTTGAACCTGGGAGGCGGAGGTTGCAGTGAGTCGAGATCACGCCATTGCACTACAGCCTGGGCAACAGAGGGAGACTCCATCTCAAAAAAAATAATTTTTTATATATATACACAGATATATATATATATGATAGATAGATAGATAGATAGATAGATAGGTAGATAGATAAAATATATATCTGTAGAATTGGCTTGAAGTAGCCTTTTATTTTCTAGACCAGAGCTCTGGATGGATGCCCAGATCTCTTCTTCAGCTCCCTGGGACTCACTTTCCCTGTCTCCTAAACAAGGGGTTGGACCAGGTGATAGCTTCTGGCCCCCAGAATAAAATCTTTGACGCTGCGAGTCCCCCTACTGTGAAAAGTACTTCTTCAAACACACTTTTCAGCTTCTGGTTTGAGGACTCAGGCTGGGAGCAAGAGGCGCCACCTGTCAGCTCTGTCATCGGATGGGCAGTTGCTGGTGGGAGGAGCTCTGCATCAAGGAAGTCCCTGGAGGCAGTGGTTGAGGCCCTGGACCTAGGTGGGCCCAGGGCATGTTGAAGTTTCCTTGTGTTCATTCCAGTCTGCCTTGAGTAGTGTCATTTACAGTGGATGCCATTGGCCATCAGGAGACTTTACTGCAAAAATAACTGAGAAAGTACTACACTTGGGAAAATTTGGTTCGATTTTCGTTTTTCAGGGTAAACACCTATTTTGGGATGTTCAGTACAACTTCTTAAGTCAGTACACACACACAAGCATGAATATTTCACACAAAGTATTTCTTGTTCATCAAAGAATAATCAATCAACAGATATTCATTAAGTAGTATCGAGGCCAGGTGCGGTGGCTCACACATGTAATCCCAGCACTTTGGGAGGCAGAGGTGGGTGGATTACCCAAGGTCAGGAGTTCGAGACCAGCCTGGTCAACATGGTGAAACCTCATCTCTACTAGAAATACAAAAATTAGCCAGGCGTGGTGGTGGGTGCCTGTAATCCCAGGTACTTGGGAAGATGAGGTGGGAGAATCGCTTGAACCCGGAAGGTGGAGGTTGCCGTGAGCAAGATTGTGCCATTGCACTCCACCCTGGGTGACAGAGCAAGACTCCCATCTCAAAAAAATAAAAAAATAAAAAAATAAAATACTATTGAGTGCTAATGAAAGATATAGGCTGAGTATGATGGCTCATGCCTGCAATCCCAGGATTTTGGGAGGCCAAGGTGGGAGGATCTCTTGAGCCTAGGAGTTCAAGACCAGCCCGGCAACACAGCAAGACCCTGTCTGTACCAAAAAAAAAAAAAAAAAAAATTAGCCCAGTATGGTGGTGCACGGCCTGTGGTTCCCACTACTCAGGAAGTTGAGGCAGGAGAATTGTATGAGCCTGGGAGTTCGAGGCTGCAGTGAGCTATGATCATGCCACTGTACTCCAGCCTGGATGATAAAGCTAGACCCTGTCTCAAAAAAAAAAAAAAGATAGAAAAAGATAGATAGAAAAGAAATACTAGGCTAGGCACAGTGTCTCATGCCTGTAATCTGAGCACTTTGGGAGGCCAAGGCGGGCAGATCATGAGGTCAGAAGATCAAGACCATCCTGGCCAACATGGTGAAACCCCATCTCTACTAAAAATACAAAAATTAGCTGGGTGCAGTGGCGTGCACCTATAGTCCCAGCTACTCAGGAGGCTGAGGCAGGAGAATTGCTTGAACCCGGGAGGCAGAGATTGCAGTGAGCCGAGATTGCACCACTGCACACCAGCCTAGCAACAGAGTGAGACTGTCTCAAAAAAAAAAAAAAAAATACTAGATATGGCACAGGCTTTGTCCTTCAGGGACTCATTATCAAGGTGTGAAGGTAAACATAATCATGATAATAAGCCATAATATCTTTACATTTCTTTCTTTTCTTTTCTTTTTTTTTTTTTTTTGAGATGGAATCTCGCTGTCTCCCAGGCTGGAGTGCAGTGGCGTGATCTCGGCTCACTGCAAGCTCTGCCCCCCAGGTTCACATCATTCTCCTGCATCAGCCTCCTGAGTAGCTGGGACTACAGGTGCCCATCACCACATCCAGCTAATTTTTTTGTATTTTTAGTAGAGACGGGGTTTCATCACGTTCGCCAGGATGGTCTCGATCTCCTGACCTCTTGATCCGCCTGCCTTGGCCTCCCAAAGTGCTGGGATTACAGGCATGTGCCACCGCACCCGGCCGCTAATTTTTTATTTTTAGTAGAGACGGGGTTTTACCATGTTGGTCAGGCCAGTCTCAAACTCACTCCTGATCTCAAGCGATCCACCCACCTCAGCCTCCCAAAGTGTTAGGGTTACAGGCATGAACCACTGTGCCTGGCCGATAGGCCGATATCTTTACATTTCTTAAGAGAACCCTAGAGGGAGGTGGGCTGGACTGTGAAGAATGAGAACTGTATGGAGAGGGACCGAGTGGGGTGGGGGGTGGCAGTCCTTGAAACACAGACATTGAACGACTCGTGCATCCAGCCACCTTTTGCTGAGCGCATGCTATGTACTGGTCTAGGATCAGGGTTGCAAAAAGGAATGAGGATCACCACCGTTGGGGGGCTCAGACTTTATCAGAGAAAACAATGGGATGTAGACAGATAGAAACCAACATGCATGCCTTGATGATGGTGCCTGAGAAACTTGGAGAACATCAAGCTGGGGGCCTGCCCTGTCCGGGTGGGATCAAGAAAGACATCACTGAGCATAGACCCATGCACGGGGCTTTGGGGGAGAGCAGGTCACATCTGTGCACAGCGGGAGAAGAGCAACCCTGGGCACAGAGAACGGTGCATAGAAAGGAATTTTCTCAATTAGGGATGCAAGGCTTCCCCTGACCAGCTCCAAATTACCTTTCCTGGTATCTTCTACACTTGCTGTTTATTTTGAAGGTTAGTGTTGGGTATCTGTCCCCCTGACCCCCAACTAGAATGTAAATGGCATGAGAATAGGGACTCTGACCATCTGTTCCATGCCTGGGACCTGGTCAGTGCTCAGTCTTTGGTGACAGCCAGAGGACTCCCTGACAGGCGGTTTTATTAATATTAGCTTCCCAGCCTGAATCACTGCTGTAGATGCAGGTCACACCTACTCCCGGGAGCCTTCCCTGATTACCTGTCAGACTACTCACTCTCCCCTGCCTTCCTGCAGCAGCTGTGGAGGAGGAATCCACCTGCTCCATAGCGTCCAGCCTCTGGGCCTTGGCCGGCAGGGCCCACACCTTTTGCGTCCCTTTTGCAGCTCTGCAGCCCAGCAGGACCTCACAGTGTTGAGGCTCCTCCCCTCTTTCAAAGTGGCCTTCTCCCAAGCTCCACCCTTGACCCTTGACTCAAAGTCACCAGCTGAGCAGGTGGAAGGCCAGGGAGATGACCTAATGTGTGATCAGCTGGGTGATTTTTGTCCATGCCAGGGGCTTGCTGGCACATACAAAGAAGCAGATAAACTAGCTGTGCTTACCCAGCCAGCCAGCCATGCCAGGCTTCCAGGGAATTTGAGTCTGGTCCCCATCCACATACATGCATGCTTGAATACGCCAAGACCGTGGGGACTTTGGGGGCTGTGGCAATCTGGCTAGATCAACGCCTGTCTCTGGTCACTCAAAGTCGTGTCTGTTTGGAATCGCTGCTGGCCAGACACATCATGGGCCAGATCGGGTCCGTGGCGGGTCTGTGTGTGACCCCTGAGCTGAGTGATCTTACCTGTTCTGAGCGATCGCGTCTCCTGTCCTGGTTTTCACGCATGTGCTGATGGCTGTCTCCCAGCACCCCCATGATACACCAGTCCCTGGCATCAGGCCTCTAACTCCAGCTGCCTGCTGGCTGCCTTCACCTGAATCCCTCCCGTGTACCTGGTCCAGCTCTCCCCGGCCTGAAAGGAATCACATCTTTATCCTTTGTGGGACGTTGGCAGTTCTGGTTGCGTGGAATAGATTCTCTACGGTTGCCTTAAGGAAGAGGGATTTGTTGCACAGCTTCGTGTGGAATGAACTGGAAGGCCGAGCACTGATGCGACCGTGAGCATGGGTTCCTCTCACAGCCTCACCACTGAGTGGAGGTCTCTCCTCCTGGCCCATGCTCTGCCCTCTTCCCTGCTTTCTTTTATTGTTCGGTGGACACCTAGGCAAGATCCAGTGTAATTATCAGAGCTAATTACCAGGGATGGGGCTGCCTCGGGGAGTTGGCTCCGCTGCCCTCTCTCCTATTCACCCTGCCTACAAAGAACTGCCTGGAGTCACCTCTCTGAGCAGGCAGCGTCCACTAAAGAGGGAGCTGGAATTACCAGGTGCTGTGGTTGACACAGCCAGGCCACCCCGGCCACCTGCTCCTTGTCCTGCATTCTTCAGGCAGTGGACGTCATCTCTAGTCCATGCTGGGGACCTTTGAGGCATTCTGGCCTTCGCTGTTTACACCGTCCTACGCCAGATCTGCCCGATTGTGTCTAAACTGTCTGTTCCCCCGTCCAGCTCCACTGCAGGCCGCCCTGTCTCCTCTGGCTGAGGCAAGTTGGCGATTTGTCTTCTTGCCTCAAATGTCTCTGCTGCAAAGTCAATTGTCCCTGTCGCCCCTCTGTCTATACCTCTCAGGGGCTTCCTTCTACCTGCAAGACAGACCACCCACCTGAGGGTGGGGAACGCAGCCCTCCCAGGCCTCACCTCAGCTCTCGCTGCGCACCAGCTTACATGCCGCACCGCAGCAGCAAGCTGTTCTTCTATGCTCGAATCAACTGCTGGTTTATGGCGCATGCTCTTATTCCTGGGCGGCCACTCCTGCCGGCAGCCCCCCCGTTTCTCCCATAAAATTCCTGCTCCTCCCCGAGACGAGGCATAGGCGTCTACCTCCTCCCCTCCCGCCAGGCAGCTTGGCTTGCAGGCCCTTGTCTACCCAGAATAGCCTCTGCAGATTTGTTCCTGTCACCTATGTCATTATTATCTCTTTATGTGCCTCTCTCGCCCACTCTGAGCTCCTGAAGGCAGAAACTGGTTCTTAACTTAGCATTGTATTTCCAGTGTCAAACTCAGTATCTGGTATGTAGTAGGTGCAAAACAAATACTTGACAAATGCATGAGTGCTCAGTATACCTCCTCCTGGCCTACGTAGGCCAGGAGGTACCAAATGACTATGTGTATGTTGGCCAATTAAAAATGAAGACAGAGGCTGAGCTCAGTGGCTCACACCAGCACTTCGGGAGGCTGAGGCAGGTGGGTCACCTGAGGTCAAGAGTTTGAGATCAGCCTGGCCAACATGGTGAAACCTCGTCTTTACTAAAAATACAAAAAATGCTGGGTGTGTAGTGGCAAGGTGCCTGTAATCCCAGCTACTCTGGAGGCTGATGCGGGAGAATCGCTTGAACCCAGGAGGCGGAGGTTTCAGTGAGCCAAGATCACACAATGCACTCCAACCTGGGCAACAAGAGCAAAACTCCTTCTCAAAAAACAGACAAACAAACAAAAACAAAAACGAAAACTGTGAAATACTATTAAGATCCATATGGGGCTGGGTGTGGTGGCTCATGCCTGTAATCCCAGCAGTTTCGGAGCTTGAGGTGGGTGAATTGCTTGAGGCCAGGAGTTTCAGACCACCCTGGCCAACATGGTGAAACCCCATCTCTACTAAAAACACAAAAATTAGCTGGGTGTGGTGGTGCACACCTGTAATCCCAGCTACACAGGAGGCTGAGGCAGGAGAATTGCTTGAACCCAGCATGCAGAGGTTGCAGTGAGCCAAGATTGAGCCACTGCACTCCAACCTGGGCAACGGAGTGAGACTCTCTCTCCAAAAAAAAAAAAAAAATCCATACAGAAATACTTTTTAAAAATCACTGCCTGGTAATAGCCATCCCAACAGGTAGGAAGTGGCGTCTCCTTGTGGCTTTGATTTGCATTTCCCTGATGATTAATAATATTGAGCCTTTTTTCACATGCCTGTTGGCCATTTGTATGTCATTGACAGATCAAAAAGGCAAGGTCTGGGGAGGATTTGCAGGTGTAGACTCTATGGAAAACAGTGTGGCAATTCCTCAGAAGATTAAAAATAGAACTACCATATAATCTAGCAATTCCAAAAAAATGGAAATCAAGATATTGAAGAGAGATGAACACTCCCATGTTCATAGCAGCCTTATTCACAATAGCTGAATAGGTGGAAAAAAGCTAAGTGCCTATGAACATATGAGTGGATAAAGAAAACACGGTAGGTGCATACAATGGAATACTATTCAGCCTTTAAAAAGGAGAGAGTTCTGCAACATGTGAAACATGGGTGAACCTGGAGGACATTGACACAGTGCTAAGTGAAATAAGCTAGGCACAGGAAGACAGATACTGCATGATCCCACTTGGACAAAGTATCTAAAATAGTCAAACTCATAGAATGAAAGAGTGGAAATGGTGGCTGCCAGGGACTGGAGGGAGGGGCATGAGGAGTTACTAATCACTGGGCACATACAGTTTCAGTGAAGCAAGATAAATGTGTTTGAGAGACCTCCCGTGCTACACTGCACCTATAGTCAACAGTAGTGTAGTGTACACTTAAAGATGTGTTGGCCGGGCCTGGTGGCTCACGCCTGTAATCCCAGCACTTTGGAAGGCCGAGGTGGGTGGATCACGAGGGCAGGAGATCGAGACCATCCTGACTAACGAGGTGAAACCCCATCTCCACTAAAACACACACACACACACACACACACAAATTAGCCGGGCATGGTGGCGAGCACCTGTAGTCCCAGCCACTCAGGAGTCTGAGGCAGGAGAATGGCGTGAACCTGGGAGGTGGAGCTTGCAGTGAGCTGAGAGCCGAGATGGCGCGACTGCACTCCAGCCTGGGTGAAGAGTGAGACACCGTCTCAAAAAAAAAAAAAAAGATGTGTTAAGATGCCAGGCACAGTGGCTCACAACTGTAATCTCAGCACTTTGGGAGGCAGAGACAGGTGTTTGAGCCCAGGAGTTCGAGACCAGCCTAGGCAACATGGCAAAACCCTGTCTCTACAAAAATAAAAAAATTAGCTGGGCATGGTGGCATGCACTTGTAGTGCTAGCTACTTGGGAGGCTGAGGCAGGAGGATCTCTTGAGTCTGGGAGATGGGAGGGTGCTGTGAGCCAAGATTGCACCTCTGCACTCCAATCTGGGTGACAGAGAGAGACCCTGTCTCATTTAAAAAAAAAAAAAAAAAGTGTTAAGAGGGAGGATCACATGTTGAGTGTCCTTACCACAAAATAAAATATAACAGTCACCACCTGGTGTCCCACGTGGCTGTGGCTGGTACTCCCCTAGCACCACTGTTTTTTTATGGGAGTCTCACTTTGTTGCCCAGGCTGGAGTGCTGTGGTGTGATCTCAGCTCACTGCAACCTCCGCTTCCTGGGTTGAAGCGATTCTCCTGCCTCAGCCTCCCATATGTAGCTGGGATTATAGGCACCTGCCACCACGGCCAGCTAATTTGGGTATTTTTAGTAGAGACCGTGTTTCACCATGTTGGCCAGGCTGGTCTCAAACTCCTGACCTCAGGTGATCTGCTCACCTTGGCCTCCCAAAGTGCTGGGATTACAGGCGTGAGCCACTGTGCCTGGCCCAAGTAGCATCCTACTTGTTAGACCCTGCCTGTGGGAGCTGGGGGTGGAGAGACAGGGTCCCATCAGAGGGTTCCACTTGCACGTGCAGGGGCAGGTAGGGCCAACCAGACACCCCACAGAGAGAATGCAAAGTCAGATTGAAGCCCAAAGTTCAATTCTCGAGCCCCTCCCTTTAGTGCATGAGCAAAATGGTTAAGAACACAGGCCTAAAATCTGACAGAATAGGCTCAGGCCCTGATTTTGCTGCTTGTTGGTTTCTTCGCCTTTAAAATGAGGGATGTGTGAGGACTATATACGAAAAGAGAGGTCTGGGAACCACAAGGAATAGCACCCATGACCCTGGGCTTCATTGCAGCTGAGCTGTGAGCACCTCTAGACCCAAAGGACTGAGGGGAGGGAAAAAAGGCAGCAGGAAACATAGTAAGGTGTAAGAGTTCTTCCTGGAAGGTAGACCCGAGGCTGGGATGGAGGCAGTGAAGAGTGCTTTGAAGTTGAATTGCCTTGATTGGGTGTGACAGTTGCAAATGCCAGTGTTATTCTGAATCAAGAACTTTGAAGCCTAGAAAAATTGGGAAAGGCATTATTGCCTTTGAGGACCCTTGGCGATATAATTTGTAGATTATTTAAAGGGTTGGATATGTAAAAGAAGCCACATTTCTGGAACATTTGTAAATAACCCTGGGATTACCAGTGTGAGTGGGTGGCCCCGTGGTCACAGAAGTCCTCCGTGTATCAAGTAAAACAGCCCAAGGCTGTTACTTCTCCTCTTAGATCACCTCCACGCAAACCTGCTAATGACATAGCTTGGCCAGGGAGCTCTCTGAAATTTCTAGATCTAAGGAAGATTTTGTAACTTCTGTTTGTCCTTCTGTTATTTTACATCCTTATTTTTAAATCTTTTCTCTTAATTTTAACTTACTTAGGCTCCAAGCTCAATCCATTTCCTTTTCCCGTGTCCTCAGTATAGCTGCACAAACACAATATCCTATAATACGAAAATTCGGAAACAAAAAAGAGCTAAGGCCAGAAGAAACTGGAATATACATTTAAAAAAATTGGCACCTGGAGAATAAATGTTTCTCGGAATTTTCTTAAAGAATTTTTTCCTTGCAAAGAAAGCCAAACCCTGAAGAAAAACACACGCGGTTGTAAATAAACAAAAACCTCACATATCTAGAATTTAGGTTTTTTTCCAAGATGAACTAACATTTTGTTCTGTCAGCGTTTCCTAATATGCACATTTCATTTTGCCTGAATCCTCATCGTGGGAGAAATGGACAGACCCATCTCAGAGCTCCAGGATTTCCGCGGGCAGTGAGCTATGTGCCTGGTGGTTTCGGAAGCCCTGGCTCTTGCTCATTTCACCAAAAGCAGCACATCTTTAGAAATGAAATTTTCCAGGCTCTTAGCCCCTAAAGCAACCTTGTGGGGAGAGATTATTTTGATTCTTCTGGGCCCACAGAATGTCTCACAGCCTTTAAAAATGTCATCAGGCACACCCCTGCGCAGCGGTGGCTGGCGATGCGCGTCCCACGGGAGGAACAGCTGAGGAATGGCGGTACCAAGTTTGTGTTTCCAACCTGTATTGCATTTCTTATGTGCTGACAGTCTAATCCCTCGCAGTCCTGCAGTCTGTTGATTCTTGTTAATTTGTTCTCATTAGACTAGTCCCTAGGCTGTGGCTATGTTGATCTATGTGATACAATTCAGGGCTTGTTTGGGTCAGAACTCCCACCATGGGACAAGGGTGGTGGCTCACACCTGTAATCCCAGCACTTGGGAGGCCGAGGAGGGTGGATCACCTGAGGTCAGGAGTTCGAGACCAGCCTGACCAACATAGAGAGACTCCATCTCTACTAAAAATACAAAAACTGGCCAGGCACGGTGGCTCACGCCTGTAATCCCAGCACTTTGAGAGGCCGAGGCGGGTGGATCACGAGGTCAGGAGATCGAGACCATCCTGGCTAACATGGTGAAACCCTGTCTCTACTAAAAATACAAAAAATTAGCCGGGCTTGGTGGCAGGTGCCTGTAGTCCCAGCTACTTGGGAGGCTGAGGCAGGAGAAGGGTGTGAACCTGGGTGGTAGAGCTTGCAGTGAGCCGAGACCACACCGCTGTACTCCAGCCTGGGTGACAGAGCGAGACTCCGTCTCACAAAAAAAAAAAAGAAAAAAAAATTAGCACAACATGCTGGCAGGCGCCTGTAATCTGCTACTCGGGAGGCTGAGGCAGAATTGCTGGAACCCAGGAGGTGGAGGTTGCAGTGAGCTGTGATCACGCCATTGCACTCCAGCCTGGGTGACAGAGGGAGACTCCCATCTCAAGAAAGAAAAAATAAATAAATAAACTGCCACCGTGGCTGCCAGCCTCTGGGTTGTCGCAGCCCAAGAAGCAAGTTCTGTACCACGCAGCATTGCCCCTGGCCTTCTGGAATCAAGCACCGTCTTCCTGCAGCCTTAGGCCCACCTCTTCCTGGCCGTCCAGTGCCAACCAAGGCCAGCCCCTGCCTCCACATGGGCCCCAAGCATGTTCTAGGTTTTTTCCTGAGTGTTTTAGCCAGCCAAACTGAATCACAGAGCCACAGTATCTTCAAGCTGGAAAAAATAAGAGGAATTTTCTAGGCCAGCCCTTCGTGTTTTCAGGGAAGGAAATTTTGGTCCAAAAAAATGCATCAGTGGTAAAAGTAGCATTGAAACTGATTTCAGAACTGGAATGAGAATCCATGATTTTATGGAACAAATTGTAGTGGGTCTAATTAATGAGAATTTCCACTCCCATTACATGTGTCAGATGACTGTTGTCCCACCGGAACTCTAAATTAGAAGTCACTTGCACCAGCATCAATATGATCCGTTAAAAATCAACCTTGAAATGGTTCCATGGCAAAATGGGTAGTATTATGCTATTGCAGTCTTACAACGTGTGTCAGCCCTGCTAATACTTACTGCATGTTAGTGGGCAGAACCACAACCCTCCACGTACCCAGTTTGGGCATGGCAGCGTGCTCATGTGCAGGTTATGTGCGTGACAATGTGCAGGTTATGGTGTCTTGTGGCAACTTGATACTCAAGGTCATAAAATTTCATTTTCTTCCTCTGATGATTTCTGAAATAAAATGAACCTGGAAGGGCCCTGAAACGGATATTAAACATATATTTTGTTGGTTTTCTCCATCAGCTCATCCTCTGTTAGGAACAGTATTACAGACAGTAAGATCAATAACGTGTATGTGAAGAAGGCTGTCCAGTAGGTTTTTAGGGTGTCTGGGACTCTGTGGTTAATTCTGTGCAGAGTTAAGGGGGACTTCGATAGTTATATTTACCTTTGATCATGACCTGAGTTGACCCTTTTGGCTATTCATGACATCGCAGTTTTACTCCTGTGCTGCCTATGCCTGTGGGATGTGTGCTTTTTTGAGACAGAGTCTCACTGTGTCGCCAAGGCTAGAGTGCAGTGGTGCAGTCTTGGCTCATTGCTCAGCCTCCCATCTCAGCCTCCCACCTCAGCCTCCCAAGTAGCTGGGATTACAGGCGCCGGCCACCACAGCCAGCTAATTTTTTTTTTGTATTTTTTAGTAGAGACGAGGTTTCGCCATGTTGGTCAGGCTGGTCTCGAACTGCTGGCCTCAAGTGATCTGCCTGCCTTGGCCTCCTGAAGTGCTGGGATTACCAGTGTGAGCCACGGTGCTTTGCCAGATTTTCTTAATCTCAGTTGGTAATGTCTCTTCCTTCCAGGCAAAGTGTCAAATCACCACATTGGATATGCAGATGTTCCAGCTTTTACTCCATTTTGTCTTCCAGGCTCTGCGGCTACCCTCCTTTTTATGATGAAAATGACTCCAAGCTCTTTGAGCAGATCCTCAAGGCAGAATATGAGTTTGACTCTCCCTACTGGGATGACATCTCTGACTCTGGTAGGTCTCCCACAGGCAGCTCCCAGTGGGCGGCCCCTGTGACACACCCAGACCACATGACCCTGACAGGCCCAGGGGACCGTGGGCGGCTCAGAACAGTCCTGAGGGTCCTGTCTTGGTTGACTGCTGTAACGAGATACCATAGACTGGGTGGCTCAAACAGCAAACATTTATTCCTCACAGCTCTGGAGGCTGGGAAGTCCAAGATCAAGTCGCCAGCACATTGAGTATCTGGTGAGGGCCCACTTTCTGGTTCATAGACTGCTGTCTTCTCACTGTGTCCTTCTCACCGTATCCTCACATGGCAAAAGGATCAAGAGAACTCTCTCAAGTCTCTTTGATAAGGGCACTAATCTCATTCATGAGGGCTGCATCCTCATGACCTAATTACCCCCAAAAGGTCCTATCTCCAAATACCATCACATAGGTTGGAATTTCAGCCTATGAACTGTGGGGTGTTAACACCCTCACAGCACACAGTTCACAACGGCTCTCAGGAAGCTTCATGAGCTACATATTTGGGTTTGACCTGCAAAGAAAGAGGACAAGCTTGGGACATCTGACTCGAGCCACGCTGAGAGATGGGGACTCACTCATCCACCTCTCCTAGCCACGCCCTGTTCTGGGTGCTCTAGGAGTGAACCAATAGTAGCTAAGATTTATTGAGCGCTGACTGTATGCTGAGCACAAGACGCTCTGTATGTGTGCTACCTCACTCAGTCCTCAGGACAGCCTGTCAGGCGGGTATTACTATTATCCCCATTTGACAGATGAGGAAACCGAGGCTCCAGAAGGTGAAATAACTTGACCAAAATCATACAACTAGTAAGTGGCAGAGCTGGGATTTGAAATGCCACACTGAAACATTCCTAGGGAAGTTCACTGTTCTTCCTCAGGGATAAAGATCAAAACCAAGGCCTGTGTAAATTAATGAAATCTTTCTGAGCCTCCGTTTCCTCGCTGGTAAGATGAAACTGGTAACAATATTCCATCTACCGTAGAGCATAGCAGAAGGATGAAACGAGATCATGAATGGGACAATGTGTTATGGTCTCTGTGAGCTATTCAAAGAGACCATTTTATTATCTGTGTTACTTCCTCCTGAGTGGAAATGCCTTGGTTTCATCTTCAATCGTCCAAAACCTGGGCCCAGAGTATAGTTGTACAAGGCTTACAGGAAAGAGCCACATAGGAAATATTTTCCTTCTGACCTCAGAAGAGCACAGCCTTCCCCCAGAAGCCCAGTCCTGTGGGCATTGAGGGGCCACACCCTGCAGTGCAGCAGGTTTTGGACCTGACCCATGAGGTCATCAGTTCTGCCACCCGGCCCCTCACTTTCCCAGGGTCTCCTGCTTCTGGGCCATCCTTTCTCCTGGGCTGCCAGGTACTCCCCACTTCCCCCAGCAGGGCACAGCTCACTGCTTTGCAGTTGCCTGCTCCAGGGTTTGTAATAGCCCAAGTAGGCCACACGTGGTGCTTTCTGGGGCTTGGTATCCACAGCACCTAGCTCAGGACCTGGTGGGCTAAGCAGGCACTCAGCAGGTTTAGTTGATTCAGCCACATCTAACATATGGAGATGATGTCACCAAAACAGTTCTCTAAGGCAGTGATGGCCTAATTAGAGGCACATGATTACAAAGATACTTCTCTCCTCTCAACCGAAGGTGTCACTAGCCACTAGAAGTAAGGGCCTTGGAGCTGGAAGTCAGGGTCACAGGCGGCCTCCTCACTACTGGGTCACCCTAGAGTGCCAAGCCCTAGCCTTCCTTTTCCCCACATGCTGGTGCCTTTGTGTCCAAGGTACAGTAGTCTCTGTGGAGGGCTGGTCTCATGTTTTTCGTGCTATACGCGCTCCTCCTGAAGACCTGGTGGAATCATAATTGTCACATCTCAAGTCGCGAAGTGACTCCTTCCCTTGTGCCTTCTTTTTGAACAGCAAAAGACTTCATTCGGAACCTGATGGAGAAGGACCCAAATAAAAGATACACGTGTGAGCAGGCAGCTCGGCACCCATGGTAAGGAAAAGCACCTGCTCAGCAGACCGTGCCATTTAATGCCACCCAGAGGGGCATGAAACTTCCTGTAGGCTATTGTCATTTATGAAATCCACACAGGATTATTACAAAGTTCATTTCATTCTGGCCGGTGACTTTCCTCCTCTCCCCAAGCCAGCATTTGAACTCTTGTGCCCCCAGGACACAGCTTCCGGAAGCACCATGAGAAGTTAGTATGTGCATTCGTCCATTTTCACGCTGCTAATAAAGACATACCCGAGGCCGGGCGCGGTGGCTCACGCCTGTAATCCCAGCACTTTGGGAGGCCGAGGTGGGCGGATCACCTGAGGTCAGGAGTTTGAGACCAGCCTGGCTAACATGGTGAAACCCCATTTCTACTAAAAATACAAAAAAATTAGCTGGGCATGGTGGCTTGCGCCTATAATCCCAGCTACTTGCGAGGCGGAGGCAGGAGAATCGCTTGAACTTGGGAGGCAAAGGTTGCAGTGAGCCAAGATCGCGCCATTGCACTCCAGCTTGGGCAACAAGAGCGAAACCGTGTCTCAGGGAAAAAAAAAAAAGATATACCCAAGACTGGGCAATTTACAAAAGAAGGAGGTTTCACTGGACTCACAGTTCCACATGGCTGGGGAGGCCTCACAATCATGGTGGAAGGCAAGGAGTAGCAAGTTGTATCTTACATGGATGGGAGCAGGCAAAAAGAGAGAGCTTGTGCAGGCGAACACTCCTCTCTATGAAATCATCATATCTTGTGAGAGACTTACTCACTATCACAAGAACAGCACAGGAAAGACTTGCCTCCGTGATTCGATTCGATTACCTCCCACCAGGTCCCTCCCACAACACGTGGGAATTCAAGATGAGATTTGGATGGGGACACAGCCAGACCGTATCAGTAAGCAAAAGATCGCGACTTTTGCACTTTACAGAAAGTCTTTAGAGATATTTAGAGATTTAGAGGTAATCGTCCAATGAGGCATTACGATCAGAGTTTTATTCCTTGAGTTTATTATTAGGTAGTTAAATGAAGTTACATTTTTTTTTCCTTTTAAGATGCTTTTCATATTTGTGTTTCTTCAACTCGAGAGGGACTAATTGATAGTTCATGGTATTCTACACATTTTCAGCAGTGGGCGTGAGGCTACCTTGCTTTTGTGCCACTAATTTAGAAACCAGCTTCACTATCAGCTAGCTGCAATGCTAGGTTTACACTTTTGTGAGCCTCTGTTTCCTTGTTATTAAAATGAGAATAACAATACCTAATTCGCAGGGCTGACATAAGAAATACCAAAGATAATGCATGTAGAGGGTTTAGCACAGAAACCCTCTGGTGCATCAGAAATGCTTAAGTTAATTGTAGCGATTGTTTTGTTTTGTTTTGCTTTTTTGTTTGGTTTTGTTTTTGAGATGGAGGCTCTGTCACCCAGGCTGGAGTGCAGTGCTGCAATCTCGGCTTACTGCTGCCTCCACCTCCCAGATTCAAGGGATTCTCGTGCCTCAGCCTCCCAAGCAGCTTTGATTAACAGGCACCACCATGTCCAGCCAATTTTTTGTATTTTTAGTAGAGACAGGTTTTGCCATGTTGGCCGGGGTGGTCTCGAACTCCTGACCTCAGGTGATCCCTCCACCTCGGCCTCCCAAAGTGCTGGGATTACAGGTGTGAGCCACTGCGCCAGCCTGTAGTGATTGTTATGTAAGCACCACAAGCATCCATTGTGAAACAAATGCCGAGAGTCATAAAATACCAAAGATAATGAAAATAAATAGACAAAACCTTGAGATCAGGAGAAAATCCCCCTAAAAATCACTCCAGAAAACCATCCCCCTGTGTACCCCGCCATCCTCTGTAGCGTTTCCCCTGGGGTCTTGTGTGCTGGTCAGCCTTCTAAAGGGACCTGCTCACAGGCAATGTCCTGACCCCATTTCACAGTATTTCAGTGTATAACACCTGTCATTAATTGACTGTCTATTATATTCCAGCCCTGGGCTAATTGCGCTAATGTATTCTCTTTTTCCTTCATAATAACCCTGTGAAGTTGTATTTTCATTTCAGAAATAAAGAAATAGAGAGATGTCCGGGAGTGGTGGCTCACACCTGTAATCCCAGCACTTTGGGAGGCCAAGGCGGGTAGGCCACTTGAGGTTAGGAGTTCGAGACCAACCTGGCCAACATGGTGAAACCCCATGTCTACTAAAAATACAAAAATTAGCCAGACATGGTGGTGTGTGCCTGTAATCCCAGCTACTGGGGAGGCTGAGGCCTAGAAATCACGTGAACCTGGGAGACAGAGCTTGCAGTGAGCAAAGATGGTGCCTCTGCACTCCAGCCTGGGCCACAGAGGGAGACTCCGTCTCAAAAAAAAAAAAAGATAAATTAACTTAACCGAGACTACACAGCTAGCTAATAGCAAAGCCAGGATTCCAGTCAAAACTATCTGATTCCAAAATGAATTCTCTTCACCATCACACTGGAAGGAGAAGAAAAGAGGAAGAAAGGAAAGGCTTGGGGGAGAAGGAAAGAATGTTCTGAAGAAGTGGACAGTTGTGATTGTGTATCGTCTTGATTTTGTTTAAGTCACTTTGGGCTGTAGTCAAAAGTATGCGACGAGAAAGGTAATAATGGTTTTCTGACTTTATAAACATTAGACCTTTAAAGCTGAAAGACTTTGAGATTTATCTTATAAAGAATGAAAATGACCTCAATAAAAAAGGGAGGGTTATGAGCCTAGTGCTTGTTGATAATCCATACTTGCTCTGTAGAAGGTAAGAAAAAGGCCAGTTAACACCTGCTCTGTCCTTCACCAAACATTTTGGAAAAAACAAAGAAGGGAGAGGTCCATTTTCCTGAGGAGGCTGGGAGAGGGGCACAGAGGGCCCAGCAGGAGGCGGTGCCCATGCCGAGTGCCACACCATGAGAAGGCTTTCCCCAGGCCAGCGGGAAGAGGAGTGGATTCCAGGCAGATGAGCATCTGGGCCTACAACATGGGAGCTGAAAACTGCACGTGCGTTCATGGTGCCATGAACATGTGGTATTCCAGAGTAGGAGAAGACGGAGGAGGCAGGAAATGAGACTGGGAAGGAGGGTGGGAACTTGCAGGCAGGGCAGCGGCCTGGCCTGGCCTGGCCTGGCCTGGCCTGCTTGGCTTCAAGTCCTGGCTTCACCACTCACTACCCATGTGGATGAGCTCCTAAGCCCTTTGGGCTGCCCCTGTAGATTCAGATCTTGAATAACAATAATACAGACCCCGCAGGACTTTTCAAGGGGTTATGTGAGATAATACGTGTGACAAAGAAGAAGCGTTGCACCGGACACGTCTGTGATACCTACAGGCTGCCATTAATTGATGACTCTACCAAGGAATTTGTACCTTTCCCTTGGGCAGTGGGGTCCCTGACATCTCTTAGGCAGGGTGCTCAGGTTTGATTTTAGAAAACCCCATCTGGTGGGAGATGGGGTGTGGGAATGTGGCTGGAAGGTGCGGCCTAGAGGCGGAAAGGGGGATGGCCCAGAGGAGGCTGACCATGGCCTGCGCGGGGCAGCATGGCAGGGATGGGGCGGGGCGGGGAGGACTGTGAGTGACTGTCAGGGACGGAGAAGCCACGGGGTTTGGGCAGAGCAGTGGCAGGGTGAGGTGAGGACGAGAAGGGTCTAGGATTATTTCCAAGTTTCCAGCTTAAGGGCCTGGGGGGATGATTGTGCTAGGAGGAGGGGCAGGCTTGGAAGAGTGAGTTCAGCCTGGGCCACACTGGACCAGAGGTGCTGGGAGCCGTCTCAGTCGAGACCCATGGTGGGCGCTCTGCTGACTGAGTCAGGAGTCCAGGAAAGAGGTCAAGCTAGAGACAAAGACTTCCGAGTCCTCAGCCTATGTCACATCACAAGACGTCACAGCATGTGAGCCTATCAGTGCTTTATCATTTTTACCGTACAGTTTGTATTTTTTTTTTTTTTCTTTTGAGACAGAGTCTCACTCTGTCACCAGGCTGGAGTGCAGTGGTGTGATCTCGGCTCACTGCAACCTCTGCCTCCCAGGTTCAAGTGATTCTCCTACCTCAGCCTCCCAAGTAGCTGCGATTACAGGTGCACGCCACCACGCCCAGCTAATTTTTTGTGTTTTTAGTACAGACAGGGTTTCACCATGTTGGCCAGGATAGTCTCAATCTCCTGACCTCAGCCTCCCACAGTGCTGGGATTACAGGCGTGAGCCACCGTGCCCAGCCTACAGTACATTTTAAACCTCCCAAGAAGTCAAACCCTGGAAAATGATGAAAACTAATGCACTTGACCTAAGCGTTGCTGAAACTCTCGCTTGCCTGCATTTATGATAGACTTGTCTCTTTCATGTAAAATTGCCAGGGAAAAGGAGAACACAGATTCAGGTGAGAGCTGGCGGAATGTGGAGTCGTTCCTCCGGGGGCCCCGCCTCATCAGCGGCGTCATTCTGGAAGCTGTGGTCTCTGCACATCCCTAACACCCTGAGAGCATCATCTCTTATTCCACACTTGCTCTTCCAATTTCATCAGGGCCACCAAGGGCGGGGGAGGCCTTGGCAATCACAGACACCTTCCTTAGCGCCCAGACCAGTCCAGACAGGAGAGGGCTCTTCTCAAAGCTCCCCCTTGGAAGGCAGCCGGCCTCTTAGGAGATGGTTCCCGCCCCTTTCACTGAGGATGGCCGTTCTCTCTGTGGTGTGTGCTCAGGTCCCAACAGGCTGCTGCCTGATGGCCACAGTGTAGGGAATGGCCAGGACCAGGATGGGAACCCAGGCCCCGTTACAGGGCAGCCCTGGCCAGAGCTCATTCCACCAGCTCAGTGGTTCTGAGCATTCAGCTCTAGGCTCATTGATAAGCAAACTGAAGTGATAAGAAAGAGACACCGAGAGCAAGAGATTAATTTATTTTAAGGATTTAAGCCTGTTTCATTCAGTTGTGGGGACCAGCAAATCAAACATTTGCAGGGCAGGGCAGCAGGCTGGAGACCCAGGGAAGAGCTGATGTTGCAGCTCAAGTCCGAAGGCAGCCTGGAGACAGCAGTTCCTCTTCCTGTTTTTCATGAGGGCTGTCAACTGATTGGACGAGGTCCACGCGTGGCATGGACTCTAGTCGGTTTGACTCAAAGTCTACCAATTGAAATGTTCATGTCATCTCAAAAATACTTTCCCAGCAACATCAGGCTAGTATTTGGCCAAATATCTGGGTACTGTGGCCTAACCAAGTAGCCAAGTTCATGTTCCTGAATGTTCACCAAACCTCCGCTCCTGTCTTCTGGACTCCAGGCACCTGAGCTCCGGTTGGCTGTAGAAATTAGGAGGTGGCCCAGGACTGGCAAGTGCTGTCTTGGATATACGTCAGGCAGCACCAAGCCCATCTTGAGCAGGTGGCTGGAAAAACACAGACTCAGAGCCAGGAAGGTAGAAGACACCACACACAAAACACAAAAGCATGAAAGGCAAGGGAGACTATGCTATGGGCCGCGAGCAGTGGATAGTGGGATAGGCTGTAAAAGGTGTGATTATGTAAATGCCATCTGCATTGTTCTTGTAGGTGTTAAAACCAGAAAACTGACCAGGTGTGGTGGCTCATGCCTGTAATCCCAGCACTTTGGGAGGCCAAGGCAGGCGGATCACTGGAGATCAGGAGTTCGAGACCAGCCTGGCCAGTATGGTGAAACCCTGTCTCTACTAAAAACACAAAAATGAGCCTGGCATGGTGGCGCATGCCTGTAATCCTAGCTACTCGAGAGATTCAGGCAGGAGAATCACCTGAACCCAGAGGCAGAGGTTGTGGTGAGCCAAGATTGCACCACTGCCCTCCAGCCTGGGCGACAGAGTAAGACCCTATCTCAAAAAAAAAAAAACAAAAAACAAAAATAAAAAAACAACAAAAACAAGAAAACAGAAAAGCAAGGGAGACATGAATGAAGTATGTTCACCTATAGCGTTGCCTAAGTGTGTGTATACAGATTTCTAAAGCAATCCTGCTGTATCAGAAGCATTGACCACTAGGATCCCTTCCAATGTTTAGACTCCATGCCACCGGTTTTGTTGGCGAAGCGTGCTGAAGTTAGTGACACTGAGCATCAGCGCTGTCCTGATGTTACTATTGCAAGTTTCCCAGCTTATCATGAGCAGGGGTCGCTGTTGTCACTGCAGCTTGTATCTGAGGAGGGCCAGGGTGTGCTCTTGTGGCCTGAGGTGGCTGCACTGCTGCAGGAAGACGGTGTGACACAGAGCCTGGGGACCACCTTCTGCCCAGCTGGACTCCCCACTGCTGCACAGCCCAGGACTGTGGGAAATGAGCATGAAACATTTCTAAAATAATTAGAAGCTTCTGTTTTCTTACATCTGGGCCCCTGTGAACCCACAGATAGAGCATGGGACACAGAGTACAGGCAGCAGGCCGCGGGCCATGGTGTCTGAGACCACACTGCGGACAGACAGGTGGACCCCGAGGCCCAGAGTCTCCCCGACCCCAGCACCAGCCTGTTTGCTTTGGAGCCTGGCTCTGCCCTGCAGCCGTGCTCAGCCTGAGGAATTCCGGACTCCCCACCGCTTTGGCCTTGTCGTTTCTGAGAAAGAGCTGGCCACTGCAAGCTCGGACTGGCGTCCTTGTCTCAGGATGTAGCTTTTCAATAGCGTCCAGGAGGAATCACTCCCTTGGCCTCTCCAGGAGAAAAATCTTCATCAGGATATCTCCCATTCTCTCATCCTCCTTGTCTTGTTACTCTTGTTTCAGACGTAGCTGCCCATTCAAATACACTGTTTCTGTTTCAGGAATATGTGTCTGGGAAGGAAGGCAGTTGACAGTTGTTGGAAATGGAAACCTGGTTCGCTTAAGATATTTCCTGCGCGTCCTCTTGGCTGCGTGTTTGCAGCCCTGCTGGGAAAAGGTGGTGGGGGAGAGTTGTTTTGGGCTGGGAACATCAGCCTGGATTCTAAACTTAGGCCAGCCTGGCACCGATTTTATATCAACTCTGTCCACCCCGTTTGCAGTCCTGACGGGAAAGGAAGTCTGGCTGGGATGCTCTCTTGTCTGAATATGCCTGAGCTACGTTCCTTTCATCTCCTGAAGTAGTTGGAAGTGACAGGTTGCCGTGTCTGGGCTGTTTTGTGTCCAGGGCAGTCAGTGTCTGAGGGGTGAGAGGTTTCCTCCCTTTACCAGTTACCTTCCAGCCTGTAAAATTGGTCCCTGACTCTGATCCCCTTAACCTCTGCAAGATTCATGAAATTCTTTCTTAGGTGTCAGATACTGCTAACCCAGAATTGAATAGTTTGACGCTTAGAGGGAAGGGAAGAGGGAAGGATCAAAGTCCAGGAAAGACTGAGAGCAGAGCGCAGCGGCGCTGGGGGAAAGGCCAAGTGGCTGCCTGTAGGCAGAGGAGGAGGCTGTGATCGAGAAGGGCGTGCGTGAGGGAGGGAAGAGCTGGGAGACTGCCAGGTAGTTCTCAGCCTGGAGACTGTGAGCCGAGAGAGAGGGGGAGGCTGTAAGACCCAAGAAAGAGACAGCAGAGGGAGGAAAGAGTGGGATGGAGGGTAGTGTCAGGAGAGAAGGCCAGGAGCAAACCTAAGTTCTTCCCTGCTCGTGGCAGGCTCAGCAATCAGCTAGAGTTAAATCAAAGCTTACCCGGGGCTGCCAGGGCTCAGGTGAATGCCGAGTGGATGCCGTCCTTGAAGTTCTGTGAATTTCTAGGAGATGCAGGGGTGGAGGATGCACCAGGCGGGGTTGAGTGGAGCTGGGAATCCTGTCACCCAGCACGGAGCAGGTGGGGGGCATGGCCTCGCAGGTGTTGCCGAGCAGCATATGGCAGGGCTCAGCTCTGCTGAGATGAAGCTGAGAGCCCACGGGTGTGAGTGGTGCCCTGGGACCTGAGCCCCTGGGGAAGGCAGAGAGGAGGGACCTCGGGTCTGAGGAAGCTGGGAAGCAAGGCTAGGAAGGGGTCTGGTGGTGAGACCAGTTGGGGAACAAGTGTGAGACCTCGGAGGTGGTGCATCGTGGCTCCAAAGCTTGTGTGGAGGCACAGGGGGTGAGGGGGAGGGAGAAGGATGGAGAACACTGTCACTGTGGATTCTGATGTTGCAGGAATTGGGGTCAAAGAAAGAAAAAGGGAGAGCCAGGGAGTAGTCGACCAGGAGGGTGCTGGCAGGTCTGGGGAGGGTACAGAGTGTAGAAGCTGGGATAGGACTTTGGGGTGAGGGATAAGAATGGGTGGGTTTAGGGGATGGCCAGGTGATGACATCAGCAGCCTGGAAGGGCAGTGGCCAGCCACCCTGTCCCCGACTGGGCCTTGGCTCTCCTGAGGCTAAGGTGAGAGTCCCCTTTATGGGACGCAGTGTCAGGGCCCAGAAGAAGTACTTCAGAGAAGCGCCTTTGCCTGTTTCAGGATCGCTGGTGACACAGCCCTCAACAAAAACATCCACGAGTCCGTCAGCGCCCAGATCCGGAAGAACTTCGCCAAGAGCAAATGGAGAGTAAGTGTGAAGTGTACGAAATTCCCCGCGGATTAACCCCCTCGTGACACTGGCCCTCCAATCTGAGCATTTCTGAAATCCCCAGAACCTCACCTGAATAATTTTGCTAATTTTAAACACAAGTAGTGAAGACTTGGACTATTACAGTGTAAGAGGGATGGAGTGTGCAATTCAACACTTCCCTGTGTGATCAAAAACAGCCATAGTGCCAGCTCTTCCTCATCTGCTGTTCCTTAACCAACATCACCCGTGTCTTTCTTCATCTTGCTAGAACTTTGAATAGTTGACTTTTATTAAAGCGATACGGAGGGGGAAAAAACAGGAAATCTGAGTTCAGCTCATCAATGTTTGCTGATAAAAGTTTGACAGATTTAAACCGCAGAGGTTTTGTGATCATCTGTTGATTACCTAGCTTCCCAATCTCTTGATCACCTAACCTCCCCTCCGTGTTCCAATCAGCATGGGCAATTCAGAGCTATTTTGCCATTAGGGCCAATGGTGAAAGATGGGATGAAAACAAAACTAATTTTGCTGGCCTGCTTTGTTCATAGGAAATGCTATTATTAGGTTGGTGCAAAAGTAATTGCGGTTTCTTCCATTAAAATTGCCATTACTTTTACTCCAACCTAAATCTTTCAGACAAAAGTACCAACACTAGGAAAATAAAAACTAGTTTCAAATCTCACATTTTTAAGGTATTATAAGATGCCTTTTCTTCTAAAGGTCACATCTCTTAAATTACAGAGAGAATTGGTTTACATTTGTTCTATGTATTTATGATGTCAGAAGAAAATATTTTAAGTCTCTAACATATTTAGTTGGGGAAAGGGTTTAATAAATCAGTGTCCTTTTGGAAGAAGGGACAACACTCTTTCTTGAGTAGCATGAGCGTGATGTAAGGAGTTTGAAATGCTTAGGCTGACGTGATAAACAAGAGAACACAATTGGAGTCTTTTCTGATGAGCTGAAATATTTGTCTGCCTTTTTCCTTTCTGAAATTTCAGCAAGCGTTCAACGCCACGGCCGTCGTGAGACATATGAGAAAGCTACACCTCGGCAGCAGCCTGGACAGTTCCAATGCAAGTGTTTCGAGCAGCCTCAGTTTGGCCAGCCAAAAAGACTGTGCGTATGTAGCAAAACCAGAATCCCTCAGCTGACACTGAAGACGAGCCTGGGGTGGAGAGGAGGCAGCCGGCCTCTGCCGAGCACCTCCTGTTTGCCAGGCGCTTTCTATACTTAATCCCATGTCGTGCGACCCTAGGACATTTTTTTAACATGTAATCGTTGGGCCGGGTGCAGTGGCTCACGCCTGTAATCCCAACACTTTGGGAGGCCGAGGCAGGAGGCCCATTTGAGTTCAGGAGTTTAAGACCAGCCTGACCACCATGGTGAAACGCTATCTCTACTAAAATACAAAAATTAGCCAGGACATGGTGGCGGGCGCCTGTAATCTCAGTTACTCGGGAGGCTGAGGCAGGAGAATCGCTTGAACCCAGGAAGCGGAGGTTGCAGTGAGCCGAGATCGCACCATGGCACTCCAGCCTGGGCGACAGAGTGAGACTCCCTCTCAAAAAATAAATAAATAAATCATTGAACACTTGCGGAACCCTAGGTATTGCTATTTCCATTTACAGTTGAGGAGTCCAGGGCCCAAGTCCTCGCAGCCTTGTCTGTCTGGATAAAGGCCTAGACTCCTTCCCATCTCCGTCCTTCCCTCTGATTTACCTCTCATCATGCAGTCACTCTTGCGGATTGAGGAAGGGACAGCAGAGCCTCAGGACAGCCTCCTGTCCCTGACTTCCATAATGTATATATTTTGGATGCAGACAATGATAATTTGAGCTCATTTATATGAAGTGCATCGACTTTGCAATAAAAGTAATAGTATTTCATTGTCCTTCATTTTTGCATGCACTATTCCATCATCGAAGGCACACTTACACTCTCCTTATTTCTCTCCCCAACTCCTCCTCTGTCTGTGGAAATAACCTCCTGTTTGGCCCTTCCCGTGGGTCTCTCCACGTCAGAGCAGTGGCCCTGATCTCCCTAACTGCGGAGCAGCCCTGCAGCCTGGTCTCACCCTGGGCATCACGCTCCTTCCCATTTGGTTCACAAAAGGATTCCCTTCCTCTCTAAGGAATCTTCCCATCTCATTTGGGACCATCCGGCCCTTAAATTTTCCCAAGAAATCTCTGTGAGTGTCCCCTGACATACCGTAGATCCACGCTCCCCTTTCACTCTGAATCTTTTCCACGCTCTGGTCAAAGGGAACCCCACGATGGATCCCTTCTTTGCAGATTCATACAGTGGCATTGGCAGCGAAGCCCATCGGGAACATTCCTTGTATGGCTGTCCCCATGTCTGAGCACACAGACTCCCCGGGGGCCTGCACCAAGAAGCTCAGTGGCAGCTGAGGCCTCTCATGTCGAGGCTTTTGATGCCTGCACGTCCTCTAGGGGAGGGCTTCAGTGCAGCCTCAGGAACTCCACTAGGCCAGGGACTGCTGAGCTCACACAGGAATAGGTGAACATCCCTATTCTTGCTCTTCTTTCTTTTCTTTTTACTTTCCTTTCTTTTGTTTTCCCTTCTTTCTTTCCCTCCTTCCCTCTCTCTTCTCTTCTCTTTTTCTTTCCTTCCTTCCTTTCTTTCCCTTCCTTCTCTCCCTCCCTCCCCTCTTCCTTCCTTCCTTCCCTTCCTTCTCTCCTTCCCTTCCCTTTCCCCTTCCCCTCTTTCTTTTCTTTCTTTCTGTTTCTTTCTTTCTTTTTCTTTCTTTCTTTCTCTTTCTCTTTCTCTTTTCTTTCTTTCTCTTCTTCTCTTTCTTTCTGTCTTTCCCTCCCTCCCTCCCTCCCTCCCTTCCTTCCTTCCTTCCTTCCTTCCTTCCTTCCTTCCTTCCTTCCTTCCTTCCTTCCTTCCCTCCTTCCCTCCTTCCTTCCCTCCTTCCTTTCTTTCTTCTCCTCTCCTCTTCTCCCCTGCCCTGGCCTGCCCTGCCCTGCCCTGCCTTGCCCTGCCTTCCCTGCCTTGCCCTGCCTTCCCCTCCCCTCCCCTCCTCTCTCCTCCTCTCCCCTCTCCCCTTTCCCCTCTCCTCTCTCATTTCTCCTCTCTCCTCTCTCCTTTTCTCTCTTTTGCTTACTCTCTGTCACCCAGACTGGAGTTAGTGACAAAATCATGGCTCACTGCAACCTCAACCTCCTGAGTTCAAGTGATCCTCCTGCCTCAGCCTCCCGAGTAGCTGGGACCGCAGGCATGTACCACCATGCCCGGCTAAATTTTGTATTTTTTGTAGACCCAGGGTTGCCCCAGCTGGTTTGGAACTCCTGAGACTCAAGCGATCCGCCTACCTTGGCCTCCCAAAGTGTTGAGATTACAGGCATGAGCCACCATACCCTTATTTCAAAGTGCTCTGCGTCACAAAATGCTTTCTAGCCAAGAGTACACACAACACACCAATCAAGGGTAGGAAGGTGGTATCATTATTTATTCCTTCTTAAAATACCTACTTGACAGAACTATTATAAGAAGTGAACAGTTCGTATGATGACAGTATATAGTCAACACTAGCCTGGCGCCTGCTACATTTTAAGTTCTCAGTACATGGAACCTGTTGTACCACAGTGTTGAAACCATGTCATTTTCAAATACAAAGCATTTAAAATTATACCAAGAAAAGGAGAGGAGAGGTCTAAGAATAAAGCATTTTGAACACATCGCAAAGGCTTTCCCACAGGTAGGTAAAAATAGAGAGTCACATGGGTAAAAATTTGGTTCCCCTCAAGTTGGGCGTGGTGGCTAACACCTGGAATCCCAGCACTTTGGGAGGCCAAGGTGGGTGGATCACCTGAGGTCAGAAGTTCGAGCTCAACCTGGCCAACATGGTGAAACCCCATCTCTACTAAAAGTACAAAATTAGCCCAGTGTGCTAGTGAGCCCCTGTAATCCCAGCTACTTGGGAGGCCGAAGCAGGAGAATCACTTGAACCCAGGAGGCAGAGTTTGCAGTGACCCGAGATCATGCCACTGCACTCTAGCCTGGGTGACAAGAGTGAAACTCCATCTCAAGAAAAAATAAATGAGTCCCCTGACCTAAACCCAGCCCCTGTGATGCCTGGTAGGGGGAAGCGGGGTGAGAACTGACCTCTGAAACTCTGAAGCCCGCTTCTGCTGTTCCCTGCAGGTCTGGCACCTTCCACGCTCTGTAGTTTCATTTCTTCTTCATCGGGGGTCTCAGGAGTTGGAGCCGAGCGGAGACCCAGGCCCACCACTGTGACGGCAGTGCACTCTGGAAGCAAGTGACTGGCCCTGGAGGTGGGGCCCAGGGGCGGGGCCGGGGAGGGGGAGCCCCAGGGTCGCCAGTGCCGCGAGCCTCTCCAGCAAGACCCCACCTTGCATGGTGCACCTTCCTGCATAGGACTGGAAGACCGAAGTTTTTTTATGGCCATATTTTCTACTGCAATTCTGAAGTGTTCATTTCTCACAAACTGTACTGACTCGAGGGGCGCTGATTTCATAGGATCTGGTGCTGTATATACGAATCTTGCAAAGCTCTAACCGAACGGACCTTCTTATTCCTCTCCCCCAACGCCATCGTTTCCACTCTTCTCAGTGTAGGTAACCGTCTATGGTGTGTTTTTTCATTAATGACAAAAAAAAAAAAAAAGGTTTCAACTGGATTATTTAAATATTGGTAAATATTGTGCATTACGGTTTGTTTGTTTTTCCTTTTAAGAAGTATGTCCTTTGACTGTATCTCTCAGTTACATGACCTGTATCTTTTCCTCTTTAATAGTAGTTTTATGTTAACCTTTAAGAGATTTGTTTTTCCTCCAAGGAGAATTTAAAGGTATTTTTAAAAATTCTAATAAGAGGATCGGCCGGGCGCAATGGCTCATGCCTGTAATCCCAGCACTTTGGGAGGCCAGGTCGGGCGGATTATGAGGTCAGGAGATCAAGGCCATCCTGGCCAACATGGTAAAACCCTATGTCTACTAAAAATACAAAAAATTAGCTGGGCGTGGTGGCACATGCCTGTAGTTCCAGCTACTCGGGAGGCTGAGGCAGGAGAATGGTGTGAACCCAGGAGGCGGAGCTTGCAGTGAGCTGAGATCGCGCCACTGCACTCCAGCCTGGGCGACAGAGCAAGACTCTGTCTTAAAAAAAAAAAAAAAAAAAAATGTAATAAGAGGATCAGGAATCTCTCCGAGGCTAAGAGTGCACTTCACCTATACTCCTTCTCTTTCTCTCCCCTTCCCCGGGAGGAGGGGCCCCTCAGTTCCACGAGACTCTCTTCTCTGCAGGGGGCTTTGGTGGATCATCTGCACAGAGCCTTTGCTGGCAGCCCATCCAGCAGAACCCACACCTACCAGAGGCCTCAGAGGCCTCTTGCCATCCGCAGTCAGAAATAAAGAAGCCTCCCCGCCGAGACACAGCGCTCAGCTTCACAGGTCAAACGTGCTGTAAGTGAGATGCCCACACTGCAGAGATACAGAAGCCTCCCTTCCAAAGGGAACCAGCTGCCGTGCTGTTGAAAGTGGGCCCACACAGAACCCTCGTTTCTCACGAGAGGTAGCAGATGAAAGCTCAGCTATGCAGTTTTAAAATTCATCTCTTTCTCTGTGGTTTTTTAAAAAATGCGTTTCTAATCTTACACTTCACATGGCCTCCAACACAAAGTTCTTTCTCCACATTTTTACCCTCTTCTCACATGAATGTTTTCCAAGGGAAGGAAGGGAGGGAAGCAGCCTTGGGAAAGGATCCATTTCTGGTGGTAAGGAGAGGGGGCCCTGCCAGGCTAATAGGACTCCGGCCACCACAGAGATGGCCAGAGACCACCTCCGCCAGGCCCAGCCGGTGCTTGCAGCCCTCCCATTGATCAGGGGAGTCTTAAAATCAAAGACACATGGTGGTAGGGTCACCAAACGCCCCATTTGCCCGAGACTGAAGGATTTCTCAGGCTGTGGACATTTAATGCCAAAACCAGGAATATCCAGGGCAAACCAGGCCGTGTTGTTCGCCCTTGTGGAGCCAGGCAGTGTGTGGCCCAGGGAAAGCTGCGTTTCATGGAGGCTTCCAGGAGGCTGCCCTGTAGAGCCAGGCAGGTGGCTTCAAGTGCCGGTCCTGCAAGTGTCCCTGCTTGAGCTCTCAGGCCCATCCAATGCCTCGAGTCCACGAGGGTGCCCCGGCAGGTCTGCCCCATCATGACCCAGCGACACTGCTGGCTGTGTCCTCAAGCCCTCCTCCTGTGGCTGGCCAGTCGTGGGAAGTCCTGTTGGCTGAGTCATCTTTGTCACTTCTACACCTTTGACTGTGTACAGGCTGAATGTTGAGTGATACCCCCTCCCAACCCTCCCAGTAAACACACACACACACACACACACACACACACAATGTTACTAGGCGCAACAGCTCCATCCTGCTCCCTGAGAATGGCAGTGCAGGCACAGAGAAGAGCAGTTGGGAAGACAGGCAGCTGGTCTACCCTGTCCGCGCACACTTCACAGGCGCTCCACTGCTTGGCAGGAATTCTGCCTGGCATCTGCCACACATGCTCACAGGGTGAAAAACCAAGCTGTCACTCTGCAAAACCTCAAAACCCTGGAAGGGTCTATAAGATGACATTAGACCCAGTTACGCAGGTGTCACCTGAGTTGGCCATGCAATGAATGACTGTCATAAGCAGTATTGGAGAGCTAGGCGGTTGCTTACTAACAAGTGTCTTGGAAACGTTCGAGTTCATACAGTGCATGAGAAAGTAATAGAAGGCTGCAGGCGCTGAAAATGCACCTGAATCTGGTACCTAGGATGAGTGCATGAATAGTGATGAATAGCCCTTTGTGCTGTGTGCTATATACAACCATTTGCTTTCAGAAAGCAGCATTTGAAGCTGAGTTCCATCACTGGTGATTGAAGTAGTTTCAGGAGCAGGTATATGTGGTGCATGTTATATGCACTTAGTTTGAAAGTATCCCTCACCCGAAAAGTGCAGAACCTCTGAAAGGTGAGCCGTGGGGCAGGTGTCCCCCTCGCTGTCCGGGTCAGTTCTTGGCCGTGCTTGGCCTGTCACACGCCAGCTCTCAACAACGTCGTGCGAGGAGGCAGTGACTGGTGTCAACCCAAGAGTCGACTGTTGAGAATGACGTCAGGAAACCGGTACTGTCCCGATACCACCAGGCTTGAGTTAATTTCCTATTGTTTTAGAAAGAGAGGAGCTCTTGTGCTTTTGAGAGAGCTCTCATGGTAAAAAGACAGACGTTGTCTTTGCCCTGCACTTGGTATGATTTATTAGAAAACAGGAAGAAAACCTAGAATGTGCCTTTCGTGAAGGTCTGACAAATGGGGTCGCAGAGTCCTAGGACCCGCGCCGAGGTCAGATTCCACCCAGAGCGGCTGAGCGTTCCTACGCGCACCCAGGGTGCTGGGCTGAGGCTAAGGGTGGACGCATGGACCCCACCGCAGGCTTCCTTCCTGAGCCCAAGTCCCCCCATGTGGTCACTATCCCTTCTCAGAGCACGTGGATTCTCTTTTCCTTACTTGGAATATTCAGTGTTGTAGTGGCCTGGAGTGGCCTTTCCCTCAGCTGCCTGTCTGGGCTCCCTGGCTTCCCGGATCTTCATCTCATACGTGAGGCAATAGGAGGAGTTTCATTCATTGAGACAAACAGTGAGCAGGCACCAACAGGCCAGCAGCTTGGCCCTCTTCACAGAGGTGGCCTTGGAGTCTGCAGTCTGGGCAGCTCTCTGCCTCCCTACAGCTCTGCTTCCCAGCAGGCGCACAGGTCCGGAGCCTCAGAATGAAGTGGTGCAAAGGCACAGGGCACACCCAGGAGAAGTGCAATGACCACCAAAAGCCCTTGAGGAGAGACGAGGTTGCTGTGTTAGAGAAACGGCGACCCCCAGGACCGTGCATGGCTCTGGCAGCGCGCAGTGGCTGGTTTTCACCAGTTCCTCCTGCCCCTGCCTCTGTCGGAGACTAGAAAACATCATTCTCCCCCTTCAGGTCTCCTTTTGAAAGAAAAGAACTATGGCAAAGCATGCCATACAAAATCAAAAAAAGGAAGAGTGGCTTTGTGTTCTTGACGGTGGCCACAATTCTGGTCACTTCTAGCATCTGACCTTGAGAATGGGGTAGGGCGTCTGAGCCCCCGCTGGCCTTTCAGAGGGTCTCACTCTCCAGCTAGCTCTTTGTGTAGTGTCCAGGGCCCCGGCAGTCAGGATAGAGCAAAAGAAGATGGGCAGGGCGCAGTGGCTCACGCCTGTAATTCCAGCCCTTAGGGAGGCCGAGGCGGGCAGATCACAAAGTCAAGAGATCAAGACCATTCTGGCCAACATGGTGAAACCCCGTCTCTACTAAAAATACAAAAAATAGCTGTACATGGTGGCACGTGCCTGGCATCCCAGCTACTCAGGAGGCTGAGGCAGGAGAATCGCTTAAACTCGGGAGGTGGAGGTTGCAGTGAGCCGAGATCACGCCACTGCACTCCAGCCTGGGTGACAGAGCAAAACTCCATCTCAGAAAAAGATGGCCATGCTGGTCAAGGTGGGGCTCATAGGAAACATCTATAGTCGGATGAAAGGAATCTGGCCTAGGGAGCCCCGGACTCAGTTTACCTACCTCCTACTCATCCCACTCATCTGTCTACCCTAGTGTCCAGCATGCCCCGGATGAATTGTAGGTGGGAGGCACACAAGCCAAGAACAGCAGGCACACGGGGTGGAGGGAATGGAGGGAGCCCAGGTGATCCCCTTTGGAAGGTGAATTGATCCTCTCCCCTATGGAATGACAGCTTAACCCGATTAACCCACTGGGGCTTGCTCTTTTATGAGCAGTTTTAAACAGAAAGATGATATCCCAGTGCAGGGAGACTTTAGCTTTGAAAGCATCATGGCCCCTCGCCCCTCCCTCTGCCCCAGAACCTGGGCCGGCCAGAACTGAGTCTTCGCACTGGGGAGGCCACGGTGGAACCATTGCTCTAGGGCTGAAGGTAGAAGTAGGGCCACTGCCTCAGCTTCAGCCAGAGCACTCGCTGCTTTGCGGAATTTCACAAGCACATGACTGGGATTCCTTTGGATATGAGAAAGGAAGGCAAGCGCCGGCAAAGGGAAGCTCCCCCTGTTTTTCATAAACAGAAATAAGACGTCCTCTTTCCCAGGTTTGCACAATCACTTCTGGCAAATGAATTCTGGCACTCGAATTCAGCCAGTGCACGAAACCTTTGCATGTTCTTCTGAAACTGTACTTCTTCCCCATTCTGTCTACCCACACTCTGCGAACTTTGCCTTTTCCTTAAACACATTCCAGACCAAACACTGTTCAGTTTGTTTCAAAAAAAAAAAAAAAAAAAAGATGTATATACCTGTATGTGATCCACCACCCTTTTGAGGGGCACCTGGTCCTAGGTCGGGGCTGCAGGTGTGCCTGACATTTGCAAAAGGTATTCCAGTCTTGCGATGTTCAGAATTGAAAATGTGGAGATAGAAAAGCTCCAACAGACTCCTAAAAGGAGGGTTTCTTTCCTGAAGACTCCAAGAAAAGGAGTGTGCGGATGAGTTAGCTTGACAACCTCAACTGTGGGGAGCAGGCAGGCGGTCTGAGGAAGAGAAGGGCCCGCGCCCCACTCACGGGCACCTGCTTGGTGGTCCCAGGGCATCCCGGTCTGCAGCCTGGGCCCCCAGCCCCACTGTGAAGTCAGTCCTGCATGCTGGCCGAGGCCCGGCCACCTCCCGATGCCTCCAGAGTCAGTGGGAAGGAGTCAGCCCTTCCCGGACTTCCCCGCCACCTCCAGCAGGAGCAGCTCAGTTTGTGGCTCTGGGACCTCCGCTTTTGCAAACCCAAAAAGGCTGTGCATTTGGAAGCCAAACGCTCAGCATGCGGCTGCCGAGTCTGGTTTTGTGGACAAAGCAAACTGTGGAATGGCTTCTCGGTGTCTGTATAAAGGGACAAACGATTGCATTCACCCTTTGTACTGACACCGCTTCTGCATTCGCCATATCCGTTTTTTAACCTTTTTGTCTCCGGGGAACTTCTCATACGATTACTATGTCTTCTGATGATTTGCCATGTTATTTTACTTAACGGTGATTTTATTTTCTTATGGACAGGAAAAAAGAACATGAGGAGGAGTTGGTTTTAGTCTTAGAGATAAGTCTTCAGCAGGGGCTCAGAAACCCCAAACTCTAGTTAAATTGCTTCTCGGAGGAAAATCTTAGTCTAGACAGATTGAGATTCCCAGGCTCTCCTGGAAGCCCTGCACGTCGGGGCACAGGGGCCCTGGGACGTGGTTGGCAGCCAGGCTGCCAGAGAGCTAAAAAATAACAAGAACATCAGCTCGGATGTTTGTCTCTCGGCCCTGACGCCTGCCACTGTCCTTCCCGGGGCACTTGGCCCTGTCAGAGGGACATGAAATGCCATCCAAATGGTGGGAGAAATGCAGCGACGCTGCAGCGGAGTCTTTGCTTTGGAAGATGGGGTGCCATGTTTCAGAGAACATTTATCTTAGTCCCACGTTCAGGTGAGAAGACCTCAAAGGTACTCTCTGTCCAGAATAAACATTGGAACAATTTCTCAATTGGCTTTCGTCACTACACATAATGTAATCTCCCTTCTTTCAGCTCCCCCAACAGTGAGCATGCTTCCCAAAAAATTACAACGTCAAAACCAGGAATGTCCCCGCATCTACTATTACCAGGCTTGCAATTGGTTCAATTTTCCCATAAAAACATGTTTGTTCAAAAGAAGGGAAACTGTGAATTTATTCCGTGCATGTAATAAACTCTGCAAGAAGTTTAACCCCTGTAGGTTTGCGGCACTGCAAAATTGTTCATGGGTCTATGTAGCAAATGATTCTCTGCCTTGACAATCATGTATACATATCAAGATTTCTATCATAATGATAATGAGATTGATGACTTCTTGTTTTCCTCCAATAAAGACAATTAATCACCTTCAGATGTTCATTTTGTCTGTAATGAGAAGGATGTGGAGCTTCAATGTCTCTACCTTTCCTCTGTTTCCTGAAGTTTGGATTTGAAGGAAGGAGTTTGAATTGAGACCCCCAAAACTCATGGAGTCCCCCTTAAATATTTCAGGTCACCTCCCCAGTGAGCAGGGAGTGGCAGGGATGGGTGAAGGGGCGGCACATCGTGCCTTTGGGGTTGGGGACAGGTGCCCAGGTTCCATGATCACTGGACAGGAAAGCTTCCCCTTTTCCCTGCTGCTACAGAAGGGGGCTGGAGGTGAGCCTGGGAACTCAAATCGCACTAACTCGATACTCCTAAGTCATGTGGAGGAGAAGCCAATGCTGATTCCCAGGAAGCGCCTCTGAGTCATGGGTGGCTTGGCAGCCTCAGGCTTCAGCAATACACACCCACATTCTTCCATTTCCTCGGCATAGCCTGTACGCTCAGTGCCCAGAGGAAGATTTTTTTCCCAGGCAGAAGGCTGGCTGCTGTGTTTTGTGGGGGTTTGGGGAAGATGCAGGAGGAGGAACTACAGCTCATAACTCATCAAATGTATTGTGGGGCTCGGATCTGATGACCAGACAATTCTTCCAATCCAAATAGGGATTGTATAGGGAGAAAAAAAATGAATTGGACATGTGTTATAGAAATGTAAAATTAAAACTGTCCCACACAGCCAGCATCAGATGAAAACAGCATGGGTGGGCCTTATTGAAAAAAGACTATGAGCCCAAAAGAAACACAGTGCCCACTGTCTGATGTCTAGTTCTTTTGTGGTTGATTCTTGTTTCTATAGCCCAGACCCTAATGGTGAGTTGTATCAATACAAAGCTATCGTTCAGTGGGTGAATACGTGATGTCGTTATTGCAAGTTTTATGGAACATAACGATGGCAAAAAGGAGATACAAATCGTGTGCACCCAAATCCCCCTGACCCTCTCTGCCCCCAAGGAGGGTGACTATGCCATCAAAATAGGCTGGGCGGGTGGCTCACGCCCGTACTCCCAGCACTCTGAGAGGCCAAGGAAGGTAGATCACGAGGTCAGGAGTTCGAGACGAACCTAGCCAACATGATGAAACCCCATCTGTACTAAAAATACAAAAATTAGCAGGGCATGGTGGTGGGTGCCTGTAATCCCAGCTACTCGGGATGCTGAGGCAGGAGAATTGCTTGAATCCAGGAAGTGAAGGTAGCAGTGAGCTGAGATTGCACCACTGCACTCTAGCCTGGGTAACAGAGTAAGACTCTCAAAAAAAAATCGGTTTCATAGAGATTCTGATGACGGAATTCTGAAAGTTCACCTGTGTGTTGAGTAATTTGGCTGGGCTGGATGTGGTCTTAGATATATGTATGCACTTGGCTTGGACCACTGCTCTTTAGATCAAGAAAGACTGAGCAAGAGGAACTGTGCCCAGCCTCACATTTTACATACTTGGTTGCAACACCTGTGCTGAGCCCCCAGAATGTGTAATTCCCAAAAGAGCACCCCAATTACACATTCTCTTCCTAACACAGAGAGTACGTATGTGTGTAAGTACCATGTAAGGGCTTCAAGCTAAGGGAAGTGGTGAGCTCTGATTTCCAGTCCACATCCTGCTTGCCAAGCCATGCACCCTGGCTCAGGGGAAAAGATGCCTTTTTTCCCCCATCCAATTCATACAAAGGCACTGTATGGGGGCCTGCTGGCTTGGCGGGCCCAGCGGGCCTTGAGCATTAGGCTGTGAGCTGTGGGCCAATGGGAAATTTTTAGCAGGTTTTCACAGCTGGAGAAAGCTTCAGCTAAGAGCTCAGAATCAAGCAGGCTCTGAAGGAGTTCATCTGGCCTCTTGTGTAGGGATGTGCGAGTTGAAGAGTATATTAACCTTCAAGAAATCACTAGGGGGCTGGTGCATATAAAAGCATTCTACAGAGCTCATTAGACATCACACTGTAGGAAACGGGTTGGCCTCCCCATCTCACTTCACCAAGAAACCCAGGAAGTCTTGCCTTTCATTCGGGATGACTGGCAGCAATCACATGAGACCTCATCGCCCTTGGAACCCATGATCCTCCCTGATCTATTCCCCCTACAGGCTCCCATCATTGCCCTTCCACCAAACACAGTCATAAGCTTTCATTCATTCATTCATTCATTCATTCCTTCATTCACTCAACATTTGTGAGCACCCCTTATATCCAAGCGTTTTCATTCGTGCTGAAAAAAACCAAAGTCAATCTGACATGAATCCTACCAACGAACACTGCATAAAACAGCACGCACTTGAGTTAAGCCTGGGAGGAAGGGGGGAGTTTAGACAGGAAGGATTGAATAGGAGCAATGTGAGGGAGAGCTTGGAGGCTGGGAATGCAGCATTCAGCGGGGCTAGTCCATCGTTCATTGGGCCAGAAGAGAGGGTGTGAGCAAACCTTGGGAGGAGAGAGAAAGGTGGGCTGGAGGGGCACTGGAGTCATTGTCATCAACAATAACTTCTGGAGCTAACACTGTCACATATTGACCATTTACTGTGTCCTGGACACTGTGCCCTGTGCATTCCTTTCAATGTCTCATTTCACCACCAGCCCTCAATAGGGAAGGCGCCCTGATTATCCAGGTGGCTTCAGAAAGGTTTGATATTTATCCACCCGTAGCTGTGAGCAGAGTCGCAAATTCCTCTCTGATTGATTGACACCAAAGGCCATTCTTGTGTCTCATGGCTTTGTGCAGATCACCGAATTCCAAACTATGAAATTTGGACTTTAGTGAGTGACTGGGAGCCATTGAAGGTTATTGAGCTGAGGAGTGACATGATCACATCAGCTAACGTTTGGAACAGCACCATTATTAGGGACCATTGTATTATCTCCAAGAGAAATGTATCTTCTGTAGTAGCTCAATCTGGTCTTACATGAAGCCCAGTAACCCAGGGCCTGCCGAGAACATACTCATTACCGAGGAACCGGCCCATTTATTTTCTGACGTCTGGTTCCATTTCTCAGGAGAAATATCACAGAAGCTGCATTTGACTTAGAGTCAGAGATGCAGACCATAATGATAACACTGCTGGGTTTGGGCTTTTTTATTTTATTATTTATTTAGTTAGTTAGTTATTTATTTAGTATTTATTTGAGACGGAGTCTCACTCTGTCGCCAAGCTGGAGTGCGGTGGCACAATCTCAGCTGACTGCAACCTCCACCTCCCGGGTTAAAGTGATTCTCCTGCCTCAGCCCCCTGAGTAGCTGGGACTACAGGCGCCTGCCACCGTGCCTGGCTAATTTTTTTTGTATTTTTAGTAGGAACGGGGTTTCACCATGTTGGCCAGGATGGTTTCTGTCTCTTGACTTCATGATCCGCCCGCCTCAGCCTCCCAAAGTGCTGCGATTACAGACGTGAGCCACGGCGCCCGGCCTGGCTTTTTCATTTTTAAAGTTAGTCTAGCCCCTCATCCTGATGAATAACTCCAGGAAGTTCGGTGCGTGCACACGGAGGTTCATCGCTGACTCGCAGCCTGCCTGGCATCTGCTTTTCTCCTCCAGATTACCCTCAGAGCTACTGATTTATTTTTAAGAAAGTGTCTCAGATCTCTTGTGTTCTTCCAGCCTCCCCTAAGAGGAACTGTATTTAGCACGAGCTCATCTTCCTGACTCTCCAGAGACGCTTGGTGGGCCAGGAAAAGGCAGTTGTTGGTCCACCTGTGAACCATTTTTCTCTTGTCCACCTGTAGGTCCTCTCTCTCTAACGCTTCTTTATCTTCAACATTATATCTTCTTTCTGGAGCACATCGGATCTAAATCTTTCTGGGGTGGTCTCGCCGAGTCAGGCTGTTTATATCAGCAAGTGGAGAAAAGCTCACGAGATAACTGAGCCGCCAGTACCTCAACCCTAACCCAGCCTGGCTCTAATCACCCATAAGAGGGCAGTGACCAGCTGGGTGCAGTGGCTCACACCTGTAATCCCAGCACTTTGGGAGGACCAGGCAGGCGGATCAGGAGTTCAAAGTCAGGAGTTTGAGGCCAGCCTGGTCAACATGGTGAAACCCTGTCTCTACTAAAAACACAGAAATTAGCTGGGTGTGGCGTGTGCGCCTACAATCCCAGCTACTCGGGAGGCTGAGACAGGAAAATCACTTGAACTCAGAAGGCGGAGGTTGCAGTGAGCCGAGATCGTGCCACTGCACTCCAGCCTGGGTGACAAAGCACGACTCCATCTCGGGGGAAAAAAAAGAAAAGAGAGAGCTCAGTGACCGACTCCTCTAATGAGGGCCAGCTGGGCCCCAGCACGGACATGGGAAGATAGCTGACTTTTGCGTTCACCTAGCCCAAGGGGCTTGTCACCGGGCGCCCCCAGGAAGAAAACGCTTACTCCAGAGCTGACAAAGGCATTAAATAACCCTGCAGGTGGGAAGGACTTCACATCCCTCCAGCTCCCCCTGGGCAGAGCCCCACTTCCTCACCTGTGCTCCCAGCAGGGGCCCTCCAAGCTGCCCCTGCTTCAAGAGCTGCAGCCCAGGGCTTCTCACACTTTGGCCCCGCAGGGATCTTGCTAGACTGCAGATTCTGATTCAGCAGCTCTGGCCTGGGACCAGAGTATTTCTAAGCAGCTCCCAGGAGGTGCTGCGGTTGCTGGTCCCTGCACCACACTTTGAGTAGCAAGGGACTCTTTCTGTGGTTCCCATTCCTGACTGCATATTCCACTCATCTTGGGAGCATTTTACAAATGCTAAGGCCTGGGCCAATCGAATGAGGATCTCTGTGATGCTAACCAAGGTAGCCTGGTTATCACATAGGCTTGAGCTGAAAGACAGAGCAGCTGCCTGGAAACCCTGTAACTTCCAGCTAAACAAATCTGAACTGCAACTATAAGTGATAACCAGTCTTCCTCTAAGACAGTCCAGAATGAATTCTAGGCCTCCCAGGCTTTGTTTCTGCCAGAATATGGAACATCCTCTGGTCTGAACTAATCTTCTGTCCTTCCCAACCTTCCGGAGCCCTCCCACTGTGCCTGCCTTCCAGAACTCATTGACTCTCCTCAGCAAAGCCCCCTAAAGTCTATGTAGATGGAAAGGGACAGAGAGAATTGCCCCCCAAAAGCAGGGGAGGACCCACAGACCTGGCTACTGATGGGATCATCATAGGCAAGCCTGCCCCGGCCCATAATGTATGTCAATTACCACATATTAGAACTACTGCTCACAGGTGCATTATAGAAGACTGATTGATTAACAGACACTTAGTACCATGTGCCAGCCACTGTTTTAAACACTCTTCTGGTATTATCTCCTTCAATCTTTTTAACAACTCCATCAGATAAGTACAATTAGGCTGGGCGCAGTGGCTCACGCCTGTAATCCCAGCACCTTCGGAGGCCAAGGTGGGAGGATTGCTTGAGCCCAGGAGTTCAAGACCAGCCTGGGCAACATGGTAAAACCCTGTCTCTACAATAATAATAATAATCCAAAAAGTCGCCAGGTGTGTTGGCATACCCCAGTAGTACTAGCTGCTTGGGAGGCTGAGATAGGAGGATAGCTTGAGCCTGGGAGGTAGAGGCTTCAGTGAGCCGAGATCGTACAGCTGCACTCCAGCCTGGGTGACAGAGCAAGACTCTGTTTTTAAAAAAAAGAAAGAAAAAGAAAAAAATGTCTGATTATATCTCAGTTTTATAGATGAAGAAACTGAGGAACACAGAGGTAAAATGACTTGTCCCAGGCACCACCACTTAGTGGCTGTTGTGGGTTAAATCGTGTCCTCTGTCATCCTGAAATTCACATATTGGAGTACTAACCCCTAATACCTTGAAATGTGACCTTATTTGCAAAGACGGTATTTTGGGTGGGCCTTAATCCAATATGAATGGTATCCTTATACAAAATGGGGGTGGGAGCTGGGTGCGGTGGCTCACGCCTGTAATCCCAGCACACTGGGAGGCCAAGATGGGCAGATCACGAGGTCAAGAGATCGAGACCATCCTGGCTAACACGGTGACACTCCGTCTCTACCAAAAATACAAAAAAACTAGCCAGGCGTGGTGGCGGGCGCCTGTAGTCCCAGCTACTCGGGAGGCTGAGGCAGGAGAATGGCGTGAACCTGGGAGGCGGAGCTTGCAGTGAGCCGAGATTGCGCCACTGCACTCCAGCCTGGGCGACAAAAAAAATGGGGGTAGGGTGGGGAATTTGACCCCAGGGACCCCAGAGACAGCAAACCACCAGGGACTGGGGAGAGGCCTGGACAGAGGCTCCCGCAGACATTAGAAAAAGCCACCCTCACCAACACTGGCTCAGACTTCAGTGTTCCACACCTTGAGGCAATGCATTCTGGGGGAGTTGTCAGACCCACCTCGTCTGTGGCATCTCATTAGGACAGGCCCTGGCAAACTAGCGCAGCGGCAGAGCCAGGACTCAGACCCCGGCCGTCTCAGGCCAGAGCAGGGGCCGTCGTCACGCCATGGCAGCAGGCAGTAGCTTCGGGTCCTGCTCATGGGGGCCCACTCCATCCTTCTGCTTTCCGTCCCCTCACTCTTCCTTCACTTCATTTTCTCCATTTCACCATTTCTCTGTTTCCTCATTTCTTTCCATCCACGTTAATTATCTACTGGATGTGTAACAAAATACGTAAAACTAAATGACTTCAAGCTATAAACACGATCTCGCAGCTTCTATGGGTCAAAAATCGGTGCACTTGGCTGGGTGCCTCTGGCTCCAGGACGCTCCAAGGTTAAGGTCAAGCTGCTGTCACTGGGGTTGCAACATCCCAGGACTTGGCCAGGACCGAAGGCTCTGCTTGCAAGCTCACTGTATGTCTGGGGACAGCTCTAGGTCCTCCTAACTGTGGGATCGAGGGCCTTGGTCTTTTGTTCTCACTACTGTGTGTGCCTCATCATAGGGCTGGTCCCTACAGCCCGAGTGATGCAGAAGGCCGGGGGCAGGCAGCGGTGGGAGGGAGAGAGAGAGAGCAGGTACCCAGGATGCCAGCCAGTCTTTTTAAAACCTAATCTTGGAAATGATACCCCATTGCTTCTGCTGTACTCTTTGTCAGAACAAAGTGATTATGTTCAGCCCACACTCAAGGGAAGGAGATACCCAGGGCGGAAATACCAGGAATGTGGGGCCCACCAGGGGCCTCTAAAAGGCTGCCAACCACACCATCCTCCCTGTGTCTATGTGCTTGTGGCTGACCCTTGCTGCCGGCAGGGGTAGGGGAGCCTGGACTGTGGATCTGTGGTCTGTGTGTGCATGGTGAGGCCCAAACCACCCTGGGATAAAGCCATGTGATGCCAGAGAGAGCCAAGCTGCTCTCAAAGCTACATCTATCTCATGTCTTTAAAGTCTTTTATTTGCTGTAAGAACACAGCACAAAACACTAAAGCATTAGCAAACTTCCCTGAGGACGCTTCAAACTTCAAGAAACACCATTTCCTGTGTATCCTAAGAAGGAGCTTTTAACTCATCAGAGAAAAAATAAGCTACGGCCAAAGGCCTGCAACCCACAGGCACACCCCACCCACCAAAGGGTGTCAACGCATGCTTATTTATTTATTTTGAGATGGAGTCTCACTTTGTCTCCCAAACTAGAGTGCAGTGGTGTGACCTCAGCTCACTGCAACCTCTGCCTCCCGGGTTCCAGCAATTCTCATGCTTCAGCCTCCCGAGTAGCTGGGACCACAGGTGCACACCACCACACCTGGCTAATTTTTTTTTGCATTTTTAGCAGAGACAGGGTTTCACCTTGTTGGTTAGGCTGGTCTTGAACTCCTGACCTTAGGTGATCTTCCCACCTCGGCCTCCCAAAGTGCTGGATTACAGGCATGAGTCGTGGCACCTGGCCTGAGTGCCTTTTTAAAGACCATGATGCTCCACGGGGAGGTGGGAACTGAGTCCTGCCCCGCAGTGAATGATTCTGAGAACTGTGGATGAAACCCAGGCACAGAGGCTGCTTGGAAAACAACCAGGTAGGCTGAATTTCCCTGAAGAAGGGCAGGGAAGCTCACAGGCAAAACGTGCAGCTGGACCCAGTAGAGGTGACCGCACCCTCCCATGCACACGTGCAAAGGGGTTTGCAGCGCCTGTAGCCCCTCCCCAGGAGTCATCATCCAGCCCCGTGGCAGCCTGGGAGGTGCGTGGGAATGGCCTGGCCCCTCATCTCTGCCTGCATTCGGGAAGATGGGGCTCAGAGAGAGGAAGCCACTGGTGTAAGGGCCCCTCTGGTCCAAGCCAGTGGCCTTGCCACCCAACAAGACAAGAATTGGCAGCAGAAACCCAGCCAAGCAGAGGGCTGGAAGGAAAACTAGAAGAAAAACATAAAGTGAGCATTCACTGAGGCCTCCTGGGCCTATCATGGATATAGCGCAGCCTACAGCAGGTCAGCACAAAGAGAGACGGGGGGCAGACTGGGCTGTCTGTCCCTTACTATGCTCATGGCCAGGTATCTAGCTCCCGACCGTCTGGCTACCCTCAAACCTGGCCTGAGCAGGTGAAAAACTTGGGCCTCTCCACTTGTCTCTCCCCAGCCTTCTCAGGTGAGGCCTTTTTTATTCAACAAAAATTTCTGGGCCAGGCACAGTGGCGCAGGCCTGTAATCCCAGCACTTTGGGAGGCCAAGGTGGGAGGATCTCTTGAGCCCAGGAGTTCAAGACCAGCCTGGATAATATAATGAGACCCTGTCTCTACAAAAAAAAAAAATTTTTAAATTAGCCAGGTGTGGTAGTGTGTGCTGTAGTCCCAGCTACTCAGGAGTCTGAGGTAGGGGAATCTCTTGAGCCCAGGAGGTTGAGGCTGCAGTGAGCCATGATCACACCACTGTACTCCAGCCTAAGCACAACAATGAGATCCTGTCTCTTTAAAAAAAAAAAACAAAAAACAAAAAAAACAAAAACAAAAAACTGGCCGGGTGTGGTGGCTCACGCCTATAATCCTGACACTTTGGGAGGCCAAGGTGGGTGGATCACTTGAGGCCAGGAGTTCAAGACCAGCCTGGTCAGCATGGTGAAACCCTGACTACTAAAAATACAGAAACTCACCAGGTGTGGTGTTGGGTGTCTGCAGTCCCAGCTACTCCGGAGACTGAGGCACGAGAATTGCTGGAACCCAGGAGGCGGAGATTGCAGTGATCCGAGAAAACGCCACTGCACTCCAGCCTGGGTGAACAAGCAAGACTCTGTCTCAAAAAAAGAAAAAAAAAAATCTGAGGACCTCCTACATGTCAGGCCCTGTCCTAGGCACTGAGGATAGATTCGGCAGTGATGAACATACACACCCATCCCCCACCTCACTTCAGGTCTTCCAGACCTTTTCTATATGTTGGAGCTGTAGACACCATTAGAAGAGCTGGACTTCTGCGTCCACCATCCTGTACAAAGATTGTTTCCAGGTTGAAGAAGCTGCAAATGAGCTTTCTGCTTTCCAGAGGCAGGCAGTACCAAACAGCCTTTCCCAGATGGGGGACTCCATGAATCTCTCTCACCAGAGACCCCACACAGGCACCAGGGTTAGAGTGCACGGAAGAGTTCTGTCGAAACGCTCTCTGGGATATAACAACACCAGACATTGTCCAACAATGTCTCATCACAAGCCAGAAACTCCTACTGCTCCTCAAGCTGTCCCTCCCCGACATTAGCCACAGAGGAGGAGACTGGAGATACTGGGCGGTGGTCCTGGATGGGCCACTAGCGTGCTATATGATCTTGCATAGTTCATTCCAACCCTGTCCTTCTTTTTTTGAGACGGAGTCTCGCTCTGTCACCCAGGCTGGAGTGCAGTGGCGTGATCTCCACTCACTGCAAGCTCCGCCGCCTCCCAGGTTCACACCATTCTCCTGCCTCAGCCTCCCGAGAAGCTGGGACTACAGGAGCCCACCACCACGCCCGGCTAACTTTTTTTTGTATTTTTAGTAGAGACAGGGTTTCACCGTATTTTCCAGGATGGTCTCTATCTCCTGACCTCGTGATCCGCCTGCCTCAGCCTCCCGAAGTGCTGGGATTACAGGCGTGAGCCATTGCGCCCGGCCCCAACCCTGTCCTTCTGTGTCCCACTCATATAATGAGGGGTTTGACAAGAAGATCCCTGAGGTACCTGCTTGCTCTTTAAAACTCTCTGGCACCCAGACACAGCCCAAGTTCCAGTGAACATCTGCACTGAGGTCCATACCCCTGCTGCATTTTGCTCTTTGCCTGGAAAAGGGTGTTGCCATGTCAGCCATACCCTGTTTGCTTCCTGAGAAACATGGAGAAAAGTCTCCCTTGAATCTGTGAATTTCAGGTTTTTTTGGAGTTGGATCCCAGCCCGGAGCAGGGAAGAACATGAGGTAAAATTGTTCGAGTCGTCCAGAAATGCACATTTCCTGCAGTTTCTTTCCAAGTCTGGTGTTAAATGAACAAGCTCAAGTTCATGTGAACATGAACAAGGATGACTCAGGCTTAGAGAATGTTGGTAGCACAACACTGGCTGTAAATAATGGCAATGAAGGGACTTTTCTGACCCATTTGTGGACGAAAGATGGTAAGAGGTATTAATCTAGTCCAGGGATATTTAAACAGTTTTTGTGGTGCATCCTTATGATAAAATATTTTTGAACATGTGTGTGCTCTGAATATATGAATATTTATATTTCTGGAAATTATAGGCATATACTATACCTACTTATGAACATATAAAACATACGCAAAGAAAGAAAATTAGAAGGACAAGACCAAGATAAAAGAAACTTCAATAGAACAAAATGTTTATCTTTGTTACATTAATGTCATCTTGGGTTTTGTTATTTTTATGTTTTTTGTTTTTTGTTTTTTTGAGACAGAGTCTCACTCTGTCGCCCAGGCTGGAGTGCAGTGGCACGATCTTGGCTCACTGCAACCTCTGCCTTCTGGGTTCAAGTGATTCTCCTACCTCAGCCTCCTGAGTAGTTGGGATTATAGGCCAATTTTGTTATTTTTTAAATCATGATTTAAGAGTTTGTAACACAGCAATTTGAAAACCTGATTTCAAGTCTAGTTTACTTAATTTTTTTTTCTTTAAAGATACGGGGTTTCTATGTCACCCAGGCTGGAGTGCTGTGGTGCAATCATAGATCACTGTAGCCTCAAACTCCTGGGCCCAAGTGATTCTCCCATCTCAGCCTCCCGAGTAACTGAGAATACAGTTGTGTATCGTCACACCAGCTACCTTCTTGGGTTTTGTGCTGTTGTAACGGAAAAAGTCATAATGCAAAAATACATAGATCTAAATGAAAGAAGTCAATTTTGGAGGTGCTTTTCATTAGGGACATGAGCAAATGCAAATTGGAAACTGACAAGGTTGAGGGTAGGGATTTCACAGGTGCTTCCTTCCTTCTCTCCCATCTCCTCCGTCTCCTCCTCCTACCCTTCCTACCGAGGATCTTTGTACCCCTCTAAATCATGTTATGTAAACAAGTAACTATGACCCATGTTCAAACAGTTTCTCCAAAGACCCGATTTCTCTCTAATACAATGAGTTAATGTTTATGTTTAACTCTTAATAAAGACTTAAATTTTTTAAATTTTAATGTAAGTTTTTTTAAAACTCACAAGTGAATGGAAAATATACACCAATGTCTTGTCTTGTCTTTTGATTAGGCAATCTTAGGAGCTTGGAGCTTCAGACCACTAGAGCCGTGGTTCCCAAATTCTTGATGAATATGGCCCCTTTTCATGGAACACAGCATCCTAGTGATTGGATCTAAGAAAAGACACTGCAAAAAGTTTTCAAAATGAATTATTTTATTAAAGTGCATCTGTATCTCTGTAATAATTGAGTAATAATAATACATGTATGTGATATATTTCTTTGTTTCAATTGTTTTTTAGAAATGGGGTCTTGCTATGTTGCCCAGGCTCGTCTTGAACTTCTGGACTCAAGCTATCTTCCTGCCTCTGCCTCCCAATAGGCTGGGATTACAGGCACATGCCACTGTGTCTGGCTTGTATGTGATATATTTCATCAATCCTCAGACAAGGCTTGGGATACTTAGGGATTAGGCAACCCTGGCAACCACTCTACAACCCTAGACCATAACCAAGATGCCTTGAAGACACTCCCCTAGTGGGAGGGAAAGGACTCAGGAATGTATATCCAGACCTCTTAGTGATTGTTTTGAAAACTCAAACCTATTACCTGGTGACCAACCTTATACTAACCTAAGAGCCATATGCTAAGGCAGGCATGGTGAAATTGTCAATCTTTTTCTAGCTGCAGTCTGCATGACAACTGATGCTTATGACCTCATTGGGCAAAAAAGTGAAATGAGGAGAGAAAATGAAGAGATACAGATAAAATGCTTGCACAGTAAGAGACCCATCTGTGGGGTAACTGAGTTGCAAGGAGGTCCACTAGTGCAGTGCTTCTAAACTTAAACCTGCATGGGAAACACCTGTATATCCTGATAAAATGCAGATTATGACTCAACAGATTTGGTCTGGGACCTGACATTCTGCATTTCTTAAAGCTCCCAGGAGACGCAGACGCTGGTAGTCCAAGACCATATGCCCTGAATAAGGAGGCCCTAGCCCGTGTGCATTCTAAACTGGGAGTCCAGTCTTGCTTGAGCCTATCTCGTTTTTGCTGACAGTAGCCAACGGGTGTGAGATCTAAGCAGAGGCTGGCTTTGGCGAGTTACAGGGAGTAGCTAATGATGCCAACTAGCAGCACCTCAGTGTCACTTCCAGCCTAAGGGCATGGCACCTTTGGGTGAAGTTTCTTTCAGTCCCATCCTCCCTGGGGAACGGAAGGAGCAGTCAAGCCAAGGAGGAGCAGTGCTCGTGAGTCCCACAGCGCCCCCCGCTGGCAGGAGGACACTCCAACGGGAGCCCGGTCACTCTTTAGCGGAGAGGCGCAACTGAGTCTCTGGCTGAAGATGAGGGCTGGAAGCAGGTGAAGCCAGGGAAGCAGCCCCTCCGCACGGGCTGTTGGCACCCAGCACACCCACTGAGGCTCCTCATGGAAAGGAAAGTCCCTCTGCAACTGGAGCTACCAGTGTCACGGCTGTAGCAGGGACAAGTGGCTCAGGAGTGCCAGGCAGGGCTGGTTCCAGCAGCATCTGCACCTGGAAGGTAAGACCGGGTGGCCATTTCTCTCAGGGCCACCATGGCTTCTCCCCGTCATCTTGTTTGAGGAAATCTAATTTCTGCGATTCCAAGGTGATCTCCTGGCCCCTACTAACTTCTGTTGTCTTAAAAAGACAGGCAGGCGCAGTGGCTCACTCCTGTAATCCCAGCACTTTGGGAGGCTGAGGTGGGCAGATCACTTGAGGTCAGGAGTTTGAGACCAGCCTGGCCAACATGGCAAAACCCCATTTCTACAAAAAATACAAAAATTATCTGGGCGTGGTGGCGGGCATCTGTAATCCCAGCTACTTAGGAGGCTGAGGCAGAAGGATCGCTTGAACCCAGGAGGTGGAGGTTGCAGTGAGCCAGACCATGCTGCTGCACTCCAGCCTGGGCAACACAGCAAGACTCTGTCTCAAAAAAAAAAAAAAAAAGAAGAGTCTATTATCTGGCAGGGCCTCCCTTTAATAGTGATCCCCTCCACTGCAGGGTGGAAGACTGTGGACATTAACCTTGGTTAGAGCAGAGCAAGACTCCCCCACACCCCAGAGACAAAGAGGGTGTGAACCAGTCTTTCTTAGAGGAAATGAGATCGTTTTGAAAGTTTCCTAAAGTAGCTGTGAATTAGCTTGTGATGCTCTTAAAAGCGTCCTCCCACAGATTCCCACAGGGAGCGAACCTGCTAGGGAATCATTTCGGGTTAATTTCCCTGTTCAGGAAGAACAGGTAGGTGTTCTCTTGTCTCCTTCTCACCCTGGCTCTTCGGCTACAAATCTAAATAGTGGAGCAGGAATGGGAGGGGCATGGCAGCAGGGACCCTGATAATTTTGCCCACCATCATCTTGTCCCCCATGTACAGGTCAGCACTGGGTAACTATTTCTTGGATGAATTACCTAGTCAGTGAATGGAATGGTGGCAGCGGCTCTTACCCGGCCAGCCTCTGCCAGTCCCAGATCATGGATGAAGACAGCTAATCCCCCCCAGTGCCACTCACCTCTGGGCACTTCTTCCCAAAGCCCAGGCATGTAGGTGCTGGCTGTCCCAGCTGCAGATCCTGTTCCCTTTGTCCAAGCTCTGCTCCGCTGCTGACCATTCAAGGCCTTAAACTTGAAAAGGTCTTGGTTCTGAACTGAGCCTCCCATCCTAGCATTCAAGAGCCACAGCGGCTTCTGGGAAATGGCTGGAACCCACTTAGCACCACCAGGGACAGGATTCTGCCAGCCTGCCCTGGACCTCGCCTGAGCATCAGTGAAGCCCACCCCACACCGAGACAGACCAGTCTTCAGGTTTGGCCATGCCTGGCCATTAGCAATCTTTATAACTGCTTCAAGGGGCAGAGTTCCAAGTCGATTTAATCAGAAAGACTTCCAGATGTTTCCTTTCAGCTGGCTGATTGTGTACACTCAGGATGCCTAACAGAACGTCGAGGGCTTTGGAGACTCAATTAAGAATAGGCAAGGTTTGGGGGGATCAGGTGTCTTCATCCAGGATCTGGCACTGGCAGAGGCCGCTGGTTAAGAGCCGCAGCCACTGTTCCATACACTGACCCAGTAATTCCTCCAAGAAACAGTTACCTTGTGCTGACCTGCACACCGGGGACATGATGGTGGTGAGCAAGGGGGAGGGTGAGGCATGGGAGAGGAGCCTCTTCCTCCCTGCCAGCCCCTGGAGACTTGGTGATTTTGAGGCCCTGAGGAGGGTCTATTCCTGAGAATGAAACGCAGTAATGAAAAGCTGTGAATCAGGACGTGGCTCCAGGAGGGATGTGTTCGGGCAGATCTCTCAGGTCTGAGCAGCGGGCTGGTGAGAACAGAAAGAGAGGCTGTTCTTGGTTATCACAGAAAGCCATCTAGCACACATTCTCCCCACCGTGCCTCACCCATCCCTCCCTCCTTCCCCGCAAGCTTCCTGGTGGGAATTCATCTTTGCTCTGGAACCACATGCTGAGCTGAGCTCAGGCATGAAATTCACATTCGACCTGCCAGATGCTGTGTTTATTCTGGCACCAACCACGAGCTCGGGGAGCCTCCTTGTCTGCTTCTCTGTGGCCCAAACACCTGCCGGCTACACGGCCATGCGAAGGCAAACCTGAAGCTGAGGCCCACAGCGCTGTGGCAGGGCCAGCAAGGTGGCCCAGCAGCCAGCCTACCCGTGCGCTACTTCCCATCTGCTCCTAGGGGTGGCTCAGTTCGGGAGGGAGGAGAGGCGGTGAGGGGAGGACCCTTCTCATGTCTTGTTTTAACTCCTCCAATTTGACTGACTTCTCAAGTGCTTAGCTCAGTGGTATCAGCCTTGGCTGCACAATTGGGATCACCTGTGTGGTCCTTTGGTTCTGACTGTATCTGTCTGGGTGTGCCCTGGACATTGGAATGTCTAAGTGCCTGCAGGTGATTCCAACGTACAGCAAAAATGGATACCATCGGTCACTGAAGCATTTATATGTCTGATGAGGACTAAAGAGCCTGACCCTGGAGCGTCCACCTTCCTCATCTGGTTTATTCAAAGCAGGAATGACCTGGAGAAGAAAGATTTCATTAGGATATTTCTGTCTATGGCTCTGCAGAAACTGTCTTTGTTTTTTCTCCATGTTCTTTAAGGGCAAATCCACCTGCTGATTGATCGCTTCTGAGCAGGGAATTTTATTTTAAATTATAAAACAAAATTTATTTTAATTGACTTTAAAATATAGAATGATAGAATTGAGAATATGTTGAAAAACTAGCCACTCCTGATTTCTTTCTTTTTTAAATTGTTATTTTTATTTTAGATTCAAGGGTGTACACGTGTAGGTTTGTTACAAGGGTAAATTGTGTGAGTACTGAGGTTCTATTGATCCCATCACCCAAGTGAAAAACACTGTGCCCAATAGGAACTTTTTCAGCCCTGGCCTCCCTCCCTCCTTTTGGAGTCCCTAGTATCTGTTGTTCCCATCCTTATATCCACATGTACCCAAGATTTAGCTCCTACTTAAAAGTGAGAACATGCGGTATTTGGTTTTCTGTTCCTGTGTTAATTTGTTTAGGATAATGGCCTTCAGCTGCATCCATGTTGCTACAAAGGGCATGATTTTATTTATGGCTGTGTAGTATTCCATGGTGTATATATACCACACTTCCTTTATCCAGTCTACCACTGATGGACACCTAGGTTGATTCGATATCTTTGTTGCTATTGTTGAGCAGGGAATTTTAAAATACTGTTGACAGAAATTATGTATCCCAGATAGGGTTGTCAGATAAAATACAGGATGCCTAGTTAAATATGAATTGAAAATAATCAATGAAATTTTTTAGTATAAGTATATCCCATGCAATATGTGGGATATACTTATACTAAAAATTATTTAAATTTAACTAGGCAGTTTATATTTTTACTTGATAAATCTGGTGTCTGTAATAGATATGTTAATCAGAATAATACTAATTTGTTACGTATGACAAAAACCCTACTCAAACTCAAAGTGGAGAAAAGAAATGTATTGGTTTCCATCACTGAAAAGTGCATGCATTTAGGCTGTATTTAGATGTATCCAGGGATCTCTCTTCATCTCTTAGTTCTTTTCTTCATCCAGGTGTTTCCAAATATAGGGCAAGAAGGCCCCTGGTGGCTCAGGCCACATAGCTCTAGGGGCTTATGATCTCAGTAGAAGAGAGGAAATCTGTCCTACAAAAACAGGGAAGACTGGTTTTTCTGGCTTGAGTCACATGTCTACTCCTGAACCACTGTGCCCAAGGAAATTGGGTACAGTAGATCGCCCATATCCATGGATTCCGCATCCCTGAATTCAACCAACTGCAGATTGAAAATATTTGGGGGAGGGCCGGGTGCAGTGACTCACACCCGTAATCTCAGCACTTTGGGAGGCCAAGGAGAGTGGATCACCTGAGGTCAGGAGTTTGAGACCAGCCTGGCTAACATGGTGAAACCCCACTTCTACTAAAAATACAAAAAATTAGGCGGGCATGGTGGTGTATGCCTATAATCCCAGCTACTCGGGAGGCTGTGGCAGATGAATGGCTTAAACCCAGGAGGCATAGGTTACAGTGAGTCATGATCACGCCATTGCACTCTACCTTGGGCAACAAGAGCGAAACTCCATCTCAAAAAAAAAAAAAAAAGAAAGAAAGAAAGAAAGAAAATATTTGGGGGGAAGGAATTCCACAAAGTTCCAAAAAGCAAAACTTGAATTTGTACACACTGAGTACTACATTGAATTCATGTGAATGAAGAGATGTGTAGGCATTGTATTAGGTATTGTAAGTAATCTAGAGATGATTTAAAGTATACAGGAGTATGTGTGTACGTTATATGCAAATACTACTTCATCTTACATCAGATACTTGAGTATCCTTGAAGTTTGGTGTCTGTGGTAGGGAGGGGGTGGGTCCTGGAACCAATCCCCAGATCACATAGTCAGCATTGTAATAGGCCAAGGTGTGGGTGGTTTTCTAAGGGGAAGAATTTTGAGCAAACATATGTCTACTACATCCTACAGAAGAAGAGGAGATGCTCTTCTTACTCATCTCAAACATGTGCACAAGTATTGCCTAAGAAAAGGAAAATCTAAATTAGGAACATCTGTGAGATCAGAGTGTGTGGCTCCCCAAGGGCCTCTAAATGGACCTGCGTAGTTTCTCCGTGGTTCTAGCAGGAGAGCACCCAACACTTCACCCAGCTGCTGCCCCCAGCAAAGTCGTCTGCATGTAGAAGTCTTTTTTTGAGATGGAGTTTTGCTCTTGTTGCCCTGGCTGGACTGCAATGGTGCCATGTTGGTTCACTGCAACCTCTGACTCCCAGGTTCAAGCAGTTCTTTTGCCTCAGCCTCCCAAGTAGCTGGGATCACAGGCACCCGCCACCACACCAGGCTGATTTTGTATTTTTAGTAGAGACAGAGGTGTACCATGTTGGCCATGCTGGTCTTGAACTCTTAACCTCAGACGATCAGCCCACCTCAGCCTCCCAAAGTGCTATGATTACAGGCATGAGCCACTACACCTGGCCCCGAATTTTTTTTTTTTTAATGGAGTCTTGCTCTCTCGCCCAGTCTGGAGTGCAGTGGTGCGATCTCAGCTCACTGCAAGCTCCACCTCCCGGGTTCACGCCATTCTCCTGCCTCAGCCTCAGCCTCCCGATTAGCTGGGACTACAGGCACCTGCCACCATGCCCAGATAATTTTTTGTATTTTTAGTAGAGACGGGGTTTCACCGTGTTAGCCAGGATGTTCTTGATCTCCTGACCTCGTGATCTGCCCACCTCAGCCTCCCAAAGTGCTGGGATTACAGGTGTGAGCCACCATGCCTGGCCTTTTTTTTTTTTTTTTTTTTTTTTTAAAGAGAGACAGGAAGCTAGGCATGGTGGCACTTGCCTGTAATCCCAGCTACTTGGGAGGCTGAAGCATAAGAATCACTTGAACCCGGGAGGCGGAGGTTGCAATGAACAGAGATTGTGCCACTGTACTCCAACCTGGGGGACAGAGTGAGACTCTGTCAAAAAATAATAATAATAAAAAAAATTAAGAGACACAGGGTCTCACTCTGTCCCCTAGGCTGAGTGCAGTGGCACAGTCATAGCTCACTGCAGCCTTGAACTCCTGGGCTCAAGTGATCCTCCTGCCTCAGCCTCTTGAGTAGTTGGGACTACAGGTGGGTGCCACCATGCCCAGCTAGTTTTGTATTTTGTATTTTATTGTTGAGATGGGCTCTCCCTATGTTGCCCAGGCTAGTCTCCAGCTCCTCAAACAATCCTCCCATTTTGGCTTCCCAAAGCACTGGGGTTTCAGGTGTGAGCCACTGCACCTGGCAGCTTTGTTGAATGTTCTAAGTTGCTGAAAGGATGAGGGAGACATCTCCATTATCCTTTAATCTCCAGTTAAATAAGTCAGCGTTCCTACTTAACACACATCTCAATCAGGGGTATATAGCAGACGCAACTTTTTCAGAACAAAGTTGCCTGTCTCATACTTCAAGACATTCTGATTGAGAAGGTAGAGATGGAGGGCTTGATTGGAATATATATATTTTGGTTTTTAAAGAACCCCACAAATACTTGTGATAAATTGCTATCTACTTCCCACAGTTATTTCAGAAATTAGTTCTGAAATACTTCTTTCCTATTGCTTAGAATATCAGAACGAATTCTGCAGCAACAATACCTGTGGTCTGATGTCAATGCCTCCTCACACCATGGCATACCACAATTGTATTGTGAATAATTTAGTAGAAATATCAGCCAATCTAATGTTGCCGGCTGCTAACCAATTTTAATCTCATATTTAGAAGTACCTTTGTGCGTGCACAAAAAGACTTTGAAAAGGAGGTTTCTTAATTAAAAGAGGTGGTCCCCTTCTTCAGATGGCTTAGGTTTGGTTCTGGCAGAGGTTGGGGATGGACGCAAGAGAAACACACCATTCTCTCTCTTCTAACTCCTGGAAACATGTCATGACAGTCATCCCAGGAATATCTTGGGGGTGGAACTGCCATTGGTGACACGAATATTAAACGTGGTGATGGATGAATGCTTTGCTTATTTTACCTTATGTTTCAACTGATATAAATCGAATCCTGCCTGACAATGTCAAAAAACACTGAGATCCTGGAAGCCCGGGGCCAAACAAGAACCATGGGGTGGCTTCAGTAGGGAGTTGCCAGGCTGGTAGGATAGCAAAGTGGGGGTGAGAGCTTGGAGAACAGAGACAGCCACCACCTGGGGCTGTGATTCCCCTGAAATGTAGATTCGTACCTGTCCACTCTGAACTCATTTCAACGTTCTAATTATTAGCAGTTATAAAACAGCTTTTTCATACATTAGTCTCTTCCAGTCCTCCTCCTCTTTCACTGACAATTCAAGGTAAACTACTCCACTTGTATTAATCAGGGTTCTCCAGCGAGATAGAATTGTATTAATCAGGGTTCTCCAGCGAGATAGAATCAACAGAATGTAGAGATATAAACAGATAGTTATGAGAGGGGGATTATTAGGGGAATTGGCTCACATGATTGTAGAGGTTGAGATGTCTCACAACAGGTCACCTGCAAACTGGAGATCCTGGGATGTTGGTATCATGGCTGAATCCAAGTTGAAAGTCTCAGCACCAGGGGAGCCGCCATTCAAAAGTTAAATGGCCTCTCCCACCCCTACCTCTTGTCCACCCACCACCACCAAATAAAGCAATATTTTCCAGTTAAGTTTCCACACTACAAGATTATACATAAAAATATTAACATTTAGCCAAATCCATAATTTTCAGATTCATATTTTAGCTGAAATGATTATATATATTTACATTGGATTCCTTTTCTAGCAGTGGAGACCTCCGCACTGAAATACCACTAAAGACATGAGAGGCTGGGCATGGTGGCTCACACCTGTAATCCCAACATTTGGGAGGTCGAGAGGGCCGATCACTTGAGTTCAGAAGTTCGAGACCAGCCTGGCCAACATGGCGAAACCCTGTCTCTATTTAAAATACAAAAAATTAGCTGGGCGTGATGGCGGGTGCCTATAATCCCAGCTACTCGGAGGCTGAAGCAGGAGAATAGCTTGAACCCAGAAGGTAGAGGTTGCAGTGAACTGCGATCGTGCCACTGCACTCCAGCCTGGGTGACAGAGTGAAACTGTCTCAAAAAAAAAAAAAAAGATTACATTCCAAGATGGCTGAATAGGGACAGCTCTGGTCTGCAGCTCCCAGCATGATTGACACAGATGACAGTGATTTCTGATTTCCAACTGAGCCTCTGCTGGTGATACCCAGGTAAACAGGGTCTGGAGTGGACCTCCAGCAAACTCCAACAGACCTGCAGCTGAGGGACCTGACTGTTAGAAGGAAAACTAACAAACGGAAAGGATATCAACATCAACAGAAAGGACATCCTCACCAAAACCCCATCTGTAGGTCACCAGTATCAAAGACCAAAGGTAGATAAAACCACAAAGATGGGGAGAAACCAGAGAAGAAAAGCTGGAAATTCTAAAAACCAGAGTGCCTCTTCTCCTCCAAAGGATTGCAGCTCCTCGCCAGCAACGGAACAAAGCTGGATGGAGAATGAATTTGAAGAGCTGACAGAAGTAGGCTTCAGAAAGTCGGTAATAACAAACTTCTCCAAGCTAAAGAAGGATGTTTGAACCCATCTCAAGGAAGCTAAAAACCTTGAAAAAAGATTAGATGAATGGCTAACTAGAATAAACAGTGTAGAGAAGACCTTAAATGACCTGATGGAGCTGAAAACCATGACACAAAAACTATGTGACGCATGCACAAGCTTCAGTAGCCAATTCGATCAAGTGGAAGAAAGGGTATCAGTGATTGAAGGTCAAATTAGTGAAATAAATCAAGAAGAGAAGTTTAGAGATAGAAGAGTAAAAAGAAACAAAGCCTCCAAGAAATATGGGACTATGTGAAAAGAACAAATCTACATTGATTGGTGTACCTGAAAGTGACAGGGAGAATGGAACCAAGTTGGAAAACACTCTTCAGAATATTATCCAGGAGAACTTCCCCAACCTAGCAAGGCAGGCCAACATTCAAATTCAGGAAATACAGGGAACACCACAAAGATACTCCCTGAGAAGGGCAACCCCAAGAAACATAATTGTCAGATTCACGAAGTTTGAAATGAAGGGAAAAATGTTAAGGGCAGCCAGAGAGAAAGGTCGAGTTACCCACAAAGGGAAGCCCATCAGACTAACAGCAGATCTCTTAGCAGAAGCTCTACAAGCCAGAAGAGAGTGGGGGTCAATATTCAACATTCTTAAAGAAAACAATTTTCAACCCAAAATTTCATATCCAGCCAAACTATGCTTCATAAGTGAAGGAGAAATAAAATCCTTTACAGACAAGCAAATGCTGAGAGATTTTGTCACCACCAGGCCTGTCTTACGAGTCATCCTGAAAGAAGCACTAAGCATGGAAAGGAACAACCAGTACCAGCCACTGAAAAACATGCCAAATTGTAAAGACTATGAATGTTAGGCAGAAACTGCATCAACTAATGAGCAAAATAACCAACTAATATCATGACAGGATCAAATTCACACATAACAATATTAACCTTAAATGTAAATGGGCTAAATGCCCCAATTAAAAGACACAGACTGGCAAATTGGATAGAGTCAAGACCCATCAGTGTGCTGTATTCAGGAGACCTATGTCACGTGCAGAGACACACGTAGGCTCAAAATAAAGGAGAAAGATCTACCAAAAAAATGGAAAGAAAAAAAAAAAAAACCAGCAGGGGTTGCAATCCTAGTCTCTGATAAAACAGACTTTAAACCATCAAAGATCAAAAGAGACAAGGCCATTACATAATGGTAAAGGGATGAATTCAACAAAAAGAGCTAACTATCCTAAATATATATGCACCCAATACAGGAGGACTCAGATTCATAAAGCAAGTCCTTAGAGACCTACAAAGAGACTTAGACTCCCACACAATAATAATGGGATACTTTAACACCCCACTGTCAACATTAGACAGATCAACGAGACAGAAAGTTAACAAGGATATCCAGGACTTGAACTGAGCTCTGCACCAAGCAGACCTAATAGACATCTACAGAACTCTCCACCCCAAATCAACAGAATATACATTCTTCTCAGCACCACATCACACTTATTCCAAAATTGACCACATAGTTGGAAGTAAAGCACTCCTCAGCAAATGTAAAAGAACAGAAATCACAGCAAACTGTCTCTCCGACCACAATGCAATCAAATTATAACTCAGGATTAAAAACTCACTCAAAACCGCACAACTACATGGAAACTGAGGAACCTGCTCCTGAATGACTACTGGATAAATAACAAAATGAAGGCAGAAATAAAGATGTTCTTTGAAATCAATGAGAACAAAGACACAATGTACCAGAATCTCTGGGACACATTTAAAGCAGTGTGCAGAGGGAAATTTATAGCACTAAATGCCCACAAAAGAAAGCAGGAAAGATCTAAAATCAACATCCTAACATCACAATTAAAAGAACTAGAGAAGCAAGAGCAAATACATTCAAAAGCTAGCAGAAGGCAAGAAATAACTAAGAGCAGAACTGAAGGAGATAGAGACGCAAAAAAAAACTTCAAAAAATCAATGAATTCAGGAGCTGCTTTTTTGAAAAGATCAACAAAATTGATAGACCACTAGTAAGACTAATAAAAGAGAGAAGAATCAAGTAGATGCAATAAAAAATGATAAAGGGGATATGACCACTGATCCCACAGAAATACAAACTACTATCAGAGAATACTATGAACACCTCTATGCAAATAAACTAGAAAATCTAGAAGAAATGGATAAATTCCTGGACACATACACCCTCCCAAGACTAAATCAGGAAGAAGTTGAATCTCTGAATAGACCAATAACAGGCTCTGAAATTGAGGGAATAATTAATAGCCTACCAATCAAAAAAAGTCCAGGACCAGAATTCACAGCTGAATTCTACCAGAGGTACAAAGAGGAGCTGGTACCATTCCTTCTGAAACTATTCCAATCAATAGAAAAAGAGGGAATCTTCCCTAATTCATTTTATGAGGCCGGCATCATCTGATACCAAAACCTGGCAGAGACACAACAAAAAAAAGAGAATTTTAGACCAATATCCCTGATGAACATCGATGCGAAAATCCCCAATAAAATACTGGCAAACCAAATCCAGCAGCACATCAAAAAGCTTATCAACCACGATCAAGTTGGCTTCATCCCTGCGATGCAAGCTGGTTCAACATATGCAAATCAATAAATGTAATCTATCACATAAACAGAACCAACGACAAAAACCACATGATTATCTCAATGGATGCAGAAAAGGGCTTCGACAAAATTCGATAGCCCTTCATGCTAAAAACTCTCAATAAACTATGTATTGATGGAACATATCTCAAAATAATAAGAGCTATTTTTGACATACCCACAGCCAGTATCATACTGAATGGGCAAAAACTGGAAGCATTCCCTTTGAAAACTGGCACAAGACAGGGATGCCTTCTCTCACCACTCCTATTCAACATAGTGTTGGAAGTTCTGGTCCGGGCAATCAGGCAAGAGAAAGAAATAAACGGTATTCAATCAAGAAAAGAGGAAGTCAAATCATCCCTGTTTGTAGATGATATGATTGTGTATTTAGAAAACCCCATTGTCTCAGCCCAAAATCTCCTTAAGCTGACAAGCAACTTCAGCAAAGTCTCAGGATACAAAATCAATGTGGAAAAATCACAAGCATTCCTATACACCAATAACAGACAAACAGAGCCAAATTATGAGTGAACTCCCATTCACAATTGCTACAAAGAGAATAAAATACCTAGGAATCCAACTTACAAGGGATGTGAAGGACCTCTTCAAGGAGAGCTACAAACCACTGCTCAACGAAATAAAAGAGGACACAAACAAATGGAAGAACATTCCATGCTCATGCATAGGAAGAATCAATATTGTGAAAATGGCCATACTACCCAAGGTAATTTATAGATTCAGTGCCATCCCCATCAAGCTACCAATGACTTTCTTCACAGAATTGGAAAAAACTAAAGTTCATATGGAACCAAAAAAGAGCCCACGTTGCCAAGACAATCCTAAGCAAAAAGAACAAAGCTGGAGGCATCATGCCACCTGACTTCAAACTATACTACAAGGCTACAGTGACCAAAACAGCATGGTACTGGTACAAAAACAGAGATACAGACCAATGGAACAGAACAGAGGTCTCAGAAATAACACCACACATCTACAACCATCTGATCTTTGACAAACCTGACAAAAACAAGCAATGGGGAAAGGATTCCCTATTTAATAAATGGTGCTGGGAAAACTGGCTAGCCATACGTAGAAAGCTGAAACTGCATCCCTTCCTTACACCTTATACAAAAATTAATTCATGATGGATTAAAGACTTAAATGTTAGACCTAAAACCATAAAATCCCTAATAGAAAACCTTGGCAATACCATTCAGGACATAGGCATGGGCAAGGTCTTCATGACTAAAACGCCAAAAGCAATGGCAACAAAAGCCAAAATAGACAAATGGGATCTAATTAAACTAAAGAGCTTCTATATGGCAAAAGAAACTACCATCAGAGTGAACAGGCAACCTACAGAATGGGAGAAAATTTTTACAATCTACCCATCTGACAAAGGGCTAATATCCAGAATCTACAAAGAACTTAAACAAATTTACAAGAAAAAAACAACTCCATCAAAAGGTGGGCAAAGGATATGAACAGACTCTTCTCAAAAGAAGACATTTATGCAGCCAACAGACACATAAAAAAATGCTCATCATCACTGGTCATCAGAGAAATGCAAATCAAAACTACAGTGAAATACCATCTCACACCAGTTAGAATGGCGATTATTAAAAAGTCGGGAAACAACAGATGCTGGAGAAGATGTGGAGAAATAGGAACACTTATACACTATTGTTGGGAGTGTAAACTAGTTCAACCATTGTGGAAGACAGTGTGGCGATTACTCAAGGATCTAAAACTAGAAATACCATTTGACCCAGTGATCCCATTACTGGGTATATACCCAAAGGATTATAAATCATGCTGCTATAAAGACACATACACACGTATGTTTACTGTGGCACTATTCACAATAGCAAAGACTTGGAACCAACCCAAATGTCCATCAATGATAGACTGGATTAAGAAAATGTGGCACATATATACCATGGAATACTATGCAGTCAGAAAAAAAGGATGAGTTCATGTCCTTTTGTAGGGACATGGATGAAGCTGGAAACCACCATTCTGAGCAAACTATCGCAAGGACAGAAAACCAAACACCACATGTTCCCACTCATAGGTGGGCATTGAATGATGAGAGCACTTGGACCCAGGGCGGGGAACATCACACACTGGGGCCTGTCATGGGGTTGGGGACAGGGAGAGGGAAAGCATTAGGAGAAATACCTAATGTAAATGACGAGTTAATGGGTGCAGCAAACCAACCAAAACCATGGCACATGTATACCTATGTAACAAACCTGCATGTTGTGTACATGTAGCATAGAACTTAAAGTATAATAATAAATAAACAAATAAATAACCTATAAGGGAGTGGGCTATGCACTCCCTCAGGGTCTGAAGGCAGGATCTGAAGAAGGCATGTACCAGTCCCACATTTCCTTGCAGGCTGACGGTTCACCTTGGAAATTAATGACTTTTTAAAATTTATAAAATATGATTTTAAATTATTTACCATCAGGAAAGCTGAAATGAACAAAGGTTGACATCATATAACCCTGGCTTAAGGTCGCCAAATTTTAAGAACATAGACTCATATAAATATGTAATTTATATACATAACAAGTAATTTTTTCACTGCTTCACAAGTTATTACAGGTAACCAGTAAGGAGAGTTGACCAGAATACTGCCAGCATTGCTACAGAATAAGATTTGGGGCCACGTTTGGTGAAAACTTATGGAGGCAGTTGAGTTGAACAGTAGACTGAGAAGTTTCTCATCCGCTATGTTTTTTATCATCTTGCAAAGTATTCATCAAAAACATTTCCCATAAGAAAAATGACTAGATAGCATCCTTAATTTTACCATCAAGGTAATGATTTTTTATTACACATCAAACAATGAAGAATATCAAACCCTTCAGATTTCTCACAACTAATTCTCTTTCTCAACTGTTGAGGCTTTTTCATTGCAGGGATTTTGTCATGTTTAGTGTTTTTAAAATACAGTTTTCCCTTGAAATTGTTGACAGCATGAAGCAGTGAAAACATATCTGCTTCAATAAGCGAATTTTGTGAGTCATATTTTTTAAAAATATGTTGTTAAATTTAACCAGTGATGTGTTGTTAAACCCACTCTCCAGAAAGAAAAAAGAAAAGAGAGAAAAAAACAGAAAGTCCTGATTTGTTGTGTTTGCCAGTTTCTGTGGTGTAAATCCTCCCACTGTGGCTGATTTCAAGTGACCAAAGTAGCGTCACTAAATGCAGAGTTGGGAAGAGATGTGCATGGTTGATTCTCACAAGTTGGTATGAGCCAGGAAGAGCAGGATTCAGGACACCATGGATTTTAACTACACACGAAAAGATGCATGCAGTCTATATGTGAGGTCTCACAAATATGTAAAAAGAACACCCATGTTACTCCACCAAAGTCACGAAACAGAACATTACCTGCACCCCAGTAGTCCATTGCATGCCCCTTATAATCTTCTTCCCTGTTAACCGCTTGTCACTTTTCTGCTATTCTTTTTATACTTTTTTTTTTCTTTTTTATCCCCTAAGTATGCATCCCTAAATGTTCTGATTTAATTTTGCCTGTCTTGAACTTTATATAAATGAAATCGGCCAGGCGTGGTGGCTCACACCTGTAATCCCAGCACTTTGGGAGGCTGAGGCAAGTGGATCACCTGAGGGCAGGAGTTCGAGACCAGCCTGGTCAACATGGTGAAACCCCGTCGCTACTAAAAATAGAAAAATTAACTGGGTGTGGTGATGGATGCCTGTAATCCCAGCTGCTCGGGAGGCTGTCAGGAGAATCGCTTGCACCCGGCAGGTGGAGGTTGCAGTGAGCCAAGATTGTGCCATTGCACTCCAGCCTGGGCAACAAGAGTGAAACTCCATCTCAAAAAAACAAAAAACAAAACAAAAAAACAAAACAAGGAAATCATACTCTATTCTTTTTGTCGATTTTCTTTTTTTGTTTGAGACAGGATCTCACTCTGTCACCCAGGTTAGAGTACAGTGGCATGACCTTGGCTCACTGCAACCTCTTCCTCCTGGGCTCAAGCCATCCTCCCACCTCAGCCTCCCCAGTAGCTGGGACTACAGGCACGCACCACCACATCTGGCTAATTTTTTATTTTTAGTGGAGATGGAGTTTCACCATGTTGCCCAGACTAGTTTCAAACTCCTGAGTTCAAGCAATGTACCCACCTTGGCCTTCCAACGTGCTGAGATTATAGGCATGAGCCTCTTTTGTGTTTTATTTTGTTCGACATTATATTTGTAAGATGTATCCACACTGTTGCATCTAGTTATAGTTCATTATTATTTTTTTCTTTTTTTATTTTGAGACAGGGTCTCACTCTGTTGCCCAGCCTGGAGTTCAGTGACACAATCATGGCTCACTGCGGCCTCGGCCTCCTCAGTTCAAGCAATCCTCCTGCCTCAGCCTCCCAAATAGCTGGGACTACAGGCACATGCCACCATGTACAGCTAATGTTTTTGTATCTTTTGTAGAGGTGGGATTTTGCCATGTTGCCCAGGTTGGTCTTGAACTCTTGGGCTCAAGCGATCCGCCTGCCTTGGTCTCTCAAAGTGCTGGGATTATAGGTATGAGGCACTGCGGCTGGCCTAGCTCATTCATTTGTATTGCCACACAGTATTACAACACAAAAATACCCTCAGGGATGTGCTGGAGGCAGCTTATACAGACTCATGAGCATTGATTGTTAAATGTTCACAAATTTTGTAAGCTAGTTAATGTCATGTTGGCAGCTTGAAATTGGCCATGATGAGTGTATTTGCATCATGGAAATTAGCAAATGCTACAAATCAGGGCTTTTTCTCCCTGTTGTTAAACATCTGCCGGCATGCCACTGAATATACAATAATATATTTATCCATCCCACAGTAAATGGGCATTTGGTTTGTTTCCAGTTTTTGACTCTGAATATTCTCTTCCATGTATACTGGTAGACGTGTGCTCACATTTTTAGAGGACAGCATAGAGCCCAGAAGTGAAATTGTTAGGTCATGTGGTATGCCATGTTCAGTTTTAGTTGATAATGTCAAAGAATTTTCCAAAGTGTTGGTACCAATTTACATAGAGTCCTGGTTTTGTTGGAGAATTCTTATTACTCCTGTTATTCCTATTACACCCATGATACTGCTAGAGTTTCAAACTTGAGCCAGACGAATGGTTGTATACTTAGATATGATTATGGCTTTAAGTTGCATTTTCCTTTTTTTTTTTTTTTGAGATGGAGTCTCCCTCTGTCTCCCAGGCCAGGGGACAGTGGCACAATCTCGGCTCACTGCAACCTCCGCCTCCCAGGTTCAGGCGATTCTCCTGCCTCAGTCTCCCGAGTAGCTGGGATTACAGGCATGCGTTACCACACCCTAGTAGAGACGGGGTTTCACCATGTTGGCCAGGCTGGTTTTGAACTCCTGACCTGAGGTGATCTGCCCGCCTCGGCCTCCCAAAGTGCTGGGATTACAGGCGTGAGCCACCGCGCCCGGCCGCATTTTCCTACTCTCTAATGAGGTTGAGCACCTTGCCTTATGTTGTTTGGCTCATTTGAATTTTTTCTTGTGTAAAGCACTTGTTCAAGTTTTTGCTGATTTTTTTTTTTACTGTATTTTTCTTATTGGTTTTTCAGCGTTCTTTATATATTCCAGATATTCTAATATAAGTGTCTGGTGTTATACATTTCCCTCTATTTCTTTTTATCTCTTCCCTGAACAAAAAAATACAGTCTATGTTTAATGTGGGTACAATTGTACAGACTCTAGGTTTATTATGATCTTGTGTGTATGACTTTTGCTTGGCCGCATTTCACCTTCTCTGGAACCACTTTGTTTCTCTGATCCAGAGTTACAGTTTTAATATGAAGTATAGAGATTCCTCCATTTCTCTGAGACTCAAAGGGGCATGGAGAAGAAGGGAAATTCGGCTTGGATTATGCATGGAGTCCTGTGCTCCAGTCCTTGTCCTGGCTCAGATTCATTCATTCATTTATTGAGACAGAGTCTTGCTCTGTCACCCAGGCTGGAGTGCAATGGTATAATCTCGGCTCACTGCAACCTCCGCCTCCCGGGTTCAAGTGAGTCTCCTGCCTCAGCCTCCTGAGTGGCTGGGATTATAGGCGCATGCCACTACACTTGGCTAATTTTTCTATTTTTAGTAGAAATGGGGTTTCACCATGTTGGTCAGGCTGGTCTCAAACTCCTGACCTCGTGATCCACCCAACTCAGCCCCCCAAAGTGCTGGCATTACAGACATGAGTCACAGTGCCCAGCCAGCTCAGATACTTTTAAATGCCCTAGGCCTACTTTCTCTAGCCAGTCTAATTCGTTCTATTGGATTCTGGAAACTTTCTGAAAACCCAGCCCAGTGCCCTGGAAGACAGCAATCCTCATTGTACTTTCTACAGATGGCTCATTACAGGGTAATGGCAAAAGGAAAGAAGCAAGAGATTGTTATATGATCAAAAGACATACCTCTCCCCTAAAGCTTTCATTTATTAACGAAATGGTACCACATTGTACTTATAGGAGAGGTTGTTCTTCATCTGAGATACCTGAAAGGTATCCTTGTCTGTAGAAACACACAAAATGAACAAAACAGGAAGACAGTATCTATGTAAAGCTTCTATAAAAAGAAAACAGAGGCCAGACATAGTGGCTCATGCCTATAATCCCAGCGCTTTGGGAGACCGCAGTGGGTGGATCGCCTGAGGTCAGGAGTTCGAGAACAGCCTGGCCAACATGGTGAAACCCCATCTCTAGTAAAAATACAAAAATTCGCCGGGCATGGTGTTGGGTGCCTATAATCTCAGCTACTCGGGAGGCTGAGGCAGGAGAATCGCTTGAACCCGGGAGGTGGAGGTTGCAGTGAACCAAGTTCGTGCCATTGTACTCCAGCCTAGGCAATAGAGCAAGACTCTAGTTCAAAAAAAAAGAAAGAAAGAAAAAGAAAAAAGAAAAAGCCACTCTCATTTATGGCTAGTAGGAATCCAAAATGCGCAGTTGCTATGGAGCGGAATTTGGCAATATCTAGCAAAAGTACACGTAGACTGCCCTTGACCTGGCAATTCCACCTCCCAAACAAAGTTCATGCCAGGAGTTTTGCATAAGGTACCACTGTTTGTTGAAAGACTGGAAAAAACAGGCCGGGCACAGTGGCTCACACCTGTAATCCCAGCACTTTGGGAGGCCGAGGCGGGTGGATCTCGAGGTCAGGAGATCGAGACCATCCTGGCTCACACAGGGGCTCGCACATCCCTTCTTTACTAAAAAATACAAAAAAATAGCTGGGCATGGTGGCAGGCGCCTGTAGTCCCAGCTACTTGGGAGGCTGAGGCAGGAGAATGGTGTGAACGTGGGAGGTGGAGCTTGCAGTGAGCCAAGATCGTGCCACTGTATTCCAGCCTGGGCAGGAGAGCGAGACTCCGTCTCAAAAAAAAAAAAAAAAAAGACTGGAAACAACCCAAATGCCCATCTATATAGAAGACTGGTTGAATACATTTTGGTTCAGAGTATTTTGCACTGATAAAAAAAAAAAAAAAGAACAAGGAATATCTCTCTATATTTTTGTGGAGTGACCTCCAGGATATATAGTTAAGTTAAAAAGTAAGGTGGTTATAAGTGTATGTACATTATGGAGGAAGAGAATACAAATACATGCTGTCTTACATTACAGAAAAGCAAAGATAAACCAGAAGCAACAGAAAAGTTAACCTACAGAGGAAGGAGGAAAGGAGGGGAAAAGTCATGAATAAAAGCTGGACTTCTGTGAATATATCTAATTTTATAGATTTGACATAATTATAAAAACCAGATGTAAAAATTTTAAAGTCATCTCTCAAAACTTAAATGAAAACAAAAAGCCTACAAATGAAGAAAAAAAAAAGCCTACAAATGAATTGGTGGTATAAAAACACAAAGAGGAATTATTCTATCCCAAGGTACTATAAACAGTTGACTGTCATCCCTATTGGGATATACCACGAAGACAAAAAATACTGCAAAATAAATCTTAAACATTTCTCAATAATCATATTGTTGATGATAGTGTTGATATCAGAGACTGTTACATATGTACTGTGGAAGAAAGCAAATTCTTATCTTGTGTCATTGGGAACTGGGATTTTTACTACCTGAGAAAGAATCAAAGAGGTTGAGTAAAAGATAGCTTGAATTTGAACTGGAAGTATTAATGCAAATTTAAGATGCATTTCATTTTTAAAAATTTGTGTATTTCCTACTCTTTCTTCAGACAAAGTCTATAAACAGTAATATAGCCAGTAGCAGTGAACACCGCCAGTGCTCAGACTATGGTATCTAAATGCTGTTTCTGAGTATGAAAAAACATAGTGTCTTAGAGAAAAAGTTGATTCCAGGAATTGTACTAAATGAGCCCAAATGTCTCCTCATAGAAGTTATCGATAACTACTTGGGTTTTGTCAAAGGATTTAGAAGCTAAATTACCTCAAGGTAGATAAACAATTGATGGAGTTGGAGGTGGTTCTTTATAGAACTATTCTAATAGAATTAGCATATTAATATTTGAAGCCATAATTAAGAGACCTGAGCAATAATCATCAATGGCTGCTAACATCACAGAAAAGGAGATAAGCAGATGTTCTATCCTGCCTGATAAAAATCACAAATATGAAGTAATCTTATTTAAACATATGTCTGAATAAGCCTTTAGCTGCAAGAACCAATTTATATGAAATAAAGAGTCAGAGGGCTAGGATAAATTCTAATCTCTCCTAAGTAGTGAGTTTGGATATGGAGCAGGAGTCTATCTGGTCTTTCTGGAGGGAAGGGAAAGAGGAGAGAAGAAATTTAGGAGCTTAGCACAGGAGCTCTCTTTGCCAGTCTGTCTCTCACCTTCACCTCAGTCTTGTTACCATCAGAAGAGACATGAAAAGGGAGAAAATGGTAGTTGTGGTCAACTCTGTGGTCAGCAGTGTTTACAGTGGCAGGCTGTTTACAGCAGTGAAGAGGGATGCCTTCCCTTCTCCCTTTGCAGAGGCCAAGTGGGAAAGATTGAACTCTCAACAAAGAATAGTGTTCTTACTGCCAGAATGTGTTTTGCTGGCATAGCTAGGCCTGACAACCACTTACTCAGCTTATCCTATGACAGGCCTACCTAGTTGCTGGTTGCAGACTTCCCTTAGTCAAATCCTGCCTTCCATGGGCCTATGGATAGCAAAATCCCCCAGAACCAAGGACAAAATATCATTCCCACTGTCAGGATTTCTGGATTTCTTTCTTTTTTCTTTTTTTGAGATGGAGTTTCACCCTTGTTGCCCAGGCTGGAGTGCAATGGCGCCATCTTGGCTCACCGCAACTTCCGCCTCCCTGCCTTAGTCTCCTGAGTAGCTGGGACTACCCTACCATGCCCAGCTAATTTTGTATTTTTAGTAGAAACGGTTTTTCACTGTGTTGCCCAGGCTGATCTCAAATTCCCAACCTCAGGTGATCCACCCGCCTCCGCCTCCCAAAGTGCTGGGATTACAGGCGTGAGTCACCGCATCCAGCCCCCACTGTCAGATTTTTAATATTTCTCAGTGTTTTGCCCTTTCATGTTATTTAATTAATGTATTAGTCCATTCTCGCACTGCTATAAAGAAATATCTGAGACTGGGTAACTTACACGAAAAAAAGTTTCATTGACTAGCAGTTCTGCAGGCTATACAGGAAGCGTGGTAGCATCTGCTTCTGGGGAGGCCTCAGGAAACTTACAATCATGGCAGAAGGCAAAGTGGGAGCAGGCATTTTACATGGCAAGAGCAGGAAAAAGAGAGAGAGAGCAGGCAGGTGCTACAGACTTTTAAACAACTCACGAGCACTCACTATCATGAGAATGGCACCAAGGGGATGGTGCTAAACCATTCATGAGAAACCCCCCACCATGATCCACTCACCTCCCACCAGGCCCCATCTCCAGCACTGGGGATTACAATTTGACATGAGATTTGGGTGGAAACTCAGATCTAAACCATAGCAACTAATTTATTTATTTGAGACAGGGTCTTGTTCTGTCGCCCAGGCTGGAGTGCAGCAGTGCGATCATAGCTCACCGCAGCCTCCAACTCCTTGGCTCAAGCGATCCTCCCACCTTGGCTTCCCAAAGTGCTGGGATTATAAATGTGAGTCACTGTGCTCAGCCTACACAACTGTTTTCAGCGGGGGTGGTTGTTAGGACATTGACTTGGCTGCTTTTTTCTTCCTAGAAATGAAAATAACAGTGTCTTGAATAAGGTAAAAGTTTATTCTTCTCTTATGTGAAAATCCAACTGCTAAAAGGAGTCCAGAAAGATAGGACAGCTCCCTTTCAGGAAGTCTTCTGAGGACCTAGGTTCTTCCTATTGTGTTGTTCCACCATCCCGATAATGATGCCCTCTCTACCTGCATGGTCAAGAAGAGCTCAACACCATCACCTCCAGCCAGTGAGAAGGGAAAATAAGTGACGGACAAACAGCTCCCATTTAAGCATCACTTGCACTCATCCCATTGGACAGAACTTAGTGTGCAGTCACACCTAGGTACAAGAAAGGCTGGCAATTGTAACCTACAGCTAGAAAGCTGAAACTTAAGGGGTTGTAAAAATACATGAAAGAAGGGGCTGGGTGTAGTGGTTCATGCCTGTATTCTCAGCTCTTTGGGAGGCGGAGGTGGGCAAATCACTAGAGGTCAGAAGTTTGAGACCGGCCTGGCCAACATGGTGAAACTCCGTCTCTACTAAAAATACAAAAATTAGCCAGGTGTGGTGGCATGTACCTGTAGTCCCAGTTATTCAGGAGGCTGAGGAGGGAGAATTGCTTGAATCCAGGAGGTTGAGGTTGCAGTGAGCTGAGATCATGCCACTGCACTTCAGCCTGGGCCACAGGGTGAGACTTTGTCTCAAAAATAAATCAATAAATAAAATAAATGGGAGAAGGCAATAAGGTCTGTTGGGTGCTAACTAACAGTCTTTTCCGTAGCTCATCAGCCGAGTTGCCTGGGGACAACATTTGGAGATGATCAGAGAAGTGGACTGACTTCATCCTAACTCTCTCTCTCGTCTCATTTTCTCCCCTAAGTTTTCTCTCCTTTTCCTGTATCTGATCTTATCTGCTTCTCGGTTGCTGATGCTCCTTTGGGATAGCAGGTCTTTAGAGGTAGCTAGGGTCACTGTAAATATATACAATTTTTTTTTTTTTTTGTGAGACAGAGTCTCGCCCTGTTGCCAGGCTGGAGAGCAATGGCACTATCTCAGTTCACTGCAACCTCTGCCTCCCGGGTTCAAGCAATTCTCCTGCATCAGCCTCCTGAGTAGCTGGGACTACAGCACGTGCCACCATGCCGAGCTAATTTTTAATATATACAATTTGTATTTGTCAAGTCTACCTTAATTTTAAAAAGAAAGAAGGGAGAGAAGAAGGGAAGGAAGAGAGAAACATATAGCCAACGCACATTTTCTCAGAGCCCCCAGGTGAAGCATTCACCTTATAAAGTAGGAACCACAGAAAATCCAAGGATGTTCTTGAGGCAAATTCTAGCCCACTGTGTTTTGTGACCTTAGTCCTTTGGTTGCGTGGTGAGCATGGAGGACTCTCGTTTTTATTTTCCTGATATTTGGGTTTTGAACTTGGAAGATGAGACAGGAAGAAGGAAGAGAGGTTAGTGAATGAGACTGGCCCATCTTCTGTTAAAATCACCCAGGGAGCTTCAAGATACCACCATGGTTGAGAACCACTGGTGGAGCTTGCCAAGGAGACACTCTACATTTTGCATACCCAACTGCACATGCTAGTAGACAAGAAAGGCAAGAACCACCACAACCCATCAACCCATGGTGTCTCAGCTCAGGCAGCTCAGATGTACCTCACCCAGGCCCAGGAGCCATCTATAAATGCTTACACACGCTAAAGACCATGGAGGATATGAGACAGAAACCAGAATCTGGTGAGGTAATTCAGCTGCCTGGGAAGGAAATGAGTGCAGCGAATGGGATTCCTGTTTCAGTTGCTACATCTGGCCAGGATGTCTCTGTTCTCTCTTTGGAGCAGTTCTCATGTCCCTAGGGCCACCTCTCATGCCCATGTATCGTCACCAATGGAAAGGGAAGAGATGTGGAGAGTTGGAGCTGGTTTCCTGAGGGGCACCCGTGTCTGCGTCATCTGTCACCTCTCTCGGGTGCCTGGCTCATTGCTAGCGGTGTCCCTCATCTTACGAAATAAATGGGGGAAGGACAGAACGTTGCTGTTTTAGGGCTCACTACAGTTTGGTCTGGTTGCTGTGACCGAACAGCTGAGCTCCTGTGAGGAGGAGGAAGGGCTGGTTGGGGGCCCTCAGAGCTCAGAGGACAGTGCAGGGCACTTCATTACGTCCCCACCATACAGCCTTCCAGAATGCGCAGTGTCCACTTACATGGGCTCCCGGGAACCATTGCTTCCTTGTTTTCTCTCGCCTTCCTTCCTTTACACCCTTGCACCCTCCTGGCTGATTCCGGGTCTAGCTGGCCTTCATTCTTATGTCTGAGTCTGGGCCACCCATGCCTGGCTGTACCCTGGAAGGGCCATGGCTGGGCCTCAGGCAAGACGCCCCCTCAGGACCCAGCCCCTCGATTTCCAAGACTTTCTTCATGCTGCGTGATGTCAGGGATCACTGTGCCCATGCGATGGACGGGGCAGGACGGGGCAGGACGGAGCAAGGAAGGGACATGACGGAGACAGGAAGTAAAGGAGTAGAACATCATCCCGCCTCACACCCTCCCTGTGTGACAAAGGAGAGGGCCTGGGTGACAGCGGGGGGTGACATGCACCAGAGAGCCAGAGCCACCTGCAAGAGCATCACCGAGCACCCCGGGTGGAGCCGCAGGGGAGGGCTGCAGGCAGAGCACAGTCCTCTTCTGGGAATTCTTAGGAAAGTGGGTGCAATTCATGGACTTTCATAGAATTTTCCATTCTGGGAGATTCGTGGAAGAGAAGCGTATGTTATTTCCATTAAAGAACATCTCTGGGGGACTTCAAGGTACTCAAATTATAGATCCATTCTTCCATGAATAAAGCCACATTTAAAAAAACGTGCAGTAGGAGACACACATCTTTAAGGGAACCATTTTATAGAGTGAGTAACCCTGCATGAAGGCAGTCCCCTTTGGGGCAGTGAAGGGCGTGTTGAGAAGTGCAAACCTCTACAGATCCCACATCTGCCAAACAGCACGCTCCCAGTACAGAGCTTTCTCCCTTTCATGTCTGAGCAGTTTCCATTTGTTTGTTTGTTTTGAGATGGAGTCTTGCTCTGTTGCCCATGCTGGAGCACAGTGGCATGATCTCAGCTCACTGCAACCTCTGACTCCCAGGTTCCAGCTACTCTCATGCCTCAGTCTCCCTAGTAGCTGGGATTATAGGTGCCTGCCACCGCGTCCAACTAATTTTTGTATTTTTAGTAGAGATGGGGCTTCACCGTGTTGACCAGGCTGGTCTCGGACTCCTGACTTCAAGTGATCCACCTACCTCAGCCTCCCAAAGTGCTGGGATTATAGGCATGAGCCACCGCACCCGGCTGGTTTCCATTTGTTACGTCCATGCCCACTGCATATCTCATTTCAGTAAACATCGGCTCTGTTTTTGTGTCTGTGACCATTCGTTCATTTCCTCTTATTCTGAAAATGACCTTCTGTCTCCTTCCAGTTGCTTCCCTTCCAGGAGCCCAGGGCAGATCTCTGCTCGTGTGGCTCGTCTTCCAGTTACAATCTCCACTAAGGGAAGATTTTGTCTCTCTTTTACATAAAAATCTCCTCGAATCTATGACATGGGCAGGCTTCCATGCTGCTCAGAGTGTGGTCTGTGCCAAGAAATAAACACGGAAATTGAAGGTAAACATCTAGAAAGTTTTTAGCAATTCGACATTGCCACAACACCCAAGGGGGCGATTCTGAACATGACATGATATTGCCAGACACCAGCCCTGCTTCTGTAGTAGGGGACCTTGGAGCTGCTAAGGCAGCGTGGTGGCGACAATGGCTCCCGTGACATGCAGGTGACTGCACCATAGCTCGAGATGTAGGAGGTAGAACGGCCTTATGTCTTGGTTTGCCTGGGACGGTCCTCTTCATCACTATGGTCTCAGCATAATTGGATGATGATGCCCCCTTTCCACTCTTAGAAGTATCCCAGTTTGGCCGAGCGTGGTGGCTCACACCTGTAATCCCAGTGCTTTGGGAGGCAGAGGCGGGCAGATCACCTGAGGTCAGGGGTTCGAGACCAACCTGGCCAACATGGTGAAACCCTGTCTGTACTAAAAATACAAAAATTAACTGGACGCGGTGGTACATGCCTGTAATAACAGCTACTCGGGAGGCTGAGACAGGAGAATCACTTGAACCCAGGAGGCAGGTTGCAGTGAGGTGAGACTGAGCCATTGCACTCCAGTTTGGGCAACAAGAATCAAACTCTGTCTCAAAAAACAAACAAACCAACAAAACCATGATTCAGCCCACCAATGGCTTCAGGTTACTGTGTATACAAGGTGTTTGTGGAATAGTCCTGGTCTCCCACAATTTCAACTGATGTCCAGAGTTAAAGGGCTCTAAGTAAGTACCCCACCTTCTATAAAGTGTTGCTAAGCAAAGCCCCCAATGCTGAGGCTTTGATACAAAGTACCATTCCTGTACCTTCCCCTCAATCCTTTTGTTTTGTTTTGTTTTGTTTTTGAGATGGAGTCTCGCTCTGTCGCCAGGCTGGAATACAGTGGTGCGATCTTGGCTCACTGCAACCTCTGCCTCCTGGATTCAAGTGATTCTCCTGCCTCAGCCTCCCGAGTAGCTGGGATTACAGGCATGCACCACCACGCCCAGCTAATTTCTGTATTTTTATAGAGATGGGTTTTCACCATGTTGGCCAGGCTGGTCTCGATCCCCTGACCTCATAATCTGCCCACCTCAGTCTCCCAAAGTGCCGGGATTGCAGGTGTGAGCCACCACGCCTGGCCCCCCTCCATTTTTTTTGCATCAGAAGAGACATGAAAAGAGAGAAAATGGTAGTTGTGGTCAACTCCGTGGTCAGCAGTGTTTACAATGGCAGACTGCAGAGTTGAAGAGGGGTGCCTTCCCTTCTCCCTTTGCAGAGGCCAAGTGGGAAAGGCTGAGGAGCAAGAAAGGGAGACCAGCATTTCTATTTCTCAGTTGGGTTCCAGTTTGGGCACCTGCCTGTCGGCCATCTGCCCAGTAGGAAGCACTTCCTCGATAACCGTGCAGCCGTGCCCAACCCCAGTTCATGCGGCTCGACTGTGGATTTCTCTCTTTAGTATGAGGGGTACTTAGCAGAGTATTTTTTTTTTTCAGATTTGACCTTTAACTGGCAAATTCTGGGTCAGGAAGAGCGCCCCTCAACATTTTTTGATGCCAATCCTTTCCCCCCGAATCTGCCACTAGTTACAGTAACTCAGCTTGGGAATCAAGGCTTTCCCACTTGAGCAATTGGAGGGATGCAGGGTCTGACAGGAGCCCAGAGGCCATTCAGAGGATGGGCAGCAACAGTGCCCTGGCTCCAAACAGGGCAGCCAGGTGCAAGGTGGGCACAGAGCTTAGCAGAGAAGGTGGGTCGGCAAGGCCAGGTGCGTGGCAGGAGTGGCGGGGAGCCTGGTGGACTGTGGGGAGTAGAGGTAGTTCATGGCCAGCGTAGAGCTGAGAACATGGAGAAAGAACCACAAACTCTTAATTTTTCTGTAGAACTAGGCTGGTGCTCAGAGCTGCTGGCAGCCTCAGCTGGAAATCTGTTTACCCAGAGAACGAATCATCAGATAAGCTTTGTGGTGGAAGAGAGCCATGATTCTCAGTCTAAATATTGCAATTAGAGGGAGAGGCAACGGGAATCTAATGGAACTTGTGCCCGGTGAAGCTCTAGTCAGCCTGAAGCAGTGACTTGGGTCTAAGGTGAAGCCTTATTTATGGAGAAGTGATCCCAGGCAGAAACAGCTATTGGCCAGAGTTTTGGAGAAACATGAGTTGACTCAGAATTAGGCCATGAACTGAGGTTATTATTTGCCTTTTTTTCCCCCCTTGATTTTTTGTTTTGGGTTTTATTTAAATTATGTTTGGTAGAAAGAGACTTACAAATAGGCAGATTCTTATTTTTCTTAACTTGATCGTATGAGTTCCATTAGGAGATATAGATGACTAAGTGGTATTGTGGTTTTTATGAACATATTAGGGTTCTCCAGAGAAACAGAACCAATAGCATCTATTTTATATATACACATACACACATATGTATGTGCATATATACACATGCATTTATATTGATTTTTTATTTTTTTGAGACAGGGTCTCATTCTGTTGCCCAGGCTGGAGTGCAGTGGCACCATCACAGCTCACTGCAACCTCAACCTCCCAGGCTCAAGTGAGCCTCCCACTTCAGCCTCCCGAGTAGCTGGGACCACAGGCATGTGCCATCATGCCCAGCTAATTTTTCTATTTTTTTGTAGAGGTCTCCCTGTGTTGTCCAGGCTGGTCTCAAACTCCTGAGCTCAAGCCATCCTCCTGCCTTGCCCTACCAACATGTTGAGATTCCAGGCATGAGCCACCATGCCTGGCCTATTTATATGTATTTATATATGTATATAATATGTAGAGCTTTACTGTGAAGTATTGCCATGCAATTATGAAGGCTAAGAGGACCCACAATCTGCCTTCTGCAAGTGGAGACCCAGGAAAGTCAGTGGCATAGCTCAGAAGCCTGAGAGCTAGAGACCTAGTGGTGTAGATTCAAATCCAGGTCTGAAAGTCTGAGAATGAGGAGCACCGGGGGAAGGAGATGACCCACCCTCCAGCTTCAGCAGCCAGGTAGAGAGCAGATTCCTTCTTCCTCTGCCTTTTTGTTCTGTTCAGGCCCTCCGTGGATTGGGTGATGCCCAGCCACGCTGGGGATCTGCTTATGAGTCCACCAAGCCAAAGGCACAGGAACATCCTCCCAGACACAACCAGAAGTAATGTCTAACCAGCTCTCTGGGCGCCCCGTGGCCAGCTTGACACATACAGTTCCCCATCACCGCGAATCATGGATTGGGAGCTGTGCTTTGCTGGCGAAGCAGCTCTCCGTGGGGAACAGTAAGCTCCGATGTGTAGCGTTGGCTGATCTTTGTGGCATAAATGCTCCCACTTCAACTCATTTCAAGCTCTCCCACGAAGTCACTGAGCGGGGAATGGGCCGAGATACACACGATCAACTTTCCCAAGCCAGTACAAGCTGGCTCCAGCACTCCCCAGTGGGGACCAGACGTCTGAGACCAAACGAAACGTTTAGGCTCGCAGTTGTCACTACTGTCTTAGAGTCGGGTGGAAGGACAAATTCTGGGATTCTGTATTTTTGTGGTAGGTGTTTTTTTTAGTTTTTCTTTATTTTTTGCTTTTTGGGTTTTGTTTGTTTTGAGATGTAGTCTCACTCTGTTGCTCAGACTGGAATGCAGTGGCGCAATCTCAGCTCACTGCAACCTCCACCTCCCAAGTTCAAGCAATTCTCCTGCCTCAGCCTCCCAGGTAACTGGGATTACAAGCGTGCATCACCACGCTTGGCTAATTTTTGTAATGTTTTTTAGTAGAGACGAGGTTTCGCCATGTTGGCCAGACTGGTCTTGAAATCCTGACCTCAGGTGATCCACCCGCCTCAGCCTCCCAAAGTGCTGGGATTACAGGCATGAACCACCATGCCTGGCCATATTTATTTATTTTTTGAGACAAAGTTTTGCGAGTTCACCCAGGCTGGAGTGCAGTGGCCTGATCGTGGCTCACTGTGAGGCAGGAGAATAAGGCCTGGAGGCAGGGAACTTAAGGGCAGCCAACCCATGCTGACTTCCTAGAACTAAATCAAAATGAAAGCACTTTAGCAACGACAGGAATGTGAATGTCTTTGTAACTTCACTTCATCCTCTCTGTTTACATAGACCACACACACCAAGTAACATCCTCTCCATTTACAATAGGGTGCATTCTGAGTAAATGAGTCTGTAGCTTCACTTCATTCTTGGTTACATGCCAGGTAACCAGTGGGAAACCTCTAGAGTGTTGAAACTCCAACAAGGTCTGTAACCGGGGCTCTGGAGCCCCTATACTTGGGCCACTCCCGTTCTATGGAATGTACTTTCGTTCTCAATAAATCCTTGTGCGTTTTGTCCCATTTTTTGTCAGAGATGCCGAGTACCTGGACACCTTCTACCGATTACAACTGCAACCTCTGCCTCCTGGGTTCAAGCGATTCTCCTGCCTCCGCCTTTTGAATAGCTGGGATTACAGGTGCGCGCTACCATGCCCAGCTAATTTTTGTAATTTTAGTAGAGCCAAGGTTTCACCATGTTGCCCAGGCTAGTCTTGAACTCCTGACCTCAAGAGAGCTGCCTGCCTTGGCTTCCCAAAGTGTTGAGATGACAGGTGTGAGTCACTGTGCCCGGCTAGTGTTGTAGAAGTTTTTTTTTAACAACTACCTACTATCTCTCCTGGTTCTAATAGTAATTTTTTCCCAATCGTCTAGGGAGTTGGAGAATTCAATCCAATCTCTCGTGGAAATTTACATCAATCTAACATTCCTCAATCTGGAAAAGATCTTATGAGTCTTCTACTTCAAACCATTCATTTCAAGATGTGGAAACTAAGGCTCAAAGAGATAAAGTGACTTATCCAAGATCCCAGGTAAAGTTTCCAAAGAAATCAGAACTAACATCTAGTTCTCCTGGTAAGTGTGTGTGTGTGTTTCTACTACAATTTGCTACTCCTCAAAGATGTGGAAACAGGGGCCCTGCCTCTGAACAATACATGAGAGGGAGCCCATATATTGTTCTGGATGGGTTAGAGGTGGACATCAGCCACCAATGTACAGTACATTATTACCCCTCTTTACTTTTGCTATGGTAAAGGGACAAGGAGTAGCAACCTGGGAGGAAGAGAAATTAGCTTTTGACCATAAACCTATAGCATTTGCCTCGAAATCAGTTTGAAGAAACCGTGACAGAACTCAACTCTGGAGCCCCAAGTATGCGTTCCTTGGATCCAAGGAAAATCATGCCTTCCACCAAGCTCTGTAAGAGGCAGAATTGCATGGCACTTTATAAATCGATAGGGGATTTTTGTTTGCTTGCTTGTTTGTTTGTTTCTTGGGAGCTAGAGGTGGTAGCAGGGTCAGCTGCAACAAGATGGTGGTGAAAAATAGCGAGTACATGGGGAAAAAAGGAAGCTGCACATTTCCTCCCAAAATACAGAGGGTGCCTTGACCTTAAAGTCACCAGGGGCAGAGAGAACACCTCTCCCTGGCAGTTGATTTTGACTCAAAGTACAAAACAGCTGAAAGATGAGAGGCAACAACCGGCCATTGTTTGAATCTACAGACATTCAAGTGAAGTTTTGTCTCCTCTGCATTTTTACATAATGCTAAGAAAGGCTGGGATTATCAAAGATGGAAACTAAATGATCTCAGGATAGCCTCCTCACTGTTCTTTACAACACTAGCAGCATTCTTGCCCCTCAGTAGTGCTTACCCTGAGAAGCAACCATTTTTCATCCTTGATACTCAGCTCAGTGCAGCCCTGACAAGCTCTGAGGGCAGGAACCGATTTTGTTGGACCTTCTTGAGAACTATTGGCTGAGGAGTGTGGGAGCCTCTGTGGACTGTGTGGGGTTCGTGTTAACTTCGACAGTTGCTTATAATGGAGTCAGACTAGTTTTTTCATATCTAAATTGATTTCATTATTTTATATTCTCAAGTGGAGAATGAAGTTTGGGTAAAAGCAAGTCCTGGCTACATGTCGAACTCAATCATCAGCCTTTCTTCTCTCCGAGGCTCCTTTCTTTCCCACGCATGTGGTGAAGATGCATAGGTTAGTTTCAGTCTTTCCCAAGTGGCCTGTCAGCTGTGCTCCTGGAGTCTGTGGGCTCTCCCTTCCCTCCGGGATCCCACTTTACTGCCAGCTGGGTGCTAACACACCCTTTGATAGGATGGCATTCCCTGTCCCTGGTTCCAGTGGGGAGATGGGACTGCATTAGTAATTAAAAACTTAATTTGAATTAAAGTCTCCTTTTTAGTTTAATGTAGTTTGAATTAGGTTTTCTAACATTTGGAACCAAAGAATCTTGACTGAGTTCACTTCACTGCTATATATATTTAGCTTGTTTCTATCAACCTGGCAGGTATCTATTTCTCACGCGTGGCACACTCAATGTAATTTATTTCTTTTCACCCTCTAAGTGAGCTCTATGTGGATTTTTCCATGTTTCCACCTGTTCCCTAGTGGCTGCTACTAAAGGGTATGGATAATTAAATGAAATTTCATTGTAGGGGGTGAGATGGATTTTATAGTAATGTGCTAAATATGACTTTCCTCAGTGTCCAAGACAAAAATCATTTAAGAAGTGAAGCCTTCCCAGTAGATCCACTCAATGGCATATTCCAGTTCCTACCCATTTTCCAAAGTGCTTCATCTCTACAATCTTCCAACACCATATGAACTCTCTACCCACCTAAAGTGTATCCTGCAGTGCCTCAGCCCCTAGAGACAGCTCCCCAAATAGTTGCTCTTATTAATATTCTACTCTGCAATTAGCTTGATGGCTTTGGAAGCAGACAGTTCAAGGTTCACAAACCTAGCTCCATCACTTACTAGTTATATGAATGAGGAGGAAGTTAGCCTTTCTGACCTGTATTTTCCTCATCTGTACAATGGGGCTCCATTTTTTATTGTAAAATACTTGCTCCAGGCCAGTTGTGAAGATTCAATAAGATAATAAAGAAAAAAACAAACAAACCCAGAACCTGGTGCAGACTAAATTATAGCCCAGGGCCTCACACTGGGGGGGCCCCCTCCACATGGGTCAAAGCCATTAGGTATAGTCCTGTGTTCATTTGACTGTTGTTAGTCAGTCAGAGTGCACCTTGTCAGTGGTGCTGAACATCTTTTTAATAGCATTGGATTTAAACCATGCTGACCTTATTCTAGCCTTCAATTTCTTCACTCACAGTACCCTTTTAAGGAAAGAACAACTTGGCAGTATCAAATAAGACCAGCTGCCCTAAATTAAGATTTTAAACATTTAGTTTAGTTCTAGTTTGAAAAGGACCAAATGTCTCCCAAAAACTCTCTGATGTCTGGAGAAGTATTTTTATTTGGAAAGGGCACCATTTTGTTCTCTAAATGCCTTGAAGTTGGCTATTCATAAGATATTGCATTTTTAAATTAAATAATTAAAATCTAAGCTGTTTTCCAATTGCTCCTGATATGGTTTGGCTCTGTGTTCCCACCCAAATCTCACCTTAATTCCCACATGTTGTGGTAGTGACCTGGTGGGAGATAATTGGAATCTTGGGGGCGGTTTCCCCCATACTGTTCTTGTGGTAGTGAATAAGTCTCCCAAGATCTGATGGTTTTATCAGGGGTTTGTGCTTTTGCATCTTCCTCATTTTTCTATGGCCACCACCATGTAAGAAATGCTTTTCACCTCCCGGTATGATTCTGAGGTGTCCCCAGCCATGTGGAACTGTAAGTCCAATTAAACCTCTTTTTCTTCCCAGTCTTGGGTATATCTCTATCAGCATCAAGAAAAGAGACAAATACAGCTCCCTACGATTCCTTTTTAAGATGTGGTTTTCCCTGGGATGTCAAGCTCAGTTCTACTGAGGAAAACACATCTCCTGGGAGAAGAAATGGGTTTTTAGGGGTGTGCTCTTTCCACTTCTGCTATATTGTCTTTGCTTTTAGGGATAATTAAATCAATAAAAGACATTGCTAGCTGGGTGTGATGGCCCATGCCTGTAACCCCAGCACTTTAGAAGGTCAAGGTAGGATTGCTTTGAGTCCAGGAGTTCTAGACCAGTCTGGGCAATATAGTGAGACCCTGTCTCTACCAAAAAAAAAAAAAAGAAAAAAGAAAAATAGGCAGGTGTGATGTTGCATGCCCATAGTCCCAGCTACTTGGGAGGTTGAGAAAGGAGGATCACTTGAACCTGGGAGGTCCAGGCTGCAGTGAACTATGATTGTACCACTGATACCCCAGCCTGAACGATAGAGACCCTATCTCAAAACAAAACAAACAAAAGAAAAACATATTGCTTTTTGATTCTTGGGCGAAGGCCTATAAGTTAGAAACTTTCGTCCATCTAGGTTCATTGGAAATGTCATGCAGAAATGATAGCTTGTAGAGAGGATGAAGAGGAGTGAAGGAGATCGATGAGTTTGGAATCAGCAAATGAGGCTCAAGTGACCTGAAGACCCTTACTGGGAGGGTCCCTGTATGAAATCAATGCCAGACACCATGGGCCGATCACCCACTAATGATCAAACATGTGGGAAGTTCTTACCATTCATGACCTCATGGACCCTGACGCTTTTAGTCCCATTTCACAGATCCATTCCAGGGCTGTCTGACCCAAAAGCCTGGCCCTTTCTATTGTACTAGCCAACCTTTCTAGGACTGAGATGAGACAACTACAGTGCAGGTCTACTCGAAAAGTCACCACTTCTGCAAAAAAAGATCTCACATCTTCCCATATCACTCTGTACATCATTCTGATGGCTTTGGTAAACAGGGAGGAAGCTTTGGGTAATGGAATGAGCAAACCCTCAAGGCCCTGGGGGCAAGTCTCAGCTCTTTTTACTAGTTGCATGACCTTGTGATGATAATAGCTGAATAAACTGAACTGTGTACTCCCAAAATTTGTATTTTGAAGCCCTACCCGCAACGTGATGATATGGCAGGTAATTAGAGTCAAACGAGATGTAAAGGTAGATGCTAATGTAATGGCATTGGTGTCGTTATAAGAGGAGAAGATACCAGAGAGCTTGCTCTCTCTGCCCAGGCAGAGGGAAATGCCATGTGGATGCATAAAGAGAAGGTAGCTGTCTACAAGCCAGGAAGAGAGCCCTCACCAGAATTTGAATCTTCTAGCATGTTGATCTGGACTTCCAGGTTCCAGGACTGTGGACTGTGAGAAAATGAATTTCTGTTGTTTAAGCCACCCAGTCTGTGGTATTTTGTAATAGCAGCTCAAGTAGACTCATACAGTGGTGAATACCATTCTAAGCACTTTAGAGACATCAACTATCCTAATGTATAACTACGAGGAAGATATTATCACCTGTATGTTACAAATGAGAAGCCAAAAGCTTAGCGTGGCCATATGCCTTAGGGGTGAAAAATAGTTTAGATAATACACAAAAAATACCAGCCCCAGCAGAAAGAGATCAGGATTGGCCCAGTGCCAAGGATGACAGAGATTGAATGCAAAGGGGAACAAGGAAAGTTTTGGGAGTAATGGAAATATTCTGTGTCTCATTTTATATCTTGGAGGTAGTCACATGGGTGTATATATTTGTCAAAACTTATTGAGCTATAGAGTTAAAATGGGTATATTTTACTGTATGTAATTTATGACCCAAAGATGATTGAAAATTTTTTAAAAAGTGGTTGTAGCCAAAAAGAAAGATAGGAACTAGAGTTAGAACATTTGTGTCTGAATTGAATTCCAGCTCCACCACGTATTATTTATGTGCTTTTGATCAAGTTATTAATCTCTCTGGGTCTCTCAGCCTTCAGTTTTTCATCTCTTAAATGGTAGTAGTGTTTTCTCAATATACATTTTAAGACTGTTATGAAAGCATTTCATACTATATTTTATTCATTTTTACATTCATCCAACAAGCATATAAAGAGCACATACTGTGAGTCAGGCACTGTTGTTATAGGCAGGACAGATGCACCATTCTGGGAAGTACAGCAGGAAACCAAACAGAAGGGGGACAGGAGACCAAGATAGGGGGACTGCTTGAGCCCAGGAGTTCGAGACCAGCCTGGGCAACAAAGTGAGACCCTGTCTCTATTAAAACACACACACACACACACACACACACACACACACACACCCCTATGTATGTGTATGCATAAAACTGACAGGGACTCTGTGCCCATGGAGCTAATTTTCTTTTTTCTAAATAAGGGATTTATTAGCTTTTTTTTTTTTTTTTAAAAAAAAAAACCTTTTATTTTAGGTTCAGGGGTACATGTGTAGGTTTGTTATATTGGTAAACTCTGTCACAAGGGTTTGTTGAACATATTATTTCATCACCCAGGTACTAAGCCTTGTACCCAATAGTTATTTTTTCTATTTCTCTCCTTCCTCCCACCTCCACCCTTTGGTAGGCCCCTGTCTCTGTTGTTCCCCTCTGTGTATCCATGTGTTTTCATTATTTAGCTTCTACTTATAAGTAAGAACATGCAGTATTGGGTTTTCTGTTTCTGTGTTAGTTTGCTAAAGATAATGGCCTCCAGCTGTACCCGTGTTCCTGCAAAGGACATGATATTGTTCCTTTTATGGCTGCATAGTATTCCATGGAGCTAATTTTCTATAAAAGGAGAGGAAAGACCACAGACAAGTAAAATCACAATTGCAGGTAGAAATACAGTCTATGAATGAAATTAAACAAAGCCATGTTATTACCTAGGGAATATATTGGAGAGAATGCACAGGGAAAGGCTTCCTGAACCTTCAGGGGGTGTCTGAACCAAGTTTTAAGGAAGGAGGAGGAGATCATGCAAGGATCTGAAAGAATGGGTCTCCAGGCAGAAGGAATAAGAAGTGCAAAGGCTGGAATGAGCTTGGGCAGTCAAAGAATCGAAAGCCCAGTATGACTGGAGAGGAGTGAGCCAGGCCGAGGGTTAAGGAACAGGAAGAATAGTTCGAAGTGGGTTTGTGATGAGCATGGATCAAAGGCTATGTTGTGGAAAATTCTTCATGGTGGGGACAACAATGGAAGCCAACAAACTTGTAGGATGTCACGACACTAGCACAGGCACCAGGGCTTGGACCAGGCTGGTGGTCTTAGAGAAGGAGCAAAGCACGTGGACTCTGGATACACGCTGGCGATTGGGTCAGCTGGGCATGCTGCTGTATTGAGAGAGGGGAATAAGAAAGAAAAGACTCAATAATGGCTCTGAGTGGTTTTAACTTCTACAACTGGGTAGATGTTGGTGCCCTCTGCCGAGGGAAGGAAGTGTGGAGCAGGAAGCCCAGAGCTCTGGTTTTGACTTGCTAAATTAGACACGCCTATTAGACAACCGCGTGGAGATGGCAGGTCTGCAGCTGGATATGAATCTGGAGCTCAGGGGCAAGTTCAAGGCTAGAGATGCAAGGAAATGCCTAGAGCAACATACAGCATTTTGTTGTTACCTCTCCTTGCATTCACTCCAAGAACCACCACTTCCTCCTGTCACCTTCTAAAGTATATTTCATTCTCCCTAGATGCCTACAGGGGTGGGAGCTCAAGTGTGGGGGCAGGAAAGTGAGGTGAGCACAGAGGTGGTTCTCACGGTTCTCAGTAGACACGAGACACGATAGCCAGTCACTGCACTTCAATGAGTAGTCTCTTTCCTGAAGGATCATATATATTTGCAGGCTCCCTGTAAGGAGACAAGGTCTAGCTCTGTCACCTAGGCTCGAGTGCAATGGTGCAATCACAACTCACTGCAGCCTTGACCTTCTGGACTCAAGCGATTCCCCTGCCTCAGCCTCCCAAGTAGCTGGGACTGAGTCGTGTGGTGCATGCCACCATGCCTGGCTAATTTTTGTGTTTTTTGAATAAACAGAGTCTTGCTATGTTGCCCAGGCTGGTCCTGACCTCTTGGGCTCAAGCAATCTGCCCACCTTGGCCTTTCAAAGTGCTGGGATTACAGGTATGAGCCACCACTCCTGGCCAGTCCTTCTCATTTTAAAGACTACCTTCTGGTTGGGCACAGTGGCTCATGTCTGTAATCCCAGCACTTTGGGAGGCCAAGGCGGGCGGATCACTTGAGGTCAAGAGATTGAGACCATTCTGGCCAACATGTGAAACCCATCTCTACTAAAAATACAAAAAATTGACTGGGCACAGTGGCTCACGCCTGTAATCCCAGCACTTTGGGAGGCTGAGGTGGGCAGATCACAAAGTCAGGAGTTTGAGACCAGCCTGGACAACACGGTGAAACCCCGTCTCTACTAAAAATACAAAAATTAGCCAGGTGTGGTGGCGGGTGCCTGTAATCCCAGCTACTCAGGAGGCTGAGGCAGGAGAATTGCTTGAAATCAGAAGGCAGAGGTTACAGTGAGCCGAGATGGTGCTATTGTACTTCAGCCTAGGCAACAAAGCAAGACTCCATCTCAAAAAAAAAAAAAAAAAAGAAAGAAACACAAAAAATCAGCCAGGTGTGGTGGTGCGTGCCTGTAGTCATAGCTACTCGGGAGGCTGAGGCAGGAGGATCACTTGAACCTGGGAGGCAGAGGTTGCAGTGAGCCGAGATTGCGCCGCCCCACTCCAGCCTGGCAACAGAATGAGACTCCTTCTCAAAAAGCAAACAAACAAACAAACAAAAAGACTACCTTCTAAGAAGCACCTTCTTGACCATCCTATCTAAAATGGGTCTTCTCCCTTAGCTTCCACTCCCATGGTGGCGTTTCCTCACCCAGCACAATGTTGGTTTCATTGAAAGCAGTCATTTGTAATGATAATGACTAGTTCAAGTTCATTGTCTCTCTCCACCTTTGGAGAGAGGGTTTGACTCTATATTGGAAGGAGATGTACCTGTCGTGGCAATCCTTGTCAGCCAGAGCTAGCATAGTGCCTGTCACACCCTAGGTGCTCAATAAATGTCTGTTGAAGAACTTAATGAGCTATATGTGAGATATCATGGTTCAGAGTGCATTCATTGAAGCTCCAAGCATGGGCTGAAGCAGCCTTATTCCAGATCACCAGGCCCTTAGCCCAAGACCAGAAATGGGTTTTTAAAGATGGCACAGGGAGCAATTATCGGGGAGTGTGGAGACAAACAACATGGCAAATCTCCAAGCCCTGCCAGGCACTGGGCGCCATTTGCATTCATCACTGAGCACCACGGCATATGCAAGCTTGTTAGCAGGATCATGGGCCAGAGATGGATGGATCCACTCCAGCCTCCTGCTAAGCTCCTGAAACGAAAGATTTTTGTTAGTGTTTTGAATTGTTCTCATGAGATGTCATGGCCGGCAAGCTGGAAAACCGTGTGGCTCTTTGCCAGTTGCCTAGTTTTAAATCTAGTCTTCCATGGAAAATGAAATTGAGAAAGAATTTAAGATTTCTAATTGGGATCTGTCCCCTGGAGGGGAGAAGGCTATTTTTATGTTCCAACCCAACACACTGGAGAGATCTGGGAATGCAGCCTGTATCCAACTTGTTTTTTTTTTTTTTTTTTTAATTTTTTTTGAGACAGAGTCTCTATTGCCCAGGCTGGAGTGCAGTGGCACAATCTCAGCTCACTGCAACCTCTGCCTTCTGGGTTCAAGCGATTCTCATGTCTCAGCCTCCTGAGTAGCTGGGATTGCAGGCATGCTTTACCACACCCAGCTAGTTTTTGTATTTTTAGTACAGATGGTGCTTCTCCATGTTGGCCAGGCTGGTCTGAAACTCCTGACCTCAAGTGATTCGCCAGCCTAGGCCTCCCAAAGTGCTGGGATTACAGGCGTGAACCACTGTGAGAGAGACTGGAATGAGAAGCTAAGCACTAGCTGTCCTCCAAAGAGGAAGCCGGAAACATCACCCAGGTCTCAGCTTCTCAGCAAGGTTTATCATCCAAATCTGTTCAGAGATAGGAAGAAGGGATTCAGTGGGTCCAGATAAGGAAGTAGGGCTGGGCATGGTGGCTCACACCTGTAATCCCAGCACTTGGGAGGCCAAGGCAGGAGGGCCACTTGAACCCAGGAGTTCAAAATCAGCTGGGGCAACAAAGTGAGACCCCATCTGTACAAAAAAGTAAGAAAATTAGCTGGGCCTGGTGGCCCATTGTTGTGGTCCCAGTCACTCATGTGGAAGATGTGGGAGAATCACTTGAACTCGGGAGGTCGAGGCTGCAGTGAGCTGAGATCGTGCCACTGCACTCCAGCCTGCACAAGAGAGTGAGATCCTGTCGAAGGGAGGGGTGGGGAGGGGAGGATTCAGACATTTGTTATCTTGAAATAACAGCCTCTTTCTATGCTGAAGAGTATTAATTTATGCGTGTGAATTACCCAATAGGAAGGCATGAAGGCAAAGGAAAAACCTACACGATTTCCATTACTGGAGAAGAGGGCAGAGTTCATGAGTGAAGAGAAATCGTGATGAATGCAGGGAGATGCTAGAATTTGTGTCTCTTCTGAAATATTGTATATGCCTCTTAGTAAGGGAGAAACCTGTCTCTCCCTCACTAAATAGTGTGATAAAATGCTAGAAGGATCTGCTTGTATCAATCACAGTATTTTGGGAGAAAAGGGAGGGGTTAAATGTTTGCAACCCAAGGAAACAGGAAACAGGAACTAGTGGCTCCCCAAGCCCAAAACCTCAATGGTATTTGATTATTTAAGAGCTGGAAAACGCTGTGTATGACACATCACTCGGGCTTGTTGGCATTTGGTATCTGACACCAAAACGGTCAGGATGAGTTGAGGATCGGGCCCCTGCCTCAGAGATGTAGAACAGTTCTTTGTGAAATGCTGTCTGGTTACTTTCTGGGTGCCCTGATTTGTGGGTGATAATGTTCCCTTTTCCCACCACCATCCAACCCTTGAAAGTCCCACTATAAAAGGAAAATGAAAAAGAGACCAATGGCATGGGTTGAAAAAGTGCAGCCACAACCGACAGGATTTTTAAAGCAGAAACAGGTTCTGTGCGATGCGAGTGAGCACTGTAGGAGAATCCTACCGTTCTTTCATATGCTTCCTGAGCCGGAAGCTTTCCCATTCTTCACGTTCCCCACCCCAATCTGGGTCCCTGCTCCGTGCCAGGGGGGCCATCGGCCACAGTGTGGAGGTGAGGAAGGGCTGCGGGAGCCCAAGCCCTTGCTTGCTGGGGTTCAGGGTGGGATGGAAATTCTACAGTGATGCCAGGACAAATATTCTACTCATCATCACTGATGCTCATGGTCAAAACAAGAAAAAGTTGTGGAAACAAAAATCATTTCTCTCAACATGATGTGCTACTTTCCTCTCTGAAGTGCCCCCTGGTGAATAGTTCTTGGCATCAGGCAGGCTGGGTGGATCTGAAAGGTCTGTGCCTCTGGGACACAGACAGGGCTACCTGGATGGACGCCGGGGAGGCCAGGCCAGCCCCTCCTTCCAGCTGATGCTTAGAAAAACTTTCCACGTGGCCTTGGGTTGGGTAACCCAGAGATCTGCGGCAGCCTGCCTCTTCCAAACTAAACACTCTGGTCTGAGTTGTTAACTCCAACTAAAGTAATGACCTTGGGGAACCCAAAGCAAAATCAAACTTATAAAGAAAACTGGTTTTAAACACAGGCCACAAACAACAGTGTGGCATTTAGGCAAAGCTATCCCTTGGAAGAGATCCACGCACTTGAGCAAGTATGAAAAAATCGGTGCCTTCCACGTATTTTCAGGGGCCATATTGGAAAGCAAGATAGATGTGAAGATGGATGGGTGGGTGGGTGGGTAAACGGACGGATGGATGGACGGATTGATTGATTGATTGATTTTAAATTTATTCTTGGGGAAATGAGTGCAGAGAAGCTAAGTCATCTCTAGGCATCATAGCGAAAGCACTTCTGAGGAAGAAGAATAAAAGTCAGCACTGTCCTTTAGCCTCTCACAGCAATGGCCTTCTTAAGAAACATTCTTTGTCACTGTAAATTTCCCCACTGAGCCCAGGTAGCCAGCAGAGAGGGTGCTATGACCTGCCTATTTGTGTCCCCCTAAAATACCCATGTTGAAGCTCTACCCTGCAATGTGATGGTATTGAAGGTAATTAGGGAGGCAATTGAGTCATGAGAGTGGAGCCTCACGTTGGGGTTAGTTCCCTTAGCAGAAGAGACAGGAGGCCGGGCACAATGGCTCACGCCTGTATTCCCAGCACTTTGGGAGGCCAAGGTGGGCAGATCACGAGGTCAAGAGATCAAGACCATCCTGGCCAACACGATGAAACCCCATCTCTACTAAAAATACAAAAAAATTAGCTGGGCTTGGTGGGGGGTGCCTGTAGTCCCAGCTACTCGGGAGGCTGAGGCAGGAGAATTGCTTGAACCCAGGAGGCAGAGGTTGCAGTGAGCCGAGATTGCACCACTGCACTCCAGCCTGGCAACAAAGCAAGACTCTGCTCAAAAAAAAAAAAAAAAAAAAAAAAAGAAAGAAAGAAAGAAAAAAAAGAAAGAAAAAGAGGAAAGAAACTGGTTCTTCTCTCTCTCTGCTCTCTGTCATGTGAAGACACAATGAGAAGATGCCATCTGCAAACCAGATTTGGACTTCCAGGCTCCAGAACTAAGAGAAATCAGTATTAGTTATTTAAGCCACCCAGTCTATGGTTATAGGCAGCCTGAACTAAAACAGAGGGCTATTTAAAGAAGGGATTTGAGTTTGGATTGGAGTTGACCTGCAGAGCCCTTAGAATTCCTTTTTATCCTGGATTTCTCTGTGCTTTAATTGAGTCTCATACACTCTTTGTTGGATGTTGGACTACATCAGGGAGACTGTGGATGACTTACCAGTGCTTCTGTGATTCCCAGATACCTTGGGGGGTTGCCAATTGCCCCTCATAAAAATACCAAGCCCCTAGTGGTGGTGGAATAGAAATAGTGGAGACAGTGATAAAACTATGTTTGTGGGTATGTACTTGCCTCACCATAGGCTGTGCTTTTATAAGGTTAAGTTGAATTATGAAAGCCCAGGTGTGGCAGGCCAACTAAGCTGGCTCCCCTAGGTCCTCAGCTCCTGGTATTCATGTCCCTGTGACTTTCCTGCCCATTGGGCATGCATGGGACCTATGACTTGCTTCTGGTCAGCAGAATATTGCAAAAATGATGGCACGTCACTTCCTCGATGAGATTACCTAAGATTGTGACTTACATCTTGTTGTAGACTTTCTCTTTTGCCCTCTTAGTCTGCACACTTTGATGAAGCAAGCAGCCATGCTGGGGAGGCCCACTTAGCAAGGAACTGAAGGCAGCCAGCAGCCAGGGAGGAATTGAGGGCTTCAGTTCAACAACCTGCAAGAAACCAAATCCTGCCAGCCATCATGTGAGCATAGAAATGGATTCTTCTCAGTCGAGCCTTCAGATAAGACCCTAGCCTGGCCTGATATCTTGATTGCAGGCTTGTGACAGACCCTGATGCAGAGAACCCAGCTATGCCATGCCTAGATTCCTGAACCATAGAAACTGTGAGATAATAAATGTGTGTTGTTTTGAGCCACTAAGTTTGCAGTAACTTGTTAAACAGCAACAGATCATTAACATATCAGTCTAGAGTGTTTGTATCAGTTTACTGATATTCAGAGCTACTCCAAGGGCCTTAACTTGTATCTTCTTATCAAGGGGACTCCCCAAATAATTTTTCCCAGAATAAAGTGTTTATTCCAAAGGGAAAGAACCTCTTTTACCATTAGAGCAGTGATTTTTCAATCCTGGCTGCATAGTATCTTTATGCAGAAGGCAGTTTGTTTTGTAGTGCTTTGCTTCATTTTGTTTTTAATGTCTATGCTGGAGGCCCATTCAGGTAGGAAGGGGGAAGCTGGCAGGTGCCCTTTCATTTACAGCTCCCAGTTGTTCCGTTGGGCAGCCAGGGTTGAGAACCATTAGTTTAGAGTCACATTATGTAATTGTCTGGCACTTTTATAGTGGCAGTTTTGTCCCTGTTTCCAGCATCTAAAGGTCCAGAAATATTGAAGTCTACTCCCAGCATACCCAGCTACACAATAAAGACATGTTTTTAATAAAAGGACATTTCTCTGTCTGGTTTAAATATTCTCATTTTATTGGACAGGAAGAAATGAAATGCCAGGCCATTTAGTTCATGCCCAAGCATCTGGCAACTGGAGATTCATCTCGTAGGGGCAGAATAATGCAGCCAACTTGTGATCTTTCAAGGGAAGCAGGATAACAAAAATGTTTCACTTTAGTTCTCTTTTTTAGCCTCCTTTCTGAGCCCTTAGCAAAAGTGGAAGAAAGCTGCAGACAAGCTAATTACAGTTTTACCCCTTCGCTATGTGCAGCCTCTAGGGCCAAAGCCAATATGATCTGGAGACACGCAGGGAGTGGCAGCAGGAGGGCAAAGGGGGGAGAAAAGCAAGGGGTTTTCTAAAAAAAAAGAAAAAAGAAAAGTGTTTCTCCTTCCTTGGAGAAACATTTACTGGGACACCAAGAAGTGAATTTGCCACGTAGCCATCTTATTGTATAGTCGGTCATTCAAGGTGGGGAGCCAATGCTACTATTGGAGGATGTTTTGCATGATCTTATAGTCCAGGAGAGTTGGAAGCTAGAAAGAGTTGGAAGCTAAAAAAATCTTTAGATATAGAACAAACAGTTTTGAATCATAGCAGTTCAACAGTTAGAGGATTTAGCCATGAAACTATTCTGGTGTAGCAGTTTTCTTGAGGCCAGACACTGACGAGAACCCAAGGAGTGATTGTCATGGCCCCTGCTTTTGGCCAGGGCTGAGGCAAGATGTGAGGCTAGGATGCAGAGGAAGAGGAGGAAACCTGAGTGGTGAAGAATCCTTTGTCTCCTTCACTCCACACCTCCAGTTCTTACGATGCTGGCAGCCTTGGTACCTGATGCTACCATCTTCATCCCTTTATTCTTTCCTCAATGAGCATTTAGTTTGTGTCACAGTGTGCAGGCCATGAAGATCAGAAGTGAGTCAGCCACAAGCCCTGTCCTCATGGAGCTCAAAAATTAGTGAGAGGAACAGACACAAGAGCTAACTGGAAAGAAATGTGGTCTAGAACAAAAGCGTGCCCCAAATGCTATAGAATTACAGAGGGAGGAGTCATTGATTTCAATTAGGGGGTTAGGGAAGACTTCACCAATCAAGGTTTCAGTGATACTCAGTTGTTGCACAATGGTATGAATATGTTTAACACTATTGAACTGCACTCTTCAAAATGGTTAAGATGGTAGTTTTATAGTGTATGCTTTTTTAAACCGCAATTTCACAAATTGATACTTAGCAAAACTTTCCAATTGGGCTTAGACTGGATAGCCCCCGTCTTCTCAATAGCTATCCACTTCTAAACTATAATATTTTAAAGAATTACAAAAGTTGCTTTGAGGAATGAGAACCATGATAGCATTTGGGCAAGATTTTTAAACTTGAGTAGGATTTTCTCAGATAGAGGTGGACAAAGAGAGGCCAAGCAAAAGGTAGAGAAAATGGTACAAGTAAAGACATTGGTGCTGGGTAAGTTGCATCCAGTGAGGGTTTATATTGACGAAGGGAAAGCAGGAGGAACTGAGACAATGATTTCCTTTTATTAAGATAAAATTTGCATAAAAAATTCACCATTTTAACCGTTTTTAGGTGTATAATTAGGTGGTTTTCAGTATATTCACAGTGTTGTAAAATACTACTGCTATCTAATTCTAGAACATTTTTTCACTCCAAAAGAGACCCTATACCCACTCCTCATTCATGTCCAGCACCTGGGAATTCCTAATCTACTCTCTGTCCCTTTCTTTTTCTCCTCTCCTTCTGGAACTCTCAATATGTGTATGTTGGTCCACTTGATAGCATCCTATACATCTCTTAGGCTCTGTTCATTTTTTTTCATTCCTTTTTATTTCTCTTTCTCAGCCTTGTTAATCTATACGTTCACTGATTATTCTGCTTGTTTCAATCTGCTGTTGAACCCCTTGAGTGAATTTTTCAGTTATTTGTACTTTTCAACTCCAGATTTTCCTTTGGATTCCTTTTTTTTGAGACGGAGTCTTGCTCTGTCACCCAGGCTGGAGTGCAGTGGCCGGATCTCAGCTCACTGCAAGCTCCGCCTCCCGGGTTTACGCCATTCTCCTGCCTCAGCCTCCCGAGTAGCTGGGACTACAGGTGCCCGCCACCTCGCCCGGCTATTTTTTTGTATTTTTTAGTAGAGACGGGGTTTCACCGTGGATTCCTTTTTATAATTTCTATCTTTTTGCTAATATTCTCCATTTGGTAAAATATTATTCTCCTGGTTTATATTTTATTTACTCTTTATCTACTTTACCATTACTAACAAACTGAAGTTCCAGGGTTTTCTCTTGACCTTCCCTGACACAATAACCTTAACCCCACGGTTCAGAGAGCCAATGTGGGCATCTGCCCAATGCCAAGAATATCTATTCTGACTACTTACTCAGGAGCTGGGGAAAAGAGCCACAGAATGGGTTTACAGACTCGTGAGGCTTAATGTGAGGTGGATTTGTGCCTGAGCACCATTTACTCTCTGACCCCCATAAGCATCCCCTCTAACTGTTGTCTCAGTAAGAGCTCAGCACCAGTATCAATAATCTCTTGAAGGTTTTAGGATTTCCTTTGCTGTGGTGCACAGTTACACTGGTGAGCATCTGAAGCTCCCTTTCTAGTAAGTGTAGGAAGATCTATAGCATCCTGTAACATTACCACAATGCCTTTCTTCAAGGGTTCCTGACCTCCCTTTGATCAAGGGGCTCTATGAACTCTTAGGTCTTGGAACTGGTTGAAGGGCCATGACTTTCCCATACATGTAGGCTCAAGTCAGGCTTCTGTCTGCCAGATCTAGATTTCTCTTTTTTTGAGAGTCTTGCTTTGTCACCCAGGCAGGAGTACAGTGACGCAATCTCGGCTCACTGCAACCTCTGCCTCCCAGGTTCAAGTGATTCTCTTTTCTCAGCCTCCCAAGTAGCTGGGATTACGGGCACCCACCACCACGCCTGGATAATTTTTCATACTTTTTTTTAGTAGAGATGGGGTTTCACCATGTTGGCCAGGCTGGTCTCAAACTCCTGACCTCAAATGATCTAACTGCTTCAGCCTCCCAAAGTGCTGGGATTACAGGTGTGAGCCACCATGCCTGGCCTAGGTCTCCCTCCTTCTTTCCCACCCTCCCTCCCTCCCTTCCCTCCTTCTTTCCCACCCTCCCTCCCTCCTTTCCTTCCTTCTTTCCTTCCTTCCTTCCCTCCCTCCCTCCTTCCTTCCTTCCTTTTCCCTCCCTCCCTCCCTTCTGTCCTTTTCTTTTCTTGCCTTTCTTTCCTTCCTGCCTTTCTTTCCTTCCTTCTTTCCTTTCCTTTCTTCTTTCTTTCCTTCTTTCTCTTTCTTTCTTTCCTTTCTTCCTTCTTTCTCTCTTTCTCTCTCTCTCCTTCCTTCCTTCTTTCATCTTCCTTTCCTTTCCTTTCTTTCTCTTCCTTCCTTTCTTCTTTATTTCCCTCCCTCATTTGCTTACTCTCTTTTGCTCTCTCTTCTTTCTTCTGTCTTTCTTTCTGGTATACAAATCAGTCCAGCCTTTCCTAGGAGGTCCATCTGTTTTTCAGTCCTAGGAACTCTATGATCAACCATTTGGATGACTTCCTTGGCCCTGCTTCCTATTACAATGACCACATCCACTTTGTCTCTGGAAGTTGAGCATGGCTACATGGTGTTTGTACCCTAGGACCCCATAATCCACACTGAGCTCAGAGACCCAAGTTAATGGCAGCATCTCCCACATTCATCTCTAAGCTTCCAAGTATGACTGCCTCTGTGCTTTTCAAGGATGCCGACACATGATACTTTCTAAAGTGAATGTGTTCCAGGTCTTCTCAGGTGTCAAGTTAGGAACTAGCTGACTGAGTTGCAACTTGAACCTTCCTGTCTCCCTAATCCTTTGGATCGTTTTGTCTAAATGATACCTAGCAACTTCTGGCATCTCATTTTCATTCAGCATAGGTTACCATTGAGTCCATAGTTCAAGTAACTGAGCAAGAACCACCTCCAGCTGCCTGAGTGAGCTAGTACATTGAATCCTGACACTATCAAACACACCCATATAAACAAATTCTGCACACTCTAAATTTAGGTTTCCCCTTGGCTAATCTAGGAAAGACACTAAGTATCCATTCCCACCATATAACCCTTAGGCTTTAACCACTATAAATTGGCAAAATCTAGAAATTACTTTGGTGTGTAAGCAGTTTTCTGAGTGTGACTTGGTGAATTTCCCTATGTCCAATTAATCTAATTATATATCTAGAGGTAAAGATGGAATGGTATCATGGGCAGGGCCAGTTTCACGGGCCTTTGACCATGCAGTCACACAAAGCATTGTGCTTCAGAGGGTCCCACACTTGGTTTAATGCTTTGCTGTTGCTTCCTTGAAATTCTCAATTTTTTAAATAACAGGCTGTGAATTGTCATTTTGCACTGGGGTCCTGCAAATCATGTAGCTGGTCCCGAGAGTGGAGCGTGAAGACAATTGGGCTCTTTACACACAGTAAGTATCTCAGGAAAGGCCATGTGCGGTCCTTAAGCAAGGTAAGGACAGCTTCATCAGACAGGGAGGGAGCTGCTGTTTCTGCTAGCAGGAAAGCCCAGTAGGGTTTATGAGTTGAGGGGAATTGGACTGAATATATCTATTAAGATTTTTGAGGTCCCCCTCATTTCAAGTGAGTTACTGAGATTTTTCTATGAGTTCTGGTAAGGCTATGACTTCAACCTAAGTTGCCCTACATCTGATGTTTGGCTTTGTTGGCTTTGTGGTTAAATAAATGGACTTTCTGGGGGTTTTGGCCATGGCTTAGGTCAAGAATTTTTTGTTTGTTTTGTTTTGTTTTCTTTTGAGATGGAGTCTCACTCTGTTGCCCAGGCTGGAGTGCAGTGGTACAATCTCGGCTCACTGCAGCTTCTGCCTCCCAGATTCAAGTGATTCTTCTGCCTTGGCCTCCTGAGTAGCTGGGACTACCTACCACCACGCCCTGTTAATTTCTGTATTTTTAACAGAGACAGGGTTTCACCATGTTGGCCAGGCTGGTCTCAAACTCCTGTAGGTCAAGAATTTAAACCCATGCTAGCTATGGCCCACATGCTGCTATCTTGATTTCTGGAAACTGCAGTTTGAAGATTCTAGACTCTACCTGGCTCTTGTTATGTGAGTTTGGAAGTCTCCTGGGCTCCTCGTGCCACAAAGGGAAAGTAAACAATGGCCTGGATCTCGGAGATAGTGTCCAGACAGGCTGGCTACAGTGAGTCAAGGTCTGAGTAATTATTAGAGTGTGAAGCATAATATATTTCTACAATTAACAGATGACAAGGGCAGCAGAAGATGACAGTGCAGCAGATAACAGGGGTCTGGGGAGTCCCCTTTGGCAGCAGATCTCAGTGTACTTTTCTGAAGACATCGATTAATGTCGCTGCTTGTCCCTTGTGAGGAGCCAGGCAGGAGAACACTGCTTTTCTGCAGGCGTGTTGAGAAACGGAAACCTCAGGGCGAGATGGGGTGAGGCCACATCCAGACAGGGACAGCAGAGCAGGCTTGAATTCAGGCTCCTCAATGCCCCAGGTGTTACTCACAGGCATTTCCCCAGAGGATCTAAATCGCTTTTCCAGGCCAAAGCTGGAAATCCTGAAATCTCCCTGACCCAAAAGAAACACTCATCATCTCACTGTTGTGGTTGAAATCGCCGCTCGTATTTATTGCAAAAGCAGAACAGAATGCACCTGTAGGGGTGCAGCTTCCACGGTTCTCCAAGCACGGGCTGTACATCACCCTTAGGCTGACCATTCCCTTGCAGGGGAGCAAAACTGCTTTGAGGAAATGTCCCCAGTAGGAATACACTAGAAGACGCACCTGCTATTACACCACGCTATGGAGAATACAGCTAATGAAGTGATGGCAGAAGCTTGGCTGGGTGAGTGCCCTGGGGTAAAAGTCTCTCTTCTGTCCAGTCCAGAGCAGAGCAGAGACTTCTCCCCCTTGGATAGCAGCCTGCCACCAAGACTCAAGCGGCATAAGACTCATCTCGCCAGACTGGCTGTCAGAACAAGAAGCACCCAGCTTTCCTACAGGCGGAAGAGTGGAAATCTGCGAGTGCCTGTCATTTCCGGTGTAGAGGACAGCATCACCAGGCCCTGCAGTGTCTGGGTGGTCTCTGGGGGACAGATCCTGATGAAGGGCCAGGAGCCTTTATCAGTGGAACAGCAGGGAAGGGCCCTTGTTGGGTTGAAAGGCCACGATCAGAAGATAACCCAGAAAAGGCCACTCAGTTGACTTCTTAATCACACAACTGGGACCTGCTCAAATGTGCCTGAGCCATAAGTATAGTGAATACTCTCATGTTTACTTATAGTACTGTCTTAAAAGTGTTCTTTCCGGAAAGGCGAAGAAGTGCTTCGGTGGTGTAAGGAACGGACATAAGGAGAAGTGCCCTGATGTACAGGTATTCCTATCGGAACAAGCAAGATTTTTTGGGGGAAAGTGTTTGTATAAAGAAGAGATTGGAATGGCTGGAATGAGCCCTTTGGGAGCCTGGCGGGGAGTGAGGTCACATCACCTGATCCCAATAGGTAAGGAGGTGTCTTTGCAGAAGTTCACAGCGTCTTGGGGCACCTCACTTTGAATTCAGAGACATTAGAAAACAATTACTGAGCAAACAAGAAGATAGCAGTGGCTGAGAGATTGCTCAGGTGCTCTCAATTTAGGAAGCAGTTTGATGACCCATGGCAGGCCGATCAAGGCAGTTGCCCCCGTGTTAACACGACCCATAGGTATCATCTTCATCTCGTCGTAGCTGGTGTTGGAAATCAGGTATAATTTATCTTGTTTAATTACCTGCTGCCCTGCTCCTAATTCAATTCCCTCCCCTGTGATGAGCTTATTAAGTCTTCACCTGCCTCCGCTGGAAGGAAAATGCTGGCTGGATAGGGAGGCCCTGCACGTGTTGATTTTCAGGCATCTCGGGTGCAAGGCCACCATCCCCTTCCAAAGATGTACAGTAAGGTGGCAGCAGGTTCGAGCACTAGCGTCAGCTCACTCATCAGGACTAGTGGTTGTTCTGGACTGGGGAGCTCAGAACCACCCTGATTTTCTTCTGAAATAAAGGCTAAGCACGTTGATGTCTTTTACACTAGAGATTCTAAAGTGTTCTCTCCCCAGTCAGGGTTCTTTCTAGGCCGCTCTGCAGGCGAGCACACAGCACTCAGGGATCCCGCTGATTCTGGACTGCCAGGCACTGTGTCTGGGATCAGGCCAGGAAGGGGCAGCGCGTGGGGTCTGACGTTGAGGCCAGCACCCAAGGGGAAAGCAAGCCTTGCATTTTATCCATTTACACTCTACCAAATGTGTGATTAAAAACAAAAACTCCTACAACTCTTGAAACAGCTGCATGTACAAAACCTCACTCATTCTCAATTACCGCCAGGATTGGCCCTGCACACCCGGCAGCCCCCGGGCCCATCACCCGCGCAGGTAGGGGGCGCGCACGGGCCCCCGGGCGTTGATGTGCGGCAGCGCGCCCGCCGCCAGCTTCTCACTGAGTTTCTGGTTCGCCAGCTCCAGGTGGCGGCCCTTCTTACGTGCCTGCCGCAAGGACCTCTTGACCTTTTTCACCCGCTCCCGGAGCTGTCGGTTGCGCTTCTCCAGGGTGGCCACTTTCTGCTGCAGTTTCTTGACGTGGTCCTCCTCCTCAAACAGGGCCTTCTGCACCGAGGAGCACATGAGCTGGAGGCAGAGAGCATGCAGAGAAGAGGTGAGTCCCAGAAATTGTGCTGGGGGCAGGGGAGTCCCAGAAGCTTCCCCAAGTGCTGACAGCAACACAGACCCCGATTCCCCACCCCAGGATGGGGATAAACCCCCGGATGTCCTTGACGGTGACATTCCCTGCCTTCCACCCTGTGAATCCCGCCCTGGCCTCAAATATAGAGCTTCCGTTTTGCTTTCCATACTTGGCTTCCTTGGAAGATGTCGTTTTCAAAGGATATTCTGAATTTTTGTCATGCATAGCAAAAAGGAAAGAGCCCCGCTTTGGTAAAAGACCAAAACCAGAAATGCACAGAGAAGGTGGACAGTCCCGGGGATGGGGGAGGAATCAGGTGACCTAATTAACAAAGGCTCTGATCAATGCTGGCCTGTCCGACTGAAGGGAGGGGTTCCCTTCCGCAAAATGGGGCTCTGCTCCCTTCAGCTGGGCTGGCCAAGCACACAGAAGGTGGATAGTTCACAGGAAAGAAAACATCAATATCTCTTAAACGTATTAAAAGATGCTTAGCCCCACTCATAATAACATAAAAAAAAAATGAAAGACACAGTGAATTACTCTTTCTCACATATTGGCAAAACTTCAGAGTCAGGATTTGGGAAAACAGGTGCTATCATACTGGGAGGAGAGGGTTGACTTCTATAAAAACCAATCTGGCTCTGTCAAAATAACTGCATATACCCTCTGATCTGGTAATTCTGGGACTCTCTCATATAAATACTCTCATATGTGCAAGCTGCCACATGTGCAAACATTATGGCATTACTAAAAGATTGGGAACAAAAATATCCATCAAGAGAGGTCTGGTTCATTAAATTATAGTGAATCTATACAATGCAAAGGTCTGCCGTTTTTAAAGGAATAAGACAGCTCCGTGTGAATGGTGGCGTAGCAATGTGTAAGTGGTGTTCATAGTGAAAAGCTGTGCAGAACAGTGTGTATAGTGTGATACCAAGAGTGTGAAATATGGCACCCGTCTGTGTCTGTTTAAATATGCATATACTAGCTCTGGAAGCATATGCAAGAAACGGGTAAGGATGGCCGTATCCAGGGAGCAGAGAGGACAGGAGTAAGAAGATTCATTTTCACTTTTGTACATTTTGAATTTTGTATTTCATAGGTTTGGCTGTGTCCCCACCCAAATCTCATCCTGAATTGTAGCTCTTATCATCTCCATGTGTCATGGGAGGGACCCAGTGGGAAGTAATGAAATCGTGAAGGTGGGTTTTTCCTGTGCTGTTGTCGTGACAGTGAGTAAGTCTCACGAGATCGGATGGTTTTAGAAAGGGCAGTTCCCCTGAACGCTCTATTGGCTGCCATCATGTCAGGACATGACTTTGAGCCTATTCACCTTCCACCACGATTGTGAGACCTCCCTAGCCATGTGGAACTGTGAGTCCATTAAACCTTTGTAAGTTACCCAGTCTCAGGTAGGTCTTTATTAGCAGTGTGAGAACAGGTTAATACAGTAATAAGGCTGGCATTTCCTTTATATATGTGTGAACCTATATATAAAAAGAGGTATTCTCATCTCCAGTCTTTCTCCTCCCACCCATTTTACCTCATCAAAAGCTACATTCCCAAAGAAAGACTTGAGCCTCAACTTTCCTCTTGCTTAGAAATCTCCATCAAGTCGGGCCGGGTGCGGTGGCCCACACCTGTAATCCCAGCACTTTAGGAGGCTGAGGTGGGTAGATCACGAGGTCGGGAAATCAAGACCATCCTGGCTAACACGGTGAAACCCCGTCTCTACTAAAAATAAAAAAAAATTAAAAAAAAAAAAAAAGCCAGGTGTGGTGGCAGATGCCTGTAGTCCCAGCTACTTGGGAGGCTAAGGCAGCAGAATGGCGTGAACCCGGGAGGTGGAGCTTACAGTGAACCGAGATTGCGCCACTGCACTCCAGCCTGGGTGACAGAGACTCCATCTTAAAAAAAATAAAAAATAAAATAAATAAATCTCCATCGAGCCCCACTATCTACACTGCAGTATGGTGGTGACTGGAGAAGAGCTCAGACCCTGAGGCCGGGCTGCTTTGGTTTCCAGTCCTGCCTCTTGCACTGACGAGTGACCTGAGACCTTGGGAAGCTTCCTAGGCTCAGAGTAGTGGACTCTGGGCTGCATTAGCCAGAACCCACTTCAGTACTAAAGGATTGATTTCCCCAGCTTCTTGGAGTGCTGCAGACTGATAGCCCTAAGCTGAGTCTCTCTCCGGAAACTGACCCTGGCCTAAGAGAGCTGCCCAAGGTCACAGCCCCTTCTTTAGAGCACCTGTATCCAATGACTGGTTGATACCGGTGTATGAAGACCAAGACCCCTCATCCCAACTTGGAAGATCTCTGAAGGGCAGTCCCCACTGCTGGGTGTCCTGGGGTAGGCTACAGCCTTTGTTGAGACTGGATCACAGGTCGATGTCTGCCTCCACCTGTTCTTGCTCTTTTCCTCCCCAGGTATTAATCCCAGGAGCATTCTTAAAAACACCACCTACACTTTTTTTTTTTTTTTTTTTTTTTGAGACCGAGTCTTGCTCTGTCGCCAGGCTGGAGTGCAGTGGTGTGATCTTGGCTCACTGCAACCTCCACCTCACGGGTTCAAGCAATTCTCCTGCCTCAGCCTCCCAAGTAGTAGCTGAGACTACAGGCATAAGCCATCAGGCCCGGCTCATTTTTTTGGTATTTTTGGTAGAGACGTGGTTTCACCATGTTGGCCAGTATGGTCTCGATCTCCTAACCTCGTGATCTGCCTGCCTCAGCCTCCCAAAGTGCTGGGATTACAGGCGTGAGCCACTGTACCCGGCCCACCTGCACCTCTTATTCCAAAGCCTCCATCTCAGGGAACCTGGCCACTCGCAATGGGATGATCATGGTTGTTGGATTCCATGAGTTAACTTGAAAAATGTTTAGAACCATGCCCTGGTGCACAGTAAATGTTCACTAACTGTTAGCTGTGATGATAGGATAGAGTCAAATCTAAAGCCTTTACCTTTTGTGATTGGACCCGGCCAACATCTCCAGTCTTACTGTTCTTCCTTCTGTTCCCACATTTTAGACCCAAGACACACTGGGTCCCACCCAGCTCTTCCTCCAACACATCTGCTTTCTCATCCCCAGAGGCTCTTCCTTCTGCCTGGAGTGCTGTTCTCCCCAGCTCCGCCTGGCCATCTTGGAAGCCCTCTGTGGTCCCCTCTCGCGATGCCTTCCACCGGGTTTCCGTGTGTATGTAATGTGTCCCCCTCTCCAGCCTCTAAGGCACGCTGTAGCTATTCACACCCACACACTAAGTACCTGGTGGCACTAGGAGAATGTGACTCAAGGGCCTTGACATTCACAAGTCACAAGCTCCTGAAGGCCTGGTTCACATTGATTTTTGCATCCTTGCTGCCCTGGCCATTTTAGGCCTACAGTTAAGAAAAAGGAGCCAAGTGGAATGTTCCAGTAATACCTGTCATTTAGTAAGAAACTCTGGGCTCCTGGGGAAGCTGCTGTTACAGGGGAGACCGTATGTGCAACACTGCCCTCTTCTGGCCAAAATGAGACCCCCCTCAAAAAGATGGAAGGTGGGCATGGGAAATTCCTGGGAGAACTGACAGTATTTCTATTGTCTTGTGGATAGATATTAGCTATGTAACTTAGGCTTTAATATGGCCAAGTACCAGGCTGAGCACTGTATATTGACACTCCCCCATTAAGTCATGAGTTTTCTACAAGTTATGGTAGATTCTTCAAGAACAAGACAAAAAAGTCCAGACAAAGTCCATGACAGCAAGAGTATTGGGGTTTTGGAAGGTTGCTTGCTCAAATTTTCAAAGAATAGAACCCAATAGTGGCTGTAACATAACATCAAAGAGGAGTTGAAGGCAGGCTCAATGACGGTCTTCGGAAGCTGCGTTTAAAAATCATGAAAAATAGAGGAGGATGCTGGGACTTGAGTGATCACGTGTTAAGAGTTCTAAGACACAACATTCTTCATAGTCAGCCCTCGACTATGGACACAGCTGTTCTTCAGGGGAGCAAGAGGATGAATTTCACCTCCAGCAAGACTTAGAGCCCAGACAAAAGGATGACCTTGACCCAGGCCGTAAAAACCAAGATGGAACAGAGGGACGCCTTGAAGTGCATCTGTGTGTGTATCTGGAGGGAGAGGATCACTGAGATGGGAATGATAAATACCCAAGCAAAGGTGAATGTGCAAAGGCAGATGGGATGAGTGGAGTTCCTTAGTGAACATGCCATTCTTTGGTCGTCATGGCCTCTAACATGGGTAGGGTTTGAGTAGGAGCAAAAGACATCAAAGGACTCTAGTAAGGTATCCGACGTGACCAACATAGCACAGCCATGACCCAGGAGAGCAGGCAGGTCTGTATCTCTGCAGCAAAGTGGGCCATGCCTCTGAGTAGGGGGAGCCTGTGTCATGTGAATTGTGGCTAACGCAAACCAAGCCACTGCCGATGGAGCGGATGAAGCCGGTGGAGCCCTCTGGCATCCCAACTATCACCTCAAAAGAAAATCCTGTGTTTAAGAAAGCAAGAATTTCTAGAGGAGAGCTGTGCTTTCCAAAATGTGTGTTTCTTTAAGAAACGCTCCTTTCTTTGGAATGCTTTCCAAATGAAATCCATCTCCTTTTAAAACTGCTTTAAAAAGAAAAAAAGGTCCAGACATGCTATTTGTTCATTTTACTTTGTGGTATTTTTTGGTAAACTGAGAAGAGCAGGGAAAAGCCAGGCCAAGCTGAAACAGGTACTGCCATATTTTCTTTGAAGAAGAACCAAAGAGAAAGTCCTACAGGGCAGCCCGAAGCAACAGACTCCTCACAGGCAGGCCCCGCTCGGGGCTGCAGCACTCAGCGCCTCCCAGGTGCTTGGGTACCTTCGGCATTCGCCTGTCCAGAGCTTTTCTCTGGAAGTTTCCATGTGGCCAACAGGATGCCTGCCTCAGGACAGATGGGAAGATTGCCCTGGGAGCCTGCTCTTTTATTTTCAAAAAGACAAACGTTAGGCTGGGATAGCCATTCTTCCTTATCTGTCTAAAATAACAGTTGTTAAAACCATCAAAGCACACATTGATTGTAGAAAAACATTTTTTAAAAATATAGGAGTAACAAAAGGAAAATCAAAATCAATGATTCTATGGTACAGAGATAATCACTGTGGACATTGTAATCTATTTCTTCCTAGTATTGTTTCTATGGGTGTAAATAGGTAACTATTTCAAAGAAAACTGGAGTCTTGCTGTTATTCGGTTTTCTGTTCTAATTTTTTTTCCCCTTTTCATTTTATCATGACTGTTTTCCAGTCATCGGTCTGTACACTTCCCATGAGTATTTCATGGGAGCTGGAGGAGGGAGCATCTGATGGTTTCACCTGGCCACGAGGACTAAATCACCAGGCAAGACTGGCTCACTAGGCCGGGCGTGGCAGCTCATGCCTGTAATCCCAGCGCTTTGGCAGGCTGAGGTGGGAGGACTGCTTGAGCCCAGGAGTTTGAGACACCAGCCTGGGAAACAGGGAGACCCCCATCTCTAAAAAATAAAAATAAAAAATAGCCCGGCATGGTGGTGCTCACCTGTGGTCCCAGCTACTTGGGAGGCTGAAGCTAGAGGATCACTTGAGCCTGGGAGTTCAAGGCTGCTGTGAGCCATGATTGCACCACTACACTCCAGCCTAAGTTACAGAGCAAAACTGACTCAGGCTCACTAGTTATTAATCCCCCTCTATCCTTAGGACCACAGGCCATCGGGGAGGGGTGGCAAGATAGGTGCTTATGCATCCATGAGACTGAGCGGCCTTAACATGGCCTTTTTTGGTCACCTGTCTCCAGTTACGGGACAAATCCGCGGAGAGCTCTTCACCCGGGTCTCTACCTGAAGTCTTCGTATAAGTTTTCTGGGTTCCCCGGGAAGCTCAGGTGTGACAAAGTTTCACAATCAACATCTTGAGCAGTTAAGGAATTATATCCATGATACCATCTAGAATCACCTCTGTCATTTCCGAACGGTTTGGCTTCCATGTATTCATTCATTCTGGCAAGAAGCATTTATTCTGTGCCTGGTGCTGTATGATGCAGAAAGTCTTCCCCAGTTATTCTGCAATATAGCAAGTTTGTATCAAGCTAAACAAAAAGACAGTACGTTTTTAAAAAACTATCTCATGGCACCAGATAGACCAAAGAGTCACCAAGAGGATTCTTGCCTTTCACAGCTGCTTTTAATTTAAATAACCACCTATAAAGACAAGACAAAGTGTACTTTCTGAAATGTAAAAATATAAGGGAAGAACAGTCCAAAAGCAACAACACAGATGAATAGCTTGCCTTTTTAACACTTTGTTCCTGTTCTCGGGATTCAAAAATGAGAAGGAAGGAAAAAGAAAACCCAGAGCAGTGATCAGGAAACGCTGGCCTATGGGCCACATCTGGCCCCCTGCCTGTTTTTGTGAATAAAGTTTTATTAGAACATAGCTATACTCATCAGTTTATGTTTTGTTTGTGGCAGCTGTTGTGCTACAATGGCAGAATTGAGTAGCTGCAACAGCTGATTCCACAAAACCTAAAATCTGGCCCTTTACAAGGAAGAGATGCTGAATCTTAATCTCAAGAGCGGCTCAAGGCAAACGGAGGTGGGAATTGGATGGGTTTGGAGGGCAGCTGGTCTATAGGCAAAGAATGGATGAAGGGCAAAGGTACTGAAAAAAACACCTGGTGCCAGAGACTCCCAAGAACCTCACTGCCCACATCTCACCCCTTTCCCACCATGTTCAGACGCTGGTTTGTGATGATGGCTTTGGCTGCCAGGTCATGGTTCAAGGTCTCCATGATCCTTGTTAAAGGTCCCATTGACTCCATCTCAATGTACTGCAGCCAATGTTTGCAACTGGCTCCAGGTGGAAATTAACAAACCAGCTCTTCCCAACACGACTGACCAACTGTTTCTAAAATGCATCCCTTGACATGGGACAGATGCGCCTAGAGCCTGCCCCTGTGCCCTGCTTGGGAACATCAACTCTCAGTGTGGAGAAGGGTCTGTAGGGTATTGCTGTGGTCCTGCAGTTGGTTAACTCTGAAAAGTTGACATGGCGCTGTGTTTTCTGACCCAGTGGAGGGCAGAGGCCAAGATTCCTTCATCATCTGCGTGATTCAGGGACTCTGGGGAGCTTGATGGGAAGCCACTGGGCCTCCACCCATGTCCTCCACAGTGTCTTTTGGCCTTTTCCATAAACAGGTTGGGAATGCAGCTTTGTTCCTCCATCCTTTAAAACCCTTTAGAGACAGAGATCTGTGAGGAGGTGGGCGGAGAGCCACGTCCATGCGGAACAGTTTCCTGAATGACTAGACAGGACCAGGCTGAAGGATGCCCAGAGCTGCTGAGAAAACTCCCAAAGCTGGGAAGTGACAGCAGGGCAGTTCTTCCGAGGACTGTCTGGAGGGACAACCTGAGATGCCTCTGGCTGCGTGTGGCTTGGCAGCTCGTTCTCTGCTCCACCCAAAGTCAAAAGAGCTGCGTCCCTGGTGCCAAGAGCCCAAACCAAGGGAACGCTCATGCCCAGGCTGTGGCTGGAGGGGAGGCAAATTAAGAGGAGGGTGGAGATGGATCAGGGAAGAGGTTGGGCAGGAGTTCTCTTTCCATGAGGCAGCACCCGGCCTAGCTGGGCCGGGCCATGGCAGCCTCTCTTGCGTCCGCTTCCTGATGCTGCTCAGGGAGGAGGCAGCCAGGCAGCATGGGTAGGAAGGGGTTTTGGAGTTAGGCAACTCTGGGACTGAATTCTGCCTTAAAGGATTCCACACTCCACGTACCCAGATACCTGTTAGAATCCACGGTTCAGGGAGCCCACTCAACCCCACCATCGGGCAGTGGGGTGTCCCTTAAGTCAATGAACCTGTCTTGGCTCAAGTCACCTCATGTGTACAATGGGCCTAATAATGCCTCTTCCCTAGAACTGCTCTGAAGATGAAATCAGATGATAAGGGTAAAGCATCTGATGTGGCACCTGGTGTAGGATGAAGGACACACGAAGCTTTTGTGATTGTTGTGCGCCTGAGCTTGACCTTTGCTGCTGGAATTCCTCTCTCACCATACTAGGTCCTCTTGAGTGTCTTATGATTTTTTGCATCTAATTCCTTCCACTAATCTCTGCTCACCCACAGCTCACACCTTAACCAAATGACGACATTCTACTTCTCCAAGTCTTGGTTCAAGAGTCACCTCCTCTGTGACGCCTCCCTGGTTCCTCCTGAAGTCTTCCTATAAGGAAGAGCCCTGTCATCTTTTCCTGGTTCCACTGTCAAGTTTATCACATAGGGCTCTAACTGTTGGCTAGCCTGACTCTCTCCCAGACTGAGTCCCTTGAACACAACGGCTCCATCTTTTCATTCTTGCATCTACACTTAGCATGCAGTAAGCACTTTTAAGAAATGGATAAAGGGATGCAGGTTGAAATAGAAGCAAGTCATTTTCATGACTCAAAAATGGACAACCAGTGAAGAAGCTGGAGCTACCTTTTAATGCTGGGGTTGGATTCACCATCATCCCTGTGAAGCTCCATTTCCCAGGAATAAAGTTAGTTTTGCCAGGTGTGGTGGCTCACACCTGTAATCCCAGCACTTTGGGAGGCTGAGGCGGGAGGATCACTTGAGGTCAGGAGTTTGAGACCAGCCTGGCCAACAATGGCAAAACCCCATCTCTACTAAAAATACAAAAATTAGGCAGGTGTGGTGGTGGGCACCTGTACTCCCAGCTATTCAGGAGGCTGAGGCAGGAGAATCGCTTGACCCGGGAGGAGGAGTTTGCAGTGAGCCGAGATCGCACCGCTGCACTCCAGCCTGGGCGACAGAGCAAGACTGTCTCAAAGAAAAAAGAAGAAAGTTAGTTTTGACCATTTGTTCTGGTAAGATCTGGGAGCTAGATTTAAGGAGCCCTGAACTTGGTGCATTTTCCTTACTTTCTTTTCTGCCTGCCCCCACCTGCCCATCCCCTGCTGACTAGGTTATTTTGTACATCCCCATACGAAATCCCTTAAGAATTGCGGGACATGACGCAGATGAAAAAAGAAATCCATTTTGGGAGGGGAGATGCTAGATGATGGAAAACCTGGGTAAATGCAGGAGAAGGGATCACATTTCAGAAGCTGGGGCCAGGGCCAGCCCTGCTGAGAGTTGGATTGCAGTAGCAGCTGGATGTGGGAAGGGAGGGTGGGGGGGACAAGATCTTAAATGGCCAGGGGTTAAGTCCTGTTGATGGCCCATGATTAAAACCAGGAAACACTGAGCTGTCTTGGGTGAATTGCCTGCCATGAGAGGAAAGGGGGGTTTATTAGCTAAGTTCCACTACAGAGATCATAAAGCCATGTCTTCAGATAAATCTACTACAAAGGTTTCCCAAAGTGGAGTCTCCAGGACACTCATTTCATGAGATGTTTACATGGGGACCAAAAGGGTGGCTCTGGTTAAAAAAGGTTCAGGAATGCTGCATATTATGGCTTCCTCTCTAATGTAATGCTTAGGATCAGCTGTGCACATTGGTCCAGCATTAAACCTCCCTAACTTTGTTTTACCCCAAATCTCCTTGGCCTCTGGTGGAGATCTCCAACACGCAGCAAGAATAGACAACAAGAGTGAGTGTCTAGGCTGCTCAGTTATGAGCAGCCTCCTGTGTTTCTCCCAGGGAGTTTTGCAAACATTTTCTCTTGTCTGTGATACAAAGAAGCCTGGGAAACACTAGGTCAAGGAATACTCTCTCAATCCTTTTTCTAGAACTAGCAAGGGCTAGAAGGGTACTGAAATCACCCTTGGCTAAGAACTGTGATTTTTTGTTTTTGTTTTAGAGACGGAGTTTCAGTCTTGCCCAGGCTGGAGTGCAGTGGTGCGATCTCGGCTCCCAGGTTCAAGCAATTCTCCTGCCTCAGCCTCCCAGGTAGCTGGGACTACAGGCGCCCGCCACCACACCTGGCTAATTTTTGTACTTTGAGTAGAGACGGTGTTTCACTATGTTGGCCAGGCTGGTCTCAAACTCCGGACCTCGTGATCCGTCTGCCTTGGCCTCCCAAAGTGCTAGGATTACAGGTGTGAGCCACTGGGCCTGGCCAGAACTGTGATTTCTTAATGCTGACCACTGTCCATGGTGAGTGCAGAGAAGGCATCCAGGTGAAGTGGGAAGGAAGATGTTCTACTTTTTGTTTTTTAGGTTCCCAGAAAATCCACATCACAGTGGCTGGGGCACTGGTCTAGGTGCAAGGCTCCATCTACCTGGTGTCCTTGGACACTCACGGTCCTGTGAGTTACAGCATCTGAAAGACATCTTCCAACCTTGGATGCCTCTGCTTGTTTGGTCAAAGCCTCCTTGGGGGCCCCTCAGTCCTTAGCCAGTCACGGCCAGTTAATTCTCTCCCATGAAAACAGCAGGAGGGCTATGAGGGCACTACAGCCTGGCTGATGCAGGCTTCCTTTGGGAAGGAAGAGTGCCATTCATGGTCTCTGGAATCTCGGGTTTCTGTAAAGATAAAGAGGTGACCATTGGCCCTCTGATGTGTGCTTAGCTTCTGTGGCATCCCAGGCTACAGGGGAGGAAGGGCAAAAGGACCTCATGATGTCTTCTCCCCACCATCCCCAGCAGTTGACCGGTGGCTGCCAGTGGGGTACCTGGGGGCCGTGCTTTTTCCTGCCCCGACCATGGAGTGTGGGTATGCCAGCCCTGGCTGAGTGAGGTACACTGAGCCCCCCATCAGCGATTTAAGCTCCATGTCTTGAGTATTTGCTATTGCCCAAGGGAAGAATAGGTCATCGGTCCAGTCAAAGCTTACCCCTTGCTCTGTGGACCTCTGTGCTTGGTCCTGGAAGGGCTCTGAAGTCAGGCTGTCCCTTCCGACGTCAGGGCAAAGCAATGAGGCTGTGGAGAGTGGAAGGCTGAACCACGGACTGAGGCTGTGGAGAGTGGAAGGCTGAACCACGGACTGAGGCTGTGGAGAGTGGAAGGCTGAACCACGGACTGAGGCTGTGGAGAGTGGAAGGCTGAACCACGGACTGAGGCTGTGGAGAGTGGAAGGCGGAACCACGGACTGAGGCTGTGGAGAGTGGAAGGCGGAACCACGGACTGAGGCTGTGGAGAGTGGAAGGCGGAACCACGGACTGAGGCTGTGGAGAGTGGAAGGCGGAACCACGGACTGAGGCTGTGGAGAGTGGAAGGCGGAACCACGGACTGAGGCTGTGGAGAGTGGAAGGCGGAACCACGGACTGAGGCTGTGGAGAGTGGAAGGCGGAACCACGGACTGAGGCTGTGGAGAGTGGAAGGCGGAACCACGGACTGAGGCTGTGGAGAGTGGAAGGCGGAACCACGGACTGAGGCTGTGGAGAGTGGAAGGCTGAACCACGGACTGAGGCTGTGGAGAGTGGAAGGCTGAAGCTGAACCATGGACTAACAGTGCAGGGTACCAGGTCCCCCGAGGAGGGGGATCCTAGACAGGCACTGACCCAGAGCCAAAGCTGTCCTGCTCCCTCCCCATTGGTGCTGTCTACCTGACCCATCTCTAATCTAGTGCTGGTTTCCATGGGGTACTTTTCAGGGTCTAGGCTATTAGGTAATTAGGGGCCAGTCTCCAGCTCTTCAACTGAAAAAGGCAGTGAAAGGCCAGGCTCCACCTTCTTCCTGAGGGCTGGGGCGTGTGCCTGGTATCCTCAGTACTGGCTGAAAACCCCAAGGGCTCCTGGCCATCTGCCCTCCTGGGGAATGCGATGGGAATTTATGAGCTGTGATCGTGTTCGTGTTTACTTCTCAGAGACTGATGACTTGTCCACACAGCCACATCCAGGGCCTGCTTCAGCTAAGAGTCTGTTTATTTGGGAGAACTTATCAAACCCAGACACAGGTTTTTTTCTGCTACTGAACCAAGACAGGTGGCCCTAGAGCTGACTCTCCTTGGATTGGAAAGAGCCGGGGGTGCGATTTAGTAAGACCTTGCTTCAAATGTGGTTGTGCCGCTTGCTATGTAGCTGTTTTCCTTTTTAAAGCAGAGATACTAATAATGAGAAAAAGTATGGTGTATTTGGTATGCCTTAAAGCCATTCAATGTCGACTGCAGTTGTTGCTACATATTGTCAGACTCAGTCAATAACCATATGTCCCCAAATAAATTCTCAGTTAATATTTTATTTGGTAAAAATATTATTGGAAAACCTATAAACAACAGATGACAAGCACAATGATACGTGTTTCTGCCAATTCAAGGATTGTCCTTCCTGGCTTGGTTACTGGCACAAGTCCTTGCAAACTTGCAAGTTTCAATAACTAGTCAGAGCAAAAAAAAAAAAAAAAAAATTTTTTTGACATAGAGTCTTGCTCCGTTGCCCAGGCTAAAATATAGTGGCACGATCTTGGCTCACTGCAGCCTCCACCTCCCAGGTTCAAGCAATTCTTCTGCCTCAGCCTCCTGAGTAGCTGGGACTACAGGCGCCCGCCACCATCCCCGGCTAATTTTTTGTATTTTTAGTAGAGACGGGGTTTCACCATGTTGGCCAAGCTGGTCTCAAACTCCTGACCTCCAGTGATCGACCTGCCTCGGCCTCCCAAAGTGCTGGGGTTATGGGTGTGAGCCACAGAGCCCGGCCAAGGGCAAAATTTATATGTGGAAGGCAGCAGATTACAGAATCCTCCCCAGTGCATAGTTGCGGTCAGCCCCTGTGACATGAATATTATCTGTGAGAATTTTAAATATGTCTGAATTACTGTTCCATTCTATAAATGACCACAGTTATTCTTAGTGACTTCTTCAACAGTTTGCTGTTCCATGTTTCTGGAAGGCCATTTCATGACTCTGCAAGGCAGGTTCATTCTCATCCTGGTTCCTGTGTCACCTCCGCAGATATGTTCCCTTGTCACCCCATAAGTCACCTCTCCTAATGAGGCCATTTCATAACCCTTCTTCTCTTCAGTGGCTTATAACATTGTTGGATTTCCTTATGAATGGCTCATTTGTTCTTTCTTCCACTAGACTAAAAATCTCTTGTTTTTACTGCCATAGCCCTAGAGTCTAATACTGTGCCTGACACACAGTAAGTACTCAACAGAGTCACTGCCCAATGAAATAACACATTGTAAAACTAATGCATGCTAATGGTTTTTTGAACATTATAAACTAATGAGAAATGGGAAAAAGTCACCTATAATCTCATCACTCAAAACTAGCATTTCTATTTTACTGGCATGATTTCTTAAACCTGGTTATAAACACTATATTTAACATTTTAAAAATATTTAAATTGACAAAATTTATATATATATTGAATGTGTACAACATGATCTGAAATATGTATACACTGAAATGGCTAATTAACAGATGTATTACCTTACCATTTTTTTTTTTGTGGTGAGAACACTTAAAATCTCCTTTTAACAATTTTCAAATACACATTGTATCATTATTAACTGTAGCCACCATGATGCCCATTAGATCTCTTGAAGTTATTCCTCGTAACTGAAACATTGTACCCTTTAACCAGCGTCTTCCAATATCTCCTTCCAAGTCTCTGGTAACCGCTATTCTACTTTTTGGTTCTTTTAGCTCATTTCCTTTCGATTCTACATTTAAATATTAATAAGATCCTATGTACTGGTGCCTGGCTTATTTCACTCAATATCCTCCAGTTTCATCCATTTTGTCACAAATAACAGTATATCCTTTTTTAAGGGTGCATAGTATTCCATTGAGTATATACACATCATGTTCTTTATCGATTCTTTCATTAACAGACACTTAGTTTGATTCCCTATCTCAACTATTGTAAATAATGCTTCAGTGAACATGGGAGTGTAGATATCTCTTTGACATACTGACTTTGGATGTATACCCAGTAGTGAGATTGCTGGATCATATAGTAGTTCTGTTCTTAATTTTTTGAGAAACCTCCATACAATTTTCCATAATTACTAATTTACATTCCCACCAAGTGCACAAGGGTTCCCTTTACTCCACATCCTCACCAACACTTGTCTTTTGTCTTTTTGATAGTAGCCATTCTAACAGTTGTGAGATGATATCTCATATTCATTTTAATTTGCATGTCCCTGATTAGTGGTGTTGAACGTGTCTAAATATACCTGTTGGTCATTTGTATGTTGTCTAGAGGTCTATTTAGGTCCTTTGCCCATTTTTTAATCGGGTTATTGGCTTTCTTGCTGTTGGGTGTTTGGTTTCTTTTGGTTATTAACCCTTTATTAGATGTGTGGTGTGTAAGTATTTTCTTCCATTTTATAAGTTGTCTTTTCACTCTGTTGATCATTTCCTCTGCTGGACAGGAGCCTTTTACTTTGATGTGATCCTATTTGCATCTTTTCCCTTTAGTTGCTTATGCTTTTGTGGCCATACCCAAAAAATGTTTGCCCAGACCAGTGTCATGAAGCTCTGCCCCTGTGTTTTCTTCTGGTAGTTTACAGTTTCAGGTCTACGTTTAAGTCTTTAAACATTGAGTTGATTTTTGTATATGGTGTGAGATGAGGGCCTAATTTCATTCTCTGCACATGGATACTCAGTTTTTCCGGCACCATTTACTGAAGAGACTGTCCTCTCCCCGTTGCCTGTCTTGGCATCTCTGTTGAAAATCCGTTGAACATACACATGGATTTATTTCTTGGCACTCTATTCTGTTCCATTGGTAGATTTCTGTTTTTAGGCCAGTGCCATCCCACTTTGATTACTATTGCTGTATAGTATATTTTGAAATCAGATAGTACAGTGCTTCTTTTTTTCCCCTCAAGATTGCCTGGCTATTCAAGGTCTTTTGTGGCTCCATATGAATTTTATGATTCTATATCTGTGAAAAATTCCATTGAGATTTTGATGGGGATTGCATTGAATCTGTAGATCACTCTGGTAGTATAGACACTTTAACAATATTCTTCTAATCTATGAGCATGGGATATCTTCCCATTTATTTGTATCTTCAGTTTTTTCCATCAGTGTCTTACAGTTTTCAATGTACAGTGGTTTCACCATTTTGGTTAAGTTTATTCCTGAGTATGTTATTATTTTGTAACTATTGTAAATAGGATTGTTTTATTGATTTCTTTTCCAGATAATTCATTGTTAGTGCATATAAATACTACTGATTTTTGTGTGTTGATTTTGTATCCTCAGACTTTACTGAATTTGTTTATTAGCTCTAACAGTTTTGGGTGGACTCTTTGGGTTCTTTTTGTGTGTAAGATCATGCCATTACACACAGGGACAATTTGACTTCTTCCTTTCCAATTTGGATGCCCTTTATTTCCTTCTCTTGCCTAGCTGCTCTGCATAGGACTTCCAGTACTGTGTTGAATAGAAGTGGTGAGAGTGAACATCTTTGTCTTATTCCTGATCTTAGAAGAAAAAGCTTTCAACTATTCACCATTGAGTACGATGTTAGCTGTAGGTCTGTCTAACGTGGCCTTTATTGTGTTGAGACACATTCTTTCTATACCTAATTGGTTAAAATTTATCATTAAAGGAAGTTGAATTTTGTCAAATGGTTTTTCTGCATCTGTTGAAATAATAAGGTTTTTGTCCTTCATTCCATTAATGTGATGTATCTCATTTATAGATTAGTGTATGTTGAACCATGCTTGTATCCCTGGGATAAATGTCATTTGATCATGGCAAATGATCCTATTAATGTGCTGTTGGATTCAGTTTACTAGTATTTTCTTGAGAACTTTTGCATCTATGTTCATTAGAGATTTTTGGCTTGTAACAGGCTTTTTATAGTGTTTTTGTCTGCCTTTAGTACCAGAGTGATGCCACGTACAGTGAGTTTGGAAGTATTCCTTCTTCAGTTTTTTGGAAGAACTTGAGAAGAATCAGTATACTTCTTTAAATGTTTGGTAGAATTTAGTAGCAAAGCCATCAGATCCTGGGATTTTCTTTGATGAGAGACTTTTTACTGCCAATTCAATCCTCTTACTCATTATTGTTCTGTTCAAATTTTCTGTTTATTCATGATTTAATCATGGTAGGTTGTATGTGTCTAGGAATTTATCCATTTCTTGTAGGTTATCTAAATTGTTGGCATATGATCGTCTGTGGTAGTCTTTTTTAGTCATTTGTATCTCTGTAGTATCAGTGTAATTTCTCCTCTTTCATTTCTGATTTTATCTGAGGTTTTTTTTGTTGTTGTTGTTGTTTTTGTTTTGCCTTTGGGACAGTTTTGCTCTGTCACCCAGGCTGAAGTGCAGTGGCGTGACCTTGGCTCACTCACTGCAACCTCTGCCTCCTGAGTCATGTGATTCTCCTGCCTCAGCCTCCCAAGCAGCTGGGACTACAGGCATACACCACCATGCCTGGCTAATTTTTTATATTTTGTAGAGCTGGGGTTTTGCCATGTTGACCAGGCTGGTTTCAAACTCCTGGCCTCAAGTGATCCACCCACCTTGCCTTCCCAAAGCACTGGGATTACAGGTGTGCATGAGCCACCACGCCTGGCCTGAGTCGTCTTTTTTTTTTACTTAGTCTAGCTAAAGGTTTGTCAATTTTGCCTTTTCAAAAAACCAACTCTTTATTTTGTTGATCTTCTGTATTATTTTTCTGCTCTCATTTATTATTATTTCCTTCCTTCTAACTTTGGGCTTAGTTTGTTCTTTTTGTAGTTCCTTGAGGTAACATTAGGTGTTTACTTTTTTGATGCAGGCATTCATTGCTATAAACTTCCCTCTTAGAACTGCTTTTGCTGCATCCCATAAGTTTTGGTATGTTGTGTTTCCATTTTCATTTGTCTCATGACACTTTAAACATTTTTTAATTTTTTTCTTTGACCCATTGGTGTTTAGGAACATGTTGCTTAATTTCTACATATTTGGGAATTTCCCAAAATTCTTCCTGTTGTTGATTTCTGGTTTCAAAGGATTGTGGTTAAAAAAGATACTGGGTAGGATTTCAGAGTTTTTAAATTTATTATCTATCCTGGAGAATTCTCTGTGTGCACCTGAGAAAAATGTGCATTGTGCTGCTGTTGGATGGAATGTTCTATGTATGTCTAGTGGTCCATTCATTAAATGTCTTGTTTGGGTCATTTATTTTCCTGATTTGTTCAGTTGTTTTTCTGTATTTTGTAGGGTGGGGTGGGGTCACTGACCTTCCTTAAAACAATTATTTTGAATTCTTTGTCAGGTAGCTCATAAATCTCCATATCTTTAGAGTCAGTTACTGCTGCTTTATTTTGTTCCTTTGGTGAAGTCATTTTTCCATGATTGTTCTTGTGGGTATAAGTTGGTGTTTGCACATTTGAGGAAGTAGAGATTTATTTCAGTCTTTGTTTCAGAAAGCCCTTCACCAATAGCCTCTCCAGAGATTCTGGGCAGGCTGTCTTGTGTGGTCATGGGTGGGTTTGCTACTGGAGTCTTTGGGTAGGCTGGCCTGGTGCCTGGATCCACTAAGGTGAACCTGTTAACTGGGACTGTGGAAGCCAGCCTGAAGCCTAGGTCCACAGAAACTGACAAGGTATTATAGTGGACTCTGACCCTGGATCTGTAGGGGCTGGCCAGACCCTGGGACAGACCTGGAGCCTCGGTCCATGAAGGCAACCCTTGCTCTTGGGACCATGGGTGCTGACCTGGCACCAGGGTCTGCTGGGTGGACCTGGGGCAGGTATGGAGCCTGGGTCCATGAGTGCTGAACTGGTACCTAGAACCATGGGGGCTGGTTTGGAACCTGGGTTCACAGTGGGTGGTCCTGGAGCCTGGGTCCTTAAGGACAGGCCTAGCACTCGAGTGTCCTGGGACAGGCCTAAACCCCTGGTCTGCTGGAGAATAGCGCTGCAGGGGCTGCCCTGGCACTGGGCAGGCTTGGAGACTGTCTTAAGATGCCAACCTGGGCTGGGCGCAGTGGCTCACACCTGAAAGCCCAGCACTTTGGGAGGCCAAGGTGGGCAGATCACAAGGTCAGGCGACCGAGACCAGCCTGGCCAACATGGTGAAACCCCGTCTCTACTACAAATACAAAAAATTAGCTGGGCACGTTGGCGCATGCCTGTAATCCCAGCTACTCAGGAGACTGAGGCGGGAGAATCGCTTGAAACTGGGAGGCGGAGGTTGCCGTGAGCTGAGATCACGCCACTGCACTCCAGCCTGGGTGACAGAGAGAGACTCCATCTCAAAAAAAAAAAAAAAACATTGCCAGGCTGGGGCCAGGGGTGCCAACCTGGTACTATGGTGGATTCAAAGCCTAGAGCCATGTGGACCAACCTGAGGCAGGAGAATCGCTTGAACCTGGGAGGCAGAGGTTGCAGTGAGCTGAGATTGTGCCACTGCACTCCAGCCTTGGTGAGAGAGAGCGAGCGACTCCATCTCAAAAAAAAAAAAAAAAAAATTTGCCAGCCTGGGGCCAGGGGTGCCAACCTGGTACTATGGTGGGCTCAAATCCTGGAGCTAAGTGGACCAACCTGGCTCAGATCTGGTCTGGAACCTGAAGTAAGCCTGAAGTCTGGGGCCACGACGACTGGCCTAGCACAAGGCTGGCCTGGAGGCTGGGTCTGTGGCTGCTGGCTTGCTGAGTAAGGCTACAGGGGCCTGTCTGGTGCTGGGGTGGACCTGAAGTCTGGAGCTATGAAAGCCATCTAAGTGCTGGAAGCAGTCCAGAGCTTGGGGCTAGTGGGTTGGGCCCGGAGACCAAGTCCATTGGGCAGGTCAGGTGCCAGAGCAGGCCTTTATGCGCAGTGCAAGGGTACCAGTCTGGAGTCTGGGGCTGTGAGGCCCTTGCATGGCACTGGGTTTTTCTGAGGCAGGCCCAGTGTAGGTCTGGGGCAAAGTCCAGAGCTCACTTCCCTTACCTTCCCCCAAGTGGAGAGGATCTCTCTCCATACTGTGCTGCTCGGGGTTGGGGAAGAGGTGATGGTGGAAATGTCCTTATTTCCATGCCACACTCAGATGCTGTAATCTCTCACCTGGTTTCCCTAGCTCTTGGGAAGGTGTTTTCATGTAGGGATAGTTGTGCAAACTGATTTTCTGCATGGGAGATGAGTGGTGAAGAGTCCTCTTTTGTCATCTTGCTGACATCCTATTTCTTGAAACGCAGTGTCTTTTAGTGCGAATTTTGCTTTCTAAAATGTACATGGTATAAAAACATTGCAACCCAAGTTTCATTATTCTAATGGCTGTAATAATTTCAGATGACTCTTTACCACAGTCCTTTTGTTGAGTCTGTGGGCTGTTACTGAATTTTGTACTTTTCTAAAGAATTTGACATGCCATCTTTTTCTTTATCAGGATTATTTCTTTAGGACTAACACTCAAAAGTGAAATTACTAGAACTTACGAACATTTCTTTGAATTATGGCTTTATGTTGCCAAATTGTTTTTTAAAAATGTCATACTGACTGAAGGTTTAATTTTTCAAATTTCTGAGTTTATCTAGAATCTAGTTGGGTATATGGTATGAAGGGAGTGTATAAAGCTTTTCCAAGTAACACTTCAATTATTCTCCCATATTTTATTAAATACGGGAGAATTTCCTACCCGTCTGTATTATTAGGATTCTTATGTATGCTAAGGTCTGATCGGACCCACCTTGTCCTGTTTAGCTATGGGTTAATAAGTACTCCAATGCCATATGACTTTTGTTAAATTAGTTTTATAATACATGATGTGATAGGATATTCCTTTTTCAAAAATTTCTTGGCCAACATTTTTTAAATACAGAAGGATTCTATAAAGATCTTCAAATATAGTATGAAACCTTTGCAGTTCCACACATGCTTTGAATGGATCAAACACTACAAACTTTATTAGACTGATCAGTTTCTATGCCCATTATTTTTCCTTAAAGACACTCTTGATTCCTTCTCTAATTCCTAATCAGAGAACAAAGTCATAAAATGTTATGCTTCATTCTGGATTTAACCTATAAAAGTCGCATTTTCCCTTCTTCTCATTACCTATCTAGAAAAATATGCACAGATGTTCAAAACAGGATGATCACTGAAAAAGTAGGAATGACTTTAAGGCCCATTCATAAGAGTACAGTTACATAAACTGCAGCCCATCCACCCTATGTAACACTATGTGCGATTAAAAAGATGGAAGGGGGAAGGCTTCCAACATATATTATCGAGTAGAAAAAAAAAGACACCAAGTTGGCCAAGCACTGTGGCTCACGCTTGTAATCCCAGCACTTTGGGAGGCCGAGGCAGGCAGATCATGAGGTCAGGAGATCAAGACCATCCTGGCTAACATGGTGAAACCCCTTCTCTACTAAAAAATACAAAAAAATAGCCAGGCGTGGTGGCGGGCGCCTGTAGTCCCACCTACTTGGGAGACTGAGGCAAGAGAATGGCGTGAACCCTGGAGGCGGAGCTTGCAGTGAGCTGAGATCGCACCACTGTACTCCAGCCTGGGTGACAGAGCAAGACCCATCTCAAAAAAAAAAAAAAAAAAAAAAAAAAAAGACACCAAGTTCTAGCACCATTCCTATAGTCTGATACCACACAGTTTTTAAAATGCCCACATAATTATTTTTTAAGGGTCTATGTATATGTGTGTAAAGGCCTAGGCTGGAGGGGTCTTTACTGTTAGAGTGAAAAGGAAGCTGTATTTTTACTTGCAATGCTTACATTTTTACACAGATCATGTATTTGTACATGCTTTGCTTGTGTAACTAGAAATCAGTACTATTAGCCAGGCGCAGTGGCTCAGGCCTGTAATCCCAGCACTTTGGGAGGCTAAGGCAGGCGGATCACTTGATGTCAGGAGTTTGCAACCAGCCTGGCCAACGTGGTGAAACCCTGTCTTTACTAAAAATACAAAAATCAGCTGGGTATGGTGTTTTGTGCCTGTAGTCCTAGCTACTTGGGAGGCTGAGGCAGGAGGATTTCTTGAACCAGGGAGGCAGGGTTTGCAGTGAGCTGAGATCGTGCCACTGCACTTTCAGCCTGGGCGACAGAGTGAGACTCTATCTTAAATAAAATAAAATAAAGAAAAAAAAATGAGTACTATTTTAAGAGTCATGCTCTTTGAAGGGATTATCAGCTCCTGGGCTGTATTCCTCTTGCAGTCGCCTTGATGCCTTTGCGCCTTGCAGCTCCGTCCATGCTCAGCCAGACTTGTAGCCCCACAGAGTGTCCGGGGTGGGTGGCGGGCTGGGCGTTAGCCCGAGATGGCACGCAGCTCCCAGGGAGATGTGCTATGACTAAATCCTTGCCCTGCAGGGATCACAAAACTTGGCAGTTGCCATTTTAGGTAAGAAAAGCTATGCTTAGAAAAGAGAGAGGGGGTTTGACCAGGGACTTGGAGCCTGATCATGAGTGGAATTGAGGCTTCCCAGCCACCAGGCTCAAAATCCATCTAGTGGGCCCAGAAGGGTTCTCAGCAGAAGGTTGTGTCCCATAAAAAAGGAGAAGCTGCTAAACATGCTAAGTGCATTAGTCTGTTTTCATGCTGTGGATAAAGACATACCTGAAACTGGGTAATTTATAAAGAAAAAGAGGTTTAACGGACTCTCAGTTCCATGTGGCTGGGGAGGCCTCACAGCCATGGTGGAAGGTGAAAGGCACGTCTTACGTGGTGGCAGGCAAGACAGAATGAGAGCCAAGTCAAAGGAGAAATACCTTATGAAGTCATTGGATCTCATGAGACTTATTCACTACCAGGAGAACAGTATGGGGGGAACTGCCCCCATGATTCAATTATCTCCCACAACTCATGGGAATTATGGCAGCTACAATTTGAGATGAGCTTTGGGTGGGGACACAGCCAAACCATATCACTAAGGCTTTGGACATCAAATGTGGACAGTTCAGGGTTGGTTCATGGCTGTGGCAGGGAGCAGTTATTTACCCAGGGCAGGAAGTTTCCTTGACTGAGGACTTTATCTTCACTACATTCTGGTGAGGGAGAAACCATTCTTTGAGAATTACTCTGTATTAGGTTGGCTCAAAAGTAATCGTGGTTTTTGCCATTACTTTTAATGGCAAACTCTAAAAGTTTTAAAAACTTTACAATGTTACTAATACCAGGCACTGTGTTAGAAGTTTTGAACACATACCTTATTAGATTCTGACATTCCACCCATACGGGAGGTTGTACCATTCTCCCTGTTTCGTGGATGATAAAAGTGAAGCTCAGAGTACTGACGTCACTTGCCTAAGTCCCCATGACAAGTGATGGAGCTTGAATTGGAAATCAGAAGGTCTGCCTCAAAAGGTAGCACTCCCATGCTCATAACCTCCATGGCAGACTGACTACCTCTAGGAAAACTTGAGGTCTTCAAATAAGAAGATTTATTTCTCAAACCAGGGGCTCAGGGAGGAGGGCAGGCTTCGGCAGCCTTGACTCCCCCTAACCCTCAGCAGCATATGAGAACATTCTCTTTGCAGAACAACTGTCTTCCAACTACTCTCAAGAAAAACAGGGGCAAGCTACATACATATTATGATATTTGACTGGGACATTGTGGTTTTAGTTACCAAAATATGAAACAACCTTTCCAGCTGACTGCTTTCTCATCTTCTTCCATAATCCCTCTTTTGCGAGCAGTCTGGGGATTCAATTTAAAATGAATTAAGGAGGCAATTGAGGAAGGACGTCAGCCCGAGCTTTTAAAAACTCACAGTTAATGAACGTCAAATGCCATTCTAGTCTGCAAGAAGGCAACCTTTTGACTTGTAAACTTTATACATCCTCTGTGCTGTCATCCGTCCCCAAGGCTGGCTGTGTACGTCTGTGGGGAAGGTCAGCCCGGGGCCCAGAGCCGGCCTGTGCAACTTCAGCAGCCAACCGCCTCCCCAACTCGTCCCAACGGTGCCCTCTGATGAACTTCAACCTGGAAGCTCCGTCTCACTGCCAGACTTCTCTGACCAGTGGAAAAGCCAGGCCTTATCTTTTTCAACTTTTTCAAAGGATTTCTTAAAAATGGTAGCAAAATATACATAACATAAAATTTACCATGTTAACCATTTTAAGTGTACACTTTAGTGTTAAGTACAATTACATTGTTGTGCAACCAATCTCTAGAACTATTTATCTTGCACAACAATTTTTTTTGCATTGTAGTTTAGACCATAAAACTTATTGTAGCCTTTTTTTTTTTTTTTAGACAGGGTCTAACTCTGTCACCCAGCTGGAGTGCAATGGCCCAATCGTGGCTCACTATAGTCTTGAAACTTCTGGGTTCAAGTGATCCTCCTGCCTCAGCCTTCCGAGTAGCTGGGACTACATGTGCGGGCCACCATGCCTAGCTAATTTTATGTAGAGATGGGTCTTGCCATGTTGCCTGGGCTGGTCTTGAACTCCTGTTCTCAACTCTCCTACCTCAGCCTTCCAAAGTGCTGGGATTACAGTCATGAGCCATTGTGCCTGACCGTATCTTAACTATTTCTAAGTGTACAATTCAGTAGCATTAAGGACATTCACATTATACAAACATTACCACCATGTATAGTCCAAGGTTTATCTCTGACTCTAATTCCTCTTATCATCTGTTCAGCTTCTGCCTTTACAGACTGGCTTCCACTTCTCCAGATGGTTCTTTGCTCTCTTAAATGAGTGCTTGTTTGTGAATCCAGTCTACAGCATAACCTGCCCATGCAGCACAGGCTCCCAAGTCACCTGCACTCGGACGGGCTGCTGCAGACCGGGGTGGGAGCTCCCATCTGTGCCAGTTCCCAAAAACTCCTAGCCCAGGCCCTGCGACCCACCCTCCCATCTGTGTCAGAAGATGCTTTGGAACCACATGCATGAGTTAGAATTGGCCCAGCACCTCCCTCGGCAGTTGACCCAACCCCCAGAAACCTATTCTCTCCTCCACAAAATGAGGCCACGGTTGTTAGGGTGGCTGTGAGAATTTAAGAAGAGGCTTATAAGGTCCCAGCATCTGGAAGGCCATCTTGGACATTAGCTGTCACATTCTATTCTAGACGACAACCTCCCCGTCCTTCCTCACTCCCTTCCTTCCCAGCCCTTCTTTCTGCAACATGCTCTTCTCCTTCCTGGACCCCTTCCCGCACTGCAGGAACCCAGGATGTTTATGTTATCCCCGGATGTGGTACACTGTAGGAATCTGGCTGTTTTTGGAACCTAACGAGCATCAATTTCTCACCTCTTCCCTTTGGTTGAGTCTGGCAGAAAATGCCCACTTAGATGTTGCATCTGATAGTATGGGATGTGCAGAAAGAGCTGCTTCCCCAAATGCCAATTTATAGCCTAGAAGAGGAGCCCGGGGCCTTCCAGACTCAGGAAAACATACTCTTGTTCTGACGCTTGCCAAATGTTCAGTATATAAACTTATGACATCCTTTCCTTCCCTCTCCCTTTGTGAGTGAGATAGAAGGCAATCCTTTGATGAACTGGAGTACATCACTTATTTTTAAAAGTCATTTGGGGGAAGACGACCATCTGGATGCTTAGAAAGCCTCACAACACAGGAAAGAAACTGGGTAGACAAAACCAGTTGGGCTTCCAGAGACTCCCCATGGACCCACCATCTGTAAGTTTAATCTTCCAGAAGGGAAAGGAATCTCTGGGTGCTGTTTGCCTGCTTGGGGAACACAGGTCAGCACACTTGGAGCATGTCATGTCTACGCTCAGAAACTTTCAAAGGCAACTGGAGGTCGCCATGAGATAGACGGTCATTATGTTTTCACAAATACCTGATTTACAGCCACCCTGAAATACTTGTTATTGCCTAAACATACCCCAAACATTACTTCTGAGTCTTTACTCCTGCTGCTTCCTCCTGGCATGCCCTCCTCACCAGTTTACGTAGCACCCTTGCATGGCCAATCTGATGCTACCTTCAAAAGCCACTCCTGGATCCCCTGACGGCCTGGAACCCCCCACCTCTGGCCTCCTGTGGCTCTTGGAACCTCCCTTTTTGCATTAATCCTGCAGCAGTTAGAATGGAAGCAATGATGTGATATTTTGTGATATGATACCTCGATGGGTCTTCCTTTGGCATATGTGTCACGGTCATTTATATCCTTTTTTTGTCCTCCATGCACCAGAATGAGCTCTGTGAAGGCAGCATCTGTGTTCGACTCTGGTCTGTGTCCCTCCCTACCCTGTCTCCATACCTGGAACTGGGCAGGTACTCAGTAAATTTTAATCACCTACACTTCGCAAGTCAATAATGCTATTCTGAGCATAAAGGTTTCAGACAACGTCCTCTGTCATGTGTATCTTTGCAAATATCGATAAGGACATCTGAACTTGGCACTCCAACCCTGCGCCTCCACCCACTCAGGAAATGGCCACACTTTGCAATGAAGCCAGGAGTGAATGGAATTTCCCCTTTGGTGGATGAATGAAACACTAAGTTTGGTGTGAATTTGTGAGCCCAGTTTTGTACCTTAAAGGAGACTGGCTTCAAATGCTATAGAATTGCCATGGTCTCAGTTTCTGCTTTAAGTACCTAGTATCATTAAAATAGTTTATGCAACCTTCTAAAGGAAGCTGAGTTTGGGGGGACCCTTCCCAATCTCCCTGAAATCTGTAAAGACTAAGAGCTGGACGTTCTCTAGTTGTAACTCTGTCTCTAAACCACTGAAACTTCTTGAGCTGCGTATGTGGAGGCCCTCTACGTGAGGCCCTTTGCTCTACAGTGTGCTTGAAGACATGGAGAGCATGGCACTGGTAGGTTGTAACCGCTTTTGAGCAGAAATGGCTCATTATGTTTTAGGAAATTGTGTGCTTGTGGGTTGAAGGAGAAATCCTAGAATGCTTTCTGAAGCAAATATGCGTTGCCAAAACAATTTAGAACTGTGTTGCCATGGAAGCCAATATGTCACGTTTCACTCAGTCTAAGAATATCTAAACTCTAATGATTCTGAGAATAGATGAAGTGGAACAGCCAGGTGCGATCTCTACATGAAGCCCAGGGTTAACATCCATTTTCTAGTTCCTAATCCACTGTCTATGAATCTCTCAAAATCCACGACTTCTTCCTCTGAATGTCATTTGGGGAACATGGGCTCTCCAACTAGAGCATCTGTGAGGCAACTCCTCCTCTTCTCCCATCCAGGTAGTCACCAGGCCTGACCCTGCTTAGCTTCCAAGATCTGACGAGATCAGGCGCATTCAGGGTGACACGGCCGTAAGTGACTCCTTTTCTTTTGTCGTGTTCTGTGTGTACATAAATGCTTGTGAGACTCTCCAAATACGTGGTCAACTTGGGCCTCGTGAGTTTGAGAGACAGTGAAAAAAAGAATGGAAGAAAATAAAGTGAGAGCAGTTAGAGATTTTCTATGAAGACTTACAGCTGTGTGAAGTGAAATTGATGTGGCAGTGGTGAGAACCCATGGGGAACAGGTGGAGACAGTGGATTTAACCTCAAGTTCCAGAAGCTCTGTGTGTTGAAGGAGAGGGGGCCACCAATACCCTACAGAGTAAAGGCACATTTCAGAGGCAGAGGTGTTCTGAATGAAGCACATGGTCAATTCCAGAAGAGCCCAACTGGGGACCAAAACCTGTGGGTCAGACTGGTGGGCCTCCCTCAGGAAGTAGGCACGTGGGGAGTGGGGTCTGGAGAGAGGAATATGAAGGAGGGGTGCTGAGAAATCCAGCCAGTGGGAGAGCTGTTAAGGTCCCCAAACTGGGCTTTACTCTTGACCTCTTTGGCTTATATTCAATAGGTAACCAAACTTAGTCAAAAAAAAAAATCAGGATCTCCTTTTCCCTCTTTAAAGTCCTTTGTGGGCCATTAATTTCAAAACTGACATCTCTTGAGTTGCATATTTCGAGGCCCTCTAAGTAACTTCTCGCCCAGCGAAGGCAAACCCTCCGCAACTCCCAGCAAGTGGCCAGGCTGCTTGAATGCCCTGTGGCGAGACACTCTGACCCTGCCTAGCATCCAAGTCACTTTTAAAACATGCACAACTGTCTATCCCAAAGGTAAACCTTCTGTGTATCTTAAAATATAACATACATGGTTTTAACTCCTGTCTCTGGAGTCACACAGAATAAATCCATCTCTTTTCCAAGGTGGCATGCCAAAGCTGTGCACACAGCCATTGTGTCTTCTCTAAGTCCTCTGTCCCCATGTAGTCATCCCTGGATCATTTCTCACATTACATTTTTCCCAAAACATCTAACTCCACATCTTACGAAATTCTCCAGTTCATCCTATTGTGATACCCAGGGCTGAACCCTGTGCTTAAGGGATGATCTGACCAGGATTGTTATAGCTCAAACTTTATGTATGAGGCAGAAAAGAACAGGCAGAGCAAAAACTGGGGTTTGCCACAAGCCCTGGGAGGCTTTATTGGGCCACAAAGGCAGAATTTGTAGGGGCAGTTGGGTACTTGAGATGCTATGCCCAAGAGGAGAGGCTGGGTAGGAGCAGAGGGACTGCTGGCTGTCTGCTGACCCAGCTGGCAGGAGTGCAGGACAGTGCTCAGTCCTGGGTCGGGACTAGAATACTGGAAAGAGTGAAAACAAGTGGATAGTCAGGAGCAGAAACCAAAGGATCCATGGAGGATGCTGGAGGACACAAGTAGAGTGTGAAGACAGCTGGGATTTGGTCATAAAAAGCTGCTCTCTACTCCATGGACTGAGTTGTATGTCTGCTTGTGATCATCAACTCAGCTTAAGAAACTGACATAACCCAATTATATATATCTCATACAGGCCAAGAACTGTGGTTGAGCTAAACTTAAGAATGGCAGGCAATAGGGGCCTTAGCTATGAGGGCCAGAGACAAACAGGGCTGGCATGGTGCCCACGCTAGGGTGCCTTATTTATGATGTATTAGATTTGTGCCCCAGGGAGCACAAAGAATGGCATTTCCTAGATTTCTATATCTGTCCATATGGAGAGGGCCTGCTTTCCTTGCTGTGTATCCTGTTGTTCTACTGGGCAGGAAAAGTCAAATAAGAGACGGGACAAATACAAAATATTAAGATGGTAGACTAAACAACTAAATATAAATGGACTAAACACTAGTAAGTGTACAGAGATCAAAGCAAGACTCAACTGTTTACGTATACAGGCACAAATAGGTTGAAAGCAAAAGGACAGAAAAAGTTACATAGGTATATCATGTAAACACTAAACATAAGAAAGCTTGTAGGGCTAATATTGATATCAGGCAAAGTAGACTTCAGAACAACATTAAGTATTACTAGAGAAAACAGGATATTTCATTGGAGGTCAACTCATGAAAACATTATAATCATAAACTCAGAGCATTTAGCACTGTGGGCATTAGAAAGATGAATAAAATAGTTATTACTCAAACGATTTCTATCTTGCAAAAAAAAGGGGGATGTTAACACTTTTAGAGTAGTATATTAGCAACCAAGAAAGAGGTCCCAAGATCCTGATATTTACCAGCTCCTGTTTTCCATCTCCCCCCACAAAAAGAAATTATTTTTAAAATGGAAATTTCCAAACACACATAAAAGTTGAGAGATGAGTGTAGTGAACCACTCACCAAGCCATTACTACAAGCATTCCTAGCATTTTTGCCTCTTATTTCATCTGCTGGCCCTTCCCCAACTATTTTTTGCTATAGCATTTTTAAGGAAATGTCAGATACCACCTGTAAATACTTTAGCATGCATCTCTCTAGCTGATAACATTTTAAAAAGCATAACCATAATACCATTACCTCACTTAATAATTGCTCAAAACTAGCTAATACTCAGTACAACTGCCTCACAGATTTCTTTTTTATAGTTTGTTCACATCATGATTCATATAAGGTCCATATATTTCACTGATTGTTAAAGCTCCAGAGTCTCTTTTATAATATTTTTTGTTGTTTACTTAAGGCCCCTGATTTCTTACAAGAAACTGGGTCATTTATGCCACAAATGGCAAAAAAAAAAAAAAAAAAAAAAAAAAAAAAAAAATTTTGACTAAATGTCTCTTCTAGAAATAATTATGACCAATGTGAAAATAAAAAGCAATAATGTAGATGCTGAGGAGTGAATTATCTAATACACACTTTGTCCCAAAACACTCCAAAGGGATTGCATCTCATTTCCTAACAAATACACTGAACCTATTGGGGTTAATTTGAACCACATTAGAAGTCTATGAATCCCATTAGAATCATCTGGAGCAGAAACTTTTTTCAATTCAATTTCAAGTGAAATTCAGTCTACATTTGAAAAGTACTAACAAGATGTATAAATTCTGTCAATCTCAAACTACATACACAGTCCAGAAATGGAATTGCAATGGAGAAAGGACTTCAGAGGCCCCCTGGGTAACAGATGAACATTGCCAAGTCATAAGTAATTATCTAATTTTCTTCTAACCTCAAGGCATGCTGGGGCATATGGGAGTTGTCAGGGAATGCAGGTGTGCACACCCAGGGCCTCAGCATGTTACAACACCAAGGAAAAGGAAAAGGAAAAGCCAAGGAAATGGCAAAGCAATGCTGTTCAAATAAAACTTAATGTAGACAGGCCCAGAGTTTAGAGGAGGTGATTATACCAACTGTGGCTGAAGGCATCTGAGGTTAGTCAGTCAGTACTACAGGGAACCATTTCCCTCCAACTCTCACCCCCACCAAATTCAAACTTCATTCTTTCTTAAGCTTGGAAAGCCAGTATCTTGGGAAGAAAGGGTTCAAAAAGCCCCAGGCACAAGAGAGAAGAAATACAATCAACAATACAACAAAAAGAAAGAGAAAGCATGGGATGATTTCTTTTTCCCAGTAGTTTTCTGTTAAATTTCCCTCCAGCCTTTTTAGGAATTACAATACTTAACGCCCTCAATAGAATACATCAGCAGTTGGAGAAGTGAAGCAATACCAGCTCATGATCAGTGATCCATTTTCTTGTCTCTTGGCAGGGCTGCACTGAGCCACCAGAGTTGTCTCTTCAACAAGAGAGGTTTGATCATCTCAGTAACCTTCTTCTGGGACTCCTGTTAGACGTGTATACTTAATACCATCAGCTGAGTCGTAACATTCATCCAAGTCAACTGACCTCCCAGCCTGCCCACATTGCCTCCCTGCAGGAAGTGATTTTGCACACAGAAGCCCCTGGTGGGGTACAGTGGAGTGTGAAGTGTCTGTTCTGGGACCACAGTTCCATCCCTGGAGCAGCGATTGTAAAGCATCGTTCTCCTGTTCCAGTATCTCTCCAGAGACACTCAGGTCTCTGTCACAGGATCACCATCGTTAAAGGTATCTGTCGCTCTGTCTGGAAAGGTGTCTTTCCAGGGGAGGAAAGAGCCAGCTTTGGAGGCACCTGGTTGACTTCAACTAGAGGTAAGGATCTGGGCAACAGGGCTCACCAGACTGAAGGGATGAATTGAAAGTTCAGCAGGTGGCTCACGCCTGTAATCCCAGCACTTTGGGAGGCTGAGGCGGGTAGATCACGAGGCCAGGAGATAGAGACCATCCTGACCAAGACGGTGAAACCCCTCCTCTACTAAAAATACAAAAATTAGCTGGGTGTGATGGCAGGCACCTGTAATCCCAGCTACTCGGGAGGCTAAGGCAGGAGAATTGCTTGAACCCAGGGGGCGGAGGTTGCAGTGAGCCGAGATCGTGCCATTGCACTCCAGCCTGCGTGACAGAGTGAGATTCCATCTCAAAAAAAAAAAAAAATCAGAATAGACCCTCCTGCCTTCCTCTATTTTTGTGCCCTGTCATGTTAGAACCTCTGTCTTCTCTTTAAGTCACCAGAACAAGGTGCCAGGGCTGCATTCTCTCAGAGGCTGCAGGGACTCTGATGAGGGCCTTTCACAGAAGCAGCTTGTGAGTACTTAGCGAGATGGCTACCTCTGCCTCAATGGCTCTATCACTCATTCTGTGAAGCGCAACTCTTCCTTTTGATAGACAACACCCCACAAACCCAGATACGGGTTAGAGTCCACAGGGAATGGAGCTCACTCTGCCCCCTCTCTGCCACAGATTTTCTTTCTCACTCACTACCACATGCCACTGGCCTCTCCAGTCACCCCTCACCCTCCCTGCTTCCCCAGGCCCTTCCCCACAGGTCCAGCAGGTCCAACATATCCCAAAGCCGAGCGCATTGAAGACAATTCAATACCACTTGATTCTAAGCTGGTCACCTTTACTTCTTGAGACTATTTAAACGGGGAGCTATGATGCTAGTTTAATGCAATGGTTGGGGTGGATGATCAAACAAATGGAAATGAGAGGTGTTTGAAAATGGTAAGATGCTGTATCAAAGCAAGCTAAGAAATCAAAGTGGGAGTGGGATAAGGTACTATTAATATAACAGAAGGCACAATCAGAGAAGAGTTAGAACTGGAAAAAATTTGCTGTTTTTGATCTGGCCGTTGAAATTTCTTTTTTTTATGAGTAGATGAAAGTAAACAACATCAGAAAAAAGTCTACAAACAGAAAAATGATAGTTGTATTTTAGAATAACATTGCAGTTCATGCATCTATATATGATAATGGGAGATGCTAGTTGGGGGTTTCCTCTGTTTTCCATAGTTGCAGGGTTGAAGCAGAAGATCCTAATGTTCTCCAGCTCATGGTCTAGGCACAATTTCAGCCAAATTATTTTCATCAAATAGGTTTCTAATCTTTATAAAAAGCTGTGCAGGACAAGAAATTGTACAGTTTCTCTAGGAAATGATGTATTATTTTTACATTTCTTTTCTATTTTGTGATAATAGGTCACTGACTTGCACTGTGCCCTCAAAAACATGTGTCAAAAAAGCATTTAGCAGACATTTAATAGTGATGAATATAATCAGACATTATTTTGAGGGACAGTGTCACCTAATTTCTGTTGACTCATATTCTGAACAATGGAAAACATTCTTTTCCCATGCTTGGAACGAGAGTTCCCCTTGATTTACAAATGTTTCTCCACGTTATTAGTAAGAGGTTTACGTGACTTAAGAATATGGGATGTCATTTTGGTCATTTTGAAACACGTGGGGCACAATAGTCTTCTTTGTGCAGCTAACAACTGTGCTAGCAAACAGTGGCTGCTTCCATTGGGTTAACAGCGGATACCACATTCTAGAGCACTGATTCTCAACTGCTGGCAATTCCATTGCCCTGGGGACAGGTGGCAGTGTTTGGAAATACCTTTGGTTGTGATGACTTGGGGAGCTATGCTCCTAGGTCAGTGGGCAGAGACCAAGGATGCTACTAAACATCCCACAATGCATAGGACAGTCTCCCACGACAAAGAATCGCCCATTGCCAAACGTCAACGGTACTGAAGTCAAGAAGCTAGGGTACCTGGAGCATAGAGCACAGGAGGGGCTTGAGAGATGTCTGTCCCAGGCTCTGGTCCAGATCTCACTTTTCACAGTGATGGTCACAAATTTACTTGGCCGGCTGTGGTGGCTCACACCTGTAATCCCAGCACTTTGGGAGGCCGAGACGGGAGGATCACCTGAGGTCAGGACTTTGAGACCAGCCTGGCCAACATGGCAAAACCCCGTGTCTACTAAAAATACAAAAATTAGCTGGACATGGTGGCCTTTGTCTGTAATCCCAGCTACCTGGGAAGCTAAAGCAGGAGAATCACTTGAACCCAGGAGGCAGAGGTTGCAGCGAGCCGAGATCATGCCACTGCACTCCAGCCTGGGCCACAGAGTGAGACCCTGTCAAAGAAAAAAAAAAAAACAAAAAAAAAACTCTGACAAGTTTACTGTATTCACAAGACTTTAGGAATGGTGTCCACTCAAAATGCAGCAATAAACTTTTACTTTCTAATCAACTATTTACAATGTACAGCAGATGGGGTGGAATGGGACTCAACCTTCTTCTGGGGTTAATTCCTCCAAAACAGAGACTGGAGAGCTAAAAACTACATTTCCCAGACTTCCTTGTATTGACCCTTCTGAATGAATTTAGAGTCCATCCATCAGATGCTGAAGATCTGAAAGGTGGAGACCAGCTTTCTGCTGCACCAGCTATTGCTCCTCTGTTGTAGAAGCATTGGGTTTTTCTATAGCTGCTTTTGGCAGACGCCGTGGCTCACCTAAAGGGCTGAATCAGTGGTGTTCTGAGAGTCATTCCTGCAGGTCACCTAAAGTTTTTTTCCTCTTGCCCTTCTGACAAGTTTGTCTGACCAAACTTCTCTAATATTTTCTGCTGAAAATACTTAGACTCATTACTGTTTTCTGTAACAGAACTGTGGTAGATATAGCCAGAGATTCTAAACTGTCCACATTTCAAGAATTACGTCCTGTGTGTTTCCTCCATGCAGGGGTTCTGAATCTGGGGTCTCTACTACCCAAAGGACCTGTAAGTAAAATTCAGAAGATTTGTGGATTTAGGTGGGAAAATACTACTGTATATCTATCTATCTTTCTATCTATATAAACTCTTTTAGGTTCACAGCAAAACTGAATGGAAAATACAGATTTCTCATGTACCTCCTATTCCCACATATGTGCAACCTCCCCTACTATGGATGTCCTGACACTATTGAGTCTTCCTATCCATAAACATAGGCCGTATCTCCATTCGTTTAGTTCTTTAAAATCTTTGGAACATCACACACCGGGGCCTATCATGGGGAGGGGGGAGGGATTGCATTGGGAGTTATACCTGATGTAGATGACGAGTTGATGGGTGCAGCACAGCAACATGGCACAAGTATACATATGTAACAAACCTGCACGTTATGCACATGTACCCTAGAACTTAAAGTATAATAATAATAAAAAAATTTAAAAAAATCTTTCTTCAGAGTTTTGTGGTTTTCCTCATGGAGATCTTGTAAATATTGTTAATTATTCTTAAGTAATTCATTCTGGGGAGGTGCTAGTATAAATGATGTTTTTAATTTCAAATTCAAATTGTTCCTTGCTAGTAGTTTCTTGACCTATGATGGAGTTACAGTTTATGATGGTTTTATCAGAACATAAGTAAAAAATGCATTTAATATACCTAACATAGCATCATAGCTTAGCTGACCTTAAATGTGTTCAGAACACTTACACTGGTCTACAACTGGACAAGATCATCTAACACAAAGCCTATTTTATTAAAAAGTGTAGACTATCTCACATAATTTATTGAACATTGGAGTAGAGTTTCCATTGAATGTGTATTGTTTCAACATCATAAAGTTGAACCATCATAAGTTGGGGACCATCCACAAGAAAGCAATTGACTTTTGTCTGTTACCTGCATATGCATGTAATCTTGCTACAATTGCTTATTAGTGTCAGGAGTCTTTTGCTATTTGGGTGATAACAACCATGTTATCTACAAAGTTTTATATCCTCCTCCTCAATCTGTATTCCTTTGATTTCTTTTTCTTGTCTTGTATTAGCTACAATAGAACTTCCAATATGATGTTGAAAAGCAGTTCTGACAGAGACATCCTTGCCTTGTTCATGATCTTAGTGGGAAAGCTTCGGGCTTCTCACTATTAATTACAATGTTAGCTTTAGGTTTTTTTGTAGGTGTTCTTTATTAAGTTGAGACAGTTCCCCTCTACTCAGAGTTTGCTGAGAGTTTTCTCATTATGAACAGGTGTTAGATTTTGCTGAATGCTTTTTCTGCATCTGTTGATATGATCATGTGATTTTTCTTCTGTAGCTTATCATGATGGATTACACTAATTGATTTTTGAATGTTGAACTAGCTTTGCATTCCCAGTTTAAATATCGCTTGGCCATGATGCACCATTCTTTTTATGTACTGTGGATTTGATTTGCAAACAGAATCATGTTGATTTTTTTTCATCTAGGTTCATGAGATATGAGTCTATTGTTTTCTTGTAATGTCTTTGTCTGGTTTAGGTATTAGGGGAGTGCTGGCTTGTAGAATGAGTTAGGAGATATTCCCTCTACTTCTACCTTCTAGGAATTGTAGGGAACTGGTACAATTTCTTTCTTGCATGTTCAGTAGCATTTACCAGTGAATCCATCTGGGTCTGGGGCTTTGAGTCTGGAAGGTTTTAATTATTGTTTCAATGTCTTTAATAGATATAGGTCTATTCAGATTCTCTTTCTTTTTACATGAGTTTTAACAAATTGTGCCTTTTAAAGAATTGGTCCATTTCGTTGAGGTTATGAGATTTGTGGGCATAGAGTTGTTCATAATATTCCTTTTCTTTTTTTTTTTTTTTTTTTTTTGAGACAGAATCTTGCTCTGTTGCTCAGAGCGACAGAGTGCAGTGGCATGATTTCGGTTCACTGCAATCTCTGCCTTCTGGGTTCAAGAGATTCTTGTGCCTCAACCACCAAAGCAGCTGGACTACAGACATGCATGACCATGCCAGGCTAATATTTTGTATTTTTAATAGAGACGGGGTTTCATCACGTTAGCCAGGCTGGTCTCAAACTCCCAGCCTCAAGTGATCCACCCGACTCGGCCTCCCAAAGTGCTGGGATTACAGGCGTGAGCCACTGTGCCTGGCTGTAATATTCTTTTATTATCCTTTCGATGGCCCCTCTTTCATATTTGATAGTAAATAACATGTCTTTTTTTCTATAATTAACCTGGATAGAGGCTGATTTTATTGATCTTTTCAAAGAACCAGCTTTTTTATTTTCTGTTTTCAGTTTCATTGATTTCTGCTCTAATTTTTATTATTGCTTTTCTTTTGCTTAGTTTGAATTTAATTTGCTCTTTTTGTTATAGTTTCCAAAAGTGGAAGTTCAGGCCACTGATATTAGATCTTTCTTCTTTCCTAATATATGCATTTCATGCTATACCTTTTCTGTTAAGTTTTATTTTCACTACATCCCACAAATTCATAAGTTATATCTTCATTTTCCTTTAACTGAAAATGTTTTGAAATTTTTCATCATTTCTTCCTTGACCTATGTATTATTTAGAAATGCCTTGTACAGTCTCCAAGTATTTGGGACTTTTCAGATATATCTGTTACTGATTTCTAGTTTAATTCCATTGTCGTCTGAGAGCAGATATTACATGATCTCTATTCTTTTTGATTTAAGATATGTTTTATGACCCAGAATGTGATCTATCTTGGTAAATGCTACATGTGAGCTTGAGAAGAAGATGCAGCCTGCTGTTGGTGGGTGAAGGAGTATGTAGGTGGCAATTATATCCAATTGACTGATGGTGCTTTTGGGTTCAAGTATGTCTTACTGATTTTCAGCCTACTGGATCTGTGAATTACTGATAGAGGGGTTTTGATGTCTCCAACTATGACAGTAAATGCATCTATTTTTCCTTGCAGTTCTATCAGTTTTTGCCTCGTATTTTGATGATCTGTTGATAGGCACATAACATTAAGAATCATTACGCCTTCTTGGAGTAGTAACCGCATTATTACGTAATGCTGCTCTTTATATCTGATACCTTTTCTTGCTCTGAAGTCTGCTCTATCTAAAAGTAATATAGCTACTCCTGCTTTCTTTTGATTAGTATTGACATGGTGTAGTTTTGTGCATCCCTTTATCTATTTGAGACAGGGCCTTGCTCTGTTGCCCAGGCTGGTGTCAAACTCCTAGGTTCAATCTTCCCACCTCGGCCTCCCAAAGTGTTGGGATTACAGGCATCAGCCGCCATGCCCAGTCTCATTTTATTATGTTACCCACACTGGAGTGCATTGGTGCAGTCATGGCTCTATACCATTATGTAACAAACGCCTAGGCTCAAGCAGTCCTCCTAAGTAGCTGGGACTACAGATGTGTACCACCACACCTGGCTTTTTTCTTTAAGAGACAGGGTCTTGCTATGTGGCCCTTGCTGGTCTCAAGCAATCCTCCCACATCTGCCTCCCGAAGTGTTGGGATTGTAAGTGTGAGCCACCATGCCTGGCCTGTGTCTTTATATTTAAAGTGAGCTTTTTATAGACAACATATATTTGGGTCTTGTTTGAGACCGAGTTTTGCTCTGTCACCCAGGCTGGACTGCAGTGATGCAATTTCAGCTCACTGCAACCTCCATCTCCTGGGTCCAAGCGATTCCCCTGTCTCAGCCTCCCAAGTAACTGGGACTATAGGCATGAGCCACTATGCCTGGCCTTGTTTTTTGATCCATTATGGCAATCTGTCTTTTAATTGGTGCAGGTAGATGACTAAAATTTCAAAGTGACTATTGGTATAGTTGGATTAGTGTTTCATATCGGTTACTGTTTTCTATTCATTACCCTTGTTCTCTGTTCCTATTTTTTACTTCCTTCTGTGGTTTTAATTTAATTGAGCATTTTATATGATTTCATTTTCTATTTCTTAGCATATCAATTATACGTCAACTCTTTTTTATTGGTTGTCCTAGAGTTTGCAGTATACACATACAACCAATCCAAGTACACTTTCAAATAACACTATACTGCTTCACAGGTAGTACAAGTACCTTATAATAACAAGATATTCCTAATTCCCCTGCTGTCCCTTGTATCATTGCTGTGATTCATTTCATAAGCATCTACATTGTCACTATTCTTTTGAACAAACTTGTCTTGAGTTACTCATTCTCAGATGCCCAAGTTTCTGACCTGTATAATTTTCCCCTCTCTGAACAACTTTAAACATTTCTTGCAATGCAGGTTTACGGGCCAATGGTGACCTCGGTTTTTGTTTATTTCTCCGTTTTTGAAGGATAATGTCACAGCGTACAGAACTGTAGGGTTGTTTTTTTCTCTCAGCACTTTAAATATTTTCCTGTCCTCTCTTCTTATATTTTTGCCTCTATATGTAAGCTGTTTTCTTTCAAGAATTTTTTTTTTCTTTTTGAAACAGGATCTCGCTGTATTGCCCAGGCTGGAGTGCAGTGGGTATGATCATGGCTCACTGCAGCCTCAGCCTCCCAAAGTGCTGGGATTACAGGGTGTTGAGCCACTGTGCCTGGCCACTTTCAAGATTTTATCTTTGATTTTCTGAAGTTTGAACATGATATGCCTAGGTATAGGTTTTTGGCATTTAACTCCAGCAGGTCAGATTCTGGTTAAACAGTTTCTCCTAAGGTCTTCTAAGACCAGGCGCACAGAGGCTCATGACTGTAATCCCAGTGCTTTGGGAGGTGCCAAGGTGGGAGAATCTCTTTAGGCAGAGTTTGAGACGAACCTGGGCAACATACTGAGGCCCTCATCTGTACAAAAAAGTTTTAAAAACTATTAGCCAGATATGGTGGCACATACCTGTAGTCCCAGCTACTCAGGAGGCTGAGGTAGGATGGCATGAGCCCAGGAGTTTGAGGCCAAAGTGAGCTGTGATTGCACCTGTGAATAACTACTGCACTCCAGCCTGGGTGACCTAGTGAGATCCTGTCTCAACGAACTAAAGAAATAAAACTCAGAAAGCTAGGGCACATGTCAAAATGGTTCCATTTCTTTCCTCCTGGCAGCACGAGGGGACCTGTATGTCACATTCACTTGTAGGACCTGGTAGAGCTTCTGGAGGTAAAACTCACAAAAGCCTAAGTCTGGGGGCTGGCCCAATGGCTTGGATGTTTTTTGGTTTTTTTTTTTTTACCCTGAGAGCCTCCCACAGTTCTGCCTTTCCTACCCTGATACTGGTTCCCACAGGCGTTTCTGCTCAGGGAAGTTACGACCCTGTATCCGCCCGCTTGATTGATCTAAGAGGAGCTGATTTCTCAGCTTGCTCAACCTATTTATTGTTAGGACAAAGTTGTGACTTCTAAGCCCCTTACAGGCTGCACTGGAAACTGGTGGTCTCTATTTATTTTCACTCATCTCCAACTTAGAGCATTTCCTTTTAGTATGTGTGTGGCTATCAAACCACCAAAGTACTAGCAGTACCTGAGATGTTGTCACCAGAAGACATCAGATATCATCACGTCACATTCTATCTCAATATAGTGTGTTTTTTGCTTTTTTTTTTTTTTTTTTTTTTTTTGTGAGACAGGGTCTCACTCTATTACCCAAGCTGGAGCGCAGGGGCGTGATTATAGCTCATTGCAGCCTCGACCTCCTGGGCTCAATCCATCTTCCCATCTCAGTCTCCCAAAGTGCTGGGATTGAAAAATATTCTGAAAAAGAGCCCATAAGCTTCCTCAGACTATCAAAGAGCTCTATGGCACAGAAAAGTTTAGTTGCATAGGGACACTGTGTGTGACTCAGAATAAGCTCATTCATAGCTTGTTGGTCTGGCTAAGAGAAAGCTGATGCCTTGTGGAAAACATGTTCATTGTCCTGGCTCAGATGGAAGGCCACCATGGTCCCTTTACAAGAGTACTTTTCCAATGTCTGCCATCATTAAGCCACTATTTGGCACCGCATGGAAACTCGGAGACAGTCTCCCTGTGTCTCAGTCATCACCCAAGATGTTGGTCCCTTTGGTCTTCCATCCTTGGCCCTTGTCCAATTTTCTGTGTTCATTCTTACGCCTTCAACCCAGCATCCTCCAAATTCCCCTCCCTCTGAAATCCCTGGAACTCTGCAGTATAGAAAAGAAGTCCCCCAAACATCTTCAACCTACATGGAATTCTCTCCATCTGCCTGCCTCCTTGAAACCTGGCTCCTTCCCAAAGACACAGCTTCCTTGGCCCTCAGCCTTTAGGGTTGGAAGGAGGGGTTAGCATTTTCCTCCCTGAGCAATGTTCCAAACGAACTTCCATCCACAGAGAGGAACACTTCAGTTTTCTAATTGTATCACCATCTACACCTCTTCATTTGGTCACTGCTGGCTTTCTGATCACCAGCCCACATGTTCAATACTTTTAGCCCCCAGTCCTCTTGTCATTGTAGCAATGACATCAGTAACCACATGGAGAATGCATCCGGCACTGGCTGCCACACTTGGCTTTAGCTTTCTCCTGTGGCTATCCCCACTGCTATGTCATCAGCTGGAACTATTCCACTTTAAACTTCTGCATGCCCTTTGGACCACAACCTTCTAGAGGCACTGCAGTATAGCATGAAAAACTTTGGCTCTGATGCCTAGGTTTGAATCCCAGCTTTGCCATGTACCTGCTAAGAGACCTTAGACAAGTTAATCATTCCATGCTTATAAGATGTGAATAAAAGTAGTCCTATCACAGGGAGTTAATTGAGTTAATGTGCAAAATACAGAATAGTGCTTGGCACACAGGCTTCCATTACTATCCTTCCTGATTGTTCATGCCTTTACTTCTTTGGTTCCTTGAACTCCTCCCACCCTCTCTTTTTCCCTCCAAAAGTACCTGTTTACTCCTGTCTTGGGCCTCCTTCCCTATCCAGCCACACTGTCTCCTATATAATGCCTGCTTAATAGATATTTGTATCATGGGTGAATGAATTAAGGACCCATAATTTCACCTGCATTCTGGTCCATAGCCTCAATCCCCTTGCCTTATCATCTTTTAAATAAACACACCCAATAAATATGCCAACCCCAGCTCTAACTCTAGCTCTACTGTCTCTGAGAGGCTGGCTGCATCCACTACAAATTCAGCATCTCCAACCTCAATTCTGCCCAGCCTTTATGTGCCTCAGGTCAGCTCTCTTTCCCAGTCCTTACAACAGTGACTTTCAGCCTTTAACGCTTTCCTATCACTTCTGTATTCACCCTTATCAATGACCTTGCTTCCTACTTTATAAAAAATGTTTCTCTATCCTCTAGTGTTTCCAGGCCAGTGGACAAGTGTCCTTCTGAGTAAGGTAAATACCTACTCTGTGTTCCAACTTCTGTCCAATCCATCCAACCTGAAGCTTTTAAGCTGCATGAGAAGAAATCTTTATATTTTACAATAAATGTTAGTAGAGGCTGGGTGCAGTGGCTCGCGCCTGTAATCCCAGCACTTTGGGAAGACAAGGCAGACAGATCTCCAGAGTTTGAGACCATCCTGGGCAACATGGTGCAACCCGATCTCTACTGAAAATACAAAAATTAGGCATAGTGGCATGCACCTGTAGTCCCAGCTACTTGGGAGGCTGAGGCGGGATGATCGTGCCACTGCATGATCATCGTGACAGAGCTAGATGCTGTCTCAAAAAAAAAAAAAATTGTTAGTAGTATTTAACAAATGGGAAGAGTGGATCAGTTCTGTTCAGATGAGATATCCTGGGAAGGCCAACCTCACATGGGGATTATGTAGAAAAATTATTGCCTGACATGACAGATTCTGATCAAATCATAGTAATTACCTAAAAGGGTGATGAAATCAAAGCCTGGTCAATCAGTTTAAGAGTAAGAGTAACAACAACAACAGCAAAACCCTCTGCTTACAGCCAATGATTTAATAAAAATTTCAACCATTTTGCTAATTCACTTGGCTAATTCTAAGAATGTTCTGAATTTCAAGATTGTTAGGTGTGGGAATAGTTCAAAGGTCAGAGGCATTTAAAAATAGGATTGACCTGGTCAATAAAAATAGGATTGACCTGGTCAAGATGGATTAAATGCCCATTCTAGGACCTTAACCCATTCTAATTCAACTTCTGTGTTAACACATCTGACCTAAATGTCTAAAAAACATACTGTTTTTTTTTCCTGACAAAGTGCAGAACCCCATTGGTGGATGTTTTTACATAGAAAAGAAAACAGCTTAAAATATATCGGACTATTTCAGTTACAGAAGCAACAACCCAAAAAGAAAAATAAGGCATCTGGAGAAAGAATCATGGAAATAATTGTGTGTTTTTTTTTTTTTGTTTTTTTTTTTCCTGAACGAAACCCCAGTTTACTGTGTCTCCTGGGAATGTGATTTTATAGTTGGGAAGTGAAATGTGGGCATGGTGGCTGCATTTCAAGTGTATATTACTGGTGCACAAGAGAATACAATGAAAAGATCAGCAAGAACCTCAAAGTCTATGGCCTTTTGAGAGTTATATTAGTAAGGGATGAGCTTCGATGTCTGCAGAAGTCACTTTAAGGGTTAGAGTGGTTCCCTAGTCAAAGGAATAAAATCAGGGAGGTCTGAAGTATAGTAGAAATAACACAGGATCTGGGGTCAGATACCCAAGTTTGAATCTTAACCACTAATTAGTTCCATGACTGTCCAATCACAACCTTGTAGAGCCTTACCTTCCAGAATAATCATATTTACTTCCTATACTGGTGGTACGGAAGCAGCTAAGTAATAAGTCAATTGTACATGAGAGGTGGGCAATTTACCCCTCTCTGTTGCCTTCTGCACATAAATTTAAATGAGGCAGAATTAAGTGAGAAAGAGCCTATAGCCTAACCCTCGGTGTTCCAAGTTCTGCAGAAGAAAACTGATCAACAGGGAAGAGCCTGACAAGATGCTGCAAAGGGGATCTGTGGACTTGACAAGGTTTACCCAGCACTGTCCAGGGACAGGAAAGGGAGGCACTGAATTTAGATCCCTGAGTAGGAATTGCTGATCTTTGAACTTGTGCTATTCTGTGCGTGTGTCAGACGTGTATGAACCAGAGTGACTCCATTTTGTGTAGAGGCTGGGTAAAATAAGGCTGAGACCTACTGGGTTGCATTCCCAGACAGTTCAAGCATTCTGAGTCACAGGATGAGATAGGTCAGCCCAAAATACATGTCATAAAGACTTTTGTGGTAAAGAAGCCGGCCAAAACCAACATGGCAATGCGAGTGACCTCTGGTGGTCCTCACTGCTACACTCCCACCAGCGCCATGACAGTTTACAAATGCCAAGGCCACATCAGGAAGTTACCATATAATAGTCTAAAAAGGGGAGGCATAAGTAATCCACCCCTTGTTTAGCATATTATCAAGAAGTAACCATAAAAATGGGCAACCAGCTGTCCCTAGGGCTGCTCTGCCAATGAAGTAGCCATTCTTTTATTGCTTTACTTTCTTTCACTTTACTCCATGGCCTTACCTTGAATTCTTTCTTGCAGAAGATCTAAGAACCCTCTCTTGGGGTCTGGATCAGGACCCCTTTCTGGTAACATGTGGGCTTCGGAGGGCTACGTGCACATCTTGGCACTGAATACAAATGTTGCATGTATATTAGTGCATTTATCTGGGAGTCTGCATTCATCAGCAGACTCTCCAAGGACTCTGTGACCTAGAAAAGATTAAGATGACTGCACCAGACGCTGAAGGGAAGCTAAGACATACTAAATTACAGGAGCCCATGAGTCTGAGGTTGAGTTCCTACATAACTTAGTATAAAAACAAACTGGGTTGGGAAACCACTGATCTAGCCAAGTTAGTCTCCAAAATATGCCTCTTTGGCATAAGGATTATTTCTAGCTGGTTATTTTCAGACCCCTTTGTAATAGAAAATTCCATCTATTAAGGAAGGAGATCTCCATTTGTATGGGTGCCTTCCTCTCTGCACCAGGAAGAGAAGGAGGACTAAGTAACTAAAGAATGGAGACAGCATTGAATCATCTACTTCAAAAGCCTTACTTTTGTTGAAGGTGGTTTTCCTGACCATCTTCTTAAATGGGCCTTTACCTATACCCTTCTTTGTTTAGGTAAATGATAGTAATTAATTAAGCCAGAAGTCTATGCTCTATGCCTTTGAGATGTCCATTTTCTATCTTGTTTTCTCTAGAACCTTATAGCTAGCCCTTTGAAATGGAAATTTAAAGGAGATGACTCATCAGAAGAAAGACATTTGGGCAAATGAAAATTCTTGTCTTTTCCACAAATATTAGTAAAAAGCTTTGCTACCAGAGCAAGTAATCTTAACTTCTTCCATCTGCCAGAAACATAATTAGAATTCAGCTATTCTGTAAAGTAGTAAATTTTGTGGGTTTTGTATCTGGTACTCATACAGGAGCTAAAAAGAAATTGAGGCAGTTGGTGAGGGTAAGAGTCCTCGGCAAAGTTTCCCTTTTAATAAAAAGCAGCCCCAAAATCATTTATTTTCTAACAAAGAACAGCCTGAAAAATGAAGCTGCAGACATAGAAAAGCAAGCTGGAAGCTTGCACGGGTAAATGCCAGCAGCTGTGCCGATAGGAAGAGGCTACCTGGGGGTGAGGCATGTTCAATATGGATGCCCTAGCTTCCCTTTTGTTTTCTCTGTCAACCACATGTACAGTAATGAAGCAGGCAACGTGGCGCCGGCCAGGTAGAGACCCCATCTGCATAATAACAGATTAGCGTGGGATGGCCAGCCTCTTCCTGTACTATGTAAACGGCACACCTGGTCCGACCAATCTTCTGGGCCCTGTGTAAATCAGACACCACCTCCCCAAGCTTGTCTATAAAACCCTGTGCACTACGCCACAGACCAGAAGACCCTCTCTCTCTGCAGGAAGAGAGTTTTTCTCTTTCTCTCTATTAAACCTCCACTCTTAAGCTCACTTTTTATGTGTCCACATCCTTGATTTCCTTGGCATGAGAAGACGAATCTTGGGTATTTACCCTAGACAATGGTGCTGCTTCAATGGGAAGGGAGGGGTTTCACCCTCCTCCCTCAAGAGTTTACATACAACTGACCAGTGTTAACATTAAAACAGAGATCTTAAGACCGACAAAGCAGATTCTTTGTTATCTTACTGCTACAGTGACTCCAGTATAGTACCACATGACAGATGACAGGCCCTAGAGGAAATTATTTTACCCCGAAATATATTTATTTGACATATATTCCAAAATGGCCCTACAAAGCTCTCTTACGGGGGAAACTTGTGTTCTATAGAGAATCTCCTTCCCTTACTAGAGTCTGATACCTTTAGGGTCCAATAAGACATTCACCATCTATTCTCTCTGACGCCTGCTACCTGGAGGCTTCACCTACATGACAAGAACCTTGGCTTCCACAGCCCCCTTCTCTAAACACAAGCATTTTTTAACGCTGAATTCAATTCTTTAGGCAGAGCTTAACTCTTTCAACCAACTGCCAATCAGGAAATTTTTGAATCTCCCTCTGACCTGGAAGCCCCTGCTTTGAAATGTCCTGCCTTCCTGGGCCAAATCAATGTATTCATTTCATGTATTGATTTATGTCTTTGCCTGCAATGTCTGTCTCCTAAAATGTATAAACCAAACTGTAAACCACCCACTTAGGGCATATGTTCTCAGGACTTCCTGAGGCCATGGTTCTTAACTTTGGCAAAATAAACCCCTAAATGGATTGAAATCTGTCTCAGATACTTTCTGGTTTAGAAATATAATACAGACACATAACTTTTCCTACCTATGTTTACTAGTAAAATAAGCTCATATTACCTCTGTAGTACAAAATTTGTTAGCAAGAAAAATAAAGGTGACATATTTAATGTCTCATTTTCATGAGCAATCCAAGTATAACTGTTAAAAACAATGAATTAAATAGATGTAGGAAAAATATTCCCACATGAAAGGGGTCTTCCTTATACTAGAAGGTTTTAATATTCTTACCAAGGATGGACGTTGAGGCTGAGGAAAATGTGTACAAACAACTATTTCATTCTCAGGCCTAGCCAAAAATTCTAATAAGGATAGAGCTACAAGTTTTCCTCCCCTACAGCTTTTTATTAGAGACTAAAGATAGCTGAATCTGTTAGTAAACATGTTCTGTGTCACAATGAAAAAAATTATTCTATGAGGAAGCGCATGCTTCTAGAAATTATGATTCACAAATTTGTCAATCTACAGACAGCTGGTGTAACAGGGTTCACAACTGCTTGCTTCCTTTCACTGGAAATTAAGGTGACTTAGGGTAAGAATTCTAATTAGTATATAACTAAAATTACCAGAAATAATAAGGGAAACAACTGCATATGCAAGCATACAAAGAAGGGTAAGATGCATTTTTTTAAAGAAAATCTATGAGGTATGAGAATGTGTTTTGTTAAAGGCAAAAAGAGAGTAATCTTTGACATTGTTCCACAGTGAGAAAAAAGTATAGGGGAAAAAAAACCCTGAATGGATATAAGAAAACTGTAGGACGTTTGTAAAAGTAGAATCATGGGAAAGGAATTATATGTGTGATCAAGTTCCTAATATTTGCTAATATTTGAAAGGAATTAAGTTGTTTTTAAATTCTAACATGAATATCAAAACTATGCTGATACAAAACTAGAATGTGGTCGTCTGTGTTAAAACAGCAAGGTTTTCTTGGAGTTCTGGTCTGCTCTTAAAAGATAAAGAAAAACCTTTTGCCCTATCTTATTAAGTAATTGGTCTAGGAAATAAAGACTGTTTTATCAAGATAATCTCCAGTGCTTCATGTTGTCTTTACCCTTCAATTAAGAAAATGGAATCCTTTCTAGTAAAAAGAACTAAGGTTGTTCCGTAACTATGTTCAAGTTATTTAAGATAACAAGATTGCCTTTGACTATCTGTTGGCTGAATGGGGGGCAGTGTGTGTGTGATAGTTGTTGCCTTCTGCTGCACTTAGATAACAAACAGGCAACTTGGTTTAAACAAGTAGATTCTTCTGGCTAATTCTTTGGTTTGGTTGGTTCTAATTGGTTTGGTTCATGGGTACATTGGTTAAGGAGCATATTTCAGTCTGTTAGTACTATCCTCCTGATAAGTCATCATAGTAGTATCTCCAGGGCACTGTATTCTCTCAAGAGTCTTAAATGCAGCCACCCATTCTGCCCCAAATGGCCTCACTCCATTTATAGCAGCAAAACCACAAAGGGAACATAACAAGTCATTCAACTCACTTGATGTCATAGCTTGTGAATTCCATACTGAAACCAAACAAGTCCACTATGATAGTGACAGGGAATAGCATCAGTGTCTAAGGTAGCATCAGTGTCAGTCTCGAGAGGCTGACCAAAAGGGGGAAATTGTTCAACTAGCAGAGGCCATTCACTTGAGGCTGTCTCTGTACTGTGAGTTTCTACATAACAAACTGTACCTTAACTTAGTATGTAAACAAACTGAAAACTAACTTAGGAGTATATATTTTTTTGGTAACAAATAGCCAAGTCTCAGCAAATCACAGCCAGCCAACTGATCCAATCATGCCCAATAAGACAAATGCCCAACTGTGGCTAATCAGGTCATTTCTCTACTTTGCTTCCTGTTCAGCCTATAGCAGCTTGTGGTTCACACTACTAAGCAGAGCTCTCTGAACCTCTTCTGTTTCTGAGTGGTGCCCAATTCATGAATTGTTCTTTGCTTACATTCTATTAAATTTAATTTCTCTATAGTTTTTCACAGGTATTATATTTCACCATGCCCCAAGATTCAAAAACTCCATTTGCTATTGTAGCAGGAAAAGGTATTCTTTCATTCTGTCTTCTGCCTTTTCCCTCCTTTAATCAACATGCATTTTTTAATCAACATGCATTTTCCCCCCATTTGGGAATTATTACCTTATTTGGGGATGGATCAATTTGTATCATCTCATCCTGTACTACCTCAAAATTATACTTTCCTAAAGATCCTGTCACTACATTCAGCCCCCTCCACCACTAGCATAAGGGAGGATGGACGCCAAGAAGAAATAGAAAACCAAACAGAAACAGAAAAGCTGTCTTATTGCTGGTTTTTTGTTTTTTTCTATCTCCACAGTTTATTTTCGGTCAGCCAAAAATTCTGCCACCCACAGCTCTGTCTCCTTAGTTTTTGGAGTGCCTGATGTAGCTTCAAAGCAATGTAACATTCCCACTCTCATCTTTTGCTCACTTTTTGAGACAGGGTCTCGCTTGGTAGCCCAGGCTGGAGTGCGGCGGCATGATCTTGGCTCACTGCAACCTCTGCCTCCCAGGTTCAAGTGATTCTCCTGCCTCAGCCTCCCAAGTAGCTGAGATTACAGGTGCCCGCCACCATGCCTGGTTAATTTTTGTATTTTCAGTAGAGACATGGTTTCACCATGTTGGCCAGGCTGGTCTTGAACTCCTGACCTCCAGTGATCTGCCTGCCTTGGCCTCCCAAAGTGCTGAGATTACAGGCGTGGGTCACCACACCTGGCCTGTTCACTTCTCTACAACAAATATTTTATGAGCTTCCACCATGTGCCAGAGTGTTGGGTGCTAAAAATACATGAGGCACTGATACCGACTTTATCACCTCAGCTACAGGCCACCCTATCTTACCCATGGTGTTTTATATTTTCAAGTAGATTATATACTCCCTGTAGACAGGAATCTAGATCTTCTAATTATTTTGTGCCAGGCAACAGGAGCTGGACAAACAGGAGATACTCAGCACCTGACTGAGTAGAATACATTGCTAAGAGTTGGGCTTAGCAGTAACTCATACGTTGATAATTAAGTACCTCTTGTATGAAGAGATGAGTTAATGGATTTTCTTCCTTTACAGTCCTTACCAAGGGGTCAGGCATTGTGCTAAGCACAGCTTCCTGACAATCCTGTGCTGTGCCTGCTCTTATTAGCATCGTCCCCCAGCTCATAGATGGGGGAAACAGGCTCAGAAGACAGACCCACGATGTCTCACCTGTTAAGTGAAATTGGAAGATCCAATCTGTAAACACATGCAGCCTGACTCCAGAGCCCAGCTCTTGGTCCCTGATACAGTTCGACTCTGTGTCCCCACCCAAATCTCACCTTGAATTGTAATAATCCCCATGTGTTGTGGGAGGCAATTGAATCATGGGGTCAGGTTTTTTCCATGCTGTTCTCGTTACAGTAAGTCCCACGAGATCTGATGGTTTTATAAAGGGCAGTTCCCCTGCACACGCTCTCTTGCCTGCCGCCACGTAAGATGTGCCTTTGCTCTTCCTTCGTCTTCCACCGTAATTGTGAGGCCTCCCCAGGCACGTGGAACTGTGAGTCCATTAAACCTCTTTCCTTTATAAATGACCCAATCTTAGGTATGTCTTTATTAGCAGCATGAGAATAGACTAATACAGCCCATATACTAAACTGACTCTTAGGATATGGAGGAGACCAGGGCCTTTCTCTCAGGCATGTGTGATGTCATGGTGAAGAATTTGATGTGACTAAAGGCAGGCAGACAATGTGCACACACACAGGGGAGGGGCAACCTTTAGCTCCAGAACCCCATATGTTTTCTCTACCTTTGGGACTTTTCCTAGAGTTGAGAAAATTGATCTCTTTCTTCAACTCTAATGTGACAGTCACTGTCAAATAGAGTTTGCCCTTCTTTAGACCCCTGGTCCACCTTAAATTACTAAAAGCACTAACAAACTGAAGACCAAAAGGGGTCAAAATTTAAGTCCTCATTTTTAAGGCAATTCTTTTATCTCATGACATTATGGGGATACCTACATAATGCCCTCAGTAACTGGGCCATGAAGGAACTGCAACATCAAAATTTTGGGGGCTCCTGGGAGCAAAGACTGCTGGTTAGCTAAATAGCAGAAGAGCCAGACACCACTGCCAGTGTTCCCTTTGTTTCCTCATTAGTAAACAGCCGCTAAGAGAACTCTATAACGGGGCACATGGCTGCCTGGAATAAAGGCCACATATCCCAGCCTGCCTAGAACCAGGTGTGGCCACATGGGTAAGCTTCGGCTATGGGATGTAAGCAGAAGTGGTGTGCACAGCTTCAGTGAAGTGCTTCATAAAGGGAAAAGGCATGTCCTTCTCTTACTCTGTTTTCCTTCCTGCTGGCTGGCATGCAGACATGATGGCTGGAGCTGTCATCTTGGACCAGGAACTGAACTTAGCCACGGAGGTTATGCTCAGTGGAGCAACCAGATGGAGGGATCTGACACTGTGGAGTTCCGTTCCAGCCTGGACTTCACACAAGAGAAATAAACATCTACCTGAGCCAGTATTATTTGGGTTTTCCAATACTAAAGCTGAACTGAATCCTAAAGAATACACACTACTTTCCCCAACAAGATATATGACTGCCTTGCTTGCTTACCGAGAAACAATTTATAATCACAGCCTCACTTGCCTAAATCAATGTAAGTAATAGCCTGGCCTGGCTCTTTTCAGGAGATCCTATCAGATCCTGAAGCAAAAGACTATTCCAGTCTTAATACCAGTATATCTGGGTTGTCTGCCCAGAGCAAAGTGCAATCATGACTTCTAAGGAAGCAAATGGTAATGGGTGCAGAGACTGTCAAGAAATTAGGTGGTGAAATTAGGCTGAGGTCATCTCATCTAATGTATATTTGGTGACCGTGTAGACCCAGAGATACATACCTCAAAGCAGCAGGGAGAACAGATTAGGAGCTATGTGGTATCCATATCTGTGTGCTACTTTGGGTACACACACCTGTGTTCTCTCCTAGTTGGGGCCACCTGTCACATCCAAGCCCCTCATTGCCTCCTGTGCTCATCTCTGCTGTCTCTTCTCCATGCCTTCACTCTGGCCATGGCCCCAACCTCCCCTTCCCTTTCCTACATCTACTGTTCTCTTTTCTGATACTTTCTCTAAGATACAGGGGCCAACCCCATCTCCTTCTAAAAGCTTTCCTTGCCCAATGCAGACCACATGGATCCTTTTCTTGTCCCATCTCCTATAGAAGCTGTTATCTGTGCCCTGACTAACCCAAGGCCTTCCTCTGCCGGCTGGAGGTTAATAATTATTGAATGCATGAATAACTACATAAGACCAATAAGGCCTCAGGTATAAGAGTTCAAGCTAACAGAAAACTCTCCAAAGCACCCTCTGGAAAGCAGTTTTAAGAGAAAGAGATTCAACCTAAATGGTCACCAGGATGCTCTTCCCAGGGGTTTGTTTCAATTGAAAATACCGGTACCACCCCGCTGGGATAAAAAAGCAAGAATCTGAAGAAAAGAATTCATCCACCGCCCCATCGGATTCTAGCCAGTGAGACTGAGCTCAGTTCAGATGCAAAGAGCAAAACGAGGCAAATTGTTCTCTACTGAAACAACACGAAATGCTTTCATATGTTGGGGTTGGTGACCCCAAAAACCTTGCACTTGGTTATTTTTTTATCCTTATCCTGGACTTGGACTTAATCTCCTGTATACCATTAGAACAGAGAGGGCAAAGGCAAACATTTCTAAAGTTGCTGCCTCCTCGCCCAGGTGAGAAACCCTTAGAAGCACCCACATACCACACAAGCTCAGACCTCTGGGGTTCTCTAGGGAAAGGGGTCGTGACACGATCACATATTCAGCACTGACAGACTCTGTGAGGAAGGTATGGGGGACTTGGGGGGTGGCTGCTCCCCCACCACATCTGACTCCATTTAATGCCCAACTGGAGTAATCATGACAGATCAGCCTGGGTCACCTTGAAGGGGGCTGAGTTGCAGTAGGGTATGTCTGACTAGTCTTCCTTGATAACACCAAGGTTGAGCTATCTCGGGCTCACTCTGTGCACAGTAGCTTGGGTTAGAAAAGGCCAAGCAGGAGCTAAGGCAATCAATCAGCAAGTATTCAGTGAGCACTGTGAGAAATAAAAAGAAGGTTAGGCCAGGCACAGTGGCTCTTGTCATTCAAGCACTTTGGAAGGAACACTTGGGCAACATAGAGAGACTCATCTCTACAAAAATAATTTTTTTTTCAATTAGCCAGTGTGGTGGTGTGTACCTGTAGTCCCAGGTACTCGGGAGGCTGAAGCGGTAGGCCAAGGCTAGAGAGAGCTGTGATTGTACCACTGCACTCCAGCCTGGGTGACAAAGTGAAACCGTCTCAAAAAAAAAAAGTTTAAAACCCATTTAAGGAATGTTTGACCTAATGCAATGGCTCCTGATCTACAGAGCATGATCCAGTAGCAGTGGGCTGTGAAATCCATCCAGGAGGTCTCTACCAGCATTTGTAAATAAGGCAGGGTGGATAGGAAGTATCAGGCATCATTTATGCAATTTTGTGACACTCTGTGGCTCACACCTGTAATCCCAGTACTTTGGGAGGCTGAGGCAGGCGGATCATGAGATCACGATATCAGGAGATAGAGACCATCCGGGCTAATACGGTGAAACCCTGTCTCTAACTTACATACAAAAAATTAGCTGGATGTGATGACACACGCCTGTAGTCCCAGTTACTCGGGAGGGTGAGGCAGGAGAATCACTTGAACCCAGGAGGCAGGGATTGCAGTGAGCCGAGATCGCACCACAATACTCCAGCCTGGGAGACAGAATGAGACTTCATCTAAAAAAAAAAAAAAAAAGTTGTTCTTTGTGTGTGCTACAGCCCAGAGCGTCGGGAAGTCACTGATTTCATATACAGTGGAAAGGGATAGCTGGTGTTCTTGTGAGAACTCCTCTTTTTGTGTCTCTTGTGCATTCACCTTCCAAGAAACTCAGTCCCTATCTGTACCATGTCTGGTTCAACCTTCTGGTATCTTCATCAAAGATGGCCACGAGTATACCTTTTGGACAGATAAGGAAATGAAGGTGCAGAATAGAAATGACTTCTTGTGGCCACCTAGAGAACATAGTCAAACCAATTGTGCCCAAATCAGGTGAGACCAGGAAACAGGTTCTCTGGTTCTCCCCAGACCACAGACATATTATCTAGCAGGCACCAGACAGAATGCGAGCTCAGCAGGGAGAAGGTTTTGTTTGTTCACTACTCCACCCTCAGTTCTTAGGATAGTTCCCGGTACAAAGTAGGCCCTCAATAAATATTAGCTCAATGAATCATTATAAGTTGATGATAGAATGAATTAGGACAATCCCCAAACTCAAAAATAATATTTTACGATCATGGACCCTGTATTGAACCCAACAAAGAAATCATGTTTCAATGAGGTGTAAATGAATATCCTCAGGCAGACTGAGAGAACTAGTTACAAATAGAACCCAGAATATATTTCTCTCAAGCTTGAAATGTTTTGATGGTATCCCATCATCTAGAATAACTCTCAGACTAGCCCATGAGGTGTCTTCATAGCCGAGTTCACCTCTTACTTTCCAGTGGCACCTTCCTCCTCCTTGCCCCATTTTGAACTTCATCCTTTGGCATTAGTGAACGAATGCAAATTCTCCAGGTGCATGTGGCTATTTTATGACTTGGTGATACTGCACATTCAGTGTTCTCTGCCTGAGATTCCAGTCATTTTGGGAGCCCAGCAATTTATCACCTTCCTCCTTTAAGCCCCAGGCCAGGTGTGACCTCCAAGACTTCCCTCACAAGATGCCCTTAACCTCGACCTCTGCTGAGTAAATGAAGTTCTCATCCAGATTACCACTGTACCATGTGCACATCCATGGTTTTATTTCTATCATCCTCTTGCAATTCATCTGGCTAGATGTTTTACTCTCTACCCTCCTTCAGATTTTGAGCTCCTCGAGGGCTACAGTTGATCGTATTCAAAAAATATCAAAGGAAGGAAAGAAGGGAGGGGTAATTCACTCAGTCCTGTTGGACCCTGTATTAGTCTGTTTTCACACTGCTGATAAAGACATACCTGAGACTGGGTAATGTATACAGAAAAAGAAAAAAAAACATTTAATGGACTTACAGTTCCACACAGCTGGGGAGGCCTCACAATTATGGCAGAAGGCAAGAGAGGAGCAAGTCATGTCTTACAAGGATGGCAGCAGGCAAAGAGCACTTGTGCAGGGAAACTCCCATTTTTAAAACCATCAGATCTCATGAGACTTATTCACTATCATGAGAACAGCACAGGAAAGACCTGCCCCTGTGATTCAATCACTTCCCACCAGGTCCCTCCCACAACACCTGGGAATTCAAGATGAGATTTGGGTAGGGACACAGCCAAACCCTATTAGACCCCCTCCCCCTCCATTAGCTCATCTCTTTATATCTCCAATACTACATCTGTAGGGATATACTGAGGAAATTAAACTAAATTAAAACATACACAGAATACAAGTATGATTAGAGGCAAAAGGAAAACAGAAGATCCGTGGTTGTGTTTGTACATGCATGCCACGGAGAAGTTATTAGTCTACTGCTCAGGCACACACTGTTTAAACATGGGCAGAGAAAACTCTGCTCTGAGTCTTACTGCTGCCTTGCTAGGGGGCCACCAGCTGGGAGGACAGCTTGCTCAGCTGTACCCTGAGGACCTGTGACTTTGGAAGAGCCACAGGGCGCCTCGAGGCACTCGGCCCCAGAGAATGCTCAAAAGCCTTGATCGTAAGAGAAAAAAACCTTCTGTGTAGGGAGAAGACGAGAACAACATAAGTCTTTGGAAGCATCTAGAACAGGCACTGGCAAACTTTTTCAGTAAAGGCCAGATAATAAATATTTCGGCTTTGTGGGCCACCCCATCTCTGTTGCAACTACTCAACCATGACTCTGTAGCAAAAAGGCAGCCACAGACAAGGACAATTGCTAAACAACTGAGCATGGCTGTGATCCAACACCACCTTATTTGAAGCCACCAATTTGAATTTCATACCTTTTAATGCACAAAATATTCATTTTAACTATTAAAAAATTTTTAAAAGCACACTTAACCCAGAGGCCACACAAAAACAGGTACCAGGCCAGATTTAACTAGCTGATCAGATGTAACCACAGGCTCTAGTTTGCTGGCCTCTGATCTAGTGTGGAGAAGTTATGCTATGCAATGTCTACAGGTCGCTCAGAAAATAAATACTCTAGTAGTTTACCCAGAATGCCCATTGTCTGACCTAGCCCAAATTACTGGTTTGGATATATTAAATCCCAACACAGTGTTCATAAAAGACATTCACTCCAAATAGTTTTGACTTTGAATGATCCTGAATTTTCTTTCCATGATGTGGATTATCAAATTGTGTCTTTGTCCATTTGTGTTACTATAAAGGAACATCTGAGGCTGGGTGATTTATAAAGAAAAGAGGTTTAATTTGGCTCACAATCTGCAGGCTGTACAAGAAGCCTGGCACCAGCATCTACTTCTCGTAGGGCCTCAGGAAGCTTCCACTCATGGTGGAAAGTGAAGGGGAGCTGGCATCACATGGTGAGAGAGGAAGCAAGAGAGAAGGGAGGCAGCAGGCTCTTTTTAATAACCAGCTTTCATAAGAACTGATAGATAACTTATTCATTCCCACGAAGATGGCACCAAGCCATTCACAAGGGATCCACCCCCATGACCCAAACACCTCCCATTAGGCTGCACCTCCAACACTGGGGATCAAATTTCAACCTATGATTTGGAGGGGATAAACCAAACTATGGCAAATGGGATATAATACATATTATATAAAATAAACCCAGTTATAATCCAATCATTCAAAATGACTTCTCCATGAAAACATAAGGGACTCAGACAGTCACGATAGTTGTGAAACCCATAGGACTGCCATAATAGCCTTGCAAATACCCATTACCATCTGCCTCTCCATTTTTAGAATGTGGACTGTCCCACCTAAACATTACCAGTTGTCATTCACAGCCTAGCACTTCACACAATCATCACACACCACCCACAAGAGCAAACTGTTCAAGTTTTTTGTGATGAATAATCATTTATTTTTAAAATGCTTAGAACCACCTTATTGTTCAGATGTGTCTGGCATTTCGATTCCCTGGTATACCCAATGAAGTTATGAATCACACAAAATTGTTTACTTCCCTTTCCTTAAAGAAGTAAAGATCCCTTAAAATAGCGAGCTCCCCTGAGGCAAATGAAACATAGTGTAATTAACTTTTCAAGGACATATGTAAGTTGGGCAACCTGTAGTCTTTTGCTTAAGAAAACTCTCCTCACTCTCCAATTAGGATTTCACTCCTGATCCTACTCCAACACTTTAGAGTCTCGTTCCTGTGTGAAAATACAACCTTTCTTAGACAAATTCATTTCCAGGCCTGCCCACCGTTATTACAGGGCAGGGTGTTGGGATAGAGGAGAGGGAGGCAAATTCCAACTGAGCCCCAGGGATCATCTAGTTTGTAGCCAAGCCCACTTCATCATATTTTTTTTTTTCTTTGAGAGACAGGGTCTTGCTGAGTCACTCAGGCTGGAGTGCAGTGGCAAAGTCACAGCTCACTGCAGCCTCAACCTCCTGTGCTCAAGTGATCCTTCCACCTCGACCTCCCAAGTGGCTGGAACTACAGGTGTGTGCCACCATGCCCAGCTAATGTTTGTTTGTGTTTTGTTGTTGTTGTTTATTTATTTATTTTGAGACAGAGTCTCACCCTGTCACCCAAGCTGGAGTGCAGTGGTGCGATCTCGGCTCACTGCAACCTCAGCCCCCAAAGTAACTGGGATTACAAGTGTGCGCCACCTGCCTGGCTAATTTTTATATTTTTAGTAGAGACAGGGTTTCACTATGTTGGCCAGGCTGGTCTCAAACGCCTGACCTCAAATGACCTGCCCACCTCAGCCTCCCAAAGTGCTGGGATTACAGACGTGAGCCACAGTGCCCAGCCCCAGCTAATTATTATTATTATTTTTTAATAGATAAGCTCTTGTTATGTTGCCCAGGCTGGTCTTGAACTCCTGGGCTCAGGTGATCCTCCCACCTCGGCCTCCCAAAATGCTGGGATTACAGGCATGAGCCACTGCACCCACCCACTTCATTCTTGTTTCAGTGACTTGTGACCACTGGGTTGCAGTCTTCCCAAACCATCAACCCTGCCCCAGCACAAGAAGAAATGCAGTTTCTTATCCCATCATTCTATGCCTTTCAAAGTAGGCTGGACTGTCCCTGAGGGAACTAGGCTAATTACACTCTTCAGA